>NW_023602073.1:60220960-61456761 GCF_014898055.3 Talpa occidentalis | reverse complement strand
CTGCTCTTGTCACAGTTATCATTCCTTTCTGTTCTTCAGATTTCCTGTTCAAGATTTGTGTTCAAGTGCTAGTATTCTTCATTTTCTATCCTGAAATCAAATATGTAATAAATAATATGAGATTATCTTCAGTGATAACATTAATTGCATAGATCTGTGAAGACCTCAGTTCCAGCGGAGATATCTCTCAAGTCCATTGCTATGACCATGCCTCAGGTTTAAACTAACAGATGTATTCAATGAGCACCAATTTATGTGATCTGGGACAAAAACAATTTGGAAAATCATTAGTAGACTTCTTTAGGGAAAAAAAAAATACAAGTCTCAAAAAGGAAAAATATAGGAACTCCACAAAAGAAATCCAAATAGTGAAAGGCAATTTAGAAAACAAAGATTTTATAGAAAATCAAGAAAAAGTGGAAATTACCATAAAACCTATTTATAATACTTTCATCACTTTAATTCAGATGCAGATATGGAAGGTAGCTATGTTTTAAAGAGCCTCTGATTTCAGATTTGGGCGCTGCATTTAGAATTGATGTTGGGGAGCAAGGTTGAGCTCTCAGAGTCAGACCTCAGATGGCAGCTGTCAATACTTTAGAAGGTGACATTTGCTGAAACTTTAAAAGTTTTGTAGTCAGTTCCGCCATTCTAGAGGTTTGATCTTCTGATTCTTCCCAAAGTTAATAAAATTGATGGAGGCTGACCCATACAAACTAAATCTACAGGAGACGGCTATAAATCACAATGTGTCACTTGACAAAATTTTACAATAGTGTCTATGTTTGTCAAGGAAGTCAGAATTCTGATGTTTGGTTTAGAGAATGGCCCACCCCAACAATCTCTCTGTAGTAGGATCATGAACATAATTAGACAGATACTTGCTTATACAACAGATATTTACTGAATACCTCCTCAGTACCCATACCCAGCCCTGTGTCAGTTTCTAGGGCATAATGGTTTTAAATAAGTTCAGTCCTGACTAGAACCCAGCACCTGATTAATAGGCAAAGTCAATATAGTAAGTATCAAATACAAGGGGAATTATGTAGTGGAAAGATCTAGCCCAGAGTCAAGCAAGACTTCTGGGAGGAGAGGGCATCTCCACTACTCCTAAAAGGTGGGTAGTATTTACTCAACAGCAATAGTGGGCAGAGCTAAAGGAGCAAGCATCCTGCAAAGGGAGCAGCAAGTGCTGAAACCATAGAGTAAACTACAGAAGTGGTAATTTGAGTGGAATCCAAACAAAGCAACCAAATGGGAGAGCTTAAACTCCCATTACGAAGCTAGGACAACAGGGATTTCCGTCCTTAGCTCTGACTGCCAAGTGAACTGAATGTGGAGATTGGCTGATTTGGGGTATTGTCTCTGTGTGCTGTCCATTCTCTGACAAGCTCTTCCTCAGAACCTACTCTTTTTTATATATTGCACTTGAGCAAGTGTTAATTCATTGGTATGTCAAGAAAGTAACTGAGTGACTGGACACAGCGGTTGAGCACTGGGCTGCCAAGTTGCCTGCAGCCTCTGCAGCACCTGTTCGATCCCCGGCTACCGACGAAGGTCCACATGGCGCGCAGACCTCTCCTGCCGTGCCTGCTGCTCCCCTCAGCAGTGTACTTCATCAGTCTACCTGTTCAGCTCCCCGCTCTGTCTCTGGTGAATTCTCTCACCCTCCCATGCTTCTGACTCTACCCAGTGCTTGTATAAATAAATAAATCTTAAAAAAAAAAAAGTAACTGAGTGGGTTTTAATAAGCAGTTTTTCAAATTAGCTAGGAACTATCAGAAGGCACTGTACATGGTAAGGGCAAGTGTTGTTTTGTGAGATTTTATTTCAGATGAATGGACATATACATGGATGGGTGTTAATAAATCCAAGTGACAATCTTTGTTTTACTACTAACATCGCTGGGTTTGTGTAACCTGTCACCATCCTTGTCACTGATCACTCACAAGTTCAGAAATTCTAAAAAGGGTATTGAGTTAGACATTTGACTACTTGTATTTTCAAAGTCTGAAGCCAAAACTAAATTTCAAGGTGTCCTTGTGGATGTGTTTTTTGGAAATTATACTTCAGTGTGTCACAATCAAAAAGTTTAAAGAACAGGATTCTAGTTAACACAACCTCATTATATAACAAACTATTCTAGAACTTGGTGGTGTAAAGTAACAACCATTTTATGATGCCCCATGATTTTATGAATCAGGAATTTAAACAAGGTTCAGGTAGGTGACTATTCTGTTCCAGAATATTTAATGAAGTTACCTATTTGTAGTCAGCTGGGCAGGACTGAGGGCCCAGCCAGCTAATCAACATCCTAGAAGTGACCACTGGAAGCATCTTTCTCTGTCCATGTAACATCTAGGGACTCTCTAGCTGGCCTTTCCAGAAGAGTTGTGACACTAATATGGAGGCTTGAAGTTCTCAGAGGAAATAAATGGAAATTGTGAGTCATCTTAAAACCTAAGTCCAGAACTGACATAGCATCATTTCCATCATTTCTTATTAGTCAAGTCAGCTGCAGGCCAAACTGGGTCAAGAGGAGGGTACATAGAGTCTACCCTTCCAGGGAAGAAGTGTCAAAGTACAGAAAGCCATCTTGAATCTGCACAACATTGTTCTTCATTGCCTGACATGGACGTTGGACACTGACTCTCTAAATTAGAATCCCACTTCCTAGCTATGCAACTTCAGGCAAGTTACTTAATTTCTCAGTGCTTCAGTTTTCACATCTAAAAATGGAAATAATGTATACCATCTCCCTAATAGGATTGTTGTGAAGATTCATTGACTTGAAAATTAAAAATCATGTAGACATTTGCTGGCCTGCAGTAAAAGCTATGTATGTGTCAGATCTTTCTTTTACCATTCCTTCTTCTTCTTGTCCCACATTCTTTCTAAAAGCAGATTCATACTCTTGTTCAGCCAATATTAATGGCTTGCCCCTTTGTTCTGTTCCAACATACCAGAGAGGCCAACATGCTTCTTTTATGTCAGTGGCTCTCTGCACACTAATTGTCAATGAAAAGCAAGCGGGGGAGGATCCAAATCTCTGGAAGATCTGAAGCTTGAGAAATGTTTTCTCAAAATCTTCACTTTCTTTTTTTCCTTTTTTTTAAAGATTTATTTATTTATTTATACAAGAACCAGAGTACAGGCCAGATGCGTGAGACGGTGAGAGGATTCACCAGAGACAGAGCCGTGAACAGAACAGGCAGACTGACGAAATACACTGCTGAGGGGAGCAGCGGGCAAGACAGGAGAGGTCTGCCGCGCCATATGGGACCTTCACCGGCCTGGATCGAACAGGCGCTACAGAGGCTGCAGACAGCTTAACAGCACTGCGCTCAACCGCCTGCGCCACCAGGGGAGGCCCAAGCTTTTCACTTTCAAACTGCTAATCGCTAGGTTGTGTTAGTTCATTGCTTACTATGTGCCAAGTCCCGTGCTAAGTGCTGGGAATCGGAGTTTGGATAAGACACTATAGCTCAGCCTATAAGGGCCTTATGTTCATCTGAGTGGGATAGTTAACCGTCAGGTAAGCAAAGAAGTCAAGTCATCATAAGTGCTCTGAAGAAAATAAAACATACTAAGGGAATAAAGAGTTGATGAGGATGGGGAAATGATTATAAAGTGTCAGGGATGATCTCTTTGATGAAAGATGTGGGCAATTTCATATTTTATCATATATTAATTAAATTTCCAGAGCTTTCCTTTCTTATTTTGTGAGATGTCCTGTCTATGAAATCACTCTTCAAGTGGTTAATCTCAACCACCACACACAGGTTGTGTTATATCAGTGCCAGAGAGTAACCCAGTGTCCCTGCCCCGGGGGGGCACCCTGCAGTTTTCTGTCTAGTAACTATGCTTACTAGCAGTGTGACAGAGGCTGAGTCTCTTTTCCTCACTCAGGATAATTAATTTCCTGGATCCAATTATTTATTAGGCATTTGTTACAGAGCAGACCCTGTAAACAAAACAATTTGGAAAAATGGTTCCTGCAACATATTAGTGGAGAAGAGCTAGAAATGCACCAGCACATATGAAGATGGGGGCATAATAAGACCCAAATAAGTGTTAGTATTGGTAAGTCCCTTTTGAAAGTGTCCCCATAGTTTTGTCACACCCTCCTCTTGGTTATCGTTTGTCACCTGTACTGAAATCACCTGTTTATAGTCGTGTAGGCCTCCCACACACCATGAACTGAAGAACATAGAATATGACTGATTCATTATTTTATCCCTGGTTCTTGGCCCTCAGTCAGAATTCAATAAATATTTTTGGAATGAGTGGAGCAGCTAGTCACCGGGAAATGTCACTCTCAGATACCTTGTCCTCCATCAGGGCCTGTCTCATTTCGTTTATTGATCCTGAAATGCTGGTAGACTTTTTTCCATTTCCCTTTTCTCTTAGGGTTAATATCCTGGATAGTACAGTAACAGTCCTTGAGTTTTCCTTTGAATGCTGGATGAAGGCCTGGAAGAGCAGTGAAACATTTAAGTGCCCACACCCTTAATGTTGAGGTCAAATCTTAGATCTCTTTCAGATGCTTGCAATGAGCTAATTTAAGACCTGCTCTATAAAGATGGATTTCAAATTGTTATCATGACTGAAAGACTGCCTTTTAAAATTCTAGCAGAGAAAACTTGGCGTGTCAGACAAAGGTGCAGCCCAACATGATGACTCATAATGTGATATGACAGGTGGGAAATCTTAAAAAATCACTATTTTCTCATAAACCCAGCTGCAGAACTCAGATGTGGAGCTAGGTGGGGGCTGAATGTAGCAGAGATGGAGGAAAAACATCAGGAAAACAGCAGTTGTGGAGAAGAAAGGCACTCGGTGCATATAGGAAAGGTTTGGGGCACCTTCAATTCCAGAGTATTCACTCAGTGTGCACCAGCCAACTATTTTCCTACTGGCTTCTTCCTCAGACTGCCTATATTTTGTTTATTCATTCCTTTTAGTTCCTTCCTCCTAAGGTAGTCAGGGAGAAAGGGAAAAAAAAAAACAATCTCAAATCAGTTTGACTGTTTAATGAGAAACTCAGAGTTGTTTTGTAGAGGGGTGGAAGGAAGGGATGGAAAACTAAAACTATTCACCAAAATTAAAGTTTTAAATTATTTGTTATTTGAATTATCCTTACTTTTCCATTTATCTAAAAAGCCAAGCAACAGCAAAATAAGATAAATGGAGAAGCCAAGGTAGGGCGAGAAGGGACCTAGCTTCTCGTTCTAACTTGTTAAGGAGACCTGGAACAAGTCACTTTACTTCTTTAGGGTTTCTCTAGGGTTTCCTTGTCCGAACCAAAATCAACATAAATGCCCACTGTCCCCTCCACTGAGCCCATGGCAGACATCTGTGGTGGATCACGCTTTCTCCAGTGAGGCAGATTGGGTTTCAAGTCTTCCTCAACAGGCCTCCAAACAGCCACTATCAATGGTGGAGGGTGGTGTCAGCACTCAGGATGAAACCCACTGATGGTTCTAACACTAGCTCTAAAACTATATGTTCATTATCAGTAATATCATGGACTGGGAATAGGCCCTGTACCTACTTCTTCCCACCTCTCCCCTCACCTGGTAGTGAATGGCAACAGACCCACATGAACATGAGCTCCACATGCAACCGTCCTCCAGTCCAACAGACACAACCAGTAATGTACGTACTCCAGCTTGATCTCAAGATAGGGTGTCTGTGTGTAATAGTTAACAGGAATCTGGATAATTTGGCTCAGGTTCATAAATCCCCATTTGAAGCAGTAAGAGGGGGCTGATTTGGCTGGCTAGTCCTTACATGTGGGATCCCAATAACCTCTTCTTAGTAGTACCCAGAGAACTGGGGATGTGTTGGCTGATGTTGCCACCAGATATGGGTCTCAACATGGTAGTGGTTGCAGCAGTGGTGATGGTGGTTTGTGTGTGTGTGTGTGTGTGTGTATGTTTGTGCCCCATTGGCTTCATCTCTAAGGACTTCACAGTCTCACTATAGAATCAGAGTTAAGCACAGAGTACTGACTGTATCACAGAGGTCACATAAGGAATAGATCAGAATGGGCTCAAAGTTCAGCTGTAGGGAATGGCTTAGGGAGCCAATGGGGGAGACTTGGAAGACAACAAGGCTTGAGATGGACAGAGGAAATAGCCAAAATAAAGGCACAGGGATGGAAACGTTCAGGAATTCAGAAGAAACCCCCCTGATAGGAGCACAAGATGCTTGATGGGGATCACACTAGTGGATGTTAGATTGTGTGTGGGGGGTGATGTTTGAATTCAATGCAAAGACCATAAGGAAACGTTTCTGGCACCCCATTTAAAGAGGTATTTGGGAAGATTAATCTGGCAAGGATTTATAAAAGGAATCAGAGAGGGAGAAACTGTCTGAGGCAATTGTTTACAAGGCTTATGATGAAATTCATCACTCAAGTTTTAATTTCATTAGAAAATAAGGCAGTGATGTGTATTGTGCACATGTGTGTATCTTCCCTAAAATACAGTAAAACATACTTATTCCATGCTTTGACGAGGTAATACAGCCACTTGACTCTTAAATACAAACAAGAGGAAGTGCTTTTCAGAAAACAGTTGCTCCCTCCCCTGTCCCTGTGTGTCTCGGTCCCACCTGGCATCCTGTCCCTCTGCTTTCATTACTTCCTTGTGTAGATCCAGGGTTTATTTATGCAAATTCAAACAAATGTTAATGTACGTTTTTTATCTTCCTTTTTTCTTAACAAAAACAACAACATGCTATCCATGCATCTCTGGACTTTTTTTTTTTTTTTTTCCCACTGAAAAGTAGGTGTTGAAGATTTTCCACATCATCCTTCTGGTTAGTTGCATAGTATCCCACAATAAGGAACCACACCCTTATAGAAGTTTGTTTTTTTTTTAAATTGAGGTATAATTGACATAAAATATTATTAGTTTCAGGTGTACAACATAGTGATTTGGTATTTATATATACTGTGAAATGGTCACCAAAGTAAGTCTAACCCATCACCCACCATACATAGTTAAAAAAAATTTTTTTTGAGGGATTTTAAGATCTGTTCTTAGCAACTTTCAATATTCAATACAGTATTAACTAGAGTCACCACGCAATACATTAGATCCCCAGGACTCTGTCATTATATAAATGGAAGTTTATACCTTTTGACCGCAATCCATTTTGCCCATCTCTCAACCCTGCTTCTAGAAACCACCAATCTGGGCCTCCAGATTAAGTCTGTAGTGCTATCAACACTACCTCCTGAGTTTGATCCCCAGCCAGGTTGCTAACCCACACATAGTGCAGCAGACCTCTCCTGTCTTGTGTGCTGCTCCCCTAAGCAGTAAATCTGCCTGTTCTGCTCCCTACTATGTCTCTGGCGAATCCTCTCACCCCCCACACCTCTGGCCTATACCCTAGTACTTCTACACAAAAATTAAAAAAAAAAATTTTAAAGTTTAGAAAGCCACCAATCAGTCTGCTCTGTTTCTTAGTTTTGTTTCATTGTATTTGTTTGATCATTTGTTTAGATTCCACAGATAAGTGAGATCATACAGCTTTTGTCTCTCTCTGATTTTTATAATTTAACACAATGCCATCAATATTCATCCACGTTGTTACAAATGGCAAAATTTCATTCTTTGTATGGCTGAAGAGTATTCTATTGTATATATGCAGTCATGCATCACATGATGATGTTTTGGTGAATGACAGGCCACATACATGACAGTGATCCCCAAATTCCCACTGCCTACTGACAGTATAGCACACACTCCCAGTGTGCTATAGGACCAATGAGAAATCACGGATAACCCAACTTCTTTTCCAAGATGTCCTCCTGAAGTGCTATGCTGTGAAATATAAAAGTACTGTTTGGAGAATAAAACACACTCTGTGATGCTCACATAATGGTCAAATCACCTAATGACTCACTTCTTAGAACACTTTCCCCTTAGTAAGCAACACAGGACTGTATTCCATAATTTCTTTATCCATTCATCTATCATTTAAGTCCCTTACATACCTTGGCTATTGTAAGTAATCCTGCAATGAATATGGGGGTGTATGTATTTTTTTTGAATTAGTGTTTTTATTTTCTTCATATAAATACCCACAAGTAGAATTGCTGAATCATATGGAAATTTAATTTCTAATTTTTTTGAGAACCCTCCACACTATTTTCCATAGGGGCTGTGTCAATTTATATTCCCACCAATAGCACACAAGGGTTCCCTTTTCTCCACATCCTTGCCACCACTTGTTATTTCTTGTCTTTTTCATAATGTCCATTCTAACAGGTATGTGGATGTGTTTTTAAAATAATCTTGTGCTAGAAGATGTGGTACATATACACAAAGGAATATTATTCAGCAATCAAAAAAGATAAACTCATGCCATTCGCAGCAATGTGGATGGAACTAGACAGAATTATGCTCAGTGAAATAAGCCAGAAGGTAAAAGAAAAATATCGGATGGTTTCACTTATAGCAGGAATATAGGGGAACCAAATAAGACATCAGTGTAAAAAAATAACAGTCCAAAACACAACAAAGCAAAAACAGACAATTATAAATCAGAGACATCCTGCAGGGGAGGAGGAGGGAGAGGGATCAGAGGGAGGGAGGGAGGAGCACAGGAGACTGGGGTGATGGTACATGGGTGCCTTGGGGAAGGAAACTCTATGGGGACTGCACCTGAGGGGGAAGCAAATATTGTTTAAAGATGAACAATGATGTAAAAAAAAATTAAAAAATTAATATAAAAAATTAATCTTGTGCTGCTATAGCCAGTGCTACAGAAAGTAACTTGGTTCATATCATTGCTTAAGTGTACATGGATATCTGTAGAATCATTTCCACAAATTGTTCACTGTCTCAAAGTCTACATATTTTTATTATTTCAATAGAGATTTGTGAATTGCCTTTTTAAGGGAATCGTACTAATTAGCATTCTTGCCAGCAGTAGTTGGGATGCCTACTTACTTCCCCACAGTTTTGCCATAACAGTGGGTTATCACCTTGGGAGCTTTTCCAGTCTAATAGGTGACATTGTCATGTAGCTCTGATTTGCTTTTCTCTTATTATGATTGAAGTTGAGCATCTTTTCATATGTTTTTGAACCCAGTGGATTCTGAGCTCCTCCTTAGGGGGTGACTTCATCATTTCTTTATCCCTCCTAGAGCCTTCCCAAATGCCTTGCTAAAAAGTCGGTTTTTAGTCAAGATTTATAAATCCAATAAATGTTTGTATGAATGAGGAGATGGATGATGAATAAATGTTTATGCTATTGGAGTTATAAATCTTCAATTAGATGTGATTCTTCCCTCAAGCAGCATAGATATGATAAGCTCAACAAGCACATATAAAAGCAACATGTGTGTGTTAAAGATTATGGGCAGTAGTCTAAGAGAGAAGAGTACTTTTCCTTAGGTTAAGAAAGTAGAGAAATTTACATGAAATATCTTGTTCATCCACAGAAAGGCAAAGGACTGGAGAGAAGAAGAAATCCCACAGCACATTTCCATGGGTTCTTATTCACTTAAATAGTAGTTTGAAGCTGCTATGATTAACTGGTTTTCATAGAAATAACTAGTAGATGAGGAAGAGGCATAAAATACAGCCCCAGCATGTGGGTTTTTTGGGCTCCTTCCCGCTTCATTTTGTCTCAGAATCCACCCAAAATTTAGCTTTTTGTGGCAGTACAGACTGTGCCATTACTGGAGTTTCAGGCCTGAGCTTTTTTTACTTCTCTGTTGTTTCTATGTGTTCCCACATCAAAATGCCATAAGCCACAAACCAAGCATGTTTGACTGTCAATTTGTTAGTTTTATGAGTGTTATGGAATTCCATTCTCTAGTAGCGCATTTGCCAATCGTTTGTATTGTGCTGTCTCCCATCAAAGAGAAGCCACTGCCAGACGGGCGGGGGGTAGAGCCACTGGTCAGCAGAACTGCAGTAGAACTTCCCATGCTGTGCCATTACCTGAGGTGACTTTTCAAACAGCTAAACTCCAGCTGGCCTGTGGCCCCAAAAGGAAGGCCTACCCCTAAAAGAATCATGCAGAAGCATGAAACCATTCGTGTTCTAATGAGGCACCTTCATTCTCCTTGAAGAACAAGAGTTGCCCTGAAACTCACAGGAAGGCTCCTAAAGCTGAGCCCAGCTTCAGCCCCAAATACAAGGTCACACCCATATAAGGTCACCACCCATCAAACCAGAACTGGATCAAGAGCAATAGTCACCTATGGAGCAGGGAGGCAGAAGAGGGGCAGGAAAAGAAGAATAAGAAGATAGAACCTGAATTCAGGTTAGAGCCCTGATGCCAGGTACTACCAAAAAAAATAATCCCACAAATATTGGGGAAATAAAGTGAGTAGGGACGCTACTTGATATGCTGAATAGTTCTGCTGAGGGATATTAACTGTTTGACATTAGGATATTTGAAAAATTGGGATACCTGCAAACTTTCCATCACTGGTTCTTTTTCTTTCTATTGCTACTTTTGTGGGGGGTGTGTAATATAGATCAAGAAGAAACAACTGAAATGTATACAATTGATCTTGAACAGTGTAGGGGATGATGGACACCAACCCTCTGGGCAGTCAAAAATCCATTTATAATTTATAGTCAGTCCTTTTTATTTAAAACGTCCACATCCACAAAATCCGAGGTTGGTTGAATCTGTGAATGTGAAACCCTGAGGGCAGATAAATATCCACGTAAAAGTGGACCCACACAGTTACACCCATGTTGCTCAAGAGTCAGTTGTACTCAGTATTTCACAGTCTGTTTCCCCCATCTGTGTCATTGGGTCTCTGCCTTCTCAGAACACCCTTGTGTGTTATTTCCATCTCTACCAGCCATGTACTTCCTAGACAGGGAGGAGCCAGTAAAGTGGAGTGACTTGCCTAAGGTCATAAGACTCATAAAGAAAAGCCAAGCCTTTAACTTGGGTCTTCTGAATCAAAAACTCAGCCTCCTTCCAGGATTTGTTTCTTAACTCATGAAAAATTGTTGAAGCAAATGAATTCTGGCACTGAGAAGTGCAAAAGATGGAGCATTATCTTCACTTTCAGCAACAAAATCACTATAAAATTGTACCATGATCATCGGAAGTTATAGCTATTATCCTGGACTCAGAGGCGGGAATGAATGAGTAATCAATACCTCTGGATGACTGCCCTGGCAATTATGCCACAGAGCAATAGCTCCACTGCCAGGCAGTTCTGCAGAAAGTTAGAGATGGAACAACTCTTTATGATTTGCCATTTCTCCAGAGATGAACTTGTTATGTCACAATCCACAAACCACACCATGATAGCACACAGATTACACCAAGTATTTATTTAGCCCTACCTCCTAGTTCCTCGGGGAACGGTGGGAAGGAAATTGAGAGCCCCTTTCAAACAAGGAAACTGCGAAAGACCACGCTTTAAGACCACAGCCCTTTCACAGCAGGAACTCACAAGTCCAGCCCACTTAGTGTGTTGTTTCTGTGATCAATGATTGCTCCCATGGAAATATTCAAGGGTCTTACTTTCTGACATGAAATTTGAGGCTTATAAAATGTACTTTGTTCATGTGAGTAAAGAAGAAAATATTATATAGCACACACTATGTATCAGTTTTCTTCATTACTGGACACCTGTAATTAAAGAGACCACTTATCTACGAAAGAAATTTGCTTTGAAAATAAATATATTAACCCCCAATAGGTAATATTTTTATTATTTTACCTATTTAGTATTATATCACAGTATATATATATATATATATATATATATATATATATAGTTTATAGTTTCTGAACCACAATATCTAGAGGGCCTAGAGGATTCAAACCCACTAAAAAAACATAGAGGGCCTCCCCAGTGGCACAGCAGTTGAGCGCTGGGCTGCAAAGCTGCCTGCAGCCTCTACAGTGCCAGTTCGATCCCTGGCCACCAGGTGAGGGTCCCACATGGCACGCAGACCTCTCCTGCTATGCCCACTGCTCCCCTCAGCAGTGTATTTCTTCGCCAGTCTGCATGTACTGTTCCCCACTCTGGCGAATCCTCTCACCCTCCCGTGCTTCTGACTGTATCCAGTGCTTGTATAAATAAATAAATAAATCTTTTTTAAAAAACATGGAGCTTCCCGGAATATCTATTAAATTGAAGAATGTATGGGGGGAAATGTGAACTTCATTATTAAGAGGTTTGGTCACATTGAAGTTAACAAGACTGGGAGAGTGGAGGATGAAGAGGGAAGGGAGGAGGGAGACCAGTGGACTAAGGTGGAGGACTCTGAGGTCTTTGGTGGGGATATGAAGGGATAGCATACATCCGAAGAGATGTGAACCTAATATCTCTCAATTATATGCAGCATTGTAAAACATTACCTCAGTAAAATATAAAACAAACAAAAAAAGGCTTGGTTTGCGTGTGGAAATAAATTCGTATTTCCTATATAAGTCAATGCTGTATTATTTATTTATTTTTTTGTTTGTTTGTTTGTTTGTTTATTTATTTTTGTGGGACCCTCACCAGCGGCCAGGGAACAAACCGGCGCTGCAGAGGCTGCGGGCAGCCTCACAGCCCAACACTCAACTGCTGTGCCACCAGGGAAGGCCCAAAGCTGTATCTTTTTAATTTGTGTGAATACCTAGAAAATAGAATTATTTTTTTAATATTTTATTTTATATAATTCTTACATCATTTTTCATCTTTGCACAATGTATGCATTTTCATTTTTGTTATATTCCCCATTTTTATGCTTAGTAAGTGAATGAAAAATGCGTAACCTTTTGTTATTAAAGAATCTGGTGGCATTGGCACTGTAGTTGCAGAAAACACAAAGAGCGTGATGGATTTATCAGAAAGAATGTGAATTGCATTGGCCCACATGGCCAGGATTCATCTATAAAAGCAGAAAATCTGAAGTGTTTGAATTTTCTACAAGGCTAAGAAAGCACAGGCAACTGACTACTTTTTTTAAAAACTAGAGTGTCTTAGGATAGAGAAAGGGGGGAAAGAGAGAGAGAGAGAGAGAGAAATAGAGAGAGAGAGAGAGAGAGAGAGAGAGAGAGAGAGAGAATTGTTACTGCTATTGGTCAGTTTTGTTTTTTACTTTTCATTATGCAAAAACCTGTTTGATTTCTTACTGCATTTGACCAACCACTGATTTTGTTTCTAACATGGGAATAAGCTTACTTCCCTAATAATATAAAAGGCAAAAGTACCAACAATGAATTTTTAGGAGTCATTCATCATTTGCCAACACTAAAGGTAACAGTTTTTGAATAACATTTTCACCCAAGGACATTAAAGGAAACTTTAGCTGGAGCAGAAGAACGGGGCAAAATGCCAACATTTAAAGAGAGAAGGAGCCTCCCATAAAATCTGAGCCAGAATAGATGGGAGTATGGAGGGGCAACCAACAATGTAGAGTCTTAGGAACAAAGAGAAAAGAATTGTAGTTAGTTGAGCATATCAAATAAGATAAGGATTGCAAAGAGACTATTAGGGAGGGTTGGAGGAAGGTTTCCAATCCATCATGGAAGAATGGAAAGTGCCACCCTGTCCTGACAACAAGTAAAGAGCTGAACTAACTGGAAAGTCAATACCTTTTCTTAGAATCATAAGAGAAATGAGATCATAGAATAAGCCCCTATCTCCAAAATTGGAGAGTCCAAAGGTGAATGTTAGAGAACCATAATTTAGTAGAGAAAAAGTCTCTACAGGGACCAGTGCCAACATAAGGAAACCTGATTGGCAAATTGTTGGAGGCTCCCTGTGGACAAATCCAGAGTTAAAAAGTCCATAGGACACAGTCATGTGGAGGCTACCACATTTTTGTGAGTTTTACCTCGAAAAGCTCAATCACATCCTCACATAGAATATTAGAGAAAAATCCCCACATACTTACATCAGGAGGAGGGAGAAAGAATATTTTAAAATATGCCAGAGCACTCTGTTCTTCTTAACAAGATTCACCATCTGGAGAAACTGCAACCAGAGCCTTAAACTGTTTGTGTTTTATCAAAACCTAACAGTTGTAGGGGAAGGGAAATGCCCAACTCCACCTGACTCCAGCTTTCCATGTGGAGGAGGGGAAATGCACAACTTAAACCCTCTCTAGATACTTGAGGGGGTTTGTGGGGTGTGGAAAATAAGAAGCATGTGTGAAGTTCACAATCTAGAGGTATAGGCTCACTAAAAGACTGAGACCTAATTATACTGGCAAACTTTATGAGGTATATATACAGATATTGATTTTTAGTAATGCACACCTAACATTTACATAATGTTATACTAAAATATTACTTCAGATTTTTTTAAAAGTACAGATTAAAGTTGTTCTTGAAGGAAATACTCTTAATTGAATAAAAAAAGAGTAAACTATATGTTGTCTACAAAAAAACCCACTTTAAGTTTAAAGACATATAGTTTAAAAGATAAAGAATGGAAACATATTTGCCATAGTAACACTAATCAAAAGAAAATATCAGTAGCTGTGTCAATCCAGATGGAGCAAACTTCATAGGAAGGAAAGTTATCAGGGATAAGGAAGGTTGTTATAGAATGATAAAGGAGTCATTTCTGCAAGAAAAGTAGCAAGCTGTAATACTGTATGCACATAACAACAAAATGTCAAGTTGTATGACAAAACACTTAGAACTGCAAAGAGAAATAGATGAATCCACTATTTTATTTGGAAACTTCAACACCCCTCTATCAGAAATGGACAGATCCAGAAACAACTTAAATGCCCAATGACAGAGCAGTAGATTAAGAAGATGTGTTATATATACACAATAGCAAGCTATAAAATATTGTGTTATATATACACAATAGCAAGCTATAAAATAAAAGATGACCTCTTGCCACTGCCACAGGAGTGGCAGTGGAGAGGATTATGCTAACTGAAATAAGTCAGAAGTAGAAAGACAAATACTGGATGATTTCACTTACTGTTTTAACACAATAGTGATTGAGAACATTAACACCCTACTTTCAGTGGACAGATCAACCAGACAGAAAATCAACATGGAAGGTATAGCCTTAAAATGAAGAATTAAAGCATTAGTGCACTTTCTTTTCAAATGCACATGTAACATTCTCTAGGGCAGATCATATACTGGGACAAAACAAATGTCAAAAAAAAATAAGAAAGAAATCATTTCAAGTATCTTCTCTGATCACAATGGTATCAAAGTAGAAATCACACACACACCAAAAACAAGCAAACAAAAAAAAAAAAAAACCTCTAATATCTGGAGAATGAAATACATACCACTGAATGGCCATTGGATAAATAAGGAAATTAAAGAAGAAATATAAAAATACCTGGAGAGAAAACAAAACTGAAGACACAATGTATCAAAACCTATGAGACATTTCAAAAGCAGTACTAAGAGGAAAATATATAGTAATAACTGCCCCCAAAAGAAATCAAACAACCTTCTCTCTCACCTCAATAGAAAAAGAACAAACAGGGCCTCCCCGGTGGCGCAGCGGTTGAGCGCTGGGTTGCGAAGCTGCCCGCGGCCTCTGTGGCGCCGGTTCGATCCCCGGCTGCTCCCCGGCCACCAGAGGAGGGTCCCACATGGCGCGCAGACCTCTCCTGCCGCCCGCTGCTCCCCTCAGCAGTGTACTTCGGTCCCTCTGCCTGCTCTGCTCCCCGCTCTGGTGAATTCTCTCACCCTCCCGCGCTTCTGACTGTACCCAGTGCTTGTATAAACAAAAAAAACAAACAAACAAATAAATGAATAAAATAAATAAAAAAATAAAAAAAAAAAAAAAAGAAAAAGAACAAACAAAACCAAAAGCCAGTAGAAGAAAGGAAATAATAAAGAGCAGAAATACATGAAATAGAAATCAAAAAGGCAGTCCAAAAGATCAAAGAAGCCAAAAGTTGGTTCTTCGAAGACATCAACAGAATATATAAACCTCTAGCTAAATTTACTAAAGATAAAAGGAAGAAAAAAATCTAATAAACAAAGTCAGAAACAAAAGAGAAGTTAAAACACAAATTTCAGAATAGAGTGGATCATAAGAGATTACGATGAACATCTATATGCCAACAAATTGAATGACCAGGATGAAATGGACAAATTCTTAGAAACCCACAACCTTCGAAAACTGAACCAAAAGGAAATAGAAAACCTGAACAGAACAATCACAAGCCAAAATATTGAAACAATTATCAAAAGTCTCAATAAAAAAAACAAAAGCCTGGACCCAGATGGTTTCAATAGTGATTTCTAACAAATATTCAAAGATGAACTAATACCTATCCTTCTCAAACTCTTCCAAAAAATAAAGAGGGAAAGCTTCCAGACACATTTTATGAGGTCAGCATCACTCTGATATCAAAACCTGATAAACATCATATACACACACATTACAGACCAATGTCCCTGATGAATATAGATTCAGAAACCTTCAACAAAACCTTAGCAAATGTAAGTCAGCAATATATCAAAAGGATCATACATCATCACTAAGTATTCCAGAGATACAGGGATGGTTTAACATCCCCAAATCAATCAATGTAATTCACCACATCAACACAAGGAAACATAAAAATCATATGATTATATCAATAGATGCAGAGAGAGCATTTGATGAGATTCAACATCCATTTAATGATAAAAAGCTTCAAGGAGATAGGTGGAACATCCTTCAACAGAATAAAAGCCATATATGACAAGCCCACAGCCAACATGATATTCAATAATGAAAGACTGAAAGTTTTTCCTCTAAGATCTGATATAAGAAAAGGATGACCACTTTCACAACTATACTGAATATAATATTGAAGGCAAGAGAAAGATATAAATGAAATCCAAATTTGGAAAGAAGTAAAACAACCATTATTTGTAGATAACATAGCATACATAGAAAATTCTAAACAATCCACAAAGACACTAATTGAAATAATAAATCAACTCAGTAAAGTGACAGGGTAAAAAAATCAGTTTAAAAATCCAGCTGTGTTTCTACATGCAAGCAGTGAGTTAGGAGAGAAAGAAAACAATCCCACTTACAACTGCAAAAAATGAATTAAGTACCTAAGAGTAAACTTAATAAGGAAGTGAAGGACCCATACAATGAAAACTGTAAGGTGTTGTTGAAAGAAATAGAAGATGCAAAAAGTGGAAAGATATTCCAAGCTCATGGATTGGAAGAATTAACATTGTTAAAATGGCCATCTTTCCCAAAGCTATACATAAATTCAGTGCAATCCTATCAAAACTCTAATGGTATTGGTCAAAGAAATATACAGAACAAATATACTGAAATTCATGTGGAATCATGAAAGACACCAAATAGCAAAACAATCCTCACACAAAAAGAGGAAGTGTGGCAATATCATACTCCCAGAATTCAATTTATACCTCAAAGATATAGTAATCAAAACAGTGTGGTACTGAAACAAAAACAGACACAGAGACCAATGGAATAGAATTGAGATTCCAGAAGTAAATTCATGCATCTATTGACTGTTAATCTAAGACAAAGGAAGCAAGAATATATCCTGGAGAAAGGAAAGTCTCTTCAACAAATGATGCTGGGAAAATTGGACAGCCACATGCAAAAGAATGAAACTAGATCATTATCTCATACTTTACACAAAAATTAACTCAAAATGGATTAAAGACATGGGTACAAGACCCAAAACTATAAAATGTATTAATGAAAAAAATGGCAAAACATTCTGTGACATTGACTTCATATATGTCTTGGGGATTTGCTCTAATGGCAAGAGAAACAAAAGCAAATATAAACAAATGGGACTACATCAAACTAAAAAGGTTTCTGCACAGCAAAAGAAACTATTGGTAAAATAAGACACCCTATTGAATGGGTGAAAATACTTTGAACATCATACATCTGACAAAGGACTGATACCCAAAATATGAAAGAACTCATGCAACTCAACAAAAAGAAAACAATCAACCCAATCAAAAAAGTAAGCAGGAAAGCTAAATATACCCTTCTCCAAAGAAGACCTACAAGTGGCACATGAAAAAATGCTTATCAACATTTACCAACAGAGAATTCAAATCAAAACCACAATGAGATTCCATTTCTCACTTGTGAGAACAAAAAAGAACAGAAACAACAAGTTTTGGTAAGCATGTGGGGAAAAGGAATACTTGTGCACTGTTGATGGGAATGTAGACTGGTTTAGCTTCTCTGGCAAACAGAATGGAGATTTCACAAAATATTAAAAACAGATCTACCATATGATCCAGCAATTACCCTCCAAGGTATCTATCTGAAGAATGCAAAAGCACTAATTCAAAGGGACATATACACTCTTAAGTTCATTGCAGCCCTACTTATAATAGCCAAGTTATGGAAGCAATCGCAGTGCCCAAGAACTGAGAAGTGGATTAGAAAAATGTGGCCTATAGCTACAATGGAATACTACTTAGCTGTTAAAAAGAGGTGAACTCTTGTCATTGTATAACATGTATGGAACTAGAGAGGATAATGCTAAGTAAAATAAGTCAGAAGAATAAGACAAATAATGGATGATTTCACTTGTATGTAGAATATAGAGAAACAAAACAAAGTGTCAGATAAAACCAAGCCACTAACAAACCCTTACAAAACTGAGGCAACCAGAGGGGAGGCTGGCAGAGTGGAAGCAAAGGAGAGAGTAAGGATCTTTGTGGAGCATGTGGAGGATTACTGGGACTTTGATGGTAGGCATGGGGTGAAAACATACATTTGTACAGGTTTGAGCCTATAATCCCTAAAACAAATGCAGTGTTATAAACCAACATTACCTCAAAAAACATAATTGGAAGAACAAAAAAGAACCTCCCCCCAAAATAAATGAATATGCAACACCAGCAATGATAATGATGTGTCAGTATAGATTCATCAGTTGTAGCAAATGTATCATCCTGGTGACAGACATAGGTCATGAATAGGCTATGCTGTGTGGCGACAGAGATTATATGGGATATGTCTGTATCTTCTGCTCAGTTTTGCAGTGAGCCTAAAACTGCACTGAAATACAAAGTCTATTATTTAAATAGACTTGAGTGTGGCAATAAGGATGTAGTAGGTGACCTCAGAAGAACAGTTTCAATGAGGTGCTGAGTATAGAAACCAGACTTCGGTGAAATGAGGTGTGAAGAGTAGTTGAGGAAATGGAGCGAGAGAACATCAACAGCATTTCCAGTGTTTCTTGTGAAGGAGAAGAAGATGCAAGTGAACAGAGGGTTGGAAGGGGAGGATCCAGGGAGGGATTTATTGCTACTTGCATTAGATCTCAGTGTTCTCAGTCACAGATACTATGTACTAAGCATGCTAGAATTCCTCCACTTTAGGCTATAGTTGCGATTTCTTGAGGCGTCACCAATAACTGGCTTCATTTAAAAATGAAAGAATTAGAAGGCCTTATATCTGCAACTTACTCTACACTATACACTATTTGTACTCTACACTATTTGCAAATACTCTACACTATGATTTCCTTGATGCTTGTTCATTCCTCAGAAAGGTCATTTGTGTAGCCCGTTAGTTTTGATGTTCAGCAAGTAGCTCAATCAAAGGGAAAATCTCCTTTTCCCAGAGCTAAAGTAGTTCCACTGAGAGAAATACAAATATCTGAATCACTTAGACCTTTTCTACCTTAAGATAGGGTCCAGATGTCTGGGAGAGACATCCTCACCCTTTCCAGATAACATTCAGGGTCAGGACACCTGAGGATCCTCTGTGTAATCATCAACCATCATTGGTTCATTTGCTGAACACATGTGACTTTGTGAATGGAGGATCTATAAAATGACTGCAGATAAATAAAACCCACAATGTAGAGTGCCCAGCCATAGTCATGTGACTAATGTCCTTGCCCAGAAAGAGTATGGTATAATCATAGCACAGCTGACAGGGAGGACAGAGAGTGCTCAATCTTATGGCCAGACAAAACACATAAGACTGAATGTGGACCATAGCAGAAGGAGAAGAGGGTCTCGTTGATGGCCTAGGGGTTAAGTCTTAGCACTTTCACCACTACAGCCCGAGTTCAATCCCTGGCTGGGGAGCTAACCCACATGGTGCAGCAGACCTCTCCTGTCTGGCCCACTGCTCCGCTCAGCAGTGTATTTCAGTCAGTCTGACTGTTCTGCTCCCCGCTCTGTCTCTGGTGAATCCTCTCACCCCCACACTTCTGGACTGCACCCCAGTTCTACTATGCAAAAATAAATTTAAAAAAGAAGAAGCAAAAATGGGACAGTAGCAAGTGCACTACTCTGTGTACAACAGTCTTCTTTGGGAAGATGTGGGTCCACATGCTAAAGAGACTTCCTCAAGGAAGAAGCATGGAGATTATAAAAGATACCAGGAGAATAGAGGTAAAACCGAAGAAATGGAAATGAAAACAGAAGAAAAAAGTGTCACGTTTCTTTTGGCATTTAAAACACTTCCAGATTGCTTCCTGAAAATTTGCTGGACCAAGAACTACAAACCTCTGGCAAACTCAAGGCCATAGCTTTGGCATCCCTGGCATTGTAATATCAAATCACTGCTCAATGTTGTGTTTTATTATCCAATGTGAATTGAAAGTTTGAGTGGAAAAAGAGCTCTCTGGTGTTCCATTAAAGGAAAAATCTGATCATCTCACAACAGTATGGTATTAAAGGGGCCCATGTTAAAAAGGGCAGTGTAGAAAGGAATATGGACAGTGAGTGCCCTTTGGAACTGTTGGAACTACATGTGCATCTGGGAAGGATATTCACTGGTGGAGTTAATGCTTTCCTCCAAATGTTCACTTCCAGGGAATAGTGGGAACATCTCTCAGTGGATGTTACCAATGCAGGTGAAAAAATGACATATTGCTTCTTTTTTTCTTCCCCAAAATACGTTGTTCTCTAAAGCTGACCAAGTGAATGTGCAACTTCTTCCATACCTCCTGGAATCTCTCCTAATCATACTCCAGGGTGTCAAAGGATTTAGCCTTAGATAATCTCCAGGACAGAAATCTAGTGGATTCCAGTTTGAAATGCTAAGAGACAAGTTCATTAGGATACACCATTGGATGTTCTGCTGTGACCAATCCAGATACTCCCATACATAATAAGTCTGTGACTTCCCGTGTCATTGGCAGGAGCTACAAGGCTAGTATTTGGATGTACTTAGTCATGTTGTACCTGTCAGAGTATGAGCCATTATTGCATTGATCTTTCATCCATTTAAATTTGCTGAACATTGAACCACATATCCTTTGCTTCTCTCGTCTAGTTCCTTATCTGTTCCTCCCTTGGTTCTGATATCCCAAACTATTGTTCCTTCCCTATGCTCTTCTCTGTGGTCCCCTCTGGCCTTCCTAGCACCACACTGAGTAGAGAACATATTTTGTTTGATTTCAGTCATTTAAATTTACAGAAGCTTGTTGTATGATCTAAAATTTGGTGGCTCTCTTTGTATTTATCCTAGTTAGAATTCATTGAGCTTCTTGGAAGTTAATGTTTTCCATCAAATTGGGGGAGTTTCTAACATTATTATTTTTCTGTTCTTTTCTTTCTGTCTTCTCACCTCTCCCTCTAGTACTCAGATTACTTGTATGTTGGTGTGTTCAATGATGTCCCAGATTTCTTTGAGGCTCTATTCATTTTTCTCTTCATTCCTTTTTTTTTTCTGTGTTTTTCAGATTTGCAGAATCTGAAATATCTAGCAGTCATCTTCAAGGTCATTAATTCTTTCTTCTGTTAGTTCATATCTATGATTGAGACCCTGTAGTGAATTTTTCATTTTGGTTATTGTGCTTTACACTTCAGAATTTATATTTGTTTACTTTTTATGATTTCTATCTCCTTGTTAATAGTCTCTGTTTGGTGAGGCATCACATCATATCTTCCATTACTTTATTCAGCTTGATTTTCTTCAGTTCTTTGAATATATTTACATTGTCGTAAAGTCTTTGTCTGCTAAGCAAATGTCTATACTGGTAGTTTTGTTGCCTATTTTTCCCTTTGTGAGTAACACTATCCTAGTTCTTTGCACTTGTCATAACTCTTTGTTGAAAATTGGACATTACAGATAATATATTGATAGCAACTCTTCCTACTCCCTGCTCCCCAGGGTGTGTTGTTATTTGCTTATTTGTTTAGAAATTTGTCTGTACTAACTCAGTGAAGGGTTTTACTGACCATTTACTCAGTAATGGTCTGTACTAACTTAGCAATGGTTTTAGCAAGACTCTCAATGAAGGCCTCTTTCCCTGATCCCTTTGTTAAGCTGTCTGTCTCTTTTGGTGTCACAACTAGCTGTTACCACTACAAGTTGACAGGTCCATTGTTTTCAAATATGTCTAGGCATAAATTGTTTCACAGTTTGAAGCAATTAAATTCAACCCATCTGCAAGATTAGTCATTAAGACCAGTCCTTAAGAGTTTTTTCAAAGCCAGAAGGGTTCTTATTAACTCTCTTTTTCTCTGCTTCTCTCTGCTAAATTTCTAACTTGTCTGTGTTGAACGAAATCCATTTAGTTTGTTGCCTTCATGGAACTACCAGTCTCCTCTTAATTGTTTACCATCAAAATCTCTGTTTCAGTGGTACCCTTAGACTTGAATTTCCCCATGCTCTCTCTCCAAATAAAGTAAGTTATCTTGGAAAAAGTTATAAGGTACTCTGTTTTGATTCCTGCTTCTACCCTTGAGCTAAACCTCTAAGCTACAGTTCTGGAGTACTGTAGCTGGTGGAGGGCAATGATTTGCTTTGTAAAGTGACTCTCCTGCTTTACAAATGAGGGGCTAGACAGGGCCAGTAGCCTTTTTCCTTTGCATCTTGCCTTTTCCAATATGGAAACATCACTTTATGAGAAAACTGTGACAAAAAAAAAATATCAAGATCCAGTATTGTAGGCCTGCTGCACCTTGAACAGAGCTTCTGCCTTACAAGTGTTGGAGATGAGAGGGTTGGGAGGTAGAAGAAAGGATCCTAAGCTTTTCACCTGTTCTTGCCTGGAATAAAATTTCTATACATAGAACTGGGATTCATGAGAAATTCTGGAAGCCTGCTTCTCCTAGGGAGATACCATGACCCTAGATTGGAACCAACGGGAAAGGAGACTTGTATTCTAACCCTCACTCACCAAGAAAGAGACTTCCATCAACCTGAGGTAGGAGATTGGGAGGGAAAAACTTGTGACTCAAATGCTACAGTCTTTCACTGTTCTTAGAATATTTAGAAGATTTTCTTGAACAAATATTTCTGCATTTACTGTGTGACTTTAGGAGAATTTCCAGAGACTTTAAATGGTTGTTTTTTGTGTTTGCTTGTTTTTTTATAATTTCACTGGCTGTGGTTGATTTGCTAGTGAGAGGGTCCTCTGAGCTCTGTATTCCACCATTTTGAAATTACCAACTCCTTTATCTTAGATTTTTAACTAAGGAACAATTGCTGTTTGTTCTTCCAGAAAGTTCAAAAGAGTTCTCATGGCCAGTGTTGGAGGAAAGGAGTTTTGTCACCTAAAGCGGTTTATACTAATAACTTCCTTTACCACCATATTTTTTAATTCAGCAAACATGAATGAGCATCATACATCTGTGAAGCTCTGTGTTAGCTCCTGGAGTACAAGGTCATCCTGGCGTCAAGGATCTCATGGAGATCAAAAGACAAGAGTAAAGGATTGTTACCACATAACATGACAGGAGATACAGGAAGCATGTGGAGAATGCTGTGCCACAGAGGGGAGGGAGTGACATTCCACCTGGAGGAATCAGAGTAGGATTCAGAGGCAGCAACATTTCAGCTACCTCTTAATGTAAATTCACCTTATAGAGGTGAAGAAGGAAGATACTTGAGGAAAAGGAAATAGCATGGTTAGAAGAAACAGAGGCATAGAAAAACATGATATGTTTGAAATATTTAGAGGACTTCAAATGGTAAAGTGTGTTAGAACATAAGATGTACCAAATAGTAGGTAGTGGACGAAGAAAGGACTTAGGTTAGAATGCAGTTGTTAAATCCACAAGTTTTGAAAATAAGCATTAGGGGGGCCTCCCCGGTAGTGCAGCAGGTTGAATGCATTGCTGTGAAGCTGTCCGCAGCCTCTGCAGTGAGGGTTTGATTCCCGGCTGGCCAGGGAGATACCCACATGGTGGGGCAGACCTCTCCTGTCTCACCCGCTGCTCCCCCTCGCAATGTACTTTAGTAGATCTGCCTGTTTTGGTCCCCACTATGTCTCTGGTGAATCGTTTCACCCTCCCATGCCTCTGGCCTATACCCCAGCTCTTGTATAAATAAATAAATCTTTAGGGCCTCCCCGGTGGTGCAGCAGTTGAGCGCTGGGTTGCGAGGCTGCCCGCAGCCTCTGCAGCACTGGTTCGATTCCCGGCTGCTCCCTGGCCACTGGAGGAGGGTCCCACATGGCGCGCAGACCTCTCCTGCTGCCCGCTGCTCCCCTCAGCAGTGTATTTCAGTCCTTCTGCCTGCTCTGATCCCTGCTCTGGCTCTGGTGAATTCTCTCACCCTCCCGCATTTCTGACTGTAGCCAGTGCTTGTATAAATAAATAAATAAATAAATAAATAAATATAAAAAACCTCTTAAAAATAAATAAATAAATAAATCTTTTTAAAAAAATAAAATAAGCATTATAGGGACCTCTGAAAGTGTTTAAGCATCAGAGAGAAACCCTCAGATTTAGTTTCAAAGGATAATCTTGACAAGCATTAAGGTTAGAGTGGAGTCAGAAAGACAAATTAGAAGCTATGAGAGGTAACCATTTAAGCACAAAATGATGCAGGTGGGAACATAGATGATGAGGTAGGGAAAGAAGGAAGCAAGCATGATTCAAAGGTTTCACATTTGGCAACTATTTCTCAGCTACTTACTGTTGCCTCTTGAAAATAGCATCATCACTTTGGTTTTTGAATAAGCAAGAGTTCTTCCTTTGCCAAAGATGTGTCTTTGTCACCCTATGTAGTAACATTCGCCCTTCCTCTTTGTCCTCTTATGATAACTTCATGAACAGTGCTGCTAGCAACCGGAGACTAGAGCCACCTTCTTTAAGGCTTAAACATACCTAAAACATGGCATCCCTTTCCATGCACAGAATCAGCATAGTCCATGGCTTCTGGAAATAAGAAACACACTGCCATCTGGTGATGCCTGAAATATTTGGAAAACTGGACTACTAGGAAAGAAGTCCTGACCACCTAAAAATTATGGATACCTCCTAGAGCTGTTAACTCCTGTCCAGTCCTTTGCTCAAGTGACTAACGAGCACAAAATCTGGTTTGCATGTCCTTTATTTTGCTGTAAAGTGGGACAGTCATGCTTTTATTAACCCAAAGTTTGTTGTACATCAGCCAGGGTAAAAAATGATCAATTGTCAAAGGCAGCTCTTGAGAGACTTTTAATCTGCCATAGCTGTATCGTTGAACTGTATTCCACAAACCGTAATGACCTCCCACAGTCAAGACACCAGTGGACCCCTACAGTGTCTTGTTAGCACAATCCCTGCTTCACTGAATAGCACTTGTAAAAAAATCCACCTGGCCTGGCTCCTCAGCCGGCCAGCATCCAGGCCTTGTGGAAGTGTGCTGCCAAGAGATCGCCAGACTAGGCTGAGGAGACAGCGGAAAATGCCTGCTTTGTTGCAGATTCACCTTTAAACAGATGCTCATGGCTTTCCATGATAAAATAATAGTTGTGAAAGATAAAGGAACTTTGGATGCAAAAGCAGAGACATTTCACTGGGACCCTTAAGTCAGTGCACAGGTTTATACTTTTGTGCACAATTTTTACCACACTGGCTAATCTAAAGCACATATCAGATTTAACTGAGATCAATTTTTCCCATGTGCACTGAACTTCCCTCCCAATACCCAGCAACCTAAATAAATATGTTTTTATTTAGCCCTGGAAATACAGATGGCCTCCAAATGCCTGGTAGTCTGTCTTGTCAATCAGAGCTGGCCAACATTAACTACTCTATGCAGCTCAGGTCTAAATATGAGGATAGTCCTACCCCAAACCTCCCTTCCAGAGCCAACCAACCTCATAAAGTGTGATGGGAGGAGGCTCAAAAAGAAACAGACCCAGCCTACTAGTCCTTCTCCCCCCCTCTCCTCTCACCTCCCCTCCCCACCCCCCCCACCCCCCCCCCCGCCTCCACCTCCTCTTCCCTTTCTGCTCCCCCATAATACTGGCTCCACCACCCTGGCTGACCAAAGCATGCATGATACAAACATCAATAGAAACAGTCACCTGTCATTCATAAATGTATACACTACATCAACTGGGACATGAGAAATATAAAGAAAGGTATGGTGGGAGACTATTGGCATGACACACGAGGTAAATTTTAAGGAGAGCAATCATTTGGCAGAGATGTAAGAGGAAGAAAATAAGCAACAGCTCAGAGAGAAAGAGAGCAAGTTGTTTATGGGAAGGAGTGAGCCAATTTATTTGGCTAGAACATGAAACACCAGCTGGAGGGTACAGGCAGATGTAAAATGACAGCACCTGACAGGGCCCATGAGTTGGAATTTTTATTTAATACAAAAGACAATTGGCAGTCATTGTGGAGAATCAGAAAAGAGAAGTGATGATATAAAAATATGATTAAATAAGTTAAAGAATGGCCATCTGATGGGATATCATGCAGTTATTTTTTAAAGCTTTAGAAGAATTTTTAATTACACAGGAAATGCTTCGTGATGTGATGAGAAAGGAAAAGATGAATGTGGTTTTCTTTATAACATAATTTCAGTTATGTTACATCTATCTAAATATGCATAGAAAACAGCGTAGAAGATAATACACTGAAATATAATTATTATCTCTTGGTAGTCAGATTAGAGATTTTTTTCTT
Source organism: Talpa occidentalis (assembly GCF_014898055.3). NCBI lineage: Eukaryota > Metazoa > Chordata > Mammalia > Eulipotyphla > Talpidae > Talpa > Talpa occidentalis. Next base: position 61,429,953 of record NW_023602073.1, on the reverse strand, counting down.
TTCTTTTTTAAAATGTATTCCAAATATTTTGTAAATCATCATTCTAAAATCTGGAAAAAAATATGTTATTTTAAAAATATAGTATCAGAGGCATTTGACTGGATTGTAGGTTGGTTGGCGTTGATGAGGTTGAAGGCAGATTGGCCACAAGAACTGTGCACAGCAGTTAAGCTGTGAGTTGGAGACCTGTTCTCACACTATGGGACTGAGATAGAGCAGAGGAAATAGGGAAGCTTAGTTCAGAGGAATTACAGAAAGGACACCATAAGGTTAGGGGTTACATGTTCAAAGAGATGAAAATAGAAACCAAATGTCAGAGGAAGAATAAATGTGTTACTAAGTAATTAAGTTGAAACTACAGAGGGTTAAGCAAAATTCAATTTAATATGATCCTTTTTGCTTTAGGTGTTTATGGGATATAAAAGTTAGGCCAAGGACTTTCTATTTGACATGTTAATGCAAGAACCCTTAATAGGTTTTCTCACTGAGGGCTTTAGTTTACTGGGTTTTGTCTAATGTTAAACATTTGATCTGTTCTGAAGACCCAGTCTTTATAATTCCAGCTCTGTATGTAATTATTCAGCTATTGGATATTTACTGAATATTTTTTCTATAAATGTTCCCAGCCTTTATAATCTAGTAGCCAAAATTAAATAAATAAATAAGTATATAGATACAACCTACTATAGAAAAGATAGAATGCAATAATGTTTCTAACATAGAGACAGCTACATTACTCACGTTTCTCAGTTGAGATATCTATGTGTCCCCCATTACCTGGCTCTACACCATCTTTGCAAACTTGCTGCTATTCTTCAACATATACCATGATTCTTTATAGAAATATATATGTACACTACTCAAGTTGCCCATTATCTCCTTTCCAAGTGGGCCACACTCGTTGTATCAAATAGGAATGCTTTCTACTGCAAATATTGTCAGTCTTTTTTTTTTTCTTAAAGGTTTATTTATTTATTTATACAAGCACTGGGTAAGAAGCACAGAAGAATGGGAGGGTGAGAGAACTCACCAGAGCCAGAGCAGGGAGCAGAACAGGCAGAACGACGAAATAAACTGCTGAGGGGAACAGCAGGCGCAGCAGGAGAGGTCTGCGCGCCATGTGGGACCCTCTCGCTGGCGGCCGGGAATCGAACCGGCGCTGCAGAGGCTGCAGGGGCAGCTTCGCAGCCCAGTGCTCAACTGCTGCGCCACCAGGGGAGGCCCGGTTGTCAGTCTCTTAATGACTTAAGTTTTGACAGATAATATTTTCTTATCAAAAAGTTTTAAAGGTAGGTAATCTCAAAGTTTGTCCAACAGCTCAGTGATTGTCATCAGGGTCTCAGGTTATTGATTCATCATTCTCAATGTGTTGATTCTTTATCCTCATGTGAGTTGCCTCATGGTAACAAAATGTCTGCTATAGCTCCAGACATCAATAAAATCCATATTTAAAGCAGAAAGGACGAGGAAGGAATGGGGCTAACAAATTTTCTTCTTGATTTTTCACTTACTTCAGCAAAGCAAAAGACTTCTGAGAAGTCCACTGCCAATTTTCTCACATATTTTCTTTAGCCAAAAATGTGTTATACTGTCATCCTAAGATGCAAAATTTCTTCATTATCTAAAACTTTATTGATTTGGACTACACTTCACTTTAATCATTGCATGGCACAAGGTATTATTGTATTGTAGAATATTCCAACAGGCATATGCATTATTTCTATCATTAAAAAATATTTCAGAGATTGTTTTGTTAACATAAATGTAAATATTAAAGGGCAGTAGTTTTTAGCACTCATTTTGGTTATTGGAAGACCTTTAAAGGATGTTTGGAAAAATTGTAAATTTTATGAAACATAAACATAGATCATACTTCCAGTGTCAATTCAGTGTCTTAATTTGAGATGTTCTATAAGTATGAGATATGCAAGCAGTTCAAATAGCTAATGTAAAAAAAGGACAAATTATGTGAATAATACAATATCTAAATATTGATCATATTTTAATATAGTGATTTAAATAAAGTATATTATTTAGATTAATTTCGCTGTTTCTTTTTACATGTTTAATGCATCTACTAGAGGTTAAAGCTATATATGTGACTTGCATCATATTTTTAATGAATAGTTCTTGAAAAGGGTAATAGGAAAGGAAAGGTAAAAAGCATTGTGGATGATATTTAGGTTAGTCAATGAATAGAGTTGACCTCACTCATATTGCCTATGTCATCTGCTCATGAAGACTATGTCTCTCCACACCCATTAACTGATACCGGGCAATTCTCAGTCTATCTTAACTATAATTTATTGTTGAGGTTAATCTTATTGCTATTAAATTGAGCCTCACACACAACCTAACTGGGCTTGAAACTGACCTCCTCCAAAAACTCTTCTTTGACCACCAGGTTGAGCGCTTTTACTCATGCATGAATATTCACTTTCATGTAACAAAAATTTATTGCATATTGAAATGAATGTGAAATAATTCAATAATAGAGTTAATAATTCTGCCAGGAGGAATCATGATAGGTTTCCCAGAAGAGGTAGCACTTGAATTGAAATTAAAAGAATTAGTTGGAGCCTGCCATGTGGGAGAGGGAATTCCAAGTCAAAGAGGTAGTGTTTCAAAAGCATGAAAACACATAGTGTAATTGGATCCTGGCGAAAATTTTGTGTATATGAAATAAAGGTTGCTTGAAATTGAGGCTAGAATTTGGACTTTCTATAACAATAGAATGTGTGGTAAGCAGGATATTTCTCAAAGCAGAGGAATGTGAACAGATATATTCCTATTCTATACTTCCTTCTTGTAAGGCATTTATTCTAATATTGTTCTATTACCTTCTCAAGATGTCCTCTTCTTCCATCAACATACAGTCTTCCTTAAGCTATAAGTTTGCCACTAATTACTAACTAAACTGTATTCCATAAGACTTGACATGAAAATATTAACATTTCATAAATATCATCTACTGATACTTTCTCTTTTTGTTTTTCTGTGACCCTTGAGTAATTTGAAATGTTCTTTAGATATTCAAGCATATCAACTTTTTCTTTTACTTTTTAAATATTTTATTTTATATAATTCTTACATCATTTTTCATCTTTGCATAATGTATGCATTTTCATTATGGTTATATTCCCCATACAATTGCACCCCGCCCCTTACTTTGACTTTAGTCCTTCCTCTCTCCGCCCCTCCCTCATCCCCTCACCCCCCGTAGTGTGTCTCTGGTTTATAGTTGCTTGTTGATTTTGATTTTTACTTTGTATTGATTAGTCTTTTTCCTGGTCTTTTATTTAAGTTTTCTAAATTCCTGCTATGAGTGAGACCATCCAGTATTTTTCTTTTTCTTTCTGACTTATTTTGCTGAGCATGATCCCTTCTAGCTCCATCCATGTTGCTGTAAACTGCATGTGTTTTTATTTTTTGATTGCTGAGTAATATTCCATTGTGTATATGTACCACATCTCTTGATCCAGTCATCTATTTTTGGGCATTTGGGTTGTTTCCATAGCTTAGCTATTGTAAATAGTGCTGCTGTAAACATAGGCGTGCAGGTGCCCTTTGGAATTAATGTTTCTGTGTCATTTGGGTAAATACCTAGGAGTGGAATTGCTGTATCATATGGAAAACTCTATGTTTAGTAGGTTGAGGAATCTCCACATAGCTCTCCATAGTGGTTGGACCAGTTTGCACTCCCACCAACAGTGCAGGAGAGTTCCTTTTTCTCCACAACCTCGCCAACATTTGTTGTTGCTAGTTTTTTTAATATGTGTCATTCTCACTGGTTTAAGATGGTATCTCCTTGTAGTTTTGATTTGCATTTCCCTGATTACAATTGATGTTGAACATTTTTTCATATGCCTGTTGGCCATTTGCATTTCCTCTTTGGTGAAGTTTCTTTTTAGCTCTTCTGCCCATTTTTGGACTGGATTGTTTTCTTTGTTTTTGTTGAGTCTCATCAGCTCTTTGTAGATTTTTGTGATCAGTCCTTTATCATTAGTGTTGTGTGCAAAAATTTTCTCCCAGTCGGTGGGGTTTCTCTTTTTTTGGTTATTGTCTCTTTTGCTGTGCAGAAGCTGTTTAATTTGATGTAGTCCCAGCTGTTTATCTTTACCTTCAGTATCACTGCTTTGGGCAACGTGTCTATAAAGATGTCTTTAAGGTGCATGTCATGTAGTGTTTTGCCTATATTTTCTTCTATGTATTTTATGGTTTCAGGTTTTATGTCTAGTTCTTTAATCCATTTTGAGTTGGTTTTTGTGCATGGTATGAGGTAGTAGCCAAGCTTCATTCTTTTGCATGTAGCGACCCAGTTTTCCCAGCACCATTTATTGAACAAACTTTCTTTGCTCCAGTGCATATTATTTGCTCCTTTGTCAACTGTGGGTTTATTTATGAATTTTCTATTTGGTTCCATTGGTCTGTGTGTCTGTTCTTGTTCCAATACCATGCAGTTTTGATGATTATGGCTTTGTAGTAGAGTTTGAAGTCTTGGAGTGTGAAGCCTCCATTCCCTTCTTTTTTTTTCAGGAGAGCTTTGGCTATTCGGGGTTTTTTGTGATTCCATATGAATTTCATCAATAATTGTTCTATTTCTTTGAAGAATGTCATTGAAATTTTTATTGGAATAGCATTGAATCTGTAAATTGCTTTTGGTAGGATGGCCATTTTAATAATGTTAATTCTTCCAATCCATGAGCAAGGGATGTCTTTCCATTTCTTTGTGTCTTCTTCTATTTCTTTTAACAGTGTTTTATAGTTTTCTTTGTATAGGTCCTCTTTTGTTAGGTTTATTCCCAAGTATTTGATTTTTTTTGTTTCAATAATAAAAGGGATGTTTTTTTTAATTTCTTCTTCTTCAGATTTATTGTTTGTGTATAGGAAGACTACTGATTTTTGCATGTTGGTTTTGTATCCTGCCACTTTACTAAACTGATTGATGAGTTGAATTAGTTTTTCTGTGGGGTTTTTGGGGTTCTCTATGTATATTATCGTATCATCTGCAAATAGTGATAGTTTAACTTCTTCCTTCCCTACTTGGAATTCTTGTATGTCTTTCTCTTGTCTTATTGCTCTGGCTAGGACTTCCAGTATTATATTGAAAAGCAGTGGTGAGAGTGGACATCCTTGTCTTGTTCCAGATCTTAATGGAAATGCTTTCATCTTTTCACCATTGAGAATGATACTGGCTATGGGCTTGTCATAGATGGCCTTTATGATGTTGAGGTCTGTTCCTTGTGTCCCGAGAATTTCAAGGGCCTTTATCACAAATAGGTGTTGTGCTTTGTCAAAAGCTTTCTCAGCATCTATTGATATTATCATATGGTTTTTATATTTCTTTTTGTTGATGTGTTGGATATCATTGATTGATTTTTGGATGTTGAACCATCCTTGTGTCCCTGGAATGAATCCTACTTGGTCATGGTGAATTATCTTATGGATACATTGTTGGATTCTGATAGCTAAAATTTTATTGAGGATTTTTACATCCGTGATCATTAGAGAAATTGGCCTGTAGTTTTCTTTTTTTGTGTTGTCCTTGTTCGATTTTGGTATTAGTGTAATGTTGGCTTCATAGAATGTGTTTAGTATTATCCATTCCTTCTCAATTTTTTGAAAGAGTTTTTGAAGGATAGGCACTAATTCATTTCTGAATGTTTGGTAGAATTCATTTTTAAATCCATCATGTCCTGGGCTTTTGTTTTTGGGGAGGTTTTTGATTACCATTTCAATTTCGCTGCTTGTAATTGGTCTGTTTAGGTGTTCTATTTCTTCTTTATCTAGCTTTGGGTGATTGTAGAATTGTAGGAATTTGTCCATCTCTTCTAGATTGTTGAACTTGTTTGCATATAACTGTTCATAGTAGTTTCTGATTATTCTTTTGATTTCTGCTGTGTCTGTTGTGATTTCTCTTCTTCCATTTGTGATCCTATTTATTTGTGCTTTCTCCCCTTTTTCCTTTGTAAGCCTGGCTAGGGGTTTGTCTATTTTATTTATTTTTTTTCTAAGAACCAGCTTTTGGTTTCATTGATCTTTTGGATTGTTTTTTTAATTTCGATTTCATTTATTTCTGCTTTGATTTTTATTATTTCCTTTCTTCTGCTGGTTTTGGGGGTTTTTTGTTGTTCTTTGTCTAGTTCTTTGAGCTTTAAGATTAGGTTGTATCTTTGAGATCTTTCTTTTTTTTTTGATGTGAGCCTCTATTGCTATATGTTTCCCTCTTATTACTGCTTTTGCTGTGTCCCATACGTTTAGGAAATTGGTGTCCTCCTTGTCATTCAACTCAATGTATTTTTTAATTTCTTCTTTGATCTCCTCATTAGTCCAGTGGTCTTCTAGTAGTGTGGGTTTCAATCTCCATGAGGTAGGAGAGTTCCTTGCCTTCTTTTTATGATTTATTTCTAGTTTGATGCCTTCATGGTCAGAGAAGATTATTGGTGTGATTTCAATCTTAGTGTATCTGTTGACGTTTGTCTTGTGTCCCAGTATGTGATCGATCCTAGAGAATGATCCATGTGCACTTGAGAAAAATGTGTAGTGAGATATTTTGGGTTTAGTGTTCTATAGATGTCTGTTAAGCCCATGAGCTCTAGATCCTTATTTAGAGCTTTAGTGTCATTACTTATTTTTTGTCTTGTTGATCTATCCATTGTTGATAGTGGTGTATTGAAGTCTCCTACTACATATGTGTTTTCTCTGATGTATGTTTTCAGAGATGATAATAGTTGTCTGATATATTTTGGTGCTCCTTCATTTGGTGAGTATATGTTAATGAGTGTTATTACTTCCTGAAATATTGTCCCCTTGATCATAATGTAGTGACCGTTGGGGTCTCTTTTTACCTTTTTGAGTTTGTTTTATCTGATATAAGTATAGCTTATCTGTTTTATCTGATATAAGTATAGCTGTTCCTGCCTTCTTTTTTGGTCCATTTGCTTGTAGAATTGTTTCTATCCTTTAACTTTGAGTCTATTTTTATCTTTTGTAGTTAAATGTGTTTCCTGGAGACAGCAAAAGGTTGGGTTTTGTTTCTTAATCCAGCCTGCGACTCTGTGTCTTTTTATTGAAGAGTTCAGTCCATTTACATTTAGAGTTAATATTGATAGGTTAGCATCTGTATTTGCCATTGTGTTTGTCTTTCCTCTGATTTTATTTATTTATTTATTCTTTTAATAACTTTATTTTGGCCTTCTTTCATTATTCATCCCTCTGTTGGTTCTGGCTTTAGGACTCCTTGTAGTATTTTTTGGAGTGGGGGTTCAGTCGTAATGAAATTCCAGAGTTTCTGTTTGTCTGGGAAGGTCCTTATTCTTTCTTCATAGAGGAAGGAAAGCTTTGCAGGATAGAGTATTCTTGGTTGACATTTGTTGTCTTGGAGTCTGTTGACTATGTCCCTCCACTCTCTCCTTGCCCGTAGTGTTTCTTCAGAGAAATCTGATGTCAGTCTGATTGGTTTTCCTTTGAATGTTATCTGTTTCTTCCCTCTTGTCAGGTTCATTATTTTTTCTTTGCCTTGGATTCTTGGGAGCTTTACTATTATGTGTCTTGCTGTATTTTTCCTTTCATCATGGAAGTTTGATGTTCTTCTTGCTTCTTGTATGTCTATTTTCAGCTCCTTCACGCTTGGGATGTTCTCTTCAATTATTTCCTTGAATATTTTCTCTGTTCCTATGTCTCCTCTCCTTCTGGGATTCCTATAACTCTTATATTTCCTTTCCTCATGGAGTCAGATAGTTCCCAAAGTCTTTTTTCAGTCTTTTTCCTTTGTACTTCTCTTTCCTTTTCTGATTTGGTTCTTTTTATTTCTGTGTCTTCAAGAGTACTTATTTGTTCTTCCATTTCATCTATTCTGCTTTCACTGCTTTTCCCAGAGTTCTTTAGCTCTTCCATTAAATCTTTGATCTCCTGCATTTCTTTTACTTCCCCCTTTAGGGACTCAACTTTATTCTTCCGATTGTTGATTATTTTTCCCATGTCATTTTTGACTTCCTTCAGTTTTTTTAATCACAGCAATTTTAAATTATCTTTCTGGAAGGCTCAGAAGTTCTTCCAAGTCACTGTCATTGCAATCTGGTAGGTGGTTTTCTTTTGGTGGTGTGTCTTTTTCCTGAGGAGTTGCTGGGTTGCATGTAGTTTTTCTTCTCCCTGCTGCCTGTTTTCTAATTTGCCCTATGCATTGGGACACTGTGTCACTGGTACTGGCCGGCATCTTTTTGGTGTGCTCTTTCTGGGATTTCGGAAACTGGTGGTCCAAATGAGTCAAATACTGTTATGCCAGAAGTCCAGTGAGGCACTGGTACTTTATGTTAATGGTCGCTGTCATAGAATATCTCCTCCTTCTGTGTTTGTTTAATTCCAAATGTGTGTCTTGAAGTCCCACAGACTTCCCTGGAGGTGGGGCTGCTGGATTACACTCTGGGCTCCAAAGGGCTGGATCCCTCTCTGGGCTCCACTCCCTGCCAGGGGGGACCAGGCTTGTGGGGGCCTTCAGCTCACCTCTGGCTCTGCAGGGAACCTTATGCCAGTTTCAGGAAGTCTTTATTGAAGGAAGGTCCCTGTTCTGAAATGGCGAGTTGGAGACGTACTTTCCTGCGTGCGCAGTCTGCCCCAGCTTTGGCTGCCCTCTCCCCCTCTGGGCTCAGACTGCTGGCCAGAAGGGGCCTGGTGTGGGGGAACTTCCCAGCTCACCTCTGGCTCCACAGGGAGCCTTCTGCTGGTTTCAAGCAGTCTTTATTGAAGAAAGTTCCCTATTCTAAAATGGCAAGTTGGAGATGCACCCATATGAACTTTTTAAAGGTGGCTTCTTGTGATTAATTTCCAATTTCATTGTGCTATCATCTTTGACGATGGCTTCTATGATTAAATGCTTGTACTTATTGAGACCTGATTTGTACATATTCAGGTTTGGTCAACATTCCAGGTGTACTTTAAAAGAATGCATGTTTCTCATTTTAAGGTATAGGATTTTTGTATTTTCTCTGAGTTAACCTTATTAACTGTATTTTAAATGTTCAATACTTTTACTCAACTAGATATAGGTGATCTTTCAATTACTGAGAAAGTATATAGAAATGTCTCATTAACCATTTTTTAATTTTTTAAATTTTTGGTTCTATATATTTTGATGCTATACCATAGTGCTTTCAATATGAAGTAGCATATATATTTTGTGATGTATATTTTCTTCTTTTTATCAATATGTATTAATCCTATAAGGTCTTAATGCATTTTGCTTGGAATCTATTTTACCTGCCATTAATACTACTATAATAGTTTCTTTTTAGTTTGTATTTACATTTCATATCTTTTTCAATTCTATTATGTTCAACCTTTTCAGATGCTTGTATTTTAGATGTGCCTTTTATAAATAGCATATAATTAGATTTTAAAAACCCAGTATGACAATATTAGTAGGTGCACTGGTAAATTTGATCTATTTCCATTTATTGTGATTACTTATACCTTAGGTTTTATTGTTTTGCATACTTTATCCTTTCCATTCACTATAATTCAATTCTTATTCTTTTCCCCCTACTTCCATGATATTTATTGAAGGTGTTTTGTTCTTTGTTTTTCTATATTAGCTTAGACATTGCATATGCTATTTCTATTACTCTTAAACTTTAAAGAGCAATCTTTATTTCATGAAGTCTAAAGTTAGTTAACAGTTTTAACCTCCTCCTACACAATGCAAGAAACTGAAAACATTTTAATTCAAAGTCCTCTCCATCTTACTTGAGCATTATTGTTGTCCAATATATGACCAGATTTGTTTTTATTTTTTTTCCAAATTAATAGAGTGTTAATATTGTTATACACAGGAACTCTTATTTAGATTTGCCCTCTGAGTAAGTAATTTTAATATTTCTTTTTATATCTCCCTTCTTTGGGATTCAGCATTCTTCTTCTTGTAGTAAAATAGAAGAATGAATTGAAGCCTACCATGTGGAAAAGGGTATTTGAAGCAAAGGAGGCAATATTACAAATGCCCAAAGAAATGAAAAGACAGAGTGTGTTTGAATACTGATGAAAAATTTTTGTGGTCCTGGAGTAAAGATTACTTGAAATTGAGGCTGAGTTTGGAATGTCTTTAAGGGTGGAGAGGGTAGTAAGCATTTTGTCTCCCATATGAATGGCAAGTTAGCTAGGTATAGAATTCTAGGTTGACATATATTTCCTCTCAGTGCTTTAAAGATACTATCCTATTGTATTTTTATTTCCATTTTTATCATTAGGAAATATTCTGTAAACCTAATTGACATTCTTTAGTCGGCAATGTGCCTTTTGATGTCCATAGTTACTTTTTAAACTCTTTTGTCTTTGGTGCTCTCAGTATCATTATTAAGTCTAGGAAATGAGTTTTGTTTTTATTATTCCTGCCCAGAATTTATTGTGCTTCCTGAATACCAGTATTCACATATTTATTATTTCTTTAAAATGCAAAGCTATTATCTCTTTTAACATTAATTCTCCTTCATTCTCTATATTTTGTTCTTTGAAAACTCCTATTAGACATGAGGTGGACCCTATTCTACTACCTTTCATGTCTCAATCTCTTTTATAATTTCCATCTCTTTAAATGTCTATGCTGCATTTTGAGTAATTTCTCTGATCAACCTTTTCTTTTTCTTTTGCTTTTTGAGTCTTTGTATAAAAGAGTGTCTGATGCCAGCATTGCTTTTGCATTTTCCAATTAACTATAATAATGCAACCCATTTTTTAAAAGCCAGCTTAAAGTTTAGCTTCCATTATTTGCAACTCAAAAGTTCTTATACATACACTTGCACAGCTAGCTAGTCATCATGTTCCATCAGAAATGTCTGCTAAATGCAACACTTCTTTTCCATTCTGAGTGATGTACTTATTGCCAGTTATGCCAATTACATGGGCAGGCAGTGTGGCAACCAATAAAAGAGGCTCACAATGAACAGTCAGAGATGTGGAAAGAGAATAAAGGGGAGCTATGCCAAGATGTCAGAAAAGAAAATTTTAATAATTAAGGAATACTCAAATACTCTAGAGAGATTAGGAAGGCGCTATGAGAGTGAAAAATGTGTACTAGAATGGCCAATTAGAAGATGATTGCTGACCATTATATTTTGCTTTTCATGGCTTTTACTGATGCTTTATCAATTACAGTAATTAACAAAAAAAGCATAGAATATGGACATTGAAAAAATATTGAGTGATTAGTGGGGTTTATTTGGAGGGCTTGGGAACATGTGAAAATAGCTATTCAGTAACCATGGTTTCTATGGAAAGGGCAGGGAATAATGGATTCAAGAATCAAGGAATGCAGTTTTAAATTGAATTAATTTAGAAAGGGTGTAAAATTTGTAAGTCAGACCATTTAACCCAGAGCCAAGTTCCCCATGTAGCTTATGGAATCTTCTACAATAGTGTGGATGAATTGGGCATTTATTTAAAAGGATTAATTAGAAAAATCTTAAACCATTCTTCAAAAATATCCATTTGGATCACTTCACTCTGAGCCCACTTCCCCTCTTATTGTGGTCCTGGGAAGTGTTCATCATACCCAAGGCATCAGAGAAGAAAAACTATCTTTTTAGATCAGTTACTACTCTTGCAAGGGAGTAATGATGATTTCAAATGTTTTCTCAGCCAACGACCATTAATGTAGCAGGTGTCCTCAGGAGAGGTTCTGTAACAGTAGGCCTTGGATTTCTGTTTCCTCTACAGACTCATTACTAGATCACAGTGAATAACGATGATTGCTGTGTCTATCAGCCCATCTGTCTAAGTAACTAGCTTTGGGTGACTTGGAGGCTTCTATCATCACAGACTCTCTAACAACATTGTGGGTTAAATAACCCCAATCAAAGATATTTCTTCCTTGACCTCAATTCTAGTAGGTCCAAGTGAGCTTGAAAAGAGGCATGGGAGAATATCCAGGAATCATAGCATTATAGGATCTGTATGCTTTGGCTACAAAAGTTGGTTTTGCATCTGTTCTGAAATGATTTTTCCTGATTGTTTGCTTTCTGTGCCATTTTTACTATTTATTTTGTTGCTTGGCTCACACTGGGCTGGCGCTTGACTTTGGTCCATACGTCTGGAAAGCATAGTTCAGTTCCTTCTCCTTCCACACACCCTGCTCTTTTAATAAAAGTGTTCCTTTTTTATACAGAATGGCTGATCACAGCATTTGGTAACAGGGCAAAAACTGATAATTTGCTTAAAATGAGTCACTTTTGCGCCAGACTGGGCGCCCCATGACTCATAATTACAAGTTCAAAGACTGGCTGTTTGTAACAAGAGGAAGCCCAGCCAGAGGGGCTTTCAGCCTACTAACTCCTTGCATTCTTTATATCCAGAGAGTAAATGACTGCCCAAGGCAACCCAAAGCTCATTAGTGAACTCAGTGAAGTGAAAGGCAGTTTCTTGAGCTGGTCAGAGAGGTCAGTCTGCCTAGCCAGCCATGCAAACTACAAATAGTTAACCAGGTCCTAGAGCAGCTGCCAGTGAACATATTCTACTGCAGATGAATGCCAATCTGAGAAACTTTTAAGCAAATCAAATCTAGATTCTTCTTTATCACGCCACTAAACTTTCAGCATCCTTGTCTTCCTTCTTCTCTTCCTGCCATTGCAGCAGATGACACCAGTCAGGGTCTGTGTCTCTGCAATTGTTTTCCTCTTCCAGTTTTACTTTTAGCTTAAAGAAAGGACAGGGTAAGAAAACGAACTGGTGAGGGAAGAAGTCAGACAGACACTATCGCTGCAAGTACTGAGAGAAGAGCAACTCATGCACTGTTACCAGGTGAAGAAACAAGACTGAGAGAGTGGGAGAGAAATACAAATAGGAGCACCTTGGTCAGCAATAAATGGAACAGATGTGGTTTCCACTAGATGTGCAAGCGTCAGCAGCCCGAGATATCACTGGAGTTTGGAAAAGAAAAAGATGGTACTGGTGGTCATTTTTAATGTGTGTCCTACCCCATACAAATATGCACCACCTGAACAGGACATGCTTGGTCCCCAAATGGGTACACGATATGAGGAACCTCTGCCTGTATCAGAAGGATATGATGGAGGGGAGTTCATGTGACATAGCAGAAAGACTGGAGCAGGGCCTGTGTGGGCAGAGGAACCGTGATCTAAAGGAGAAATTCTGCTGGACAGGCCCAAAGGAAATAAGTGGGTATGATTTGAGTTGTATTTTCCAAGCTAGATTGTTTTCAGTGAGGAGTACATTTAAGTCTAATGCTAAAATGGATGCATTTAATAACTTTGCTTACCATCAGCCATCAACCACAGTGTTGTAATGCATTCCTTGGAGTTTTTGTCAACATCAGCACACATTAATTAACTTATATGCAATAAAATGTTTATTCATTTATTTTTTTAGAACATCACCTTTATTTATGATGGAGGTCATAGGTAAGGCGTAAAACAAGAGATCTGATTTTTCCCAGGCTAAGGACAAGGCTTTTGCTTGAAAAACAAACAAGCACATAAAATCAACAACTATAAGTCATGCAGAAACCAAATAAAACACCAAGATATTTTGCATCAAAAGAAAGTCAATTGGCTGAACCTTGCCCTTTCAAAAATAACCTAATTCAAATCCCAAATTATCCCTAACTTTTCCTCCCTTCTCTGAATTTCTCTGAATTTCTCTAATTCATAACCCATAACCTTGTGTTATTTATATTATTTTTATACAGACAGACATTATTTAATCATGCACTATAGAGTAACTTCCTTTGAGGAGAGAGACTTTATAGTATTTAGCATTATTCGTTGAATGTAAGCAGCACCTGGCAAAGACTGGTTGGCATTTACTTCTTGGCAAACATTTCTCTATGATCTGGTTTGAGAGAGGATGACTTGTGCTAGTAGTAAGATCTGGAATCTTAAGAGAATCAAATTAGAAATTACAAAAGAATCAACATCTTGTCTGCCTGAACAGAAGGGCTGACATAGTTTAGATTTACTAATACTAAAATCCATACTGCAGTATAATTCTCAACAGCATAGTGTTTAAATGGGGCCAGGGGAAGTGCCACCAAAGATTAATGGTAAATACCAATTATATTTAGCATCATCAAAATATGTAAGTATAATCCAAACCAACATGCTGAAGATATGGTCATTCAATTAAAAGCAATGTTGAGTTCTTTGAAACAGTCTCTATTTAACTCTCTGGCCCATTTTTGGATTGGGTTATTTGTTGTCTTTTTGTTGAGTTGTATGAGTTCTTTTTAGATCTTGGATATCAACACCTTGTCAGATGCATGGTGTGCAAATATTTTCTCGCCTTCAGAAGGATGTCTTTTTGTTTTACTGTTACTTTCTTTTGCTGTACAGCTTTTTAGTTTGATATAGTCCCAATTGTTTATGTTTTCTTTTGTTTCTCTTGCTGTTGGAGATGAATCCATAATTATAATATAGTCCTGCTCCTTGTAGTGATGGCCCTTGAAAACCTGTGTTAATTCTTCTACCTTCCTTTACAGCGTGGCTGAACCTCATCAATCCTGTGTAGAATCCCTCTGAGCTTTCAGAAATGTGCAGCTCAGATGGAATGGGTCAGTAGTGTCTACAGGACTTCCAAAAGAACTCAGGCACTCAGCAATGGCTTAGATCTGGGCCATTCATTTCAACTGAGTCTCTCTTTTCTGCTAATTTATAATTCCACTTGTACTCCTCATTTGCATGCTGCAGAAAAACAGATTCACTCTGGTTCTTCCTAGAGAACTCTAAAGGGATCAACAGATCTTCTAGTTCCTTCTGCTGTGATGGGATAAAATCTAATTCTGTGCTAAACTCTTCTGAGCCTGTTTCACTTTGTCGACTTCCCAGGTACAGTAGTAATCTTTCACCATTCTCAATCAGTTATAGCCCCAAACATTGACCAGGGTGACCTGGTAGAGACCATGCTTCTCTGGATCCTCTAGCTCAAGGTTCCACTTGTTTGCCAGGCATCCTGCCGTATGTCATCACGAGAGTTATGGCCACATAAACAATAAAGTAAAAGTTATAGAAGTAACACCAACAGAATCCATATTATCAACCCCAATTAATCGGTGGTAGTAGAACCAAGATAAAGTCACTGCTGGTTGTGGTAGTGCTGGTTGTGGTCCTTGAGCTTGGAGATGAGAGCCCAGTGGCATCAGTGGAAATAGAAACATTATTTTTCCCCACCGCCATCTTTTGTATCTTCTTGTCCCTTTCCTCCCACTCCCTTTTAACCTCAGAGCCCTAACCATATTTATCGATGTCTACTAGTTTAGTAAGTGTTTCATATTATGGAATTGTCTGGTATGTAAATGTCCTATATCTGTTTTTATTGTTCTGACTTACTTTGCTGCACATATTTCTCTCTGATTCCTTCTATTTTATTGAAAACAATTGCATTTCATCCTTTCTTATGACTGTGTACTACTACATGGTGTGAATACACCACATCTTCTTGATCCAGTTGTCCATCAATGTACATTTAGGCCGCTTCCATGGCCAAGCTATTGTAAATAATGAGGGTATGAACATTGTGGAATATACAGGTTTTTTTATTTTTGTTGATAGTGGTGACTTTATAGTCTATGGGTCTATTCCCTCAGAATAGATTTTCCAGATCATACAGTTTTAGTTTTTTAAGGTAAATCCAGGTTGCTTCCATATGGCTGCACCAGTTCACATTACCACCAGCAGTGTAACAGGGTTCATTTTTCTCTGTATCCTCTCTAGCACTTGTTGGGGATCTTTTTTTCTATGTGCCATTCTTATGGGTGTGAGATGGTATTTCATTGTAGGTATTTCATTGTTCTTTAATCTGCATCTTTCTTATTAGAAGTAACAGTGAACTTTTTTTTCATATGTCTTTTGGCCTCCTGGATTTCTATTTTGGTTCACTTCTGTTCATATCTGCTGCCCATTTATAATTTGGTTATTTTTTTGTTATTGAGTATATGAAGTTTCTGTATATCTTAGCTACTAAACTCCTTGCCAGTTATATATTGTATAGATATTTTCTCCCATTTACTAGGGTATCTCCTTAATTGTCTTTTATTTTATTTAATTGTATAGAAACTTTTAAGCCTTGAGGTGATCCCAGTTGTTTATTTTTGTTTTTAATTCCCTTTCCACAGGGATTGATTCACAAACACAAAAATCTATATTACTGATATCATGGAACATTTTTGTCAATGTTTTCTTCTATGCATTTTATTATTATAGGTCTTTATACACATCTTTAATCTACTTGGTGGTTATTTTTGTATATGGTGTTAGTAAACCAACTTCATTCTTTTATGTGTAGCTTTCTAATTTAACCAGTGCCATTTTAAAAAATTTATTTTCCATTCATCTGTTTTTTTGACATTTGGGTTGTTTCCATATCTTAGCTATTATAAATAGTGTCACCAGTACCATTTATTAAAGAGTCTTTCTGACATCCCCTGCTCATGGAAGAATTAACATTATTAAAATGTCCATCATACCAAAAGCAATATACAGATTCAACGCTATTCCAATAAAAATCTCAATGACATTCTTCAAAGAAATAGAACAAATACTGATGAAATTCATATGGAACCACAAAAAACCCATGAAGAGCCAAAGCCCTACTGATGAAAACAAAGAAGAAAAGAGGTATCACACTTCCAAACTTCAAGCTATACTACAAAGCCATAATAATTAAAACAATTTGACACACAGACCAATGGAACCAAATAGAGAGCCCAGAAACAAAACCACACTTATATGGACAGTGATCTTTGACAAAAGAGCAAAGAATATGCAATGGAATATGGACAGTTTGTTCAATAAATGGTGCTGGGAAAACTGGACCTCCACATGCAAAAAAAATGAAACTAGACCACTACCTTTCACTGTGTACAAAAATCAACTCAAAATGGATAAAAGAACTGAACATAAGACCTGAAACCATAAAATATATAGAAGAAAATATAGGTAAAACACTAAAGACATATATAGCAATAACATCTTTAAAGACTCATTACCCAAAGCAAAGAAAATCAAGGATAAGATAAACACCTAGGATTACATCAAACTGAAAAGCTTCTGCATAGCAAAAGAGACATTAACCAAAACAGAGAGATTCCCCACTGATTGGGAAAAAAAATCTTTGCACTCCAGTCAACAGGTAAGGGACTGATCACAAAGATATACAAAGAACTCACATGACTCAACAAAAACAAAATAAACAATCCAGTCAAGAAATGAGCAGAAGAAATTAAAAGACATTTCTCCAAAGAGAAAATGCAAATGGCCAACAGGCATATGAAAAAATGTTCAACATCCCTTATTAGCAGGGAAATGCAAATTTAAACCACATTGAGATACCACCTTACACCAGTAAGAATGGCGCATGTCAAAAAAACAAGCAACAACAAATATTGGCGAGGATGTGGTGAAAAAGGAACTCTCCTACATTGCTGGTGGGAGTGCAAAATGGTCCAACCACTATGGAAAGCTGTGTGGAGAGTACTCAACCTACCAGAGATAGAACTTCCATATGATCCAGCAATTCCACTCCTGGGTATTTACCCAAAGGACACAGGAACATTAATTCAAAAGGACACCTGCACCCCTATGTTTATAGCAGCACTATTTACAATAGCTAAACTATGGAAACAACCCAAATGCCTAAAAATAGATGACTGGATCAAGAAGATGTGGTATATATACACAATGGAATACTATTCAGCAATCAAAAAGATAAACTCATATCATTCATAGCAACATGGATAGAGCTAGAAGGGATTATACTCAGTGAAACAAGCAAGAAGGAAAAAGAAAAATATTGGATGGTTTCACTTATAGGATGAATATAAGCAGAACCAAATAAGGGATCAGGGAAAAAAAGATAATAACAATAATAATAATAATAATAATAATAAATGAAAAAACAAAATTAAAAGGCAACTATAACTCAAAGACATTTTGCAGGGTAGGGGAAGGGAGAGGAATCGAAACAGGAGAGGGAAAAGCACAAGGGACTATGATGATGGTGCACGGTGAATTAGTGGTGGGAATTTTAGGGGGACATACCTGGAGGAGAGAGCAAACGTTGTACAAAAAATGAACAATGATGCAAAATATATATAAATTAAAAAATTTTACAGGCTATGGGTTTTTGCATGTTGATTTCATAACCTGATACTTTGTTGTATTCATTTATTATTTCTAATAACTTTTTGATAGAGTCTTTATGATTTTCTATATATAATTTCATTTCATCTGTGAATACTGATAGTTTTGTTTCTTTTCTGATCTGGGTAATGTTTATTTCCTGTTTGTCTGATAGCTCTAGCTAAAACCTCTAGTACTATATTAAACAAAAGTAGTGACAGGGCATCCTTATCTTGTTCCAGATATTAAGGGAAATTTTTCCAGTTTTTCACCATTGAGGATTATAATGGTTGTGGTTTGTGATATATAGCCTTTATTATTTAGTGGTAGGTTCCTTTTCCCCCTATTATTTAAAGTTTTTATCATAAATGGGCACTGAATCTTTTGATTTCTACACATCTATTAATATTATGTGATTTTTATCTTTACTTTTGTTGATGTGATGTATTACTTTAATCAATTTACATATATTAAACCATCCTTGCTTCCCTAGAATAAATCTCACTTGATCATTATATACAATTCTTTTGCTATACATTGAGTTTTACTTGCTAGTATTTTGTTAAAATTTTTCAGTTATTCATTGGGATATTGGTCTATGATTTTCTCTTGCTGTCTGTGCCTGACTTCAGTGATAGCATCATGTATTTTTTAAAACAATTTGAGCAAGGTGGGAATTAGTTCTTTTAAGTTTAATAAAATTGATTTGTAAAGCCATCTGGTCCTGGGCTTTAGTTTTTCAGAAGATTGCTTAGTATTGTTTCAATTTCCATGCCTGTGGTTGGTTTGTTCAGTTCATCTAGGTTAGTCTTGGTAGACTATATTGATCTAGAAATTTGTTCGTTTCTTCAAGGTTATTGAATTTATTGCCATATGGATATTCACAGTAATCTTTTGTGATCTTTTGTATTTCTGTGCTGTCTGTGGTGATTTCTCCTCTTTCATTTGTGATTCTTTATTAATGTTTTCACCCTTCTCTTTTTTAGCTAACCTGGCTAGAGGTTTATCTATTTTGTTGGTCTTCTTAACAAACCAGCTCTTAGTTTCATTGATTTTTTGTATAGTTTTTTGAGCACTTTTTCATTTATTTCTTCACTTATTTTCATCATTTCCTTCCTTCTACTAACTTTGTGTCATGTTTCTCTTTTTCAAGTTGCTTTAGGTGTGATATTAGATTGCTTATATAGATTGTTCTTACTTCTTAATGTGGAACTGCATTGCAATTATCTTCTCCTTTAGACTGCTTTCACTGTATCCCAGATATTCTAGTAGCTTGTATTATCACTTTTTGTTCATCTCAAGGTATTTTTTTTCATTTCTGCTTTGATTTCCTCTTTTTTCTAGTTGCTATTAGGCAGCATGTTGTCTAGTCCTCTTTTTTTCTAGTTGCTATTAGGCAGCATGTTGTCTAGTCCTCTTTTTTTCCTTATATTGCTTTTCTAGTTTCATGTCAGTGTGATCATAGAAAGCACTAAGTATGGTTTGGATATTTGTAATTTTGTTGATGATTTACCTGTGTACCAAAATACACAGGTAAACTAGTGTATATGCTAGTTTGCAGGTGAAGTGTTCTTTTTTTATAATTAATTTATTTATTTGTATATATTTTACATCAGGTGTAGTCCCCATAAAATTTCCAACACCAATTCACCCATGCACCATTACCTTAGACCCTTGTGCTCCTCCCTCCCTCATTTTGATCCCTCTCCTCCCCCCCCACCACCCGCAGAGTGTCTCTGATTTATAGTTGTCTGATTATTTTTGTTTAGTTTTGTTGGGTGGAGTGTTCTATAGAGGTATTTTAGACCTATTTGGTCTACCTCCTCACTTAAAGCTGTTGTTTCCTCATTTATAATTTATTTTATCGATCTGTTTATTGGCCTAAGTGGAATATTAAAATCCCCTAGTATTATTGTGTTGTTATCAATCTCTAAAGTTCTGTTATTAATTGACTTATGTATGTCAATGTTCCATCATTCAGTGCATATATATATATATATATATATATATATTTCTTCTTGTTGTATTAGATGCTTAATTATAATATAGTGTCCTTCTCTATCTCATTACCTTTCTTAATTGGAGGTCTGTTTTATCAGATATAACTCTTTTGATTTGTTGTTATTTGCCACTTGCTTGTATACTGCCTTCCAGCCATTAACTCTAAGTCTGTGCATGTCTTTGTTGATAAGGTGATTTTCTTGTAAACAGCAGAAAATTGGACTTTGTTTTTAAATCCTTTCAGCCACTCCACCTTTTGACTGGTGAGTTCAGGCCATTTAAAGAGTGATTCTTGAGACATAAATACTCATTTCCTTTTTTGTTTTTTTTTCCTTTTGATTTGGTTTATCTTAACCTTTTTTACTTTTGAGGGCTTTCTGTTATGTTTTGTTTAAGTCGCGTTTCCATTGACTTATTTCTGCTATTGTCTTATTTCTGCTGTTGTCTTAGTTCTATAATTTTTTGTAGGAGGTTTCTACTGAAGTTAATATATGATGGACTATTTGTGTGACCCATTGGATAGTGTGGTCTCTGACTGGGTCTGATGGGCCACAGTGTTATTGTCTTCTTCCTCCTCCATAGTAAGTGATTTAGATGTCCATTGCCTCAATATTCATTGCTTTGTTGTTTTATAATAATACCTTTAGAATTTCTTTCATGTGCTTGATAAATTCTTTTTGTTTTTGCCTTTCAGTGATGCTCCTTATTCTTCCTTTTGTCTTCAATGCTATATAGAATTCTAGATTGGAAGTCTTTAAAAAAAAACACACACACACACAAACAAAAAACTTTGAATATCTCCTTTCATGCATATAATGATAAGTCTGCTGACAGTCTGATTGGTGCTGCCTTATAGGTTTTCTCTCTTGATATTTTTAATACATTGTCCTTGCCATTGGTTTTCAAAAACTTTATTATAATATGTCCTGGTGTGTATGTGTCTGGTGTTATTTTGTTTGGAATCCTTTGTGATTCTTGAATTGCAACTTCTACTTCATTTCCCAGATTGAGATGATTTTCATTGATTTTTTCTGTAAATAAATTTTCCCTGACTTTCTCTTTCTCCTCTCCTTCTGGGACTCCCATGATATAGACATTATTTCTCTCTAAGTTGTCCCAAAGGACTCTTACACTACTTTCATTTTTCATTCTCTTTTACTCTACATTGTTCTATTTATGTGTTCTCTAAGATTGTGTTTTTTAGCTCATTAATTTTCTCCATTGCTCCTGTTTTTCTGCTTTGAGGTTCTCAATTGTATTTTTAAAATCAGCTATAGTGTTTCTTACTCCATTATTTCAAATTATTCTTGCCTCATATTTTCCTTATCTGTTGTTGTTTTATATCCTGCATTGTTTTTTGTGAGGTTCCATAAGCATTGTCGGAACTGTTGCCCTGAATTTCCCTTCTGTCATGCTCCCCAGCTCCACTGAGTCAGAGCTACTTTCTGGGATTTTTTGCTCTGGCATTTATGATTTTTTTTTTTTGGTCTTCTCATTTTCTTTTTTAAATGGGTTTTAATAGGGGCCAACTATTAGACTATTGTCATTTCACCTGTTTAAGTAACCCATGGACTAGCAAGGGGTAGTAGATATAAAAGAAGACTGGAATAAGAGGACACCAAAGGATCACCTCCAGTAGACTCAAGAATTTGAACTTCCTGCTTTGCTGTGAGTGTCAGAGTTTTGTGGTGGTGACCCACAGCATCCTCGTCTGTAGGCCAACTCCTCAGTCCTAGTTTCCCTTTTAGTCCTGTGTCCATGTCCACTCTAGGCTATTTTCAAACACTAGTTGCAGATTGGGGCATTGACTGTACAATAATTAATGTGGATCAAAGACCAGAAGCTATTATCTTTTCTTTTTCATCACATAATTTATCATGGGGTGTTTGATAGGTATTTGACTAGCTTTTTCAAACCTTTCTTTGTTTTGGTTTTAACCCTAAGGTGGGTGTGGCAGGTATTTTGGATATCTCAGCCTGGAATTGGAGTAGTAGCCTCTTCTCTAAGGAAACCTAGGTGCTCTGACCCAGTTCAGACTACAGTTATTCTATAAAAGAGCTCGGATTCCTGCTTTTCTAGCAGGAATCTAGAAAACCAAATAAGGGACCATGAAAAAGAATAACTATAAGAAATAAAAAATCAAAATCAACAAACAACTATGAACCAGAGACACACTATGGGGGGTGAGGGATGGGGAAAGGAGGGATTGGGGTCAAAATAAGGGGGTTGCAATTGTATGGGGAATATAAAAATAAAATTAAATAAATAAATAAATAAAATAATTTAGAAATAAAAAAAAAGAGCTCAGACCCAAGCCAGTAGCCCTCACTTCTGCAGCTCTCCAACAATGCAACCTCTCTCTTGGGTGCCTGCTTGTACACCTCCTTATCCAGTGCAGTGATGGGTCTCAGGAGCCCATTGTTGGCATGTGCCCAAGTCAGTAGCTGTAGGGAGCTCTGCACTATATAAACTACCCCTCTCTTTTGTGAGTTGTACTGTCATGCCATAGTCACGCTGAACAAAGCGCACTTATTCCCTTTCCGCCAGATCTGTGCTCCTAGTGTATACTGTGGTAGTCCGTTTTTCCTTCAGGAGGTTACTGACTTTGGTTTTGAGCAGTTTAGTTGTGAGTATATGTAAGAGGCAAGCCCAGTCTTCACTCTGCCACCATCTTGCCAGACTGCTGAAGCATTTGACATTGAGGTAACAGCATGGTGCTTGAACTAGCAGTGGTGGCAACAGTAGGTATTTAAGCCAAGCCTTACTAACAGCCACCACTCACTATCTGGACCCCAAAGTAAATGGGTTGGGCTCCAAGACTGCCAACAAAATATTTTTATGACTGTAGATCTGAAAACTTGAAAGAGTACAGCCCAGATGATGGTGGGATTTTGGGAGGTACAATTTACTTAGAGCTCACTCAGTGCTTAATGCCACTGATCTACATGTTACTTTACCCCAGATCCTCTCCTTAATTATGCAAGATGGGAAAGAGAAACAGCATTTATCATAGGCCTACTGTGAATAAGTCACAGTGTTGTGTTCTTCCCACATTTCAACCCCCCTTAATCCTCAAAACAGCCATGTGCAGTAGACATTACTAACCCCATTTTATGAATGGGGAAACTGTGAATATCACCTATTTGTAGGACTGTGAGTGAAAAAGGGACTTCTTTGGTAGTGTCTGATTGACAAATAACAAGCCACACAATTCTGTCATGTGACAATCATCTAAGACCTCAGCTATCCAGCATCAATAAACTCTTCTTAAAAAGTTAGTTTCCTTGCTACATTCATTGTACATTATTCACCACCTAATGTGCATCTAACACACTAAATGTCCAGAACCTTCTTTCTGTTAAGTTCTTGTTAACTAAAATGCCCTGCACATATTTTATAAACTAATCATTCCCTTTTCACAGACATATGTTTGCTCCCTGACCCAGTTCTTCTGGGATGCAAGAATCTTACCATCCCATACCTCTAGCCACCTCCAATACACATCACATAGACAAACACAGTAGAATTACTTGTAATCTTTGTAATTACTTGTAATTCTTTCCCTTTCATACAGAATAACTAACGAATAGAGAAATTAAGTAAATTGCTTAAGTTCATACCCTAGCAGGGTATATTTTTATACTTGCTGTTTCCTCCAAAGACTGTTGAGAGTGTTTGTCAGGGAGGAAACTGGTTTCCTAGAAAATAAGAACTTTCACACGAAATTCCCTCTAGAATATAATCTAGAGAAATAATCCAAAATGCCTTTGTGTGAATGCCACTTCCTCAGAGAGACATTCCTCTAATCCCCTGAAGGAAAACAGTTCCCCTGAAAATTCAAATCTCACTATCCCCTTATTTTGCATTATTGCTCTTCTAATTAATAGCATGTATTTATCCACTTATCTTGTCTGTCACCTTTAGTAGAGTATCAGCACTCCAAGGAGATAGGCCTTTGATTACCAGTTCTAAGAACAGCATCTGGGATATAGTGGGTGCTCACTAAATTCTTATATTAATTAATTAATTAGCTAATTAATTACTTAAATGTGGAATACAATTTATATACCAAGGTACTCAATGCAGATTTATTTACATAGCATTATATAAAATAATGTGAAAGTTCAGTATTAGGGAATGGATTATAATGACAAAATATCACAAAACCATGAAAAAGTAATATGCTTGAAGAAGTTAATGACTTAGAAGAAAGGTTATGAGATAATAGTAAGTCAAATAAACATATAACAAAAATGTAATATGTGAATTATCATCTTAACTATGTAGTAAAAAAAAATAGGAAAGGAAGAAAAACTGGAAGGAAGATGGAAGGATTGTAAATGACTGTGTTTCTGCTTCTTTGCACAATTATTTATTTCACAAAATTTTTGCATTGGACAAGCTATACTTTAATCATTAGTAAAAATAATATAATACTGTTTACATGTTCTTACTTTATCAGGCAGAGTTATGAAGGGTTAAATTTTTAGGATTTGAGGCCTCCCCTGGTAGCACAGCAGTTGAGCACTGGGCTGTGAAGCTGCCCGCAACCTCTGCAGTGCTGGTTCATATCCCCAGCTGCCGGCTAGGGTCCCACATGGCGCACAGACCTCTCCTACCATGCCCACTGCTCCCATCAGCATTGTGTTTCATCAGTCTGCCTGTTCTGCTCCCCACTCTGGCTCTGATGAGTTCTCTCACCCTCTGGCTCTTCTGACTGTACCCAGTGCTTGTATAAATAAATAAATAAAACTTTAATTAATAAATAAATAAATAAATCTTTAGGATTTGCCTTCTATACCAACTAGATCCTCTCTGAATTCCTATATGATAATGTATCTGTGAATGAAAATTGCTCAAAAGTCTTCTTGAATGACTTAATATAAATGATTCATAATGACAAACTACTTCTCTGTTTAAGATGTACAAATACCAGACACAGATATTAACTTGACTGACCCTATGGCATTCTGAAATGATGATAGATATTCCCAAAGATTCTTGTTTCTCTGCTCAGAAATTGAAGTTCTTGCCAGGAAAATAAAAGGGGACTCTTCTTACAAGTTCCTTTGCCATTTATATGTGGAGTTTAGCTTGGCTCCTTTATAGATAATCTGTAGGTTTAATATACCAAAAATAAAAACAACAACAGAAGTTAAAATTGAATGAGAGAGACAGAGCAGAAGAGTAAAGTGATAAGGTTAATCATGGCCTGTGGATATTGAACCAGGCAAGTTCCCTAGGAAAGAGGAGCCATTTTTCTAACTGAGTGCAAGGAGGAAAGTTTACTCAAACCCAGGAGTCAAGAGTCTCTTCATAGGAGAGCAGTTTGTGTTTTATGTGGGAGGCAGGGATAAGGGTGCAAATCTGAAACCCTTACCTAGTATGGGGACCCATTTCCCATAGGACTGTGACCCCTCCCTAACCTCCTCCTCCTCTTCCTTCTTTTTCCAACACCATAGAAGATGAAGTGAATGAGACAGGAACACTTTTGTTGACTTTTCATACTTCATGATACATACATAAATGGAGTTTGAGATGGTCACAAATACTGGGGAAGATATAAAACAGAAAAATATGATAGTAAACTATTGGAGCTGGAGTGGGGGCCCAAAGGGAAGACATGTGACCTGACAAATGAATAATGAACTGATATTCCTAAAGATTCAGGGAAAGACCAGTCCAGACAGAAGGAATAAACAGCAAGTCTAAAGACCCAGAAGCAGAAACACAATTGACATATTTGAGGAACTGAAAGAAGGTCAGTGAGCTAAGAAGCAAAGGAAATGTGGGTAGGCCATGAAGTGGGAGAGCTGTAGGCAGGAACCAGAGATAAGGCCTGCCAGGCCCAGGAGCGTGGGGTTTGTTGATGGGTATGGGGAGGCCAGCGGGGAGTGTAAAGCTTAAGAGTGACATGTTTATGTTCTTATCAAATCACTCAGGTTGCTCTACAGAGATTTGGGCAAGATGGAAGCAGGCAAAGCCATTAGGAGGAAGTCTAGATGAGAAATGGTGGTAACTTAGGTTTAGATAAAAGTAAGACAGAGAAGCATAGAGGTGAAAGACTGACAAGGCCAACTGGTGGAGCTGATGTGGGAACTGAGGAATCATGCAAGTGTCCTAGGACTGTAACAGGGTGGTCCCCAGGAAAGGGGGAGGTTCCTGCCCACCGGTTCGCTCTGATCCTGTGTGGAGTATTTCAACAAAGCCAGCTAAAAATTGCTGTTAGTTATTTTTACCCTGTGATTTTATGCAAAAATAGGAAAAATGGTTTAAAAGTACATTTAGTTTGCAAACTTTTGCTTTGCTGTTAAAAGTTTGGGATCAAGGTTGAGAAAATTTGTGTTTTTACATCAGTTGAACCATTTTAACATTTTTTTCCCTGTGATTTTGATATATTTGCTATCTTGTTTTAGCCAATTCTCCAGATTTTTTTTCTTTTGGCTTGGATAATGGACTATTTTTAAGTAATTAAACTGTCATACTGGACATTCATGGACAATGCTGCTGACTAATTGTTGCTTCTCTTACACACATTGTAACCCTGAAAAAAAGACTGTCTCCTAAAATTGCACCATAAAATCTGTGCCACCATAGATATGGTGGAATAAAAATTAAAAGGGGGGATTGTAACAGGGTGGTCCCCAGGAAAGGGGGAGGTTCCCTGCCCCACCCAAGGGAGGGTGGAGCTGAGCAGGAAGAGGAGAAGCTGCAGAAGAGACTGAGGAAGGAAGCAGGATGGAGCCAGGAGACCTGGAGGAGGCGCATGGAGCCTAGAGACATGTGAAGAAACTGAGCTTGTCTTTTGGTCGTGGACTGGGTGACACAGATGTGGGTGAGACCCGTGGGGAGGTGACAATGGCAGCTTTTATCTGGATGTTGATTTTGCTCTTTTCCTTCCGGGCTTGTCCGGTTGTTTGTGACCCTTTTCTGTGGGTCCCCACTGGAAGATGTTTTAGACTTGTGGCAGGCTTTGGGGCCTTGCTCTGGGCCGACCCCATATGGATGGAGTTTTACCCACGAGGGGATGGGTAACTTTGGGTGCTTCATTTAGAAACTAGACTCTTTGCCTTACCTGTATTGTTTCCTAGTTTTTATTAAAGTTCCTTCCCATTAAAGTGTCATATGTTTTGTGTTGATGCGGCGGATGGCAGAACCCATTTAGAATAGGCAGGTTTGCGGGGTTTGGGCTGCCCCTCTCCCTGTCCTATAACAGGACTTTTTTTTTAAAGATTTAAAGATCCTGGGGTACAGGACAGCGGTGCAGGAGGGTGAGAGAATTCACCAGAGACAGAGTGGGGAGCAAACCAGGCAGATGGACTGAAGACATTTATGAGGGGAGCAGTGGGAGAGACAGGAGAGGTCTGCCACACCATGTGGGTATCTCCTTGGCCGGCTGGGAAATGAACCCGCACTTCAGAGGCTGCAGACAGCTTCACAGCACAGTGCTCAACCCACTGTGCCACCAGGGAGGCCCGTAGGACTTTTCTGTTTGAGCAAGTGCTACCATTTACAGATAAGGAAAGACTAGGGGTGATAGAGAAGCATTGAGATAAGATGGCTTGGGGTTGAACTTAGAATATAGTGTGAAATGAATGTTCTATTTGGTGCATGTTAAATTTGAGATGCCAGGTGGCAGTTAGATGACCCAATCCGGTGAGGTCAAAGTTAAAGATACACATTTGGAGCCATTGGTGTATAATATATATGAAAGCCACAAAACTAAATTAAATCACCTACTGAAAAGGAAGAGTGCCCAGGACTGAGCCTTATTGCAGTACAAGATCTGGAGGTTAACAGAAATCAGGAAGATAGGAAAAGTCAAGAGATAGTGATGTCACGGAAGGCCAAGGAAGAAAGTGCTTCAAGCTGGAGAGATGGGTCACCATGCCAAACACCCCTGCCCATTAGCAGGAAAGTCTAGTTATGTTCTAGTAATAAAAGTGAATCTCTATAGCTTATATAACAAAATTTATTTCTGTTCATACTGCATGAACAATGTGGGTAGGAGCTCTGGTCCACAATCATCAGGCTGATATAGACTCTGCATCTCCAGGATGATGCCAATTGCCAGTGAGAGGAAAAAAATGGATGGGGAGTACACACCAGCTCTTCAGTGCTTTCACCAGGAGGTGAAACATCCCTCCTACTCCTGGCCTGCCAACCGTTACCAGTCACATGCACCTCCCTAACTGCAACCAACCTACCTAGGACAAAGACGGGGCATGTGGTATAGTTACTAGTCGACCATTTTCTGAGAAGTCAACCAAAATATGAACAGAAAATGGACCACTGATTTTAGCAGTGTTGGGGTCACTGGGGATGACGGAAGGACAGTTTTCATGGAGTAGAGAGACTGAAACTCTGTCGGACTGGACTGGTGAGGGGATAGAAGTGATGAATACAGACTACTGCATTGAGGCATTGTCTGTGAAAAGCAATCAGAAAAATAGAAAGATAACTGGAAGGTTAATGGGATGAGGAAGGATATTAATGCAGTATTATTTTCTTCCCTGAGTATCTAAATGTCCTTAAGCCGCCAAGTCTGCCATCCCACCATAAATAGATTTTGTCATATTTCTGCACTGAAATCAAGACCATTAAACATAAATTTTAAATCTTTTTTTTTTTTGCACCTAGAAATTCAAATATAATCTAACTCTATCATCAGTTCAATATGGATTTTAAGGTATGATTTTATGCTGGTGGAAATAAGAAGGAGCAAAGAATTGCTCAGGCAAGAGAGAAGGAATAAAAGAGGCCAGGACAGGAGTTTGGGAACCACAGACCAGGTGGCCTTTGCTAAAAGGATGGCTTATTCCACTATGACCAGACAGAAAGCCTGGACTGCTGGTGAGTCCACCTGAAGACAGGGTGTAGGGAAAAGGAGAAAGGCCCTGTTCTATATTATTTGTTCTTTCAATGAAATGAGTTTGTTACTGTGGAACGAGTCTGGTTGGTGGTTTCATTCCTAACCACCTTAGGAATTCTCCTACTGTGTTAAAGCAGTTTTCATATTCTAAACAGCTCACTGTGGGCAGATTTTTAGACGTCTCATTATTACTTATAATGATAATAATAATTCATTTTTACACTTCCACTTTTTATAGTGTATTCTATATTTATTTATCCTGTCAGAGACTTCTAATAAATGATTCATATCTGTCATATTCTCTTTTCTTTAGTTTCATTGTAAAAAATATACACAGAAATCTGCATTAGCGATATATGTGCAGTTGAACAAATAGTGCTTTTAAGAAAAACAAGTTAACTAGAGACAACTGATCTTTATTCATTTATCCAGTCAACAAATCTTGTTTGGAATATCAACTGTGTTCCAGGCACTGAGCTGGAAGCTGGAGCTACAAAGACATAAGGCAAAGTCACCCACTTTTGGAGTTTATAGCCTGAGGGCTGGGGGAGGTGGTCAGGTGAGAGAATCTTGGAAATCCATCTCCATAAAGCTATCTCGTTTGGGGGTGGGAGATTATTCTCAGCCAAAGACCACACTCCAGGAACCTGGACTTTGCCCTTCTCTGTAATCTGTCCCCCACACCACTCCCTGCCACTTCAGGCCATAACAACCATTTTAAGTACGTAAAGTGTTTTATCATGGAGTCTCTTCCAAAAGCAAGTTCCCAATAGATCAGGGGAAAGAGAATTACTTGACTGTATAGGACAGTGTTGACTAACCAATAAATTCCTGATGGGAGAAACTCAAGACTCCACCATCAGTCAGCTGCTCTACCTTTACCGCTGATCCCTACCTCACCCCCTGGGCTCCCAGGGGAACAGTTCCTCTAGGCCACCAGGTGCCTTTCCCAGTTTCCCTTTCAGGAAGCCTCTAGCTCTTCTGAATCCCCAAAGCATGCTCAGTTTTTAGTCCACATCCCAGCTCACAACGGAACTGTCGTTTTTTCTTTATCATTTCTGGCTTCCTGACCCCACAGATCTGACCATTGTATCTTTTTTTTTTTTTTTTTTTTTTTTTTTTGACCATTGTATCTTGCTGGTATTTATGAGATTATTTCTTTTTAAAAAAAATTAGTTTTATTTATTTATGCATACAAGAACTGGGGTGTAGACCAGAGGTGCAGGGGGCGAGAGGATTCACCAGAAAGAGTGGGGAGCAGAACAGGCAGATCCACTGAAATACACTGCTGAGGGGAGTAGCAGGTGAGACAAGAAAGGTCTGCTTTGCCACTTGGGGTGCTCCCTGGCCAGCTAGGGATTGTACTTGTGGTGCAGTGGCTGGCAATAGCTTGATAGTGCTGTCTTTAAGTAAGAGTTTCAACCGCTGCACCACCAGAGAAGCCCTATGAGATTATTTCTATGTGGCTAATTATTTCACTCATGCAAAGGGAGTCAGAATAACTTTAGATCAAGCTGTGACCTTGCCACTTTACTAACTTGTCTTGGGGTCAGTTTGAAACTCTTTCAACCTCAGTGTCTTACCTGTTGAATGTGCCCAATATGACCCAGTTCACAGGTTGATATATGGATTAAATGGAAAACCTTTGTAATCTAGTTCATACAAAATTCTCAGTAAACATTATCTCCCACACCACCAATAGAGTTGCAGAGATTGAGTTAAAATTTGTGAGTCAATATTTATGAAATATGGAAGTAATAGTGCCTGTTGCATTGAAAGCCTGCAAAAAAAAAATAATTTCCCTCCCCCCGACACCTCCCCCCAAATAAACACTATACATCCAAATCCCGCTTTGCCTTGTGCTTACTTCCAAGCCAGGGAGACAGAGTTATATTTAAATCTATGTGCATTTCAGGGAAGGGGCATTTTCGCCACTAGGCTAGGCTATAACACTAATTAAATGTGTCAATATAAATTTGAGACTAGAATGTAACTCACCCCTAATCTAGGCACAGATGGACCTACTTGTCTCATTTTTTTCAGACAACAGGACATGTGAATGGTGCTTTCGCCCCTGCCCCCTAAGCCTAGGCTGATGTAAGAAGAGAACTAACCAGAGTGGAAGACAGTCAACAGAACCCTCTCCAGCAGGGTTTTTGGAGGTGGCCAGGCCATCTCAGCTCAGGGAACCCTGTGTTTTTCATGTTCCACAGAATTTGGATCCTCTTTCTAAGCTGAAGAGGAAAGCTGCCTTTGTGTTCAGTGGGCTTCCCAGTCAACCATGTGTGAACTCAGGAAAGACATATGTATTCTTCCACCCAAATTCCCAGGGTTGGTTCAGATACTGGGCACAAAATTAGATACCATGACACTGCTAGGGCTGCCACATCTACAAACTGAAATCGATGGAAAAGGCTCCATCGATCCAGTTTGGCCTGGCAGCATGACCCACAGCACGCTGTCTTATTTAATGGAAACATTTCTGGCCTCCAGATTCCTGAGTTAACTCCAAAACGCAAAAATGCCAACATGGTCCAGGCTGCTCTCCAAGCTCCATGCCTACGTCTGTCCACGGGTTTCTCCCAGCAGCCAAGTGGGCACTTTGTCCTGAACAAGAACACACATACAATATAAAGCCCTGAGATGCTGGGTTTGGAAAATGAAGGTTTTCCTACAGGTGATCTTTGGGACCATTATTTAAAGTTCTTCTTTTACTGCCAAAATGGGTAACTACCCTTCACCACCTGCCAGTCTTACAGAGGCTCCAGGCTTGCCCACTTGGTGGGCACCAGGTTCTCTTCACCTGCTCAGGCTGAAGTCCAGGGCACAGCTGCAGCAGCAGGATGAAGGTCGTTACCAAGACAAAGGGGAAACAACTGACTTTGAACACCACTCTTCAATTCCACTCAGCCCACATGGTCTGTGCCCCTGGGCTGGTGAGGCTTGCAGATGGGATGTGTGATTTCTGGCACCAGGAGTCAGGAACCCATCTGATTTATTTAGCTGTGGTGCCACCATTGGGTGGGTCTCCTAAGGTTTCTGTGGCTTTCCACTTCAGATTTTCCCTTCATTCCACTCCCCGATGCCCCTGCCAAGCCTGCCATGCTTCAGACTGGTCCAAGCCAGCCCTAAGAATCTACTAATTAAAGGTTCCCCTTTGATATCTTTCTTGTGGCAATTTAGGAAACTCTAGGGCAAGTCCCAATCTAGACTTTGGCCCAGGTGGTATCATCATCTGAACACAGGCATTTAAACCCAAGGCCTTGGTGGGACCCATCCATTCCAGAAGCTGTCAGTCAAAAGCAGGAAGTAGGCTGGGTAAGTGTCCCTGGTCAGCCCATCAGAGCTCTTTGGTCTTCACATCTGCAGTCACTTTGGCCGTGCGTGGTGAAGTGGTTTTGTCTTCCCCTCATCCTCAGATTCCATTCCCTGCTGCACCCGCCTAGCAACCCCTCAAATTGTAGCTGAGCTGCTTCTGGCCCTTAAAGTAAACAGGGCCAGGGCACATGGCACTGCCTCCTCCAGTGACTGCCATCACCCTGGTGGTGGAGAAGCATGGGCAGGGGCCTCTTTGGCTTCTGCTCTCAGTGATTCAGACTCTCTGGGGCAGGACACAGCTCCCTGGGAGAAAAAAAAATCACTTGTATCTCAGCTCCTAGGGTGGTAGAACTAGACAGGTATTTGGCCCTGAAAGCATGGGGATGATGAAAGTAACAGCAGGAACACTTAGATGGCAGTTGTCATTTAATTGGTTAGTAATCTGGGAGCCATCTATTAAAGTAAGAGTTTCTATGCCAGGGACTGGCTGGGACAGGTTGCCTGAAGAGCTGTGCTGAAAACTCTGGTGCTATAATTACAGGCATGCTGTGATTGGCGAACAGTGTCTTCCATGGGGGTGAGGAAGGAACGTGGGAACACAAGGGATATATATGGCCGTTGCTGCCTTTCATGTGACTTCCTTTAAAAAAAAAAAAAACTACCTCTAATGACAGTGTCCTCCCCACAGTAGAGAGAGGAAAGTAGAGAGAATATTGAGCTGTCCCTTCTAATCTTTCTGGGAGATGGTCCATTCTCTTTATAAGATCCTTCAGGGATGCCCATCTCATGAATTTATTTAGCCCAGCACCAACAGACCATTTGCAATAAGCTGTGGACTTGTCAGAGTTTCTGGCTCTGGCACTTATTTTTTCTTTTTTTTAAGATTTATTTATTTATTTATTTATACAAGCACTGAGTATAGTCAGAAGCGCAGGAGGGTGAGAGAATTCACCAGAGCCAGAGCGGGGAGCAGAGCAGGCAGAAGGACCAAAGTACACTGCTGAGGGGAGCAGCGGGTGGCAGGAGAGGTCTGTGCGCCATGTGGGACCTTTACCTGGCAGCCGGGGATCAAACCGGCGCTGCAGAGGCTGCGGGTGGCTTCGCAACCCAGCGCTCAACCGCTGCACCACCGGGGAGGTCCTCTGGCACTTATTTCTCCTTCATCACCCCTAGGCCATCCTTGCCCAGGCATCATACCCAGACATGTTGAACCACTTTCCTCCTATCTGCAGATCCCTCCTGAACTTTCTGCTCCATGCTCCCTTGATAGATTATCCCCTGCCTCCCTCATCTAAATGCTTCATTCCTCTCCCTCCCATTGGCCCATTCATTCTAACCTCACACATTAAAGGATGAATTCTCTTCTAATTGTTTATTTGTGGCTATTTTCATCTTTCACCTAAGTCAGCATTTGCTGAGAAATTTCAGTGCATGTCAAATAATCAATCAAATACCATACAAAAACACATTCTATCCCTGCCTATCACTTCCATTCTTGTTTGGATTCTCATGTTCTACCTATTGTAAGTAGACCTCACATCACTACATCAAAGCCACTCCCTTCAAAAAAAAACTTAAACAGCCAAGCCACAGTGTAATCAGCCCTTCACATCCAGCTTCCTCCCAGCCTCAGCCCCGAGTATCCCCCACCAGCTCCAAGTCTTCTTTTGCTGTCAGCCCATGTGCTCCAGGCCCCCCTCCCCTGGGAATCTACCCCATACTCACATTTCCTCATTCCCCTTAGGCCTTTTCCCCTTCTGCTGTCAGAGGGAACTGAGGCACCACATGATAAAATGTCTTTCCTAAGGTCAATGTGTATTTAGCTCTGACTGAGAAATCATTTTTCAGCATGAATAACACAACTCTTCATCATTTTACTTTGAAGCAATAGCTTAAGCAGCAGTAGGTTGTCTGGGAGCAGCCAGGAAAATGAGTTCTGGCCCCCGTGCCCCGGAATAAAGGAAGTCAGACAGCAACCCCAAAGGCAGGAGCAGAAACTCTCGCTTCCGCTATTTTCCTTTTCTATTTGGTTTCCATGGGATCTGTGTTGGGGGTGGGCAGGGATTCCAAAGGACTGATTTGTATTCTTCAGCAAAATGAACCAAATTTCAGGGTGGCGAAAAAGAGTCTTCAGAAAACTTTGGATGCCTAACATTTTCAGAAATCCAGCTCCAAGGTTAATTTTGAGAGCACTTGTTGACTGCCATTCCTACCTAAGTGCTCTTTAATAGGATTCAAAATTCCTATGCGGTTGCTTGCACCTTTCAAAAGTGTAAATGTTTCCCATTCACTTTGCAAAGACAATGGCAATGTCTTGTTTTGAACACTGAGACTAAGAAATTTCTCTCCTTCAGGGTATTTTTTGTTAATTACTTTGGTTTGTTAGAAATTGTGTGCTGTCCTGTGAGATATTATTTGCTTTCCTTTAGCTTTTAAACAGTCCTGTGACTCAGCCACCCAGCAGCCCCCTCTGAGTCATCCATATTTTCTGGGACTTATGATTAAAATTCACTAAAAAAAAAAAAAAAAACCAACTCAGAGCTAGAAATGGGCCTGGCAAGTCAGAGCTCCTAAAAACCTAAGCTTTGATAAAAAGCTATTTCTGACAGACTAAACAAAGTTGGGAAGAAGACACAGTTTATCTCTTTTGTCATCATGCCTTCCCCTTTCAAGTTCAAAACCTCAATTCCAGCACCAGTCTGAGCTACATCTTACAATTCATCTTTGCAGGACCAGTTTGCTAACAGACTTCTAAAAAGCATGGTAATTTTTCTTTACTACTCCTCAAATAGTGATACCTTCCAGATTACCTGCATTTTATGAAAGCTTTTTGGGGTTGGAATTCATGTCTGATGGCGAGCTGTGCAGCACGGTGACATGGAGTGGGGAGAAGATGGTATTGAATTTCTAAACTCACACATGCAGGGGCTGGGCCTGCCCGGGAGCATGGTGGTGGAGGGAGGGCAGTGGTGGATGCAGGCTCACTTCTTCCTTGCAGCACTGGTCTAAAGGGAGAAACATGAAGCATCTAAAACAGTCACTTTATTCATTCACTTTATTCATTTATTCACTTCCGTGCATCCATGCTTCCATCCATCCATCTTTCCATCCATCCATCCTTCCATCCATCTGTCTATCCATCCTTCCATCCATCTAGCCATCCTTCTATCCATCCATCCATCCAAAAGATATTTCATTAAGCTCCTCCTATGAACCGGTTCTATACTAAAAGTACTGCAGCAAATAAAATCGACAAAAATCCCTGCCTTCATGGAGCTTACAAATTCTAGACTAATAATAGAATATATTGACAGACTATGTAAACTAGGCAAATAGTAAACAAAATGCATGTTTCTCTTGCTTGAACTATGAGGAAAATGTAAAATTCTAGACAAGGAGGCACAAGTAGGAGTACGATTTTGTGGCAAACCCACCAGCCCCGGGTCATTTTATGGCCCATCACCTGCCTTCTCTATCAGGCACGCTTGAAAAAAAATAGATCTATGGGAAGAACTGACTTCCTCTAAAACCTAGGCAATGTTTACCCTTTTATCGCCCTTTCTTTCATTGAGCCTCAGTTTCCTCATCTGTAATATGAAATTATGATGAGGCGTCATGGAGAAGTTTAATAGAAAAAATATGTAAGAGGGCCTCCCCGGTGGCACAGCGGTTGAGCGCTGGGTTGTGAAGCTGCCCGCAGCCTCTGCAGCTCCAGTTCGATCCCCGGCCACCGGGCGAGGGTCCCACATGGCGCGCTGACCTTTCCTACCGCCCGCTGTTCCCCTCAGCGGTGTACTTCGTCACTCTGCCTGTTTTACTCGCCGCTCTGGCTCTGGTGAATTCTTTCACCTTCCGCGCTTCTGACTGTACCCAGTGCTTGTATAAATAAATAAATAAATCTTTAAAAAAAAAAAAAAAAGAGTATGTAAGAAAGCCTTAGACACGGTGTCTAGCATGGAGTATGTAAGAAATCAATTTTGAGTCACCCATCAGGCACCTAATGGGTGCCCTTTGAGCTCCCACTCCACCTCTGTCCCCTCCACCTCGGATCTTCTTCCACTTGGCACATGCTATTTCATCATTCAGAATCCTTTTTGTGTGTGTGATGTGACCTGTTGGCCCCAAATATCTTGGAAGGATCTTCAAGATTCTCTATAAAATGGCCCTAAACTACCTTCCTGGGCTATCTTCTCTGCACACCCCAAGCCCTTTCTTCTCCCACTGCCCATGTCCTTCCACTTTGCAGGGTTTTCAGTTGATTGATTGTGAGTTCCTCCAGGGCCTATTACTCAGTTCTAAAAGAAAGCAGAGCCTGGAGAGAAAAGGCCATGAACCTTCTTTTCCTTCTCTGCAGTTTTTTTAGCAACCCTCCCCACCACCCTGCACTGTACCCCAGCCGCTACTGGGTTGGTGGGAGACTTCTCATCACCTCCTCTGCAGGAGGCAGTTTGGGGAAGCCACAGGCAGGCTCTAGTGTGATCTCTATGGAACATCTCTCTTCCCCAACTCTATTCCAGAGAGACTCATTACCTCTACCCTCTGTTGTTGTTTTATCACACAGTAAAAGGCATACATTGTTAGAATAGGGTACAGCACTGGACTGAGGAGAGGTATGACAGGGCCCCTTGGCTCCTGATGGGCTCAGCTGAATGAAAAGTGCCCCTTTGATTAATATCTCTCATGCATCACAGCACAACCCGTTCCCAGGCCCACCCGATTCTGGAGTGTGCAGGACAGATGTGGAGAAAGCACTGAGCCGTGCCCATTTGCTCCTGATTGGAAAAGGGTGGGGTGTCTTTGTATGCCTCACCATTTAGACATTCTTCATGTTGCTATTTTTATCAACAGTAATCATTAAATTGGTGTCAGATGGGCCGCTCCAGTTTCTCACCCTGAGGAGGGTGATGGGACTCAGTGAGTTTTTTGCAGAAAAGAGATCTGGGTTGTGGGCCACACACCAGTGCATCTCCAGAGCCCTACCCTAAAACAAATGCCTCTAGTCCTGGACAGCGTCCCTATGGCAATCAGAGCAAGGCCATTGTCATTGCTGGTTGACCTGATTCATCTAGCAGACATATGCTGAGCCCTTTCTAAAGGCCAGACATTGAACAAGCCACTAAGAAGTCATGAAAAAAAATCTCACATCTACTGCCAGAAACTCACATTTCTCATGTGAAGTCACAGTGTCTGCTGGGCTGTGCAGGTTACAGGTGCATTGACAGGGACATCACGGAGAAAGGCTGGGTTCTGCCTGGGCTTTGGGAAAGCTTCCTGAGGTGGTAAGAGTCAGCAGGACTTTGAAGATAAGTAGAGGTAGCTGGATGAAAACATGGCAAAGGAGCCGAGGTTTTCTAAAGTGGCATGAAAAGCACTCTAGATTCATTCAAAGTTGCGTGGTGACCAGCTCTCACCAAGGGAGTCCAAGGGTATACCTGCGTGGCTCCTTGCCCCGCGAACCTGCAGAGGAGATGAGTTCCGAGCAGGAATGCCACCTGCTGACTCCAAGGGCCCTGCCCTCACTCTGGGTTTCAGAATGCTGAGGTGGGCTCAGAATTAAGGAGTGGCCTGCAATGGCCATCATGATACAGCAAGTTGAAGTTAGACATGAACCTGAGCCCTCCACCACTGTCGGATCATGGGTCTGATGATCAAGAACCGAACTCCTCAGTCAGAGGGTGGCAGGCCCCAAACTAGCCCTGGGAAAAACAGTGGGTTATTAGATGAAGACCAAGCACAGAACTCCCCAGACCCTAAACCTTTCGGTCTAGATTATATGTCTTTTAACTAAATGCCTAGAAATTCAGAGTGAAATTTAACAGAAAACTAAAATGGGGCATGACAGGGAAACAGCAAAAATGTGGTAATGAGTGATGGCAAAAAGTGCATTTGCAAATGTTCTAGGCAGCCCCCGGCTGGGCCTGCTGGTTTTCGTTTCCTCTGACCAGACATTCCAAACCCCGACTCCACGAGTCAGGTGGATGTGCAGGCCTGGCCCGGCGGGGGGCATCGGGTGTCACCAATTGGGCCTCCCCAGCAGTTAGGCAGCCAGCAGGAAGGATCTGGGCCCCTGTCCACTCAGGAGCCCCTCCACCGTGGGGCCCTTGGAGCCAGGGCTCCCTTGTGGTCTGACTCAAGTGACGATGAAATTAATGGAATCCCAAAGCTACAACTGAGACCATTTCCATGTCTCCAAACAGGGGTGAAAGAGGAAATGTCATTAGGACGCCAGGAGGCTTTTGAAATCTTCAAGCAGGACCACGCTGACAGCGTTACCGTCGAAGACAACAAACAGATTCTGAAACAGAGGTAAGTCTGGTTCAGAAAGCAGCTGGTCCTCCCAGGCTTAGCCAGGCCAGCCCAGGGGAAACTTGCTATTCTGTCCTCCCTGGTCTGCCCACCCTAACTTCTGGAAGAAAGGCATCACTCGTATGCAGTTTCACACTGAGTCACGGCCAGCCTGGTACGATTGTCTTTCACCATCTCAGCACTGTGGTTGGGCAAGAACTTGAGGGCAGGGCCTGTTTCTGACAGCACCTACTTTATACACAATCCACACATCACATTGTAAGCCTCAGCAGCCTGGGACCCTGTCCATAGTTACTGTTCCACAGACAGGGGGAAACTCTGAAGCCAAATTATCATCTTCGAATTCTAGGCCCTCAGCTATTCTAAGAGATCAGTCCTGCACTTTTTTGTAGGAAGGGGACATATGCTCATTTTGCAGCCAGAGAGGCCTTTGGTGTGATCTCCTGGTGAGAGGCAGAGCAGGCAGCAGTGTCTGCTGATGTATTGTCAAGCAAGGTTGTGTTCTGGACCCTTTAGGACCAACTTGGAGATAGATTATTTGCTTAGCTAATCTATGAATTTATATGTATATCCTCAAACTATAACAAACAGAAAGACAGCTGGATATATGGATGTAGAGCTCAAAAGAGAGTTCTAGACTATGAACTCATATGACACGTCTTGGCACATGGTAAAATTTCAAAAGCTGTTTGTTGGATTAAAATGAGATTCAAGATTGGGAGTCATATGCTTTATTTTTTTTAGATTTTCTTTTTATTTATATATTTTTTACATCATTGTTAATTTTAAACAATGTTTGCGTCCCACCCACCCCCCACCGCCCCTCTGGTGTAGTCCCCAAATAGAATTTCCTTCCCCAATGCACTCATGCACCATCACCTCAGTCCCCTGTGCTCCTCTCTCCCTCCCTCTGATCCCTCTCCCTCCTCCGCCCCTGCAGGATGTCTCTGGCTTATAATGGTCCGTCTGTTTTTGTTTTATTTTGTTTAGTTGTGTTTGTATTGTTATTATTTTGCCCCCTGAAATCTTATTTGGCTCCCCTATATTCCTCCTATAAGTGATATGCTTATAAATGACAATTCAAGAAGCCAGAGACATAGACTAGCTCTCTCGGGAGAACATGGCAGTTCAGGGACTAGAGGGTAGAACCACAGGGGAAAGCTTTAAGGGGAAGTGGAAGGGAAAAGGAGACCAGGGTGGAGGTTGAGAAGCAGCAGAAAAAGGAGGGAAGGGGAGGACTGGGAGAAGAGACTGTGCCTGGGAGCCAGGGGGCGGCATCTCCAAAAAGCCAGTGTTTCACATGCTTCAAAGAGATGCACAGGAGGGAGCTGGAAGGTGCACAGATTTGGCACCTAGAATATCATGAGTTGGGGTGTTGGGAAGGAAGGGGCAAGTGAGAAGGAATTGTGCAACTAAGGAAAGAGAGTGAATAATGTGTGCAAAAGTGTGTGACATGTGAAAACATTTTGAAAAAAAGGAGGTGGCTTAAAAAGAAGGGAAGTTGTTTTCAGAATGGAAGCAAATTGGTCAAGGCAGTCAGCCACAGAAATCAGCCAGTGCCAAGAGGAAAGAGGAAGAAGAGGGAGCCATAGGATGGAGAAAGGTTGGAAGGCAATCTGGAACTCAGGAGGAGGTGAGCCCAAAGGGGGCCTGATTAGAGAAACAAGGCAAGAGGTCAATTAAGAGGACTTCTGTTTTCTCTGTGAAAGTTAAGAGACTTGAGGATAGTGGTGAAGGCTTAATACAGTTTCCACGGGGAATGAGAATGAAGGTAGACCTTGGGGAGAAAAATAATAAGGAAAGGCAAGCAGTATGGAGCGCCCAGCTTAACCAAGGGCTTTTATACTAGGTGTGTTGTATGTGGTAGTGTGTGTGTGTGTGTGTGTGTGTGTGTGTGTGTGTGTGTGTGGTGGTGGTAATGCAGGGGTCTTAGATCACTTTAGGAATCTAGTGCAGGTTTTAGGAGTGTAGCCCACAGCTTCCACTCTGGAGCACAGTGCCATCCTTCTAAGTCAAAGATGTATATGCACCCCTGTGACCAGGTAACCCAGCAACTTCACTCCTGGGCTCTCTCCCAAGAAGTTTTCCCATAGGTTAGAAAGGGACATATATGAGAATTCTCACTGCAGCTCTGTGTGTCACCCGGGAGAGTTGAAACCTCCTGGGTTTCCATTGCACAGAGACAGACACAGAGATGTAAAATATTGGGGAAGCCCTCCAGAAAGTCAGGTGCAGCAGGTGGAAGCAATGGATGAATGTACACATACCAATAAGGTGAGGTCTTAAATAAGCACAGTGCTAAAAACACACCATGCGTGTAAATTATAAACATATGCACATAAAACCAAACAAAACTAGCCAGACAAAAAGGCACATGTTAGCATGCTTTAACCATAAAAATGGTTATCTCTGTGGAAGGGCAGAATGGGAGCAGGACATGAGACCAAAAAGGTATGAAGAAATAAAGCCCAGGAGTGGGGGAGAAAATAAAGTGAATCTATGATGGTGGAGGACTCTCCCCAGAAAAATGTACATGTGCACATCCACACAAACTTGGGTTATATAATTTTTTTTATATTTTATTTTATTTTATATAATTCTTACATAATTTTTCATATTTTTCATTTTTGCACAACGTATGCACTTTCATTTTGGTTATATTCCCCATACAATTCCCATCCCCCTTATTTTGGCCCTAATCCCTCCTTGTCCTTCCCCTCCCCCCATAGTGTGTCTCTGGTTTATAGTTACTTGTTGATTTTGATTTTTTTCTTTATTATAATTAGTCTTTTTCCTGGTCCCTTATTTAGGTTTTCTAAATTCCTGCTATGAGTGAGACCATCCAGTATTTTTCTTTTTCTTTCTGGCTTATTTCACTGAGTATGATCCCTTCCAGCTCTACTCATGTTGCTGCAAATTGCATGTGTTTATCTTTTTTGAATGCTGAGTAATATTCCATGGTGTATATGTACCACATCTTCTTGATCCAGTCATCTATTTTTGGGTATTTGGGTTGTTTCCATAGCTTAGCTATTGTAAATAGTGCTGCAATAAACATCCTCACAAACTTGAACATAAGATCCAGGGATTTCCCACACCTTCTAGTGGGGACCCAGATTGTGAGCCATGTGTGCTCAGTGTAGTCCTCTGGACACTGGAACCAGAGACTGTCTGTCTGAAGATGTCAAGCCAGCGGGCGATGGCCTCGTCCAACAGCAGCTTCCAAAGAGCCCTCAGCTGTGTCAGTTCCTGAGGCTTCAAATCTTACACTAAGGCCTCCTGGCCCTTGGATCTTATTAAAGTGATCTACAGAGCTTCTGAAAGCTCTGTAGGTCCAACGCCTGGACCTCTTCAGGTCCAACGCCTGGACCTGAGGCCCCAGATAATGTAATTTAATTAGATAGAGCCTGAGCATCCATTTTTTTCAAAGATTCCACTATTGAAAACCACTGGCTAGACAGTGTCCAGAGACCTTGAGATCCAGAGTCTTGGAGTGGGATTCCAAAAGCTCTACAGGTTGAACCAATTACCAAGTGATTCTTTTGCATACTCAAGTTTAAGAACCACTGGCTTAGGAAGAACGTAATACCTCATCTTTCTTTTTCTAGAATTGGCATGGTTCCTGGTTCTGGTTAGTACCCTTGAGTTTAGCTCTGTTTCGAGCAGGGGCTTGGTCAGGGGGCTGGCAAGGATGAGGATGTTGTGGTCTTCCGAGGCCTTCTAATACAGAGCTCACTCAACTCCAGTGCGGTGGAATTTTGACAACTCACGTGACAAATGGGCTTTGGGGTATAAAGCCGTCTAAATCACGCAGGCCGGAATGGTGATACTGGTGGTCCCATCTTCCTTGTGGCCACAGTGCACAAAGCTTTGTTCTGGCAAAAGATTTTCTCAGCAATAAATCAGTCTTTTTAAATAAAATGAAAAGTCAGGAGACCTGCCCACATTTTTTAAAGGTCTACATCTGTTTAATGTTACTGTAATACCAACCATTAAAGGAATATTTGGTACTGGGAGGTATCACCCAGAACCAACCTCTTTCTCAGAATTGAAGCTTTTGTTTGCATTCATGGGGCGTATTCAATTATTAGACGTTACATGACCATAACTGCTTAAGGCAGGGGACTAAAAATGTTTCTATATGAAAATAATTAACTGCAAGCCAGTGCTTCTACAGCAGACATCAAAATATGGCCCCACAGATGCTTATGGGGTGACTTTCACGCCATCCTGACTTTAGAAGTGGTATGACATCATCCACACATTAGCTCCCTTACCCTCTGGTGACAGTAGCACCCTGTGGACCATCCGTGGGGAGAATGGCCAGTCCTACGAATGCAGACATGGCCCTTAGGGGGTTATTTAATATCAGGATAGTATTATGACATGATTCTTCCCTAGCTCTACTTGGACTAGACATTTTATTAGAAAGCCCCCTCCCCCGTCTTAACCTCCCTCCACAACGAGGCCCCAGCACCCTTGTATCCCATTTCATTCCCTGTATCGCACATGACGAACTCGGCTGTCCAGGGGTTTAAGTATTGAGACATCACGTTGGCAATGTCCACGAAAGGGAAACTTGGGACTAATTGCCCCCACACAAGAGGTTTGGGCCAGATCTGCCTGTGGCAAGCAGTTTCCAAGCCCAAATAGAGAGACTATATAGCCCAGCATCACTTCTGATCCCCCAGAGTGCATGTATTGATTTAGAGCTGCAAGAAGGGATGGCCTATGGTACAGAAGGCACTGCTTTCTGAGTTTTCTTCCTCTTCTTACCTGTCCCATTTGCTGCCCACATGGGGAGTTTCTAGCACCTCTCAGCTC
Organism: Talpa occidentalis; assembly: GCF_014898055.3. NCBI lineage: Eukaryota > Metazoa > Chordata > Mammalia > Eulipotyphla > Talpidae > Talpa > Talpa occidentalis. The sequence goes on along the minus strand of NW_023602073.1, from coordinate 61,386,513 downwards.
TGCATCCCAGTCTAGGGAAAGCTGTGCTCCCTGCGTGACAACAGAAACAAGATGTTGGGACATTCATAGGATGTTTGCCCTTCTCTGAACTGGAGCATGCGAGCCAGTTCTTAAGGCAGATTTTTCAGTAGGAGACAGCTACAATTCAAAATCATGACATAGTCCAGGCATGACTCATCCTTATAGTATATAATAGGAAGAGAGGCTGGAAACCCTGTGCTTGGCAAATACCAGTTCCCAACATCTCACAGCTAACTTTCTTTTGTGGCAGGTCTTTCATACAAACTGAATCCCTCAGACAGAGTGCCATTAAATAACAAAAGGGGAAATAAATGGGGAGATTAACTGCAATTGGAAAGGAAAGCGTTCATAAAGTGAGCTAAACCAAAAAAAGGCTCCTTCACTCAGTCGGATCCTTCAGACACAGAATAGAACCAACAGCAATCTAAAACCAACAGGAAAACCGGACCCAGGGTGGAGAGAAATCTCCTGGCACCATCTGGAAATAACGTCCATGACAAATAGGGGTTCCCTGGTTCCTATTAGACTTCTATTTGAACCTTTATTATTTTTCCATTTGTTTCTCATATTTACACCTGCCTCCTGAACTAGAATTATAAGCACTGGGAGCACAGATTAGATTAGAATCTTCTCAACCTCCCCACAGTTTTTAAAACAGTACTGGCCACAAAAATGGTGCTTGAAAGACACTTTTTTTGTTTGAGAATGAAATTGACTGAGAAATCTTAGCAGCCAAGAAAACTGCTTGAGAATACATGTAGCTTCCCAGAAGCAGCAGTCCTCCCGAGAGTCAGGGGAGGAAATGTTCTACAGAAGAGGAGAGGGCAGCCACTTTGCTGAGGAAATGAAATGAAATCGAAATGGGATATGGACATAAAAAAAAAGTAAGGGCAATGAAGGGTGAATCTTCATGGCAACAGAAGAGTGGCAACCAAGGTACCATGTCAGGACATGGTGTGGATTCAAGCCGAGTCTTCCTCTCTGATGGGGAAGAGTATTGAATGTTCACTTTATGAGAAGTTAACACATTAATTGCCATAAACAAGAAGACTAGGAAAGATGTCATAGGAGCCTCTTGCCCTCCTATGCCACATTTGTCCCAGTGGCCTGAAGACGTGGTCCCAGAAGATGCGACATAGAAATATGACTACAAATATGAATACAAATATGACTCTTGGCCTAGAGAGAACAAGTAAGGTGAGTGGCTTCTGAGCACCACCTCCTTTCCTCAGCCCGTAGGGTAAAGCAGCCACTGCCCATGGTCCCCCACAAACTGTCTGTGATTCCAATGGCGCTGGGGCAGAGCCAGGCATTGGGCTTCCTCAACTGCTCCCTCAGTGATGACTTACAGCTATGCCTGACACATACCACTGGGAGGGTGGGATTCTCTTCTTCTGTTCTTGTATCTGCTCCTGTAAGGTACTTGAAAAATCTACCTCAATTTCCCCATTCTTTTCATTCCCATTGCAAATGAGTTGAGTTACTATTTTAGGTGAACTTGACCGTTGATTTGCAGGGATCCATTCTGATTCTTTGGTTTGCTGGGAGGATGATACTTATCATTATTATCTGTGGTTACTGCTTCCAACATGCAGTTCCAGCTCACATTCATCACACCCCATGGAGTTCCTACACTGCCAGGCAGTGGTCATGATTTATAGGCACAAGGCACATTTGTATGGTTCTACTTTGTGCATCAACCCAGCCCTGCGAGACATCCCATGCTATTCTTAGAAATGTGGAATCTGAGATCCAGCAGTGCAAAAGTGGAGTAAGTATTAGGTTTCAGGTCTTGGGACTCCTAGTTCAGTGCTCTCCACATTGCACAGGCTGCTGTGTCACTCACTTGCTTCTTCTCTCATTCTACAGGCATTATTTATGAAATATTAATAAGATATGAGCTCTAAGCTCCAGGGATATGAGTGAGTGAAACAGGTGTGGTCACTGCCCTCACTGTGCTTATGATACTGAAAAGGAACAAACAAGTAAACAGGTAGTTTCCTGCACTGTGCTGTCTGCCTGTGATGATAGCAGTTCAGGGTGCTGTGATGACAGCAGAGCACGTGGGTGACACCTACTGCAGACTTGCAGAATGATGGGAGGAAGGGGCAGGAGTTGGTCATCGGTTAGGGCTTTGGATACAGTGGATTTTAGTTACTGGCAGGGCTGCAAGTGGGTAGCTGGAGAGTGGGTTAGGAAATGAGATGGGGCTGAGGTGGGGGTTTGGGAGGTGCCCATAGAAGTGGCATATGAAGGCACCAGCATGAACAGGATGCCTAGAGAGAATAGGTAAGGTGAGGAGAGGGCTTGGGACAAAACCCTGAGGATTACCAACGTCTCAGGAACAGACTGCAGAAGAAGGGCCTTCAAAGGAGACTGAGTGAGAGCAGCAGGGAGAGAGGGGAACATAACAGGGGACATGGGTGATGCGATGGGAGGCCAATGAAAAAGACTTTTCTGCCTGAGGACAGTTTGCAGCATAGGACCTGGCCCATGCTGAGTGTGGCTCTATTGCAAAGGCTGGGTCGCCAGGCTTGTGAAAGAACAGAACAACGCACTCTCCCTCCAAATCCAGGCCTTGTCCCAAGGTAGAGCCTGTCCTATGTGGGTGCCAGCTCCCACACTGCACTGCACCCAGCAGTGCAGCACTCCCCAAAAGGAGCTCTGCAGCCAGTGACTCCCTGACAGGAATACCTTGGACCAGGGGTCACTAGTGGTCCTGGTCCAGTCCCAGAGGCTTCTTCCTGCCCCTCCTCGAGGTGTAGGTTTGCCTCATTTAGGCCATGTACAGTGTAGGCTCACTGCCGGGGACCCAAGATGGCTCCATGGCCGCCGCCGTCATTGCCGTCATGGGAATGTGGCTCATTTAGAAGGTCAAGAGTCAAGTGGTCCCTCCTGACACATCCAGATGAGCAAGTCTCAGTCAGGGGTAGGAAGATTGGAGAGAGTGAGGATGAGGGGCCTTGGTCTGTGAAGGTATGGAGGTGCAAGGTAGGCAAGGAAGAACATGGTAGTGTGGGGTGTTTGGGGAGAGTGTCACCTCTTTTTCATCTCTGTTAGCATCCTCCTTTTCCTTCTCATCTGTCTGACCTCCCTTTACACTTCTCCCAGCCTCAGGCTGGGTTTCCTTAGTCATGAGTTTGTCTTGACAACCAGGCATCAGGAACACATGTGGGTGGGGTGGCCTGAGTGGTGACAGCTGCAGAGTGAAGGGGAAATGGTCTCATGAGGATGGGACAGCCCTCAGCCCACACCTCTGCAGTGGGAAGCCCTTTTTAGCTCTGTACTGGGGTGCAGAGGAGACTGGAACAGCCCATGGCACTCTCTGCAGGGTCTGGCAGTGACAGCTCAGGGCAGCTCTTTGGGAAGGTTGCCCACAGCACTGAGCAGTTGCCTCCACCATATCCTCCCAGACACACGTGGGCTCGGCCAAGGCCAGACACTCCATCCAGGCCAGTCAGAGATTCTCCAAATTGTAATTCTGTAGAGACTGCCTGTGCTGCCTGCCATATCTTCCCTGTCTGTCTCTACTCCACTTGTGACATGAATGTCAACAGCTGTGTAGCCTTACCCTTGTATTTGCCTTATTCTGGAGTATCTAAATAAAGCTTCCAGATCTCTAGAAATAAGAGGAGTCACTCACTGAGCAATGAAGGACTATCAAATGCTTAGCACCAGGAATGGACACAGCAGTGATCAAACACTTTGGTTCACCCTCCTTGGCAGAATGTACTATATGAAGATAGTCCTCAGCTTCTGAGCTTCTGGGCCAAACATCAGGTTCTACCTGCCCAGCAATGGCCAGCATGAGGCCAGCACAGTGACCCACATAACACATGAGTCTTGCTGAGCTGAATTCAATGTGAATTGCATCAAATAGAACTACTCTCCAGGAGTGACAGGCCCTAACTAAAAAGAGAACATACATTATCTGAGATGAGCCTGAACCCCCTTAAAAGGGAGCCAGGGATGGAGTCCTGAGAAACCTAGCATTGAGAGAAAATGCAGTCCCCTTCCCTGGAAACTTCCTGTCTGTAGTCACAAGCCAAGCAGACAGATTCGAAAATAGCCATGACATAATTCACACTTCTCTTCTGTCAAACGCAGAGCTGCCGTGGCACTCTGGCCTGCTTGTGTTGTCCCCCTGCCTGGAAAACCCTTCTCTCCCCACTTCCTCTAATAAAACCCTACACAATGAAAGCATTTATGGGTGAAACAATTTGATTTCTGGGATTTACTAAGATCCAGAAAAATTTGGGGTGCAGGAGAGAAAAAGATAAGGAGGAATAGTTAAAATCAAATTGACCAAGTGTTGATAATTACTGAAATATGTCAAGGAGGGGGTCATTTTTTAAATCTTAATTTGTATATATTTGGGAATTTCTATAATAAAAATTTTTCTAAAAACTTCTGTGTAGCCACAAAATCCAAGTCAATTCTACCTTGGGCAGCAAGTGTTCTTGACTGCTTCCCACCCATAGTCAAACTCTGATCGCAGGGTCGAGGCTACCCTGTAATTCAACAAGTTACTGTAGCCGTATATCATGAATTTGCTGTATGAAGTTCCAATTACCTCTTAAATTCCATAGCAAAAAGAAGGAAATGCACCTGACATGTCCTCAGGGCCCACTTTGTGAAAGGTCCTGGACTGTGTTTGCCATGCAAGTTAGACTCTTCATTGCTTCTTCAGCACAACCTCACGCTCCCAATGGTTGTCTCATAAATATTTGTTGGAAAATAGAAGAATTGTTAAGTAAACATCAGGCAACCTTCTGGTGGGCTAGAATGCAGTGATCAAAGACAATGGAAGTTTCTAATAATGTAGGGAAAGACTTATATTGCAACTCTAAATAAAAAAAATCAAAGTCTAAAATCATATATACAGTATGCTCTCAATTCTATAAAAAACTGGCTAGAAAAAAAAAGAGACTGGGTGGGTATATTTTTTCTACATGGGAAATTATTAAGCATTTGTGATATGTATAGCAGGAGCCAACAAACATTTTCTGTAAAGGGCCAGATAGTAAATATGTTCAGCTTTGCAGGCTGGACAGCCTCTGTCACATCTGTCACATCTGCCCATGTAGGATGACAGTGGCCAGAGACGATTCACAAACAAAGGAAGGATGTGGTTGCATTTCAATACAATTCATTTTACAGAAACAAGTGATGAACTGGATGTATCTCATGACCAACCACAGTTTGCTGCCTCTCATATTTTACTTTATAATCAGAATTTAATGTAAAAAGCAGAATGTCAATTAAGTATATATTCTTGGACTATAAGATCTTGGTGTGAACGCTAGTAGAGCACAGTACAAGAGGCTTCTGGTCACACTTTACTCTGGTGCCCTGCATCATGAAACATGTGGAACTGAATATCATAAGTCAGAATATGAGGGTGAAAAGTCTGTGCTAGATAGGGGAGTAGAAAATTATGATACCAGTAATTAATATAAATTTTATCTTATTTTTGAGCCGAATATATGTCGTTTGTTTAGATTTTCTTTTATATCTTTCAATAAGTTATATAATCTTTTTTTTTAAGATTTAATTTTATTTATATAAGAACCAGGCTACAGGCCAGATGAGCGGAAGGGTGAGGAGACCCACCAGAGACAGAGTGGGGAGCAGAACAGGCAGACTGATGAAATACACTGCTGAGGGGAGCAGCAGGCAAGACAGGAGAGGTCTTCTCGCCATGCGGGTTGCTCCGAGGCCGGCAGGGATCGAACCGGCACCGCAGAGGCTGTGGACAGCTTCACAGCGCTGCACTCAACTGCCTGCACCACCAGAGAGGCCCAACTTATATAATCTTTTAAAGCTCTCTCAGAAGTCTGTTATTTTTTAAAATGCAATTTAGGGGGCCTCCCGGGTGGCCTAGGGGTTATGTCTCAGAGCAATCACTGCTACGACCTTAGTTCAATTCCCGACCAGAGAGATAACACACATGGCACAGCAGACCTCTCCTGTCTTGCGCGCTGCTCCCCTCAGCAGTGTGTTTCACTCAGTCTGCCTGTTCTGCTCCCCACTCTGTCTCTGGTGAATTCTCTACCCCCTGCACCTCTGGCCTACATTGTGGTTCTTCTCCATAAAAATAAATAAAATTTAAAAAAAGGGACCCTCCAACTTTATAAAAAAAACAAAAAAACAAAAAACGCAATTTAGGATGAGCAAAGAATATTAAACTCTAATTGTTTTTCCCCCTCCAGATTTTCTGAAGCAAAGGCTCTGGGAGAAAGTATCAACCAAGCAAGGAACAAAATTGGTAAGCAGATGCTATTCTTTGCGCCTCTTTCACAGACATTTCCTGGTGGAAATCAGGTCATGATGTACCTCCAAAGAGTCCCAGGGCCTGGTTTCAGGAGGGCACTGCCAAGGAAGCTGTTTGGAAAGAGCCTTTCCTGGGAAGCCCCTTATCTCTCCCCCCAGGTGACTATCAGCAAAAGCACTTTCCTTTATCAAGAACTTGAACTTTTTGTCCTCATGCAGGCCTGAGCTCTAGCATCCCTATAAGAAAGTTCTGCTTTTCCCTGGTGTTTTCCTACAACAGTGCAACTTTACAACTGTACAACTATGGTGACAATTCTTATTTTCAAGTGCCATGAAACATTCTTTCACTTCCCAAAGCTGATTCTTGGTCTTTTGAGCATAGGTGTATATTTTTCAGTGCCATCTGGTGAGCCAGGAAGAGGAAGAGAAGCAAAAATGAGCCACTGTGCCTTCTCAAGGCACAGGCTGCCCGGCAGGGATCCTCCCCTTAGCTCAACATCCCTGGAAAGGTGAAGTCAATACATAAAGCAAACTCAAAAGTAAGCCTCATATCTTTGTTAAAACAAGAGGAAAACATTTTTTTCATCACAAGCTAGAAAACACAGAGACCCATCTCCCAGCTGGGGCAGCTTCACTAAGACAGTCCCTTGTGCCTTCACATTCCCTGGGGGCAGAAGTCCCTTACTTGCTCAAAGATGACTCCCTGCATCCCACTGGTCCCCACCTTCCTAACCCTCCTAAGTAAGAACAGGACCGAAGTGACTCTGAGTGTCCCTTTTGGCTTTTCCTACAGAATATGGGAAATCCCAATAGCTAAGGTCATTTCAGTCTCTTTTTTTTAAAAAAAAATTATTTATTTATGCATACAAGAGTTGGGGTACAGGCCAGAGATGCAGGGGGTTAAGAGAATTCACCAGAGACAGAGTGGGGAACAGAACAGGCAGACTGACTGAAATACACTGCTGAGGGGAGCAGCAGGCGAGACAGGAGAGGTCTGCTGCGCGATGTGGGTTTCTCTCTGGCCGGCTGGAGATTGAACTCATGTTGCAGAGGCTGCGGACAGCTTCATAGTGTGATGCTTAATAGGTTAGATTCTGAAGCAAAGGCCCTGGGCGAAAGACCCCCACCAGGGAGACCCTATTTCAATCTCTAAACAGGAGCCCCAAAGTCCCCTCCTGGGTGTGAACAAAAAGGACCAAGACAGTCAGGCCCAGAGCCAGGCCCAGAGCCCCACAGAGAATCTCTAGAGTCTCAGAGGTCTTTAACCTAAGGTCCAGAATCTTGGGTGGGGGAAAAGTGCACCTTTATTGTCACTAATCTCTACCTGCAATTTATCACTACCTGAAATGATGAATGTAGGTGGCAGACACAGTAGAACTAGCAATACCTGTCAGCAGTGGGATTGCAGACATTTTCATTTCCCGGCTGTGTGGCAGACATCATAAAATATCTTTTGTGATCATCAATACTTCAAAACTACAGTGCTTATTAGACTTACCATTAGATCTTGTTATTAAATGCATTTATATAAAACATTTAGATAGTTCTACATCACAAAAGTTTTAAACTTTTATTAAGCATTTCAATATAATTCATCTCTCTTACAATCCTTTGTGTTTTAATGTTATGTACCTAAAATCATCATTCTGAGAGGGGATCATAGCCTCATCTGACACTAGAAAAATTCCTGGCCAAAAAAAAAAATCTTGGCATGGATTCCTGAACTCCCTAAAATTGCATGGAAAAAAAGAGTTAGGAGTGTGCTCATTTTTCTGTGATGAAATCCGTAGTTTATTTGATTTTTGAAGATGGCAGTGACCCAAACCTATAAGGAAACTGATTCTAGACCAATGCCATCAATAGTGCCAGAGCTCTGGACAGGAAGGCAGACAGCCTGCCAAGAGACAGTGCGGAACTGCACCGAGGCAGTACTTGGCTGACCTGGCTGGGTGGCCTGAAGAAGGGGGTGGGGTGGGCAACAGGCGTCAGTGGCTCTGATGACTTGTCAGCATCATCACACACAAAGGACCCCAAGAGTCTGTTTCTATCCTTGGAGGGATGAAAGAGGGAAAGATGTTTTATAAACCACTTCTCACCAGAAATTAATATCAAGTTTTTCTCTGGAAAAGTATTTCTCTAAACCAAAATAAATCTGTTCTAACACTAATGAAATAGACTAATGACAGCAGGCACCAATGGCCTCTACAGCTACATTGATTTAGTTTTTTACTCTGAATATAATGGGTTGCTCAGTAATGGGGTGATTATTAACAAATGACTCTAACTTCCATAATTTTAGTGCAGAAACATATATGGATGGATAAACATTCATATGCCACATCAAGTTTACCACTTTCTCAAGATTAGCTAACTTGGAAGTGGCCCTACAGCTGCACAGGTTGTGCCCTGTGATTGAGCCAGGAGCTGAGGATGTGAGGACAGTAATTGATCTCCAGAGAGGATGTCTGTGTGTAATTCATATGCAAAGAGCCCAGATATGCTGGCAGAAGCCCTGGGCACATAGACCTTTGTTTTTTCTGGATAATAGCAATAGCATTCACTCCAATATTGAGATTCAAACATATACTACTGTTGAGAAAGTGGCTAGTTCAGTGGTGTTAATAAACCCAATGTCACTCTTACATTACTTTATGCAAATAGCAGACTAAGTCCATCTCCTGGCCACCTATCCTTCAAATGTGCTCTTGATCCAAGGGCCTTAGGGGAGTGGATCACTGAGACTCAGCTACATTACTGAAAAAGCCCTTCATGGTACTTGACCACAGGAGTAGCCCACCATCACTGCATCTCAGACAGAAAACTGAGATTAAGGTGGGATAAGGTACACATATTTAAAATCTTATACACATATTTAAAATCTCTAATGCAACCTTAAAGGAAACTGGTTTCAGGAGATTTATGACATTATTGAGAGTGCATTTTCTTCGAGGGAGAAATTAAATCAGATGGAATTTCCAGTCTCAAATGAGTTCTTTAGTGAATGTAAGAGTCAGGAGGTAGGAGCATGGCACAGATGTGCCATGATACTCTTGGGATGATGACTCATCTCTGCATCCACTACTCCATCCTGCTTTGGGCCAGAGGAAGAAATGGGATGTTGTGGAGTGCATGTCTAATCGACCAGCAGAGAGGAAGTGAAATCTATATTCATGAACCACAGATCAGCCAGCCTACAGGTGTAAAGTTCAGGTTGCTGCTATCTTCTCGGGCAGTTTGGTGTTTCTCCGACATTGTAATCATTGCTACTTGAGTTTCATCCTTGTTGTCAAAAATCCATAAAGGCTATTGTGTTGACTTCCTGGGCCCAATTCCAAGGAGAGGGGTGTGTGGGTGTGTGTGTGTGTGTGTGTGTGTGTGTGTGTGTGTGTGCGCGCGCACACACGCACGCGCAGGCATAGACTTACCCACACCAAAAACCAATTCTCAGACCCCAGGAGGATGTCTGAGAGTTCAATTCAATTCTGTCATTATGTATCCAGAGATAACATCAGGTTCCATTAGTTAAGGGCTATCTCAAGACTGCCCTCTATTGCCAGTCATAAGCCCAAGCTGTTCCTGAGCTGCTGACCAGTCTGCTACAGATGGTAGGTTCCCAGAACAAAATGATCCTGGGACCCTTTCCTCAGGTTTGATCAATTTGTTAAAGTAGTTTACAAAACTCAGAAAACTCATTTACTCACTAGATCAGCTTACTACAAAGATATAACTTAAGAACAACCAGATAGAGTTGTACTGGGTAAGGTATGGAGAAAAGTGCAAAACTATCATGTCCTTTCCAGAGGTACCATTCTTCCAATCCCCATGTGTCCACCAACCTGGAACCAAAGCCCGTCCTCTTGAGTATTTACACAACCATAAGTGACTAGATCACTAGCCATGGGCAATTAAACCTAAATCTCCAGCACCACTCCCCTCCTGGAAGTTAGTGGGTGAGACTGAAAGTTTCAACCCTCTAATCATGTAATTGATTTCCCTGACAACACGCACCCATCTTTTTAGGTCCTTCCCCAAAAGTTAACCCATTTATGACAAGAGACACCTTTATCATTCCCAGCACTTAGGAAATTCTAAGGGTTTTAGGAGCTGTGAGCCAGGAACTATAGGCGAAGGCCAACTATGTATGAGAAATATATATATTGGACATACAAATGATCAAAACATATACTTCCTCTAAGTCATGATATCACAATTATCAATTGAGGAGAGACCACGTAATATCTAATTTTTATGACAGTCAACCAAAAACTTACCTATCATTTCCAGTTCTTAAAATAAGACAACCCAAATTAGATAAACTCTTGCCACAAACTCCATTTTTGTCCTTCTCTGTATACCATTTAAATCAGTCCTGAGGTTGAAACAAGCTGAAATCAGAAATGGACGGCATTATCAATGTAGAATCTGCCTGAAAATTAGTAGTCTTTGTTTTTGTAGGAGAGCCATTTTCGTTATATTTACCTGTCCCATGCATAAGAGCATTTTAGGCTGCTTTTCATCACATGGGCTGTTTTCAATATATTTATATACAGCCTGCTTCCATTCCATCATATCTGTAAAAACACCATTAAGCCCAAACTGTGAGAAAATAAATACACAACTCTAGAGGCGGTGGCATAAACCAGGCAATTTTTCACTTATTAGAATTCTGGCATTTGTTTTCTACATCAGTGTTCTACCACTGGCTGCTTTGTCTTTGGCAACAAAGGACAATGAATAGCTGTTCTTTGGCAGAAGGCCTGCTCCTAGACCCATCAGCAGCCAGCTGCTTTGGAGGCAGGTGAAGGAGTTTGACTGACACCCCTTGGCACCTCTTCATTCCTCCACAGGCCCCTCCAGGCCTAAATGAAAACTTATGTCACAGGATGCTGCACAGAAGGGTTGCCACAAGTGAGCCAATCAGTGATCAATTCAGAAATCCCAGGAAATGTAGTAGAAGAGGTTACTTGTGAAAGCTGAAGGGAGGGGGAGAAAACAAACTAGAAAAGTTAACAAAATATTCTGGAAATTTTCTTTCTCCCATTCCAAAATAGGAGGACCCCCCAGATCACCATTTAAATAATACTTTGAACCAAAAAAAAAATGTTTCCCTTTCTAATTTGGGATTTGGAAAAGTCATTTCTTAGATCTGAGTCTCCATCAGTAGAATAAATAAGACTATTTTTCAGCTTGTGAATTTTCTGGATCTTCTCTGGAGGTTTACTTTGGACCCACCTTGTGCAGGTTGATTCTAGTATCTTATCCTGGAGTAAGAGAAAGATGACATCCTGTCATTTTGCTAGGTTCTAAAGACCTCAGTCAAGTATATCATTATGTTACTATTTGTTGTGAGTTACAAAAAAAACAGCACACTGACATCCTCACAAACAACAGCTTCTACCATTTATTGAGCCCTAACTCCATGCTCAGCTGAGAACTTGTCATATAATCCCATAGGGAAGAGCCATTAACTATAAAGGCTCTATACCGTATACAGGTGGGTATTATCATATGTCATCAATTCTAAGACACACAATTTTGATAGTCTTAACACCTCTGAAATCAGGATACATTTAACCATACTACTTGGCCATTTTTTCACTTTGAGAATAAGTCTTAGCGTTGATATAGTCTTTAGTCTGTGAAATATGTATTATTGTACTGTAACTGGCAGATTGTAAAAAATGGAATTCCATTGAGGTGGTCTGCTAAGTTGCCAAGCTGAAATTATAATCCATTTCTATTCACTCAAAACATTTAGTACAGTATACACTACCCACAAATTCAGATGTATCTAACTTTGACATTTTCTTCTGAGTTTAAAATTTCACTAAGCTGTTACTCAGTTTTCCTGAGCCTTTGGCCTTTATCCTACATGATATGCCCAACAAAAGGCTCAAACTAGACTTTAGCTTAGGGACCATGCACACGACTCAAAAAGATTAAAAGGGTCTTTGTAACATGACTGAATATAGGTCATCTTTTGCACAGAGGGACGCAGCTGCAGGGGTGAATGGAGCCTGAAAGCCAGCCTGTCCTTGCACTCCAGTCCACATGCACTGGCCCGTGGTTCTGTGTGCCCAGGGAGAGGCTGGCCTCCCAGTTTGCACTATGCCCTTGCAGCTGTTCTGATAGGATTTAGTGTCCCGTGTGGGTTTCAACTATCATCTTTAGTGGTTTGGCGAACAGAATTGACAGGTTGCATTGTCAGGCTCTGTACAATTCCAGCTGAGTGGGTTTACTGATCCAGCTGAAAACATGAGCAAATTCAAAGTAAGCCAATTTCTAAAGTTCCCTTCTATAACAATGCAGTGTTGAAATTCCAAGCCATGCCGTTTTCTGAGTGACAGTTTGACTGGTTTAGTAGGCATATGTGTAATGAAGTGCTTATGCACCAGCACCAATAAAGGCTACAGAAAGCCTCATAAGTACAGGCACGGAAGTCATCAGAGACCACAGAATATAAATATGTTATGCCATAAAGTGAAAAAATACTGTATTCTCTGAATAAGAAATGCAAAAAGCCAAGACATCATGCTTTCACACTGCCCAGCATTTCCATGCCCACATTGCATTGCATTTCCTTGGTAACCCCACCTCCCTGCAAGAAGAGAGATGATCAAAAGAAAGCAGCTGAAGTGATGATTAAAAAAAAATCACAAAGTAGATTTTTGCTTTGCAAAGTGATTCCCCACATGTTTATTTTAAATAACAAGCTCTGCTTGGGATTCGTTTGGTTTTTTAAAAATTATACTTATCAAAAATTTTTCATAATTTAAGGCATTATGGCCAATGTATTTTCTCATGTACCAGGAAGTCCAAAGAGTATAGTTAGTTTCAAATGTACCTTCTGCTGGTAGTCCTCTCCGTCCCTTCATTTCCCTCCTGCTCCTCTCCTTCCATTTTCAGGTCCACTTACCAGGTTCTCTCCCTCGGATAGCTTCTCCCCATTTTGTGGCAAGGTGCCACGAAAGCTCGAAGTTTCCATGGTCTGTAGAAGCCATAATCCCAGTAAAAGGAGTTATTCTCTACAGCATGGCCACAGCCTCTGGAGGGAGCAATGATTGGCCCTGCAAATGTCACATGTCCATCTCTGACCCAATCCCAACCTCCAAGCTGAAGGAAAAGTGTAAGGAATCAAAGAAGTATCTTTCTCCAAAGGAAGAAATGCTAGCTAGACAACAATCACGCTCACTCCAGACTTTGCAAAAAAATACCTGTGGCTGGAAGCAAGAGGCATCGCTGAAGGAATGGACAGTAGTTCCAGTGAGAAAAGATGGCAGACTAATTTAGCCCTGAAAAAAAAAGGGAAACTCTGAATGGGGCTCGTAAGAACAGTTTTAAGTGCAGGTGTTTCTGCTTTAACAGCATAAATGCAAAATTACATGCTGAAAAATAACAAGGATTGTGGAAAAATTAAGATTGGGAAGATGCTTCAAAACCATGCAACTTTATAAGTAGAATTCTAAGAGAAAAAGTTAAATTTTAAGTAAAAACAGTGTTACAAAAAAAAGGCACGATAAATTCCTATCCCTATCAAACAAGATATTTTGTTTTAGGCTGAGATGTCATGACAGAAGAGGGCATGAGGAAGGGTTGAGGCATTGATCTGCAGAGAATAATCGAGGCACTGAAAGAGAAGCTGCACATTGAGAAAGAAGACACTCCAGACCGAGAGCAGGAGCCTGGGAACAGCCCTCTGCTTGTCCAGGGCCTGCTGGGAGCTTACTTTGTATTAGGCCACTTTTTTCTGGAGATGCAAAGCTTTAACTTACCAGGAAATAGAAGTCCTCTGTGAACAATTGAAACTGCTTTGTTCCACTGATATCATTTCCTTCCTATCAATTGCTTATGAGCTGATTCCTGTTGCAAAAACATAGTTATAAGAACCAACTATTTATTATTAATTGTGTATAGAGGGTCCCATACTTTATAATTCACCTTTAAAGAGATTCAGAATATAAGAAATAATTTTCAATTGTGTTTAAAATATAGCCAATTGTGTGAGAAAAAAAAAACACCACGTTTTATCAAAAAGACAATTAAATGGATAGGGAGTCTATGAATTTTTAAAGGCAGGATAAATAAGCATCTTTCTGAGATGATCCAGAGCTGGTTTCTAAAGGTCCCTTCTACAACAATGTAGAGTGTTGAAATTCCAAGCCATGCTGTTTCCTGAGTGACAGCCCATAACCAGTGTGACTGATGTCTTCATGGACTTGATTGAGTGCTTTGCTGTCAGTTTAGTGATCAAAAACAAAAAAATGATTTCAGCAAGTTGGAGAGATGTAGAGTATATTTATTAACTGACAAGAGGTAACACTAATAATTGTCATGTATAAAGAAGGAAGCAAGGGCCTCCCCTGGTGGTGCAGCAGTTGAGAGCTGGGCTGTGAAACTCCTGCAGCCTCTGCAGCGCTGGTTCGATCCCCAGCTGCTGGCGGGAGTCCCACATGGCTTGCAGACCTCTCCTGCCGTGCCCACTGCTCCCCTCAGCAGTGTATTTCGTCAGTCTGCCTGTTCTGTTCCCCACTCTGGCTCTGGTGAGTTCTCTCACCCTCCCGTACTTCTGATTGTACCCAGTGCTTGCATAAGTAAATAAATAAATCTTTAAAAAAAAGAAGAAGAAGAAGAAGAAGAAGGAAGCAAGACATTGGTTGCTCTCTCCTCCAAAAACAATGGATGGTTGCCTCCTGAAAGTCCTGACAGGGTGGCCTTACCTGAGTGAGTAAACCAAGGTACAGGATCTGGTCTTAATTGGGTGGCTCCAGAAAGGCTGACCCATACCAATCAAAATCACCATAATCCAGAAAGGCAATTTTTTCATTTTCTGTGGTAGTTATTGGTTTATATGCAGAAACTTTTAACTGCTTCTTGCTACTGCTGTCATGTCTGCCTCATACATCCTGCTGGCCCCGCTGGTCCTGCTGGCCACAGGCCTGCTTGTGCATGACTTTGGTCTTCTCTGGTCCCAGCTGTCCCCGAAAACATCCTTTCATGTTCTGTTCCTGGGGCTAACAAGCTAATTATTTGTTGTTTTGCAGTTCAGAGTAACAAAGAGAATTTCACTGGCCTAATTCATCTTTTCTAGACCTTCAAGACAGCAGCTGCTAATCTTTTAAGAATGTGCTGTCATTGGGTCAGAAGCCCACCACTGGTCCAGGAAGCTGTGGCTAGGCAGGAAGAGCAGTCTTATGTTTCAGAAAGTGGCCTAGATAGCAGAGGGTGTGAAGGGGGGGGGGTAGTTCCCTTTTATAGGGTGAATTGAACAGGACTGATACCTTGTGACCTCTTGGATTTATTGCAAGGAGAGCTGTATAAAGATTTGTGTTAGTTCAGCTCTTATAAGGTCTTATTAATTCCTTTATTTCTAGGTTATCAAGGAAGCACCTGGTCATTGTCACTTTGTTTTCCAACAATAATAGCAACTAGTCTTTGGGAAGAGGATTATTTAATATGACAGGGTTTTTATTTCATTATTTTTATATAGTTGAATCCACTGATCTTTGCTTTCATGATTTCCTCCATTGCTTTTGTACTTAGAAAGGGTCATTGTAACAATAATAATGATGGGTTGTTCATTGCCCTGTATCTGTTTAATGCTTTTCTAAATTTTCTTATGGTTTTTTATTATTGTTCTATTTTTCACTCTCAACTCATTTAAGATTTATAGTAGAAAATGGCATAAGCTGAGGCTCTAAGTTGAATTTTTTTCAAAAAACCCATTTTCCCAACACCTATTTCATTTAATGAAATGCCTTAAAATAAATCGTGTTTCCCTCATAGGAGAGGCATTTCCAATTTTTAGGAGGCAGCTGATGCATTTGAATCTCATAGTAGCAATAATGTACATCTTTGACATGATAATTTTCAGACAAGTATTTCAAAAATAACTTTGCCAGCAGATACTATTATCTAGATATCAGAATAACCCTGCAAAAAAAAAAAATGCCAACTTCCTTGTAAAGCAGAAAACTCATGGATGAGGAGCAACAGAAGCATATCTGTAACTGAGTATGGGGAGGGGGTGTGGACGCCTCCATACTAACTGCCCTCAGGGAAGCAGATTATCTCCAAATACAGCAGCATGAACTGGGCTCGCTTTACCTCTTTGCCCAGGGAAAATAGATGGGCATATACCATATTGTTTCACTTCTAAACAGGAAAAGTATATTTCCTTATATTGATTAAAGGGGAATTAGTGTAAGAGACTTTGTTAGTGTTTCTGACCAGGGAAGAGCTGAAAATAACAAAGAGCTTGCTGTCTATTGTCAACCACCCTGAAAACTCTGATGATCCCTGCAATAGCTTTCAAAAACAGAGAACACACAGTGTCCCTCCCCCACTGTGACCATTGTGTTCAGGGTGGAGGTGGCTCCAGTGTGTTACCTCATGTAAGAACGTCACCCCATGGAATAACCCCTCTCTAAGGCACAGCCCTGACAACCTTCTAAGCAAGCCTGAAATAGGCATGTGTGCAACTTCAGACAAGACATGCTAGTAAGAGCATAGACCCTCAGAGGAGGAGATGAAACACCACACAGAGCTGTGGCCCATCCACCAGACACAGCACTCCCCTTCTGCAGGTCTGTGTCTGCTGATGGGCAACATTTCAAAATCAGAGATGCTTTTTTTTTAAAGGATTTATTTATTTATGCATACAAAAGCCGGGGTACAGGCCAGAGGTGCAGGGGGTGAGAGGATTCACCAGAGACAGAGTGGGGAGCAGAACAGGCAGACTGACTGAAATACACTGCTGAGGGGAGCAGCAGGCAAGTCAGGAGAGGTCTGCCACACCATGTGGGTTGCTCCCTGGACGATCAGGGATTGAACTCGTGCTACAGAGGGTATAGATTGCTTCACAGTGCTGTGCTTAATCCCTTGCGCCACCAGGGGTGCCCTGGAAGGTTAGTTTTTGTGTCTTTTTAGTTGTCCAAGTGATCCATGCATGTATTTTGTGGCAAATAATCAAACACTGCATTAATACATGTGTCAAAATTAAAGTCCCTCTTCATTTCTTCTCCCCCAGTACCAGCTATGTCCCTCCCCCAGAAAGAAGTAATCACTTCAACAAACTGATGCATATTTTCCATCTCCTTATTGTATGTGTCAATATATAGTGATAGATTGACAATAGCTAGATAGATAAACAGTTAGAGTCCAAACATATACAAAGATACCTTGTTTTAAAAACAAAAAACACAAAGATACCTTGTTTTGTTGTCCAATGAGACCATAATGTCTATGTTATTCTATACCTTGCTTTTCTCATTTAACAGTGACAATGGGTCTGCCACATACCATTTTTGATAGGGTTACTGTTCAGTGTGAATAGACCCTGATCTACCCTCTAGCAACAGATATTTCATTCTTTCCTCAATTTTTCTCTATCACAAATGATACACGATTTTGTGTACAAATATGAGTTTTTCTTGAGGTAGATGCCTAGATGTAAGATTGAGAGAGCAATGGATGTGGATGTTTAATTTTCATGAATACTCCCCAGTTGCTTTCCTGAAGGATTTCATTAGTTTGTATTTTCAACAGTGTATGACAGTACCCATTCCTCTGAATCCTAGCTTCTATATGATATTATCAGTCATTTTAGGTTTTGCCAGTTGGAGAACAAAAAAATGCTATTGCATTATCATGTTAATTCTCATTTCCCTGACAGCTGGTGAAATGAAGTGGTTTTTTTTTTTTCATATGTCTTGTATCCATTTGTTTATTGGTTGAATTTCTCTTCTTGATTAGTAGGAGCTCTGTGTGTCCTGTGGATATTGGGCCATTGTCTCTGGAATGTGGCAGATGTTTTCTTCCAGTCTGTCACTTGTTTTAATTTTCTCTTAAGATTTTCAGAAGAACTCTAGGACAGTTCCCTCACTCTCATTTTTTAAAATCTCCTTGGATAAAACTCGTTTGTCTGCTCTTCTTTTTTTTGACGTTGTCTAATATTGGACAAGGTTATCAACCTTGCCTTTCCATAAACTGCCCCAAAGAGGAAATCCAAGGTGATCCTGGTCATACTGCACAGATCTCAGTCTAATTGGATATGGTGATTTAGATCATTTGTCTTATTGCCATTAGCCACTACATGAATAAATGACTCCTGCATACAGCCGGTTAAATCTCTTAGCAGGCCACAAGTCTGGCAATTTTACTGCTGAAAACATAAGCTTTATAATGAGGTAAAGACCGATTTCATTAATTTAATCTTTATTGAAAACATCTTTAACGATGCCTAAATATTGTTAAATTTTAATTGCATTTTGCAGAACTTATTAACACATGTTGAGATGATGCTGAAGTCTAGACAGTCACCTAATAAATAATTGTAATATTGCAGTGCCTAGCAACTCATTAGCAAATACTAGGGTCCTTGGTTACTCCCTTTTGTTGGAAGATAAAAACAAATAATTAGGAAATGACTACAAAGATGGATAATGCAGAAAGTAAACTTAATAGACAAGGAGCATCAAAGACATTAAGCTATTAGTTGCCTGCACCAGTTATCTAAAACAAGGCCAGGTCTATGTTTAAAGTTTATGATGTATCCTTGTAGAAGGGGAAAAAATGTCATGAAGAGGAGTCATGGAGCATTTAGCTTCATTTCACCCCATGTGAGAAACTAGAACAAAACCTTTATTAACCCCTGTAACAGGGGTGAAGCTTACATGCAGAAAGGGGCCCTACTCCTGGGAGGCCGGATGCCACATCCACAGGAGGCAGCACTAAATGGGGGGTATCTTTGGCCTAGTACCACAAACTAAGGTGGATGATGAGTCCCTAGGCAGTCCTGAACAAGACACTAATGGTGGTACCTTTCTGTCATTGTCACTGGGTGGGTAGAGGGGAGGAAAGGGTGGCCAAGGAAGGAGTTCAGAGTCAGTGTTGATAAACCACTCCCAAAGCCAAGCCACAAAGCTATTTAACTGCTGAAGAAGAATCCAAGAACGCTGATTCCAAACAAGAAAAACCCATTGAAGGGAAGGGTTTGGTGGTGAAGGAAAAACAGCAGATTTGGCAGCCATCTGTCAGTGGGAAGCTGGCCACTTTTAAGTTAGGATTCTGGGTAATAAATAGTAAAAATTGCATTATAAAGATTAATAGCCCCCAACCACAGCTCCAGTTGAGTTTTCTCCTCATCTCTCCTACTCAGAAACCTCTGAGACCTACCAGTTGCCAAAACAAAATGTTCATGCCCCTCAGCCTGACAAAATCTTTCTCCATGTTGATGTTATATTAACAGTCACATATTTATATGTGAGGGTTGGATTGTTTGTCTTACCAAAAAAAAAAAAAAAAGATAAAAATAAGCCTTACTTACTTACATTACTTACATTTCTCTGCATCCTGCAAATAGGGATCCTACATATAAAGATATCTATCAACAAAAACAGGACATATACATACATATACATACACACACATAGATATACACATACACACACATATAGATGAAATTCCTCCAAATCAACTGGTGTGGCTGTATTTCCTTTTAATGACTGCATAATATTCTATACAGTGCTTATGTCACAGTATATTCCAGAATCTTCTAGTTGACAGTGTTTGCTTTATTTCCTTTTCTTTTCTGCAATATAAAATATGCACTGATAACCACCCATGCACATACACTGTTACATACTGGCACTTTTACTTCTATGGAAATGTCTTCCTGTAAAGGACCAGAGAGTAAATATTTTAGGCTTTGTGGACTTCATCTGGTCTTTTTCGAATAGTCTTCCTTTTTTCTAACACCCTATAAAGATGTAAAAACCATCCTTAGCTCACAGTCCAAAGCCATATATAAACAGACCACAGGACAGATTGGCCTGCCAACCCCACCTTGCCAGTCCTTGGAACAGAGTCATAGGAGTGGGATTTCTTCCTAAGTATATTATATTTTTTGCTAGTTTGTGACTGTAATATTTTTCCATTTCCTGAGGTAGAAAAATATCTATTAAGAAAATATTTTCCTTATATCTAGTCATCTTACCAAATTCCCTGTTTAGTTTTATTGGTTTTTTTCCTTGTTATAGTTTCTTGAGTTTTCTAGAAATGAAGTCACATTCATCATAAAAGAAAAATATTTTTGCAATATTTACACTTAGTATTTTATTTTCTCATACAATTTAGAGTGACAAAGGACATCATATGAATATAATAAGTATTACCATGAAACACTCAAACCTAGGGTGTTAGAATTTCTATAATGTGAATTTGATATGAGGCAGATCTAACAATTCTCTAAAGGCGAATCAGTAAGGCAGGTAAAGGAAAGATTCTGTTTGAGGAATGGTGTGGTCAGTAAGTCAGAGGACCACACAACCACAAATGTCTCCAGTTTGATAACGAATTAAGTACAATATAAATAGAACTGGTTAATGCACTTGCTGAAAAGAGAAATTGAGTCTGCCCATACGGTGAAAAAGGGAAATAGTGAAAATTATGAATGAGGCATTTCAGCTCTACCTGTGTAACTGGCTGGTGAGCTATATATAAGTTTGAAAACTAAACAATGTGAAGTTCCAGTTCTGGGCAAGGTAGAATCACCACACCCCATCCTGTCTCTCCCCACTAAAAGCAACTTATATAATACATGATGCCACTATCCAAGAACTCCCAACAGTAAGTGGTAGCAGACATCTTAGGAAAGACCAAAATTCAAAATATCATCAAATTGGCAACCCCAGAAAATCCTCCAGTGGCAATGACAGCAGTGGTAGCCAAACAAGGGCCTGCCCTGCTATGGTGAAGATTTCTTTGCTCTGATCAGAGCACATAGGAAGACATCCCCCCCACCCTCATTGCTTTTACCTCTCTGTCCTCCCATTACTTGGCACCAAATATAGACATCATCATGGGAACTGACAGCAGAATTGAGTGGTCCAAGAGTGGGGCCTCAGTTAGTCATAATGTGTCAAGTAGATCCTCAAAAGGATGGTGACCCAGACAGTGATTCCATAAAGTTTTTTTATATAAGCTCCAGGACTCACCTTCGAGCTGAGCATGCATGGACCTAAAGAACATTGCACAGGCTTCTGACAATGCTCCTATAAGTTAGAACAATACCAGCCCCATATTGGCCCCAGTGTGGCACACACCTGGGACAAACTGAATAACACTGCAAATCCTTTGAAAACTGAGCTGACATTTGGGCGATAGCTCAAAGAAGGCTGATTAGAATTTGTGAGCAGAACCTAGCCAAGTTAATTGTCTGTTGAGAAAAAAAATCAGTAATGTTCTTGGGATTTAAACAGGACCCTGAAAATATCAGGATGTGATCCAGAATTATTTGGCATAAAAGAATCAAGAAAATCTCAGCTCTCGAGGGAAAAGATGATCAATGGCTACCAGCCCCCTTATATGATACAGTGTTGGAACATCAAACACATAAAGCAGTTCCTAAAGCCATGATTCAGGGATTAAGGAAAACGCCCTTGAAACAAATTGAAAGTCTCATAAAAATATAGAAAATATAAAAAAGAACCAAAAGAAACTTCAAAACTGAAAAATAAAATCACAAATGGACTTAGAAGAAGACTGGAGGGGACAAAGGGAAAAGTTGGTGAATTTAAAGTGAGAACAATAGAAATTATCTAATCTGAAGACAGAGAAAAAAAATTAGTGAACATACCAATTGATTGTGATAGGAGAGTGAATCTGAGGGACTCAAGATATATCTAATAAAAGGTGGCTACTAAAGTTAAAAGTAATGTGTTGAGGATCATGTAGGATTCGAACAAGCAGAGTAGGCAGTTTGAGGAGTTTTAATCAAGGGAAATAAAATAATGGGCTGGCATTTTGCAAGGAAGATAGAATCAAGGAATTTGAGACAGGGAGACTTACTAACTAGCTCAAGTTTTCCCATACTATAGCAACCTGAGATAAAATGGGCCTCACATTCATTTGACTCTCACTAGCCAGGATAATGAGACATATATATATATATATATATATATATATGTGTGTGTGTGTGTAATTATATATAATATTTATGTATTATATATATGTAATTAGACATATATATGTGGCATAGAGTTTGAAAGGTAGAAATAAAACTGTCACTATTCACACATAACATTAGTCAACTTAAATATTCCTAGCATCTACAAAAGAACACCTAGAAGTAATAAAAAGTTTAGCCAGGTGGCAGGATACAAAGTCCACAATCAAAAGTTAACCATATTTCTTTCTATATACTGATAATCATCAAAATTAAACATTTATTATTTTATACTTTATAATATAGTATGTGGTTGTATAATATTTGTAAACTTTATAAATACTAACATAGAAATTACAGTGTTAAAAATAGAGTAACACTTAAGTATAAAACTCATTAAACATGTGGAAGATCTTTATGCTGTAAACTACCAAACTGCAGTAAGAGAAATCAAAACCACAAAAATAAATGGAGATATATTGTGTTCAAAGATTACAAGATTCAATATAGGAAAGATGTCAGTTCACCTTAAACTGGTCTTTAGATTTAATGCAATTCAAATCAAAATCCCAGCAGAATTTTTGGTAGCTATAATAAAGGTGATTGTAAAATTCACATGTGAAGGCAATGGAATTAAAATAGCCAAAGTAATTTTATCAAAGTAGCATAACACTGGATGACTCACACCACCCAATTTTAAGACTCACTATAAACTGCTGTGATCAAGACAGTGTTGATATTGGCGAAAGGGTAGACATGTAGTTCAGTGGAACAGCTTAGAGTTCTAAAAGGAAGGAAAATGGGGCAAAAGTATCTGTTCACCAAAGAGGCCATATGGATGGCAAATAAGCACACTTAAAGATTTTCAACATCGGGGCCTTCGGGGCCTCCCCTGGTGGCACAGTGGTTGAGCGCTGGGCTGCGAAGCTACCCGCAGCCTCTGCAGCACCAGTTCGGTTCCTGGCCACCAGCGAGGGTTCCACATGGTGCAACAGACCCCTCCTGCCGCCTGCTGCTCCCCTCAGCAGTGTATTTCATCGGTCTGCCCGCTCTGTTCCCTGCTCTGGCTCTGGTGAATTCTCTCACCTTCCAGCGCTTCTGACTGTACCCAGTGCTTGTATAAATAAATAAATAAATCTTAAAAAAAAAAGATTTTCAACATCATTGACCATCAGAGAAATGGAAACTAAAACAATGGTGAGATATCACTACAACCCTATTAAAATAGTTTTTAAAAAAATTTCTAGTTTAACTTTTTAAACTGGCACTACCAAGGGATGGCAAGGATTTCTAGCGATTGGAACTCTTACGTTACCAAAAAATGCAAAATGTTGCAGACACACAGGAAATCAACTTGGTGGTTTCTTAGAACATTCATCAAAGACATTTCATGCAACCCAGCCATTTAGCCTGGAAAAATGAAAACTTAAGTCCATACAAACCCTTGTATGCATATGTTTATAACCGTTCTTTTCATAACAGCCAAAAACTGGAAAAAATCCAAATGTTTTCCAGTGAGTGAATGGATAAAACTTGGCACGTAGAATGAAATACTATGAGTGACAGAAGCCGGACCAACAGATTACCTTGGTCTGTTTATATGACATTCTGAAAAAAATAAATAAATAAAGCTATAGAGAGGGCTAGTGGGGATATTGGGCAGGATGAGGAAGCTTTGGGAGTGATGGAACTTTCGGGAATCCTGATTGTGACAGTGATGGGGCAAATCTACATATGTGCTCAATCTCCCGCAACTACCCACATGTATGTGTGCACATGCATTCAACCAAATGAATTTTACTGCATGTTAATTTAATAAATAAAACAAACAGCATGAGTCCAAAGGATGAAAATGGAAGGCACTATTTAACAACACAGTTCAGCTGTAATTTTGAAATGAATTTTATGGAGCAACAAAAGTATTTTTGTTTTAATTGGACAGTTGCCCAAGGCAGCCTTTCTAGGCCAGTTAAAACAAAAATACTTAACTATGGTTAAGGCACAAGTCTTCAGGCTGAACATACTAAGAGCCTTTATCTCAATTTTCCTCAGTTTGGGCAGGGCCATCAGGAGTGACAGAGTAGGAAATTGAGGGTTTCTATGGTATATGATATTGACAGGAATTGTAGGTCTTGTGATTTACTCATTTGGCAATTATTGTGCATCTATAATATTATGCACAAGACCCTGCAGAGGACACAGAATCCCAAGGAAAGAGGCCCAGCCCATGGGTAATGATGAACTGGTTAAGAAAGTAAGACAAGGAAGACTCTGGGGTTGACCACAGAGCCTCCTAATAAGCCCACAAGGGTTACTTAGTCAGGTCTTGTTGGTGAAATAATGTGTCTTGAAAAAAATTATTAACAGTTTATCAGAGAAAATCATCTATAATACAGTTTCCCCTTCCATGGTCAACCCTGCAAAATTTATGAGTTTTTCAATATGCCTTGAGAGATTTACTGATCTCTGTCCCACTAAAAGGCAATTTGCTTTTTTCTTTTTTTTCTTCTTTTTTTTTTTTAATTGAAGCAACTTTGGTTTACTACACTATACATGTTTTAGAGACACAGGTTCTCACCTACTAGAATGCATGTTACCTCACCATACCTGCCACCACCAAAGCACCCATAATCCTCCACCCTCTCTCTTTTGCTCCCACCCGCCCCCCCTTCCCCAGTCTGGTAGTCTCAGTTCTTGCAGTCAGATTCCAATGGCTTGTTTTGGTTTAATTTTGTCTATTTCTTTGTTTTGTTTCTTTAAATTCCACATATGAGTGAAATCATCCAGTGTTTGTCTTTCTTCTGACTTGTTTTGTTTACCATCCCCGCTTCCAGTTCCATGCATGCTGTTGTCAGTAGTATTCCATTTAGATATACCAGTTTATCTTTATCCACTCATCTGTCATTGAGCTCTTAGGTTGTTTCTATAACTTGGCTATTGTAAATAGTGCTGCAGTGAACATAGGAGTGTATACATATCTTTTCAAATTAGTGGTGTTATACTCCTTGGATAAACCCCCAGGGTTTATGAGGATTTATGGTAGGTCTAATTTTTAATCTTTTGTGAAACCTCCGTACTATTTTCATAGGACCTGGGCCAGTCTACAGTCCCACCAACAGTGTGTAAGGGTTCCTTTCTCTCCACACCTTTAGTAACACTTACTGTTTCTGGACCTTTTGATATGGGCCATTCTGAAGGGTATGAGGTAGAATCATGGGAATGTGGTTTTGATTTGCATTTCTCTGATAATGAGCATTTTTGTCTTCTTTGGAGAAATGTCTATGTAGGTGTTTGGACCATTTTTTGATCAGATATGTTGTTGTTGATGTTGTTAAATTGTATGAGTTCTTTGTATATCTTGAACATTAATCCCTTATGAGATATAGGATATGCAACTAGTTTCTCCCATTCAGTAGAATGTCTTTTCAATTCAGTGAAGTTTCTTTTGCAATGCATAAGCTTTTTAGTTAGATATGGTCCTATTTGTTTATTTTTGCTTTTGTTTCCCTTGCTGTTAAAATCAAATCCACAAAGACATCCCTGAAACCAATGTTGTGAAGTGTATTGCCTATGTTTTCTTCTGTGTATTTTATTGTTTCAGTTCTTACATCCAAGTCTGAAATCAATTTTGAATTAATTTTTGTATATGATGTGAAATAGTAGTCTAGTTTCATTCTTTCACGTGTGGCTGTCCAGTTTCCAACACCGTGTTGAAGATACTTTCCTTTTGCCATGGTATGCTCTTGGCTCCTTTGTCATAATTAAAAACAGTTTGCTGATTTTTTTACTCTCTCTCCACATTGCAGTATTTCATCAAGCTCCCCCAGCCAGGGGTGCCTTTCCCTGCCTTCCTAAATAGCTGCAAAGTTCTGGCACACACATAGCATTACACAGCGGGAATAAAACAGGCCAAGAGACCCAGGCTGGGGAGGATGCATTATCTGCATTGCTCTAGGATGAGTCCTTGAAACAACCTGAGTCCCCTGCCCCCCCGATGGCATCCACTTCAGCCAGGGTTGGTTAAAATGGCATTGATGATGGCATCTGCTTTCACAACATATATCATCAAGTGAAATGATCCCTTTCTACCACATCAAGTAAAAGCTGATCCCTTGAAAAAGAGTTAAGGGGCTCTGACATCAGATCTTCATTTCTAAGGTGTCACTCCAAAAAAGGGAAATTGAGGCAGCAAGAGGGAGAGTATCTCACCCCTCATGCAGCATGTGAGCCAAGAGCTGGGCAATCTGGTTTCTATTAAAATATGGTCAGTAGAAAACTAGAGGCTGCGATAGTCATCCCATCTGCCAGGTCAGAAAATAAACTCAACCCCCAAAATGCCAGCCAGGCCTATAAGAAATCAGGCAGTGGGCTGGCTGGAATATTTAATTTCCTCTGCCTCTCTCTTTGCTGGCCTGGTTGGCAGAGAATTAGCTCTGTTTGTGAGAGTCTATATTAACTGTAGGCAATAGTAGTCTTTTTCAGACAAGGGGGCTGAAGAACAAGAAATAAAAGTTGGAACAGATGCCTCCATGTGCCATGTGTGCACACTAGCATAGCCTCATGTGCTGGCACCTTCTCGTCTTCCTGAGAGGATTCTTTGGTCATCCAAATGGTCATCCAAGAGATGTACATGGGACAGACTAGTGCTAGGGAAGTAGCACCCTCCCCCTAGGAGGCCTCAACCAATGACTATTGCAAGTTGGTATGTACATACCCCAACTCCCTCACCCCCAGAAGGGACAATTGGGAAGTCTGTGTCCTATACTGCTCCCTAGGGGCCCCCAGTGGGATTGAACTGCCCACAGTAAGAATGGTTTGCTATTGCCCCCTTTATTGGTGGTAACGTACTACTAAAGTTTGCTTCTGGGAGAAATCACACTAAAATAGGGCATCACCATAACTCAGATACTGGAAGTTGGATGACACAGGCTGGATCTGAGAGAAATGAAGTGAGTTGAGAAGCCACAGGAAGTCCTGGGGTCTCTCAGACAGCTTCCTAGAAGCCACTGTTCTTATAATACCATACTATTAAGAATTAAAGATGCTTTGTTTGCCTTCCAGATACTTAGTTATTCTTTTCTTGCTATATATGCCAGATCTTAGCTCACCCATCAGGCATCCATTGTATTAGCTTGGTTGGCATTTTCCTAAGACCCAGATAAAAACCACCAATTCCCTAAATACTCCCTTATTGTTACAGTGACCACCCACAACAGACTGTTGACATTAAGCTGCTGACACATAATCGTGGAAAACAGATTTCTGTGATTCTGTGATACAGAAAATCATTACCTCAGGCATATTGTCTCCTGCAGAGGCCCAGAGCAAAGTTCTCACCAGAAGCTGCATGTCACACATATTCACTCTTCATGGCTACCCTTGACGGTGAAGAAAAAAGATTACATATATAAATCACCATAAAGAAGGAGTCAGATCTGTTTCCAGTGACTGATCAACATCAAAATCCTTTTTATGAACCCAAACGGTTTCATAAACTTCTCCCCCGCAGCCTGCGCCCCCTCCTTGCCCCACTCACAGGACTCCTCCAAAGTGAGAACTAGTTCAAGTAGAGGCCTTTCGGGATAAGGAACAATCCTCAGATTCCTCCCTTAATTCCTTGGCCACTTCTTGGGCCTCCTGATGCTGACCAAATCTGGATCAGGTGTGTTTGTTTTGGACCCCACGAGATCTGGCCAGCATGGCCAGTTCAAAGCCGTCTGCAAAATATTAGCTTTTGATATTTTTAAGAAGGGGCAAAGAACACATTTAACCAGATTTCATTTCTTCAGCAGTTTGTGAGTTCAGATTGGCATCAATTAGGAATATAATCATCCAGGCTGTGTTGGAAAGAATGTCATCCTTTTCCAGTCTGCACGGCCTTCTTTCTCTCCCGTCCTCATAAGCCGCCCACTCTTGTTTTTGGAGGGAAGATAGCACAAAGGAAACTTCTCCCAGTGAGTCTCACATGTCTTTGCCCTCACCAGCCTGTGAGAGCCAAATAGGGCTGCACCTCCTTCTTCTTCCCACTGTATTATGGCTGCAGTTCCTCATTGCTTTACTGCTAGAAATTAAGAATCTCAGAAGCAGAGAGGGTCCTTGGAGGTCTTCAAGGACAACCTCTGGAATGTACTAGAGGACATGCCTGGGGTTCCACCAACACCTTCCTCTGTGTTGTAAGGGTTGCATTTGATGAGCCACTGCTGGAGTCTCAAAGACTCTGCTTCCCTGGCTGCCACCTCTGCCACATCCACCTAGGCCCAGGTAGATTGGACAAGACATTATGCAAGAAAGACTTGGGGCTAACAGACATGCTCCCTAGAGAGTAGCAGCAGTTACTTCTAGAAACAGGACTCTTGGAAGGCTTTGACCCAGTGGTTCTGGGTCCTCGTTCTTGAAGGCCTCTACTTCCCCTCAGTGGGGTGTGCTCCAAGCAGAACCTGCTTCGGACTCCAGGCCCAACTGCCTCTTTACCTAGTTACTTTCTCTGGGGCATTGGACTCATAGTCCTCGTCAAATAGTTCTCTCCCAAATTCTGAGTTATTCAGTCCTAAATGACGCAAGCATGTCACTAGTCCAGGTGGGCTGCACTCAGAGACCAGCTCCTTTTCTCGTCTTTCCTTCAAAGCAGTATTTCTCAGAGGGGATGCAGTTGACCTGTTGAGATGGGCAGCTCTTTCCTGCGCAAGACCAGAGCCAGCTCACTAACCAGTCGTGTGTTTCTCTGTCATTGTGATCACGATTCAGTATCTGGATCAGAGCCTCCAGTCAAAGCAAGTTGAGGACAAGATTAGTCCTGCATGTCAAGTCCACTACAGTGTTTCCCTCTGTTCTCATCGCACTAGAGCCAGTGTTTGGAAACACCCATGCCATCTGTATCAAACAGGGTTCTCAGAGAAACAGAACCGTAGGATGTGTGTATGTTTGTGTGGGTGGTGAGGGGGCAGGGCTTATTTTGAGGAATTGACTCACACGATTATGGAGGTTAAGAAGTTCAGATTCCACAGGGCAAGTCTGCAGACCAGAGACCCCCGTGAGAGCTGATATTGCAGCTTGAGTCCCAACGCAATACAAAGCCAGAATGTCTTTCTTCCTTAGAGAACTTCAGTCTCTTTTCTCTTAAAGCCTTCAACACATTGGACAAGGTCCATTCATATTACAAAGGGTAGTCTGCTTTATTCAAAGTCTACTGATATAAACGTTAACACATAGAAAAACAGCGTCTAGGCTAGTGTTTGGTCACTACCAGGGCACCATGCCTCAGCCAACTTGACCCATAAAATTAATGATCACATTGTCCAAGAGCAAACACTGTTCTTTTAAGCATATGACACTCTACATGTAGAATGGGGCTTAGGGGAAGGAGGATTCTAAATACCCAATCAATATTTCTGAACGCAGAATAACAAATGGAACACCTAATTCTTATCCTGAAGCACCTGCATTTGAGTTATTTCATTATTAGAGTTTCCCAATAATGGCAGAGCCTAACCTTATATGTGCAGACTCAAATTGTCCATTAAATGATTAGATTATCTCAGGCAGAGCTATGTTTGCCTCAAAGATAATATCCAGACTCTCCCATCGAAGGCAGACACTGCTTCTAATTCTGAAAATTTTAATCTTCCCAAGTTCAAAGCATGTGAAGGCCTGCCCTCCTCTTGGCATCTGCTAGGAGCAGCTGATGACCAGTGTGTTCCACAAGCTAAAAGGAAAGCAGCTTCTGCCTAAATAAGGATCCTCAGCAGTTGCTATGCCTGAGATGTCCACTGTCATGTCTCTGATTTATGGAGAACCACTGTCCACCCATCCCCAAGCACGATGACCTGAACAGCCCTCTGATAGGGAACGCCATAATTGAGGACTAAGCCTGCCTATGAAAAATAAAATTGAGTTTGCAAGTAAACCTTTGCCAGGCCACACAAATACTTTTCTAGACACCAGAATAAAATACTAAGGCCAATTCTCTAAAGATACATAATAACATCTAATTCATCTTCAATTTGTCATGTGGGTTCTGTAGATTTACCACTCCTTACACACTGAAAATTTTTCAGGATCTCTCTCTTTTTGAAAGTTTCAACATGAACTTGTAAATTCTTTTTCCATATTTTGGCAATTATGTCAAATCCTGGTCTGTGTCTGCTTTTCTTCTCTCTGAGTGTTCACTGCTTTCTTGATAGCATCGCCTAGAGTTGTTGACTCCCTAGAGACACAGCGCATAACCTGTGCCATCGCCAGTTTACCCATTTCAATTCCCACTCCCCCTCCTCACCCCTTTTGATGAATGAAGAAGTATAGTTTTCAAGCTGTGTCGATTTCCCTCTTCAACTTCCTCCTTCTCTCCCAAAGCATCATTGTAAAAGCCTCCCCTCTGGTTTCATTTGCTGCTTTGCCTCCTTTTTCTAGTCCCTGCTCTAGCTCCATTGTTTTCCACTTTGCTCCCAAATGACCAGCTTATATGCCCTGGGAACAATACAGAAATGTGTCCTAACACTTATGCAGGCAGAACTCAAATTCTGGAAGGAGAAGTTATGTTATCCCTGAAATATGTCATTCCTAAAAAGCATCCTCTGCAAAATGATTGGCAACTTGGTCTCTGTTGCGCACCTTTCCCTCTCCTTTCTGATAATACCTTGATGTGGTAGAAATAAAAGGAAAAAGAGCTCTAGTACCATTCCCTGGAAGAAAAGCAACCAAAGGCTGAGGGTAGGAATCATACCAGCTCTGAAAACAGACCTGTTACACCAACATTTCAAACAAGCTTATTAAAAGGTCATTTACTTCCAATTAAGGAAATCGATCATATTTAACTCTATAAAGAAATATGAAAGATGCATTAGTAACAGAGCAATAGTGAGTTTGAGAGTAACTGATCAGAAGGCAGAGATTTAGTGTGTGGGCTCTTGCACCTATAAAAGGTTGTGGTTGGGGTCGGTGACCCCAAGGGCAGCAGCTCTGCTTCGTGGAGTCCTGAGTTGGGGCTATTGCAAGGACATGTGACTGCCCCCCGCTAGGGATAGAGACCCCTTCAGTTCAGTGCACTGGACCCAGGTAACTTGTTAATTTAGGCATAAAAGGTGCTTTCGGAAAAGAGAACAGGGGAAAATGCAGATGTCATAGCATATTGGAACAGAATCAAGCCTTACAAATAACTGCAGTTGGTTTGCTTTCTTCTGCCCTCCATATAGTATTATTTGTTTTTCAAGCGCCCCAACCCATGTTAATTCCTCTTACTGCTATAGCCACCATTAGTAACATCCTCACAGAATGGACAAGACCTGGTAGAAGCAAAATGAAAGCATTTATCTGGGAACACAGACCAAGAAGCCCTCGAGTCGTGTGCTCTCCTGCCCACACTTGTATACACATGTATACTTGTATACATGTGTATACAAGTGTGTATACACTTGTGGGATAGTTGGCAATCAGATCCACTTTATGCAAATAGGTTCTCAGTCTGTGCACTTCGGATTGGTGGAAAGTGTGTTAAACATGATAGCTCAAGCTTCAACCTGGGTACCCTGTGGCCGCCAGCTCAGTTTCAGCTCCTTCCTGGAGGTGGATGCGCCTGAACATAGCTGGACATTCCTGGAGAGTCTTTCTGGGGTTAGGGTCCTGACTTTTTGAGTACCCAGATTCAAAAGACTCCAAAATGTTTCCTAGTTTTGTAACTACCCCCACTTACTATGCACTTGTGGTGTACCAGACACCATGCTGGGAGCTTTATGTACATTTTATCTAATTCTCACAGCAACCTTACCATGTTGGTATTATCACCATCTTAAAATGGAGAAACTGAAGCTCTAAGGGATTAGGTTGCCCAAGATTACAGGTCCTAAGCAACTGTGCCAAACTTGCTGCTTCTAACACCCAAGTTCTTTTCCATTCTTCCAGGCCCAGGATGCCTTCTGCTATTTCTCCCATCCTTTTCCATTACCCCTCTTAGTAAGGGAGCCTTCACTGCTGCCCAGGGGTCTTGGAAGGCCAGCCACCATAGTCTGACTTCCCACATCCACTTATTTCCCAGTGTCCCAACTGGCTTCTTCCCTTGGCCTCAGCCCCTCTGACCCCTGATGATTCTCCCCAGTTGTGCAAATATGTCCTCCCTCCACCCCCAGTCCCATAGTTGGTACGTACAGAGAGCATGGGAACCTCCATGGATCAGATGGAGAGCCCGGCCTGTGACACCCCCAAGAAGCAGCATATCTATGTGCACAAAAAAGCTGAAAGCTGAAACCATTTCTGTTACCAGGCAAAGGGTATAAAAACTCCCATGGGGCCAGAACCGCACTCAATGCTTCTGGGTTCATGCACTTGTTGTGACAATTATAAGCAAAAAGAGCTTTGGTGCCGCAAAACAGAAAGTGATTTATTTTGACAGGGTAGAGGGAGGGTGTCCAGTTACCAAGCAATAGTGAAGTGAAGCTGCATGTAGCAGGCAGTGTCTGAAGCCAGGGCCTTGGCTGAGTGAAAAGTCTTATGAAGTCCTGCTGCTGCAGGGGCTGGCAGGGTGGGCAGAGACCTGCTACAGTAGGGGTGCTACCAGACCCCACTGGGGGCAGCGGTATGCCCCCCAGCTGGTGGGGCAGTGCTGCCTGGAGCAGCTCCAATGTAAAGCTGAAAGCCACATGGCCTTCCTTTCATATGGGATTCCCCCAAATAGCTGCTCTGCTCTGCCCCCACCCCAGCAGTCCACTTGCTCCCTGAGTCCACTCAGACAGCAGGGGCAGAGTTCAGGTCACGCTCTACTCTGCACTGGCATCCTGTCTGGACTTGAGGCTGAGTTTGGTTCTGACTGCTGTTGTTGCCTGTCCCCACGCCCCTGGGGCTTAGGCAGTGTGGCTTGGTCCCAGCCTGGGCAAAGCCTACATGGGCCTGCGGGTATAGAGCCACTCCAACGTTTCCACTTAGTTATGTCTTTTATTTACAAATTCATTGACATGTTTCCCCTCATCTCCAGTCTCTTCAGATGAAGAACATTTCCCACATCAAGAAGCACCACTCTGTAGAAGGCAGTTATTGCACAGGCCAGCTGGCAGTTTGACCAGCAGTGAGCCTTACCTGGCACATGTTTCTCCCTTTGCCTTTTTTTTTTTTTAAGCACTAGCCCATTTAAGTTAAGTGAATAGAACCAAGTTCTATCTTGGAGTAAGAGTTGATTATTTTCTATCAAAAAGCAGTATAAAACTCACTGCTTTCACATTTTAATCCATTTTAAAACTATATACATTGCCAAGTCTAACATCTTAATACTTGGGGTTTATTTTAATGACCCTTAGGTGAACCCTGCCACAGTAAATGAAGAACCAATACACTGTAGTCTCCTCTGTGTGTGTGTATGTGTGTGTGTGTGTGTGTGTGTGTGTGTGTGTGTGTCTGTTGGGAGGATTAGAGGATGGGGGGAAGAGGGTGGGAAATAGGTGGAATATACCTGCTCCACCCACTTAAATGCACTCAGGCAACCTGAGAGTGGCCCCTACGCTACCTCTGGGGCTGCAGGGCTGGAAGTCAGAGGCCACACTGCCCAGGTCCTCCCCTTGGCCACAATAGCATCCCTGGCAACCAGAGCCCCTCTTCAAATAGAAAGAAGGATTGTGATCTCCAGTTACTCCTCCAGGGTAGGTCTTGGAAGCTGGTTATATCCCTCCCTTGCTGAGATAAGAACATCCAAGCATCTAAAGTAACATCTTTTGAACGGATGCCAACAAAATCATGAGCCCTCGGCTCCCTAAGATATTTAGTATTTAACAGTTCGTGCTGATCGCTGAGCTGAAATTTTCCCTTATGCTTACCTACTTGCATATTTGTTGGAGCGTCTAACAAATGTGCTGATTTATTTAATTTTTTGAATATGTTTATGAACCATTATCACATACCGGAAGAGTGATAGCAATAAGCTCCTTAGCTTAATTAAGTGTATACAATAGCCAAATGCTTGAGCTTCAGACAGGATGTGCTAATCTGGTGTGATGATTATGATGACTTGGGGTAGCCAGAATGAATATCCTATAGGAAACGAAATCAAGTCTCCCAGACATGGTATAATTTCGTCGTTTTTTATAAATGAGAGCATTCCCCAAAATGTGATCATCGTGTTCTGTCCTGGTGATAAGAAAGGAGCTGTCTTGAAGCCCAGACTGCTGTCTGGTGTTTTCATCCCAAGCTGAAAGGCTCATCAATTAAGGGGTTCATCCTCTACAAGATGGGGCCACGGAGATGGTGCGCTCTTGAGAAAACCCCCACAAGGGATCATCAAACAAGGCACAATGTGTTTTTCTTGAAATTATTAATATTTTTAAGAATTAGCTGCTTTCCCTCCACCCCCCTCTCTTTTTCTGACTTAATAATGTCATCAAATACAATGTTTGGCATACTAAGTGGCTGAAGAATCTTGAGTTCCGGAGAGCTGAAATGATATTTTGGAATGAGAAGAACAAAACAAAATATTTGCCCAGCATTTTAAACCATTCCTTGTCTCCCACTCTGCTCCACCCCTATCTTTTCTCTTTCGGGTGCTCCCTGGAAGGACTAGGGCTTCTCAGAGGCCTCCCTCCAGCCCAGGCCCATGGGAATCCCTTGTGGCCGCTGCTGTTCTGCACCTCCTCTGTCTCTCCATCCTCACATCACCCCTTCTTATTCAGGCTCCTGGCCAAATAAAAGAACTCTGGGAAATGAACTGAAGCCTTCCTGTCACCCCAGCCCTGCCACTGAGAGGTGGGCTGTGAAGCTGTCCATCAGCACGCACAACAGATGACACAAGTGGCAGGCCCAGAGCACAATTATCAGCATCACTGTAAGGTCACATCTCCCTCTCAAGGAAGCATGTTCTACTGGCCTTTTAGATTTTCATTACCATTTATAAATACACACCAATATACTTTTACATAAGCCATAAACCACACATATATGAACATATGATTTTTTTTTTAATCTTGCTTAGCTTCAATTGCTCCCACCCAATTCCTCCTCCACTCCACTTCCACCCTCTGGTAACCCTTCCCTACAGCTTTGTAGATATCTATTCAGTTCCCTCCTTGCTCAGTTCCCTCCTTGCTCATGTATGTGTGTAAAGGGTATGCACACATGTGTATGTAAGGCTCTTTCCCTTGTTTGTTTGACCAAACACAGGATCACTTTTCACCATTGTCTTCTTTTTTCCGCCTTTCCTGTTCTGTTGAATTATTAAACTTTTGGCATCTCCCCCTACACACCTTTTCCTGATTCACTATTGATTTGACCATTATATTATGTAGCTTTATTCTTCTAGAGTTAAAAAGAAACTACTGTAATGTCTAGTTATTCCAAATATACCCTCCTCCCAATCACTAGCATTGAACATCCCCTCATCTTATCTCCATCTTCTTATTTTGTTATTATTGCTTCACATTTTGGCTTACAGAGGGAGCGGGATAGAGGAAGCGAGACAGTGAGATTTTATAGGCAAATAGTTAAATATTTTTACTTAAATACTTTATTCTCTTTAATAATCACCATTGTTCCTTTTATCCTATGTATTTCTGGGTTTTTTCCTTGCTGATCATCATAATACTTTCTTAAAACACTTCAATAATTGTTATTTATAGGCCAGGCACACTTCTAAAGTCTTTACATGTGTGACCTAATTTGCACCTCACCACAGACACCATTTTCATCCCTGTTTTGCAGATGGGAAGCCGAGCACACAGTAACTTGCACAACCGTGCAAAGTGGCTCAGCTGGTGTGCACACTAGGGAGCCTGGTACAGCCAGGTCACTGCCTGCTCACCCCTGTGTGGCTGCCTCAGTTGAGTTCTTTTCTGGTGGGAAGAGGTGAAGGGTGAGGGGTCTGAAATGGTCTTAGTCTCTTATAACAGAAAATGCCTTATTGCACTCTTACCAATAAAGGATAATTTGACCATGTATAAAATTCATGTTGACAGTTATTTCCCTCCACTGTCCCCTGGCACCTATTGTTGTCAAGAGATGTGGGCTCCTGTCTAAGTTGTTCCTTTGTGGGTCCCCTGGAAGCTGGTAATAGTGGCTCTTTTTCCCTGAAGTTCTGCAGTTTTACAGTGATGTGTCTAAGGGTGGATTTATTTGTACTTATTCTGCTTAATACTCAGGGCATACTTTCAACCCAAGGGCTTATGTCTCTCTTCAGTTCTGGATAATCTCAACTGCCATCTCATCAAATATTGTTTCTTCACCATTACCTCCATCCCCTTCTACTAAAACTCCTATCAGGCGAATGATGAAGGCCCTCAATCTCTTCTCTGTGACTTTTACCTGCTCTTTGCCATTTTCATCTCTTCTGCTTTTTGTGCTGTTTTGGGGTGATTTCCTATACTGTCTTCTAATTCACTAAGCCACCTTTAAAATAAGTCCAGTCTCAGGCTTATTCCCCTAAGGCCTGCCATGGGAATACAGACTGGCATGGCCATCTTGGAGAGCAGTGCCTCACATTAAGTACGCAGATCTGCTGAGACCCAGCAGAGCAATTTCCTCCCAGATCAGGAATTGCATGTTCAAGGCTGGCCACCCCAGCACTGTTTGTTAGTGGGAGCCGGAGGCAGTCTAGTTGCTCAACTCTTCAGGAGTGGAAAATGTTGAGGGACACAGTAGGGAATGTGTGTAGTGGTTATAAACTGAGAACTAGATGCATGTAGAACAAAATGGATGAGGATCAAATCCAGTTTTGATAAATAAGTAAGAGTGATATCTGGAGCATAATATTACTTAATTGCTTAAAATTTGCACAGAAAACTGTAACACAATTTGTAAGAGATCATACAATTAAAGGGTATGCATCAAGCCAGTTGGAATGACTGTTTTGGAGAAAGAGGGGAATGGGAATAAGGATAAGACATGAGGGATGGGGATAAAGTCATCTCACACACACACACACACACACACACACACACACACAAACATGTACAGGTTTTGCCCAAATTGACCAGAATGGTGTACTATAAACTAAAGAGTAGGACTAACTGAAACTCTATGCTTCTGCATCAATGAATGTCTATCTGCCTGTCCAGAAAATTACTTTCATCTGAAACAAATCCATGTTTCAGCTATTGATTTGCCATCTTTGTTCAACATTAGAATTATTCTTATATGTTAGCACTTCAGTAGGTAGACCCACTTTTTTAAAAGATTTATTTTTATTTGTTTATGCATAGAAGAGCTGGAGTATAGACCAGAGGTGTAGGGGGTGAGAGGATTCACCAGAGAGAGAGTGGGGAGCAGAATAAGCACATCTATTGAAATACACTGCTGAGGGGAGCAGTGGGGGAGACAAGAGAGATCTGCTGTACCATGTGGTTTACCTCCCTAGCCAGGAATGCAACTCGTGCTGCAGTGGCTACAGATAGCTTGATAATGCTGAGACTTAACCCCTGCACCACCAGGGAGGCCCAGTCGACCCATTTTTAATTAAACACATTTTATGTCTTTCTCTTTCTCTCTGTCCCTTTCTGCTTACTGCCTGACAGACCCCCCATACCCCAAGCCTGGAAGCTAATAAGGACAATTTGTGGGACTGCCCCACAGCAGTGTTGGATGTGGCTGATCTGGCCAGAGTTAATGGGCTCTGAACTTGGGAAGTGGAGAGACTGCATTTTTACCTATTTTCTCTTTGGCTTGCTGTAGACTAGGAACCAGAGCCCCAAGCAATCACAGACAGCTGCACATTTTGTTTCCCAGTCCCCTTTCACTCACAGGTTGCAT
The DNA here is from genome assembly GCF_014898055.3 of Talpa occidentalis. Taxonomy (NCBI): domain Eukaryota; kingdom Metazoa; phylum Chordata; class Mammalia; order Eulipotyphla; family Talpidae; genus Talpa; species Talpa occidentalis. The sequence goes on along the minus strand of NW_023602073.1, from coordinate 61,348,568 downwards.
GGGGGAGTCTCACTCCCAACCTGCAGCTCCAAACTAAGAGCCTGGCTCTTGTCCCCTCTTTGTGTATTGCATTTTTAGTCACCTTCCTGCTTCTGGACCCAGAGGCCTGTCAGATGAATGATTAAGCTCCACGCCACTCTCCAGTTTACATGTCTTCAGAAACAGGTCTTGTATTTCTAATCCAGCAGAGGCTTCTTCATATTCTTTTCAAATTGCGTCCATTACTGCTGTGTTGGGAATGAGCTATATCTGCCTTAGTAGATTTTTTTTTCCTTTTCTTAAACAAAAAATACTGACAAACAAAAGAACAATAATAATTTTTAAAAAAACACCCATTACTGTCCATAATACCCTTTCGCCCTTGCTCCTGCTTCTTCTTCACCTCTTCTAATCTCATATCAGTTTTCAGTGTCCTCAGCTGATTTTGTTTTGTCTGTTCATCACTTAGTTTCCTATATGTGTCTATGTAGGGGATAGCACCCAAAATTTGCCTTTATCTTTCTGACTAATTTCAAGTTGCTTCCATCTTGTTGCAAATGGCAAAATTTCATCTTTCCTTATAGCTGAATAATATTCCATTCTGTGTGTGTACATATATAACAACTTCTTTTTCCTATCATCTGTCAATCAGTGGGTACTTAGGCGGCTTCCATATCTTAGCTATTGTAAGTAATGCTGCAGTAGACATTACAGTGCATGTAACTCTTGGAATTTCTTAAGATAGATACCCAGAAGTTGGGTTGCTGGATCATATGATAGTTCTATGTTCAGTTTTCAAGCAAGTTCTGTACCACTTTCCAAAACAGTTACGTCAGTTTGCATTCCCACCAACAATGTGTAAGGGTTTCTCTTTCTCTCCATCCTCGCAAATGCTTGTTGTCAGCAGCCTTGTTGATGTAAGCCATTCTCACAGGTATGAAATATCTCATTGTGGTTTTGATTTGCATTTCCCTAGTAAAAAATGATGATCAACATTTTTTCATATGTCTGTTGGCCATCTCTATATCCTCTTTGGAAAAGTGTCTTTTCAGATCATCTTCCATTATTTTTAATTAGCTTATTTGAGGTGTTTTTGTTGTTAAATTGGATGAGTTCTTTGTATATCTTGGTTAGCAACTCCTTATCAGATGTGTATGTGCAAATACCATCTCCTATTCAGTTGATTATTATTTTTAAGTCTGCTGCTATTTTCTTGCATGCAAAAGCTTGTTAATTTGGTATAGTCCTATGTTTGCTGTTATTTCTCTTGTTATTTCTTTTGTTGTTGAGAGCAAGTCCCCAAAGCCATCACTGTCATTGATATCAGAGAACATATCACCTATGTTTTCTTCTATGTAGTTTATGGTTTCAGGTCTTACATCTAAGTCTTTCATCTCTTTGGAAAATATTTTTGTGTGGAGAGTTAGAGAGTGATTCACATGTGGCTGTCCAAGTATCCCAACAGCATTTGTTGAAGAGATTTTCCTTTCTCGATTGTTTGGCCTTTGCTCCTTTGCCATCAATTAGATGTGCATATATGTGTGGATTTATTTCTAGGTTCTCAATTCTGTTCCATTGATCTGTATGTCTGTTTTTATTCCAACAGCACATTGTTTAATTTTACTGATTTACAATATAATTTAAAGTTGGGTAACTTGGTGCCTCTTTTTCTTCATTTTTCTCAAAATTGCTTTAATTATTCAGGTTATTTTATGGTTTCATGTAATTCTTAGTATTTTTTATTCTATTTCCTTGAAAAAATCATTAGAATTGGTAAGGATTGCATTGGATCTGTATCTCACCTCAATGGATTTTTCAAGCAAGTTTAAATGTTTTGCATACATACAAATTATACAAATAAGGGTAGATACAGCTTGATCAGATATATATTAGCAAGGAGGAGATGAATATGCCTGATTTTAAGGCTTCAAAGAAGTTATTGACTCTTGTTTGTTGGAAATTCTTCTAAGAATTATACACTTAATTTATGCTAGACCCATTGTTTTATAGACAAGTTTATAAACAGCTTTAAGAAATCTAAACTTTGGGTAATCATAACCCTCTCTGTTAGCACAGTGGCCCTTCATGTCCACAGGTTCTGCATCCACGAGTTCAGTCACCCAAAGTTGGGAAATACGTAGTTCAGCCTCTGGTGGTTACATCTCTACTGAAAATGTACAAACATTTATGTTTCTATCATTATTCCCTAAACAATACAGTACAACTATTTACATAGCATTTATGTTGTATTATTTATTATAAGTAATCAAGAGATGATTTAATGTGTAGGGAAGAAGTATAAGGATTATATGCAAATGACATTTTATATCAGAACACAAATTTCAGTGTCCGTGGGTTCCTGGAACCAATCTCCCTTGGAAACTGAGGGATGATTGTACAAAGAAATAGCTTCCCATATCACAACTGAAATCAAGACTCTGAGTTCAACTATAGACTCCTTAGGCAAGAAGTGTATTCTCTCTACTCTCCCCCAAATTCCTTTCTTCTATTGATGCTTATTTTTGTATTTTACTGGGATAACGTGGTAGTCCAGTTGAGCAGAAGGATAGATTTTCACCTGCCTCTAAACACTGGTATCTTTAAGACTTCGTCTTCCCCCAGCCTAGTGTTCCAATCAAGCTCTCCCTTCCAAACTCTGTTGCAAATGAGTGTACTTCTCCACCCTATAGCCTCAGCAGTTCACTTTGACTGAACGACTTTCCCAACCTACTTTAACTCCTCTCCTCTTGTCAAAATCCACTTGTCTCACCTTCAGTAATGATATCTTTCCTGATGCCACTAATCTACCTTTCTCTCCTCCAAGCTTATCTCTACCTTTGAATTTAGCCACCCGGCCTGCATCTTACAAACAGAGTATCTTTTCAATATGCCTGAACATGACTTCGTGCTTAAAATGTGGTACACATGCCTATGCATTATTCCTTGATTCTCCAAAGAATCTTGAGATATAGTAAAGAAGACATTCCTGCAGTTATATTATTATTGCCATTTTTCAAGTGATAAAATTAAGGCCAAGAGATGGTAAGTCACCCAAGTAGGAAGCAGCAGAGTTGCAATTTTCACTTCGCTCTCCTTTCAAATTTATAACTAGTCTCTACTAACTAAAATGGCAAAGAGGTTTGCTTCATCTCAAGTCCACGTGATTGGTTATAGCTGCCCAATGTGCTTTGTTCAAGAGGCAAACTCAGGCTCAGCAGAAAATCAAGGCATCCATGATGGAGGAGTAAGGTAAAGCAAGGCCCAACTTTTTAAAAGGAAGAACACCAGAGCCACCTGCTTGTCATCTCCTGCATCATGTAAGCTTTCTCTAAGATAGTCTTGGGCCTCCCCTGGTGGCACAGCGGTTGAGCGCTGGGCTGCGAGGCTGCCCTTCAGCCTCTGCAGCACCGGTTCGTTCCCCCGCTGCCGGCAAGGGTCCTACCAAAAAAAAAAAAAAAAAGATATTCTTGTGCTAGTTTGTATAGCCACAGCATTTAGAACTTGGCACTGAACATATAGTGGGCAAAGAGTAAGTATGCATTGCTTGATAATGACATCAACATCCTCACTAAGTCATCACGTCCCAGAAATTGCTCAAGTAGCATGCAATAGCCATTCAGGGGAATTCTAAGTAACTGTGCTGTGGACCAGTTAAGTGGCTCTCACTGAGCAAACCATTTCAAGCTAACATGCAGGCAAATAAAGTGTGAGCTTAAGGAAAATTGTTTTATCCAGAAGACTGAATATCAATGTAAAAAATGAGTTTTGCTTCTGCATGATGATGATGCTTTTCCCATGAACTGCTCGGTACAGAGAAATCATATACTGCACAGCGCGCTCCTCCAAACACCCTGTACATGGTTGTTTTCAAGGTCCCCCATCTCCTCTGGAGCTCCCTTTCTGCCCCTGCTGTCACCCCCACTCTGTCAATTAATAAATCAGATAGGAAGAGATGTACTCACATGTTCTCTCATGTACTGTTGTAAATTACTGAAGACAAAATTACTAATTGCCACCGTTCACCTCAAGCCCAGCTTTCCTCCCTTCCCCTACCCCCCTCCCAGACAGTCTCCTGCCTCTGGCCGGGAGTTCTCTGTTTCCGTTTCATCTCCCTTCCATACCTCAGGACAGGGATGTGTCCAAGAAACCAGGCCAAAACCAGCAAATTTATCACTGTGCTAATGACAGCAAGCTGCATGCTGAGTGAATTCTGCAGTCCCCCTCAACTTCTTCTTTTGCCAAAACCTGTAGAGTTGCAAGATCCAGCCAATTACAGAGACTCTTATCTTCACATGAAAAATGGCTCTGTTGGAAATGCAATTAGGTATCAGCCATAAGGCTATTTTTGGAAGCTTGTTGAGGAAGAGCTCAAAAATAAAATTTGCCATGTGGTGGGAGACGTTAGCCAATTCTCCACAATGGAGCATCAGTAAATGCACTTTAAATGTACCTTTAACAATATGCAGCATTATAAAGACCCACTTCTTGTCCCCTGGGGATGTCTTTGTCTTTTTGTTCTGGAGGAGGTAGTTATATTTGTGGAGTTTATAGAACTCTCAATCCTGGGAGCAAAACCCCCTCTTTATATACATAAACAGTTCTTCCCAGGCTGGGGTGGTGAGGTGCAGGCAACAAGGATGGGGTGTGGGCTATGGAGAATCCTTAACCCTGTCATTCCCAAAATTCTTTCCCAGGGCTTGGGAAAGAGGGCTGGTTATTCCATCATCGGTGGGAGCAGCAGCATTCATACTAGTATTCAGGATACTAGACTGAGCACTTATGAGGGGTAAGGCATGAGGTTCAGAGGCGCAGATTTTGGGAGACAGGGAGGTCCATGGTCACTGTTAAGGAGGCAGGCTGTCAGGGAGGTATTTTTCCAGAGAGGAATATAGCCGAGGGTGTATGTTCTGAAGGAGCAAAACATCATCCCCTCCAGTCTTATTAGGACAATGGTACCCAGGGATGGTGGTAGCCAGGAGGCAGGCCAAGGACCAAGGCAGTATTGGTTCTCTACACTCTGGGCATGAGAGAGCCTTTAATGACCAATTCTAAATCAAGATTTGTTTCTAAATGGGGTACTGCATTTGCTTTGGCAATGTCTCCTTGTATTTTGAAGGATGTTTGTGCTTTGGTTCCTCAACATTCAAGTCAGCAATGCTCGATACAGTCCAGAGTCTTGGCCCAGCACCACCCCTATGCCCCTAGCTTCTTTACTCTGCTCATATAGGGTGAGGATCAGATCTTGTGGTGGCTGTGGCTCACCCAGGTTTCATGTCATATTCCTGTTGACTGCATGCTCATCCAATGCTTACCTCTGGGCCAGGTTCCCACCTCCCCAACTCCCTCTCAACACACTTCCTAAGTCCCCACCTTCCCCCACATGGAACTAGGGTGCTATGGTTGCTGATGCCCAATCCTTGATTCCTCTATATGCACAGTCCTTTCCAGTGGGGCACATGGAAGGCGATGACATGCCTGGAAACAACCAGTGAGAAGAAGCTGAAGGAACTGATAATGTTTAACTCAGAGAAGACAAGTCTAAGTGGAAAAATCATAGGAACCTCAGCTTGGTGAAGGACTCTCACTACCAATGAGTGAGAATTCTTATTCTGCTGTGCCAGAGACCAGACCAGGTTCAAATCTAAAAGTGATGGGAAGCAGGTGTCAACGCCATATCAATCATTTCTTATATACAATTTAATCAGTGGAACATCCTGGATACATACAAGTCAGAGGCGAAACAATAGTTTCATTCTGTAGAAGGGATTCCTAAATTGGCTGGGAAGTGAAACTGAATGACCTCTGCATCCCTCCCAATCATAACACCCTAGGAGTGGCCCTAGAACTTTCAGTAGGTGGCAAGGACTCCTGTGACTGCTGCATTGTCTACTCACCATTTGAATACTCACTTCAGCTGTAGCCTTTGTGCCATAGTATGTGCTCCACATGAGGAAATATATTAGACAAGGAAGCAATGCAATTCCTGGGCTTTCTCAGCATCCCCCAGCGGGGGATGTACACACAGAATACAGACAGCACTGACATTTTCACAATTGTGCTGAGCCCTTGGACATACACCCCAGAGCTGCTGTTTCACCCATCTCTAAGCACAAAATCGTGGAACTTTAGAGATAGAGGAAGGCTGGAGGGCATTTCTTCCCAACTCCTGCTTTGGACAGAAATTCTCTCTGCTCTAAGCCCAGCAGATGTTTGTCTGGCTTCTGCTTGAGCACTTGCAGGGAGGGGCTCACTGCTTTGCAATGAGACATGTTCCATTTTGCGGGGACCGAATCCATGTTGATACGGTTCTCATTGTGAGCTGTTTGTTTCTTGTATTGAGCCCCAAGTCTGCCTTTTTTCAACTTTATTCCCCCCCCCCCGTCAGCATTAGGACAAAACAAATCTGTTCTCTTCTCCATATGAGAGCATTCAGATTTTTTTTAAGACAGCTGTTATCTCAGTAGCTTCTCTCCTCCAAATCTTTTCTTCTCCATCTAAACATCTTAAGTCACCTCAAATATTTCACATGCTATGATTTCAGACCCTTCGCCATCCTGGTCACCATTTTCTCAATACTTTCTATTTTACTAGTGTTTCTTATGAACAGTAGCTCATAGAACAAATAACAACAGTGGTCTGACTACTACAGAGCACCATGAAGATATCACCTCCCTTGATCTACATGCTATACTTTTTTAATGCAACCTAGAATAATATGTGTTTCATGCCAAATGATCAACTGTTGTGTTCATATTAAGGCTATTGTCAACTAAATCCACAATCTTCATTATTTGATAGAGTTTTCAGATAGCTTAAAAGAAAAAAGTGACTGATACGTATGGCATGTAGCGTTTTCCTGTTATTTTCTTCTATATATTTTATGGTTTCAGGTCTTATGTCCAAGTCTTTTATCCATTTTGAGTTTTGTTTTTTTTTTGCATGGTGTGAGGTAGTAGTCTAGCTTCATTTCTTTGCATGTAGCAGTCCAGTTTTCTCAGCACCATTTGTTGAACAAACTGTCCTTGTTCCATTGCATATTCTTTGCACCCTTGTCAAAGATTAGTTGTCCATAAATATGTGGGTTTATTTCTGGGTTTTCTATTCAATTCCATTGGCCTGAAGACACATCCCCAAAGCAAAGAAAGTGAAGGAACAGATGAACAGCTGAGACTACATCAAATTAAGCTTCTGTACAGCAAAAGAGACATTAACCAAAACAAAGAGACACCCTACTGATTGGGAAAAAATTTTTGAACACAATAATACTGATAAAGGACTGATGACAAATATCTACCAAGAGCTGATGGGACTCAACAAAAACAAAGTAAATAACCCAGTCAAAAAATAGGCAGAAGACCTAAAAAGACACTTCTCCAAAGAGGAAATGCAAATGGCCAATGGGTTTATGAAAAAGTGATCAACTTCAAACTTCACTTGTAATCAGGGAAATGCAAATCAAAACCACAATGAGATACCACCTTACATCAGCTATAATGGCACATATTAAAAAAAAAAAAGCAGGAAACAACAAATGTTGGCGAGGATGTGGAGAAAAAGGAACTCTCCTACACTGCTGGTGGGAATGCAAACTGGTCCAACCACTATGGAAAGCTGTTTGGAGGTTCCTCAAACTACTAAAAGTGGAGCTTCCATATGATCCAGCAATTCCACTCCTAGGAATCTACCCAAAGGACACAATAACATTAACTCAAGAAGATACCAGCACCCCTATATTTATTGAAGCACTATTTGCAATAGGTAAGAAGATATGGAAACAACCCAAATACCCAAAAATAGATGACTAGATCAAGAAGATGTGGTATATATATACACAATGGAATACCATTCAGCAATCAAAAATATAAACTCATGCCATTTGCAGCAAAATGGATGGAGCTGGAAGGGATTATGCTCAGTGAAATAAGCCAGAAGGAAGAAGAAAAATATCAGGTGGTTTCACTTATAGGAGGAATGTAAGGGAACCAAATAAGGGACCAGGAAAAAATAATTATAATAAATTAAAAAAACAAAATTAACAGTCAATTATTAATCAGAGACACTCTGCAGGGGAGGGTGAGGGAGAGGGATCAAAACAGGGGAGGGAAGAGCACAAGAGACTGTGGTGATGGTTCACAGGTGAATTGGTGGTGGGAATTTTACAGGGACTACACCTGAGAGAAGAAAGCATGCATTGTACAAAAAGGAAGAATGATGTAAAATATAGATAAAATTAAATTAAATTTATAAAAAGAAAGAAATGAATTGAAGGTGACCCTACAATTGTCTGTGGTAAAGAACTTTCTTTGATTGTGGGTATAGTGCAGTGACATACACCTGAGGAAATGTGACCTTACCCCCCCCAATCATATACAGTGTTTAAAACCAACATTACCTTGATGATGATGATGTCGGTGGCCCTATCCATTATTAAAGATAAAATCCTGCCCCCCCTTAATTAATAATAGACAGAACTATTTAAGAGACTAGGGTCCTAGCAAAGGTTATGAGTGATAGGCTAAGGTAACTGAACTCAAAGATGATCCAATACAAAGGTGAAATATGCATTTGCTTTGCTGTGCCAGCAACACAATCCAGGGCATGAAAGCGCCCATCTCAGAAGCTATACGCACTTTTGCCTTGTTTCCCTTACTTTACTTAAATTTTTCTTAGCTTGCCACATGCTTCTGAGGCCAAGTCTTCCTCTGGCCAGTTGGAAACTAACAAGCAGTCTTGCTTTGTGTCTTTGACAGGTCGCCTGAAGGAAGAGATCACACAGCGGCACATGCAGCAAGTAGCTCTAGGTAGGTACAACGTGGAACCTGCAGGGAAAGAAAATTGAAGGTAACACCAGCTGATCTGGCTTCAGAAACCCACTCCCAGCTAAAAGATAATCCATCCCAAACCCTAGGAAGGGTAGGGAAGGTGAGGCTGGCTCACTGCAGCTTCCTTCAGATGCCCCTTCTCTCTGGGACAGTTTCCCCCAGATCTGTGCTGCTCCTGGTGGTCAGTGCCTGGCATCCCACCCTTCTAGCTACCTCATCCTCCTGATCTTTTCTACTCTGCACCCAGTCTAAATTTCCCCACTATGTCCCAGCTCCTCAGGTTCTACTCTCCTAGAGTCATTACTGACTGATCCTAGGAGCCTTGATGAAAACAGCTTCCCTTTGTTGAATCACTTCTCTACACCAGTTTGTATGCATTGTCCCCTTTCATTCTCACTACAGCCCTAAGAGGCAGGAGCATTTACCAGATAAAGGTGCTTCAGTGGCTTGGCCAAGGTTACTAGTAAGTGTTGAAACTAGGATGTGAATCCATTTCTCTGAGTGCAAACTTACTCTCAGCCTCACGCTATTTTCTGCCCTCAACAATGAGGGATGTATCTCAATGCATTAATAAACAAATGTAGTCAATGCATTAATAAACGAAAGCTTACGAGGAAGAAGTGGATTTAAAAGTGGACATCTGCAGAAAATGTCCCTTTTTGATATGTGACCCAAGGAAGTTACCTGGGAAGGGAGTGCAGCTACCAGAAAGGCTGGTGAAGCTGGCCCCCCGGGCAGGACCAGCTCACCCCCTCTCCAGCTAGCCTGGGACTAAGCACCTACAGGTCTTTGTCTAAAAGGAATTCATGTGAACAGCCCAAATGCCCAAAAATAGATGACTGGATCAAGAAGATGTGGTACATATACACCATGGAATATTACTCAGCATTCAAAAAAGATAAACACATGCAATTTGCAGCAACATGGATGGCACTGGAAGGGATCATGCTCAGCGAAATAAGCCAGAAAGAAAAAGAAAAATACCGGATGGTCTCACTCATAGCAGGAATCTAGAAAACTTAAATAAGGGACCAGGAAAATGAATAACTATAAGAAAGTGAAAATCAAAATCAACAAAAAACTATGAACCAGAGACACTTTTTGGGGAGTGGGGGGCGGAAGGGGAGGGATTGGGGTCAGAATGGGGGGTGTTGCAAATGTATGGGGAATATAAAAATAAAATTTATTATTTAAAAATAAAATAAAAATAAAATAATACTACCTCAAAAAAAAAATAAAAAATAAAAGGAATTCATGTGTACCAAACAAGGAGTTTGTAGTGGCAGGTTGGGACAGAGCAGGATCTCTATGATCCTATGCAGACAGGTAAAGGAGAGAGTCCTGGAGCCCTCAGTGGCTTTTTCGGGATTTTATTGAGTTTACCAGGTACACGGCAGGCAGGGGTGCTGGGGGGGGGAGGGGCAGGGGGGAGGGGCTGGGAGGCCCCTGGCAAATCTTCACTCTTTCTGTGTTCCCAGGCGTTCTCTCGTGGCCTCTGCTTCTCTGCTGGTGCTGCTCTCTCACTTGCTCTCCTTCTCGTCTGCTGTTCCCAGCACTGCTACTCTTGCTCTCTCCTGGTGCTTCTGCTGGCGTCCCCATGATGCCCTCCTTATAAGCCCAGTCTCAGCCCAGATGTACCCACCTATGTATGCCCACACCCCACTCCAGGTGCCCGCCATCAGGCATGCATTCAGGATCTCAGGGATCTATCATCAATCTTAATGGCGGGAGGGCAGAAAAGCCTGGCAATTATTTACCCTACAGGGTTCCTCTTGGAATGTCTGGCCCCTGAAATGATCTACAATTGGAGAAATTCAGCATCCAGAACCTGTGGGGGGAGGGAGGAAACCCCAACATCATGCAGATGACCCATTTGGCCTTCATAACTTCATTAGGAAGGTTGGCTAATGAGTTTCAGTAATAGTGATGGTCATATCAAATAACTGATTACATCAGAAACATAGAACAAGGGAACAAGAAACTGAGCTTCCTGCTGTTGGTCCTGGGATGGGAGGGTCAAGTAGACACCCCAGGCCTGCCTCCTGTTGCCAAGGATTTGGACAGGAGTCAGAACTCAGACTCTGCCCATTGCTTTCTCCATGCAAGGACCCAGGGCTACCCCAGAACTCTACCTTGTGAGGCAGGGCTTGAGCAGGGTGCATGGCCTCTGTTGGGAAGCTAAAGCTACAACAAGGTGACCTGCTGGCCATCCCTAAGGGCTATCTCTGGGCCCTGCAACACTGACCTCTTCAGCATTCACACTGCTAGCTGAGCAGAAATAATGATGTGGCAAATGCTACTTAATCACTCCAGAGGCCACTTTTATCTAGTGTCTGGGAAGACACTTCCGTGAGTTTCACAGCAAGAGGCACTCCATTCTCTGTACCCCAGTCCCTGATTCTCCTGGGTCTTTGGAAAACCCCTGCATCTCTTCAACCGCAAGCTGCTCCCTCATTCCTTTCCTTATCTCTCTGGGTGCCTTTTTCTCAATTACAGCAGGTGTCAGGTTCAGCAGGGCCCAGCTTTGCCTGAAGTAATCAGTAAACTTCAAACAGAAAGCACTTTGGCTGGAAGGCTAATTAAGAGCATTTGAAATACCTGTTTAATTTAAAAGCATACCATCCCAATTAGAGCAGTGTTAACATCTCCCAGCTGCCATGTTGAAATTAAAATGCCATGTTGCTGTCCAGACTCCTTGGGAGCTTGTCTGATGGAGATGTGGAACCCCCAGGGCCTGTGAGTCTCAGGTGACCGCGTTTCAGCAGGGAATCCTTCTCATAGAGAGAGACTTCTCAATAACTAATTGTTCATAGAACTGTTTCTGTCTTAATCCTCACCCTTCAGGCCAGTTTGGGGCCAAAGGCTGGGATCCATGGCTTCTCTAAGACTAAAAGCAATTCAATCCGTATATGGGTTTGCTGATGTTCTGAAATTGTCCATCAGAACAAAGCAGCAACTGCATCTGCTTCTATTTCTTTAGTTTTATTTCTCTCATATTCTTGAGCTTCCCACTTTCTGCTCCATGTCCTTGGTCTGTCTCTCCACTTTCCCCTCACCCTCCACTTTAAGGATTCTCTTTGCCATTGTTTCCTCTGCATTCATGTTTCTAAGTTTCCATGAAGGTGTAGGTAGGATTGCTTGTTTATCCTGAGGGGAAGAGGTCATGGGCAAATTGGAGCAAGAGAGGTTTTGTCATGTATTTTACATAATGATATGCCTCTGTGTGTACTTAGACTAGATGTGTGCCCAAGAATATTTGTATAATGCCAATCCTGTGTCCCCAAAGAGCAAAGATTCATTCAGTGGTGATATGAGAGGTACCAGGTGCAAGAAATTGTAGACTGATGAAGGAAATGATTTCCAGTCAGGTACTCGAGCTAGCTTGGCCCATCCAAAGGGCAGTAAAGATCTTAGGAATTTGGAGAGCCATGGTTAAATGCAACTGTTATTAAAAAATAAGTTATAGGGCCTCCCTTGTGGCACAGGCGGTTGAGCACCGCACTGTGAAGCTGTCTCTGCAGTGCAGGTTTGATCCTGGCCGGCCGGCCAGCGAGAATCCCACATGGCGAAGCAGACTTCTCCTGTCTCGCCTGCTGCTCCCCTCAGCAGTGTATTTCAGTAGATTCACCTGTTCTGCTCCCCACTCTGTCTCTGGTGTATCATCTCATCCCCCAGCACCTCTCACCTACACCCTAGTTCTTGTATGCATGAATAAATAAAACAAATCATTTAAAAAATTGAATTATAGAATTTTACAATTAAATAAATTGTATTTTAAAACAAAGCTAACATAATACTCAATGTGTCACTTCCTAATTAATTTACTAGGTTTTACTATTAAGTGTGCTGTGGAGATTATTTACATCAAGAGTGTATGCCATGACATTACCATTTAGTGGCAAGCTACTCTTCCCAGTTCCACCTGCAGTGGCATCACACTGGCAATTGCAAATCAGTCACGGTGGGAGTTTTGACACCCAAGAAGTGGACAAGTGTTGCAAATTGGGGCTTTCCCCCAGAAAGCTGGTTATTAAACATTTACCTGACACCACAGTAGAGAGGCCAGTTTTGTCCACGTGGGGGCACTCTTCTGAAGACTTCCACTCTCCTTCCTGGCTGAAAGCCAGATGAGGGTTCTCTCATGGCTTACTGTGCAAGGAACCCTGATCCCTTGGAAAGTCAGTAGAAAGGGAAACCAGTGGAGACAGAAGTGGGGTAGGGGAGGCACTGACCCAAGAGAACCCCTTAATGTGGCCACCAAAGCCAGGGGCCAGGATCTTACAAGAGAAGCATGAATGTGAGCAGTTCTGGGAACTTCATCAACAAGCAACAGGCACCGGTGGAGTAGGACGTGCTCTCACACAGTTTCAGAAACGATAATACACTGTTGTTTTATTTCAGGCTATGTACATTTCATAATTGTTTATTTTGTTCATTCCAAGTCCTGTGACAAAATGGCTATCCTGTAGATTAGGAGGGATGCCGAATTACCAAATGTTAACAAAACTTAAATCCTCAAGAAAGACCTCATTACCCAAAGATTGTTGAGTGTTTGGCCTACATACAATGTCAGCTCATAAAATTTATTTTTTTAATGAAGAGAATTGTAATGGTTTTATTTTTTTAATTTTTTAATGAAGTACCATTGTTTTACATCCTTGTTAATATTTTGACAGTATAGATTTCTCCCAGGATTCAGCGTCCATTTATGATGGAAACCTTGGAAAACTGGGTTAAATGGAACATAGCTGAACCAGCCCTTGAAAGCTGACCATGAAACAGTGTTAGCTTTACATTAAGCATCATTTGAAAATGATACTAATTGAGCTAGATTCATAGTAGAGAGGGCTTTGCTGAATTCAGTTGTGTGGTTTTTCCACTTTAATGTACTTTATACCTAAATGGTAATGTCAATAATGCAGATGAGAATAATGAGCAACCATTTCTTAGTCCTGTATCATATACAGACCATAAGTCTATATTCTTTATGCATATTTTCTTCTTTAATACTCATAAAATCTCCATTAGGTAAATACTACTACCCTTGGTTCACAGTTTAGGCTCCAATTGCTAAGTTGACTTGCCTAACTTTGCTCAGCTGAGACTGAAAACCAGACAGCCTGGCTCCAGATCCCATGCTCTAACCACCACACTACACCGCCCCCCGGTCTGTGCTGGCGTCATGGAGTCCACAGAGGGCCAGACAGCCCATGCCTGACTTCAAAGAGGCCCACGCTAGCCAGCCCAAGGGGGCATGCACATAAACAGATAAGGCTTTATCTGATTTCAGAATTAGACACATAGATCTTTCCATTCGCTGGCTTCCCACTGTCACCCCAACCCAGTTCGACCCTGACCTCTTCCTTGAAGCCTTTGGTGACTCTTCTCTCCTAGACGGCTTTGCCCTCTAGCCTTATGCATGTCTGTTAGAGTACCGACCTTGTTTTGTGATCACTTATTTCCATAGTTATTCTCCACACTAAAATGTGAGCTTCTAGAAAGCTGGGTGCAGTCGGATTCATCTCTGTGCCCCTAGCAGCAGCACAAGCAATAAATAGGCCAAATCAATGCTTCCCCAGATGACTTGCACACTCACACATCTTGTGAAAGCATAATGAGATATTTGAACATAAAATAAAATAAGTCCATTTAAAAGAAGTGGAGGGAATAAGTGTTTTGGGCCCCGCAGCTGAGCAGATTACGGCACACCGGCCATAAATTTGACTCTTATCTAGCCACAAAGCAGAAAGAGAAGCAAGCAGAGTTATATAGTTTTCATTTTCTGACAACAGGAAGCATATTCACTAATTTATCTGCAGAAATGGAATTTCTTCCTGGAACTAAACACAAACCAGAATTTATTGTGTGGACCCTTGTATAAAGGACACTGAGTGACATCGTGAGCGATGTCTTCAACTGCAGTTTTACAAAAGATACCGAAATGTTGTTCAACCAGATGGTTCTTATATCGACCCTCTATAAAAGCAAGAGGCCTGACATTAAAGCATAACTCACTGGAAGCGTTTATGTGAGTGGCCAAGATAATATGCTCCAGGTACTCTGCTTCCCGATGGTCACACAGAGCAGGAATAAAACCCGGAGAAACTAGCCCCGGGATGTGGGCTCTGGCCTCTCTCTTAAGTGTCTCTTCTGAGCAATATTTGATCAGGTACTGGCTCTTGTTCAGCTCACAGTCAAAACTACCGGTGCCTGTGATTAAAATTTGAAAGTTACATGGCACTACTAAGCAGCACATTAAATGTGTCAGGTGAGAGGGACAGGCATCAGAGCTCTGAGAACTTACCAGAGGATGTGGCCCTGGGCTGAACCTTGAAGAGTAGAAAGATCCAGAACCTCAGAGGAGAGGGGGCTGAGTTGTGTGGTGTGTGATGTGTGATGCGTGATGTGTGTTGTGTGTGTATGTGTGTGGTATGTGTTCTTGTGAAGACAGGGAGAACAACCCTTGCTGGGAGTTGATTGGATGCAGTGGAGAGGAAAGCTAGAATGGTGAGTGAGGCCAGTTTATTGAGACCCTTGAGTCTGGGCTTGTATCTTACAGTCAAGTCGCTGAACCTTTTTGAGCCAGGAAGGCTTGGTTAAAGAGACCTTTTAGAAAAAAGAAAGCTCCAGCCACTAACTCAAGCTCCTCAGCATTTACTGACTGACTGATGAGTAAATAATCTGTGTGGCCCAGACCACCCCACCCCAAGCCTTCGCCTTGCACACTTAAGGCCTGTTCCTCAGGGGACACACGCTTCCGGCCCAAGCTGGAGGGACCTCCAGCACAAACTGCCTCTGAGTAAAGCTACTGTGGACCTTGCCCAGTGAGCCCTGAGGCTGCCCCAGCAGTCCCAGGTCATGCAGACCTGGCCTGGCCCCGCAGGGGAGGTGATGATTGTTCTGCCGTGGACAGGGGTGGGAGGACACTGTTCTAGAGAAGCTCACAGATATGCCAGCACAGACATTCCACATTGGAAGACACCACAGCTTTCTCTGCATTTATCCCTTGACCCAACTTCTGTGAAAACATCACCTACTGGAACATTCCATCTGCTCCACATTTAGGCTCATTTCATATACTGTGACAGAAGATAGCAATAGTCATAATGATTCTTAATAAAAATAATCCACAAACCTGACATTGGCAGGTTCCATACAGTACCTGAGATTCCCTATAAACACTAGCCTTTGAATACTTAGTCCTCTTCCCCTATCCCTCACCCCCTCTTCCACCCCAGGAACAAAGAGCCCATGAACAAAAGCAGCCCCCAAGAACAGTCCAATGTGGCTCAGGGTCACGTGGGATGCCTGGGTTGCAGCTGGGTGGTAAGTACTATCTGACTCTGAAAATTGGGCAGCAACAGCTCGCAGTCCCCAGCCTGGCCCTGAAGCAGGGTGGGAGAGGCACTGAAGCTGAAGGCTTCCTCTTTTACCGCATTGTTCCAGGGCAGAGGCCTCTAAGGGGCTCTTTTTCCCTAAACAGAATTCCTGCAGTGACCTCTTGTGGCATCCCTGCTGCTCTCCAAAGAAAGACCTCTGCTGTCACTGCTTGCTTCCATTTGTATAAAATTGTTTAAGACTAAGTTTTGAAATGCTTTTTAGAATTCTGCACCTGGGGACAACAAATTTGAGAGAAAGCAAAGAGCCAGACTGTCATCCATTTATTCACCAGACCTCCCTGAGCCCCCATTACAAGCCTGACGGCTTGTGAGATCAAGAATTCCAGGGTCTCTCTCCCTGATTGAGAGAGAACAGGAGGGGCCTCTTGTCTTCATCTAGCCCCGTGGTTTCCTAACTGGACTTTGTGGAACCTGGGTTTTCTGTACAGGACCCTGAGGTGAAGGCAAAAGGAGCCAAGTGTCAGGACCCACAATTTTCATTCATCCCAGTTCAACCAAAGCAACTTCCATTTCTTTTTCTGCCATTAAGCTTTATTTGAAGAGACTTATACAGCTTTTCACCCATGTCCCTCCCTTCGGAGCTTGTGGCTCTGTTTAAGGCGTTTCCACAGAGTTTATCAGTTTCCTCTGGGCTCACATGGAACTTAGCATAGTGCCTAAAACTTAGCATATTGCCATATTAAATGTGTCAGGTGAGAGGGACAGGCATCAGAGCTCTGGGAACTTACCAGAGGGCGTAGGCCTGGGCTGAATCTTGAAGAGTAGAAAGATCCAGAACCTCAGAGGAGAGGGGGCTGAGTTGTGTGGTGTGTGATGTGTGGTGTGTGATGTGTGTTATGTGTGTATGTGTGTGGTATGTGTTCTTGTGAAGACAGGGAGAACAACCCTTGCTGGGAGTTGATTGGATGCAGTGGAGAGGAAAGCTAGAATGGTGAGTGAGGCCAGTTTCTAGAACTTACCATACTGTACAGTAACTGTTTAGTCTCTCAAACTTCTTCTTCAGTGGACAAGAATGTCTTTATTTTGCCAACACCAGCACAGTGATCGGCACACAATAGGTCCTCCATAAATATTTGTTAAATGATCAGAGATATCTAAAGGATAAAATTTTTGTACCATCTGGGGGACTCTACCTAAGTTCCAACATCCATAAAAGAAGGAGGTTGGATCAAATGATTTCTTTTGCCCAGCAAGTCCCCAAGGTTGAGGAGCTTGATGAGATGATATTTGCTGATCATTTGTATGAGTAAACAAATGAATCTAACACTCCTTTTCACTCCGCTGCATGATTTTACCTGTCTGTGAATGGAGATTTCCTTAAGAGATGCGGGAAACAAAACCTTGGTGAAGAGATGTGTGAGGACTTGAATGGACTGGGGATGTGTTTATCCTCTCAGAAATGAATGGTCAAAATGCTGACCCCTTGGAGTAAGGAAGATTGCAAAGGAAGCAGCTTCCCAGAGGCTGAGAGAGCCTCATGGTTGATTCCAAACAGACTCAGGTGGCTCTGTAAGACCAGTGAAGATTTATTTATTTATGCATACAAGAACTGGGGTATAGGCCAGAGGTGCCGAGGGTGGGAGGGTGGCGAGAGGATTCACAAGAGACAAAGTGGGGAGCAGAACAGGCAGATCCACTGAAATATACTGCTGAGGGGAGCAGCGAGCAAGACAGGAGAGGTCTGCTGCGCCATGTGGGTCACCTCCCTGGCCAGGGATCAAACTCATGCTGCAGTGGCTGACGATAGCTTGATAATGCTGTGTGTTTAACCCCTGCACCACCAGGGAGACCCAACTGAGTCAATTCTAATCCATGGTTGTTTGTGAATATAGGGCCAACTTTAGTGACACAAGGTCCTTGGCCAAATTTCCAGGCTCAAGATGGGGGCTACGAGAGAGAAAGTTCCCATCCCATTTCCCTGCCTTCTTCCCAGTTGCCAAAGCTCCAGACCCTTGGGTAGTTCTAGACTCTCTTGCCAGTCATTTGGGAGAACAGAAGGCTCTGGGCATTGGTCCTGGTGTCAGTCTTGAGCTGTGGTTTAGTAAATACTGTACTGTGGTTTAATAAATTGAGTGCCTGCCTTGGACTCTGAAGAGTCCTGCGTGAACCGTGCCTCTACCATTTGATACTCATGTGACTTTGATCCATTAATCTTCATGAATTTCCCTTGTCCTTAAGGGGAGGCCATCTACACTCCAGGGCTGGTCTGAGTGTTTTGCGAGGTGGATTTGTGGTGCATCAAAGATAGCTATACGCTCAGTGAATCATCATGGACTCTGACGCTCGGAGCTAGGAACCATACAATCCAAATGCTCATGTGACGGGCATGGCCACCAGCCACAGAGTCCACCAGAGCTCTGGCTACCACACCAACTGGCATCACTGATGGTGGTCACCATGGTCCCACAACCACCACACCTCTCTGCCCGTATTGCTCACAGGCACTATTAATTACTCTTCCATGCAAAAATGGAAGGGGCTGTCTATTGCTGTGAGCACTTGACCACTGATCTACCAGTTGCCAGATCCATTTTTTCCATCATGCAAATGTGCAGAAACCATGTGTGCTACTTGGAATGAATTAGGCATTTGACCAATGTCTTAGTCAGTTGGAGCTGAGATGGCAATGTACCATAGATGAGGTGGTTGACAAAAAACAGAAATGTATTTCTCATAGTACTGGAGGCTAGAAGTCCAAGATCAGGGTGCCAATGTGGCTGCATCCTAATGAGAGCCCTCTTCTGGGTTGCAGAGTACCCACTTCCTCATTGCTCTTGAATGGTAGAAAAGGAGTGGGCTAGCATTCCATCTGGTATCCTCTTATGAGGGCACTAACCCCATTCAAGGAGGGCTCCACCCTCATGACCTCATCAGCTCCCAAAGGCCCCAATTCCAAAATGCCATCACATTGGGTATCAATATATGAATTTGGGGCAGACACAAACATTTAGGAACAACTCAACATCTAGAAAACAACATTCTAGCCCCTTGACTTCATCTGGTGCTAGATGAATTATGGCTGCCCCTCCCGCTGGCCTCTCTTCCCTTACACATGTGAAAATCATCCTTTGTGCTTGGCAAGCCTCAGTCAGGAAAGGTCTTGGTGTTTCCTGGGAATGAGTCTGTTGTGTGTGTGATGGAGCTGCATAAGACCTTTCCATTTTCCCAAAGGAGGTAGCTGATGAGTTTGGGGAAGACTTTCTAGTTGGAAACCAGGGTTGTCAGGGCTCAGATATAAATCATGATTTCTGTGTTTTCTAAACAACCAACAAAGAGTTTGATATGGCATTTTGAAAATACTGATGTTTGTTTGGGAAACAGTGAGGGAGCTGCTGTGAGGACCCAGGGGTCCACCCCAGGAAGAGATGTGTAGGAGGACTTCAGGGCAGAGCTGTGGGCAGCTGATACCTAGGAGCAGAGCAGAGCAGTTCCTATTTAAAATCTAAAAAAGGAAAAAAATTTAAAGGAAAAAAGAACAAGGAGAGGTAGAATGTATAGTAAAATCTATGGGGAGAGCCTCCCTGGAGGCGCAGGAGGGACAGCTTTGTACATTTTATTGTGACGATCACATAAATGCAGAAAGTTGTATAGCATAAGGACATACTTGCACAGGTGTACAGTCCAACATACATTTTCAAAGACAACACCTGTGCACCTCCTCTTAGGTCAAAAAATAGCCAAGTGCTGTCTTAGGGACATTGCCGAGGTAGTATGGGGCTATAAGGTCAGGAAGGGAAGGCTCTGGAACACCTTCAGGGCTTTGTGACCTTGGAGAGGGCTCTGGGAGGCTTCCTCCAACTCTGGAATGTTCTAGTTTAAAAGCAATAACAAAACTGGAAGCAGCCCTGGCAAACTATTTAGAATTTTTTTAAATATGGAGGTGGCACAGGCGTGTTATTTATATCGCTCTTGGAACTTCCCTTGTGTTTGAAATGATTCACCATAATTTCCAGAACTCTACCAAGGACAAGATTGCAAAGGTTCAGAGATCAAACACAAATTACTGTTTTGTGGGATTGTTGAGATAGAAGCAGAAGAAAAAGCAAATCCCAAGTCAATGCTAATTAATCTGAATTTTCCTCACTCCCCTTTATGTCAGGATCATTTTACTTAAAGATGAAAACAGAAAATGTGCCACTTCTGAATTTCCTCCCCAGGTGCATTGTATTTTCTAGCAGAGACTTAATAGAGAAGGAAGGACTGTACAGTGTGTTGAACAAGACCTCAAAAGTGCTCCTGAAGGCTACTTTTGTGTTGTTCTTTAACTCCTCACCCTAGGGGGAGTTCTTCCTCTGCATGGAAATTGGCAACAGGGTAACTCAATTAGTCATCTGTTGTTACTTACAAATAAAACAGCTTTTTGCATTGTAACAACAGTCTTAATCATTCAGATTTCACTCAAAGATGACTTCTCTCCTTTTCCCCTGCTAAGACCAACCGCCAGGAGGCAAGGGAAAGCTCCTGTCCTCTTCAAAACTCACTTCCTCCCTCAGCTGGCCAAGCTCAGTTTCCCCAAGGAGTTGGAGAGAGGCAGAAGGAAGGAAAGGTGGTTGGTAGCGATCTCCTTGACTGGCACTGTGCTAACATGACTTTACTCTCCAGGCCAGGCAGATGTTCAGAGCTGACTCTCCCACATTTGAGGTACTTCTTTGGTCTCTAGAAGCTTCTCACCAGCAGGTCCTAGGCCAGAGGGGATGCACCTTACTTGGAAAGTTGCTTACCCACTTTGTGCCTGTGTGGTCAGTGTCCAAGCGGGAAGCAGATGACAGTACTCAAATTATATATTTTGAGTAGAGTTGAAAGAAGGCCTATTGCCAAAGGCAGGAGTCAAGTGTAGGGAAATCACAAGGGAGACCACAGCACCCTACAGATAGTAACCACAGCAAGGCAGGAAGCATCACTGCCCGTAGGCCTGAAGGCATGAGAGGAGTGAGTAGGTGCTGGAACTTAAAGACAAAAAGAGCTATGCAGAAAGGGTCTGGTCACCTGGCAGGAGCTGTAAACTTTGACCAAGCAAAGGAATAGCCTTTGACCTTTGACCCTGCAAGGCTGTCTGGGCGAAGACAACACATACACACTACACACTCACATTCACACACCACATATGCATACACACAGATTCCTGAAGATTCTTCTCAAGATTTCTGAGTGGTTTCCTTCAGTTCCCTCTCACTACTCTTGAGGAAGGGTCAAGGACCTCTACACACATCATCCCCAGTGAAGAGGGGGAGGTGGCCCTCAGGCAGACTGCTAGCGCCCTGTAAGGAAAGTCTCTTCAAAAATCTCTCTTGGCCTCTCTAACACTGACGTGGGTGTTGTGGTTGTCTAGTGGGCTCCTGCCATCTCGCTTTGAAAATGTGCCTGTTCTACTGTGTGGTCTGTCTCAAAAACCGCTTTTGACTCATTAAATATAAAACAAATTTTTGTGACATGAACAGATTGGTTTACAAATTGGCTAGGAGCAGATATGTTTTTCAGTAGTGGAGGGAACCAGTTTTATTAAGGATCCTCAACTCAATTTCTCAAGTTGTGAAATTTCTCTCATAAGCCAGTTAAGAGAATCAACCAAACCCACTAACTGTCATCACTGGAGGTTTTTATAGGAGGAAGGCCCATGCTCCCTCTTCTAGGCTCATATAGACCCAGATGAGCCGGTTCATCGTGATAAAGGCTCGGCAATGCCAACTTTCCTGCTAATGTCTCCCTGAAAAGCCACTGAAACCGGGGCATGTGCTCACCACTTGTCAGTGAGGCTGAGGTGACAGCGGGAAGAATTGCTGAGGGACTCAGGCTTTGAGAGAAACCCTGAGTTCAGAGAAAAGCGCACACTCCTGACTGAGGAGGAAGAAGCCACATTGGCTGGAGAGCAGGTCGGAGCCACCTCTGGACAGACCTGCCCCTGGAGGGGTGAGGTGGGAGGGAGAGGTACTGGGATCCTCAGAAAGGGGGTCACCAGGCTCTGAGTGGTTGCATCCTGAGAAAGGCTAGCTGGAAAACAAAAACCGGATCTGGGGGTTCCAGGAGGAAATATGGAGAGAGAGAAGAAAGATGGAGCTTCCATTTGAACAGAACTGGCTGTGGACAGGAACCTGTGCCAAGTTGAAGGAAGAATGTGGCTAGGTATAGCTCCCCACATACGCAGTATGCCCCAAGGGGATTATCTTATATTACCTGCAAGCCTACACGGACTCTGTGACCCTCTGTGTTGTCTGTGTCCTCCACAAGGATCACTGTGGGTAGAAGAAACAGGTGCCAGAGAAGAGAGGCAGCTATCCCTGGGTGTGATTCAGAGAGGCCAGAGTCAAAGAGGGAGATCACTTTGGCAGGAAGAGACAGCCGGCCACCTCCTTTTAGGGCCAGGGTGTGTGTCTTGCTCTAGACAGGCTTATGAAGGATTCTGGTTATACTAAAGCTTAGCCATCTCTGTACTTAAGTATAGGAGGAAAGACAGAGACCTTGTGGGCCTGTAGCTGTAGGTGTGAAGGCATCCAAGAAATATCAGTCCCAGCCATGCGTCTGCAGGGTATTCATCCACCCCTTTAGCCTGAGTTTGCCACGGGCATCTGAAGTGTCACATAGAAGCAAGACCGAGACGGATGGCGGCGCTGAGTGCCCATCAGCGTGCGATTACTCCAGCTAACAATAAATTTGAGCCATTAAACAGGAAATGATCTGATTGGTGAAGCCAGAATCTTTGCCTCTGAGCTGCTGACCATTCTGGTAATTAAGCTACTGACTCCATCAATCTCCAGATGAATAGACACTTTGATTTCTCCAACAAGGCAAGGCTGAGTGATCTACAGTTCTGGGAGACAGTTCCACCCCAAGGAGACCCAGAACGGGTGTTCAGCAAGTGAATCATTTGTTGGATAGCTGAGGTGACCAGCTGGAATGCCTGCCTGGCTCTGATGCCTTGTCCGTGTTGACAGAGACACACAGCTTCTCCCACATGGGGCACTGGCCACGTGATGTCCTAGGCCCTGTGGCCTCTGCTCTATGACAGAAGCACAGGCCCCTTTCAGCTTCAGTACCTGGTTAGAAATTTCACTGTTGCTTTTCTTAGGACTCCAAGCACACAGTCAGGCAGGCTGACACTGGGTATTGCGGAGCTGAACTGGGAGAGGGCAGATCCCAGTGGATAGCAACAGCTCAACCCAGCAGGGCAGCTGCAAATGCCAGGTTGTTGGCCATGGTTCCAACCAGTGAAAGGCGGTCTTCACAAGCTGGTGAGGAACCTTCCAGTACTGGGGTCTCTGTCTTGGCCCCAGCCCCGGATCTGAAAGGCGTTCAGAGAAAAGAGCATCACCTTCAAGTACCAAGGACAAGTCGATACTGACTTCAATAATCTGCCTTGTGGCTTCCTTCATCTTTGGTATCATTTACAGCAGAGAAAGCGCCAGCTTTGAAGTCAGACAGTGCTGAGTGCTAACCCCTGCTTTCCTTACTAGCTGTACAATTCTGCCAGAACTTTCTCCCCATCTGCAGAGTGGTTGTGATGATTATGTAAGATAGACACATGAAGTACTGGCCCCTGGACCTGCCATGTGGGAGATATCATTATTCAAATTTTATACACCACCTACCCCCAGCTCCAGCCAGACAGCAAGTGTGTCTTCCTTGATGCAAACCTCTTAGCCCCCACAGTGTCCTTGCTCTGGCTCCCAAAGTTCTGAAAGGCAGTGGGCACACTAGCTCCTACCCCATCCCATGTAAAACCCTGCAGGCCCTGCAGTGTCCATACCTCCTCCGAGTATTTGCATCAAGGCTGGAGTCAAGGGCCTCCCCTGGTGGCGCAGCGGTTGCGAGCTGGGCTGCGAAGCTGCCCGCAGCCTCTGCAGCGCCAGTCGATCCCCAGCCACTGGCAAGGGTCCCACAAGGTGCACAGACCTCTCCTGCCACCCGCTGCTCCCCTCAGCAGTGTACTTCGGTCCTTCTGCCTGTTCTGTTCCCTGCTCTGGCTCTGGTGAATTCTCTCGCCCTCCCACGCTTCGGGCTATACCCAGTGCTTGAATAAATAAATCCTTAAAAAAAAAAAAATTCCTTTAAAAAAAAAAAAGACTGGAGTCAAAATCTTTTTTTTTAAAGATTTTTTTATTTATGCATACAAGAACTGGGGTACAGGCCAGAGATGTGGGGGGATGAAAGGATTCACCAGAGACAGAGTGGGGAATAGAACAGGCAGATTGACCAAAATACACTGCTGAGGGGAGCAGTGGATGAGTTAGGAGAGGTCTGCTGTGCCATGTGGGTAGCTCCCTGGCTGGGGATTGAACTCATACTTCAGTGGCTGCAGATAGTTTCATAGGTTGCATCCTAACCCCTTGCGCCACCAGGGAAGCCCTCTATGGTCAAAATCTTAAGTGGTGAGTGTTTCTCAACAAGAGGTGAGTGTCAGAATCACCAGGGAACCTACCAGCAAATCCTAACTCAGTGGGTCTGGAGGAGGGACCAGCTGTCTCTGTGTTTTCATAAGTTCCTTAAGTGAGTCTCACGTGCACCCCCATTTAAGAGCAAATGAGCCAAAGAAACGAGACATTTCAGGCATTGAATAACTGTGTAGGAGGGATTTTGGGGGTGGCAGTAGGGGGGTGTTATATGTGTGTTCAGAGAGGGCATGGGGAAGTGGCAAGAGGAGTTATAGTGAGCTTTCCAGTTCCCCGAAACCATGCCAGGTGAGGGCAGACACCGCAGGAGGCTGGCCTTCCCTGCACACCCCACTGGTCCTTGTGCCTCTAGTCCTAAACACCTGAACGTTGCGAGGGAAGGTCAGCCTGGAATTGAGTGTCACTGGCTTCAAGTTTCAGTTACTGTTTGACTGCCCAGAGCCTCCTCCTGTGTGACATTCAGATCTACGGCCACTAGAATGAAACCCCTTTTTCTTGCTTTTGTATCGCTTCGCGCAGATCCACAGGGTGACCTCATAGGCCTCTCGGGGCTGTAACCTCCTGTGCACTGCTCCCAGCCAGAATCCTGCCCTTGAAAGGAGGACTTCCTCCGCCTCCTGTCAGGTGACTGAAGGCTCTGTCCCTGGCCACCATCCCAGCAGGCATGGAGACCTACAAAGTCCTCATGCCCTTTAGTTACTCCCTCTTCTTCTGTTCTTGTTCAGTCACTTTTGTTCCATTGGCTTTCAGTTCCCAGCCCCTATTTCTCTTCAGAGAGCATGATAAGCCAAGCATCAGAAAAACATCAGAAGCAGCCAAGGGCTGTCTCCTGGTGGGGTTACAATGCATTTCACTAAGCAGACATCACCTTTGGCAAGAAGCCCCTTCGGTTGTCATAACAACTGGGAGAGTTTGTGTCTTAGGGCATGTGGTGCCCTCTTTCTGGCTGCCTAAGGTTCTTTGCCCCACTTTCTTTCCCAGGTTCTTTCAGTGGACTTGCAGCAGCTTGGCACCATCTCACTTTAACTATTCTTCAGTTTGGTGTGGCTTTGTCTTGATCAGCAAAAAAAATAAAAATAAAAATCTGCTTTGCTTAGCTATCAGAGGGCTAGATCAAGCTAGTCCTCTTCTCAACACTCTCTGACCCCCAGTCTCTCTCAAAGCCAAATTGTTACCACAACCTACAAGGTGTTTTTGATCTGGTCTCAGTTCCCAGCATACTCTCTTACACCAGACACACTGGTCTTCTCACTGTTCTCAAGACAAACACACCTCAGACCCTTTGCACAAGCTGGTGTCCTCTCTACCTTGATTTCTACATGTTTGTTATTCATTCAGGTCTCTAGTCAAATATCCCCACCTCAGAGAAGCCCCCTTAGCACCCTACCTAACACGGCAGCCTTTATCAGGCTTTCTTTTTCCTCATAGCACATTTTCATCCCTGGCATTATATCATGGACTCAATGATTTTGTTGGTTAAATGTCTGCCTTCCCCAGCAGACTGCCCCTGGGACAGGGGTGGACCACAGTGGACACTCAGAAATATTTGCTACTTAAGTGAATGAACAACTAGCCTTGGAGTCAAAGCCTGGCCCTGCTACTTTGTGGGTTTATGGCATTGCAAGTCACCTGTTCACCCTGAGCCTTGGCATCCTTATCTAGAAAATGGAGGTAATACCAGCCAGCTCTGGTAAAGAATGAATGAGCCAGTACCATGAGTGGGACATGGACATGCCCCACAGAAGGCAGCTGATATCATCTCCTGTTCTTGTGTCAGCTCCATGCAGCATGCTTGCCCGAGGAGCCTGGAGACCCCACGCACTTCCAAGGCACCTGTCTTTGCCAGGGTTCAAGATGTCCCGGCAAATACAGTCACAATGGGACTAGACAAGAGGCCTCTCCCGCACAGGGGCTCTGCACTCCTGCTGGGATTGCTCAAGCTTTGATATAGAAGACCAGCCAGTTTTTAGTCCCCCACCACCCTTTGCCCTCCCCCCAGATCCTAGAGGTCCTGCATCCAGCAGGCCTGCTTCTGGTGCTTCCAGGGCCTTCTGGGTGGTGTGCACTGCAGGATGCCCACCCAGGGCAGCACAGAACAGGGACTGTGCCAACTTTCTCAGTATTTCTCTGGTGTGGGATAGGAAAAGATTAAGGGGAAGGGGATTTCCAGCTCTTCTTTTGAACAGACAGGTAGATCATTTGCCCACTTCTAAAACTGTTAGAAAGATTCTATTTTTTCCACGTCCTTATCGTTATCAGTTAGATGTTCAGGTACTTCCTTCACTTTATCACATGTGACACTTTTTAAAGAGGACAAGGACCATTGCAGGGTGCACTCCCTGCACTTGGCATCCAAGCAAAGCATCCTGGGCAGACAAAGGACAAGAGGGACCAGGTCCTCTGCCAGAGCCTCAGGGGCCTGCACAGAGAGCATGGTCGACAGGGATGGGCGTCTGGCTAATTGACAGTGTGATTTTCAGTGAAGAAGTCTGAGGAAGTCCATTGCCTGATGGAGCCAGACACCTGTTCAGTCAGTTTACATGTGACAGCTGTCACCTGACACAGGGAGAGAGCAATGAGTGCCTTGAAGACAACGGACAGAACCCAGGCCTGATTAGCACATTTACCAATGAGTTAGTGCTAATGACCTAAAAGGCAGGGTGAACACATCAGTGAGGGCACTAAGGGGGACAAATGAAGGCATGGCAGAGCAAGGCCCACTCGGGGCTACACCCCAGCCCATGGGAAGTGCTGCATCTGGGATCAAAAAGACACTCATGCTGGCATTGGGTGCATTTTGACAACCACTCAAAAAGAAAATGGAAGTGTTTAAACTGACCACAGCTCTGTCAAGGCCAGTGACAAGCTGACATAGCCATGATGGTGACAAAGCTGCTAAAAACCAGAAACAGTGAGGGGAAGCAGCTGCCCGGTATCAACATTTTCTTTGGAACTGAAAAAATTGGGCTCAGTTCTGCCACTTATGAGGGCAGGACCTTGGGTTATTTCTGGCCCTTGCTGAGCCTCAGAATCCCACTGAAAGGAGTCGTTATGGCTTCCCTGCTGGGCTATTTTGAGAATTAGCACTAAGATGCGTGGAACACCTAACACAGTGCCTCGTAGAACCTTACAGAAGCTGGTTGAAAGAAGGCACTCAATAAACAGTCACCGCTGGTAAATCATCTGCTATAGAAATAAGAGTTTTTATTACGAGAGCCCTTTGCTCTTCTGCCCCTGTCAGCCCTCTCTGGGGTATATTGCCCAAATCTAGGCTCTATGCTCAAGGTCAGTTAGAAAACATCCACAGCACTGAGATGATGGACGAAGGAATTGGGCAGAGTCAGCCGGAAGAGAAAGTTTCAGACACATGAGGCAGTTAGTCATTGCTGTTAAAATATTTAAAGAACCATCAGATTAAGAAGGAGAACCCATGAGGTTGCTGCAAAGATCCAAAGCAGAGGAGCAGAGAAGTTGGTGGGGCAGGTCTCGGCTCTAAGTCACAGGACACAGGCTGCCCACAATGCCATGTGCAGTCATGCAAAGTGGTAAGCCTCCCTCCACTGGGGGTGTTTGGGTGGAAGGCAGATGACCTTCCACCTGAAATGTTCTAGAAGGAATATCTGAATCCAAGGCCCCAGCAGCCAAACAGGCCTGGATTTGGATCCTGGTTCCTGAAGCTATCCACGTGGCCTCGGACAGGTTAACCTCTTTGAACCCCAAATCCCTTATCTGCAACATGGGACTAATAATGCCTCCAAGGAATAGTGTAAGCATTAGTCTGATTATCTCCAGAAATAACCTGCTGCAAAGTAGATTCTCCCCTACATGGAGTAAAAGCAGGGCTAAGAAACCTGTGAGGCTAAGAAATGCAACGCAGTCACAAAGAGGCTCATGGGAGGACAGGCAGATCCACCCTCCAGGCTAGGAAAGTGTGGGCTCCAGACAAGCTCCACACCAGAGCTGGCAACTAGACATGCCATATTGGGGGCATCTGGGAGGGACCCAGCCCTCCCCAGGGCCTTGCCTTGGTCCTATTGCCCTGTCTTCTAGGCAGAGCTTCTAGCTGGGTTCTGAGCCCTGATGTTGCATGCTGACATTGCTGCCATTAATCAGCCTGGAGAACTGCTCCTTTTGAAAGAAGTCAAACCCCGGAGATGTGATTCAAGGCTGGAGGATGCAGCACCTCAACTGTGCAAAGAAAGACATGAGGAGGTTTACTGATGTCTTTTTGGTTTGTGAGGGGCTCTGTATCAGAAGATGGAAAATGTTATTTTGCATCTTCCCTGGGGACGCAAGAGTAAATGCGTGAACTCAACAGTGAAAGATTAGCAGAGATGTACAGAAGAATTCTTCCAGCGACAGATGTTGGAGAGCGGGAGGGACAAACAAAAAAAGCATAATCAGAAAAACCTCTCCTCCTCGGGGCTTTCAATGGAGCAGGGGGGTCATTCAGAGGAAGAGGCTGAGGCAGGTTCCCTCCATAGACCAAGAGGGAAGTCACAGAGTCCCCTTTTATCCTGGGATGCACTTTGACTCTGTCATCTGCTCTAAGTATCTCTTTTTCCCTTTACAGTCTTCCCTGTTGAAATAACCCCTTGGCCTTTCCCTTCCACAGGCATCTCAGAAAACATAGCTGTGACTTCCAAGCCCGACCTGCTGGAAGAGAAGCTGCGATCTCAACTGGAGGAAGAAAAGAGAAGGTGCCTTTTTTTTTATCCCCACATTCAGGACTCCAACCTCATAGAGCCTTCAGAGACAACCTGGAGCTGCCCGGGGCAGGCAGAGGGGCCATGCCCTGACCAGAACAGAATCCAACAGCTGGATCCCAAAATAGCTGGAGGAGGGGTTAGTGTTGAACAGACAGATGTGGAATGCAGAACCCTAGACAGTGTGTGCTCAGAATGGGGAGTGGAAGGCCAAGCCAGGCCTCAGAGCCTGGATTTGTGAATTAGGAAGGGCTGTTTGCTATGGGCACCCTCCCCAGCCAAGGTTCCCAACCTGCAGCTCAGGAAGCATCTAGCCTTGTCTACTGCTGCCATCTAGGGGATATAAGAAGTGTGACCACGGAGATATCCAGGCCAGCAACTATACCCTGTATCCCTCCTGAGCCTCCTCATCTATAAGGTGTCCTGAGAACAGCTTAACTTTGTGCAGACATTTAGGGCCCCTAACAATGATTTCACCTGCAGAGTAAGGAACCTCAAGGACAAAAAGATATAAGGCACAGCATGGTCACCCATCTCAATGCGCCAGTAAAGACTCTTACTTCGTTCATTCATTTATGCATTCAAAATATTTGCTGTCTCCATTACTAAGGAGAGGTTTGAGGAGACTCAACTAGTCACTTCCCTTGCCCTAAAGTTGCTGATCAGTGCAAGAAAGCCACCTCTGGGCTGGTTGTGCGTACACCCTGAGCAAACCTTGCCCCTCTCCAAGTCCCAACACACACGCCCATGCACACACACATACACACACACTCACAAAACGCTGCCATCCCTAGGCATGAAGAGAACAGCCCATGCAACTGGTCTCCAGGTCACTCCTGATAACTGTACTGTCTCCTCCTGCCACCATCCTCCTTCCAGAATGCCTTGCAGTGCCTGCCAGGACTTAACAGTATTGCTGTCCAGGCCACAGATTCACTCCCTGGTTGTCCTTTCTCCTTCACTCCATTACTTTTTCTCCATTGTTTGCAGCGCATTATTCTATCTTTAATCCAACCCACCCGGTCCCCTCGGTCCACATTTCCAACTTCAGTGTCATCTCAGAAGTCATCTCTCCAGTTTGATTCTTCAACTGTTTCCTGTTGGGTGGTTTCTGATTCATTGCCCAAGGCCCATTTATACATTAACAACTGCTCTGTGCCTTTGCTCAACACAAAGGGGAACCAATGGAGTCCAGAGGTGGTTAAGACTGTGGTTCAAGAACCATATGGCCTGGGTTCAATCATCCCTCCTCTGTTTATTAACTCTGTGCCACAGAATAAGTCGCTCAACCTCTCCATGCCTTGGGTTCCAAATCTCTGAAGTGGAGATGATGATGGTGGTGGTGGTAATAATGATAGTATCTTCTTCATGGGGTTATGAAAAGGACTATATTTAGCTTACGTTGAGCACCAAGAGCAAAGCCTGCCCCTTAAGTGCCCAAAATAATGCAGTTGTCATCCACAGAGCAGGGTGAGCCCTGTAAGCATGCAGGACGAAACACTTGATTTTACTTGTCTACAATGGACTCAAATCCTAGTGCCCAATTCTGGCATCCATGGGGTCCTGTAGGATCCCAGTTCCTGGCAGCAGGGCAGCACTGCCAGGCTTCTGAGGCACAGGCCCTGCAGCCCACAGTCCATTTACAGTCCTCCCTCCCTGCCAGTGATGTTCAAGACTCTGATTCCACTGCAGGTACAAAAGCATGTTCAAGCACCTGAAGGCCCTGAAGGTGGAGATCGAGCACTTGCAGCTGCTCATGGACAAGACCAAGGTGAAGCTGCAGAAAGAGTTTGAAGCCTGGTGGGTGGAGGAGGCCAGCAACCTGCAGGTATTTGCAGATAGGCCCCTCACTGCCCCAAAGTCCCCTTCTCTCCTCCTGTGGACCCAGGAAAATGTCAGGGCAGGACCCAAGGGGCTGTCAAAGGAAAAAAAGCCTTCTACCCACAGGCCCTGATGCCCACAAAGCAAGGGCTCACATTAGTAACCAAGAGCACAAATGGCCAGGGGCTCTTGGTGTCCTTGCTCTAGTGCCTGCCACATAGAAAAGAGCAGAAGATGTAGCTCCCAAAACCAAGGGATTTATGTGATGTTCTCCATGAATCATGCTGACAGCATTGATTGGTTTTTGTTTTCTTATTATAGTCACATATTACAATATATGCTATAAATACTGATTTATATATAGTTACGATATATACAGTCATATATATATATATCAGAAATTTTATGTTGCAGAAATTATATATTGCAGAAATTTTAGTAAAAATCACAAAAACACAAAAAAGTAAAAATCCCCATATTCCCCCCATTCAGGGGTAACCACTACTGACACGTTGGGTTATATTTTATCCTTTTTTCTGTGCGTTCTTATCCATGTATTTTTTTATAAAAATAGAATCATACTGTTCAAGGATCACAGTGACTTTTTCCCCTTCATGGTATCACCAGACTGTGTTTCCACATCATTCTCTACAACACTCTTCTAGTGGCTGGCGCTGTAGCATCAGATGGATAGATTTTAATCTAGTTCATCGATCTATTATTTCACACTTTGGTTGTGTCTATACTGAGCACATATTTTTAGATAAACCTCTGCATATTTCCTAGACAAATTCCTAGAAGTTCCCTAGACAACTGTGAACCTGTTCAGAAGCGTCAGTACAAACCCGCAGTTCTGACTTTCATGGGAAACACACATATAATCACATCACTTGTGCAGCTGACAGAATCCTTCAAAATGATCTAACAGGCTGACCCATCTATGTTAAGGACAAGGAAACAGAGAGCCAGAGATAATATCTGCCCAACGACCCACAGCCAAGCAGTAACCAACATATGACCCAGTGGCCAGACAACAGAGAAAGTCAGGTAAAAGTAAATACACAGGATGACAAAGAAAGCTAGTAAGACTGAAATAGGTTATCAAACTAGTTTTAAAGCAAAGCATATAGGGCCTCCCTGGTGGCGCAAAAGGTTAAGATGTAGCACTATGAAGCTATCCACAGCCACTGCAGCATGAGTTTGATCCTCAGCCAGGGAGCAACCCACATGGCGCAGCAGACCTCCCCTGACTCTCCCGCTGCTGCCCTCAGCAGTGTACTTCAGTCTGTCTGTCTGTTCTATTCCCCACTCTGTCTCTGGTGAATCCTCTTACACATACACCCACACACACACACACCCCTCTGGCCTGTACCCCAGTTCTTGTGTGCATAAATAAATCTTTAAAAAAAATAAAGCAGAGCATATGGCACAATAGCATGTATACCACTTGACATATGCATTAATAAGAATGAGGGTAGGCCCATTCTTTACCATTATTTCAAAATGGACACAATTATCTCAATATGGACACAATTATCTCAAGGTACCTGCAACAACTACAATGTGGCCTGAAAACAGGCCACGACTTCTACTGACTTCTACCGGGGTGGTGTTCCTGGGACTGCTACTGTTGCTGTGGTTTGTTGTCTACATTTATCATTAAAAGAAAAGCTGCCTTTCACACAGGGGGTTGGAGAAAAGGAAATGTGACTGCTTCCGATCCCTGTTCACAGTGCCCTGGGTTCTACCTGTGACCTCCAATTAAGTACCCCTCCTCGTGAGTGTGGCACTGGGGTGCTCAGGGGAGCTCACCCGGGGAACAGTGGACGCGAGGTCACCCCTTTGGTTCAAAGACAGTCCAGGAGAGGCTGACGGACTCCAATGGTTTACTACTTCCATAGAGCATGAGAGCCAGAGTAGCCAGAAGGGTCTCCAGCCCACAGGGTGTAACTGACACAAGGGGATCCGATGATAGCAACAGGGAAGATAAGACCCATTCTGGGCTGCTGTGCAGCAGTGGTATAGCCTGTGGGCGTACCCCAAGTGGGGCATCGCAGAAAGCCTTGGACCACCTCAGAAGGCTGTCCGGGGACTACCTCCTGGGGAGAGGGAAGCAAGAGGCAAAAAGCCTGGTAGCAGCTCCTCACTTGCTTCCATGACTGTGGGGTTCGTGGTGGGGAGAATCTGGGGCATCTTCCAGCACTCAGATAAGCTGCCCCTGAAGGCTAGCTCACGCGTGACCTTGCGTGGCACGTGCCCTGCCCTGGCACCCTGGGACTGTTCCTCTGGGAAGTCTCAGTGATTTCTCCCGGCGTTGATGGGGTCTCCGGAGAAGGGGAAGCAAAACCAGAAAGGGCGTGTGAGAAGTGTCAGATAACATTTTAAACTTTTTTTTACTTGGTAACTACAAAAAGGAATACATGCCCAATTTGGAAAACTTGGAAAGCCCAGAAAAGCACAAAGAATAAATCAAACATTACCCATAATCCTGCATCCAAAGATAATATTTTCACGCCCATCATTATGCTCCGTGCTATGTCTAGAGCTATTTTCTCCCACATATGTGGCATATACCAACTTTTATGGTCCGCTGTTTGCCCTGAAAAAATACATCCAGGATATTTTCCCATGTCATTAGGCTCACACTCACTCTGTGAAACTCCTTCTTGGGTCAACAGGTAAACCCTCCCACAGCGACTTCACTGGAACCCATGAAGCCCTTCCCACCAATGCCTGAATCCCCGCCCAGAGAGCCCCAGTTTCTCTCTAACAGAAGGTAAGAGGAGAACTCTGACCCCAGGGCAAGGTTTCTGACAGCTCTCCTCAACCCCGTCTCAACGCTCTAAATGTCTTTTATAAGCTGCATGACACGGGAGGATGAGTTACTTTCACTGTCAGTCTTTCAGGCCTGCTGGAGCTCACACCCTTCCACCCTTTCCCCTCGTTCCAGGCTGGCAGCCCCATTGCCATGGCAACAAGATGCAGGAGGGCTAACTGTGCACCCTGGTCCTGCCCTTCCCCCACCCCGAGTAAGAAGAAGGGTGGCTCTAGTGGGAGAAGAGAGTAGCATGAGAGAGGCAGAGGGGAAAGGAGAAGAAGGGGGGTGCTCTGTGGTAGTCGGCCAGTCAGGATCAGGGGAGTGCTAGCAAAAGACCCTGTCCTAGTGAAGATTCTGGAGAGATGTGGGCAGCCTCCCATGGGGATGGCCCAGAGTGATGGGATGATCCATCAGGGACTCTGCTTCCCTCCATATCACCTCTTGGAACCAGCTTCCTTCTCGTTCCATCCATATCCATTTCTCTTTCCAACTACACAGCTCAGGTGGTAGAGTCAGTGACGCAGGCCCCCTTCCTCCCTCCTCAGAATGGGCACTGCCACTAGGGATGCAGCACTCGAAGGGTCCAGGCCTCTGCACAGGGGACCATCTTTTTTTGCCTGGATTTGAATGGGAACTGAGCTCTCATGATGGATTAGAGTGGCTAAAATCCAAGAACCTGACACCACCAAATGTTGACAAGAATGTGGAACAACAGGAACGCTTATTAATTTCTGTTGGGAATGCAAAATGGTGCAGCCACTTGGGAAGACAGCTTGGTGGTTTCTTACTGAGCCAAACATATTCTTAGCATATGATCCAGCAATCATACTCTTGGGATTTACCCAGAGGTATTGAAAACTAAGCCTGCACATGAATGTTTATAGCACCTTTATTCATAATTGCCCCAAGTAGGTGCCATCACCATCTCCATTTTATGGGCTCTGAGAAGACGATTAACTTGCCCAGGGCCACCAGCATGGGTGGTATACCCAGAGTTGGAACCAGGTCCATCCACAAGTAGCCACCCCCTCAGTCCTCAGATGAACTTCCTTTAATGTAATGACTGTCCTTCAGGAGCACACATGTACTCTGTGGATTACGAGGAGGTGTCATTTTCCAGTCCACGTTCTGCATCATGTCATATAAATGGGCTTTCCCCATATTCTGCCAACCCCGGATGCCCCTGCTGGGGACCTCCACTGTTCAATGTATCCACAGTCTGATTTTCTACAGGAGTCTGGATTTTCAAAGTGCAAATCTGTGCCTCCTTAGTCTGCCAACCTGTGACTGGAAAACCAGGACTCCCTGCTATTGGCGGCCACCATTGAGAATTGTTGAATATAGTCCCTCGTGTCACTGAGAAAATGGAAACCCCAGAAGAGGATGTGAGGTTTTGAACTCTGTAGTTAATCCTGTGAAGAAGAGTTTAATCCAGAACCTCCAATTCCACGCTGAGTGATGCTTCTTTACTCCTTCCCCTGGCCTGCCCCTCCTCCCTCCCTCCTTTCCTCTCTCTCTAGTCCTTCACTCCTTCTTTCTCCACCCCTTCGGTTCTCTTGCTCTCCCTATCTTTATTCCCACCTTCTATTCCCCTTTCCTTTTTTTTTTTTTTTTTTTTTTGCCTCCCTCTACACTTCCTTTCCCTTCTCCCAGAATCCCCATAGTCAAGACTGTCACTCCCCATTGCTTGCTCCTTTGTCCTTTCTCCTGCCAGCCTTTACCTGCCAGTTTCTCTGAGAGTGTCCCCCATGAACTAGGTCCCAGAACTAACCACTGGGGGAGCTGATTGTGCCCCCCACCCTCAGCCTCCACTTGCCTGAGAAGCAGAGCCTATCCTGGCTTCAGCATCCCCAACATTCCTTGAGGAGCCCAACTTAAGACGATCCCTGGTTGGGCTTGTCAAGAGATTCTTAGTCTTGACCTTCAGAACCTTGGGCTTCAAAGGCACACATCAGCTCACCATTGGCTACTCCCAAGTGCTGCCAGGTTAGACTTGCCCTGGGACAGATGAAGCCTGTCATAGCTCTTCCTAGTAGTGCACCCTTAGACAAACCTGTTCTCCACGTTGGGATTCCCTTGTCACACTCTATGATGCATCAAGTCCCTCCAAGGTTGCTATTCTATGAGCAGGTCCATGTTCTGGTGACTCTGGGAAGCTTCTGGAGGGAGAGACTCGTTTGCATCTGAGCTCCAGTGATGCTCTTCACGGAATCTCTTCAGGCCAGGGGTTGGCCTCTGCTCCTTGCCTCTCAAAGAAACCTGATTTCATCACTACCCCAAGGATGCCCAGGCCCTGCAGCTAGCTGACTGCAGGCAATCCAGAAGATTGGCAATCCAGGGGATTTAATTACCATTAAGATTGCTTATTAATCCTTATTAGGAAAGAGAGCATTAATCCTGGTGGCTGGCGTTTTCTCTCTCCACAAGGAATGTCAAAATGAGAAATGAATTCGTGGTTGGTCAGAAGAGAGGGCAAAAGTTATTTGTGGTATGATCCTGGGGATTCAGAATGAGAAATGTAGCATCCAGGGACAGATGAGCAACTTCAAGAGAGGAGGAATCATTTCCCTCAGGAGCCCCAAACTTTCACACTGTGAGGTCAATTGACCTGAGCTGATTGAGGTGACCAGCTGGGCAGCTGGGTCTCTGCAGAGGGTACTGGATGCCCCCACACAATACTGTGCCTGTGAATGTTCCCTGGAATCTTAGAAAAAGTTCTGCTGGGAAACCATTGAGTTAGTGAGTCATTTGCATGCCAATGACTTAATCTGCAAGATTTGCTAGTTTATGAATTGACCTTGACCTGGTGTAACAGAAGCACCTGCAGGAAGGATAGCCCTTCCTTCTTACCTTCTCGGCACCAGGAACCATTTGCTAGGATTTCTGAGAATTGGCCTGCTCGCCAAAGAAAAGTGCGCAGAGCCTGCCACCTTGTGGCTACTTCTGGTCCTGCAGCAGCTTTCACCAGACAGCGCAGACCCTTAAGAATCAGTGGAGAGTGTCTGGGGTGCTGATTTTCTTTCTCTTTGTTTGACGCACAGTCCTGAGTTATGGAGACAGGGCCAGGATACAAGGCCCCGTTGCTGCCTAAGATGGGGTTTGACAGAAGGCCAGAGCTGGGGAAGGACCTGTATTCCTAGGTTGGAGAGCAGGGTATGGGGCCTGTGGAGTGCCTGGATGAGGAGACTTGGCAAAGCTGACTCACCTGTCTCCAACCCTAGCCTACATCTCAGCTGAGTGTCTCTGTAAAAGGAGGGTTCTGACCAGGTGACTTTCTAGACCTCCTCCAGCACTGACACAGTGTCTAGCAGGACCATCCCAAAGCAAGCCAAAGGATCCCACCACATCACTGGCTTCTTTGACCACAGCCTCTTTACCTACCAGGGTCCACTACTGGGTTGTCCTGATTGCAACCAGGGACCCAGGCAAGGCATGTTCCTGGGGCATCCTAGTCAAATGGGCAAAACTCCATCTGTGTGAGCTGCTGGGTCTGACTCTTCAGGCAGGGGCACAGAGCTGGTCGGCCGGAGCCACCTAGCAGCAGTCATTGCGATCAGGAGTAAGCCAAGTGTCTCCGGGGGTGCTGAGAGGCCCACAGAGTTTAGGGCAGTTCATACGGCATCATTACTGAAGCCTCACCGAGTTATGGCTAGATCCTGATACTACCACTTAGTGGTAGGGTGACTTCTGGAATTTCTCTAACCTCAATTGACCTCAGTTTCTCATCTGTATAATCCAGATAATGACATCTACCTCTTATACTATTGAGAGGATTTGAAAAATGGCTCAATGTTTGCAGAATACTTTCCAAAATCTGGTTTGTAGATGGCATCTGTAAGTGACAGTGGTGTTCCCTGTTGTTTTTACAGCCTCCATGGCCAATATTGCAATGTTCCAACAATGAAAATTAATGCATAAACCATCTGTTATAAATGTTTGCATCCCCCCTAAATTCATATGTTGAAATCTAACCTAATTTGGAGTAACTAGGTTGTGAGGGTGGAGCCTCCTGGATGGGATTAGTGCCCTTAAAAGAAAAGGCAGAGAGCTAGCTCACTCTGTCCACCATGTAAGGGCACAAGAACTGTGTGACCCAGAAAAGACCCCTCATGAGAACCTGCCCGTGCTAGCACCATGACCTCTGACTTCCAGCCTCCAAAACTGGGAGAAAATGAATTCATAATATGTCAGCCAGCCCATGGGATTCTGCTGTGGCAGCCTGAACTCCAAGACACCAGCCACGATGGGACTCTTGGCTCCTGTCTTAGTTCAGGCTTCCATAACCAAATACCATAGACCACGTGGCTTAAATAACAGGAATTTATTTCTTCCTCACTGCTCCCAAGGCCGGGAAGTCCCAGATCATGGTCCAGCAGCACGGGTTTCCAGTGAGGACCTGCTTCCTGGCGTGCAGATGGCTGCCTCCTTGCTGTGGCCTCCTGTGGTGGAGCCAGAGATCTGGTGTCTCTTCCTCTGCCTATAAGGGCACTCACCCCATCAAAGAGCCCCACCCTCATGGCCTCATAAGAACCGCATTACCTGCCAGAGAGGCCCCACCTCCAAATACCGGATACATCACCTTGGGGGTTAGGGCTTCAGCTTACGAATTTGCTTTTGCGGAAAGGAAGAGGACACAGCGTTCAGTCCGCTCCTACCTATAAACCCTGATTTTCTCGCCCATAAACATCTTCTCACGCCTTCTGCTTTTGTCAACTTGTCAATTGCAGTGATGGAAATGCCAGGAAAACCCTGCCCTCGCCTCTTCCCATCCTGCACAGCCAGGAGCAGGGCAGCGCCAACACCTCCCTGGAGGACAGGTGCGTGGTCCTCTCCTCTCTCTGACACCTGTGACAGCCCCTGTGTGGACCTAAGTCACCAGCCGCTTCCCCCACCACCCGAGGAGTCCCTTGTCCGGTGGCCTCACAGACAGAGCCCAGGGCTGGCCTCCACCCAGCGACCCGGGGAATCCCCTGGAATCGCTCACCAATGCCTACTCACAGGGTGGTGGAATTATTCCCAGGGCCACTGGGGCTGTGAGTGGACAGAGATGTGTACCGGGGCCATGAATGAAAAGAAGCCCTTAAAGACAAAGTCCGGGGACAGTTCCAACATGACCCACTATCCCCTCAGCAGGGTCTCCAGGCAGGAAGGCCTCAAGACCATGAGCCTTTCACAGCAGCCTGAACAAAGTCATGAGGCCGCTCCCCAGCATGTGCCCTTTCTGCCCTGTGACTGAATGCCTGTGGGCCCTGCCTTTTCCCCCCCAAGGTCATCCAAGGGTGACTTCCACCAATTGCCACTCCCTGGCCCCCAGACAGAATGAAGAGCTCTAACGAGGCTCCCTGTCTCCCTCCACAAACCCCGTTTAGCGCTTCTCATTAAGTTGCAGCTGGAAAACTGGCAAGAAAATTACTTGTGATAATGAACAGCCCCCTATTACTCCCCACTGCCTTCTGAGGGAATGTTACCTGCTGGTGGAGGGACAGATGCTTGGCAAAGCCAGAGTGTGCATTGCTCTGAATTTTCTTTCTTTTTTTAAGATTTATTTATTTATTTATACAAGCACCGGGTACAGTCAGAAGCGCAGGAGGGTGAGAGAATTCACCAGAGCCAGAGTGGGGAACAGAACAGGCAGACAGATGAAATACACTGCTGAGGGGAGCAGCAGGCAGCAAGAGAGGTCTGTGCGCCATGTGGGACCCTCGCTGGCGGCTGGGGATTGAACCGGTGCTGCAGAGGCTGCGGGCAGCTTCACAGCCCAGCACCCAACCGCTGCATCACCAGTGGAGGCCCTGCTCTGAATTTTCTTAAGGGGATTTTATCTACAGGTATTAGATGGGAATAAAGGAGGGAGAAGGGCACATACATCCCTCTGCTTTTAAGGGGATCCTCTGGCAATCCACATAACACTTCTTACAAATCTCATTGGCCAGAACCTGGTCAATTAAGGATACATAATTGCAAAGGAGGCTGGGAAATGTAGTTTTTTTAGCTGTGGCAATTTACTCAGTAATATTATGGTTCTGTTACTAATGAAAAAGAGGAGAATGGTTATCTCTGCTTCAGGAGCACCTAACTAAGCCATGGTTGGGGGCACACTGGAGAGATACATGATATGCTGTGTAAGCCGAGTGTTGTAGGAGACAGTTAGGCCCCCTGTAGAATGGCCTATGTTTGGGTAAGTTGAGGATGGGGAAGGGAGGGGTGGTGAGAGAAAACACATTAGGCCATGCAAGGGTCTTGGGAAGAGCACCCAGGAGAGGAGGCAGCAAAAGCAAAGGGCCTGAGGGTGGAAGAAACTTAGTGTATTTGAATAACCAAAAGTCAGGGTGGCCCATTGGCCAGACCACACAGGGACAGAGTTTGAACTCCATTTCAAGAGTGGTGAGAGGCCAGTAAGCGCTAAGCATGGAAGGACATGACACGTTTGCGTGTGAAAGTGTTTCAGTGGCTGCTGCCCAGAGGTGAAGGAGAGAGGAGGCAAGCTGCAGGCGCCCAGTGCCCTGGGTGAGAGCCAGTCACTGCACACGGAAAAGCTCTTTGGCAAGGTAAGTGCTGAGGCCAAACGTACTAAAGCAGGACGTGTTTGTTCCCGGCAGCCCTGAGAGACCAGCGTCATCCATCCCTCTCACGGGGGACAGACAGACAGACAACGACATTCTGGCATTCATCAAGGCCAGACAGAACATTCTACAGAGGAAATGTAAGTGCATCTTCTCTGTGGCTCCTTGGGGGCCACAGGTCACCCCACTTTGTCTGCCAATGCTGGGAGTGGAGGGGGGTGCCAAGGGCCAAGGCTGGAGCAAGCAATGAGGTGAAAGGAAGCAGGACTGGCTTTGCGATTACATCACATGTGCTTGGCCTCTGCTTCTTTCTGTAGAAAGTTCCAGAGGGAACATCAGAAACACTAAGACAGGACCAAAGGGGTGGTGGCCCATCTTCT
Organism: Talpa occidentalis; assembly: GCF_014898055.3. Classification (NCBI taxonomy): domain Eukaryota; kingdom Metazoa; phylum Chordata; class Mammalia; order Eulipotyphla; family Talpidae; genus Talpa; species Talpa occidentalis. Next base: position 61,307,695 of record NW_023602073.1, on the reverse strand, counting down.
CTTCCACCCCCCTTCCAGATCCTCAGCAACTTTTGTTCTCTGTTGCCAAAGGCAGCTCTCCTCTGCTCAGCCCTCTCCAAACAGGAAGGGGCTGAGTGATGGCTTGCTAACTGGTTGAACCCCAGGTTCCTACCAGTGCGTGACTCTTGCCGGTGAGTGGTAGGTATAAACACCACTTGAAGGGCCATGTAACAGCCACGAAAGATATATGTGCGGTGTGTTAGACAACAGGAAGGGAAAGAGAAGGCCCTTCCCGGCCTTTGTCACTGACCTGCCCCCTCTTCCTCTTGGCAGCTGCCCATCTGCTGTGAACAGGCCTTCTCTCCTCCTGTCTTCCTCCTCCCCAGACACGCACAGGGGCCAGCCCCGGGGCCCCTTGTCTGCTTTTAGTCTTAGCCTCACCCCAGCAATCCAAGAGCTACCAAACAGGCCTAGCATGCTCGCACTGTCAACAAGAAGCAGCAGGCTGTGATCCTAGACTGACTGACATGCCCTGAGGAGCCTCCACTCAACTTAACCACCTCCCTGCGGTTTGGACAGAGGAGGTTTGCACACAGACAGAGCCCCGCACATGACGGGTGGCCTTTCCCTCGTAGCCTTTGTGGGCAGCTAAGAGGCGCCCTTGCTGGACCGCCAGCTTCCTTGTTCCCGTTCTCTCTTCAGCACCAACAGCACCATTGTCTGGGCTTTCCCAAGGCCTGAGACAGGTCAGCTCTGCCTCCAACCTACTATGACAACTCGGCCACTTAACTGCCCCTTTCTCACCCTTAGTTTCCTTGTCTAGAATGAAAAAGTTGATTTGGGTTCAGTGATTTCCAAGGCCCTGTCTATCCCCAAAATTCCCTGTATGTGTCAGACACTGGACAGCACTGAACAGTCAGTGAACAAACCCTGTATTTATTGGGCACCACCTATGTATCAGGCTCTGTAGTAGTGAACAAGACAGAGTCCAACATAGACATTTGGAGGAGATGGAAGGTAAATATCAACAAATACCTAAGATCTGAGATCATGTGAGGTGCTATATGAAATAGCTAAAATGTGTAGTGTTGTGGAGAGCAACCGGGAAGACTGTTTAAGCTGGCTGGGTGGGGAGGCCTTTCTGGAGAGAGCTTCAAACTGATAGCTGAACAATGAGCATGGAGCAGCCACACTGTGAGTGAACTAAGCAGAAAGTGGACAGCCCTGGAGAGTAGGGAGAAGGTCAAAGTGGCTGGAGGACTGAACTGGAGAGCAGGGGCCAGATGACATGGGTTTGTGGGCAAAGGCAAGGGCCTTGGTTTTTATGCCAAATGTAGTAGGAACTCAGTGCAGAATTTAGACCATGTTGTGGTTGACCTGATTGGTCCTTTAGAAAGTTCTAGATGTGGTAAATATATCCTTACTGGGATTACTAAGCCCTAGGAAGGTCCAGGAAAGGGGTAAGGGTAGCCACTTGCCAACAAATTGGGCGTGAGATGTGGGGGAACGAGGCGAGCCAAGAGGGGTTACTGGTCTTCCAATCTGAGTAGCTGAGAGGATGGTGGTGCCGTTTCCCGGAATGAGGATGGAAGAGAGAGTGTGCACCAGAGGGAAGCAGGTGGAGAATTTAAGGGTTCTGGTGAACCCATGTGAACATCTGAGATCTCAGAGATGTTGAGTAGGCAGCTAACCCTGAGTCTGTCTGGAGTGCAGCAGAGAAGTCTGGCTTGGAAAAATAAATCTGGGCCTCTCACCTCTGGATGGTGTGGGAAACCATGCATGGGGCTGGCTAAAATTGACTTCAAAGAGAGCACATTGAGCCATTCCAGTTGCTGGCAGCAGATTCCTGGGGCACTACTGCTTTTAGCAGGAGATGGGAAGATTCAACCACAGACGCTGAGCTCAGCTGGGCTGAAATAAGGGCCATTGGGAGAAGGAAGGTGGCCGGGACAGGTCTGCAGGAGACAGTGCCCAAGGGGAAACAGGCCAGGAGAGCCAGCGCTGCTGAGGGGTGGTGTAAACAAGGACACACGTTGACCATTTTGCATGGTGTGGCGCTCCCGGAAAGTGCCCCCTTATTTAACCAAGGGGCTGGGACAATGGGAGCCCTGTTGGAGTGGAGAGGAGAGGAAGGTCGGTGACAGTGAACAATGGGTGACAACTCTTCCAGGGAGCGTAGGTGTGAAGAGAAAGAAAACTGGTGCTAAAGGGAAGCAGCCTGCTGAGAGAAGGAGGGTTTTGTTTTGTTGTAACGGTTACAAAGACCTGTTTATATACTGAAAGAAGGAAACTGATGATGTGGAAAGTGGACCAAAACCAAAGGAGAAAATCCTTTTTCCTTTGAGGAAGTGAGAGGGGACAGTGAGGGGACATAATTGGAAGGAGCATTGGCTTTTTGGGGGGCAGACCCCATCCCCTGGAACAATTCATAAGTCAACTGTCTACAAGTAAGTGTTGACTTTGAGTTGTATTTACTCAGCTTTTTGTACACATAATAGAGATGTTATCACTAACCTCTCAAAGAAGAGGCAACTGCCCGAAGTCTGCGTCAGGAAGTGGTCTACCTGCCCACCCCATGCCCAGCCAGTGGGGAGAGCTAGCCTGGGGGCTTTTATTAACGTGTGCATGGCATGTTCCTATTCAAAATTTTTTCATTTACATCATTCCATGTGATGCTTTTACACTCCTGTATGGTATGCACAGCCAAGAGTCTGAGCTCCCTTTTGATCAAGGTGAGGAAACCATGGCACATAGAGGTTGAATGATGGCAGAGCCAGGATGACCCAGGTTTTCTGCACTCCTTCCCCTGGGCACACTGTCTTGCAAAGCCACGCCGCTGTCTGAGTGTCTGGTTCTTGGCCTTCACCCTCCCTGAAGCTGGGAAGCTTTGTTCTCCAAACAAACAGCAACCTGGAAATAATTTATCAAAACAAACAAAAGTGGGAGGGTTCTATTTTTATTCTTAAGGGAAGGAAAATAATCCTGGGTTCTTAGTGACTATGGACCCACAAAGGAAGTTGAAGACAGGGTGACACGCGGGTCCTAGGTCGGGGCTGAAGGGCCAGCAGGTGCAGCCCTGGGGACTCAGCAGATGGCCCGGGTGCCTCCATGCAGCACTTTCTGCGCAGCCCACTTATCAGCTGCCCTGCCAAGCAAACACGTAGGCCCGGCCGGCACCTTCCCCAGCCAAAGCAAACACTTCCTTCTCCCCTGCCCTGGGCTCCCTCTGCTCTTAATTTAGTGACGCTGTGGTCTGGGCTTCTTCATGAGCTCTCATTATGGGGAATTTGTGGCCATCAGCCTGGGAACAGGAGCCCACAGAGGGTGATTTAACATAAGCCTCGCCCGCTGGCTCTTAGCCTTCGCCAAGGGCCAGGATGAATCTACATGATTTAGGATTTGGGGAAGCGTTTAAATCCCTGCCAGGGGCACATGTGGACAGGTATATCTCCCCCGGAAGGAGCGTTAGTCATCCACGATGTCAAATCTGCTGTTTCTAACTGCCAGGGATGGCTTTAAAATCTGAGAAAATGAGGTTAACCTCGATTGAGCTTTTTTTTTTTTAATTTTCCTGTCTCTGAGTTTGGAAGTATTTCCATCTAGACAGGAACTTGGGTGGGACCGCCGTGACCACGATGGCCTCTTCTCCAGCTAGTGCCAAGAAGAGGTTCTGCCCAGTGCCCCAGCCCCACCATCTCCACTCTGAGAAAGCTCCAGGCTCTCTCCATTGCTCAGGAGACTTCCCCAGAAAATGGAGAGAACATAGCAGGGGAGGCAGCGGAGCTACATGCAAGTGCTATCTCGGCCCTGTGTGACCTTGGGCAGGTCGCCTTCTCCACCTCCCGCTCAGGTCTGGCAAGTTCATATTCCATCCTCACCCAGTCGGTCAGCCTCTCCTGAGGTCGTGTCCATAGAAATCCCTGGTCAACCGCCAACCACCAGGGAATGGGGCAGGGAAGTTGGCCTTGTGGTGAGGCTTGGCCCCGCCCAGTGAGGTATGAGGCTTTAATGATTTACCTGTAGCATTGCCCTCCCCTGCAAAGCCAATCACAAGATCCCAATGCAGCTCCAGCATCTAAAGGTTCTTAAAGTAAGGATGAGCTAGAATCTGTGACGTTTAGTTTGTGTCCAAGCCATGCACGTGAGGGATCTTGTCTTGGAGTGTGGACTCTGAGCTCTGCTCTGCAGCGCTTCTCAGCACCCCCTCCCCAGCCATCACTGCACGTTCATGGAGGGCAGTGACTGACTCACACTCTTCTTGCTGCTTCCCTGGCAGCAGTAACTAATTCTGACCCAGGCTGCTAGTCAATGGAGCAGAATGACCAGGGCCCACTGCAGAGATTCTGCAAAGCTGTCCCAGGAGTGGCCTGGGCATCAGGATTTCTAAAGGGTCTCCCAGGGTTTCCAGCATGCAGCAAGTGCAAACTGTTGGGCCACAGTGACCAGAACACATCTCCTTCATGTGCTCTAGGGTGCCTTCCTGCCCTGACATTCAGTTAGAACAGCTAGGAACATCTTAAAAATAAGAACCATGTCTATTTAATTAAATAGCAAGACCCACACAGAAAGATCTAGAGGAATTTCTGAGTTGTTTTCAACCACTTCCCCCTGTTACCTCCCACATTCAGCGTGTCCTCCTGGAGAGTAGCCCATTCTCTCCAGTGTCAAGCAGGCCACGCCCACAATCCCACCCTGATCCCCATGGCCACACCCAGGTCCCCCGAGGCCACTCCCCAACTGCTGCAGCTACCTCATTCTTCAAATTCTCTGTCTAGTGTGATTTTTTAAAGCACTGTATTCATCACGCCATCTGGGAATCTTCAGAAATTCCCTTTTACTCTTATAATAGCCAAACTTCCACCAAAGTAACTGCCACTCATACCAGAATGTCACTCTACCCGTTCTCCTTCCAAGGAACCTAGGAGTTTTGTTAAAAATGCAGAATCATGTCCAGTGAGTTCAGGTGGGACGCCAGCATTGCCTCACTCTGGGAAATTACCTTGCTCTGTCCAGGTACCTCACCTGCTCCAGTGATTTGGAACTGAGGAAAGTAAGGCCCAGAGAACTAACATGATTTACCCAAAAGTGTTCACTGGGTTGAAGGCCCATCCTTGGCTAAAACTCAAAGGGCCTAGTTCTTAATCCAGAGAACCTTTTCCATGTGCAGCCATGGGAGGTGACAAGGTAAAGCCACGTAATCAGGAAGCACCGTGCCAGAATATAATTACTATCTGGAGCGAAAAGGCAAAGGAAGACTCTCTGTGAATTAAGTAGGGGTGTTTTGAAAACCTTGCGGCTCAGAGTGATGAAACTTTTGCAAAGGGAAAGGTGCATCTTCCTTTGCAACTTGGGGAGCAAAGGCAACCCAAGGCATCAGGGCCCTAAAGGGGGCACTGCCTGAGAGCAAGGGGCGTGGCACCTCGTCCCCTCACCCTCTGAACCTTGCACAGCCTAACCAAGAACAAACTGTCTCCTTTCAGGTTTGGGAAACAATTGAATTTGCAGTTAGCATCCAGCATTCCTGGTGGCCTAAGACTGGAGTACAGATGCAGGCACCTCCTCTCGCTGGCCCTGCCTGCTGCAATGATCGGTGGACTGCTGGGAGCAACTGGTGACTTGATTCCAATGGAGGGCTCGCCATTCCTTATGGGTGGTATTCTGGAGGCTGCCAGGGAGGCTGAGGCTGGGCTGGTGGTGCCATCCTTGCTGTAGCTCTGTTGACAGGATCCAGCATCAGGCAATGCCAAGGGCAAGACAAGGGCTTCTGCTCACTCTTGGAGTAGTGTTTCTCATACACAATTATAAACCATCATGAAATGAAACCGTAATAAAGTAGAGGAAGGGAGACTCTCACTGGTGGAATGCAGGGGCAGGGATAATGGGCTATTTCTTAGCTCTGTACCAGCTTGCTCCCCTGCCCCATCCCCTAGTGTCGAAGCCTAGGAATAACTGGGCAGGCCAGCAGGTCAGAGCCACAGCAAGGCAGTGAAACACAGGGCATCTTGATGGCCAGCCCCCAGACCACACCGCCCATATCACCCTGACGGCCCACAGGCAGCACGTGAACCAGCGGTATCTCCAGGACACACACACCCTGCAGGGTCTAAGGACACTTCAGCACCCAGAGAGCAGTGGATGGCTTCCAGGAGTTTGCAGAGAGCATGAGAGGAGCATTGTGAATTCCTTGGGCCTCCCAACCTTACCCAGTCACTTGGGATGCTACAGGATTGAGCTGAAACACCCCAAACCCACGGGGGGAGTAGCTGCCCAGGGTCTTGTCTTGGAGAACCTCCCGCACCCCAGATGCCAGCTCCCTAATACAGATCCTGTGGAAGGTGGGCCAGCCCCAGAGACCTGCCACCTGTATGCGGGCATGGCGGCAGGGTGCCAAGTCAGCTGCACTGCGAGAGTCGGGGCACGGGAGAGCAGCACCTGGAAATGAAGCAATGGAATAAAAGTGCTTGTCCACTACTTTTTTATCTGTCTATAAATGCAAGATCTTGCCACCCTGGCAAGAGAGCAGAGAGGAACTACAATATAACTGGCTCTTCACCCCCATCTCCACCCACCTCCATTTGAGGTCTAGGTCAAAGATCATGTGCCAGAGAAGATAAGGTCCTTACATTTCAAAGCTGACATGTCCACAGACCACCTCTAACCCATACCCCGTCTTTATCATTAGAAAACTGACACAAAGATAAAGCCCTGGCTTGTTGATATACTTCTAGTTAGTGGCAAATGTCCCCACCTTAAGGGTCTTTTCCTGACCAGCCCATCTAGCTAAGCCAGTACTCTATTTTAATTTTCTTCATCACTACTTGACAAATCAGCTTTCTTTTTATCTGCTTGCTTTTTTGTGGCCTGCAACCCCCTCACAAGACTAAAAGCTCCATGACATCACTGTGCCCCCAGCACAAGTCGGTACTAGACAGTCCTTCAATTACCAAGCAACAGAGGCAGAATGCAGCTCTCCTGGTGTCTCCCTGAGGCTTCTCTCTGGCTCCGTGTCTGAGCCCATGGGGCAGTGTGGCGTTTCTGGTCCACTTCTGGCCCTCACAGTTCTATGGCATGTAGTAAGTCCTCAATAAAATCTGTAGAACTAGGGGAAGGCCACACAGAGCCCTTACAGCCTGATTCTAGGGGCCTCCCCCAGCATCAATGGGGCTCACATGCAAATGTACACACACTGTCGGGAGTCCCGAGATAGCACAGAGTTTGCAGAGTCCCTCAAAAAAAACATCCATGTTGCTGGCATGCCTTCTGTGCCCTGGCCCTCCAGAGCTGGTTAATCTATTGATGTTAGATCTCCCACTGAGAAGTTACCTCCTGGATCCAAGGCCTTATTGATGTGTATGCAGGGTGTGAACTGGCCTCCTGGAGCATTACAAGGCAGAAGTGGAAACAGAGAGAACAAAAGTAGCTGGTGAATCTTGAGACACTGGTGTCCTGCTGAGGGGATCATAGGGAAAGTATGAGCAGCAACCGGGAAGGGAGCCATCAGCTCTGAAGTGCCCTCTGAAAGTCCCCTATGGAAGCTGGGCCTTTAATGTGGACACCTGCTTAAAGGCAGTGCATGGTACCCAAAGTTCATTGGCCTCTGTGAATGGGAGAAATGAATGGAAAGTTCTGAAGAGACTCCAGCAGTGCAGCTGGGCTCCCTAGAGCCATGGAAATCAAGAATACTTGTGTGCACTGCAGGCCTAAATATGGAGCTTGCCAAAATGCCTTCAGGAAAGCAGTCTGGCCAGTGCCTGCAGCCCAGTTCTTAACTAGGGTTCCACTGGCTCTGCTACTCCCTTGGTAGGCATGTGACTTGCTGGGATCTTGCAAAAAGAAGTGGGGGAGTGAGAATTTAGAATGCAGACAGAGAAACTGTGGTAGATTAGATAACTAGCCTTAATCCTTCACCCCTGTAATAGAATTATCCATCCAAAGCTTTGCCATGATCTCATGGGGACTTACTTTCCTACGCCTTCAATTTGGGCTTTGTCCTGTGACTTGCTTTGGCCCATGGGAGGTCAGCAGATGTTATGTAAGCAGAGACTTGAAAAGTACTTGCTTAGTTAACTTGCCCATTGCACTCCAGCCATCAACCCCAGGTAGCTGCTGCTTCTTCAGCCTGCATCCCAAAACATAGAAAGAACAGACCTAAGCCGAACCTGCATCATGGAACCAAGCCTTTCAGCCCAGTCTGGGTCAGCTGACCCCTGAGAATAAATGCTGTGGTTGTAAGCCACTGAGACTTAGGGTAGTTTGTTATGCACCATTAATTGTAGCAATAGCCATCTGAGAGAGAAACTGAAACACAGCATATGACCAGATCCAGATTATCTCAAAATTCATTCTGCCTCTTCCTGCTGCTTGTTGAAAGGCACTTGAGAGTAGGTGGCATGTGAAAGACTAAGGCCATGACAGCACCATGGGCCCTGGTTTACCCTCCAGCTTTAGATAACTGGAGACTAGGCAAAAGGTGGTTGCTTTCAGATATTGGATAAAACAGTAACAGGACACTGATCCTAAGAGAAGAGAAACAAATGGGGTGAGCCCTAGGATTGCCCAACTTACTGCCTGCAAAATGTTCGAGCTGCAGTTCTGGAAGGGGGAACCCAGGGTGCCTAGCAGTTTCCTTGAGTTGAGGAATTGGAGCAGGGAGTTCAAGGAGGTTAAGGTGGCTTAGATTTGCAAGGCAGAGTAGTGCCAGAAATGAGTGAGCTGCAGGCAGGGAGGGAGGAAATGGGTGAGGGGGGAGGTAGGAAAAAGGAAGGGAGGAAGAAGGAGGGGGAAAGGGGCCACCTCTGGAGCTCTGAAGAAGGCGCTCTTGAATCTTCAGCCAACTGCTAATTAATACTTACACGTGAGGAAATCACCCAAGGCTGGGGGAGGAACCACCAGAAAGGAGCAGGCAGAATGATGTCTGGAGATAGCCCAGGCTGGGGAATAGTTCACGTCTCAGCAGCCAGAATGGAGAAACCTCTTCACAAGAGTGGTCGGGAAACACAGCAGGCAGTTGCCTCAAAAGTGGGGCCAAGCCATCCCTAGATAAGGACTGCTCTGCTTCTGCCTGACAAAGCTTAAAAAGCAAGTCTCAAAGGAGTCCAACGGTTTCCAGTAGGATTCAAGAAAGTTCAGTCACAGAACAAAGCTCAAAAATGCATAAATGAACACATGAAATAAAGAAAAAAATCAGCAGCCAACAACGTGGAATTCACCATATCCGGCATGCAGTATTAAAAAAATCACCATGCAAAGAAGCAGAAAAATAGGACGCAAAGGAGAAAAACCAATCAATAGCAATAGAAACCGACTCAGGAATGACCAGGTTGATAGATAAACTAGACGAGGACATTTTTCAAATGCTCTGGATGTGTGTTTAAAATATAGGCAGAAAGATGCCCTTGGGATTCCATAAGTGTAAGCGCTACTCATTCATCGGGTCATTCTTTTGACAATGACATCCCACCCGCTGTGCTAAGTTCTGATGAGTCGGTGGTAACCAGGAAAAATGGCCTGCCTTTGGGGAACTTACATTACAAATAGGGATTCAGACAGTGAAAAATAAGCAAGAAAATCTGAACTAAGGAGCTGGGGGTGGGATAGTTTGGGGCTCGGATCCCGTCCAGGTGGGTATGAGTGTGGAGCTGGGGTGGGGATAGAGAGGAAGGCAGCAGAGGAAGGCTTAGGACCAGGGTGGTGGTTCAGTGGTAGGGCTGAGCGGCTGAAGAGAAACACAGAACATGACAAATAGGGGATTTCTTGGAATTTGGGTCTTGTGAGAATAGGGGGTCTAGAGTATTCTGTGGCGTGTATGCAGGGGTTGCCAGACCTCTGAGACAGAGGAGGTGTGGAAAGGCTGGCTGTGAATGTAGAAAGTTATCAGTGTGTATGTGAAATGAGAAACTCTGGATATGAGACGTGGCCTCTGGGTATGACCCTGGATGCTTCATTCGGCAAGGGAGCGGGTGGGTTAACTTTAGTGCTGACTGTTTTATTTGGGGTTTTAATGGCCAAGCGCCAACCCACAGGGCTGAACCAATTTTATGCACATTGACAGTAAACTCAGAGCAAAGAACAGGCAGGAAACTAGTTAAGTGCTCCTTCCTCTCAATTCACTCAACTCCATGTCTCCAGAAGGCCAGCCTTCCTTCCCCAGACCAGCCCCATCCCCACTCTGGTCCCAGGTGTGAGACACTATTGTCATCTATTGTCTCTTCTCTGAAATGTCTTTTGGGTGTGCCTTTTCCAGCACCCTTCTTTGACCCAGGCAAGGAGATCTGTTCAGCGGTGCCTCAGAGGACCTTGCATTTAAAGTGCCTGAAGGTTTTCAGGCCTCCCCCTGGTGCTGGGACCTGCCATTGCCAACAACATCATCCATGTGGGCCACCTCTAGTCCAGACCAGGCCCCATGTGAGCCTCATTCCCCCTTCTTCCTTCACAGAGTGCTCTGTAGCACATGCCTGGGGTTGACCATATGCCCAGGGGCCCCAGGCCTCATGCTTATGGCGTTCTCAATAGCACAGCCTGTACCAAACGCCTTCCCATCCACCTGGCATCCCCCCTCTGCTGGGATAACTTCCTGGGATAACCTTCCAGATGAAATACCCCCACCCAAATTTTGCCTCAAGGTCTGTTCTAAGTCCAACTTAGGCAAGGTCATCTATTTCAGAATCTTAGGGGGAGGGACCTCTTGTAATCCGCTCTTTGGGCTGGTGAAAGTGGGAAGCCCCAACTTCACCCAGAGACCCATTCTTAACTGTGCTACCTATTGGGTCCCAGGGAAATATTTTATATGAGGAAGCTTTCATGTGAGAAAGGTTTCACATGCTGGTCTAAGAAGCAATGGCAATTTCTCAATAAGGTCAGTAACAGGTGTGTTTGTTTGTTTTGAGCCTTTCCCTGGATTCACCCCTCACCCCTCTGCTACTCACATCTTGGCCAGAGATCTGATCTCCTCTCTGGAGATCACACTCACTGGCCTTGAGGGCAGGTCCTGGAGACCTGCACCACCCAGCCCCCACACAGAAGATTCTCCTACACCCCCATTGCTGGGAACCTCCATAGCCCAGACCAATGTGTAGAACTTGTCCCTCAGCCCCCAGATCCTGTCTAGTAGGTGGGCTGGGGAGGGCGGCAGGACTTTAACCAAGGCTCCTGCTCTCTGCTTGCCCTTCCCCCTGCAGGGGACGCACCCGGGGCAGGTGGGCCTTATCTTCTCCCCTCAGTTCCGGCTTGAAAAGCGCCCTTCTTCATTTGTGCGGATATGTGCCTATTGAGTGACTCCATCAGCAAATACCGATGTTGGATGGCAGGGTGGGCGGCCTGTCCTTTCCTTATCTCGGGGCTCACTCAGATGGAAAGAGGCCCCAACGCCCGGCTGCTCTGTTTACTCTGAATTCTCTGCCCATTGTACATGAAATTGATCTAGGGGGGTTTTGTTTTTCTTCTTTTTCCTCCAATCTCCTTATTAGTTCAGCCTCAGAAAGTCCCTTATCACTGCCGGATGTCAGGCCACACTCTGCCATCAGGCTTGGCTATGTCAGACTCTCCATTAATTGATTTTACCCTCCCCCTGGGGAGCACAAATTGGCTCTGCCCATTAGCAGCAATAATTCCCTGAAAGGGATTATAAATCATGCCCTGGGGCCATCCATCTCTCACTAAGGATGTGTCCCCCTGTGGGGAGGAGTTGGGCAGGGACACAAGACCTTTGTGGGCAGGGGAGTTCCCCCCTCAACCTGGCCAAGTGAGGCCACCCACAGCTGACCAGAAAAAGAAGCTCACCCAGGCAGCACCTGAAGTGAGTATTGATGAGGAGACAGTGTGCTTTGAGGATCTCTTGAGTTGAGATCCCTCCACCGATTCCACCATCATGTTACCATTCTTTGGCCCTGTCTTCTCAAGTCCCCCATTAAATCAGAAGTGCTCCTGAAAAAGACACTGTCCCAAGTCCAGTCAGGTAACACCAGCCTCTGGGTGGTTTTCAGACACCTGAGTGTGAGAGGAGGAGACGAGTGGGCAACCAGAAGAGAACAGAGAGGGAGGCGCACCAGAAGGGGGAGGGCCGCCAGGAAAGGATGGGGTGCCTACAGTTGTGTCCACCACTGCCAGCACACAGCAGGTTCTGAGTGGGTTCTGTGTAGGTGTAGTTCCTGAATGAAGGTAGCGCTTTGCCCACCCTAGTCATGGACCACTTTCCGCCCAGGTGCTGAGGGAAGGAGTCCCTGTGATGGCTGCCCTAGCCCTCCGCACCCCAGTTGGCAGCATCCCTCTGGCCCAACGTGTTCACCCCTTTCTCCCATGCAGATAGTGCATCCTCTCTCCCTTCATCCCCCTCCGCCTAGAACAACCGCTGTGACCTGTGGATGGTGGCCAGACGGGTCAGAGCTAACGAGCTTGTTGCTAAGTCCTACCTGAGATCCCCCGACAACAGCAGACAAGTTTCCTAAATGGTGAGCGAGAGACCTCTTCAGAGAGTGAGCAATGTGCATGCAATAAAATAGGATTTGATTATCACGCGGCATTGCGGGCATAACGACAACCGGAGCCGAGTCTGCAGTGACGCGAGGGTGGCCAAGACTGTCACCCAGTCCCCAAAACATAAAAACTGGTCCAGGCCAAGTTTTGTGACTCCAGGTGCTGTTTTTTTCTCTCCAAGTCAAACCAACATCCCCACACTCAGCAGGCCCTCTGGGATGCTGGGAATGAGGATGACCTGGGACGACGCTGGATCTCTAGGCAGCATAGGGAGCCCAGGCCCCAGCATTGCTGAGCAGGTGGCTGCCGCCCCGACAGGCCCCACCTAAACCACAGGACAGCTTGGCCCCTTCAATGCTCCTTACAGTGGCCCCCTGGGATGGCCTCCACACCCTGCTGCAGTCATGGGCCTAGGTGGCCTGTTACTGTCCTGGTCTTGGCCTTAGAACACATGAAGAGGCCTGAGTCACCGCCTCTTTCTTGGTCGTCCACAAACACTGGTGCCTCCTCATCCAAGACCCCCAGCAGGTACCTGAAACTGCAGAGCCCATGTGTGCATTTCTTCTTAAACATACATACCCAAGATAGAGTCTAATTTCTACATTAGGCACAGTAAGGGATTAACAGCAGCAACTAAAATAGAACAAATATAATACACTATAAGAGAAGTGATGTGACTATGGTTTCTCTCTCAAAATCTTTTTGTATATAGTATTTTGGGGCACGGTTAACCACAGTAACAGAAACAGAGGAAAGTAAAACCACAGATAAGGGAGGATACTGAACTTGCAAATAGTACATTTCTTCCCCTTGCTTTCATCTTCTGTCAGTCTCTCTCCCTCTCCTTCCCATACGCCCCCTTTCTTTTTTTATATTTATTTATGCATACAAGAACTGGGGTGTAAGCCAGAGGTGCAGGGGCGGCGTGGGGTGTGGTGAGAGGATTCACCAGAAAGAGTGGGGAGCAGAAATACAGATCTACTGAAATACACTGCTGAGGGGAGCAGCGGCCGAGACAGGAGAGGTCTGCTGTGACATGTGGGTGGCTCCCTGGCTGGAGATGGAATTCATGCTGCAGTGGCTGGCGAGAGCCTGATAGCGCCACCAGAAACCATGGCTGCTTGTCCTGGACATGCTCACCCTTCATGGTGGCACCTGGAATGGAATGCTCTCACCCCATCTCCAGACCAGACAGCAGAGAGGCTGCCTGACCCAAGGACACCAGACACCTGTGAAGTGGCCATGGGAGAAGATGTTCTTGGCTACTCAGCCTTCGCAGAGACAAAGCAGAGGGCAGCAGGAGCAGGTGCTGGCATGTGCCAGGAGGTCAGGCTGGAGGAGAACTCCAAGGCTGAGAGAGAGGGGAGGGGCACAGAACAGATGGGAGATTCTATGCTGGGACCAGAGGAAGGTGCGCCCCTCAGGGGAGCGACAGGACGTGTTAACAATAGAGGGTTAAGAGTGAGCATGTGGCCTGGTTGTTCCAGAACCCTGGCTGCTCCTGGCTTCCTACTACAGGTTATTTTGATTACCTGAGATAACTGGCATGTGCTCCTATTGCTTCCAACCCAAATAAGCCTTGAACAATTAGAAACAGAAAAAGAAACTCACGTAACCATTGCGGAGTAACAACATACCCAACAGCGGCTTAAACAAATAAGGCTTATGTTTCTAACATGAAAAGAGATCTAGGGACAAGATCTAGGGATCACAAAGATGCTCACCTGACCCTTCCCTTGCAGACCTGAGATGGCTTAGCCCATCCAGCCACCTGAGCGTTCAGGGAGACAGGGCAAGGTAAGGCGAGTGGGGGTGACCCTTTGTCAAGGTCAGACAACTCTGCCCCAAACCTGACCTGGCCCTGGTCACCGGCAATGCTTTGCCTGCAGGTGCACAGAGCCAGAGACACTGGGACTGGCTAGTGTGGGAACATAAAGGCCCAGCTCCCCCGTCTCTCCTTGGAGCATACTGCATGTGTACCCTGAGGGCTCCCCAGGAACCTTGGGGAGGGAGGGACTCTAGTGCCTAGGGTGTCCCTGCTTATCCCAAGCCCTCTTGTATTTCACCTACTTCACTGCACACACAAATCCCTCTTCAGGGCTGCTCCTGGGGAGCCCAGCCAAAGTTGGGGATAGCAGGGTTGCCACCATGGTTTGGACCAGTCAAGCTGCTTCTGGGACAGCAAGTATAAGAGAGGGGTTCTGTTAGCCAGGAAGGAGGGAAAGGCTATGGGGCAGGGTGCTCCCCCCCCGCCCCTGCACAGATCATTACAGAAAATGCATGCAGAGACCCTGGCCCCTCAGACTGATGGTAGGGATGGGAAATGGTGCCACCACTTTGGAAAACAGTCTGGTGGTTCCTCAAAAACTTCAAGTAGAAGTGACCTATGAGGCAACCACTCCACTCCTAGGCAAAAGGAGTGATATACATTCATAGCAGCTTCATGTAAAGTAGCCCCAAAGTGGAAACCATCCAATATCTGCCCGTCAGACGGATTAAAAAAAAAAAACATGATATAGCTACATAATGAAATATGATTTGGTCATAGAGAGGAGCGAAGTACCATTACATGCTACATATGACATGGGTGAACCTCAAAACTGCGCTGGCTGAAAAAGCCAGACACAAAGGGATGTATGTTGTATGATCCCAGCTAGATGAAGTGGGGGTTCCTTAGAGGCAGAAAGCAGATGAGTGGTGCCAGGGGCAGGAGGGAGGGGAGGCTAGAGGTGCCCTTCTCTTTGAGGTGACGATAGCCAGCCATTCAAGACTAAAAACCATTCGATCATGTGCTTCGAATGTGTACACGGTATAGTATGTGAATTATATCTCAATAATGTTGTTAATATGTATACACACAAGCAAAAAGAGCAAGAAGGGAAACACGCTTGATTCCACCTGTCCAGGGCAGGCCACTGTTAATACCCCAAGGCCAGGATACCCTTCTAGCTTCCTTTCTGTTCACACATGCATCTCACTAACCCGCTCTCTCTTTATGGGAACCTGCTAACGGATTTCAAGCAAGGACAATCATCAACAGAATCTATGAAGTGAACGCGTCCCATTTATTAGGAGCTTCAACCCTATTACTGTTCCTTGTGTGACTGTCATTTGTCTATTTGCTTTGCCCTGATTTGTCACCCAGTTTACTCATCCTCAGATTCTTCCAATAGGCATGTCCATTCTCCTAGCCCCATTTTGTAGCCAAGGCAACTGAGTACAAGGTTTATTCACACCCATTC
Source organism: Talpa occidentalis (assembly GCF_014898055.3). NCBI lineage: Eukaryota > Metazoa > Chordata > Mammalia > Eulipotyphla > Talpidae > Talpa > Talpa occidentalis. The sequence continues at coordinate 61,292,021 of NW_023602073.1, read as the reverse complement.
TGATTTCTTCCCAGCTCCCAAGCTTGGGGGCTTGGAGGTGTCATGGGTGAGATAGTGGGGGCTACTGAGGGACCCCAATTGGATCCGGACTGTTTGGAGGAAACGTATTTGGTCCAGAAACACTATCCAGCTTGGAGACACCGGGTGAGACACGATAACCTTGGGAAGACCTGGTAGGTCTCTTTGAGGGGTCTATGCCTCTAACTTGCTGCTCTCCATGAAAAAAAAAAAAAAAAAAAGAGGGCCGGGTGGGGGGTGGCAGGCCTGTTTGCACTAGAGACACTTAGTGCAACCAAGCTGAGCCGCACTGTTCAAACAGACTCCCCAGCCTCTAGACACCTGTGCTGAGGAGGGCGAGGCAGCCAGGAGGCTGGGCGCAGGTCCCTGAGCACGGAATCCTCGCCTGCCTCCCATCTCTCCTCCTCTGACCAGCCCCAGCACCCTGGGCAGAGTCCCGGCCACGCCATGCCCCGAGCTGGGCTCTGTAGCTGCTGGGGTGGCCGTGTGCTGCCCCTGCTGCTGGCCTATGTCTGCTACCTGCTGCTGGGCGCCAGCATCTTCCAGCTCCTGGAGAAGCAGGCAGAGGCACAGTCCAGGGACCAGTTCCAGCTGGAGAAACTTCGCTTCCTGGAGAACTACACCTGCCTGGACCAGTGGGCCCTGGAGCAGTTTGTGCAGGTGAAGGGGGCATGCTGGCATGGGATGATGGGCAGAACAGGGGTTATGGCAGGTCCAGAGCCACCACCCAGGGACCGATGGCCTGTCTGGAAGCAGAGAGTAGTGGGAACAGGGAGACCTGTAACCGGGAGCCTCTGTGACATTGGATAAGTCATTTAACCTCTCTAACTCCCTAATTTCCCCATCTATAAGGTGAGAATAGTTATATCTGTGCTGGAGACTTTGCACAGCTGATTTAAAGCACTTGCTAAGCTGCCATTTGTTGCATCAACTAGATCTGTGTGTCAGGGTCATCCACACTGTGCAAGCCTTCACCCACACTCTGCGCTCCCCTGCCTGGTGCCTGCTGCTGCTCCTTCTGTGCTCCCCCACTCATGTCCCTGTAATGACACACTCAGGGCTGCAGGTGGGTGACAGATAAATGGCAAGAGAAGCCACCATGTGGGCCTGTGTGGTAAGATTCCAGCTGGGGCTCGACTTGGTGAGCAGCAGCCGGGAGGCTGACCCTTTTAGTACTGTGCCCACTGGGGGCTCTTTCTGCCTGGAACCCTTCTGCTCCCCTGCACAAACTCTAGGGCCCCAGCACCCTCTCACCCAGTAACAAACAACACCCCATTTCGTGTGGGAAATTGAATGCATTTGAGACCAGGGTTTTGAGGGAACAGTACCACCCACCACAAAGAAACAAACCAAGTGCAGGATCGTTGCAATAATATTAGGTATTTATTGAACATTTACAACCTACTTAGAACAGAGGGGAGCAGGGTGAAACCAGACATGATCTAGCACCTGGGGCCCAAGGTATTGCTTGTGTTTCCTCATAATACCTATTACTGTCCCTCTCTCTGGTTCGTAGATGGGTATGAAGCACAGAGAGGAGTGTGTTGACCAAGGCTGCACAGCTGGTGGAAAAACCAGAACTTAAACCCAGGTTGTCTGCCCTTCAACACAGAAATTAGCATAAATGGTAGAGGGGATAAGAGATAGCCTTGGGCAGTGGTTGTCAGAGTGTGACTTCTGGTCCAGTGGCATCAAAACCCTCTAAGTGCTTGTTAGAAATGCCAATGAGCATGCCCATCCTGGACCCTCCAAATCAGGAGCTCCAGGGGCTGGGAAGAAGGCCATGGGTTACCAGCCCTCAGGGGAAGCCAATGGCCCCTTGAGATGGAGAATAAGTGGACTAGACTATGATGGGTGGGCAGGGAGTTGACAGAGAAATTTCTAGAGCTGTAACAGACCCAGCCAGGACCTGCCTTTTAGGAAAAGAGGCTTCTGGTCCCAGGTTTCCTTGTCCACAGAAGTATACATCTAGGGCCAAATCAGGGCACGAGGGGTGCAGGGGCTTCCCACGACTTTAGAGGGTAAGGCAGAGGCCCTGGAGGCTCTGAAACCTCTTCCTCCCCAGCCCAGGGTCAGAGGCGAAATCCAGGAGCAGCATAGCATGGAAGGGACATATTTACCTCTATTACGAGAGGAGGGAAGCAGTAGATTTGACTGTAACCCCAAGGGTGGTGCCACTGACTAACCCCACCCCCTGACTCCCCAAGGGAGCTAGGATATCCTTGTCCCTGAAAATCCTTTGTTTCTTGGGAGGGACCTTATTTACCAGGGGACATCTAGCTGAGAAGCAGAAAAATACTGGGACAAGAATAACACATTACTGTTCCAATCACAAGACAAAAAGGCTAAACACACTATTCAAGATTGCATCCATTGGGAACAAGACTCATGTCTGATTTTATCCATCATGTGTGGACAAGAATGGAAGGCCCACAATCAGCAGCCCACGCTGGCTGACATCAAGACCCCTGTCAGGGGGATGGAGAGCCTCAGGTCTGCCAAGGGGCCAGCCCTGGTCCAGGGCAAGTACTGCTCCCAAGGGTGAAGGTCTCTAGGCGGTGGGTGTGTTCCTGAATGTTTGGTCCTGGCCCTCCGGATGTGTGGGAAAGAGAGAGAGGTCAAAGTTCAAATGTGAAGAGGTCAGATCCTGTCAAAGTGAGAAGAAGCAGAAGCCCATGTCAAGACGCTTCAGACTGGCCCTGCCCCTGGGAGCCACCCCCAGCCTGTTGGGAGTTGACTCACACGCCCAGTGGGGACACTGTTTCCACGGTTACTAGGAGCTAGAAGTGCCCTACCCCACCTCCTCCTGCTGCCTTTGGCTTGTGCTGCTGTCCTGAGGCAACTCACAGTTACAGGGGAGGCTGTTGGGGAGCAGACAGGTGAGGGAGCCCCGCACATCTCCCAGAGGGCTGGACCCAGGGACAGAAGGATTTAGGCTTGAGCCTTCAGGGGTTCTGGTCCTGTAAGTATGCACAAAGCTAGCACACATATGCAACATACAGTATCCATATATGCATCACATGTATACAACACACCACACACATATACCGCCAACTCTCTCACACACACAGTCTTTGCCCCGCTTCTGGTGGAATTTCTCAAGTCGGCCTGGGCTGGGGCTCACTAGGGGGCAGCAAAGAGCGCGGCTGCCTGTTCACCTGGAAGCTGGAGGCACACAAGGTTCTGTTCCCCACCCTCAGCCTCATGGGAAGGCAGCCCCATGGCTCCTGTATAGTCCCCAAACCCTATGTTCCCCAGTAAACCTTTCCTGGCACACCCAACCTGAAATCTTCCCATTGCCCTGACAACCCATTTGCATCTCAGCCTTGACCATAGGCAGCATCTCCCACCTGGTCCACTCCTGAAGCATCCTCTACCTCATCTCCTTAGGCCCATTTCTCCTCCACCAGTCCATGCGCACACCCACGGCTTGGCTGGACTGGCCAGCAGAAAGGCAACAGCTTTGGAATCCAATGACCTTGGACAACCGAAACTGAGTGGCCCTGAGCCTTAGTTTCCTTTTCCATGAAATTGGACTGACATGATCTAAGAATATCATTTCATGAGGTGACACCAAAGCCGTAGCTTGGCCAAGAGCCAGTGCAGTCAGGCTTCATCCTCTCCCCCCATACCCACAGGTCATCCTGGAAGCCTGGGTGAAGGGCGTGAACCCCAAAGGCAATTCCACCAACCCCAGCAACTGGGACTTCGGCAGCAGTTTCTTCTTCGCAGGCACGGTCGTCACCACCATAGGTAAAGAGTCAGGTGGAGAAGGCTCCCCCATGCCTCTTCCTGAGTCTGGGTTCCTCAAAAGCAGATGCTGAGACAAGGATGTGGTTTATCTAGAGATGGTTTCAGAAGTATGAATAGAGAAGTGGGGATGTGTAACAAGAAAGAGAGAAAATGGGAGAAAGTTTGCATTAATGAGCAGGTTATTGGTTAGGGTGGCAGGGGTTCAGTTCCCCTGGGGACCTCCTAAGAGACTAGGCAGAGTCCATCCTCAGAACAGATCTTTGAGGGGCAAGAAAGCAGGGGTGTTTATGCACCAACATCTACCTTCTTGGTTGAAAACTGGTCCTGGAGATATTCATTCTCTAGCATTTCAGACCTGCCCACAGTTCAGGTACACTCCTGGACCCAGAAAAAATCTCTCAGGCAGAGAAAAATGCAGAGATGTGGGGTGGAAGTCATCTGTACACAGAAACTGTCCACTTAAGCTGCAGGTGATACCCCAAGTTCCTGGGGGACGAGCCACCACTAACGTCTTCTATACCCTCAGCCAAAAAACTCATGCCTCCTCCTGGAAGGAAATGCCAGACCCCTGCTAACCCAGTCTCCCCATCCAGCCTATTAAGTCTAATTCCATACAACTTCCTTGATCAAAGGTGACATATAGCACAGATGGAGTAGGAGGAGGGGCCACAAACTTGGATCAGACCCAGGCTCAGCCCTCAAGGAGCTTCCCATCCCATGATAAGATAAACCAAAAGGACTAGTTCAGACACAGTGGATAATTAAATAAAAGCCACACAAAAGCACTGTGGGCAACTATACCCTGTAGCAAGGAGGGCGTGACAGTCAGGAGGGTTTCCTGGAGGTAATGTATTTGAGATGGACCTTTGAAGATAAATGGGATTCTCATAAGAAGAGATCATTCTAGCAGAGGGTGGGAAAAGTGCTCCTGGGAACAGGGGAGCTTTCTCTCCCCCCACCCCCTCAGAAGTGGTGGAAGACAACCTCCCTCTGCAGAGTCTGGGGGTGAGTAGGAACTCTCTCTTCTCCATCTATGGACACGCCTCTTCCCCCTACAGGATACGGGAATCTGGCACCCAGCACGGAGGCAGGCCAAGTCTTCTGTGTCTTCTATGCCCTGGTGGGCATCCCACTCAACGTGGTCTTCCTCAACCACCTGGGCACAGGGCTACGTGCCCACCTGGTCACCCTTGAGAGATGGGAGGACCAGCCCAGGCGCTCCCAGGTAGGGACAGCCCTGCAGAAGTCGACCCTGAGACAGAGGTTTGCAGGCAGGGTGTTAGGGGTTGATGGCCATGGAAGGAGAGGTTGGAGGTGAGGGAGAAGCTGAATCGCTGGTTTGCAATGCAGGCTGAGCTTGGCCAACCCCTCAAGGAGCCAGGCAACATGTGTGGGCCGTCGGAGTTGACCAGCAGTAGGCTTGTTCGGCCAGCACTGGGGTAACCACCTCAATCAAGCACTGGGGTAACCTACCCCCCTCCAAGTTGGACCAGGCAGTTCTCTGTAGATGAGGTGTGCCCTGACAGAGCCAATAGCTGAAGGTGATACCTGGTCAGTAAGGTCTTCTTCGACCATCTATGTGGGACAAATCCATGGGCATCACACAACTCCAACATCCTTTCTTGTGGTCAGAAACAAACTCCAAACCCACCCAGCATGCCTTCAGTGTCCTCCCCATTGCTCAGTCCCTCAAAAGGCCAGGCACCTGGGAGGGGAGGTACAAAGGAATCTGGGACAGTTCAGCAACAGTCCTTTGTCCCAGATCTCAGTCTTGGGGAGAGAGCTATACAAATGTGATTCCCTAAGCCCAAGGAGTCTTCAAATTCCAAAAAAAAATTTTAAGATTTATTTCTTTATGCATACAAGAACTGGGGTACAGGCCAGAGGTGCCAAGGTGGGGGGTGTGGTGACAAGATTCACCAGAGACATAATGGGTAAGCAGAACAGGCAGATCTACCAAAATACACTGCTGAGGGGAGTAGCAGGGGAGACAAAAGAGGTCTACTGAGCCATATGGATTGCTCCCTGGCTAGACGGGGATCGAATTCGTGCTGCAGAGGCTGTGAATAGCTTCATAGTGCTGTGCTTGAGCCACCAGGGAGACCCCAAATTCCAAATTCTAACCTGGCCCACTAACACAATCCCTCTGACCAAGTTGTCTCCGGCCTGGGCAAGATCATGTGCACTGAGATACAACCCCAGCCCAAAGGTCTGCAGGGCAGGCAGGACAGGGACCTACCCGTGGCCCAGTCCCACTTTCAGATTTGTCCAGGCACCCCCACAAACACTCCATACTATCCTGGTTCCTTCCAAATGGCCTCAAAGACACACTCCCTTTTCCCCAGCTACTGCAGATCCTGGGCCTGGCTCTGTTCATGGCCCTGGGGACGCTGGTGGTTCTCATCTTCCCACCTATGGTCTTCAGCCATGTGGAGGGCTGGAGCATCAGCGAGGGCTTCTACTTTGCCTTCATCACTCTCAGCACCATTGGCTTCGGGGACTACGTTGTCGGTAAGGAGGCATTTATCTCTGATAGGGGCCGCAGGGCTCAGGGGGTGGGGAAATGTCAGCCTGGATAACCACTGAGGATCAGAGAACCCCTGATTGATGCAGGGAGATGAGTGACCTGTGGGACTATACTGACTTCTCAGCAAGTCACTGGTTGGAAACAATCACCCTTTTCCCTGGGTCCTCTATTGCTGATCCTTGTAATGGGGGTGCTGGCAGGGTAAAGCCTGGGAGGTGACTATGTCCTGAGTCCTCTGGCATTCTTCCCTGCCAGGCACAGACCCCAGCAAGCATTATCTCTCAGTGTACCGGAGCTTGGCGGCCATCTGGATCCTCCTGGGCCTGGCGTGGCTCGCGCTGGTGCTCCCACTCGGCCCCCTGCTTCTGCGCAGGTGCTCCCAACTCTGGCTGCTCAGCAGGAGTCTTGGCCTCAAGGAAAGAGGAGTCTCTGAGACCCATGGACTCCCCAGACCTTCAAAGATTCCCATCTCTGCATGAGGTTCCCCCGGGAGCCCTTCTGAGCTTCCCCAGCCACCCCATATGCCCTCCGGATTTCCTGCCCCACCTCCTCCTCTGCCGGTCCACTCACTTCCCAGCCAGGGCTGGTCTCAGGAGTTCCCTGAAGAGAGAAAGCAGATAAGAGTGTCCAACAAGGTAACAGAAAGGAGATACAGAGAGAGGGTGAAGACAGATGTGTGTGAAGCCACACGTATGCCACTGTCCCAGAGCCCTGTGCTTTTCCCCCTCAAAAGACTCAACCTGGAAAAGTGGAATCCAGACATGGATCACTGTGGCCCATTACCCATTGTCCTCCCTGGCCCCCTCCCAGGAGACCTTATACATGACAGCAAACAAAGGGTGACTTTGTTTTTGCCTCATTTGCTACCTGCACAATGTGCATTCATCAGGAACAATGGGCTCCCCCATTGTGTGTCTCAGGCACTGTACCGGGCTCTGGAAATGCAGCACCGACTGTTCCTACCCTCCATGTGCATTTCGTCGAGTGGAGGGACTGAATAAGCAGAGAGGTAACTCCAACCTAGTGCCCAGGACATGGTGAGAACCCACAGGAGTGTCACTCGGGGAGGGTCGGGGAGAAGAAAGGGCTGGTAGGAACTTTGAAGCCCTCTTAGTGCAAATAGGATGTCACGAAGCTACCCTGTGGGGAAGCAAGTTGCCACTTCCCCTGGCCCCATGGTTTAGAGCTGACCATGAACAAGGCTTAGGAGTTCATGGGTATCCATCGACTCTCCTGGGCATGGCCTCCCCTGGTCTCACACAGGTCATCCCTTCACCTCATCACCCCTTCTGAGTTCCTGTCTTCTCAGTAGTCTTTCCAAACACCTCCCAGGAAAATGGAGAGTCAGCAGCTCCCAGGAGACTTCTAGGAAATCAGCGCCAAGGAGGCTGGGCCCCCCCTTGGAATGCACTCTGCGGCTCTGGCCCTTCTGCCAGACTGACCACTCTAGCCAGGAGGAGAAGAGAGATTTAGACCAGTCCATCCCAAGACCAGTCCATCCCAAGACCAGCCTCACCAAGGACTGCAAACCTCAGCGCCTACCTCTCCCAGCAAGGCAGGCCCATAGTGGCCAGGGACCTCTGGATAGGGCAGGGGCAAGAAGGTGAAGCAGAGGCGATCCCAGTGCAAGATCAGGGAAGCCTCTGCAGCAGCCAGGAGAGCAGGGTGACACCCTAGGACTTCCTGATGTGGAGGAGAGGCGTGGGACACTGAGGACCCCCATGGACGCCTGCCATGCCCTGGGCCCTTCCTCCATTCTGGATGGGGGAGGAAGTTAGGGGGCCTCTTCAGAAGCAGGGAATGAACAAGTCCATTGTCGAGGATCCTCTGCTTCCCAAGCCCATGGACAAGTAGTGATCAGCTGGGGTCCCTCCTTCTTGGATACACAAAGATGGTGTGGGGAAAACTCAGGGAGGACTTGACTGGCAGCAAGTCCTTGGCGATAATCCCAGAGTTGGAGGACTTGGGCGGGGGTCCTAAGACAATAAACTTGGCTTCTACTTGCTCTTCACCGGGTGTGGTCTCCAGGAGTTTCTCCCACTGTTTGCTGCAGGGCAGGCTGGGGGTTCTGGCCCCTTCCCTCTCTGTGTCTGCCTCCAGCAGCCGTCCCCTTCCCTCCAGTCAGGCCTGGGGCTGGGCACTCCACACATCTGAAGGCGGAGTCAGATGCCCACAACCCAGGGCCTCTTTTTGTCTTGGGATTGGATCTGGAGCTGGAGGGGAGGGCTGTCCAGCTCCCCAGCACGCCTACTGTGCTGAGAAAACTAAGCACCGGCAGGCATTTATTTGCTAGAGAAGGAAACTTTCCAGCTCTTAGCCTTTCCTTTCCGCCTCAGTCCTGGTGCAGGACTCCAGGCTCCTGCCTCCCCCTTCTCTGGAGATGTGCAGCCCAAAAGCCCGGAGGGTGCCTGAGGGCAGGGCCAGGGACTACAGAATGCCCAGGACAGCTCTCCTGCTGCTCGCCTACCTGGCTCACCTGGCACTGGGCACCAGCGTGTTCTGGATGCTGGAGAGCCCAGCAGCGAAAAACTCCAGTGACAGATTCCAGAGCGACAAGTGGGCGCTGCTGCGGAACTTCACGTGCCTGGACGGCCCTGCGCTGGAGATGCTGATCCGGGTCAGGGGCGAGCGGGGCCCGGCCCGGGTGTGGGGGGATCGGGCAGGGGGACGCCTAGGGCACACCCAGAGGGCGAGAGGGCACGCCCTGGCTCCTGAGGCGCAGCGGGGAGCACCAGTCCGAAAGACGCGTGGAGGAGAGAGACGCAGGACGACGGTGGGCGCGGTTTGCCGGGCGGGCCCGGAGGGTGGAGCGGGACCGCCAAGGAAGGCGTCCCCCTGCCGCGAGGGGAACACGCGGCGCCGCGCTCCGAGTCCTCCTTTAGGGGCGAGGGGCCCTGACCCGCTCCAAATGGAGAGATGCTTGGTGCAGGCATCCGTAGTGCGGGACGAGGGAGACAGGGCGTGCTAGCTGGGGCGGGAGCTAGGAGGGCCCTCCACTCGGCTCAAAATGAGGCCGGAGCGCGCTCGGCCGGCCAGGGGGGTGGCCCGTGGGGCGGCCAAACCCGACAGCGCATTACGCGGGGGTCCCGCCCCCGCCAAGGAAGATAGGACACGCGGGAATGGCTGCGCGGTGTCTGAGGACAAGGAAGACCAAGGGCTGGGGACTGGGGGAAAGGAACGCTCGTCCCAGGGCGGGTGGGGCTGGGGGTCAGGTCCGAGCGCCCGGAAAGTGCGGACGCGGGTCCGAGGGCAGGAGCGCAGCGCGGGCGCCCTTTGGCTGAGCCTGCGTTGCTCCGCGACTGGGCGCGCTGCCGAGGCCCGGACGGTTGAAAAGGTCCTGAATAGGCGGCGGAGGCCGAGGTAAAGAGTGACCTGAGAGGGGGAGGACCCGGGGGGCATGGGGGCCGGGGGAGGAGACAGGTTCTTCGCCGCCGGGCATCGCACACGATGGAGGCGCTGCTGCTCTGGGAGCTGCTGGGGTTTGGCAGAAGCATTAACCTTGGCTTGGTTCCCGAACCCAGACTGCTGGGCCCTAACCCGAAATCTCCCACCTAGGTTTCAGGTACCTCCTCTACCTGAGAGCGCAGAGTCTGGGTCTTGGAGTCGCCAGCCCAAAGCCATTTTCCAGAAGGGAGCTGGGAAGTGTGTCTGAATGGGAAGAGTCTCTGGGACGCAAGTGAAGGGGGCGCCTGAGACCTGCAGGTTTAGCGAGGCCGGGAGCTCGGCTAAGAGCTTAATGGCCGCCTCTATTCCCACTTCCAGACCCCCAGACACTCCTCCTGCCAAGGTGGTGAACTTCAACTACAAGCAGCCCAGGGAAGATGATAATGATGGCGATAATAATAGTGGCTGCTTCCGGGTAGCACATGCTGTACCGAGGGCATTAACCTGTTGCCACTCCCTCAGCCTCACCTGTCTCACAGGTGGGAACTGTTATCATCATTCCCATTTTAGAGATGAAGAAATTGAGGCTCAGAGAGGTTAAGTACAAATGATGGTTACTGGGCCAGCCTAGGAGTCAGGGGCTGTGTATGGGGCAGGAATGACACAGTGCAGGTTCTCTATGATCCCGCAGACCGGGTAAAGGAGGAGTCAGAGTCCTCAGTGGCTTTTGCAGGTCTTTTATTGGGGTTCACCAGGCATATGGCAGGCAGGGGTGCTGGGGGGCCGGGAGGCTGGCAGTCCTCCCAGCCCCCAGCAAATCCTCACTCTATCTGGGCTCTCTGGCGTTCTCTCTGCTTTTCTTCTTCTTTCGGCTTCTCCTGGCATCCCCATGATGCCGCCCTTAAAACCCAGTCTCAGCCCAGGTGAATCCCATCTACCTATGCCCACACCCTATTCCAGGAGCCCGCCATCAGGCATGCATTCAGGACCGCGAGGATCCATCATCTATCCTGATGGCGGGAGGGCAGAAAAGCCTGATACTTTTTTCCTTACCCTACAGGCTGTAAACCACCATGAGTACCTGCTCAGTGTGGAACTGTGAACAGAGGTGTTTTCTGAGGTTCCCAGCTGGGCTTTCATGGCAGCACACTTCCCCTCTGGCCTCTTCCCGCTCCACCTCACCCCACTTCACTCACTTCCGCAAACCTCCTCTGGGTCCTGGTCAGTCATCCCCAGAAATAAGATATGGCATCACCCACCCAGATCTCCCCCTGAGCACCAGACACTTGCAACTCTCCACCCTCAAATTCTCCCAAAGTCAAAAGCAAGTGGCCCTCCTCCTCCCAGCCCCCCTCCTCCACCTGCTCTGAATCTCTGCTGCTGGCCCCATAGCCACATACCTCACAGTGGTCTCAGGTGCTTCCCTCACTGGCCATACGAAACACGGCCAGGGGCCTGGGCTTCTGAAACTCTCCTCTGTTCCTGCCGGACTACTTCATCCCAGGATGCGGGCAGGCCTCCATCACCAACCCCTGCAGGAGGCTCCTTCTGCTCTGCCAACATCTGTGCTCTAGCATCTCAGCACACAAAAACCTGCCTCCTCTTCGCTCCGTGACCTTGAAGAAGCAGGCCATGCCATCCCTGGCGTGGCAAAGCCCAGCATGGCCTGACTCCCCACTGCCTCTCAGTCTCCCTATTCTAGACCCCAGGCAGGATCCCCTCCCAGCCTTCGCCGCTGCTGTCCCAGCTACCCAAATGGCCTCCCGCCAGAAGCAATCCTGTCTGACCCTCAAGGGAGGCTCGACTAAAATGTTACCCCCTCCACGAAGCCTTCTGCCCCCACCCTCATCAGAACGTCCTTCCTCTCTGCGTTCCCACAGCATCATACTGGTGATGATGGTGATGGTGGTGACAACAGCCACCACCACCGTTCCCATGTTCCAGGTTCTGTTCTAAGCCTTTACACCTCATGCTTCATTTAACCCTCTCATCAGGTCTGCGAGGCTCTCAGGTCACAAAGAGAAAGCAGGTGAAAAAAAGAAATCTGAGGTCTCAGAAGGTCACAAGATCAGTGTGGATCTGCAGGGACTAGTGCTCCCTGGACAGACACAGGGGACCTAGGCTGAGGAGGGCATGGCCTGCTCCACGCCCGTGTCCATAGATGCTATTAGTATTCCACTTGACAAATAAGGAAACTGAGGCCCGGAGATGCTGAATATCTTGCCTGGGATCAAGCAGCCATACTACCTAAATCCCTGCAGCTGCCTGGCTGTGCCTTGTTAGAGAGCCCAGAAGCCTTGTCTCTTTCATCTTTGGGACTCCTCAAAGCATCACACGTCATGCTTGACCTGTCCTCGTTGCAAGAAAGGGAGTGAGCAGGGGAGGAAATGATGTTCTTCCAGTCAGTGAGATACCCTGGGTTGATCTAGGTTCTGGGATAAAACGAGGGGAGGGTGCTGTCCCTCCAAACCCTCACCCCTAGCCTAGGGACACTCTGGTTGGAGGGGAAACCTCCTTTCTCTGGCCAGGCTGGGATCAAAGCATGGTCGTGAGAACGTCCTTGAGTGTGTGTGCAGGGGGGTGGGGGGGTTGGCTACAGGGGCCCAGTCACCCCAAGAGCCTGGTGGTCACTGTAGCCTCTCCTCAGGGCATCATCCAAGCATACAAAAGTGGGGACATCACCTTCGACAACACCACCAGCATGGGACGCTGGGAGCTCGAGGGCTCCTTCTTCTTTTCCGTGTCCACCATTACCACCATTGGTAAGAGGATGGGGCCAGGGCGGGTGGGCTGGGAGGGTGGACCCCAGAGGACAGGGGACCAGTTGCCTTTTGGCAGGGTTGACTCCTAGTATGTTTGGGCCTTACAATATGGGCACTACCTGGGAGCAGAATCTCGGGGCTCCCTGCAGACCTCTTCATCAGTTCTATACTTTCTGAGGTCCCCAGGAGGTGTGTGTGCAAGCCTCAAATTTGAGATACACTATTCTAGAGGACATCTGTTTCACACAATCTTTCAGGAAGCAGAGGCCTCTCCAGTACGGCAGTAAAGAAGCTTCTGGGCTCTACATGTGTGCTGGTCTTCTCAGCCAAGTCCATCTGACACTAATCCCCAAGGATGGCATGGTGGGGGACAAGGGACACCTGGGAAGGAGGAGAGGCAGAATCTCCAAAAGAGTATTTCTTTTCTTTCTTTTTTTAAAGATTTATCCATCCATGCATACAAGATCTGGGGTACAGGCCAGAGATGCAGGAGATGAGAGGATCCACCAGAGACAGAGTGGGGAACAGAACAGGCAGACTGACTGAAATACACCGCTGAGGGGAGCAGCAGGCGAGTCAGGAGAGGTCTGTTGTACCATTGAGTAGCTCCCTGGCCGGCCAGGGATGGAAGTCGCGCTGCAGAGGCTACAAATTGCTCCATAGTGCTGTGCTTAACCCCTTGCGCCACCAGAGAGGCCCCCAAAAGAGTATTTCAACCCCTGCTCTCACCCTCTGGGGGAGATGACCATTCCTGAAGGCCCCTCCCCAGCTCACTTAAGCACCACCTCACCTATAACCTTCCTCTCCAAGTCACTTTCTTCCCTCACACACTGGGACGTGGGGGGCAGATACCCCTCTTGTCTCTGCAGCCCTGCCCTCAGGAGACCAGAGGAAAAACTTGTTAGAGGTGGGCTGTTGTGAGGGGAAGAAGAATCTCAGCCTAGATCCCTCCAACTCCCAGTCCCCTGGAAATAACTCATATGGTGCTGCCCCAGGCTGTGGCAGCTGCATGACACAGAATGACCACTAGGTGGCAGGCTGACATCGCGGTGGCTCAGGCTACAGCCTCCGGCCCTGGCCAGCCAGGAGTCTCTCAATGAAACCAGCATCACAGCTTCTGTCCTTCTGGATGGAGTCACCAGGGAGCACCCAGGAGACTTTCCATCTAGTTTTTAATGAGCCAATACTTCTTAGAAGCAGGTCTCAGGGTGACATGGGAGCTTGGGCCATCCTCCACTTTGAGACAAGCAGGCTTGGGAGACTCCATAGAACCTGTGCCCAGAAGGACTGATCAGGAAGTTTTGTTCACCTTCCCATCCCCAGGATCTAGTACAAGACCCAGTGTGGAGTGCGCGCTCCACAACGCAGCCACGTTAATGGAGCCCATGAATGCCCATGTACTGAGTTCCAGGGTAGTGGGGGCTAATGCACAATCAGCAGGGGCCAGGTCTTCCAGGCATATGGGGGTCCTTAGGCTCTGAACCCCACACCTCCTATACCCTCTGCCCTGGGCCTGTGACTTTAGCCCACCAAATTCAGTTTCTCAGCCTGCCTTTCTTTGACCTTCCATAGACAGCTGAGACCACGGCCCTGCCCATTGGGTTCTACCTCAGAGTTGTCAGCTCTGAGGGGAGAAGCCAGAGGAATCCCACCCCAACTGGCATGCATTGGAAGGAGAGCTTTTACCTGTGAGATCTCATTTTGTCCCTCTGGCCCGATCTCCCAGGATAAGGCTTATTACGTTCACATCATAGATAAGGAAACTGAGGGATGGGGAAGTTGCACAACTTCCCAAGGCCACATAGCTGGAAGGGGGACCTGACTGGGTGACTTCACTGCTTTCTTTTCCAATAGTGTCTGTCCTCGCAGGATATGTAAGCTACAGGGGGAGTCTAAGCAGCAGGCAGAAATAGTCAGTTGAAGGTGAACAACAGGGAAACCTGTGATTTTGATCTGATCTGTCTCTCTCTCACATACATATTCACACTCACACCTGTATACACATACACCTACACGTGCAGACATATTCACATAAAGGGAGGTGATAAAGAGAGGAAGAAGGGGAGCAAAGATTTGGGAATGTGTATATGTGGGATACCCCACAAGCGGAAGTATTCTGAGAGGCACAGCAGAGGGCTGCCTCCTTGCCACCCCAGTTCCCAGGGGCCGGCACCCTGCAAGAGCTGCACTTTCTAATGAAATCCTAGAACACAAGCCCTTCTGGACTATCAGGACAGGCCTGAACCCAGAAATCATAAACACTGTCCTGGCTTGCTCATTTGTTCACTTACCTGTCCATATATTCATTCAACGAACAGGCTGAGTGGCTAGTGTGGGTTCTAGGTGCTGAGGATACAGTGGGAATAAAGCTATCAAGCTCCTGTCTATGGGAAGCCCACATTCTAGTGAGAGGGGACACATGGCAAATAAACAGATCTGTGGCAATATTCAGATAGTTTGAGGTGCTTAGAGAAAAATAAAGCCAGGGAAGGAGTCTGATAGTGATGGGGGCCTGGGGACCAGGGGACCTTCTGTAGATAAGGTGCTCACAAATGATACAGTAACACTGAAGCAGAGACACAAGCAGAATAAGGGAGCAAGCTGTGTAGATACATGGGGAAAGAATCTCATGCCAGCAAGTGCAAAGTCCCTGAGGTAGGATGTGGCTGGTATAATTGAGGAACAGTAAGGAGGTCCTGGTGGATGGAGAAGGTTGGAACCAAGGACTGAGTTCAGAAAAGATACAGAGGATCCCAACCACAGACAGCCTCACAGGACCAGCTGGGTGTCCTAGGACTGGACTGGTAAATGAGAGTTGACAAGAGGGAGACCTGCTGAAGTGAGAGGGGGCTCACATGGGGCTGGGCCACCCAGCTTACAGTAGGTAGGTGAGGGCCTGTTGCCATCCACTGATATTCTGACCTGAGGACTGACTGACCGTGGTGGGAAGGAGAAAATCCTATTTAATGTTAATCTTAGAGAGACAGAGGGCTCCATGAGGGTCCTTCCAGACCAGAAATCCCACCATTCACAATTGAATGAAAAGACCCCCCAGGGATGGGGGTTGGGAGGAGCTACAGCTGGAGGAGGGGGTAGTGGTGAGGAGGTAAGCAGAGGATGGAAACCAGGAGGGTGACCTCTCCCTGGAAGTCAACAGAAAGGAGATTTCCCTCCTTTAGTGAAGGGAATCTATAAAAGGCACGAGGGGGCAGGTAGATGGATCAAGAGGAGGACTTTGATGTCTTCCGGCCAGAAGTTGGTTCGTAGAGCTGGATCATTCATCCATTCATTCCTTCAACACACATCAATTAGCATCTCTTGTATACTAGGTACTTGAGGGTTCACATTCCCAGCTCCAGCATACCCCCACTGCACCCCACACTGTGGTGGTCAGGAACACGCGAGCATGCTCCTGGGGACACGTTTGAGGGACGAGTAATGGAGCAGGTTTGCAAGGCAAGACTCTGCTGCCCAGTGAGCAGTGCTCTTGCTTTTTATTAGCAGTAATGAACAAGTATGATTGATTATGTGACAATGGCAGGAGGAGCAGGATCCAGGGGAGACAAAGGATAATCAGTTTTTATGGGGAACAGGAAGGGACATGTCATCCACGTTCCATGGGAGAATTTCCCATGAAGGCACTTGGTGTAATTTCCAAGTTACTCCCAGACGGCCTTGGACACTGACCACACGCTCAGTTAACAGCTACCTGGGCGTCCCTGGCTGCCTGTGATGTGGGCCATTGTCTCTGGGCAGTCATGCAGGAGAGCCTTATCCAGTGCTTTCACACACACACAGGTGCAGAGGCCACAAGTGGCAGAGAGCCCACACCACACTGTGATGTTGATGTCAACAATTCCATTTTATAGACAGGGAAACAGGCTCAGAAAAGTCAAACCACTTGCACAAATTCCCACAGCCGGCAAGAGGCAGAGCCGGGATTCCCACCCAGGGAGTGCCTCTGCCTCCAAAACCCACACTCTGGACTTGTATGTGTTCTGAGCTCTCTCAACATGGAGCCCCCTGAGATCCATCAGTAAGGCAGCGGTGCCTGTCAAACCCCAGTTTCAAATAAGTAGAAATGAGTGAGGGGTGTATGAGGGCCCTGACCCCAGCAAGGGGGGACATTAGGTACTAATGCAAGGCAGCCCTTCAACTAGCTACATTCATTCATTCATTCATTCTTAGACTCACTCAACACACACGTTGTGAGCATCTATTAAGGGCCAGGATTTGGGCTTTTATAGATGGACAAGGGGAGGAGGCAACCCCTTGGTGGAGGGAGTATCATGTTCAAAGGTGTGGAGGCCTGTGGGGGGCGGAGCTTCTGCAGGACAGGAGCTGGGAAAGATGAGGTTTAGAGACAGGCTGGTGAAAGTTTGGACTTTCCCCAGCAGGCATGAGGCAGCATGAAGGGTAATAATTTGGGAGACAGTACAATCAGGTTTGTATTCTAGAAAGACAAGAAGGCAGTGATGACCAAGAAGGGTAGAAACAGGTGGAAGTGAGTGAAGTAGAAAAAAAAAGGTCAGGCCTCCCCTAGCCTGCCCTTCCCTTATCCTCCTGACCAGAGGCCCGACTTTCACTCCTCCAGGTCACCTGGAGGGTCATTATTGGCTCCTCAGTCCTTGGGGGGTCGGTGGAGAGAGTGTGAGGAGAAGCGTTTGGAGAAGAGCAGCTGCAGGGTAAATGGAGGGAACGTCGGACTGCAAAGTGGGTCTGGCACCTGTGACTGGAGAGTGGGAAGGAAGGGGCTTGCGTGGGGACAGCCACAGAATGCATGGCACCCGGTGGGAGCCCTGAGCCGGATTGCCTGGGAAAGGGGTGCCACCTGGCCAGCTCTGGCACCCCTGCCATGCCCAGAGACACAAGCCTGAGGAGAGCGTGGCCTCAGAGTGAATGGAGCTGTGGGTCCCGGAGGTGCAGGCGCTAGAACCTCGTCTCCCTCGCAGGCTCCCCTGCTGCACTCCTTGCCCCCACCCTCTGCCCACCAAGAGAGACAGGGAAGGAGAGGGAAGACCAGCTCTTGGTACTCCATGGGTTGAAGTTCCCACACGCTTATGAGTTTCTAGAGCTTCTGTTGTCCAGTCAGTAAGCTGTGGTGAGACTGGACTGGGCAAAGTACAGGCCCCCACACGGAGCCTTGTGTGGGAAAGCAGGCTCCACGTACACCCCCCTGCCATGCCTGGGGTCAGTCATTCAGGGATGAGGGCCCCTGAGGAATGAAAGGAGGTGCCCTGAGTGCTGCCATCTCCCCTCAGGCTACGGCAACCTGAGCCTCCACACCATGGCGGCCCGCATCTTCTGTATCTTCTTTGCTCTTGTGGGGATCCCCCTCCACCTCGTGGTGCTCAACCAACTGGGGCATCTCATGCAGCGAGGGATGCATAACTGCACCCGCAGGCTGGGGGGTGCCTGGCAGGTAAGGGGACTGCAGAGTGGGGGGTGGGGAGGATGGGTCCCTTCTAGGGTGAAGGGCATGGTGGGAATCGGGGTTCCGGATGGCAAGGGGCATCAGAACCCAGAGTGAGTCTTTTTTTTTTTTTTAAAGATTTATTTATTTATTTATTTATACAAGCACTGGGTACAGTCAGAAGCGCGGGAGGGTGAGAGAATTCACCAGAGCCAGAGCGGGGAACAGAACAGTCAGACTGACGAAACACACTGCTGAGGGGAGCAGCGGGCGGCAGGAGAGGTCTGTGCGCCATGTGGGACCCTCACCGGTGGCCGGGGATCAAACCGGCGCTGCAGAGGCTGCGGGCAGCTTCACAGCCCAGCGCTCAACCGCTGCGCCACCAGGGGAGGCCCAGAGTGAGTCTCTTGTAGGAAAGGATGGCTGTGGTGGGATGGGGGTCACTATCCAAAAGTGGGGTCTTTAGTAATGAAGTGGGGGAGATGCAATAGGTGTCCTGGGGGACAGGAAAGCAGCCTGGAGAATACAAACTAGGTGGGGGAGCTCCAGGCATCCCTTCTTACTGCCTCCAGTTTGGGCCCCCAGGCTGCCTGCTCCCCAGGTCTCCACACACCAGGCAGAGGCCACATGGGGCTGGGACTGTGTGCACCCACAGGACCCAGCCAAGGCCCGCTGGCTAGCAGGCACGGGGGCCCTCCTCTCAGGCCTCCTGCTCTTCCTGCTGCTGCCCCCACTGCTCTTCTCCCACGTGGAGGGCTGGAGCTACATGGAGAGCTTCTACTTCGCCTTCATCACCCTCAGCACCGTGGGCTACGGTGACTACGTGATTGGTGAGAGCCCCAACAGATGGCTGGGGTGGGAGGGGACCCAGAGGCTTGACTGCCTGATGCCCACCCAGCAGCTACCAGGCCCCTGCTGAGTGCCAGGCCCTTGTGCAGGCCCAAAGTGCAGAGGGCGCTGTCCTGGGTAGGTTCACCCATGTTGTATGATGGGGCTAAGGTCACTCACTAAAAAGTAACAAGTGCAATTTGAACCCAGTACTGCAGGTAAGTCACAGCTCCTGGGGGTGGGGATGGGGGGTGGAAGGGGGGAGGCGGGTGATGGGGGTGGATTTCAAATGTCCACAGCGTCAACCATTGTTCTTAGAGGTCACTAGATAAAGGGGAGTCTTCAACACCCCAACCATGTCCCAGGGGCTCTCCTCTCCACATCACGCTGCCTCTGAAAGCCAAGCCTCCCACAACCCCTGTGCCACCACATGCTTCATGAGGTCGCTCTTGCATGAGAAAGCAGCCCTTGTCCCAGCAGGGGGCAGTAGAGGACATTCTTTGGGTGGCAGAGGCGGTCAGGCCACCCCCAACACCCCCAAAACTCCCAACCACTGCTCAGCCTCATCAGCGCCCCTCTCTGCTGCTCCTGAAGGGCCAGCCCTTCTTCACTCCTTCCGAGACAGAACCCAACCTGGAATATTGAAATGGGGTTTACCAAAGTGGCAAACAGCTTACTTATGGGACAACCTAGAGTGTCACCCCCATTTCACTGAGGAGGAAGCATGAAGCTCAGATTGCCTGTGATTGCACAGCCAATGAGATATGAATTCTGTTTCATTTGACTCCAAAATTCATACTCTTTCCAGACCCCCTCACAGATCTTTTCCAGGGCCTCAGTGTTCCAGTCTTAAATGAGGGGCCCAGACTAAGACTAGTTACTAGGACCCCCTCAGTGCCTTCTAGCCTCTGTGTAGGGCCCTCTTCCCTGAACCCTCCCTCTGGGAAGAAGGGTGTGGTATCAGGCGCCTCCCTTCCTGCCATCTTCTCCGGGAGGAGGCTGTTGCTCTGGAAAGGATCCTTGGGAAGGTTTCAGCCAACCGGGTCTGCCTCCTACTCCTGCCTGCAGAGTGGAGAGATGTATCTCCACAGAGAGCTGAGCCAGGTGGCCCAAGAGTCACCTCTGTGCCTCATAATTCAGAGAATGCTTCTTGTATCTGTCCTTTCCTCTCTGTCCTCACTGCCACTTCTCCCAACAGCAGGGCTGTTGCTTGTGGCCTGTTGGGCCGGTCGAGCACTGCACAGTCCTAAGGAGTTGCCATTCACCCAGAACACCCATGGCTTCGTGCAGCTTCCATCTCATCTGCCCTTGCTCTTACCACCTTTAAAAGTGACAAGTGCTCTTGTGGCTCCATAGACTTAGGATGGGGTCCAATATCCCTCCCTAGGCCTTTGAAGGCCTGCTTCCCTCTCTCCTCTGAGCTCTCTCCTTTCCACACTGCACACAAGCTTCCATGAAATACCCCTCTGACCAGCCTGGCCACAGCAGCCTCAGTCCAGCACAGCTTGATCAAGCATGTCCTGCAGTGGTCTCCCTGATACCAGGCTCACAGGACGAAAGTCAGGATTTTCCCCCCAGGATACCTCTACACTCAGAAGGACTGGTTTTCTGAGGGCATCCGATGCCAGGATAGGGGAGGAAAAATGGGGACAGGAACTCCCCAGCTCTAGTCTTTTAGCACCCACTGTTTCCCAAGGCTTGCAACCTTTGGTTCTGGGTAGGAATAGCTGACAGCAGACTCCAGGAAATGTTCCTGAAGCAACCCATTTGGGGTTGATGGGAAGACCCTATAAAGATGTTTTGAGGCTCTACAGTCCCCTGAGGCACAATGGAGGTGCTCTCTAGATAGAAGCACCCTCAAAACAAGAGGAAAGGCTCAACAGAAGGTGAGGGCTGATCAGGGTCTCTGCTGCCCTGGGAACTGCCCTGCAGGGAGCAACAGGGCCTAGAAGGCTGGTGTGTGGGGCACAGGCCTCCTAGAGCCGCCTTCCAACAAAACCACCTAAGAAGGCCTAGTCCAAACCTATGAGGGCCTTCTAGGCCCAGGGGTTCTCAGGCCACCACAGGAGATGCGCTGTTCACTCTGGTCCCTTCTGTGGATGTGTCAGTCCCTCGTGGCAAGTGCCTCAACCAACTCATCTGCAAAGAAAACTCAGGCCCATCAGGGAGAAGGAAGGTAGTTCAGGTCATGGAACAGGCAGGTCCAGGAGAGAGCCCAGGATTCCTGAATCTTCCATAGCTGAGAAGAAACTAACCCCACCCTCACTTCCCATGTTTCAGTCTTCCTCGTCCTCCAGGGACAGGACCAAACCCCTCTCTTGAGTGGGAATGCAGTGTGGTCCACTACCTGGGTACTGGGCCTCACTGCCCGAGTCAGCTGCCACCAGACACGTGGACATCTCGGCTCCTCTTTGCCCAGAGGCCCTGGTGGAGCCGCCCCCGGCCCCAGCTGCCTCCCCTCCTGGTCTCAGTCACTATTTCCTCCAATTGCATTTGGAGCTCAGTGGAGCGCCTTGCCAGCTGCCAGGTCTCCTGCCACTTATGATTTCGGCTATAAAAATGAAATCAAAGGGGAGAAGAACACCTCCTCCGCTCGGATGCCAGGAGCAGACTGGGCTGGGGGTGGCAGGGCCAGAGAGCTGGCTCACCACTGATCTCATTTGGGACACGCCAGCGGAATCATGGCCCCATAACCCAATCAACCTAATCCAATTCCGGCTCCTGCCAGGCAGCGGGGCTGGGGCCCGGGCTGCAGGCTCATGCCCGAGCCGAGACCCAGAAGAGGGGCCGGTCTTGGATAGACAGGCAGAGAGGGGGTCTTGGGGCCAGCGGGACGGGGTGGTAGGGGAGATGGGGCTGAACAGGAAGCAAAGGCAGAAAAGGGTGTTGAGGAGAAAGAAACTGAGGCCCATCAAAGAGAGGGGAATTGATTCAGGTCACAGCATAGGTAGGTCAAGGGGAGGAGGAGGCGGGAGGTTGTTCTTCACCCCTTTTATATCATTTTGGAATGAGGAAATCAGAAGACAGATTGTACCCTTTGAACCATCCCAGTCTGATGAGGGAGGCAAGACAGACCCCTCCCCTGGAAATGGACAGAGGAAAGAACTAAATAACGCCTTGACCTGACTTAGCTAAGTCCCACAGCCACCTTCACCTTCCATCCCTCAGTCACCACTTACCCATCCTGACTGTTGCGGGATACCAGCGGGGATCCAACGATGAGTCAAACAATTACCCAGCTATAGGCCCTGGGCATCAGTACGTGCCAAGCGTGATCATGAGCACTTGAGATGCAATAACCCATGTGCCAGTCACCAGGCGGCAGATAATCTTCATGCTTCCATTTTATAGAAAAGAAAGCTGAGGCCTAGCAAGAATAAGTAACTCACCCAACAGGAGCACGCAGGCTGTGAGTGTCAGAGGGGCCCGGCCCTGTCTCCATGGTGTAAAGTCTGAGCTAAAACTGAAGGCGAACTGGAAATGGAGCGCATTCTGAGCTGAGAGGACGCAAGGCCCACGGCCCTGGGGCAGGAAGGGTAACAGGTGGAGAAATGGGGGAAAGAGGAGCATCGCCAAGCACAGCACCAAAGGGGAGAGGCCGCAAATCCAGGTTGGAGAAGTGGAAAGGGGTCACGGCTGAGAAATTGAGGCTTCACCCTAAAAGCCAAGGGGGAGGGATTATATTCCCCATTTCATCCACCAGGGTCATTCAGATAGGTGGAGGTGGCACAGCCAGTAACTGAGGCAGGATAGAAATTCTAGCAAAGCCCCTGGCAAGCTGCCTCCCTTGGGCTATGAGAGAACCAAACACAGAGACAGGCACACAGGAGAGCAGGCTCCACATCTTGCAGAGTTTGTTAAAACACAGATTGCTGGGCCCACCCCCAGTGCCTTCCAGAGGGGGTTTGGAATGGACCTTAATTGTTTGCAATTAAATGTTTGCACTTCCAACAAACTCTCAGGTGCTGCTGGTCCGGGACCACACTTTGAGAACTGGGACAGAGCAGAGTGCCTCAGAGAGACAAAAATGAAATTGAGCTTGCAAACCCCAGGATGCCCAGGAGGCATCCTGGGATCTGCAGAAGGTGACCTCAGGCCAGCAATCCCTGAGCAACATGCACCGCCCACATCAAGCCCTGTGTGCTGGTTTATTTGGGGAATGTGGCCCTCACTTTCCTAGGCCTCCACTCTCTGACCTTGCCTCTTCCCCAGGGATGAACCCCTCCCGGAGCTACCCAGTGTTGTACAAGTACACGGTGTCGCTGTGGATCCTCTTTGGGATGGCATGGCTGGCCTCGATCATCAAGCCCATCCTGTCCCTGCTGGAGACCCCCAGGAGACCATGTTCCTGTTACCACCGCAGCTCCAAGGGGGACTTGAAGTCCAAAAGCTGGAGACAGTGCCCAGATGGGGAGGCAGATGGGGAGGCAGACAGGGAGGCAGAGCCCCACCCCCCACAGCCAGGCAGCTGTCCAGAGGGGCCCATTAGAATTGCACAGCATCCAGAAGCTAATACTCAATTTGAATGCTCTGGAAAGGACAGCTAGTTATACTCCAGTATCTGTTCCATCTTCTTCCTCAGTAACATGATGCCCAATTTTAAGTTTGGTACATGAGCACCCGCAGTACAGACTACATTTTTTGTCTTCCCTTGAGGCTGGGTGCAGCTAGATGATTAGATTTCGGCCCAAAAGGATGCACAGAGTATCTTATGTGGTTTATGGATGTGACTTTCATGGAGAGGTGGGCAGGGTGTATACCTCTTCCCTATATCCTCCTATCTGGCTGCAATGCTGATACGGTGGCTGGAGCTCTGGCAGCCATGTTGTACCATGAGGTACAAGCCATGTTTGAGATTGGTGATACAATTAGAAAGAGCCTGGATATCTGATATTTGCAGAGCCACCATAACAAAGTTGGACTAAATAATACCAAATTTCATTAATGTGTGGGAGAAATAAACATCAATCTTATTTAAAATACTATGTCTGTTCTTTTAATCACTCACAACCAAATTCTGATTCACACACATACACACACACACGCACACACACACACACACACACACACACACAGATAAAAGCAGCATCTGAGATAGGCGATACACAGAGAGAAACCAGCCCCTCCCTAGGTGAGTTTGCCCAGGATTAGTAGAGGGAATGGACTGAAGACTCAAGTGTGGGCCCCCTATTTCCTAAAACCCTCCAAGACCAAAATCTGCTGATAACTCTCAGGCTGATGTGGCCAGCATGTGTCTGGTGTGGGAATGGCTGTGAATCCTTGCTCTATCACTCACCCATAACTCAGAAATGCCAATAGTCCGGTAGATTTCTCCCGTGTCATTCTGCCCCACTGCACTTGAAGGCTGCATTCTTGGTTTGCAATGCCAAATAGGGTTGGCAGAAGTCACTACTGTTTGTAAATCATCTCACCCTAAGCATTTCTGTACTCACTCAGGGTTGCTACTAAGGCAGCCTATAATCCTGTGATCCCCACCACATACATACACATACCCAGGGCCCCTAGCCCCGCTGGGAGCCCCTGTGAGTACCAGCCAGGAACTGGGGGTTACCAGGAGCAGCTGGGTTCTTAGCCTGAGTGAGCATCTGTGACTGTTTCCCCCTACAGGGACCCAGGGACCTGGGTGGTCCCTCCTGTGGACAAACCCCTCAGCCTCTAGGCTGTCCTAGACCTGGGTCAGGGACAGTCTTTTGGCCAAAAGAGGAGGAAGGGCTGTTACACCATCCCATTTGCGCCATCTGACCTGGCCCTAAACCAACCAAGGCCAGACCGAGAAACAAACACCCTCAAGCAAACAGGGCCTGTGCCCACTTCCTAAGTACCACAGGTTGGGCAGAGGTAAATGGAGGTGAGAAAGAGATCGCTGGAGATCTGGAAGTGGCATCCTTTGCATTGAACACTCCAGAAAGGGAACCCAGCATTTCAAAGTTGGAAAAAAGGAAGAGGCCCCGATGGTCCCGGATCCATTCTCATCTTGGACCCCTTCCACTGCTTGCCTGGCCTCTCTGGATAGAATCCCTCTCCAGCCTTCACCCCTTGCACACCCCAACTCATGCCCAGAAATGCTTGCCCCAGTGGGTGGGGGTGGCTCAGAGAAAGGCTTCTGATTGGCCAGTTCTTTCCAGATGTCTGCTCCACAGCCAATGAGAACATGTGCTGGAGCTCTGAAGTACAAATCCAGCCGTGGAGTTGGGTGCTGGAGTGGGACCATAGGTGAATAATGATGGGGTGAGGGGTAGGGCGGGGGGAATGGTTAAGGAGCCATGTTGGGAACCACCTGAAAACATTGGATCTAGGAACATCCCAATAACAGAAAATCAGATAACAGGACAGAAAACAAAGCGCAACGGAGAGCCGGTCTTTCCCTCAGACAAGAGAGAGGGGAAGCAGGAGTGATACAGTGCTTGGGGCAGCCTGAGAAAGCTGTTCTGTGGCATGTGGGCAAGAAACCAACCCTTTCATTCACTTGACAACCTTGACCAGGCCACCAAGGCCTTGAGGAGGGAGAGGGGCCCCTGAGAGCCACATAACATGGCTGCTGAGATGCCACGTTATGGCTGCCGTGGCTATGACCCCAGTCACATCACCTGGGATTTCTTTGCATGGGTTTCTCCTCTGTGAAATGGAGAAGAGAATGGGGCTGGTGGCCTAGGATTAATGTACCAGAGAGTTTGCCTTAGGGCAGAAGAAGTGCCAAGTGCCTCTCACTCTGGATCCCCAGCCAGGCTGGCAGATAGAGCTGGAGGCCAACCTGTGCAGCCAGTGCCTCTGCTGACGCCTCTTGGGGCTGGGCCGGCCAGGCTGAGTAAGCTGTGAAGTGACGCAGCACTGAGTCCTGCCCCTCGGGGCTCCTGGGCTGATACCATCTACCTTCTGGCCAGGATGCAGGATCTGGGCCCCCATGAGTCACAGGGAACCTCCAGGTGGAGACCAGGAAGTGCATGCATGAGGAGATGTGCAAACTCAGAGAACAGCCACTGCTGTCCCCTCAGCATGCAGGGGCAGGCAGACCCCTCCCCCAGGTGCTGCCTGCAGCTTCCTTGCCCTATGGTTCTTCAGCTTTGTGGCTTCAGCGTAGCTGGGGCAAGATCAGACTCAGCATCCCATGGTGGTCCCCTTTAAAGCAGTGGTGTCTTGTAGTAGTAATAGTAGTACTAGTATTGTTATTATTAGTGTTTCCTAGTATCTCTTGGGTACTTATTATGTATCTGGCATGGTTTAAAATCCTTTACTTGTGCTAAGTCATTTATTTTTCCCACCAACTGTGAAAAGGGAGCTTTTATTTTTAAAGATTGTGTGTGTGTGTGCATGCTTGTTTTTGTTTTATAGAAGCAAATCTGGCAATTAAATTCAGGCAATTTGACTTGAGGACCTCTATACTTGACCATTTTGCCCCCTTTTTAAAAAGTTTTATTGAAAGAACATTGGTTTATAACATTATATAAGTTTCAGGCATACAGTTTGTGTTTCAACATCTGTATATGCTGCATTATGATCCTCTACCATGCAACAGACCCCCTTAACCTGACTTAAACACCCCCTTTCCTCCTGCCCCTCTACTTTATGCTGTTGTAAAATGGGGGAAATGAGATTTTCTTGGATGTTAACATGAAAGATGGCGACCCCTCCTGGCAGGTAGGCGTGAGAGTTGCTGCCGCCCTCTGGTGGGCAGATAAGTCCCAGGAAAGCTCCCTCTGAGCCTGGTGTGGTCTCAACAACACATCTGTGAAAGAAAAGACTGGCTCCAGGGAGTCTGAATCTTACTACTTTTACTCCCCCACCTTTTGTCTGGATTGTTCTGACATTTCAGGGCGGTCAATGTCCAGCCCCACCCATCTTCTGGGCCATCTTGAGGATGTGGATTCTAAGAACATTCTCTCTCTCTCTCTTCTTTCTCTCTCTCTCTCTCTCTCTCTCTCTCTCTCTCTCACACACACACACACACACACACACACAGAGTTCTGATGACTTTGGGAGGGGTATCCACTCATTTTAGGAGCCAGGCCAGAGAAAGACTTGACTCAGTGGGAGCAGAGGACCCCTCAGTCTGGGGCAATAGCAATGTAGAGGCTTCCCCTCCCCAATTCCCCTAGGCCCTTACCTCACCAGATCCCCACCCCTGGGCTCCAGGCCTTGACAGCACTGCTCTGAAGTCAGCTCCAGTGACCAACCCCCTCCGCCCTCCTCCCCAAGCCACACACAGTGTTGGACCCAGGGCCTCCCAGCCAGTCCACTGATTCACGCCCCCACCCACAGGTCTTCTCTCCTGCCCCTCCCCACTGCCATGCACCAGAATGGATCCTGTATTTCCTGCCTCACCTTTGCTCTTTTTTGGAAAGTTCATCTCCAGTTAAAATTGTTCCCTGAGGCCAAAGAGATAGCCACCCCCTCCCAAAGGCCTTCCCAGACCACCCCTAGAGTCTTTGCCCAAGATTCTCAACCTTCCATACTCCAATTTCAAAATCAACCCCTCCAGATTGCTTCTCAGCCTTTTGGCTAAGATTGAGTACAAAATCAACCCCTCCGAGACCCAGCAGCCCAAAGCCTGGGGGAGGAAAGGCAACTAGACTGGATACTTCCCACCCCAGTCATGGCGCCTGTGAGGAGCTAGGGATACACCCTGCACACATCCCCAACCAGCATGTTCTCTCAAAGTGCCAAACTCATGCAAACTCTCTGCACAGCCACTGAACCAGCCTCCTGACCCTGCCAGTGCTGGAGTTAGGTCCCTGTTCAGCCTTTGCCTACATGCCAACCTTTCCATACATTTTTAGACTAATTTTTTATGTCATTTATCTTTCCTGAACTCAGCAGTCTGTATTCTAATTCTACCACTTATTTGCTCTGCAATATTTGAAAAGTCGCATAGATTTCTGAGCCTTAGTTTCCCCAACCCTGAAACGGAAAAACCCGATATCACCCTCAGCGATGTTTGGCGGAGTGTCGGGGAGCAAGCAATGGATAAGAAAGCGCCCCTGTGGTGTCTGGTACATAACAGGCCTCAGAAATATTTGTTCCTCTCTATTTCTCTTCTTCTTGGACTGGAGCTCTTCCCCTCCACCTTCTTTCATCAGGCAGCTCATGAAGCCTTTCTGTACCCCTTCTTCCCAAACCTCCCCTGGGTTTGGGAGGGATGAGGATGGGGGAGGCGTTATGGAGAAAATAAAATTTCCAAAGCTCTGGGTGGAAAGGAGACAGGCTGCATAGTGAGAGGATTAGTGTGTGTCTTGGGGGTCAGTTTCCAATCTGTCCCTGGTCAGGGCCTGGTGGTTCAGGTCACAGTCCTGGAGAGTGTCAGGGAAGGAGGAGAGAGACTTCAGCACTCTTAGCACATGACCATGGGGTACCCAGGGACCCCAAACTGTTAAGGGGTGCATGCTTAAAAAGGAGTCTGGTCATCCATGTGCACAAAGGCAAAAGAAAAACTCTTAGTGTAAAAGATTTTTAATACAATTGGTGTCCAGAGAAAGAAAAAGAATGGATTTTTCCTAATAACACTCCAAAAATTACCATCCCCTCGTGGGCAAATATCCAGCCAACAAGCTTGGCCCAAAGCAGGGCCACTGAGGCCAAAAGCTTGCCACTAGTCTAAGGCACCTTCTGGCGGGGAAACACAGGAAGGGGTCAGGCAGGCCCAGATTGCTGTGCCAGGGGGGCCCTTTCTCAGGATAGCAGTGTGGGTTGTGCCCCAGTGAGAGCACACTCCCTTGCCCTGCAGACCTGGGGGTGGACAGGACTCTGCATCACTGCTAGCCCCATCATCACATAGACCTGTTCACTCTCTACACAGGGTCTCCTCATTACATTCTCTGCAATGCTGTCTGCTCTCTGCTACGACCCAGCACCCAGTTCTTCAGTCTCCCACCTCCTCCCTGAGCCAAACTGTGGCCTGCCTGGAGACTGGGGGTTCAAAGCACCAAATTAAAACCAGAGTAATCAATCCAGCTCTCCAGATCTGGGAGGGGCTCCAGCACTTGTTCTGGGTCATGGCAATGATAGAGACCCAGCCCTGGTGCCAGACAGACTCCCTCACCCTGCCTGCCTCTGCCTGGCTGGGGACTTGCTCTGGACCTGCAGAGAAGTTGGGGAGGAAGGGCAGACCCTGTCCCCTACATGAAACTCCTTCATCAGACAGGGAATCCCCGTCTCTCCCCTCTGACTAGATGTTCCCGCACGCACATCTGCATCTCACTCATATGTTTTCTTATTACCCACAACACCTATCACAGTCACCTGCAAACATTTCCTCAGTGCAAAGATGTCCAGACGTAGAAATGCACAGTGTCCTCCCTCCCTCCCGCCCCAGCATCCAGTAGGGAAGCAGGTGTGTCTAATATTTCACAAAGCAGCTCTGTTGTTCTGGTGTCCAGAGACCATTGATGGAGTGCCTGCCTAGCTCCAAACCCATCTTCCTGCTCATCCTCTGTGACCTCGGGCCATTCTTTCCATCTTGGACTGACCCCTGGCCCCAGTTTCCCCAAGTCTGTCTTGGGAGCATCCGGGGAAGAGAGCGCCATGGTTCGCTCTATTTCATTTCCCTGGGCCTCAATTTCCTCATCTGTGAAATGGACGTGGTTATCAATGGCAATGCCTGCCTCATGAAGATGGCTGTTGTGTGGCTATCTAAGCTAGTGGGGCTGACTAGAGAGCTGTGGGCAATCAGAGGAGGAGGCGATGTAGTCACAATGAGGGCATCAGGAGAGGCTGGTTCACACATGAAAACCTGAACTGGTTTCTGGTCCACACATGAGACAAAGGACAGACCAAGTGGAAGAAGCTCAAAAACTAAAGCAGAGAAGCCGGAATATGCAGGGATAGAAAGGAGTGTCAAAGGAAGGAAGAGGAACGGGGAATACAGGAGAGGAAGGGAAAAAGTGAAGACTTAAACTTGGGAGAGGAAAAAAGAGCCATAGTTCAATCACAGGAGCCGAGAGAGAACCAAGAAGTTCTGCATCACAGAAGGCAAAAGAAGAAAGCAGTAAGGAGGTGGCATTGAGTCCTCAAGAGTTGTGTCCTACCTGGAGTAGAGGCAAAAGCTACCCAGGAGGGCTTCCCAGAGGAGGCAGCCAGGAGCTGCTGTGAGCCCAAGAACACGAGCTTCATGGGAAAAGGGGGCCTGAAAGTGAGCGTGAGCTTGGCAAGACACTGCCAGAAAAGGAGGGAGGGAGGGAGGGAGGGTTCCAGTGGTTATTACCAGATCTACACAAATATTGTTGTTTTGACTGGTGGTGGAAATAGGTTTATTTTTCCCCAGGAACCACAAGTGTGATGTGCAGGTTCATTTGAGAACACGATACCATGGGAAGAGCAATAGTCTCTGGCCTCTCTTTTCCCACTTCTCCTGGTGAGACACATAGACACATTCAGTCATAAAAAAAATAATCCAAACCACAAATGTTCAGTCTACAAATGCTGAGGGTCTCCTGGAAATATCTAATTTGTTACAATAATTTTTTAAAATCCCACTTTTTCAATACATAAAGCACTTAAAATAGTGCCTGGGAGATTTAAAAGCCCATGCACACCTTTGCTATCATTTGGAGACTGACTATCTCGACAACAAAGACCATGGACACTGCAGGCAGATCATCTGGGTGGCTGTGTGACAGTGGCCTAGTTTCTGAACCTCTCTGTGCCTCTGTTTCTCCATCTAACGGGGATAACAGTACCTTTCTCACAGGGTTGTGAGGATTATATGAATTAATACGTGTAAAGATCTCAGAAAACAGTGTGTAAGCAAATTCCCTGCCCCCCTAACCCTGTGCCATAGACTCACACCCCCCTCTCCTCCCAAATCAACCACATTTTTGGGCAGTAGTGTCCTTAGGACTATGGATTATGAGGGTGGGCATGGAGGGGAGAGAGAGGGAGAGAAAGAAAAGAAAAAGAGGAAGAAGGAGGAGAGAAAATAGAAAAAGAAGGGCCCCGTGACACCCCTCTCTGCCCACTCTCAAGGAGTCTCCATTCTGAGGAGACGCTGCCTGCACCAAGTAAGCAAAGTGCCAGGGGTGGGCTGGCAGGTGTAAGCAGCTCAGACCTGCTTAGGGTTCAAAGCCTCTTCATGCTGGGTTTGGCTGGGAACAAAGGTGTAGGCCAGTGGCCACCATGTGCAGGTTTGGCTCAGAGAGTCTGATTTGGGGATCATTTGCTCTTTCAACAGGTTCTTATGCTGAAGATGCTGGTCTAGGAAGGACAGCTGGAGAACCACTAGCTTAGGAGCTGGAACCTGGATAGACCTTGGCCTGCATCCCGGTTCTGCTCGCAGGAGCTGTGTGACCTTGGTCAGGTCCTGCAACCTCTTGGGTCTCAGTCTTCCCACTTCTAAATGTGGGATCTAATACCAGTCTTCAGCACAGCCTTGAGGACTCCATGAGGACAGGTAGGCAAGTGACCAGCGCAGGCCTGACCCCCCAGG
The DNA here is from genome assembly GCF_014898055.3 of Talpa occidentalis. Lineage (NCBI taxonomy): Eukaryota > Metazoa > Chordata > Mammalia > Eulipotyphla > Talpidae > Talpa > Talpa occidentalis. The sequence continues at coordinate 61,260,900 of NW_023602073.1, read as the reverse complement.
GAGCGGGCTCTGTGACTGTGGCTGGTCAGCCTCCGGTGGCAGGTACTGCTGGTTTTCCTCCAGTATCTGAGCTCACTAATGCACACCCAGTCATTGGCAGACACACACGGCTGCCAGAAAAGGACATTTTTCAGGCCATTGAGGGTGTGCCTTGTGAAAGTGCGACCTAGTGAGTTTTATATTAGATGCAAAATTGCTTTGATACTGAAACAGAAGCTACTGAAATAGAAGTGCTCTCAGTAACATAGAAATGGATTTACAGCTCAAATAGAGGCCTGGTTTATGTCCCTTCTATCTTGTTGCTCTATTATTCTGGTTAAAAAACAAAATTCACAAATTCAGAGATCTAATTGGCTTTGTTAAAAGATTCGTGAATTGGGCAGCATCTCAGCTACATACTGCAAAGGCTCACACAAAATGGAGGGCGTTTTTAGGCAAAAAGAGGGTGGGACAAAAGAAAAGATTATTTCAGGTAAAGCCAGGAGAGAGTGGGTTGGTGTGGGGGTGTCTTATCTCGCAGATGACCTTGCTGGTGTTGATTAGGAAACTCAAAATTGATTAGTTTACACTTTTGAGAGAGGTTGAAACTGCAATAGCTATGAAATCTGGGTAGGAGCCCAGCACGAACAACTCCATTTGGGGCCTGTTTTCCTGTTTTTCACATTCTCAATGTAAGACCTGTTCACCTCCTCATATAGGATGACTGCTCCAGCTCCTGCCATTGCATCCACATCCCATTCAGTCAGAAGAGAAGAAAGGGGAAAGAAATGTCCTATTTCTTCCCTTTCTAGTCACAAATAGTAGCTAAAAATATCATTTCTAGTCATGTTCTACTGGCCAGCTCTTAGTTGCCCGAACATCTAGCTGTTAAAATGCTATTTCTATGGAAGAAGGGCAGAAAGGCCAGGACAGAGTCAGAGTGGTATGTAACCCCTATTCATCCTTCCTTTCTCCTACTACTGAAATGTCGATGTCATGGCTGAAGCTTTACACAGCCTTCTAGGACCCAGAGATGGAAACTCTGTTAAGGAAGAGCATCAACTATCTGGAAGGGCCTTTGACCTGGTGACTTGTGTCAACAACACCAGCCTGAGCTGCTTCCCTCTCAGCTCTCTACATGAGAGAGAAGTAAGTATCTCATTTAACTCATTGCTATTTGGGATCGTCTGTCACTGGCAGCCAAACCTAACCTCAACTGAAGTCTTTTTCCCAGTTATTCGAGCTACTCCTCTTTCGAGCGCTCCAATTGAGCCCCAAGATCGCCAGTCATCACGTGGTTGGGAATTGGACAGGGATGGGGGTTCATAGGAAGTTCTACTATTTGGTTGAGTTGGCCCCTGTGCGGTTGTCCCTTCCTGATTTCCTCCTTCCTCTTCGACATACCTCTCCCCTATAGCAGGGTAGTCTGTATTTTTCACTTTGTCCCTTCTGACTTTCTTCTTTTCCTTCTCCCTTCCTTCCTTTCTGAAATGAAGGGCAGATGACCTCTGTGAGGCAAAGGGTCACATCTGGGGAACACTTAGTTCCTCAAATGTAGGGTAACTGGGCAGCTACTGTTCTGAGCCCACGTTCCAGGAGGGGGTGGATTGATTTGCATAAATCCTTCGAGATGTTCAGGGAGAGGAATGTGCTGCGCAGTTTACAGCAGTGACCTGTGGCCGTGAGATCTGTGGGCAGATTGGACTGAGTGGTTCCTGTTCTGTCTGCTTAGCCTCAGCACTTGACCTCCTCCTCTCCCCTACCCAGAGTACCCAGTTCACTCCAAAAACTTGTTGTTAGGCCTCAAATCTGGACCTGTCTCCCTAGTTATGCTGCCACCACCCCAGTCCAAAGTACCCTTTTCTGCCATCTCATAGCAGCCCCCTCCAGTCCATTCTCCACGCAGCCGCAAGGGAGCCTTCTGGAAAGACAGATCTGCTGTGCTCCTGCTGAAAACACCTCATTGATTTCCCAGTGCACTTACCACAATGTTCAAGCCTGAAACATGACCTCAAGGCCCCACAGGTCCAGCGCCTACTTACCAGCATCGTCCTGCCTTCCTGGCACAGCGGCCACATAGACCCTTTCTTGAGTCCTCAGACAGCCCCTCTCTCTGCCACCTTGAGGCCTTTGTCTGAGCCATTTCCTCTGCCTAGAACACCTGCGGGGTCTCCCCACCCCTCATCCCACACACACTCCGGCCCTTTCTCCCATGGGTGCCTGACTCAAAGGACATCTCAGAGGCCTGACAGGACGAGGCCCTTAAGCCTGCCATATGACTGAAACCTTTATGGCACCTATCATACGAGCTTATCACTTTCTATTTATCTGTGTGTTTATTTCAACTTAATTCAACACAATGAATATTTATGGCGTCCCTACTATGTGTCAGCTCCCCTTCCACAGCAGCTCCTCTGGCCCAGTGCCAGCATTTGGGGTCTCCTTTCTGACAGCCCCTCTGAATCTGCTGTTTGCCCTCAAGGGCCCAGACCAGCCCAGCCAGGAGACCAGGGCCTCTCTCCCAGCTGTCCTTTCCAGGGTCCCCCTGGCCTGGCAGTCGGGGCCAGTGGAGCAGGTAAGCATGAGCCAGGCACCTGGAGGCGAGTTCTGGATCAGCTCTGGACACAAGCTGGGGTCAGTCACTGCCCTCTCTGGGCTTCAGTGTCCTCATTTTTAAAAAGAGTAAGTCCTTTGGTATAACTTTGGATGAATCAGGCCTAATTGGTGTCATTGTGCTTTGTAGTTGTTGCAAATTGAAGGTTTACGGCAACCATCTTAAATGGCTTGAATTTACCAAGTAAGAGATTTGGAGCTGGCTCAAATCTTATCGGTGCCATTATCCCAACAGCAAATGCCTACTTTGTGTCTCTGTGTCACATTTATTTAAGATCTATACATTTCTGTAGACCTAATTCTATTGCACATTTAATAGGCTACAGTCTAGTGTAAACCTAACTTTTATGTGTGCGAGGAAACCAAAAAATGTCCTTATTGTGTTATTTATCACAGTGGCCTAGCACTGAACCAGCGAGTTCTCTGAGGTGTGCCCTTAGGCTCTGAATAACTGATGAAGACCTTTATGGAAAGTCCCTGGTGGATTTTAGCTTTCATTCATTCACCATTCATCCATTCACTCGTGGACACACATTTATTGAACATCTCCTTTAAGATGAGTTTCCTGTGAACAGAGACTATGTTCTATTATCCATTCAGTTGCTCTATTCCTTTTGTTTGTTATTCTTTGTAGATGTATTATTTTTATTGGGGCAACATTGTTTTACAATACTGCACACAGTGCAGGGGAAGAGGATCACCCCTCCTCAGATGTGCCTTGCCACATCACACCCGCAAACAAAGCACCCCTGATGCTCCATCCCAGTCCACTGGGCCACCGCCCCATTGATCACCCTGACCCCTCTCTGGTAGCCTCAATTTGACAGCCAGATTTCTAGGGTTGGTTTTAGTTTAGTCATGTCTGTTCGCCTATTTTGTTTCTTGAAAAAAAAACGGAATGCTTCACAAATATGCGTGTCCTCCTTGTGCAGGGGCTGTGCGAATTCTGTGCCATTCCAATGTTAGTGCAGGGGCTACCAAAATGAGCCTCTGCCATGCTTGGTACCTCTTACTTGGTAAATTCAAGCCATTTAAGATGGTCATTGAGGGCCTCCCCGGTGGCGCTGGCGGTTGAGCGCAGCGCTGTGAAGCTGCCCGCAGCCTCTGCAGCGCCGGTTCGATCCCGGCCGGCCAGCGAGGGTCCCACATGGCGCGCAGACCTCTCCTGCCGCCCGCTGCTCCCCTCAGCAGTGTACTTCAGTCCTTCTGCCTGCTCTGCTCCCCGCTCTGGCTCTGGTGAATTCTCTCACCCTCCCGCGCTTCTGACAGTACCCAGTGCTTGTATAAATAAATAAAAATAAATCTTAAAAAAAAAAAAATGATGGTCATTGAAACATGTATTTAGAGCCATTCTTAGGGGGTTGGGGGTGTTTTATAGTCAAACTTTGTCCTTTTATTTTTTAACACCTTCCTTTCATGTTTTGTTTGAATTTTATTTCCATTGTCTTATCTGTTACTTGTATAGATTTATTTATTAGAGGTTATAGTGAGATCTATACCCATGATCTATTTAATAGTTTGATTTCAAGTTCATTCTAATGGCCCATGTTTTTTGGTTTTTTTTTTTCCAAGATTTATTTTTATTTACTTGTGCATACAGGAACTAGGGTCTAGGCCAGAGGTGCAGGGGGAGGGGGTGAGAGGGTTCAGAGACAGAGTGGGGAGCAGAACAGGTGGATCTACTGAAATACACTGCTGAGGGGAGCAGTGGGCGAGTCAGGAGACGTCTGCTGCACCACGTGGGTCACCTCCCTGGCTGGGGATTGAACTCATGCTGCAGTGACTGACAATAGCTTGATAGGACTGAGACTTTAACCCCTGCACCACCAGGGAGGCCCTGGCTCAATTTTTCACTTTCCTCCTCCATGTTGAATAATTTTATCTGTTAGTTCTAGATGGGATTTGTTTTTATTTTATAGTAGTCCCTTTAGTATTTCTTTCAAGGCCAGTTTGGTGGTGATGTATTATTTTAATTTCTGTTTTTCTGTATAGTTTCTTATCCCTCCTTCAATCTTGAATGATAGTCTAGCCAGACAAAATATTATAGGTTGGAAATCTTTTTCTCTGAGGGTTTTAAATAGTTTCTGTCATTTTCTTCTTTACTGCAAGTTTCCACCAAGAAGTCCACAGATGGTCTAGTAAATGTTTCCTTGCTGTAACTCTTCTTTCACTAGATGATTTTAGTATTCTTTCCATCACTATTTTTCAGCAGTTTGATTGTAATGTGTCTTGGGTTTTTCTGTTTGGTATTATTTTGTTTGGGGTCCTTCAGTCCTTTGAATTGGGATATTTTCTTTCTTTCCCAGTGTAGGGTAAAGAAAATATCAGGCTTTTCTGCCCTTCCGCCATCAGGATAGATGATGGATCCTTGTCCTGAATGCATGCCTGATGGTGGGCACCTGGAATAGGGTGTGGGCATAGGTAGATGAGATTCAGCTGAGCTAAGACTGTGCTTTTAAGGGCGGCGTCACGGGGGACGCCAGGAGCAGCAGCAGCAGCAGCAGCAGCAGCAGCAGCAGCAGCAGCAGCAGCAGCAGCAGCAGCAGCAGCAGCAGCAGCAGCAGCAGCAGCAGCAGCAGAAGTAGAAGCCGAAGCAGAAGCCGAGAAGCAGCAGAACGAACGCTAGAGAGCCCAGATAGAGTGAAGACTTGCCTGCCAGCCTCCCAGCCCCCCAGCCAGCACCCCTGCCTGCCATATGCCTGGTGAACCCCAAATAAAAAACCTGCAAAACTACTGAGGACTCTGACTCCTCCTTTACCCGGTCTGCATGGGATCAGAAAACCTGCACTGTGCCTGTTCCTGCCCCTACACCCAGATTAGGGAGCTTCTTTCCTATTTTTTCTTGAAATATATTTTCTATGCCTTTCTCTCTCATCTTCTGGGACCCTCATGATATGGATATTGTTTCTTTTTAAATTTTCCCAAAGAGTTCTTAAACTATTTTCATTTTTTTTTTAATTCTTTCTTCTCCTTGCTGTTCTATTTGTGTTTTATGGCACAATGCACTCAAGCTCACTGATTCTATCCATCTGAATTATTAAATTCAGTTAAGGTGTTTTTAGGTCTATTAGTTCAGTTTGAAGCGTTCTTGTATTTTCTCTATCATGATTGTATTCCAGCTTTTGTTCATCCATTGTTTTTCTTATTTCAACAAGCACAGCTGTAACTGTTACCTAAACTCCTCATCAAGCAGGTTACACAGTTCTGCTGGATTAGCACTTCTCTTGTGATTTTATTGCTCCAGCATTTGTGGGATGTTGTTTTGTCTCTTTATTTTTAGTTTTTATGGGTTGAGACAGGAGCTTTCTTTTCTTATCTTGATGAATTGGCCTTACATTACATTTATAGTTACAAGATGTAATCCTAGATTATTTTCCTGGGATCCTTGGGTGACCAATGCCTCTGCACCTGTTCAGATGACCAGAATACTAACACCTGCAGGGTACAGGAGACAGAGCTGGTGCAGTAGGGACTGGGAGTTTGCTGCTCATGAGCACCATGCGGTTCAAGCCTCCTAAGGGGCTATGGGTATCCAAGGTGGGGATGGTGATCAGGGAATCTATAGTGACCTTCCCCTACCCAGGCCAACTTCTTGAAGTATCCCAAATAATCGTATGCTAGCTTCAACGCCTTCGCTGTAATTCAGCTCTGGTATATGATCTCTGCAACCAGTCATAGATATAACACCTGGAAGGAACTGGTCACTGCCTGAGTGTGTTCCCTTTGCCTTTCAAGTACAGAGTCTTGCCCAGGAGCTCTTGCTCCTGTTGCTAGGGCCAGATGCTTTGAACTCTGGTTAATGACAATGTACCATTTAGTATTATCTCCCCTTTGGCTGTGGTGGACATGAGGCAGGTGATTTGTATAACAAAGCTCAAGCTGCAGAGAAAAGCATAGTCTGTTAGGAGACACAGGTGAGCCAATCTAGCCCTCCGTAATAGTGGGTTCCTACTATTCAGGTCAGGGTGCCTGCCCCATGAGCAATTGAAAAATCAGCACCTTACACAGACCCCAGACTGGCTGCCACCAAGACTATGTACTGTCCTCAAGATCCCTTATTGAGGGGTGCAGTGTTTCATCTCTGGCTTTGGGCACCTAGATGCTATCTAGCTCTGTAGCATCTGGGTTTGTAGTTATCGATTGAGTTACCGCTGTGGCATTCTACCTCGGGTCTCTGCAACCCTACCCTGTAGTTCTCCAGCTGTAGACCATCCGTCCTGCAACCGACCCCATGTACCTCCTCTGCAGCGCAGTCCCTGATGTGGGCATGAGCAGAAGAAACCTTTTGTATTGCAGCTGCCCCTTCCTCTGTTGGGTTGCACAGTCCTGAAAAAGCTCCAAGCAGTTAAATAGTAGTTCTTCCTACCCTGTGTTGTCCCTCTTGATGCTGTTTATCCACTACAGATGGATATATAATCCAGTTGTAAATACATGGAAGAATCAAACCTGGTGTCTTCACTCTCCCACCATCTTGCAGGACTCTCCAGAAACCCTATTTAAGTGAAGCTTGGAGGCAGAGAATACCCACTTATTAGTAAATCAGCAAACCAGCTTGTCTTACATAGCCCACAGGAGGTGCTGCTGTTTCCCACTCTGCTAGAACTGAGGGGGAGGTCCTCCAGAGGACTATTTAGGGGACTGTTGAGCTTGGATTCTGGGAAATGAATGTGGATCTTGTCATAGCTCACTCTCCAATCTGCCTTGCTATTGTTTTGAATAAACACATTTCATTATTGGAATAACTGATTGATTGATTTTTCTTAGGTCAAGAGTTGCATGGATCATCTGCAGATTCATTCACTCTTGTCATGTATTTGAATTTGACTACCTGCTGCTGAGACAGACATGTGGCCTAGGCTTTGGGGCTGGTTGTTAAAGGTGATGAGCATTGGGAGAGGAACAGAATCTGCACTGCCCCATAGGACAGTGGGGAGTCACACACTGTTCTTTGGACCACATTCTGTCCCCTCCAGGTGTCACAAAATCCCACTTTGTTTTGATGGGATGAGGAAATAGACTCCACCTCTTGATAGAAAGTTTCTAAACATGGAAACAACCCAGTGTTCACTGATGGATGAGTGGGTAAACAGATCCATCCACTCGTACAATTGAATATTGCTTTAGAGAGGAATGACAGGAAGGTTCTAAAGAGCAAGTGAAAAAGAAATATGTTATGATCATTTTTGAAAACATGATAGGGTAAATAAAGTTGATCAGGCTTGTATGTCATTGGCCTCTGTGGCTATCACCTGTAGCCTTGATCTTGTTAACGCAGAAGGCACATGGGTGTGGGGCACACGTGGCTGACTATGGACACCTGAGCATGGGTGTGTGTGCATGTGCAAGTGTGCACACCTGTGCCTAGGAGGGAGGGAATAAAAACGGAGGTACCTGGGGAAGGGGACTCATGTTGCTGACTCTCTGCTGTCCTATTTCCCCTGCTTACCATTAAGACCTTTGAAAATTATGCCAAGGACTCCAAAATTCTCTCATTAGAATCAACAGTGAAACTACCCAGCCTGGGATGGTTGCAAAACAACAACCTACCATAAAAGTGGAGAGGAAACCTCCTTGCTTTTTTCTTTACTTTTTAATTGTGATTAAATACATGTTACATAAAATGTACTATCAATCATTTTAATGTACTGTTCAGCAGCAATAAATACATTCACACTGTGGTGCAACCAACTACCATCCATCCCCATAACTCCTCATTTTACAAAACTGAAATGCCATACCTATTAAACAGTAACTCCCCATTCTCAACCCCTGTCAACTGCTATTCCACCTTCCATCTCTATAAATCTGACTCTAGGGCCTCCCCGGTGGCGCAGCGGTTGAGCACTGGGTTGCGAAGCTGCCCGCAGCTTTTGCAGCGCCGGTTCCATCCCCGGCCGCTGGGCGAGGGTCCCACATGGCGTGCAGACCTCTCCTGCCGCCCGCTGCTCCCCTCAGCAGTGTATTTCGTCAGTCTGCCTGCTCTGCTCCCCGCTCTGCTCCCCACTGCTAGTATAAATAAAATAAATAAATCTTTAAAAAAAAAATCTGACTCTAAGTACTTCATATAAGTGGTATCATACAGTGTTTATTTTTTGTGAATGATTTATTTCACTTAGCATCTTGTCTTCAAGAATCACCCAGGTTATCGCACATTACAGAATAGCCTTCCTTTCTAAGTTTGACTAATATTCCACTGTATGAGTGGATTTGCTTCTCCATTGATCCACCAATGGACACGTCGGTTGCTTCCATGTTTTACCTGTTGTGAATAATGCCACTATGAGCATGGATGTACAAATATCTCATCAAGATCCTGCTTTCAACTCTTGGGGTTATATACCCAGAAATAGAATTGCTGGATCACTTGATAACTATATATATATATATATATATATATATATTAAAGATTTATTTATTTATTTATACAAGCACTGGGTACAGTCAGAAGTGAGGGAGGGTGAGAGAATTCACCAGAGCTAGAAGGGAGAGCAGAGCAGGCAGACTGATGAAGTACACTGCTGAGGGGAGCAGTGGGCGGCAGGAGAGGTCTGCGCACCATGTGGGACCCTCGCCGGTGGACAGGGATCGAACTGGCGCTGCAGAGGCTGCAGGCACCTTTGCAACCCAGCGCTCAACTGCTGCGCCACCTGGGAGGCCCTTGGTAACTATATTTTTAATTTTGTGAGGAAACACCATACTGTTTTTCACAGTGTTTCTGCCATTTTACATTCCCACCAACACTACACAGGTTTCCTTCCATTTCCTCTACACCCTCTCTGTAGGGTAAATGAATTAATCAGGTTTTTCACACCATTAGCCTCTGTGGCTATCTATCATTTGTGGCTTTGATCATGTTGCTGCAGAAGGTGCATGGGAGTGTGGGGACAGGGCACGTGTGCCTGATTGTGGACACCTGGAGCATGGGTGTAGGCATGCCTAAGTGCACACCTGGGCCTAGAGGTGGAGATAAAAGCAGTGGCAGTAGCAGCAGTGAGAGGACAGGTGGCGTGACTACAGAGGAGGCGAGACCATGAGACCACATGTGAGCGAGAACATCAGAGAGAGGCCAGAGAAAGAGCACAAAGATTCATGGGGGCACTGGGAGGCTCAGTTGCCTGCCTGCCTCCTAGCACCCCCTGCCTGGCCCATGCCTGCCTCCTGGCATGCCAGCCTCCCTGCCTGGGGTACCTGTGTACCTGGTTCACTGGGAAAGCAATAAAGCCTGGAAAACCCACCAATGGCTCCGAACTCTCTTTATCTGTCTGCCCAAATGGATAGTGAACCTGCTTTCTGCTTGCTGGCACAACTCTCATCAGTACTTTTCAAATTTTTTGATAGTAGCCATCCTACTGGGGATGGTATCTTCATTTCCCTCCTGATTAGTGGTGTTAAACATCTTTTAATATACTTTTTATTTTTTCTTCCATCCTTTTATGTCCTCATTTTCACAGTTCCCCTCAGGGGTTGGTGCTTAAACCACAGTGGCCCGTGAATTTGGTGCTTCTACTATGTCACGGCCCACCCATGAGAGAATGTGATACCAACTGACATCGCACAGTATCACCCAGCTGCTGTGAGGACATGCGCTGTGAGAGCCCAAGGGGACATCTGCCCAGACCCAGGGGGAGGGGAAGCCAAGGAGAGCAGAAATATTTCAGATAAGTCAGTCAGACAAGTGGGGGTGGGGAGTGTCAGGGATAGGGTAGGTGGGATAAGTCCTCTGTGCTGGGTGGGAACAGCGTGTGCAAAACCGCTGAAGGAAGAGAAAAGAGATAAGCAGGAGAGGATACACAGACCAGTTGGGCTTTATCTGGAGTCTAGTGGGAAGTATTTGAAGGGTTTTAAGCAAGAGAGTGTATAAAATTTTATAATCAACTTCAAAGTTTACTTTGAAAAAAGTGAAATGGATTTGAGAAGTATTTAGGAAAGAGAAACATTGGGTGTTGGGGCTAGTTGGGCATAGGGGAGAGGAAAGGGCAGTTCCCCAGGTTCTCATTGCAGCTCCACCTTGGGGTTTGCCCAGATTCTGCCAGGGCAGCACCTTTGCAGCGTTTGCCAGGAGCCATTATGCTCCTGGCACACCGTGCACACCTGTCAGGTAGCTGGGCCCACAGATGTGACAGAGCCCCTGGGACACTCCCTTCCATCTATGAATTCTTTAACAACCACAATGCATGAGTAAGATTCCTCTGGTCTTCCAGAGAGAGCTGCCAAGTTGCTTTCTGAGAGGAAGAGCTACAGGGCTCTGCACACAGGGGAGCATATCCCCAGCCCTCCCCTCACCCAGTGCACAAACTCCAGAGACCAAGTGCCCACTGACCTTCAGCTGGGATACCTGGGTAAGGGAGGACATGAGGATGGAGAGCTTTCTAGCACACCTGAGGGTGGGAGGTGGGTCTACATGAGCCTGGGGGCCTGTGCCACTTGCTCTGGTCACCTACCACTAGCACCCTTGTGCCCAGGGCAGCAAAGCCACAGGTCAGGGGGCCCTATATTCCTGGGACAATAAATTTCAATCAAAGAATTCAAGAAGAATATTATTTTTATATTTAAAACACCAGATACACCAGATTATATTTAATACACCAGATTTAATACACCAGAAAGTAAACTTTCTGTGCCGCTTGTAGAGAAACAGGAAGCTTGCAGGACTCTGAACTGGCTATTTCCAGTAACGCCCTCAGGGGAGTGCAGTCTGGCCGTGTGGGCACCACTTTTGTGGAAAAGTCAGAGAGTGATCAGGCAGCCTGGGTCCCCAGGACAGGCTCTGCAAACAGCAGCCGCTGAGAACAACAACATGTGGAAGGAGCTGCGGGTCACACAGGTGTGATAAGCTGCTCCCAAGGCAGTGACCACAGAGTCTCTGACCTGGAGGGGACGGTAGAAATTTGGCTGAACCTCTCTCTGGTGATCGCCTCTCTGGGCCCTGAGGGTTACAGGAAGTCACTTCTGTTATCTCTCCTTCTGGCTGCTGCTCCAGCCAGTTCGCTCCAGCACTTGGGGCCCACCAAGGACAAACCAGGGCAGCCCAGCGGACTTCAGTCAGAGTCAGCAGGAGGAAGCAGAGGGAAGACAGCCAGTCCTTGCCCCTCTGTTTGGTCTCTGGTTTCACTAGCAGTGCCCATTCACCTTTGCTCTCTGGTCAATGTGTACCAGAGTGGCTGGAGGTTAGACAGGGGACCAAAGGACAGGTAGGTATGGACATGTTGTGGGATAGTGGTGGGTGAGGAAAGGGTCACAGTCCTTTGTGGTCTGGAAGGAGGAGAAAGAAAAGAGGAGAAAGTGCACAGGAGACAAATAAAGGACTGTCATCTTCCTCAGACGTGAGAGACACCCTAGGAAGGACACCAGGCCACTAACTTCCTAACAGTGGGTCCAATAATACCTCTGAAGAGGTGCCAAGTGGCCTGGCTACAGGATATTTGGTACAGAAAAATGAGAGCTGAACCCACTCCTCAGGAAGCTCCTGATAGGAAGGGGAGACATGGCCCTGGCCTCAGGGAGCCCCAGTCTGAGCGGGAGCCCATTCCCTGTCCTCAGGGAGCCCCAGTCTGAGGGGAGATCCAGCCCTGCCCTCAGGAAACCCCAGTATGAAGGGGGACACAACCCTGACCTCAGGGAGCCCCAGTCTGAGGGGGCAGACAGCCCTGCCTCAGGAACCCCAGTCTCAGGGGTGAGACACAGCCCTGCTTGAGGGAGCCCCAGTCTCAGGGGGGATAGAGCCCCTATCCCAGGGAGCCTTGGTCTGACAGAGAGAACTGGCTATGCTCTAAAAAAGGCATGGTGGGTTTGGTCTCCTTATGGCTCTGCAAAAACTCTGGCCAAGCTCACCACAGGTACTTCTGTGACTTTGCTTTGAATTTCTGTAAACAGAAATGGGAAATCCCAGCACCTGAAACTCTTTTAATCAGCCTTCTCAAGTGCCCTTCCCTGGGTGACTCAGCTGTAGGAAAATCACAGCTCCTGAGTGAACCCGGAATGAAAACTGAAAGGGGAGCAATGAAAGGCTGCTATTGACACAGCCTGCGCAGCTGATCTGCTTGTCCACACAGGTGGCTCGTCCAGTCAGTCACCAGCCCTTCCTAAGGCCACTGACAGAGCTCGTGGGGGTCCAGGCCAGGAGGACACCCATCCCCCGGAAGCCCCTACAGCAGGGCTGGGTTCTAGGTCCAGGCTGGGTTCAGTGCCCAGAAGTGAAAGTTTGGATAGCCTGAGCAGCGGGGCGGGAGGCCACTGGCTGTGCAGGACTTCAGGGACACACCACACCCCCAACTGAATGCCCTCCCTTGCCCTTCAGAGTGCCAGTCCTGCCCTCCTTCAGCCTCTCTGGCCCCTCAGAACTAACAACACGCTGTCTGAGTCCCTGCCAGCGCGCGCTGCCGTCGCCTGACTGACTGGGATGGGAGGGTGTGTATCTTCTCAGCTATAACCTCAAATCTCAAGAACAGGTATTTTAAATGTAATATTTGTGGGCCCAGCTTTTGGAAAAATATAAATGAATGAAACTAGAACTAAAACTCCATTTTCTTGGCAGAAGCAAAAGGTCAAAGGACACCAGCCCCACAACCTTTTCCAGGAAGGGTGGGAAGAGACGCCTCCCTAAGCTGAAAGGAGCCTTAGAAATAGTCAGCAACCAAGGTCCAGCAAGGGGAAGAGACCTGCCCAAGGCCACACAGCTTGCCAGGAGCAGAGAGGCAGGGCTCCCACTGGGGTCCGCTGTCTCCCTCTCTCTGCCTGGTCCTCCACCCTTGTACCTGGACCCTGGGCTCCAGGCCAGGCTGATACCTAGCAGGAAACACACTGTTCTGTTCTCTCTCTGGCGGGGTGGGGCAGCACAGACATGGCAGTAGCTGACCAGCTCCACCCAGGGTGGGCAGAGATCATCATGAGAAAAGGCTGGCCAAGCTGGCAGCTTCTGTGGTTCAGGGAAAGCTGTGCTTTGCAAACATGGAGCCCCATCCCAAGTCTAATGCAAACACCAGGACGTTCCAGGCAGTGGGAATACCAGGGCTACCCTTCACCTACCAGGCAGCTCCAGGCCTCCCTTAGGCTATTGTCCCAGAATAGGCTGCTCTAGAGGGGCCTGCCCATTTTCCTATTGCTCCCCAATGGCAGCAGTGTTTAGAGATGATCATAAAACTTACTACCTGACTCTTCACAAATATTTCCTCACCTTAGTCTCTTTCCTAGGCACAAGGTAACTGCTATCATTATCCTGTTTTACAGGACAATGACATTGGGGCTCTCAGATGCAGTGTCTTGCCCAAGGTGGCACAGCCAGTCACCTGTGGAGCTGGGACACCACACTCCAGCTCCCTCTTTAGCACCATCACACCTCTCCAAGCTCTCAAACTCCTCCCAGGACCCTGGAAACAGGAAACAGACTAGGGATAAATGATAAAGTGGCTGCAGAACTGGGGGACTATGTGGTGGTAGGATTATTGCTCAGCCAGAACTGCCCTGTATGTGGGAAACCCATTTGCAGTCCCCTTTGCTCACCTTCCCCTGCTCAGGAAGGGAGGGGACAGGACTAGCATCTGACATCAGAGAAGCACCTACTGGGTGCCAGTCTGGCCCAGGCACTTGTAAGGTGATCTTTAGCCCAGGGCAGGGCAGCTAATTTGAACTTCCATTGAACTAACTGTAAGGCTGGTGCCTTGAGGGTGAAATCTCCATGACAGGGGCCCAGAGCTCAGCTCTCTGGTCTCTTCTGCCCAGTACAGTCCTCATGATGGAGACACAAATGGCCCCTACTGCATTTCCTTGCAGGGTTGCCTCAGAAACACTGCAGAAGGCAGAATCCAGATGGCAGTCCAATGACTTGGTGACATTCAACGTTCTTAGAACAGACATTGAGGGGTACTGGTGCCAGACTCTGGGGACCAAAGGGGACAATGAGGGGTCACTGCCCTTGATGTATGATGGGGGGTTGAGTGGAACTGCAGGTGTCAGCACCAGATTTGGAGGCTGCACCAGATTTGGAGGCTGCCCAGACCTGGGGATGGAATGATTAACTTGGGGGGGGGGATGGGAAGGAAAGAAGGGTTACTGCAGAAGAACTTAGCTGTGCTTTGAAAGGCAAATTGAGATAACAGGTTTTCCTGCCCTAGAAACCACAGGATTACGTGGAAATTTGATAATCACAGGAGATAAAGGAAGGGAAAGTGTCTTGTGACCTGATTTAAAAAAAAAAAAAATCCTAACAGACAACTTGAGGGCCTGTTTCTTTTCCGCAGGTGAGGTAACAGACTCAGAGGCAGAATGTTTACCCAAGGTCAGCCAATAATTTATGGGATAACACAAACTTGAATCCTTCTCAATCCAATTCTGGGTTCTGGTTCCTCCACACTGACTTCCTCAGAGAGTGAATTGCGTTGCAAAGTTATTTTCTTAGTATCTTGTTTTATGAATGCAAATATACCCTCTGGACTAGTGGGCAGCGTGCTTTGCAAAGACAGGGCAAATAACCGGGCAGAGAAGAAAATGCAAATGTGGAAAGGGAGGGAGAAAGGACAAGGGACAGTTTGGGAACAAGTAAGGCTTGGGACTAGGAGGGTGATTAAGGTACCCAGTCAATGGGGGTCAAAGAGGTCTGTCTGGAAGTGAAAAGCAAGCTCAGACAAGGGAGATCAAAGTGTCAAACACAGGCTTTGCCAGATTATCAAAGGCTCAGGGTCCAGACCCTTCCTGGGTGAGAAACTGACATCTGACCCCAAAGACCTACACCCCCACCCAGCCCTCTCAGTCTCCACTCATCTGAGCACTGCACTGGCAGAGGGGAAGGGGGCAAATGGGGGTTCCCTCACCATTTTCCCTTCTCTGTGCAGAAAGTACGAGAAGAATAAGTGCCATTCTGAAATGGTCCACCCTGAAATCCACCCCCAAAGTGGGGCAAGAGCCTTGCTGGATTCCTTTCACTTGTTTCCTAGAAATCATGATCTGGCAGTGGGGTTTTGATTCCAAGAAAATGCCATTTTCATTTCATTTCATTGAAAATGTCAAGTTGAGAAACTTATCCCCAAGTTAAGAGGACTCTGAGGATAATGTATTTTTTTTAATTCTTTGTTGACTTCCTCCATTCCACCTTCCAACCGCCTACATCATGAAGCCATGGACAAATTTGGAGACAACTCAAAAAAAGAATAAAAGAAACTAAAAATTGTACATTACCCCATTCCCTAAGTGAAAAACTTCAGTTAACAGTTCGGTGTATTTTCTCCCGCTCTTTATTCTACATCTACATGAGAATTTCACGGAACACTAGGTGGCTACAAGGCTTTTTAGGGCAACCTTCTGCCTCCTAGCAGGAAAAGTGAACATGGTTGCCTTTTCTAAAAGGCCTAGAGGCACCCACAGAAAGGCAGGTCAGTGGGTCTTCTTGGGGAATCCGGATGCCAAATAATTTGCATGTATTGATTTTTCAGCTTGATTTACAAAAACATTCCTGGGACTTTGACCAAATCCAAATCTACTCTTCCAGCTAGTCCTGTCTTCTTAGGTGTTTATCGAATCTCATGCTCCCGTTTGCTGCAGCCTGAGTTGGAGTCCTTTCTTATACTCAGAAAGAATTGTCCCTGTCCAGGCTGGTTCATTCAAAGTGGTTAGGCCAACCACCACCAAGCATGCCTCAAGGCCCTATGCCATTGACTCCACATTTGGAAAGGTTTGGATAGGCAAATTGTGGGTGTCAGTTGATGATAACAGTAGCTGCCACCTACTTGAGGTTGGATGCCCTAGTGAGCTCTTTACATTGTTGTCTCGACTGACCCTCACAGCCCCCCTGACCTAAATCCTGCTCAAAGAGGGGGGCACTGAGACTCAGGAGCTATAGGGTTATGTGCCTGAGGACACCTGGTATGACAGTCCAAATTCACTGACCTTTGCACTCTTCTCCTGTAAGTCCACTAGGCCCAGTGGAAAGCATGGTTATATGTGAGTGCTGAAGGCAACTGTTGCTCACCCCAAGATAACCCCATGTTACCACACTGCTGTGCTACCATTCCCACCAAAGGCAAAAGATCAGGCCTTTTAGTTAACCTGAGGAGTCTTCTCACATCTAAAAGCATAAATTCCATGAGACTATTTAGACCCTGTAAATAATTGTCACCTCCATTATTGCTATCAAAGGTGACTCAGGAACCCCACTTTGGGGATAGCTAGCAAAGTCAGCACATTTAGTCCCTGGTCCCCCATCAGGTATTCAAATATCTTGGGGATCTCTTCCCTATTGAGTCATCCATGGGTGATTTATTGAGCATCTAGGGTAGACCAGGCACTGGGTCAGGATAGAGGCTCAGGTACTCCCAGGGGTGTGAATTTCTTCATAACCTGGATATACCTGTTTATCAGGTCAGATTCTCTAGGAAGTTGCTGCTGAGATGAAGTTAGGCCTGGGAAAGGGGCATTGGAGTGACTTCCGTGAAAGGAAATGGGCAGAAGCAGGATTGGGCAACACACATTTCTCTACCAGCCCATAGGGAAACTCCAGAGCAAAGATTAACCGCTGGAGGAGCACTGATGGAGGTGAGTGGAAATGACCAGGCCCTGGAACAGATGCTGTGTTCAGCCACCAGCCCCCAGTCTAGGACTAGAGAGCTGTGAGCCAGGGCGCTGCCGGACAAAATAGGAAAAAAGTGCTTGGTTTCCTCAGTCCAAAAAATGGGCAGATGAACTAAAAAGACATGTCTCCAAAGAAGAAATTCAAATGGTCAACAGGCATATGAAAAAATGTTCAACATCACTAATTAGAAGGAAATGCAAATCGAAGCCACAACAAGAAACCACCTCATACCATGGAGAATGGCCCATATTTAAAAAACTTTAAACAACAAATTGTGGCAGGATGTGGAGGAAAAGGAACTCTCTTACACTGCTGGTGGGAGATCAAACTCGTCCAATTGCTATAGAAAGCCGTGTGGAGTTTCCTCAAAACACTAAGAATAGATCTACCATGTGATCAACCCAGCAATTCCACTCCTATGAACCTACCCAAAGAACACAAAGCACTAATTTGAAAGGAAACCTGTACCTCTATATTCATTGCAGCACTATTTATAACAGGCAAGATAGGAAACAACCCAAATGCCCCAAAACAGATGTCTGGATCAAGAAGATGTGGTATGTATACACAGTGGAATATTATTCAGCAATAAAAAAGATAAACTCATGCCATTTGCAGCAACATGGATGGAGCTGGAAGGGACTATGCTAGCCTAAATTAGAGGAGAAAGATAAACATCATATGGTTGTTCACCTATATTTGGAATATAGAGAAAATGAACAAAAGGTCAAGGAAAAGACAAAACTTGCAAGCTGACCATTGATCTGAGGCATACAGCATGGGAGGGGCAGAAGGAGGGGTCAAAACAGTGGAGGGAATAACACAAGGGATTGTGGTGATAGATCATGAGTGCTGTGGTGGTGGGAGAACTATGGGGACCACACCTGAGGGGAGAAACTAATTACTGTATAAAAATGAACAATGGGGGCCTCCCCGGTGGCGCAGCGGTTGAGTGCTGGGTTGCAAAGCTGCCTGCAGCCTCTGCAGCGCCGGTTCGATCCCCGGCTGCTCCCCGGCCACCGGAGGAGGGTCCCACATGGCGCGCAGACCTCTCCTGCCGCCCGCTGCTCCTCTCAGCAGTGTACTTCGGTCCTTCTGCCTGCTCTGCTCCCCGCTCTGGCTCTGGTGAATTCTCTCACCCTCCCGCGCTTCTGACTGTACCCAGTGCATGTATAAATAAATAAATGAATAAATAAATGAATAAATCTTTAAAAAAATCCTAATTCTTAAAAAAAAAAAGAACAATGATGTAAGAAAATAAATAAATATGGGGAGGGGGAAGTGGGTGGTGACCTGGGTGCCTCACTCTCTTCACCCTACTCCCAACCCTGGGGTCCCTGAAGAGGCTAACAACTGGAACTATCAGCTGACCACACCCCTTTC
The DNA here is from genome assembly GCF_014898055.3 of Talpa occidentalis. Taxonomy (NCBI): domain Eukaryota; kingdom Metazoa; phylum Chordata; class Mammalia; order Eulipotyphla; family Talpidae; genus Talpa; species Talpa occidentalis. Next base: position 61,242,365 of record NW_023602073.1, on the reverse strand, counting down.
AACTGGGCAAGTCACAGGACAACGTGGTGTGTCTCTGTGTGGGTCACATTCTGCCATTTACCTTGTGTTTCCTGGGGTCCTCCTGGGTGCCAGGCTTTGGGGAAGGAAAATGAGCAAATCGGACTGGCTCTGCCCCTCAGAGCTTACAGTGAAGGGTGTCTCCCTGCACGTCCCTGGGTGTGCCTCAGTGCCTGGGTGGGGGTCAGGTGCCCACCTGCAGAGTCAGAGCAGACCTAGAGCTCTGGCTGTGACCACCTAGGGCCTGCACACATGAGACACGCACGTGCACACAGAATCAAGGGGCAGGATTTTCGGGAAAACTGCCATTTCAGAAGATGGAGGACTGGAGGGGCAGGAAGAGGCTGCTGGGCAAGTGGGCTGACGGGTGAACCATGTGTGGTGGGACACTCTTTTAGGAATGTGTCAAGAGCAGGAGACTGCAAAGGGATCTCAAGAAATCCTGGTTGCCAGCTGGGCTCGAAAGAGGAGCCCACAGAGGAAACATTTCTGCTTCCTTAAGAACTGGGGAATGGAAAGAGAAGGGAACTTGAAGAAAACCCAGAGACTGAGGTCCAGGGCTGGGCAAGGAAGGAAAGGAGCAGGGAAGGGGAGGGCAAGGGTGAGAGCCAGCTGAGGGCCAGACAAGGCACCTGTCACTCCATCAGCCATCACTGACCCTGAGCCACATGCAAACCATGCATTTGAATAAGGAGTGGCAGGGCTATTTGTATAGCCTTTCCATAATGCCCCCAGGATTCCTCTTCACTGAAATGAGTACTTTGCCCAGGCCAGAAAGCTGGGAGTCCTTCTAGATCTCAGCCCATCAGCAACCCAACTCTATGAATCCTGCTCTTGGCCTCACTGGACCACCTCCCCCTCTGTCCCCTCGTGTCAACTGTCTCTAACTCACCTGTCTCCCACCTCCCTGCTCCCTTGGATTCATACTCTTTGCTACAAAACTTATCATAGTACTCTACCCCCTAAACCCCTTACCTTGGTCTTTAAGATAAGGCCTTATTGTGTTTTGCAGCCACCTCTGCTCCCCCTCTTGTAGCTCTGCCTTGCAACTCTTTCATCCTCAACGCACGCCCACAACCCCAAACACCCCAGGGGTGTGTACCTCTGGACCTTCCTGCTTCCCACTGTCTGGAATATGGCCTTACTTAAGCTTACTCAAACTAATGCTGAATGAAGGTTTATTTCTAGCTTCTCCTTATCAGACAAGAACAGCAGGGTGTGCTTGCAACAATGGGACAAAAATACCCCAAACCATTTTAAACAAGAAAAACAAAAATCCCAATCTCTCATCAATTGACAAGCTGTGTTTCAGAGCGCAGGCCAGAAAGAGTACACACTGTCCTTGAGGTGACATTTCATTGCCTGGAGACACCATTACGTTTCCATGGGAGACGGAACTAAGATGCCTGAGTCTTGGTTAGGGGAACAACATTCAGAAGCAAGGGGTGGTCACTCTGTTGCAGTTCTGGATCCAAATTCAATTTGCAGAATCAACTGATGAGACTGCCAGCTTGTGTTTTCTATATTCTTCCACCCCATAAATACTGCTCAAAGCCCTATCCTTGGAGAGATTGATTTGAGAGCCTAGCCTCCTGTCTCCTGCCAGGTGACCTGACATTAAACTGGTTCTTTTCTGAAAAGCTGGTGGCATGGTCTTCGGCTTCCGTGCCGTTGGGTAGCATGTCCATGTTTGCCAGTTATGACTGCTGTTATCTCCAGCTTGTGCAGCCCTACCCCAGGAAGCCTTCCCTGGATTCCTCATCTCCACTCCAAAATGAGGTGTTTCTGCTCCAATTCCCTACCGTGGCCTTTACCAAGAAGAACAAACCCCTGTCTGTCCTGCCCACGTGCTACCTGCAGGGCACGGCACAGCACCCGTGTTTTCAGCAAATACTCTCCGGGCATCTGCTGAATGGCCAGCACCACAGTGGGCCCTGGGGAATGATGGGGGATTATTTTCTGTTCTCACTGTACTTATCGTCTTGATTTTTGCGTCTTTTGGTGACTGTGTGGTTTTAGAATGGGAAAAGGAATAGTGGAGAGAAAAGAAAGGGAGGGAGGGAGGTGGGAGAGAGAAAGGAGATAGTAAGGAAGAAAGAAAACTGTTCCTTATCCAAGCTCCTGCGTAAGGTAAACCAAGGTCTTCTCAAGCTGGGGCCCTGCCCTGTCCAAGTTACTTGTCTCCCTTCTTGTCACTATATGTTTCCAAGAGAATGCAGCACCCCAAGGGGTCACACTCTTCCAGCCTCTGAGCCTTTGCACTCCCCTGAGCTGTGCCTCCTCCTAGACCCCAGCTGCCGCTCTTGGAGTTCCTGGCTGCTTCTTAGGACTCAGCTCCATGCACTGTCTACCCAGCTTGTGTCACATGATTTTTCTCAGGGTTCCCGTGGTGTGGGCAAGCTCCCTGCTGGCACTACTCCTGTCACAGGCTAGCCACTCCATGCCATCTTTCTCCCACCAGGCTGTGCACTCCAGGAGAGCAGAGGCTGAGTCTTACTCACCTAAGAACCTAGACCCGCGCTGGCACAGACCAGCCCCTGGCTGTCAGTGGAGCTGAGTGGGAAAATCTTGACTCAAATCCTGCACTGTGGTCAGCACCTCAGTCTTCCCGGTCCTATTCAGGCCAATACACCGGAAGGCCAATCAGGGCTGACCGTCCAGCCAGCTGGGCCCTGGGGGCTCTCCATGTTTCTATATGGCACTTTCTCCCTGTAGTGATGTCACCCCCACACCCCCACCCCCTCCCCATTTCCTTGAGGGTCGTCAATGCTAGGCTTGTGAGGGGCCTTCAGGGTCCTGAGCCCAAGTGTGGCCTATGGCACCTCAGAAACTTCTCTCTGCCCCCAGTGGCGAATCACCCGACCTCAATACCACAGATTTGTTGTTGCTGCATTCGAGCCTTACTTACATAAAAGCATCACACCACGTGCCCCTTCTTCCACTCAATGATGCGTCTGTGTGATTCACTCGCTTTGTCACACCCAGCAGTCCCGTCTGTGCTCAATTTCTCCCCTGTATGCTATCCCGCTGGATGGCTATGCCGTAACTTATCTTTCCATTCTCCCTTTCATGGGTTTTGTGGACGTTTCCAGTGTTTGACTCAAGGGTGGTGTTGTGAATGTTTTTAGCAGTCTTATGGTGAGGCCACACGTGCACTCCTTTGGAAAGAAACCTAGGAAAAAGTTGTTGCATCATGAGACATAAAAGTTGTCAGCTTGAAAGACGTTGACAGTTTTCCCAAGTTGTTGCACACTTGCCTTTTTATTAAAAAATAAACCTTCCTTTTAATAAAAAGGAAAGTCTAAGCTTCTATAAACATATGTCTCCCCTGATCTTCACAAGCCCAGAGCTGGTAATAGTGTGTTGAGAGGAAGGAGGGAAGCTGGCTCGGTGACAAATTGCACACAGCATGCCTGATACCTTTGGAATTTTGAAGCGTGTTAAAGTATAACCTAGGAACTTTTTTTTTTAACTAAGGGGAGAAAAGCCCTATTGCTTATTCAGGCAGCTTCTAAGGGTCTTTGGAACACCTCCTTCAGCTTTTGCTCACCCACAGATCTCTGTCTGAGACGCGCCCTCCTCACCAGACTGTCCAGTCTTAACTCATACGTGAATGCTTCAGTCTCCAGGAATAGAGCACTCCTCTGTTCCCTGCAGAGGGAGGCACCCAACCTGCTGGGAAGGAGTTCCCAGTGAGAAGCAGGAATTATGGAGCCTCGGAAAGAACAGAGGAGATGGAAAATAGAATTGGATAACAAACACAGGGTTAAGATTCCCAGGAGATAGAGAACAAGGTGTGGTCCAGATTCACCCGAGATGATCTGGAAAGACTTGTTAGGAAGGGTTTGAAGGGCAGGGGTGACAGAAGGAAAAGGAAAAAGGGAAACACCACCCGAATGTATATGGGAGGTGGATATGAGAATGTGTGGGCCATGGGGTGCTCCTCCCTCCTCCTTTCTGTTTGGAAACTTCCATCACCTCCCCACACTGACACCCATATCCCCGACCCAAGAACGCTGGACAATTCTTATTCAAGGACACCCTCTACCACCTACTCACTCAGGCCTAGGAAGCAGACGGAGAACGCCCCTGGCCCACCCTGGCCCGTGATCTGTCAGGGAGCACCTGCACCGCTACCTGCAGCCAAGAGGAAGTCGCTTTGAGCTAGCCCTGGAGAAGGGAACCAGCACCTTCTGGATGCATCCACTTCTCTCCACTCCATGTCCTCTGAGAATGACTAAGAAGCATCAGGCAGCCGTAACACCTGTGCATGTCCTCTGAGAAGGACTAACCAGCCATAACACCTGGCAGAATTTAGAGATGTCACTCACTTACTCTCTCATTCATTTCTTCAGCACAGCACTATGGGCCAGGTCAGCAAAGGTACTAATGACAGAAGACAGACATTGCTCTGCTAGCTTATGCCTGAGATGGTTTCTCTGGTTTGATGTGATTTTAGAGAGTGTTGGAAGATTTCCCCTTCCCAAATGAAGTTTTTCCTTTAGCTTACGTGAAATCCCAACATGATAGTTGCTTAACTTTTAATGAGCAGTGGATTGTGGGGCTTGAAACTCAAACAGTTTGGGAGGGGACATTCTTAGAAAAGTAATTAAAAATGACAAAGTTTACAAAAATATCCGGGAATTGCCAGGGCCTATTTCAGGGCCTGGGAAATGCCCAGGGAAGTGAAAGATGGGTACTAAAGCTTGAGCTCCCTAAGGTCTCAGTAAATCCAGCCCTCTATGGGCTAAAGTTTTGGAATGCAGGCATTAATGAAAGCAGTTAGTCCTCAGGATAAGGTTCATGGAATTGTTATAGGACCTGACCCAAAAGAGCGGTCCTTTGCACTCTAGGGAAAAAATTCAGCAGAGCACTACGTATAGTTGAACAGGCCAGGCCTGATGAAAGACTCGTACTTGAGTGAGCCAGTGCTGGGGAGGAAAACAAACCAGGCTCCTCAAAGAGAGAAGATAATTAAAGAATTGACCCAAGGGGCGGGTGCAAGAGAAAAGCATCATAACTTGTTCTGGGTTGGTCCAGGGTGACACTCCAACTGTGCATGCAGGCTCTGGGCCTTCTACCTCCAAAAAATTGTGAGATAATCACTAGTCAGGGTCTAATCCTTTTGGCCTACAACAGCCCCTCACAGTCAGGGTGGGGGCCAAATTATTTGGACAGGGTTTGCCATTCCACAATTCTAGTCCACCTGTTCATACTAGACTTGGGGCAACTCTTATCCTACCAGGCTCACAATTTCTTTTACCTAGGCTTTCTCAGAGGATGCTGGGCACTGAGGGTGGGCATTCTGGCAAGGAAGGAGGGGCTCCCAGAGGAGTTAAGGCCCAGAGAGGGTGGAGGCAGCAGAGGCAGTCAGGTTCTGCCCTCCCAGACAGAATTCCTCCACATTGTGGGCTCATGGCACGCACAGCTCCTACTGCCCTCAGGGACCTTTCCCCTTCCTTGCAACCCATGGGGTCCTCTCTCCACTTCCCAGCAAAGTCAAAGTGGGTTAGGGGGCAGCATGTAGAAATATGGCCCAGGCTGAGCTTCCCCTCCATCTGAAAGATGACTGGAGAAGAGAGAGTGATGGAAGGTGAATGGGCTTGTTCTACACCAATCCCATGTGAAATTTCTAGGCCTCAATCTTTGCTCTGATTCAATGCAGAAGTGGGTTAATCAGCTTATACCAACCAAAAACTTGTGAAAGTCCATGGTCCACCAAGTTCTTTCCAGTCAGGAAGGTGATGGTATGTTTTAATTAAATTTTAAAGGAGGTATATCTATTTCCATCTCTGCTCCCTATTTTTCAATAAATTAATTTCTTTTCAACCTAAAGATCTTTCTAAATCTTGACACAAAACCTGGAAGTCATAAAATAAAAGCATGATAAATGCAGCTCCAAACAAAAAAGTGTTTTTTTCTAAATTCCACTGACATCATCATAAACAAAATCAGAAGACACACACAACAACTTGAGAAAGTTTTGTTATTAATGTCATAAACAGGTAGCTTATTTCCCTAATATGTAAGCAGTTTCTACAAATAAATAAGAAAAATCCCACATTCTTCAATAGGAAAAACTGAACAAAGAACATCAACAGATAATGCACAGAAGAAAAAGATATTCAAATGACTGTTCAAGCAGTTGAGCGCAGTGCTGTGAAGCTGTCTACAGCCTCTGCAGTGCTGATTTGATCTCAGCAACCCACATGGAGCAGTAGACCTCTCCTGACTCGCCCGCTACTCCCCTCAGCAGTGTGTTTCATCAGTCTGTCTGTTCTGTTCCCAACTCTGTCCCTGGTGAATCCTCTTAGCCCCCACACCTCTGGCCTGTACCCCAGTTCTTGTATAAATAAATAAATCTTTAAAAAATAAATTAATTAAAAAAATTTTATAAATTTTTGGAAAAATGTCCCACCTAACCTGCAATAAGAAAATTTCCTATTTTGACTAGCACTGACATACCATTTCTACCTATCAGATTGGCCAAGATCAAACATTTGTCAGTACACTGAGTTGGCAAAGATAGAGAAAGAGCACTCAGCACTTTCTGCTGAGCATGTAAATTGGAACAAACCCTCTGAAGAACAATTTGGCAACAACTCTCGGGATTATAAGTGCACATTCACTTTGACCCAGCGATTCCACTTTGCTCTTGTAATTTTTGCATTTAAAACCACCTAACCATATTAAGTGTTCAAAAGTAAATTAGAGCAAATTGAAAAGCTTCCCCCTAGAGTGATGTGAGTACTTACTGAGTGAGCAAGCAGTTCTTGTGACTCAGTGAGGGGAGAGGGCACAACTTCTTACTCAGTGACACATGATAATGGATGTGTTTTTTTACCATTAAACAACTTTAAATAGTTTTTAGATATTGTCATTTATTGTTTTATGTCTATCCACAGTGGTTGGTTGGTTAATAAGGGGAAGTAGAAAAATTACTGATACTGAAGCATAGCAACCCAAAAGGGGTTTCACAATTTGCTTCCTAGGGCTCCTTACTCAGTTCATAATTTGCATTCCTCAGATCATTCATTTTAAAACATTAAGATGCTTTCTGTTCCTCAAAGATAATATTGAAATGTAACAATAAAGGGATGAGTCTTTTCAACTGAACTATTCTTGCATTGAAAACAGAGAAAATATATAGCTAATGTATTATGTGTATGGAGACATGCTTGGAAAAACCAGTCTGAAATCCTCTCCCATGGTGTAGAAACCAGATTTTAAATATATGACAAGGGGAGGCCACCTTGGTGACACAAAGGGTTAAGTCTCAGCACTATGAAGCAATCCACATCTACTGCAGCACAAGTTCGATCCCCAGTCAGGGAGCTGACCCACATGGCCCAGCAGACCTCTCCTTTCTTGCCCGCTGCGCCCCTCAGCAGTGTATTTCGTCAGTCTGCCTATTCTATTCCCCACTCTGTCTCTGGTGAATCCTCTCACCGCCCCCACACACCTCTGGCCTGTACCCCAGTGCTTGTATGCATAAATAAATATATCTTTAGAAAAATTAAATATATGACAAGGAGGAAGCTTTCCTCCCTGCCTGCCTGTGACTATGCAAGGGCCTCTCCCTTCCTTTCTCCTTTTCCTCATAAACCTGTCCTTTTAAGATGTAAAATATTTATATATTTGTATATAAAAAGATATGTAATATTTTTGTAAAACATATATATAATAAGGAACCAGATGAACTTTAATGATGTGAAATACAAGAATTTACACCATGTCCTGAAACAGTTTTTGACAGTTGATGGTCTAACATGTAAACTAGTATCAATCAACTTTAAATACATTCTATACATTCATTATATTCAATCCCTAATCTAAACCCAATTTAACATGTCATTGAATTTATCCAATAAATACTTAAATAATAAATATGTTGGAAAAACTAAGTCTTTATATATCATAAATATTTAATTTAAATAATTTAATACATAATCTTAATATATTTCACATATATATATTTTTAAAGATTTATTTATACATACAAGAACTGGGGTACAGGCCAGAGGTGGGGGTGGTGAGAGGATTCACCAGAAAGAGTGGGGAGCAGAACAGGCGAATTGACTAAAGTACCCTGTTGAGGGGAGCAGTGGGCAAGTCAGGAGAGGTCTGCTGTGCCATGTGGGTATCTCCCTGGACAGCCAGGGATCGAACTCATGCTGCAGTGGCTGCGGACAGCTTCATAGGTTGTGTCTTAACCCCTTGCACCACCAGGGAGGCCCTATTTCATATATATTTAACAATATATATTTAACTAGAAAAATAGTTGTCATATTAAAAAGCACTGAAAATGACCTTTTAAAAATATTCAAGCAATTTCCAACATTATATATTGAGGTTGAAATGTCAAAAAATTTTGAATCATCAAGAAACATTTCTGAAGCTATTGACAGTGGCTTCCAAGACTTAACAGCCTGACATGGCGTCCTTCAACATCCGAGGCTGCCCAAATGATGACCCCTGGGCAAGCGCCCAAATGAAGCCAGTGGGGGTTAAATACTACCTTACAGAGATTCCCTAAATTCAGCAATTTGTAAATATTCATGATCTCACTTGTCTTGGAAACTTCTATCCATCCATTAAGCATCATCCATCCCTCCCTCCCTCTCTCCCTCCCTCCCTTCATCCACCTTGTTATTCTCACTTTACAGATGAAGACACTGAGGCCCAGAGAGGTTTATACCACTTGCCTAAGGTCACGGGGGTGTCAAACCCAGTCCTGCAGATCTCCTCGATGTGTCCTCTCTCAGAGGTGGCTATAACACACCTATCACCTCTTCCTCTGCATCCCCCTGTGTTCTGGGGATAAACCTGGTGTTTTTATGATAAAATAAGCTTGGAAGCAATGGCAGTGGGGTCTGGGAGGTAGGCCAAGGCTGAAGGGTTGTTGGAAGAGGCGCCTTCGTGGGAGGCTAGGGCAGAGGGCACGGAAGTCAGCATCAGCACTTCTCCATGGATGGGTGAGTGGTGCTCAGGGGTCATCATTGCCTGACAGGGCCAGAGCCTCTGGAAAACCCCTTGACCAGGCTCTGGTAAATGTTTAAGTACTGGGGTGATGGTAAGAAGTATGTCTTTGGAGGGGAGGGTGGTGTTCAGGTGCAAGAAGCGTGAAAAAGGAGACTTTAACCCCAAGAGTGGGTGGTCTCCCCCCAGCCTCCCCCTCCATCGTGTTCCGCAGAAGCCAGGAAAGAACTGCCTGGGAAGGCCCCTCTCAGGGGACCTGTTCTGAGCAAAGGTGAGAGGTGAGAGACTCTTGAGTCTAGGAGTCCCTCTCCCCACCCTCCTCTTAATCTACGACAGTTTAGTCAGGACTGGGCTTGAAATTAGTGCTTGGTTGACCTCTTTGTGGGGTCAACTCTCCTGGGTATGTGACTATTTAATCTCTACACCCCCAAACCCCAACCTTTGCCACCTCCTGACAGGGCCACTTTCCCAGCCTCTGCCTTCCCAGTCAGATTCCTCCTGGACATGGGACCACCAACCCCTGAAGATCCAAATGTCCAAATGAGTCATCCAAATGACTCAGGCAAGAGGAACATAGTCAGAGTCAGGGTTGCTGAGTCCCAAAGACAGTGTCCTAGCAGGACTGGGGTCTGAGGCTTGCTTGGCCCTGGGCAGACACCACTGGACTTCCTAATGGGGTTGCTGCCAGCTGGGAGCACGTGACTGAAACCACCAGCTCTCCCCTCACCACCATCAATTTCATCATCACTAGCAATCTACCACCATGTGTTCTGCAGATCCTCGATTTGAACCAGTTCCTCTGGGGGCCAGGAAAGTGGAGGCTGCTGGTTGCCACCTCATATCTACCCTCCCTTCTTACTTATCATATACTCAGTAGCTGGAAGAGGCAAGGTACCCGGTTTAAAATAAACAAACTTTTCCCAGGCTCCCTTTCAGAATGGGGTGGTCGATGATGTATTGTGGGATTTTTGGAGGGGAGGGTACTCCAGGGAAAATGTATTAAAGGGTGCTGATTGAGCTGGGCTGACAAATGCCTTTCGTCCTATTTCCCAAACCACCTCCCTCCTCAAACATGCATGTGCTGGCTGGAGCTCTAGCTGCCGTCTTAGACTAACTACGAGGGAACCCTGAAGATGGAGAGTCAGAAAGCTGGAAGGAGCCCAAGGCGTCATGACATCATGGGGTGACCACAGCAAGCCTGGACTGACTTATCTCAAAACTTTTTTTACTTGCGAGAAAGCAAAGTTCCATCTTATTAAGCTACAGTCATTTAGAATATAACTTCCTAGCAACCAAATGCAATTCCTGACTGAAACCTGAACTTCTCTACAATTCCCTCTCAGCCAAGGGTCCCATGCCCTGAAGATCTCAGCTGTGAGGGGTGATGTCACATGTCTTCAGGCAGCAGGTGGGAGGGATTTGAGGTGGGAGTAGTTGGAGAACGTGACCCATGTACTCAGATCTGTGACACCATCTGCCATCAGGACATTGTTGACCCAGGGGAGAACCCTCCTCGCTGTGTAATCAGGAGCTAAACAAAAGGTCTAGGAGGCAAGACTGACTTTCAAGCCAGGGTCCACAATCTCAGTTTCTCCCTTCCAGAGGCCTCCTGGCCTAATTCATGAAGAGCTGGAGTCCTCCCAGATGTTGCTACCCTCTGATGTCTGTCTGAGCAACCACCCCTGGTCCTACATCACAGCTCCTCGGCATGGTGTGGTTTCAGCCACGGTCAAATCCCACTGAAGCTCATTCATGTGAGGAGGCTGCCTTATGGCCCAGGTCGTCCCTGACATCTCCAGAGCCGACTTGGTCCACCTCACAGCCTGAAAGTTGTGGACGTCTCTGAAGCCACCTTCTCTAGGTACGAGATAATGCTCTGGCTCCTGTCCTTCGGCTGGAATGCTCGGGAAGCAGCCTGGACTCTTCTCAGGATGTCCCTGCCTAGAGCGGCTACCTTGATGTTATAACTTATGTTGTTATAATTACGATGTTATAACTTCCTCTTTCTCTGACTCATTCTACCCTCGCTCCTGCCTCCCGAGACCCCCCTCTCAAATAAATTCAGGGCTAAGAGCTGTGTCTCAGCTCTGTTTCCAAGGGCGCTAAAAAAACTCTTTCACCACCTCACTCAGCTCAGTCCTGGCAAGATGTCTGACACATGTCCTAGTTCCTGCCAGTTGTCGGGCAGGACCCTGGGTGCTGTCGAGTCCTGAGGACCCTGGGTGGACTGTATTGGTGAGATTTCCAAGCAGAGGTCCCTGAAGACAGAGATCCAGGCAAATAGGTGGGCCCTTGGAGGAGGTGATATTTGAAAAATGTGGGCATAAGAAGAGAAAGAAAGAAAAGACCCCAAAAGAAGTGAGTCTGATGACTTCTCCTGGACCATGTGGAGGGCAAGAAGAAAGTCATGAAGGAGAATCTTCAGATCAATTTTGTCCATGACATAAAAATAATGCAGGAGAAGACTGAACACCTGAGGCAGATAGTATTAACTCCATTTTACAGATGCATAAGCAGAGGCTCACCAAGGGGTAGAGATTGCCCAAGATGGCACAGCTCATAAGTGGCACAGTGAAGATTTGATCTGGAGCCATGTGGCTTTCTCAGCCCTGGCTACACATCTTGATGCCCTGGAGAACTTTGAGAAAACACTGCCAGTACCCCATCCTCAGAGGTCCCTTCCTAATTGCCTGGTGAGGTTTGCACATTTTTGCAAACTCCTCTGGAATTCGAATATGCGGACAGGAATGAGAACCTCTGATCCAAGGTCTAGCACCTCCTATTCCCTGAGCGAGGTTCTTACTCCTTGGAAGTTGTGTCAGCACACAGGAAGCAGAGGGCTGCCAAAGGGGCACGGCAGGGAGGGCAGGTTTGCACACAGGAGCCCTTCTACCTGACTGTGGAGGGTTCAGGTCTGTCAGGCACTGGAGGTTAAATTGAGCAAATAAGTAAATATTGGGGGTAAGTGGGAGCTAAGTTTCTCCCTGTCAGAGAGGCACTTTGTGCACGTGTGGGAAGGTTAGAAAGGACCTTGAAGTCTGGGAGTGGATTGGGACATCTCGGTATGAAAATATGGTTTTAAATATACTACGCAGATAGATACTGACAGAGTTACGGATGTCCGTGTGTGGGGGTACACACCATATGTCCCTCACAGGGATTCTGTATTTGCAAGTTTGCCTGCTGGTTAAAATGTATTTGCAACCTCAAAATAAATACCCAGGACACTTTTGAGGTCATTGACAGACAATCACAGGGTGGCAGAGAGTTTTAGCAGTCCAACACGTGCCTTCCCGTGGCAGTCAAATAAGGCACACTTGTCTCAGCTGTGACCAAGTGTCCTTGCTGGGAACTATTTAGTGCCACATTTATTTCTTGCCTTTTTGTGATTTAGTTGGTGATTTTGCTGTTTAAATACACCCCAAGTGTAGGGCTGAAGTGCTCTCCAGTGTCCCTAAAGGCGAGAGGGCTATGATCGCCTTACAGAGGAAATATGAGTTCAGTAGGCGCCATTCAAGCATGAGGTAAGCTGCTGCCCATGAACAGTGTTGAAGAGCAGACAATACGTATTAAGTAAGGTGTCTGACCAGAAACACACATAACACAGGGTTATCGGTCAGGTGCTGAAAATGTGACCAGGGGTCACAGGAGCCTAACTCTGTATATCCCCTAGGAACAACGGCCACCACGTATCGGTGGTAGCTTTACCTCTGTGAGTGCTGAAAAGAGGCAGTACATAGAATTATATACACACATATTATACACATATATCTATTGTGAAAGTGTCTATATAGAGCAATGCACCAGTCATAGCACCATGTTGAGACCCCAATCGCTTTCTGAATGCTATTCTCCACTAAAGGGAACCAGGACTCTTTATAGAAACAGCAGGTTCTAGGACAGGAGCAGGAAAATGCAAATGGGCCTGAGCACTTTATTGTGGCAGAAAGCCAGGGAAGCTCAAAACATCATAGCGACGTGACTAAGGACACGAGGAGTCAGCAAGAAGGAGGTCCATCTGGCCCAATTTGTGACAACTTGAACATGAGAATAAATAATATTAGTAGAATTCTGCCAATTAAAAACATTAGAAATCCTTGAGCCCATCCTTATCCAAACAAACTAACTAAGAGCAAGGAAGTTTCCCTTATAACAGAATACCAATGACAAATGGTAGAAGGAATGCTGTAAATAGAGAAATTCTCATTTGACAGCCCCCACACTAGTGTTTGATTCAAACAGGAGTTGTCCACGGACAGCTAACGCTGGTGCTGGTGGGCAGAGGGATGATGAGGCGCTGTATATTCGCAGAACTTCATTGCATCTCTCCACAAAATACATGTTAATTACAAAGGAGAGATGGTGACTTTGGGGTGGAGAGGCCTCCAGACACTAATTTGACCAAGGAAGGAAGGTGCAGAGACATATCTGTGGTGCTTCTGTGAGGAATGCAGGCATGGCCTGGGGCTGGTCAGGAGAAAGCATCAGATACCCCAAGTTGAAAGCCATCCTACATAATAGAACCCCCAATCTTCTTTTTTTAACCTGATATAATTTTTTCCAGTTTTTATTGAAACATACAGCATTACATACAACATAATTTGACATATGCATATATCGTAAAAGTATCTCCACAGTAAGTTTAGTTAGTACAAACCACCTCATAGTTATAAATCATTTCATTCTTCAGATGAGAACTTTTTTAAAAGATTTCTTTTATTTATTTATGCATACAAGAGCTGGGGTATAGGCCAGAGTTGTTGGGGGCGGGTGAGAGGATTCACCAGAGACAGAGTGGGGAGCAGAACAGGCAGACTGACTGAGATACACTGCTGAGGGGAGCAGTGGGCAAGACAGGAGAGGTCTGCTGTGCCATGTGAGTTAGCTCCCTGGCAGGGGATCGAACTTGTGCTGCAGTGGCTGGCGATAGCTTAATAGTGCTGGGACTTAACCCCTTGCACCACTAGCAAGGTCCTGATGAGAACTTTTGAAATCTACTCTCTTAGTCACATTGACATACACAATACAGTATTGTTAGCTATAGTCACTGTGCTGTACTTTACACTTCTAAGACCAATTTATCTTCTTACTGAAAGTTTCTACCTGATCTCTTTCAGGGCACAAAGGATGAGGCAAGATGGAGAAACTATTCTAGATTAAAGGAGACAGATGAAGCATGTCCACTAAATGCAATGACTGGTCTTGGATTATACCCTGGAACACAAAAGGAAAAAGACATTGGCACCATGGGCAACATTTGAACGCATCTGTGGATTGAGTGGTGCTCATGTACAGTATTAATTCCCCAATCTCACTGTAGAGTGATTCAGAGAGGAGATGATTCTTGGAGTTAGGGGTGATAGGCATCATGTCTGCAATTTGCTCTTAAATGTGTATATAAAAAAAGAGAAAGTGACAAAGCAAATGCGAAATATTTAAGAATCTGAGTGAGGAGGATAAGGGTCCTTAGCACAGTCCTTGCAAGTTTTCGATACACTGGAAATGATTTCAAAAATAAATCATTTTTTAAAAAGTGTATCCAGTGCTTTGCAAATTGCCTAGAAAGTATGGGGGGGAGGCTGTTGTTATAAGTTGTTTTTTAGAATAAGGGGTTATTCCAAGAGGGTGTGTTAGGGGTGGGGGGTCGGCATTGCCATGGTGTATGTGCTTATTTATTTTCCAATCCATTTTCCATTCCCCCGATTAACCCTTTCTCCCCCAGGGAGAAACAATCCATGCCATGGCCAGGGAAGAGCCACACCTGAGAAAACACTAAGCCTAGGCTCAACCATGATGAAGGCTGCAGCAGAAGTTTTTATGACCCTTCGTGTCTTCTCATCCTTCCTGTCACAACTGCGTGCTCCTCTGCCATCTGTTTATACAGAGATCTATAAAACAACACGGCTTCATGCCTCGCTTGCTCAGAGCCTTGGGAATATCGCCACAGTGCTGCTGGCTGGAACAACTTGCTTCCTGCTTCCCAGGCTGAGTATTCCCATCCCTGTGGCCTTCTGTGTCAGAGTGGAGAAGGACCTAGAGTAGGCAGTAGGGAACCACCAATCCAAAGTCACCCAACAAGGTCAAGGTCAGCTAGGGCTGACTGCAATTCAGTGTTGAAGGTATTATCAGCCCAAAATGGGCACTGACACAAAAGGAAAAAGACATTGGCACCATGGGCAACATTTGACACTGGGCAAAGAATAGGCATTTCTTTAAAACCTAGTGTGCAGGGAACCTGCTATCAGGCATAGAGCATTGAGAAAAAGGAAGGATGCCCTCAAGCTACCACCATCACCATCATCATCATTTTCATCACAGCGAGGTGTCGGGTTGTGCTCTCTTCTGATTGTCAGTACTCAGAACAGAGTCTTTGCAAATGATGAAGTTAAGATAAGCTCACTAGGGTGGGACCTAATCCAATATGACTGATGTCCTATAAAAAAGGGGTGGGGGGAATTGGACACAGAAAGAGACATGTACTTAGGGAGAACAGCATGTGAATACGAAAGCAGAGATTGCGGTGATGGTCGACAAGCAAAAGAATGCTAAAGGTTTCCAGCCAATCACCAGAGTTAGAAGTGAGGCATGGAAGAGCTTCTCCCTCATACTCTCAGAAGAAACTGACCTTGCCAAGATGTTAAACTTGGGTTCTCAGCATCCAGTTCTGTGAGACAATACATTTTTGTTGTCTAAGCCACCCAGTTTGTAATATTCTAATATAACAGTGCTGGGGAACTAATACAGTCTCTATCGCCATCAGTGGTTCACCATCACCACCACCATTATCACCATCATGTCCATCACCACCACGACCACCACCATCCCTATCCATCACTAAATCCATCATTCGTGGATTTAGATGGAGCCAAATTCATCTAATCCTCGCAACACTTATGAGGCAGATATTATTGTTATACACATTTCCCACAGAATATGAAACTAAAGCTTGGAAAGGTTAAATCATCTTCCCAAGGCCACACAGCCAGGAAATGTTTGCATTGGCCGCATCGTCCCCCCAGGACTGTTCCTTTCCTCTCACCTCCAGAGCCACCTTCCTCCCCAGTCATCAACTGGTGTCCCCAAAGATAAGACTCTCCCAACCCTGATGACAGCAACTGTCAGCAGAGGTGTCAATCACCTTTAGATGCAATATTCAGGTGGATTATGATGGATTGTTATTGCACCAGTTGATGGCTAGGGGCATTCACCAGGTACACAGTAATCATGACTCAGAAGGAAATGATCTGAGCTGCGTGCAGGCATTCCTAACGACTATCAGAAAGAGCCCAGGGGTGTTTGAATTTCCGTGGCCAACAAGAGCACATGGTTCTCCACATTCTCCATTCCACCTGGCACACTTCTTAGCACATCAAAATGCTTCCACCGATGTTTGTTGAATTATTTTCACGTTTCCACCCCAACTAGACTCCCTCATTTTTATCAAATCTCATCCTTCGTGCATCTTCATCCTAATATTTATATCTCATAGGGATAGGAAATGATCACTTTCAAAAGTTCTAAAGGAGTTCTTAGGTTTGGGCCTGTAGTAGATGCTTCCATACCCATCTTCTAACTGCAGACTGTCACTGTTTATAGAACTGGCACTTGTCTGCAGGTGTTCACAGAGCTTGTCACTTTTTACAAGGCCTATAGCTGTCCACAGATCCCACAGCTATCTGCAGAGGGCATCTTTACCAAGCCACTAGTTTGTAAATGTTTAAAAAATTTTTAATTACGACTTCAGATTGTAATTGCTGGAAAATAAGCAGCTGTTACAAGCAGAACTTGCAGGTGTTTATAAGCCTAGAGCTCTTTATAGAGATGATAGTTGTTTGCAGAGCTCTTCCTTTTTTTGCAAATGCTGTAATTGTTTGCAAAGCTTGTTGAATTTGATCAGTTTGCCTGCTGGGTGCTTGGCTTTTGGCTGGGCTTTTCTCTCTGAGCTAACAATGGGCATGTCTGATGAAACCACAGACTATGTGTCAAGCATAATGCCAAGAGATTACAAGGATACAAAAATAGAAAGGAAGGTCCCTGGAAGAAGAGATTTTTTCCACACAGTTGGGGTATGCACAGGCTGTCCCAGAATAATCTTCAAAGGTGTGCAGAGCGTGAGAGATGGTGAGTTACTCTAGGATCAGCCCAACTGGCTGCTCTGGAGTCTGTTCTCCACACACATCTGGGACAGCACAGCTCCAATTGATGTAGACCTCTCCCATGCCCTGCCCCATCCCCGCCCGCAGCCACAGCCTTCAAGCAGCACCTCACCCACTGCATCATCCCCAATTACACAATAGCCTCTGTCTTTCCTTCCCTCATCAAAACTCCTTTCTGACACAGTCCCAATCCTAGTTAAACTTCAAGGAGAAAACGATACTGGAAACCAAATTTGCAACAAGCTTTTAGCCATTGGGATGTGCTGCAATGAAAGGACATTTACATTTTGTAATGAGAGCCTTGAAGTTCTTCTCCAGAGAAACACCCCTTGACGGTGACTTCCAGGCACAGGACAAGCAGACATGAAAGGGGTGAATGGCAACACTGGCTGCCCAAGGAGAGGGCTTGCGCTGCAGACACCCCAACTTTTTGGCCATAGCTATACTCTGGTTGAATCTTCCTTGATCTAATCCTCTCTTCCCAGTGACTCATAAGCCCGTTTCAGGGCAAATGTGCACCCGGAATGAGAAATGGTTCTAGTTGAGGCTTGAGCTGAAGGACGATTCAGTTGGTCCAAGGCAGTGATTTTTACTCAATCCAAGGTCGGCCTGTCTACATGCTCCTAGGTGTTTGTTTTCTTAAACTCAAGCTTGCCTCTGACTCAGTACATGTAACTGATGGCTGTTTCAGTTTCCAGTCCTTGGTTTTGAGGGCTAGTCCAGTTCTCCCCTGCTTCTGTCTCAGCCCTGGGATCGGTTTGCATCCTCATTTCAGCAATGCTTCCTCTCCTTCAAGAGCTCTGAAGCCGGTCACGGCTGCCACTGTCTTGGTTGTCCAGCTTGGGAGCAAGTGTAGGGCAGTTGGGTTCATTTGGGAGCAGGTAACTGCCATTTGGTTGCTGTGATCCCAAATCTGTCTCTACAGACCCCTAAATTCCCAGTCCTACATTCCCACTGCCCTCTGGGTTTCTTCACCAGGGCTGCTGAGAGCATCTAATATGTAAAGAGCCCCAAGGTGAGCACATCATCTTTCCCACCTCTGCTCTACTCTCTCTGCTTTATTCCCTGCTTGGCAGTCCACCTAATTGTCCAAGTGAAAAAAAAAATCCTTTCTCTCTCAGTCCTGATAGTCCTACCTCCAAAAGCTCCCTTACTCTCTACCCTCAGCTACTTTATCAGGGCAAGGCAACAGCCTCCCTCCTGCTCTATCCAGACTCCCACATCAGGCTTCAGCCTGTCACCAAATACTACGAGCACCTACACTGGGCCCATCACCAGCAAGTGCACAGAGAGCAAGATGGTCCCGTCTGACTATTCAGCAGGGTCTTTCTTTTCTTTTCTTTTTTTTAAAAGATTTATTTATTTATTTATACAAGCACTAGATACAGAGTCACGGGAGGGTGAGAGGATTCACCAGAGACAGAGTGGGGAGCAGAACAGGCAGACCGACGAAGTACTCCTGAGGGGAGCAGCAGGCGCGTCAGGAGAGGTCTGCGCGCCATGTGGGACCCTCGCCAGTGGCCGGGGATCGAACCGGTGCTGCAGAGGCTGCGGGCAGCTTCGCAGCCCAGCACTCAACTGCTGTGCCACCAGGGAGGCCCAGGGTCTTTCTCTTCTTGTCTTGAAAGAATGTTTTTCTACTCTTTGGTTTTTAATATTTCCGATACACAGATGTTCATTGAGGAAAACAAAATGTGATAAGCATAATCAAGAAAATAAAAATTACTTTTTTATTAAGATGTAATTGATATTTAACATTGTGTAACTTTAACGTGGTTGCTTAAAGTTACTTAAAGATACTTTTATATATTGCAATATGATTTCCCCTGCAGAGAAGCCAACACCTGTATCAGGACACTTAGTTATCATGTTTGTGTGTGTGATGAGAATATTTAAAATATAGTCTTTCTTAGCACCTTTGTAAAAATCACTCTTGAATCTACCACTCTTTCCAACTCTATAGCCTCCCAGGGCCCCTCTCCTCCTTCCAATAACATTGTTAACTTAGGGTGTATTTCTTCTTCTTTTCCCCCTTGTCCCGCTTCCCTTCTCATTCTTACCCCTGAAGAGAATTTCTTTCTGGACATTTTTCTTCTCCCTATTTGATGTTTTAAAACACTGTTGATGTCCCTTCTTACCAATAATGCATTCATGCTTTTGGTAAATATCTATTACTAAGCTCCACCATATGCCAGGCACTGGACTAGATGCCTTAGGAGGAAATAGACATCAAATAATCATACAGATTAATATATGATATTTTTTTAAAGATTTATTTATTTATTTATACATGCACTGGGTACAGTCAGAAGCGTGGGAGGGTGAGAGAATTCACCTGAGCCAGAGCGGGGAGCAGAGCAGGCAGACTGATGAAATATACTGCTGAGGGGAGCAGCGGGCGGCAGGAGAGGTCTGCGTGCCATGTGGGACCCTCACCCTGCGGCTGGGGAATGAACCTGCACTGCAGAGGCTGCAGGCACCTTTGCAACCCAGCGCTCAACCGCTGTGCCACCAGGGAGGCCCAGTGTTTGCATTTCTAATTATCTTATAAATGTTACAAATGGCTAAGCCATTTTGTTTTTATTTTTCGTTATTTGAAGCAAGAGCCAAATAAAGGACCATACAGGTTAGTGTCCAGTAAACCAAAGGTTCTATTCAATCTTTCTGCCTCCCTCCCATCTTTTCCTTTTGTTAAAGAAAGCAAGTCATGCGAACTGCATCCTGTCAGCTACATCCTTCTGCCTTATGGTTCCTTCAACATATTGTTCTGTCCTTTGTATTTCCTGGGAATGGTAGTTGTATCCAGAGACTTGATCAGATTCAAATTCAATTGTTGGGAAGTCTACTTCTGGTGCTCTTCCCACACAGAACGCAGAGTCATCTTTATCTCTCTCCTGGAGGTGTTAACAGCCACTGAAGGGTGGGCTCTGCCTAAGACATTCGTCCACTGGGGGTTCGTGGTGCTCTCGTGCCAGAGCCAGAAGAAGATAAGGGCAGGTTGGAGGCTTAGGTGGGACCAGCGTTTCCTGAGCCAAGGAGGACTTGTTGGTAGAACAAGGAGTTACAGGGTCCCTGAGACCTTTTCTCTCCATCACCTCTGAGAAGGCACCCTTGGAAGGGAACTTCTCCAGCAAAAGAAGCCTCTCTTGGCAAGTGAAGACAACCTCACCTGGGCTCTTCCTGTGCTTTGGGGAATTGTTAGGGGGAAAAGGATGTCCTAAAGCTAATTCCATACAGGCTTTGTGGACTCCACCCCCACCCCAGGCCAAAGCCAAAGACACTGGGAACTCCAAATCCCATCACCACCAAAGGGAAGGTGGCTGGGACCTGAGGGTGGGGTTAAGCAGCCAGGTTGGTATAAAGCCAGACACGTGGGCTTTGGAGGGGTCCCCCATTTTGGCTCTCCGCCAGCTCGCAGCGTCCGGCCAGCGCTGAGAGCGACTTTGGGTTTCCAGGTTGGTGGATAGGGTAGGACGCATTAAAGACTTTATTTCCCTATTTTCTCCCTGAGTTGTACATGTTCCTTATTTCCTTTTCCCTTGTAAATAAACCTTTTTATTAACCTTTTGTGTGTGCCTGTAGTGGAGTATTAATAAGTCCCTTTTAAGCGCGTGGGTGAGGACCCACAACCAGGCAACCCGTTCAATATCGGGGCTGCCCTATAACAGCTTCAGTTTTAAAGGCAGCAGTAGGGCGGCTCTGCTGTGCCCCAGCAGGTAAAAACCTGGCTCTGGAGGGACTGGGGATTGGGTGCTGGAGGAGTAAAGCTTCCTCAGGCCCAGGCCCGTCTAAGTGCTCTGAGGCTTCTGCCATCAGACCAGCAGGGGCTCCCATCCTGGCTTCCCTACTCTCCATATTGGGCAAGTTACTTCCTTTCCCGGAGCTTCAGTTTCCTGACAAGTAAAATGGGAATAATTATAAGGCTTACCCTCATGGTCATGTTGTTAAATGCAGCAATGTTGTAAAGTGCTGAGTGCAGTGCCTGGCACGTGAGGAGTCCACAGGAATGGTGACTCACCATGACATCACTCTGACCAGTCCCTTCCCTGCCCTGACAGTAGGACAGTAAGAGGAAAGGGGCTAGGCCAGGTATCCTGTTAATTAAAAATGAAGCCTCAATAATCATTAGATGAAGAGTTTATCAGATAACCAAAGTGAGGATTCGAACCCAGGAAGCAGTTCAACAGATGTACTCTGTGAGAGCTGTTCCAATAAATACAGGCTTGAATTTAGTTTATATAGGTAGGAACAATGAGTCATGGACATGAAGAATGTAATTATTCTTGATAGGAGGGGCTTCTGGTTCTAAGTCGTCCTCACCTAAAGATATGCTGATGCTAGAGGAAGGCTAGCAGGATTTAATCTCTTTCTTTCTAAAGAATGTACTGCAGAGATCCAAAGGTTGAGCACTGCAGTTAAATCTTCTTTATCCTTGGTCACCACCTGGTGTGAATGGCAGGCTCTAGCTTCAGGCAGCAGATTCCTGCATATGAGACAGGATAAAGCTTGTTGACGTTTAAGTCTCTGAAGATGCCTTTTCTTTCTTGCCTGCTAGACTAGGGGCAGGATCCCCAGGAATTTTACAATATATTTATAGTCCTAATATGTTAACCTTCAGTAAGGTCCTTAAGCTGATCCCCAATCAATGGCTGCCCCAGACCAAGTCTGGCTGGGTCCCTGACATAAGGATTAAAGAATTTGGAGGTTGGTTTGACAAGGGAGGTGAATTGGACCTGGGACGGAGATTCTAATCCTGTGTAATAGTAAACAAATAGCATCTGACATGTTGGGATCCACGTAGTAAGGCATGAGGCTTCAAGCCCCTGATGCCTGGGTGCCTGTGAGCTGTCACCCGGAAACACATGTCACAGGTCTTGAAGACCAAAGTCCTGTATGTGCTCAACTTCTGTTTATTGCTCAGCTTCTGGCTCTTGGACATCTGCTCTGGAGGCAGAAATTTCAGGAATCTCAGTTCCCCCTTTCCCTTGGCATCCTCTTCATCTTCCACCCCATCTCCTCCAATCTTCAGGCCCCACTTCCAAATGCGAGGACAAGTGGTCAATTGTGTCTGGGATCTTTATGTTTTTTGGCAGTAGCCATGTTGGGGCCAGATGGGGTTGTTGTGAGCACTACACAGTGAGTCTGGATAAGGCCAGAGGGTGACGGAGGTTAGGGGACGCAGCTGGCGGATGCAGCTGAGGGAGAGGCTTGTGTGTGGGTGAAGTGTTCAGGCAATGGGCACAAGAGGCAGATTATCATGGGTGCCAACCTCCAGAAAGCAACAGGCCCTGCTAACAACAGTGTAAAGTAGCTAAGCCCCTTAGCATGTCTGGAGTCCCGTCTGCCCATCACTGCCAACTCTCCTACTCTCCTCCTGGTCTTCATTGTCCCAACCCTGGACTGTTGCCACCACCTCCTAAAGCACACAACTGTCTGGGTGAACTCCTGAAATGCCACAGTGATCAGGACACTTGCCTGCCTCAGCACATCCAGACAGAATGCTTAAACTGACTTTTGTTTCACCCCTCTGGCTATCTGCTAAAGCCTGTGAACTGTAAAAATGTTTTGAAATGCATTAAATAAAAGGTGCTGTTGCCAAGACAACAGCCCTGGTAACATCAAAACACAATAATCAAAAATATTTTTTAAAATAATATTTGTATATAGTCATATATGTATTTTCTTGTTGACATTCAAGGTTATGTTAGTTTCAGGTATACAACATACTAATTTGATATTTATATAAATTGCAAAGTGATATTGGGGCAGTGGCAATGGACATAGTGTGAAGATATGCATTTGTGGAAGTTTGAGCCTATGACCCCCAAAGATGCATTGGTGTAATCAACTGTACTTCAATAAACATAATTAAAAAAAAATAAAATAAAAATGGATAGATCTAAAATAAAAATTTAAAAAGAAAAATAAAATGGTGACTCTTTGAACTGTTCTTAGTACTACAAAACCCAAATTGCTCCAGTATGAAATGCTTTGTTTCACTAGAATTTGGTTGTTCTAAAAGTAAGCAAACTTGGGAGTTGTAGCAGCAAGTTTTTCATTTTACTGGAAAATACTTCCTTTACGTAGAGTTTCCCTGCCCTTAAAAAAAGTCATATTGTCTGGTTACATGATTGTTTAGAGTGCAAATGCGATAAGATGGCAAAATTCTCAGAAAATTGCCAAACGACCACCACAATAAGTCTAGGTAACAGTGATCACCATAGAGAGTCACACATTTTTTTTCTTGTGATGAGAAGTTTTAAGATATACTCACAGCAATTTTCAAACATGCAATACAATATTATTAACTTTGGTCACCAGGCTGTAATTACTCCCATGACCTAACAGGTGTTTTAATTAACAAGTTATATCACAAATTATAGCAGTGGATCTAACAACTGGCATAATTTTGAAACAATATATTGAGACATCTGACACCATTTTCTTTCTTTCCTTTTTTTTTTTTTTTTTTTTGTGGGACCCTCGCTGGCAGCGGGGGAATGAACCGGCGCTGGAGAGGCTGCGGGCAGCCTCGCAGCCCAGTGCTCAACCACTGCGCCACCAGGGGAGGCCGACACCATTTTCCTGTGTTGTCAAAAGCTACTTCTATTGGTGACAGTTTGTTGCTACTGAGGATGGATGCCTACATTTATTACTGAAGGTGGTATTAATTTCAAATGGAGGCCTCCCCGGTGGCGCAGCGGTTGGGCGCTGGGTTGCGAAGCTGCCCGCGGCCTCTGCGGCGCCAGTTCGATCCCCGGCTGCTCCCCGGCCACCGGAGGAGGGTCCCACATGGCGCGCAGACCTCTCCTGCCGCCCGCTGCTCCCCTCAGCAGTGTGCTTCGGTACTTCTGCCTGCTCTGCTCCCCGCTCTGGCTCTGGTGAATTCTCTCACCCTCCCGCGCTTCTGACTGTACCCAGTGCATGTATAAACAAAACAAAAACAAACCAGCAAACAAATAAATAAAGCATGCCTCTATAAAAAAAAAAAAAAAAAATTTCAAATGGAGTTTAAAGCAATGAAAGAGGTAAAATAGGGCCTCCCCAGTGGCGCAGCGGTTGAGCGCTGGGTTGCGAAGCTGCCCTCAACCTTTGCGGCGCCGGTTCGATCCCCGGCTGCTCCCCGGTCACCGGAGGAGGGTCCCACATGGCGCGCAGACCTCTCCTGCCGCCCGCTGCTCCCCTCAGCAGTGTACTTCGGTCCTTCTGCCTGCTCTGCTCCCCGCTCTGGCTCTGGTGAATTCTCTCACCCTCCCGCGCTTCTGACTGTACCCAGTGCATGTATAAACAAAAAACAAACAAACAAGCAGACAAATAAATAAATGGAACATGCCTCTATTAAAAAAAAAAAAAAAAAAAAAAAAAGAAAGAGGTAAAATATTTTTGCATCCTGAATTCTATCCATGGATCTCTTGGCCACCGCAGGCTAAAACCCTTAACAGTGGCACCTAAGACCTTTGTCTGCATGAACACACACACACACACACACACACACACACGCACGCACGCGCGCACTCACACACACCCCATCTTTGTGGTTTTTAGACTTAATCTCTGGCAGCTCTGCCGCCTAGCGCTGGTTTTGTTGAGTCTCTTACAGCTACCGCCTCACTTTCTGACTTCATGATTTATTCCACTCTGCTGGGCCCACCCTGTTCACCTGGTAAACTCTTACATGGCTTCCAAAATAACTATCAAGGTCAGCCCCTCTTTGAAGTTACTGGACTCTACCCAGATAGAACTGACTTTCCCCCTATACCTTTGTGCTTCCCGGCCCCCAATCCTGGCTAGGATTTTACTGACCCTTTGTCTTCTGGACATTCAAAGGCCCTCTGGGACAAAGACTGTGCCCTATCTATTATGGTGTAGACCCAATGCTTGGCACAGAGCCTGGCACATAGTAGCTGCTCAAAAAAACACCAAAGTAATGAATGAATAAATAAATGTGTGAGTGGGAGGTATTATAAACAGTCACCAAAGACACTAGGAAGGGTCAGAATGATAATGTCATCTCTACCTGTGACCAGCAAAGATTGCTGGCTGAAAGGGACAAGTGAGAACAGGTCATCATGTCCAAAAGAGATAACCCAGGCTACAGAGGAATTTGCAAGAGGAAGGCAAGAGAAGCAGACTCAAGGGGCTGCCAGGTGCACCCAGTTACCCAAAACATGCCCTGTTGTGTTACTCTAAAAATGACCCAGTCTAAGAATAGCTTCTGGGGACCTCTGAAACTTTCAGAGTGGGGACCTGTAACTCAGTTGTTTTCCTGGTTGTAGAAATTTTAGATGCTGGCACACAGAGCTGAAATTCTATTTTTTTTTTTTTTTTAAAGAAAAGAGACCTGTACGAAATCTTCAAATATAAATAATTCAGAATCAGTGCTTGAGAGCTGCTGTTAACCTTCAA
The DNA here is from genome assembly GCF_014898055.3 of Talpa occidentalis. Classification (NCBI taxonomy): domain Eukaryota; kingdom Metazoa; phylum Chordata; class Mammalia; order Eulipotyphla; family Talpidae; genus Talpa; species Talpa occidentalis. The sequence goes on along the minus strand of NW_023602073.1, from coordinate 61,216,806 downwards.
GGACATGTTTCTCCATCACTTATCTGACTCTCCAAATGAAGGACGTGCACCTTTGGTGTTAAACATAACCAAAACCCTTCCAGGAAAATGATGATCTGACTTCACAGTCACTTAGCCACCTCTCTCCTCACTGCCTAACTCATTCTTGTATTTCAAATATCTTACTGGACATCCCTGGTGGCACGAGGGGTTAAGTCTCAGCACTATCAAGCTATCAGCAGCCACTGCAGCCAGGGAGCTGACACACATGGTGCAGCAGACCTCTCCTGTCTCACCAATTGCTCCCCATAGCAGTGTATTTCAGTCAATCTGCCCATTCTGCCCCCCACCTCCACTCTGTCTCTGGTGAATCCTCTCATCCCCACATCTCTGGCCTCCACCTCCATTCTTGTATGCATAAATAAATTTAAAAAAAATCTTCCCATATCTTACATTGAATTTACAAGTTCTATTTTCACTGCTTTTTAAAATTGTGATAAAAAACACAAAAATGGTAACTTTTACATTTTTACAAATTTTGAGAGGAAAGTCCAGTTGTTTTTTACTATATGCACTTTATATAACAGATCCCTGGGACTTTTATTTTATCTTATAAAACTGAAACTCTAGGGGCCTCCCTGGTGGCGCAAGGGGTTGGGCACTGCCCTCTGAAGCTGTTCACAGCCTCTGCAGATGGATTTCTTGATTCCAGACCTGCCAGGGAGGTAACCCACATAGCGCAGCAGAGCTCTCCTGTCTCACCCACTGCTCCCCTCAGCAGTGTATTTCAGTCAATTTGCCTGTTCTGTCTCTGGTGGTTCTGTAACAGGGTGGTCCCCAGGAAAGGGGGAGGTTCCAGGTTCTCTGCCTCACCCAAATGGAGGGTGGAGCTGAGCAGGGAGAGGAGAAGCTGCAGAGGAGACTGAGGAAGGAAGGAAGCAGGATGGAGCCAGAAGGAGACCTGGAGGAGGCGCATGGAGCCTAGAGACACGTGAAGAATCTGCGCTTGCCTTTTGGTCGTGGACTGGGTGACACAGATGTGGGTGAGACCCGTGGGGAGGTGTCAGTGGCAGCTTTTATCTTGATTTTGATTTTGCTCTTTTCCTTCCGGGCTTGTCTGGTTGTTTCTGACTCTTTTCTGTGGGTCCCCACTGGAAGATGCTTTAGACTTGTGGCAGGCTCTGGGGCCTTGCTCTGGGCCAATCCCATTTGGATGGACTTTTACCCACGAGGGGACGGGTAACTTTGGGTTCTTGATTTAGAAACTAGATTCTTTGCCTTTCCTGTATTGTTTCCAAATTGTATTAAAGTTCCTTCCCATGAAAGTCTCATGTGTTTTGTGTTGATGCGGCGGATGGCAGAACCCATTTAGAATAGGCGGGTTTGCGGGGTTTGGGCTGCCCCTCTCTCTGCCCTGTAACAGTTCCCTTCAACCCCCGCACCTCTGACCTGTACCCCAATTCTTGTATGCATAAATAAATAAATCTTAAAAAAAAAATTAAGACTCTAATACCTGTTGAACAGCCTCTCACCCTCCCCACCCGCCGTCCCTGCAGCTTTCTGTGTCTGAATTGGGCTAATTTTGAGATCTGCCATAAGAGGGGATCAGGCAGTATCTGCCCTTTTTTCTATCTAGCATGATGACCAATGACCTCAACTCATCCAAGTTGTAGCATGTGACAGAATTTCCTTTTTTAAAAGAAGGCTGAATAATATCCCATTGTATGTATAGACTGAAAGGTCCATGCAGCAGGCCGGAATGCAGGAGCCTGGCTCTCCTTGTCTTTACCGCGCCGAACCTTTCATAGACCACTATTACTTCTCTTTTACCTTAATGTCATTGCTTTGTGATTTTATTTTGTTTTTCCTGGCATAAATCAAGAAGGTTGCCTTATCATGTGCATTGAATTTACCACTCAGAAACCTTGAAATTGAATAAGTAGAGGATTCGTAGACATGAAAATTTAGTAGATCTTTCCCCCAGTTTTAAAATGATCTGTTAGAAATAGAGCAAGTTTATACAGTAATTGATATGCCTTTCAAACACAAGTTCCTTTATAAGGCATTTTATACTGTCTGTCAAGCAATCAAGGAGAACAAAAATGAAAATAAAAACTTTCGACCTTGTGCTTTGAGAACTATAAAACTTTTTTAAAAAGGAAACAAGGTTTTCAAGTGATTGAGATGATATTGAACCGCTTTCTGCGATAAATGGCTTTTTATAGGGTTCCTTAGAGAACATGGGAATTTCACAGGGAGGCTATTTATTCCCCTGGAAATTCTGAAACAGAACAAAAAGAAATGTTCCTGAACAGAAATAAAAGGCTGTGTCATAGCGTTCTGAAAGGATTATCAGAAGTTCATCCACTAGAGGTATATAAACCCTTCAACCTAACAGAACTGAGGAAGAAGCAAAGGTGGGTATGGCTTCTTTTGTGACACAAGCTCGGAAGCCTGACCTTGGGGGAAACAACTGATTGGCTCTGCTAATTATCCAGGTAATGCTAAAAAAAAGGTCGGTGGCTATGTGGTGAAACATTCCTCAAAGCTTTTCAAAAGATAGCACATTGAAAGGATAATCAGTCACTGGTGGATAAATAAACATAATAATAAACCTACTGGAATGGTTTTATTTATCTGCAACTAACACAAAGCACACCCCACCCCCACTGCCAGTTAAACTTCTTTTTCCATCCTTCGGACTCAAGTTGTCTAGACATTCACCTGTTTCAATAGTTTATATTTCTCAAAGCCCCCCCATTGGGCATAGCTCATGATCTCCAAGGAAACTGTTGATCCCAATGTGCGGATGGGGCTAAGGAGGGTGGGAAGGGGCAGAGAAGGGGAGGAGAAGCAGGTTGTATGTGAAAGGAGACAGAGCAGAAGCAGGGAAAATGGAGAGTTTTGTTAAGGGGTTTGGAAAATATGGGAAGGTAATGCATGGGGAATAGCAGAGGATGAGAGAGTGAGAATGACATTGGACACTGAGAGGCAAGAAAGAAAGGGACCAGAAATGGAGAGGTGGGCAAAGCAGAAAAACAGAGAAAGTAGAAATTACAAAAACTTCAAATAAAAACCAATTCATTGTAAAATACTCGGCAGTGTTTTTGTGAAACAGTGAGACTGGAATGGGAAGAGGCTCTTTATTTTCTTAGGAAGAGAACTCAGACCGGAGGTGGGAGAGGAATGGTAGAGAATTTTCCAAACAAAGAGAGAGCCTGTGGCCTCTTAAACTGCCCCCACCCTTCCCTGGGTGAACTGTTCTTACCCGACTTTCTCCGTAGGGGGAGGGGAGCCTCGCACAGGCTGGGGCCTGGAGGGTAGAACTGCAGAGTTTGGGGTGCAGGCCACACGCAGGTAGAGAGTAGGTGGTGGGGAGTAGATGGGAGATGGGCTGCGGCTAGAGAAGAGGGGTCTATATCGGGTGGGTGAGGGGACCCAGCCTGCGTGCGGAAAGAGTGGTCTCCACAGAAAGCCTCCCCAAGACCTTGTCCAAGATGAGCCTGGATCCAGGGGGCTCCTAAGGAGACTTCAGGGGCGCAGAGTCAGGAAACGAGTCAGGAAACGTGGGGCCTCGGAGCTTCCTGCTTTGCCACCTGGGGACAGCACCAGGTGGCACAGAGAAACCCAACATCCACAAGCCCACATCAACCTTTCCATCCTGCATGCCTATCCCCTCTGCTCCAGCCTGATTTGGAGATACCAGAGATACCGCACCCCCACCCTCCCAAGTAAAAACTGCTCCAACTCTGGACACCTGAGCGACCACACCCCACCCCTCCCGCGAGGAGAAGAGAAAGGTGGGCTGCCTCGCCGGCCCGCGGAGACCCACCTGAGCGGCTCAGGAACACCCCGCGGTGCTGAGCCCTGGAGACAGTGTGCCCCTTTCAGTTTCTGGCTTTCGCTGGTTGAGAGGTTGAGCTAAACAAACCCAACAAGCTGCTTAGGATCCAAGGATGGAGGGCAGCCAGGAGTGTCATCACTTGAGTGGTAGCAAGGTGAGGAGAAAGATCCTGGGCGTGATGTTGACAAATCTATTCACCCCTTTGTTGCGTAAATACTTATTGAACGGACTAATTATAATAAAGAAAAAATCAAAATCAACAAGCAACCATAAACCAGAGACACACTAACGGGGGGAGGGGGAGCAGAGGAGGGATTAGGGCCAAAATAAGGGGGGGTGGGTATTGCATACATTGTGCAAACATGAAAAATGCTGTAAGAATTATATAAAATAAAATATATTAAAAAAAACTTATATTGAACATTTACTATGTAGCTATCCAGAATCCCCACCTTGCCCAGTTCACGTTTTATACTGTGTTGGAAGGCGACAGAGTAAACAAATGAAGTGAAGTTATTTAATGCTCAAAAAAAAAAAAAAAAGAGGCCAAAAGGTGATGGGGGGGGTGGAGTTTGCAATTTTAAATAGACTTGGGGGTACGAAAGATGTCAAGTATTTCCACTAGAGTTACAGCGGCAGAAGGAGGGGAGAAGTCGCGAACCCAGCAGCCCCCACCTTTTCCGGATGTGGGGGTCTCCCCAAGACAGGTGAGACTGGGGCGCCAGGGAGTCAAGCCTTGGTGGCTGGGTTAGAGTCCCTTTCTAATACCCTTTTCCCAGGCTCCTAGCAAGGCGCGGGGAAGAGACTGCGTCGCCAGCGTTCGTCGCAGAAACATCCGTACGTGAAAACTGGATTAGAATAAAAATGCAACAGTAATGACTTCCTGACCCCCGGCATTGGGTGCGCTCGCCCCAGTGACCGCACCAGCGCGGAGAGCGCGCGCCCCCATCCCGCGCGCAGCTCCTCCGGCAGTGCGGGCCGCGCAGCCTCCCCTGGCGGCGGCCCCCGGGAATTTACCCGGCGCAGGGCTCGCCTCCCCGCGCGCCCCGCGCCCTGACTCCAGGCCCGCGCGGAGCCCGCGAGGGGCGGGGCCTCGAGGGGGGCGGTGCTGGGGGACCCCGCCCCGAGGGGGTCTGGCGCGGGCGGGCGGGCAGGGCTGGCCCCGCGCTGATTAAAGAGGCGCGCCGGGGCGAGCGCGGCGCTCACTGCTAGTTGGGCGCGGACGGCGGGCGCACGTGTCTCCCCTGAGTCTGGCCCAGAGTTCCCCCAACTCTTCGCCCCCGCGATCCAGGGCAGCCCCTTAGCCGCGCGGGTGGCCGCCCGCCCCGCCGCGTGCGCTAGTCCCCGCACAGTTCCCCGCGCTCCGGGGCCCGACTTGGAGTAGCGAGTTTGTCGGGGGGATCGGCGCCCGGGGGGACGAGGTACTGCGCATGCGGAGCTCCAAATTCAAACAGCTGTTTCCAGAGGCTGGAGGGCGGGTGGACGGGGAGCCTCTGAGGCTAAGGGAGGCTTTCTCCAGGCGGCGGCCGCTCGGGAGCCATGGTGGACCGGGGCCCTCTGCTCACCTCGGCCATCATCTTCTACCTGGCCATCGGGGCGGCGATCTTCGAGGTGCTCGAAGAGCCGCACTGGAAAGAAGCCAAAAATAACTACTATACGCAAAGGACGCATCTTCTCAAAGAGTTTCCGTGCTTGGGCCAGGAGGGCCTTGACAAGATTCTGGAGGTGAGCCGCCGCCGGTACCCCTATAAACACACCTAGACCTGGCAGGAGCATTAGGGGTGCTCAAGGGAAGCCCCTCACATCTCTGGATGACTCTTAGTCTCTATGGGTAGTCCTGGGGGGAGGGGGTGTGACAGGATTTTTTACCGGGTGCCGGGCTACTGGGATCTATAGCTCCCCCGGGGACCCTGGAGTCGCCCACGCGCCCATGCTCTGGATGCGGGTTTGCTCAGAGAACTCCCTCCCGGCTTGACCCTCGCGTGAACCAGGACCCGCCGCTGGCTCGGTGTGGGTGTGCGGGTGCCTCCCTCCTTGGAGGGAGGCTGTGGGGTGGATAAAAGCGTTTATCTTTCCTTGGAGACACTCCCGGAGTTCGGGAGCCAAGCCGGGTGCCACCCCCTCGCGTCTCCACCTCCCAGCTCGCCGGCCAGTGCAGCGCCCGACCGGCTTTTCGGAATGAGACCTGCTGAAGCTGCGAGAGAGTCCCCCGGCCGGAGCCTGGACAGGGATCCCCCATTCCCCGCAAGATTTTGCAGAAATTTAGGGACTCTGTCGAGACCCTGCGGAACTGCGGCTGGTGGCTGGAACGAGGAGGAAGCCCTCAGGCCTTTGAGAAGGCTGACATCCCCCAAGGGCTTAAAGTCAAACTTTTTGAAAGTAGCTGGTTGAGTAAAAGAACAGAACCCGGGAGTCCCTCTTTGATGGCAAATGAGAAAGGGTTGCAGAATTTTGGTGATGGGGAGGTATTTTGTGTTGGCATGGGGAGCCTCTTATCTTTTGGTGCATATGTGCGATGGATGGCATTGACCTCACTGGGATTAACTGCCAGGCTAACCATCCTGACAAACAGTTTTGGGAGGACTTCCACCCCAGTTCGAGACTTCGGCTCTTAGTCTCAATCATCCACCCTTCTCATTCAGCACTAATGACCTCCCACCAATGGAACAGCCAGGACCAGGGTAGGAGTCAGTGACTTGTAGATTAGCCTGGATTGTAAAGTAGGGGTAGATTGTCCAAGGGGTTATTTCTCTTGAGATGAAAGATGCCAGAAAGGAGGGTTGATGAGAAATAGCTCTTAGTCTAGCAGTCTCCCAATACTTTATGGCTGTCTTACTGCCTCTCATTGTTCCTGCCTTGGTTTCCCCATATGTCAATGGGAACTAGTCTGCTTTCATCCATCCTTCCTGGCCTGGACAGTTTTTGAAAGCACTGGAGAACAGGAAGGTGGTCTTGCTGGGTACTCTTTTAATCCATGGTATTCGCACAAGTGAGCCCTTATAGGTGCCTTCTGGCAGCTGGGCAGTTAAAGACATGCGTGCTCAGGGTCCATTGGAAGGGGGAGATTTAGGCCACAGGTTGCATGTTGGATGTAAGTGGGCAAAGTTTCTAGCCCTGTAGCTGTTTCCGGGTGGGGCCAATGGGAACTGTGGTTGATGGGGAGGATGAACTTTGGAAAGTAGTTGGTGGATTTAGTTCCTAGTAGCAGCCATTCCAGGATGGGTGCCCTGTGTGTGTGTTGGGGAGGGGGTCACTTTATAATTTCCCTTGAGGAAACAATTCCTCTGGAGAAAGAGTTGTTTAGTTTGCTCTAGGGCTTTGTTCGGAGGGGATGAGGGCCAGCGGGGATGCAAAGAAATAGAGCTGGTCTTAAGTGTTTCACTCTTAGCTGCTCTTCTGCTGCTGCAGGGGAAGGAAGGAAAGAATTCAAGGCTGAATGTGGGAAAATAAACTTCAAAACACGAGAAGAAGGGAAGGGGGGGGGGTCTGGGTGAGGCAGTCGGTTCATCTGGTTGGTGGTAGTAGCTTTGGAGGCTAACAGCTTTCTGTAGGTGTTCTAGCAAACAAAATGCCTCTTTGAGATTGTGATCCCCTCCCTCCCCCCCTAAAAAATGTGGGCAGGTATCTCTTTAGACAAAGGTTTTGGGCATTGGGCCAGTCTGATTAGGAAAGAATTATGGATAGCCCTGTACCCATCCCTGGCCAAAAAACTCTCAAACTGTTTCCAACTGGGCAAGTCCCCTTCCCTTGTAGGAAAAACCCAAAAAAATGGGCTAGTGGAAGCATTTTGCCAGCATCGCTTTTGGTCTGCAGAAATCCGCCTTGTTCTGCTTTCACATGTGTGACTTGGGGCATGGCCTTAAGTCTCAGGAAATTGGCTTAAAGCAAAGCGAAAACTCAGAAGTCCTCTTTCCCATCTGGCAGCTTGGGCATTCATTTTCCACCTGAGGTGTTCTGTGTTTTATCAGATTCTGAATCACCTTTGTAACCCTAAAGGGGTCCCTGACTAGGAATTCCTGAGGTGGGGGCTAGGACTGGGGAAGTGCTGGGAGGGGGGGTGCAGTCTATGTTGGAATTTTTTTTTAAACACTGGAAATTGCGTGCTTTCAAATGCATGAGAAAGGGAGGTGGTGCCCCTTTCTTCTCTTTGGAAATAGACCTGAGTTGTTAGGTGCTTCCTTCCCTTTCGTCCTGTGGTTAAACTGAAGCGCAAAACTCAGTGATCGCTTGGTTGCCCTCCTTCCTGCAGAACCTTCTTGAACCCTTGCTCTCAAGCTTGCTCCTTCAGGTATTGGGTGACCCGGTGCAACTAGCCTCTTCCCAAATTACCAAGGCTCCCACAAGAGGAATCAGCTTTTATTGAACTCCTTACTGTGTGCTGGGCATTGTGAGTGATGCCTCATGGTATAAGAAAGGGCACAGGTGGGTTTTACCAGCTGACTCGACCACTTACCCATCAAGTGGTTTATCTTTCACCCTCATCTGCAAAATGAGGGTCTGATGAGCTTCAATTAAAGTAGAAGGATTCAGCAAGATAGCCTAAGAGGAAAGCCAGCAGGCCACCATCTGTCTACAGCATTAATTGAACACACGTTGGTCAAGGCTTTTACCATTGTTCTTTAAGGTACTCCTTACAGCAACCCTAAGTATTCAGATAAGGAAATTGGAGTTCAGGGACCTCAATGGGGAGGGCACAGCTGAGCACAGGAACCAGGCAACCCAGGGTGCCTGCATCCAGAGCCTGATCCTTGTACATGTCAGCCCCTTGGGCTTGTGAAGCTGCTGAATGGTTGGTATCTTGTGAGCTTAGTCAATTGGTTCTGTCGTAGTCATGTCAGCGGAAAGTTCTATTTTCTGTTTCCCCTACAACGAACTCTCCTGTGTTGTAACACCTGGGTGACCTGGCACCTCCTATTACTGAAGTGAGCAACAGACCAACCCACCCCACTACTTGGAAGCACAAAAAAAAAAAACCCCAAAAAAACAAAATTGGAGGGATGGGGTGAAGAGAGGACAGACACAGCCCCTGTGTGCAGTCAGCATAAACAAGGAAGGATTTGAGAGCTCACCATGTGCCAAAATTTTGAATCTGCATCTCCTGTCCATTCATAACTTAGTCCTGACTACCATCCACCACCCCCCTTTATAGATACTGCTTGAAAAGATGATATAACTTGTCTGGGGTCATATAGTGCAGGGTCAGATTTCAAATCAGAGCGTGCTGTCTTCCCAAGTGTACGGGTCTTAGCAGGCTTGTATTAAGCCCCCACTGTGCCAGACATTGGGCAGAGGGCTGAGAGCACAAAAATGAATTAGATACGCAGCGCTCAGATTGGCAGCTGGAGAGAAAGATGAATTAGGAGGGTTTAGCAAGAAAAAGAAAGGGGAAGTGGGGCCTAACAGAAGGCAGGCTATTGCCCTTTCTCAGCCTGGGGAAGGAGGCTGCAGGCTTTATTTAGGCTGTGGCTCTGGCTGGTGTGCACGAGGGGCCCCCTCAGCTCTCCACTGAGGCATCCCATTCCCAACTCTGGGTTTTCCTAGACAGCTCACATAGCTTTCCAGTTCCCTGAAGCCTCTTGGATCACTCAGGCCTCCTTCCTTCCTAAGCCCCAAACTGTACTGTCCTGCCCTAAGTCTTTCTGAGTGTGCCTGATCCCTCCTCTTTTATTTTCTAGACCCTTCTTACTACACTGGGTGTTCGAGTCCACAGTAGTAGAGTAGTAAGGCTAATTCCAATTTTGTGGTCCTGACATTCTCTTATTAACACCACTCCTCCCAAAGTTTCAAAGAAAAAAACAAAACACTGCCCCCCCCCCCCCATGGATTCATTGGTAAAATTACATCTGACCAAAATACTTCGAATGGGGCTCATTACTTGAATTTTGGAGAATGGAGGGTTAACATGACAACCTCTTGTTTCAAGCCTTGTTGGAAATTGTGAAGTGCACTGGTCCACTTAACTGCCTTTGTAAGCAAGGGAGCACAATGGATCTTTTATCCCCGATGGTGGAGGCCTCTGCTTCATTACTTCAGGCTTGAACTCTCACCACCAGGCCTGCAGATGTGGAAAAGGGGAGAAGTTGGGTTTTGAGAGGAAAGGGAAGAGTGTGATCCCTTTTGAACTGGCTGGTTGTGTTTTGTTGTTGGTATTGTTTTGTTTTGTTGTTGTTGGGGTTTTTTTGTTTGTTTGTTTGTTTCTTGCTTATTTTCTGCTTGAAGTTGAGAACAGCCAAGAAAAAAAATTCTCAAATTGATAAATCTTAGTTATCTGCCCTGATTAGAGTTTTAACAGTTAAAAGTGGATTTTTTACTAAATCATTTGGAGAGTTAACTGGAGCCCTTAAGGTCACTGTGATAAAGAACTGCAGGCAGAAATGAGCAAGTGCTGAAAGGTTTTAGTGGGGGGTGGGGGGCGTCCCATAGAAGGGGGCAAGGGAGGTGATGATGGTTGCTTCTAAGTGTTTTCCTGGGGTCTTGCCCTATTTATAGCTTGGCGTTTAAAAGAAACACAATCCTCCGGTTTTGGATGCTGTGCTTGGCTGACTCTGACCTCAGGCCAAGAGCTTTCATCTTGAACTTGGCTGTTTGCTGTCAGATCGGGCTCAGCCTCTGAACTCTTATATGTAGTGTTGGGGGGAGGGTGGCAGGGAAATATAAGGCTGTGGGCAGAGGAGCTGGGTGCCTGAGATGGAACCCCAAGATAGTCTCTGAATGAGTTGATATTCATTCTGAGTGGTGTTACAGGAACTGATTGGCTAGAACTGGGGTGACAGGCAGGGACAGAGGTGGGTGTAGGAAAGTGCATAATATCCATTCACCTTTTTCCCATGTTCCTTCTGGGGTATGAAGAAGGTGTTAGAGGTGAGTCTTACTTAGAGTCCCCCTGGACTCCCTGGAATAAGAGGAGCTCAGATCTGTCCATCCTCTCTAAGGATGGGCTGACATGCTCACAGCTGGGATCTTTCTCCAGGAGCCACTAACCTCACATCTGAGCAGTACCTCTGGGACCAGGGGGCCTCTGAAGGCAAACTATCATGTTAATCTCACAGGTCCTTGAACAGAGTTTGTCACATAGTTCTGAGACATGTCAGCCACCCTCACCACCATTGCCCTTCTAGACACACAGTTTCCCTGCTGTGGGACATCCATGTCCAAGGATGGTGAATACAGCTAGCATCAGGGATGGGTTTTCGTTTTTATCATAGTAAACTGCACCATGTTAACTGTCTTGAAGTGTACAGTTCAGCAGTGTTAAATATCATATCATCACCTAGTTGTGAAACATCTCTAGGACTTTTTCATCTTGCAAAACTGAAACTAGACCCATAAAACAGCTCTTCTCTAGCCCTCCCCAACCCCATTCTGCTTTCCATTTCTGTGAATTTGACTACTTTAGATGTGTGATAACTGAGTGGAATCATACGGTGTTTGTCTTGTGTGAAATGGGGCAGGCACTGTGGAAAATTGCATAGCGATACCTCAAAAAAGAAAAAAATAGAATATCCTAGGATCCAGCAATCCCTGTATCGCAACCAGGCTTTTAGAGTTAGACAAAGAAGTGGAGTTGGAGGTTCTTTCTGGCCCCCAGTCCCCAGGGTGGTGCAGAGTGCATCATGGTCCTCGGCAGCAGCCACAGGCCGAGGTGAGGGTCAGATGACTAAGCCTTTCTGGGTTTAGCCAAGGAATTTGAACTCACCAAGTTTTTGCAATGTTCAAGTAGAGGAGTAACAGCATTTCACTCCTTCACAGCCGTTTGCAACTTAAAAGAAGTGGAATATTCTACTCTGAAGTAACGGCATTTCTGTAGGCTGGTCCCTTCACCCCATGGGTGTTCTGATAAGAACGCCTCCTCCCTTTTCCTTCTGCTGTGATGAAGAAGTGTGGGTTTTTCCACCCAGTCCACACAGTCACAATCCCCCCTAAAGCCTTCATCCACCCTCCTTCATTGCTCCTTTGTGTAAAAGTGGGGGTGATGTGCTCAAGTTCTGAACAGCTGCCCGAGGCCTCTGGATTTTTTGTGGGGTGATAATCTGTTCCCCAAACCTCAGAGAGCTGGGCAAAGTTAAGGTGGAAACACCGAGGGGGACCTCCCTGCTGGCTGTTGTTTCTCAGAAAGCAGCAGGGGCTTTAGTCCTTGAAGCTCAGGACAGCTGGGGAGAGAAACAGGACTGCAGTGGCGGGACTGCAGTGGTGGTGGCGAAATGAGGGGAAATGGGTCCTACGTGCTGAGTGACGGGTTGCAGATGGGAGAGCCGGGGAGGTGGACGAGGGTCAGGAGGCCTGGAGGATGCAGCTCCTGCTTCCTGAGGCCTGGACAACCCCTTCACCTTTGGGTTCTGGCTCTGAACAAAGCTCAGGCCCTGCCCTCAGGTAGCCCTTAATCTAGAGAAAGGCAAGCAACTGTTACCAGGTAGACATTGGTAAGCATTCCAAGTTTGCACCTTGAGATGAGAAGGGGGGGTTGGGGGAGGGGAGTTGGGGCCAGCCTTGAAGGCTGTGTGGTGTGAGCAGTGGCCCTGCAGGCACTCATTCTGAAAAAACCTACTGTGTTGCAGGCATATATATCTCATTGAACCAGTCCTGTGGGTTCGGTGTTACTGCAGTTCCCATAATGGAAACTGGAGGAGAGGAATTACCCAGGTCTACATGGCCTAGCAAGAGACTGAGTGGCCTCCTCCTCACTGACTTCAGAGCCTTAGGGCCTGTCCCGAGTGGAGGACGCAGATCCAGGCAATGTGAACTGTTTTTGTGCATCATCTCCTCAAAGGTATTTTTACCAGCACAACCTCATGGTGGAAGCATCAGAATGCACCAGAGAGGGGAAACAATTTACTTGAGGCCATTTAGCTAGGAAGGGAAGAACAGGCACTTGAACCCAGGACCCACACTGTGAACAGTTCTGCTCTAGGTGGAGTTATAGTGCAGGTGGGAAAAATCAAGGAGAAAGGCTGATGGGTGGGAAAGAGCAGGGAGTGCATGTTTTCCCACACTTAGGGTACATGGGACAGGGTGCTTACTCAGCTGTGACCTTGAGTAAATCGGTTATTAGTGTAGTATCTCCCACCTGCCCACAGAATGCATGTCAACACAGCAGACAGTGCCTGGCACGAGCAGCAGGTGACTCACTGAGTTCCTGTACCCTTCTTCCTGTGAGGGCCCTGTTGATGATGCCAGCTTCAGGCCCCACCATGGGTTGAGCTCATCTGGAGATGGCAGGTGATAAAACCCACCACAGCTCTCCTAATGGGTTCACCCACTGTTCTCCATTTCTTGCAAAGTAACTCCATCCCTCCCCTTGGAAGAGTTAATGTCAACACCTGAAAATCTGGAAGGATTACTTCTTCCTTTTACCAGGGCCCTGCTCCCTGCTCTGGGGGCAGGGCCAAGCTCTCTGCCCGGTCCTGGCTTGTCACTGCCCTTGGGTAAGCCTTTTCCCTTCTGGAGAATTCCTAGGTCCAGATGGACTCCCTGGAGAGTGGTCAGGAAGGATCTGGGGTCAGAGTTGTGCCCCCCTTGGGGCAGATTCTACCCACCTCCCCTCTCAGGAGGCTCTTGCTGGCCAGGTCTCTTTGATTGTCTTTGAAATGTAGTTCAAAGCCAGTCATTCTAGTTTTCCTCTTTTCCATCTAAATATTTGGGTTTCCTGCTGAAATATTTAGGCAGGATTGTATACTTCTGGCTGTTGTCACCTCCCATGGTCCACTGTAATCTGGCAACAGCTGCTTAGGCAGCCCTTCCATGAGGGAAAGTCCTGAAGTTGGGGAAGAAGCCAGAGGCCTGGTGCTTGGGCAGGGCTGGGGGCTCCTAGACCACTCAGGCTGCCGGGGCCCTAGTCAATCAAGCCCCTCCCTTTGTGAGGACCAGTGTTTGGGGCTAAAGCCCAGAGACCCTTATTTGAACTACTGTGTAGGGATTCTAACCTGGGTCCAAATTCTCCCTGAAGTACCGGTTTGTACTGTGTGACCCAGGCCAGAATTCACATCTCCAATTATTCAAGAAGCCTCAGAAGGCTTGTTAAATTAGGCCCCTAGACAGTATGAGCCCCATGTGGGCAGGGCCATAACTCCCCACCTTTGGCGCTGTGTTCCCAGGCCTGGCCCTCTAGACATGCTCAGTGTATGGGTTCTGGGGGGCCCTTGACTTCCTCAGACATGTCTGTTGGGTGCCAGGCTCTGAGGGAGGTCACCCATTGCCATGTGGACCTTCAGGTTGCAAGTCCAGTCAGGAAGTTCCAACCTCTTGTGAGGTCAAGGTACTTACTTGAGTGGATTCAGCCAAGCTTAGCCCTCTGGCTCCTGGTCATAGAAGCTCCCGGTCATGGAGGTGGTGGTTGGGGGAGCTCAAGGAGGAGAGAACGGAACACTGTCATTATCAATATTTAATATTTTGCTATTAAATTTATTTTGATATTAAATTCCCTCTAAACACCACAAGAGGTGGGGCTGCTTGCCTTGAGGTTATGGACAGACGTTCAAATCGCATGGCCTTTGCAAGCCCTGAGCACAGAGCCTGGGAGAGAGTGATGACTGACACCCACCCCCTCCCCAGGGTCGTGCAGATAACAGCAAAATGCTGGCTCCCAGTCAGCCTTTGTGAGGTCAGCTTATTATCATCTTCTCTCTTTGAGGGACTTCGAAAACTCATAGCCCTCTCTCTGCGTGTGTATTTCCAGGAACCCCTTTCTCTGCTCCCCTTCCTCCCATCCCTTGTTTCATAACTTTTCCTAAACTCCTTTTCATTGAGATTAACAAGGCCAGTCCAGCATGTTTAGCCTGTCTGTGCTGGAGGGGAGCCGCAGATTTGCTTTCAAGGAATTTGAGGCAGAGCAAATACCCTGTCCTTCAGCCAGCAGATATTTACTAAGCACATACTATGTGCCCAGGCCTGTTTGAGGCCTGCTGCAGAGAGAATGCTCCCCGTCTCTGCCTTTTGGGGAATGTCATCAGGCCACGTACGGCGGAAACCAAGAGGGCAAGTGGACGTGCTGGGGGAGGGAAGCAACACCCCCCTGCCCCTTCCTTGTGGAAACTGTGTTTGATCTTCAGAGCCTTCTGAGGAGGAGCAAGAGGAAGGCCGGGCTGTTTGCAGGAAGGCCGGGCTGTTTTGCAGGGGAGAAGGTATCCCCAGCTGATACCTCCTTGGCATGACTGGATTCAGCAATGGGTTTTTCCCACCCCTCAGGGCCTCCCCAACATGCTGACCAGGGATGTGGCCCCAGGGGAGGGGGCAGGGGTGTTGCCTGCACCTAGGTGACCTCCCAGAAGCTTGGGAACACAGACTTTTCACACTTCCCAGACTCCACCCTTGGCAGAGACCCGCGCCTGACTGTGAGGTCCAGCAGCCAAAAGATGTGCCCTTTGCCAGATGGGAAAACTGAGCTCAGTAAAGAACTGGGGACTCAGAGTCTCTATCGTCAACGCTGCTCGCCCAGGCCCAGAATATGGTTTCAGTGAGTTTTTGGTCACCTTGCCTCTTACACCTTTTTAGTGACCTTCAAATTAAAACCTGCATGGTGTTTTGGAATGCAGAACACTTATTCTTGCGCTGAACTGCCCAGCTGATTTCCTAACCCGCCTAGCACACCCTTACTGTGAGTAAGGTGCTTCCCTACCACTATGAGGGTTTTTTTGGATATAGTATAAAAGTTGAAACTGAGGCTTTTGGGGGCCATCTGGAGCCTGGGGTAGTAATGAACTGCTGCCTCCCTGGACAGTTTCCCCATCACAGCCGGCATCCTGCTCCCCAAGTATCCCTGCCAAAGTGCTGTTGGCTGACTGTTTCTCAGGAGCCCAGAGCCCACCTTGGAGTCTGGGGTGGGGCTGGTGGATGATGGAAGAGGAGGGGCAAGCTCTGGGCACCTCTCCTAGTGGTGGATCATAAAACATTGAGGCTGGAGGGTGCTTCATAGTTATCTAACTGACCTCCCTTTATAGTCCTGCAGCCAAAGCCCAGACCTTGGGAGGTTATGTAACTTTTCCAAGGTTAACTGTACTCACCAGGTTGGGCAGGCTGAGGAGGGAAGTACAATAAAGAAGCAATTAAAGCTAAGTGGGGGCAATTAGGGAAGGCTTCTTGGAGCAGGGGCCACAGGAGGTTGGTTGAAAGGTGATCGCCACCCAGCCTAACAGGGCTCTATCCCTTCCATAGCACTCTACCAGGGATCCTGGTGGGGTCGGATGAGACCCCCCCAACTCTGAAAACACTCTGTGACTTCTCCCGCAGACTCAGCCTACATCCTTGTGGAGGCTGAAGTAATTTAGGCTTGGCTACCCCGTGTGGCCTCCCCTCTTTCTGCATCCCTGCCCTTGATTCCAGCCAGCCTCCCTACACACAGGACCCCATCTCTGAGGAAGGAGAGGTATCTGACAGCCCTGCATATTCCCAGCAAGTTTCAACTTTTACAAGAAAAAGTTAGTGGCAGTTAGTGGGGGAAGGGCAGATGGGCTCTGTGGGGAACTTCATTCTCAGATAAGACAAGTGAAGCAGGGAGATTAAATCACTGAGTCAAGATCACGAAGCTGGTGGAGCAGCCCGAAGCTGAGCATTCTGAGTTCAGAGCCAGGACTCTGCAGAGTGGCCTCGTTTTGACTCGCAGTGTCCAAATTAGCACCAGTCCTGCCCATCTTGCTAGGCCACATGCCACCCTCGGGACTGGGTGCCCTGCTCCTGTCCTGCCAGCTTCCACGGTGCTGTGTGCGCACTTGCTGGCCTCTTGCAGAGCTCTGCTCGCTCTAGTCGTGCAGGTTCCGACACCAGCTTCCATCCACATTGACCAGATGTAGGTTTGTTTGCCATTTTTGAGTGAGAAGTTTTATTAAAGCGGGAAAACCTGGGTTGTGTAAGTGCATGTCACAGCTCAGAGTTGACCTGTCTATTCCACCCCCTTCCCCCAACCCGTTTTCCCTGTGTCCTCATCCTTACAGTCCTAACAGATCCCTGACCCCACACTGCAGGATTTGTGGGTCAGGGGACTCAGAGACTGAGCCCCAAAGCTTGCAAGGAACCAAGGAGCTAGAGAGGAGGGTACAAGTGCTGTGGGCTTCCTGTCTGCAACCCCATGTCACTTGCCACTTCCAGTTGGCTTGACCCTCAGCTGGGACACATTTTCCACATCCCAGGTGATTTCGCAGGGCTGAACCCTAGCAGGAGTCTGGCTGCCCCTTGGGAGGGAATAGCTGTAGTCTTGTCTTTCTCCTGGGGTATAAGTGCCACCCAGGTACCGCCTGCCTGGCTGGGCACAGAGATTGGCTGTCCGGCAGTATACTGAGGACCCCAGGACAGGCCCCATGTGGACTTGAATGTTTGTTTTGGCTTGGGTGCCCCTTGTGTTCTGTGCAAGGTTCTTGTGCCTCCCATGCCCCCGGGAGCGTGATGGCACCTGTTCCCAAATCCCTCCAGAGGAGAAAGAATGGTAGCCCACGTCTTCCCAGTCACTCCTGTTCAAATAAAACCCTCACCTCCCGGGCTGAGGAATGCATCCTGACAGTGTTAGCTTTGGAAGGGTGCCCTTCCCTGCTCAGCGTCCCGGCCCCCTTTGGAGCAGCGGGTGGAAGGGCTGCCTGTCGAGAGGGAGAAGTGCTGACTGCGCTAAGTGGGGCAGCCGCTGCAGGAGTGTCTTGTCAGCATCCCCAGGGAGCAGGAAGAGGGAGGGTGTCCTGATTATCAGCTTTTCAACACCCCGCCTCCCTCACCCCCCACAATCCAGCCTCATCTGGGCGAGATCTGTCTACTGAGGAGTAAGTAGCTCTGCGAGCTGGGGACTGGAAGGCAGAGCTGCCTCCACCCTGGGCCTCTGGCTCAGGAGACTTGCTGTGTGGCTCGGTCAGGTCGCTGCCCTTCTCTGAGCCAAGGACTTGCTCACTTAGGCTAATGAGTTATTACTAAGGCTAATGAGCACCAGCTGTGTGCCCAGGACTGGCTTAAGGGTGGTGGGAATTATAAGTATTAGACATTATCCCTGCCTTTGAGGTTGGGGTGTGTGGCCTCCCGCGTAGGATAAGCTAAGTAGGGGTGCGGCATATTGTGTTCTGAGGTAAGAAAAGCTGCTGTAGGCCTGGGCTGTTGGGAAGGGCTCCCCTGAGCCTGGGCCTGGGGGGTTCCCTTCCTTTGAGTCCTGTCAGTCTCAGAACTAACCTCCACCCCCCGAATTCAAGCACCAGGCACTGAGGTAACTTGTTTCTACCCATTCCCACCTATCTCTACAAGGCCCTTGACTTGTGCCCCATTAGATTCCAAGCCTTGTACTGTGCAAGAGGGTAATGATTCAAGAACATGCTCAGCCATGAAGCGGTCTCCTTTGTCTTCTCCCACCAGTCGCCAAAGCCAGAGGCAGGACCATCACAGTGGTCCTTTAGCTTTCACATGAGCCCACCTCCTATCTGGGAAGCTGGGGGGACGGGGGGCGGTTCCTGCTACCACATTCTGCCCCCACCCCTCTGCCCTCCTTGCCAGGGACACCATCCTTGGTCGGGGCAGACCTGCTAAAGTAAATTAGCATCTTTCTGGCTGTGCATCTGTCTAGACCTGGGGGGCTGCCCTGGGTCCAGGGCAGGCAACTTTGGACCATGGAGTAGGACGGGGGTACATTTGGATCTTGCTCTAAAAGTTTCCAGCAAGCATGCTGGGGATCCACCAGGTCACAGATCTTGGTTTGGGCACTGCTTTTTGGAATGCTCGGGGTGGGGTGAAAGTACTCAAAACCCCTGTCTCCCCCACCTGCTCTGTCATTGGGTCTGTCAGGGGTCATCATGGTCATTTCTGAAAGCTCCCCCTCCTAAAGCCACTCTTGCTCTTCCAAACCTGCACTCTGCACACACTTCAGTCTCTGCTTAGTGAGCGACTTGGTGGCCTGTCTGACCTGTGAGTGGGAGACGCCCACAGCCGGACCCTGTGGCAAGGATGCTTTTCTGGTGCTTCAAATTGATATTACTCAAAGTGGGTCTAACTCAGAGCCAGACTTCAAGTTATATAAAAAACAAGATGGGGGTAGGGTAGAGGGCAGCTCAAGTATGCGTGTGAGGTTACTTCCGTGTCAACATTGACTCAGAAATCGATTTAAACACAGAAGGCAGGCAGTGCTGAGTCTGGGAGGTGGGATTATTGGTGCCTATTCCTCTTTCTTCCTCCCAGTTTTCTGCTGTTGTGTCCCTTATAAAACAAAGGAGTCCTTTTTTAAGGTAAGATAAATGCATATGTCGTTAGCCCCTCCTGCACCAGCACCTTTTAATGCATGAAGTGAGCAGAGCACAGGATAACATGGTTTTGGCAACATGCTCTGAAAACTGCTGTCACTTCTGTACTCACTGAGCAGCGTTAGTTTTGACTTTAGCTGCCAGAGAGTGGTGACTCCCTGGGCAGCAGAGCTGGTGATCACTTTTGAGGGGAGGCATCTGCAAGTCTGAAGAAACCAGGTGGTTTAGTCTTCAGACCGAGAAGTTTGAGATTGTGCACCCCAGCCGAGAGTCACCAAGGAGAGTGGTTCCCCAGCAGGCCCGGGCAGAAGCAGGGGAGCCCAGCGACTGCCCAGGGTGTTGGCATCAGCCTCCCCTGCAGACAGGCCCAATGACAAGTATTGTCTTGGCTTCTGTGTGTACCCAGCTCTGCCAGGTCCCACAAGGGCCAAGACTTTTGATTAACCACAAAATGTAAGTCCAGGTGAGATTCAGGAAAGCGAGGGACTGTGCATGTCACCCTGAGCAGGAGTGTGCTGCGACCCTGACCCAGGCTCCCCAGAGTCAGACCCTGCCTGGAGGAGGATCTGGGCAGGAGATGTTTGTTTGATTCTGTCATTGTAGTATTTACCACCTGCTTGTCACTAATTCATTTGGACATAATACTCATTATGGTGGTGCTTCATTTTAAATGAGAAAATTAAAATTTAGAGCCCTGGTCACACAGGCCACATTTTAAGAGCTTGGTAGCCACATTGCCTACTCGCCCCTAGAACATCCCATCAGCATACATGGTTCTATGGGGCAGTGCTGGAGCACGTCAGGAGTTAGCTGAAGTTCCTTCTCTGCTGGTGCGCAGTCCAATGCCAGCTACTGCTCTTGGGTGGGAGCGGGAAGGGCTGGCCCAGCAGTCTTGGAGTGTCCAAAGGCGAGGGGCTTTGCCATCCCTGCCATTGCATGCCACACTGAGGTGAGCACACCCACCTGCCTGGCTCACAGAGTTTGCAGGCACCTTGCCCTCTTAGAGTGCTTGGCAGGAGGCTGACTCCTGGCATCCCAGACCATCTTTGCTGGGTTCAAGCTGTAAGAATGAGTCATTCAGTCTTTTTTTTTTTTTTTAAGATTTATCCATCCATTCATACAAGAACTGGGGGCACAGGCCAGAGGTGCAGGGGGTGAGACAATTCACCAGAGACAGAGTGGGGAGCAGAACAGGCAGATCTACCAAAATACACTGCTGAGGGGAGCAGTGGTCGAGCAAGGAGAGGTCCACCATAACACGTGGGTTGCTCCATGGCTGGTTGGGGTTTGAACTCGTGCCACAGAGGCTGCAGACAGCCTCACAGTGCTGCACCCAACCCCCTGCACCACCAGGGAGGTCCAAGAATGAGTCATTTTTGATGGATCTCCAGCTAGATCTCAGGGTCTCCAAATTCTTCCTAATCACCCAATTCTTGTGGTTTGGGGTCATGGGTGGGGTAAAGTCATGGGTGGGGTGATGAGGACTATGAGTGTATCTTCCCACCGCAAATCTAGAAAGAATGGAAGAAGGGTGTGGCTGGTGCGATTTGGAGGCATCTTCCACATTACCTTTAGGCCGCAGGAACGGGGGTGCTCAGGGTCAGGAAAGGTGGAAGAAGTGGGGTAGGTAGAGATGACACTGGACTAGCTCTTGTCTTGGAGCCTCAATTTCCCATTTATGTTTAGGCTGTTTGTCCTGCTTTGTGTGCTTTGCTGTTCGGACTTGAGCAGGGTCTGGCGCCAGTCTCAGAATGGTCCTGATCTTGCTACTGGTTTCTCTTGCTGTTTCCACAGTCCTGTAATGGCGTGCCATCTGCCTGCTTGTCTAGACCCAGAAGTCCTTTTGGTCAGGGCTTGCAGTCCCTGAGTTTTGTTCACAGCACCAGGGCACATGGCCTGTGCTCAGCAGTACTTAATCAATTACTCCCTTTGAGCAGTGCAATGCAAGAAAAAGTTGACTATGACTCTGATCCACCTTTTGCGTTATATTATCTTGGGTGGATTGTTCTGTGCAGGGTTGGGGCTGAGGCCTGGGCCCCTGTGGTATTTGTGGTAGGCAGGCCCAGCCACTCTTCGCCCCTGAAAAGAGGAGAATGGCCCTGGTGGACATCATCATCTTATTCTCTTGTCCCTCCACTCTTGCTGAGAAGGGACACCTGGGGGAGACACCTGGAAGCCCACTGCTAGGTCACCTGTTTAGCTCTCAGTGGCCCAGGACACACAACCCTGCCTCAGCAGCCTTGCAGGTAGATGGGCCACTCTGGACTAGTCTAAGAAGTGGCCTTCCCAGCCGCCACCCAGTGTGTCCTGAGCAGCTGAGTCCTGTAGGGGACAGGATGTCTCTCCCTGCTGGCCGCACAAGATAGTCCATGGGAGGTGGGGGTGAACGTGACAGGGCGCTGAAAGGAAGCCTATCCCAACATCAGGTGTCTAGAAACTAGAAGTTCTTAAGTCAGGAGCACCTGCTCCTCATGGTCAAGTCCAATGAGCCTTTGTGCCCGTAATCCTACCCCAAGAACTGCTGGGGAGACAGCATTGTTCCTTTGCACAAATGAGGAAACTAAGATGGCTGGTGGCATGGGCATAGCTGTTGCTGTGGAGGCCAGCATGTGGACGGTCCCGACTCCGCTAGGAGGGTTGAGAGGCAAAGGGTGTCTGGGGTTAAGGATTTCCAAGCCTTGCTTAGAAAATGCTGTGGCTTAAATCCAGCTCTGACAAAGGAGCGAGGATGGCTGGTGTCTAGGCTGACCCTCG
This sequence comes from Talpa occidentalis, assembly GCF_014898055.3. NCBI lineage: Eukaryota > Metazoa > Chordata > Mammalia > Eulipotyphla > Talpidae > Talpa > Talpa occidentalis. The sequence goes on along the minus strand of NW_023602073.1, from coordinate 61,195,038 downwards.
TCCTTCCTGCCTCCTGCTTCTCCCTGCCCTCCTGCTATTGGTAAGGGGATTGTCTCAGTCAAATTCAACTCTCCACTAGGAGTTTCCCTTTCCTGTCCCTGGTCCTGGGACCCAAGGTGGGGGGTAAGAGGTATTTCCCACCCCCATGTCACCCCTCACCTCAGCTCAGACTCTGTGCAGGGAGGGCCCCGCAGTACTTTTCCACACCTTCAGCACAAACCTGCTCTGCTTCTTCATCCTGGTCACGTCCACGCTCCGGTAGGCTGGGGATGGAGGTGGGTGGGGGCAATGCTTGCAGAGTGGAAAAGGCCGAGGCTACTGGGCCTTCCTGCTAGTCTGCCCATACACCCCTCTGCCTTTGTGAAGTGCCCAGGTAGCCACGGCAGGGGTGGCAAGTGGCAGGGCGGGGACTCTGGTTGTATATATCATGCCCCCTCTCTGTTCCCGCACTATTCGGGGATCCTCTTTGTGGTGTGAGCTCTGTCTGGCAGACTAGGGTGTCAGGTCTGTGCACAGCTCCCCTTTTATCTATCTGGCCCAGTGATTTCAACTGGGGGCCTCCTGCTCTTGGCTCTTGCTTATCATCACTCAAGTCTTCTGGTGGGATTTGAATCTGGGATTTGGGAGGCTGTTGAGAGAGAAGGCTCCCCCACCCTACAAAGAGTACCATCTATCCCCAAATGCCTGTGCTGCTTGGTTAGTAGTTTTTTACACAATTTATTCCCGCGAGCACGCAGGCCAGCTGTTGTCCGTCTCCAGCTGGAGACTGAACCAAAGGAAATGACCTGTAGCCGCAGGGATTTAGGTTAGAGTCAGACCATAAGGAAGGATTTTATGGCAGGTGGTTGGCCCTTGGGAGGCTCTCACAGGGGGTTTTTGGGGGTCGGATCATCCTCAGAGGACCAGATCTGGGTGGGAAGGGTTGGTTTGTAGTGAGCGTGCAAGGAGGCTAGCTCACAGAAGTGGAAGAACTCAGCTGCCTTCCCCTAGTACAAGGGTCATTACCACCACCTAGTATCCTTCTGGAATTTTTTTTGCTTTTTAATTAATAGATTGGTTTACATTTTAACCCTCTGGTCATCTTAAATTAATAATAGTCAGAGTTAATAGCTCCTTATCGACTGAACACCACCCTTCAAGGATGCACTGTTACTTATTACCCTGAGCCAAGCCCAGCCCAGCCACAGGCCAGGGGTGAGGGGAGAGAAGGGAGGGGCAGGTAGAGAGGCTGCTTTCTTGAGGACCTCGGCAAGGGTGCATTTGCCTGTGATCTGGGGAACTTTGAGGGCCAAGAGGTGGGTATGTCAGTCACAGCCCATCACCAAGGATATGGGGGTCACCTAGAGGGGTGAATATGGCAGGTGACAGGGCAGCTTTCAGCTCACGGAGATGGGGGTCCAGGACATTGGTGGGAAGAGTCTTGTCCTCAGGGCTGGCAGCTACCAGAGCTCAGGAGAGCCTGGTGGAGCAGAGGGTGTTTCCTTGCCATTTCTGGAGGAGAAGGGACATAGTGCATGACTGGGAAGATCAACCAAGACATCCCTCTGGGCCCCCACTTATCCCCACCTGTCTGCCTCTTTCCTTTGGAATCCTGATGACTCCAAAGTCTGCATTGCTGCTGACTCACCGGGGCTAGGACTTCCGGACGCTTTGTCCTTGCGAACAGTGAGGTGGGTGAGATGGAGAAACGGCCATGAGACCTAGAAGTAGTCATCCAGCCCCGCTGCCTGCCCCTGTCGGGGCTCCCCACCAGGCCCAGTGGAAGCCAAACCTCAGTTAAATACAACCCCAGAACCCACCCTGCTGCTGTGGAAGCAGTCATTTTGGTATTGGTCTTGGAGACGCACCCATTCGTCGGATAATACTGAGTCCCCATTATTGCTAGGTCTGGTCCAGGGTTGAGGGATAGGGAAATCTCTGCCTGCAGACCTTGTAGCTTATTTAAGGGAGATAGAGAGTAGGTCACAGATATCTAATAGGATGTCGTTTGACAATATGTGCCACCCCAAGCCCTGATCTTGGGGAAGGACCACACCATGGTCACTACCAGCCCTTCTCTCTCGCCCACCACTCCCCTCAGGTGGAGACAGCCTCTGCATCCCTCTTCTACCTGCATTCACTTTTCTGCCCAGTGCCCGTTTCAGCAGCACACCCTTTGTGCCAGCACTGAAGCCCACACTGTTTCATGTAAACTGCACCCCAAGCGGTGAAGTCTTTGTATCCCCACTTTTTAGATATGGGAAATGGAACTCAGAGGGGTGAGAGGACATGTCCATGTGAACCTCTGGTGGATGGTGGGGTCAGGATTTGAATCCAGCTGTGGATTCAACCCAAGTCCCGGGCCTTTCCTCTTCTGCCTCAGTGTTGCTGTTGGAGGGTCCCCAAGTGGACATTGGTGATTTTGCATTGTGTGGGCCATCTAGAACGAGGATGAATGGGGAGCAATGAATCAGGAGAATGGGGAGCAAGCTGGCACGGGGTGGGGAGGCTGGGCTGGTGATAAACTAGATCTCCATCAACCCAGAGTGGGCTGATGGCAAGTCAACATTTCCTATGACCTCCTTTGTGGCCTGCATGAGGGCTGTTTTTAGAAACATCAAGTGGTTGGTGACTTCTGTGTTGCTTCTACCATAGTGCAAGGTCCAGGTAAACCTGGGGCGTCTCCAGGAATGGGAGCTGGAGGGGTTAGACAGAACACTCATCCTAAGTCACTCAACTGGCTGTGACCACACATCCCTTTTACAGCTCATCACCACCTGTCCCCTGCCACCCTGCCTGTTGTCACCTTCCTGGCTCACTGTGGTACTTCTCAGTCCAGTCCCAGGATGGAGAATGGGTGGTCTGGGTGTTTGGAACAAGCCTCCCTGAGCATCGCAGGCTTCCGGCTGGTGCTTAGCCATCCGCTTGCTGTGACTGCCACCATATCACTAGCTCTCTCTGGCTGGTTCCCTCAGCTGCAAACAGAAATCATTGATTCTGCCCCCTTCCTGAAGGGTCTGGAGAGTTGGTGAGATTTGGCCAGGGATTCCAGGTCTGAGAGGCACCCAGTGGCTGTGGGGTTTTGGAGGAGGTAGAGAGATGCTGGCTCGAGGTTTCCCTTAAAGGAGTTGAGTGGGGCCCACAGGTTTCCCAGCCAGCCTGTGTCCTTGCCTGGAAGGGGCGGGCCAGAAGCTGATCCCTAGTGCCCCACACCCTGCTGGGGCAAGATGGGGGTTCACACTGGAAGGTTTGCTGTTTTGCCCTCCTGTCATATTTGAGGGAAGCTGGCTGGAAAGCTTCCTGCTCTCACGTTGTTGACCATTTAGTTGGGAGATGATGCTCAGCTTCAGTCAGAACAGAGAAAGGTCAGGCCTCCCTGGATTTGGATCTTAGGGCAGGGAAGGGGGCCAGGCTGTGAATCCAGATTAGAGACAGTTAACCTGCACAGCCACCAGGGGCAGGGCAGGTGTGACCTGGGGGCTAAAGATGCTGCAGGTATGACTGGTGTCCCTCTGGTCATTCATGCCTGTGACCTGCAGGGAACAAGGCAGGGGCTGGAATTTGAGGACACTGCCCCAGAGGGTCCTCTGGTGAGTGTGTTTGGGCAAGGGAGGACTCCTTCCTCTTCCCTGGGGCCAAATGTCCCACCAGTGGGACCAGGCCCTTGAGGCCCCCATGTCATACTCACGCAAGGGGATTTCCAGTCTAACCTGTCTGCTCAGCCCTCCAAGCGCCTGAGAATGCTTGCTGACATCCCATCCTGAGCTCAGACCCCACCAGCCCTTCCCTGTTTGCTTTAGCCAAACCTGCAGCCCTCCCAGGTCAGCCAGTCCCTGCAGAGTTCTGCTCTGGGCTTGGCTCTCACGGGAGGGGCGCCCAGCTGCTGGGGGTTACCGACCCAGCCTGAGAACAATGGGGGCAGGGTCACCTGCCTTGTTTTCATTGTCCCTCCTGAGTGTGGACTGGGCTCCCAGGCCTGAGAAAATCGGAAGCTCAGAGGTTTCTGCTGAAACTGAGTTTGCCTCTGGCAAGGGCTTGCCCTGTGAGCGTGAGACCCAGCAGTGCCTCTGGGCTTTGCAAAGACTGCTGAGAGATGGCCCCGGAGGGCAGAGGGGAAGCTGGACAGGAGGACAGTCACCACCATGGCGTGCGGGCCCTGGGAAGGGGAGTGCATCGGTGCTGGGCCTTACCCCCTGACAAGGAGGGGAGGAGGGTTTGGGTCTAGTGCAGCAGCTTTGAATAATAATAGTGTCGCCTAGTGTCCCAGTTCCCGGTCCAGGCCCAGATTTCTTTATCTCTGGAGGTAGGACCCAGATTAAGAAGCAGTAGTATAGTGCCCTAAAGTATGCATGGAGGGTGGGGATGATGCGGTCTGGGTTCCTGGCGTTGGGGTTTGACATAGGCATGACTGTTTTTACATAGCCCCACCAAGACAAGGGAGGCTGGGGGGCATCTCTAGCAGGCTGCTAGACTCCTGCACTGCAGACAGCAGCCTGAGTCAGGGCTAGGCATTTTACTTTGGGGGGACTAAAGAGGAATGGATGTAGCAAGGCTCCTCTGCCATCCCGTAGAAGGGTCTGGAGGACAAGGGTCAGGGTGGGACGTGTGAGCGAGGAACAGGGCTCACTCCTGAGGTGGTCAGGAAGCTGAGCCCTGAGGATGAAAAAGTATTTTCCCAAATGTGCTATGGAGGTGCTGACCTGTGCCCAGAAGCCCTGGTTCTGAGCAGAGGCAAATGACTTGTAGAGAGGTGGGGGGGAGGGGGGACAGTAGTCATGTTGCAGTGAAGGAAAGGGGCAGAGATCAAGGGTTCTTGGGAAATCTCACCAAGTGACTGAGCAGAACCTGGGTAACAGACCCCACATTGACATCCAGCACGCCACATTTCCAACAATTCGTCTTTCTCTCTTCCATCTAAAAACATAAATATTCTGTGTAGGGATCGGAGCAAATCTGATGATGTAGATAAGCATAAGAGACATTAACCAAGTCCACTTTGTAATAGTTCAGGCCTGGACTTAGCTAGGGCTCTGACACCTTCAGTTCCACAGATACCCACTTGCTCCCCCAGGAGAGACGGGGCCCGGGCAAGCTGGGCCTGCAGCTGGCAGGTATCGGGGTGGCACCATTGGGCCCTTGCCAATACCTGCTCATAATATGCCTGTTCTCCAAACCACACCCTGGTCACCTGGGCTGAGATGAGGGGGTGGTGAGAATACCAAAAATTCTTTCTCCCTGCCCTCGCATCCTCCCTCCCTGGACAGGAAGATGAAAGGCCTGAGCTCAGTGCCCACACCTGTCACCCTCCACTGAATGAGCCAACGGTGCTTGATAAGCTGGTGCCCTGGACAGCTGCATATGAGGCCCAGGCATTGTGTTTCAGTAAACACCCAGGTGAGCCCAGTGGACAACCTGGACTGAGCCACAGGCTCCATGACTGTGTCATGGCGATGGTCTCTGAGCCTCAGTTTCCTCATCTCAGAGCAATCTTCACACTCCCCAATTAAGGAAAGGTGAAGTTGAAATCATGTGTGAGATGGATCATGAGATGAAGCGAGATAATTGAGGGCTCAGCTAATAGTCTTCATTCTCTAATTGGTTTTGGGAATGAGAGTTACAGGGACTAACTTCTTTCCAAGATACCTTGATCTGCCAACAGCCCCAAAAAGGATGGTCAGATGGAGAATTAGCTGAGCAGCTGACAACTAAGCAGAACTCACCAGGCCCTCTCCTCTCTCCTCCTTCTCAAATTGCTGCCTGGAGGTGGGGGGATCCTAATACCTAGGATCTGGGCCCCTCCCCCTCTGCCATTTATCTGTTCATAAGTTCATGAGTCTTTAACACTTTGAAAACCATTGTTCTACATAAGGCCTAACTGCAAATATTTGCTCATAAAGTGTTGTGATAGGTTTACTAAAATCTCCCATCTGTCCTGTTCAGGACCCTGGCCCCCTTTAACTCCATTCTTGGCCCTCTGCCCTGGGGCTAGGGGGATTCTTTCAGACAAGTTGGACATACAGATAGATGTAGACATGCAGGGGAGTCCCATATGGAGTCTGGGGGTGGGAGATGGATGAGGGTATTGTAAAGCTGGGGGCAGCTGGGCGGGCAGTTGGCATTGCCTCTGCAGCCTGCCTGCCTTTCCTGGAATGTACGCGAAAATGGCCAGGGTAGCAGGAGCCTCGGTCACAAGGGTCTGGAGAGGTGGGCTTTCTGAGATTAGTCTTGGAAATGCCTCTGTTCCCGCTGCCCTCTGATGCCTTTCACACACGCCTCAGCCCCACATCCCGACTCTAGCTGTCTGGGAGACCCACCGAGCCTCAGTTCTCTGTGCTCCCCTTGGATTTTTTTGGGTTCCCCTTGATTTGGAGAAGTCACCCTATGGCCCTAGGAAGCAGATTGATCAGACTAGGAAGGGACAGTTTTCTTTGTTAAAACAGGGAGATGTGGGAAGAGAAAGCTTAGGGATTATCTCTTCTTACCCAGGCCTGTCCTCAGTTAGAGGAAAGCAAACTCTTCACTCTGGGCCAAGCATTTTCCCCCTGGGTCTCAAGTCACCACAGGGCTGGTTTCCTGACACACATAGTCCTGACTGGTTGCAGATTCATTTATTCAATGCACACCACTGAAGTTCAAGGCAACTCTCATATTTTAGGGTAGGTATGATATTTGGCAGATGGGGAAGCTGAGGCTGCTATGCTGTTATTTATCCAGAGACTCAGTGCTAGCAATTGAAAGGAAACCTTCCATCCCTACCCCCAGTTCACATTAGGGCAGTCCCACATTCCTGTGAGCCTCTTCCTGAGAGATAACAGGGTCTGTGTGTGAGAGATTCATCTAGATTTACTGCTAGCCTAAAGTGCAAAAGGGGTGGGCTTATAAGGATTCAGTGAGGAAAGTGCTGGGCCCACAGCAAACATTCCTGCCCATTCTGTCCCCTGTTCTCAGCTCATCCATTCCCCCTGGGAGTTTCTGACGAGGATAGACCTCCCCTTCCTGCAGGAAGGACAATCCCTCCTGGCACAAAGGGACTTCCCCAGCTCAGCTGCCACCCCTCTTGGAAGAGAGAGCTTTGCCTGCCTCCCTCACCTCAGCCCTTCCCCAGCCCCATGTACCAGCAGGCTGGGTCAAGTGGAGACTTACGCCCTGGAGGGTCTTGCACAGCAGGAAGGAGCTCTGGTCTGTGTGGTGCTTCTGGTGCCTTAGCTGCCACCCCGACAGACTGTCAGCCTACCTCAGTTTCCCTTACTCCACTCATGAAGGGAGAGGCCTCTCATGCATGCTAAAGGTGGGCTTCATATCCCAAGCCCTGGCTGTGTCCTCTCCAGACAAGATTCACCCTCTTGTCAGCTTGAATCTCCAGGAAGGGCAGGCCTAGACAGCTGCCAGTGCAGGGGGAACCCAGCAGCTGGGGGTGAGGAGCTGTCCGGAACCCCAGATTTTGTGGACAGTGCTACCCAGGAGGGTGGGGTCAGGACAGCTGATTGCCTGAAGCCAAGGCAAGGGCATGAAACTTCTAGCGGCAGGACTGGCTAGCAGCACTGAACTAGGGTTGGAGTGGATGGACTGGTTTTAGGGGACTGTTTTTTCAGCTGGTATGAAGGGGTGGAAGTATGCACGGCCTCCTTCCTGTGGCCTTTATGGGAAAAGGGGTGGGATACTAGTGATTAGGACCCAGACAGGCCAGGCTTCTCCTGGTTTCATTGCTTCAAGCATCTGACCCTCCGCTACTTAGTGTAACCTCTCTACGCCTTAAATCCTCATTTGCAAAATGGAAAAAATTATGGTATCTTCCCAGCAGGATTCTGTCCTCATTAAGTGAGTGAAAAGCATGCAGAGTGCTGAGCACAAGACTTGGTGCTCGGCAAACTCTCCATAAATCACGGCAGCTTTAGTACGAGGTGACAGAGGTGAGCACTGTGTTCTGTCCTCAAAGGAGCTGCCTGGACTGCATGCAGGATCCCGCCCAGCACTCTCCAGGGCAATGTGGAAAATGAAAATATTGTCTTGTATGAATTTGGGAGCCAAGTTAAAGAATCCTGTGAGTGAACAGGGGCCACCTCCTCCAGCGAAGCTGTTTCCCTAACCCTGAGTACAGCCGGGTGTTAGCCTGGCTCCCACACACCCCCCGCAGGGGTGGCCTCAGTCTTGGGTCAGCACCTCTGTTCTGGGAATTTTCTGCCTTGGCCCATACGACCCTGATCATAACCAGTGAGGTCTCCTCACCAGAGCCACAGCTACCCATGGTGGGAACAAGGAGCAGGCACCCCAAGTTCACATCTGAACCTCTGCTCCCCGAGCCTAGCTTGCCTCACCTGTCAAGTGATGCCTGGCAAATTCACAGGGAGAGCCGTTAGATAGTATAGATGTCCTAGCGAGGGGTGTCTGACATACGGCAATACTCAAATCCTACATCTCTCCCCCAGCATGCAGGTGGGGCCAAGCTGTTCCCCAGGCCAGGTGCTTGGGACCCCAGAGAGGAGGCAATGGGCAGGAGCACTTGGGGGTGCTGGGGCAAGCAGAGGGGTGAAGCAAGGGCGGTGGGGTCTTGTAACCAGACAGTCCGGAAATAGCCCAGTCTGCCACTTACCAGCCCTCTGAGCCTCCACCTCCTGACTCGGGCAGTGGCCATAACTGTGACCACTGGGATTGTCATAAGTGAGTGGTACTTCCAGCCCCCCATGGGGGAAGGCACTTCTGAATGCCCCCTTTGCTTGCCCCTTTTTGGGTGACCAAGGAGAGAACGTGGAGCTCACAGGAAAGCATGGGAGGCTGAGGTTGCCAACTATTACCAGGAGGGCACATCATTGGCAGGGTGAAGGGCAGGATGCCCGGCTATTCTACCTCTCAAAGCCCCCAACTTTAATGTCCTCTTTAGTTACCCTGTTTGGCCAGCTTTTTAGCACTTAATAAAAGGGTCCCCAAATCACAGATGGCCTTTGGTGATTCAGTGTTTCTTATGGGAGCAGTGTTGACAGAATGGGGGAGGCTGTCCCGTGATTTGCAGGGCATCTAGCCGATCTGGCCTTGCCCTTTGATGCCAGCAGCTCCCCCATCACCCACTAGAGCAGATGGGTGGAAAGACAGGGATTTGTCTGCTGTGTTCCTGGAACGGTGCCTGGCATGTACAATGTCCCTCGCTCAGGTAGCATTTCCAAACACTTCCAGAAGGTGCTCCCATTCCCAACTTGAGATCTTGCACTTCAACAACATCCCAGATGAGTAGGGATCAGACCTAGGTCCAAACTTTTCATTATGGATTATGAAATAAATTGCTACCAGGGGGAACCCATTCTCAGGTGGTTCCTTATCCAAGAAAACAACCCTGTCCCCTCTTGGGCCTTGACCTGTTCTGTTAACAAACATATCATGTGAAGTTCAAGACCCAGAATGGAATTGGGTGCTTCCCCCACACGTGGCCTGACCCTCAGAGAACAATGGACTCATCACTTCCGGCCCTGAATAGATGAGGTGTTGACATGGCCTGAGATTGCATTTACTTTTCTTTTGGCAGCCTCGCCAGTGTTTATTGGTTCATAGGCCACTGAAACCAAGGACTGTCCCTTCCATCCTTCCCACCCAAGTATCAGGCATAGGCATTTTAGACAGTCATATCTTTTTACTCTGTGTCCATTTTTCTGGTCTAGGTGATTTTGAGTCCTGAACTGCCATTGTGGTGTGCTAGCTCTCTCCCAGCCCATCCTTGTTTCCAGTTTTGCATCCTTTTCAGATTGGATGGCCAGCCATCTAATGATTAAAATATTGAAGAAGCAAGGCCTTTGGCATGATAATGGAGACTTCAGGCCTGCTTGATAATGATCAATATTTTTGGGGATTGTTTATCTGCCTTTAAGTGGACCCAAATTAATCCCAGCTCCACCCCACATTTCTCTGTCTTGTCTACATGAATATCTTTAAGCCCATCTGTGGAGCTGCCTTGTTGAAATCTAGATTTACTGCATTCCACCAAACTTCAAGGTTTTGGAGAGGGAGATGCACTTAGCTGAGCATGACTTGTGGTTGGTGAACCTGTGCTAGCTTCTAGTGCCCACCACTTCCTCCTGCATGTGCCAAACATTCTGCTGTCCCCAGTTAGACTTCTGGAAGTGTCCAGCTTTGCTTTCTGTGTTTCTTGAATGCGCTTTTTGTCTGCATGAGGATGGGGACAGCTTGTCCTGACATCTTTCCTATCCCTGAGATTCCCCGGAGGTGGCCAGGGGTGGCATTCCAGTGGCACCTTTCTCTGGTCAGCGGCGCAGTTCCCTCTGAAAGCTTCTTCAGGACTCTTCCTGTCTTGGGCTGCCCTCCCTGACCACTGCACTTTCCCCTCACTTGAATCCTTTATTCGAGACAGCAAAAGCTGAGACCAGAGGGAGTGGAGTGGGTCTGCTTTGTCTGCCATCTGTTTAACATCAACACACAGGCCCCGCTATTTCCTTTTTCTCCTGTTTCGAACAGATTTTTTAGTAAACCTTTTGGGTAGACCTTCACCATGGGTTTTGTTTTGTGTTTAGCTCTCCTCTTGGCTTGATTATCTCTAAATGTCCTGGTGATCCCACATGGCATTGACCTGGCCAGCTAGACAGCGGGCCTTCTGAAGGCAGGGCTGAAGGCAGCTGTCTGTCTGCCCACCGACTGCTGCTGAGATGCTTTGGAAATGTGGTGTGGTTTGATGGCCTGTCAGACGAGCATGTCATCATGGAAAATTCTTTATAGAGTCTGCAGATCCATTTACATGGGCCTGCTGCTGCCCCTGCAAACTGCACATTCTTTCGGAACAACCCACCCTTCCCTTTCCCAGCATACTTCAGACACGCGCGGGTGGGTTGCCATCGGGACTTTTCTGCCTCCTGCTACTTCCGCCCCTCATACCCACATTCTTCCGTGATTTTTGGCTTAGTTTCATAGGGCCTTTGGTTCCTAGTCCCAGGAGTAGAGTTCCACCCTTGGGTAGAACTGGAATCCCATACTTAATACAGATCCTGGTCCTCCGTGAACCCTCTTCTGGGGCTAGAGGCAGGATCTGGTTAGGTGGAAACTGGTTTTTGCAGTTTTGAGTTCCTGGACAGATAAGGTCTCTCGTTATCCCCACAATTCCCTCATGACCTCTCACCTGCTATGCATACCTGCTTGAAAGCTCTATGGGGACTAATGATGTGATTTTGACTCACCCCGATAATGTACACACCACCTTCTGATGATCTGATGATCTCTCCTGACCCAGACCTTGAAATTATTCAGCTCAGGGCAGAGAGAGAAAGGGATATAGAGAAAGGAAGGAATGAGGAATCGTAATGGGAGACAATAGAGTCCCTGGATCTGGGAGGAGGCCAGCTGATATTTATGCTCCTGGAAGACAGATGTAGGGGGGATTGAGAGCTGGCCTCAGCAGGTATCCTGACAGTGGGGTGTGAATGTTGTATGGGGAGGGCTCCCTCCTGAGCAGTAGAGTACTTCTGTGGAGGGCTTCAAGTGGCATAGGGGTTCTCCGATGTATCTGTATCACATCTGCCTTTGAGAGGCAAATGAGTCCAGTGTGGTGGTTCTAGAGTATGCTCCCTGGGCCAGAAGCCTCTGTTTCCTGGGAACTTGATGGAAATGTACCTTTTTCAGGCCCTTCCCCAGACCTGCTGAATCAGAAGCTCTTGGAGTGAGGCCCAACAGTCTGTGTTTAAGAAGCTTTCCAAGTGGTTTCTATTACGAGCTAGTAAGTTTAAAGAGCACAGTGACTCAGTCAGAGAATGAACTTTGAAGCCAGATTGCCTGGGTTTTTGTATCCTTACCAGCTATGTGACCTTGGGTAAATCACTTAACCTCTTTGATTGCAGAATGTTTTATCATCAATAAAATGTAGCAAGTGCCACTTGTTAGTGTGATGGTTGAATGAGAATCTATAAGGAATTTAACAGTAAGTTCTGTCAATTACAAAGCATCTGTGAGTCTGGCCTCTGAATGTCATTGTCTTTCTTTTTAGGTAGTTTCTGATGCTGCAGGACAGGGCGTGGCCATCACAGGGAATCAGACCTTCAACAACTGGAACTGGCCCAATGCAATGATTTTTGCAGCCACAGTCATCACCACCATTGGTAAGTCTTCTAGGACCTTCCAGAAACCCACTTCCCTGCCTTATCTATACGGAACCTGAGAGGAGCCCAGCTGTGGTCACATGGCCTTATTGGGGGCAAAACCAGACCATTTGGAGTCTCTTCTTTTGGCAATTTCCTGGGGATTTAGCAGGACTTTGGTGACTGGCCATACCTGATAGACTGTCTTTGGGAGTCCAGACGTGGGCTCTTGGGACAGAAAAGACACAGCCTGACAGCCAGAGCATGTAGGAGGTTGAATAGGTTGCTGACTGTACAAACCCAGCTTCAGTTGCTCACCAAGCTGCCTGTCTACTCTGATTATCCACGGCGGCACCAGCCACTCCATATGTCACTATCAACCCCATTCTGTGGGTTGACTGGGTTCAGCTGGGTTCTTCTTGAGTTCTCTGGGGGAGTGGTCCTCATGGTGGCTGTGGCCAGAGTCATCAGAAAGCCCAGCCCAAGATAATCTTTTTCTATCATGTTTGATCCATGAGGCTGACTGTTGGCTCAACCAGGTATGAAACAGATGCTTGGGTATCTCAGTGTGGTAGCTGGTTTCCTCAAGGAGACTCCCAAAAGATCAGAGGGAGAAACAGCAGGCCTCTTAGGCCCAGCCTACCCAGCATCACATCATTTAGCCTGTGGACAAACAAGTTGCTAAAGCCCAGATTCGAGGGGGCGGGGGAGATTTGGATGCCACCTTGACATCGTGAGCAGCAGATGCTTACATAAGAGGAGAAGGAATTAGGAGTGATTCTTAAGAATGAGCTAGAGGAAGGCCTGTTTATAGTAGAGGCTTGGTGCTCCTCAGGGAGCTCCCAGTCTGATGGAGGAGACATACCCTTCCATCATAATTGTATGTAAATGATTATGATTATAATGTGATCAAGGAAATACTGTTTCCTAAGAATTCATATTAGATCAGTTACTGATGTACTGTAGAGAATTGGTCTGTTCAAGCTGGGGGTGTGGGGAGGGTGGGATACAGGGAGAGACCACTCTGAGTCTGGGTCCATCAGCCAGCTGTGGCTCTGTCCTTGACCTCACTCCCTTACTCTTTAGGTTATGGCAACGTGGCCCCTAAGACCCCAGCTGGGCGCCTCTTCTGCATCTTCTACGGTCTCTTTGGGGTGCCTCTCTGTCTAACGTGGATCAGCGCCCTGGGAAAGTTCTTCGGGGGACGAGCCAAGAGGCTAGGCCAGTTCCTCACCGGGAGAGGCGTGAGCCTGGTATGTCCACAACCCTAGAAACTGGACAGAGGTGGGGGACCCTGGCATGTGATGGGAGGGTGGGAAGGATCCCAGAATTAGAGATACTAGGACAGATGACAAGATGGCAGTGACAGCCCTCCTTGGTGGTATGCTGCCCAGCTGGCCTGCACCCGGGCTACCTCCCTGGGTCCTCCTATGGGTTTCCCCCATCTCCCCAATGTCTGATTTGGTCTCCCCATCCATCACTCTTTCAGCGGAAGGCACAGATCACATGCACAGCCATCTTCATCCTGTGGGGCGTCCTGGTCCACCTGGTGATCCCACCCTTCGTGTTCATGGTGACCGAGGAGTGGAACTACATCGAGGGCCTCTACTACTCCTTCATCACCATCTCCACCATTGGCTTTGGTGACTTTGTGGCTGGTGAGTCCTGCCTGCAGCCCCACCTTCTCTTTCTCTGCCTTTCCTCCAGTTTCGCTTCAGCTGGCCTGCATGAGGCGGGGCAAATAGGCATCCATGCCCTGGACACTGCCCCTCTACTGCCCCCTGTCAGTTACAAGAGCAGATGAAGGCCCGAGGTAATTGCTGGAGACTTGTATTTCCCTTTCTTGGGATGCACTCCTTCGCCCCCTTTCGTGTCTTCAGTATTGGGTTTTCCCTCACCTCCCTCTGCTCCCCTGTCTCCTAAGCTAATAGTCACTGGCAACTGGGTTAGGGGCTTCCACCTGCAGGGTTTGTACCCTGCCCCAGCCATGGCTACCAGGGTCCTCATTACATGGCCTGAGGGCGCTGCCCTAGAGGCTTGGCTCAGAGGCCCAGAACTCTGCTCTTACCACAGTCAGCCAAAAGACAAGGGAGGCCTTCTTTCACACTGCCCTGCCTCCTTGTGCTGGACACGCCTTCCACTCATCTCCATAATCCACACTGGCGTTAAGTTTCTTTGGTCCCTTTGTCCATCCCCAGGCACTCATGTATTTGGGGCTGTGGCCTGAACGACGTCTTGGTTCTTAATCTTCTTGACACCCCATTTGGCTGCCTTGAACCTGGTGTTTGTTCCCTCCTTGCCTGCTGCACTGCCCAGTTGACCTCTGTCTCTGCTCCAGGGGCCTCTGGTCTCCCCCCCTGCCTTTTCCCAAGAGGCAGGAGTATAGGTCACTACACTTTTGCCCCATTGTTGGTTGACATGCCAAATACTGGGATGGGCCAGCTGAGTGGGTCATAGCAACAGGAAAGACAGGCCTGAAGACTCCACTGACCCTGGCAGCTCTGGGCCTGCTGTATTGGGAGATAAGTTAGAGTAGGGGCACAGCCTGCCACTGTTGGGAGACCCTGAGCAGCCTAAGGAGAAGGCTTTATACAGCAATGAATGTCATGGTACTTTCTGAGCTCCACTAGACATTGACCCTCTGCCTCGGGGGGTAAAATTGGTTTTGGAAAACAAAAACTAATAGCCCCTACCTCACAGGGTAGTCAAATGAGTGTTGAGGATAAGGTGTTGCCGTTTTGTGCCCACTTTTGACCGTGAGCCTGGAGAAGATTGGCAGCATCTCCTGTCTCGGGGGTGAGACTCAGCCCCTGCCTGCAGAGAACACTGATCTGATGGGGGAGGTATAGTCTTTACCTGGAAAGAGTGCGCCTCTGGGAGGAAGACCCCTTCAGTCTCTTTTCTGAGTTACTCCCAGGTTAGAGGGTAGACTGGATATACAGAATATAGTTGCCCAGGAGGATCAAGTTACCAAGAAATCTCCACTAATTGGAGGAGTACGAGAGTACTCAGAGCTGTGGAGTGGCTGGGGAGGGGCCTGGAGTAGGCTGAGGCTCCAAGGCCACCCAAAGAGCCAGACTGAGGGGGAGCAGAAAGAAGGTCAGAGGTAGGTGAGCCTCTCTGGAGAATAGAGGCAGCTCACTATTCTTCTTGGCAGGATCACGGCCCACAAGCATCTCAGGCCAGCCATGGCCTCATTCACATTAAAAGCAATGAGTCCATCCCCAGCAATAAGGATCTCCTGATCCTGTTAAGTACAAGATAAACACTATAGAGTGCACCAGGGAGCATGGTGTACTGGAAGGAATAGGTGAAGAGCAAATGTTGTTGAACTACTGCTTGACCTAAGAGTTGGTTCTGTTTCCAGCTCCCCCTCCTTGAACTTCCCTCACCCTAAGGGACTATACTCCTGACCTGACATTTAAGGAAACTGAGGCTCAGAGGCAGGTTGGGTACCGGGGTAGGGACATGAGTGACTGGGCCAAGGTGCTTAGGGATGGATGACCGTCCAGGTTCCAGAAACACCTTTCCTTCGCGGTGTCTTTCCTTCTGTGTTCAGGTGCCATGCCCACTCTCAGACAGCACTGCTTTGGCTTTGGGTGTTGCCGGGTGCCTACTGACCTTTCCTGACCCTGGGCTTCCTGTCCTGTCCACAGGTGTGAACCCCGGCGCCAACTACCATGCCTTGTACCGCTACTTTGTGGAGCTCTGGATCTACCTGGGGCTGGCCTGGCTGTCCCTCTTTGTCAACTGGAAGGTGAGCATGTTTGTGGAGGTCCACAAGGCCATCAAGAAGCGGCGGCGGCGGCGCAAGGAGTCCTTCGAGAGTTCTCCCCACTCCAGGAAGGCCCTGCAGATGGGGACCCCAACATCCAAGGACATCAACATCCTCAGCTTTCTGTCCAAAAAAGAGGAGACCTACAATGACCTCATCAAGCAGATTGGGAAGAAGGCAATGAAGACAAGCGTGGGTGGGGAGAGTGTCCCAGGACTGGGATTGGGACCTCAAGGGGGCGGGCTGCCAGGCATCCCCCCATCCCTGGCCCCACTGGTGGAATACTCCAATAGCCGGGTGCCCAGCTTGGAAGAGGTGTCTCAGACACTAAGGAACAAGGGTCATGTGTCACGGCCCCTCAGTGAGGAGGCCAGCACAAAGCCCCCTGAGGATGGATCCGCCAGTCCCGAGGAGGGCACTAACCAGCTGGACCGCATCAGCGAGGAGGGCGAGCCATGGGACGCCCAGGACTACCACCCGCTCATCTCCCAGGACACCAGCATCACCTTTGTGAGCGAGGAGACCGGCCTCTTGGACGAGGACACCTCCAAGTCCTCGCTGGAGGACAACCTGGCCGGGGAGGAGAGGCCTCAGGAGGAGACCGAGACCGAGGCTCCCCTGAACCTGGGGGAGATCCCCTCATCCGACGAGTCCACCTTCACCAGCACTGAGTCTGAGCTCTCTGTGCCTTACGAGCAGCTTATGAACGAGTACAATAAGACAAACAGCCCCAAAGGCACATGAGTGGGGGCCGGCTCCCCGCCCCACCTCTGATGGCTGCTGTTCCCCTCATCCTGGAGTGCCCTACTATGGCCCTGGGGAAGAGGAGTGGCCCTAGACCTGGGAGTGGGGGGCCAGGAGCCTGCCTCACCTTCCATCCCTTCCAACTAGATGCTACCGGTCAAACACTGCACACCCAGGACAGGGCCTCTGTTCTCCATTGGGACGGACATCCCGGCAGTGGAGGCATCTGTCCTGAGTACGGTTGGTATAGCTGACGGTTCAGAGATATGGGCTGGCAGACTAATCCTCCAGGAGCCCTGTACCTGTGTGGGTCTTCGGCCCATCATCTGGTTGAGAATGTCACACGGTTGCCTAGGCCAGAGCTTTGGCCCTTTGAGGTCACCAGTATTAAGGAGTTCTGGCAGTGAGCTAGGTGTTTTGGGGAGAGGAAGGAGTGTGTGAGACGTGGTCCTGCCTTTGCAGGAGACACAGTTGTGGTGTGGGGGGGCCTGGCACTTGGCACCCAGCAGTAGCAGCCCCATCCCATCCCCCTCCCTGCCTATCCAGCCCCTACTGTGGATCTCAGTAAGGGTGAGATCCCCTGGGGGAAGGGAATACAGAGATAACGGGCCAGTGGGCGCTGAAACACTCCTGGTACATAGGATCAGAACCTGTCCAAGTGTGGCCTGGGCTCCTAGTTCTTGATTTTCTGGGACCCAGCCCAGCCTGGAGAAGCAGCTCAGTTTCCCACCACAGACACCCCTCGGCCCTTCAGTGGTAGATGCAGGAAGTAGGAGAAAGAGGATCGCAGATCATGGCTACTGGGACTGGGGCTCCCAGAGCTGTGGGTAGCCAAGAAGCTGCAGGTGTGGGCTGGGCTCTGGATGCTTCTGCCCTTGCCCTCCCTGTGCTGCCAGCCACCTCCTTCCCTACTGCTCCCAGGACCAAGACCTCAGTGTTCCGCCCCTCCCAGTCTCTCCCGGCGGTGCCTTGGCTCCCAAGTGGAGAATGGCCAAATATGTGAATGTGTAAATCAGATACTGTTTGGAGAGAGAAAGAGTGTGTGTGTGAGAGAGAGAGAGAGAGAGAGAGAAAGAGCGGGAGAGCATGCACGTGGCACATACACAGACTGGGAGGGCAAAAAGGAGGGAGAGAGGAAGGATTTGTGATGGGGTGGAACAAAAACATAATGTGAAACTGTACAGAATTTTATGGTGAGGGGCTGCATACCCTAGGGCTGGCCCACTCTGCCCTGTGTGTTTTGTTTTGTTATTTTAAAAATAAACTGCTGTTTTATATACCTAGCATTTGTTGTCTTCAGAGCCAGAGGGAAAGAAGGTGAAAGAACAGAGTCCATTGATTGGGCTCTCTGTGGATCACTCCCCCCCCCCCCCCCCCCCCCCCCGCCTCCAACTCAACTGGACCTTTCTCGGTGGGGAGGGGCATTGTTGCAGGCGACTAGATGCTGGGTGGGAGGTGTGAGATCACCCTTGACCCCTCAGCCCCTCCCCAAGATGAGGCCAAATGGGCCAGAACCCCACCTACCCCCAGTATGTGAAGAGGGTGATGGGGGTGTGTCTGCTCCACTGATCCTGTAACCAAGGGGTATGATGGCCTAGCAGGGGTGACAAGGAGCTGCCTTCTATTTTTCTGTGAAATATTTTAATGAGCTCATCTTAATGCCTCACCCCCACTCTGCAGGGGTGTCCCTGCCTGCCCTGGAGTGGCACACACTGTATGTACATACTGGCAATGATGTCAAGTGTAATTTATTTTAACATTTTTACAATAAAACAGGAGATGGACAGGCTGGCCTGGTGTCTGCTTTGCGGGGGGCAGTGCTGGGAGGATTGAGGACAGCCTGAAAGGTCAAAAGAATTGGGGTGCCCTGGAAGGGAGAAAATAAAAAGGTGAGGTAGAGGGTCAGGCTACTTAAAGTGAGGTGGTCAGGATAGGCACCTGGAGATAGTAAACAGGTCTGAGTGAGGATGGAGAGGAACAATCCAGAATCAGTCAGGAGGAAGGGGGACAAGAACAAACTTTTTGTCCCTAGTTTGCCGGGCCACATTTACATGCTTTCCACTCAACAATACACAAATTCATTTGATTTTGCAATGACCCTGTGAGGTGGGCATCACATCCCCATTTTAGAGACAAGGAAGCAGGCACAGAGTTGACCTATACAAGAGCCCAGGAAATGTTCAACCTGCATTCATGGTAGGCACCCCACTGCTGTGCCTGTTCCCACAGCTGTGACGTGATGAGCATAGCAGTGCTTTGTGGAATGTTCGACAGGGAAGAGAACTGAGGACACCGCACCTGAGCACAAGGGTTGGGCACCAGACCGCAAAAGACAGTGAGAGAAGGGTCAGCCAAGCTCGGCACCTATCATCATCCATTGAAAGAGGGAGGGATTGTCATGCTCCAGAGGCTCAATTCTTGAGACTGGTTAGCCTCTTATAGGACAGACAGACACCGGGCCCCTTCCTAGCACCACCTGGGAAAACTTTTGGGAAAAACTTTAAGGAGTGAACCACATTTTTGTGAGGGCACATGTGTAATCACAAAGGCTCATCTGTTGAAAATCCCAACCAGTTCTAGAGCTCCTTGATAGCATCCGTCCCTCTGCCAATACATCCCAGGCAACAGAGAGATCCATCACCACCTGGACTCTCCATTTGTTCAATGAATGTTCTTTGAGAACCTACCATGTACCTACCAGGCTCTGTTCTGGGCACTTGGAAAACTACTTAGTGAAATGGACAAAAATGCCTGCATCCATGGAGCCTAGATCTGGTTTCCCTTGCTCTCATTTCTGGTGATTTTTCATGATCTGTGCTTGGTACTGTGTCCTGCCCATATCCCCCCAGGCTCTTTTAAATCTCATCTATTTGTGCCTCTTAGTCTTCACAATGGATATCATTAGCCCCATTTTTTTTTTTTTAGATTTATTTTTTATTTATACAAATGCTGGGGTACAGGCCAGATGTGCGGGAGGGTGAGAGGATTCACCAGAGAGAGAGTGGGGAACAGAACAGGCAGACTAATACACTGCTGAGGGGAGCAGCAGTCACGACAGGAGAGGTCTGCCGTGCCATGTGGGATTCTCGCCAGCCGGGCAGGATTGAACAGGCACTACAGAGGCTGCGTGCAGCTTCACAGCGCTGTGCTCAACCGCCTGTGCCACCAGGGAAGCCCCTCATTAGCCCCATTTTATAAACCAAGAAATTGAAAGAAATGTAAGACTTGTCATCAACAAGTATAAAGTGGCAGAAAACAGCCTCACTGACGTGCATTCCTCAGTCTGCCCCCTGGAAGTCCCTAATGTGATGGGGAGAGGCAAAGACCCACAGTCTGATGGAGACACTTCCTCAGAGTACAATCCAGAGAGGGAGGAGCACAAAATAGGGACGCAAGCACAAACCCTTTGTCCCATCCAGGCCTCGCTGACCTCCCACATGATCCTGGAGCAGCCACACAGTTCCATGCCAAGACTGATAAAAAGAAACCCGGATGTTTGGGTTTCACCCTGGTACTGGAAAGGGCCAGCCGAGATTATCCTTAGCCACCAATGCATTGAAACTTGCTTGACCCCAGAGCCAAGTGAGGGGGAAGGAAGAAAGATCTCTGGGAGTGGCTGCCCTTCTGTGGGACCCTGATGTTTAGGCTCTGCCCTGCCTATCAACTGTCCACTCCTGAAGTAATGGGTCCCCAATTTCCAAGGTTATACCCAACCAGGAAAGAGCTGTCAGTGTGTGAGTTGCTAGGATGTGTTTGTGCAGCTCAGTGGGAGGGCCTCCCTGAAGTTCTGTCCCAGTCACTAGGCTCCCTCTCCTGGATCCCTACAACAGCACAGCACCTGGCACCAGGTTGGGGCTTCACGGATGTTTGTAAAGTGAATGAAGGAGCCCTATCGCGGGTCTCCCTTGTCTATTTCAAATGGCCATCACTACAAACAGCTGAGATGTATCCCAAATTCAAACCTGACTCTTTATATCCTGCTTCAATTCCTCAAGGGCTGCCAATGCTCTTCCCAGCCCCTGCCTCTCTCCCATCTCATCTCCTCCCCTCCTCCACAACAGCAAAGTCTCAAATGTGCGGTTCCTCGGTTTTTGCATGGCTCTCCTCTCTCCTGCATAACCCCCTAGTGACACTGTGATGGTTGTTTCTTGCTTTTCTTTATCTGGCAAGAACAGCAGTGCAGACTTGGAACAATGGGACAAAAATACCCCAACCCATTTTATTTTTTTATTTTTTTGGAAAGATTTATTTATTTATACAAGCACTGGGTACAGTCAGAAGTGCGGGAGGGTGAGAGGATGCGCCAGAGCCAGAGCTGGGAACAGAACAGGCAGACTGACGAAGTACACTGCTGAGGGGAGCAGTGGGCGTGGGTGGGAGAGGTCTGCGAGCTATGTGGGACCCTCGCCCGGTGGCCGGGATCAAACCGGCGCTGCAGAGGCTGCGGGCAACTTCACAACCCAGCGCTCAACCGCTGTGCCACTGGGGAGGCTCCCAACCCATTTTAAACAAGGAAGACAAAACCCCCAATCTTTCATCAGTTGACAAGCTGTGTTTCAGAGCATAGGCCCGGAAGAGGATTCACTGTCGAGGTGACATCTCATTGCCTGGAGAAATAGCCATGGAAGATGGAACTAAAATGCCTGAGTCTTGGTTAGGGGACAACATTGAGAAGCAAGGGATGCTCACTCTGTTGCAGTTCTGGTTGCAAATTCAAGCTACATCATGAGTTTGCAGAACGCAACTGATCAATCTACTAACTTGTATTTTCTATATTCTTGCAGCCCATAAATACTGCCCAAAGCCCCATCCTCCGGGAGACTAAGAGCCTTGCCTCCTGTCTCCTGACAGGTGCCCTGACATTAAACTGACTTTTCTCAAAAGTTGGTGGCATGGTCTCTGGCTTCCATGCCGATGGGCCCACATTGGGCAGCACCAGGACCTGTGGGATTAAAGGTAGACATCAGCTTCTCTGGTAATAGTTCCACAATTACTTGCCCACCTCCCAGATTCAGGTCACAAGTTCCTCAGTGCCCAAAGCCCTTCCCTTAGCAAGCTGACTGCCTCAGTACCATTCCAAGTTGCTTGTCTCTTGGTGTCCCCATCCCATGACTGGGAGTCTGAGGGAGCAGGGAGTGACTTTGACTTCCCACAGCTTTCAGTGTGGGGAAGGCTTCAGGTTTCCTGTATTCCTGGGGAGACACCAGATCAGGAGGCAAAGCTTGTTCCACCGGGGTGAGTCCCAACAGCCTGGTGGATGCTCTTGAGGGACTTGCCACAAGATGCAGTGTCCTGGTGAGTCACTCAATAATGCCAAGTCACCTGAATGTGGTGACAAAGCAGGACAGGGACACAACTTAACTCATTTCTCCCCACCTCGGGGAGTACATCTGGAAGGCCCTTGCCTTCTGGAGTCTCCCCACAAGCCTCTCTCTTCACCACTCATCACCACCAAGGCCACAATGTCCCGTCTGGCCACACTTCCTGGCCACTGGGGGGCTGGGCCTCCACCCCCAGCAGCCCCAAATACCCATGCTTCCT
The DNA here is from genome assembly GCF_014898055.3 of Talpa occidentalis. Taxonomy (NCBI): domain Eukaryota; kingdom Metazoa; phylum Chordata; class Mammalia; order Eulipotyphla; family Talpidae; genus Talpa; species Talpa occidentalis. The sequence continues at coordinate 61,172,934 of NW_023602073.1, read as the reverse complement.
TGGGGAACACATCTGCTCGCAGTGACCCCTCGCCTCAGTTCCAGTCACTGACAAAGCCCTATCACAGCCATTCCTTGTGATTGCACAACAGACCTAGGAGCCAGGTGTGGTATTTTATAGCCCAATTTAGGGTTTTTTTTTCCAAATGAGGAAACTTGAATGTCTTAGCTTGGCTTCCCTGACCTGGTTGATGGTTGGAGGTAATAGCGGGAAGGGAGGGGCAGATAAAGATGGAGAAAGAGGAAAAGGCAATAAAAGGGTATTGTTGAGTCAGTTTTGCAATAGTGGGCAATTGGGGTCAACCCTGCTGGGGAACTCCAGAAAAATCTATAGAATACACCTCACAATTGTCCTTCTTAATCAGAGAACTGCGCTTATCCACAGGGATGGCCTCAGGGCATTAATCCCCACCTCCTGCCACGCAGGCTGGGTGGGGCTGACTGTATCTCTTAGTCCTTGTTCTTGGCAAAGTGACCTTGTTCCTCCCCAGTCAGGGCTGCAGTCTATTTCCCTTGCATGTGGGCTGGCCCTGCGACTGATTGGATGACTTGAATACTGTGGAATTACCCACTATGACTGCTTGCTTTCCTTCCTTCTCTCTCTCTCTTTCTTTCTTTCTTTCTTTCTTTCTTTCTTTCTTTCTTTCTTCTTTCTTTCTTTCTTTTTCTTTCTTTCTTTTTTCTTTCTTTCTCTTCTTTTCTTCTTTTTTTCTTTCTTTCTTTCTTTCTTTCTCTTCTTTCTTTCTTTTCTTTCTTTCTTTCTCTCTTTTCTCTCTCTCCTCTCTCTCTCTCTCTCTCTCTCTTTCCTTCCTTCCTTCCTTCCTTCCTTCCTTCCTTCCTTCCTTCCTTTCTCTCTTTCTCTCTCTTTCTTTCTGTTAAATTTATGTGTTTATTTTCTTACATCGTTGTTCATTTTTGCACAATAATTGGCTTCTTCCCTCAGATGTGGTCCCTGTAGTTCTGCCGCCACAGCACCCATGGTCCATCATCACAGTCCCTTGTGCTCTTCCCTCCCCTGTTTTTGTTATAGGACAGGGAGAGGGGCAGCCCAAGCCCCGCAAACCTGCCTATTCTAAATGGGTTCTGCCATCCGCCGCATCAACACAAAACACATGAGACTTTAATGGGAAGGAACTTTAATAAAACTAGGAAACAATACAGGAAAGGCAAAGAGTCTAGTTTCTAAATGAAGCACCCAAAGTTACCCGTCCCCTCGTGGGTAAAAGTCCATCCAAATGGGATTGGCCCAGAACAAGGCCCCAAAGCCTGCTACAAGTCTAAAGCATCTTCCAGTGGGGACCCACAGAAAAGGGTCACAAACAACTGGACAAGCCCGGAAGGAAAAGAACAAAATCAACATCAAAATAAAAGCTGCCATTGTCACCTCCCCACGGGTCTCACCCACATCTGTGTCACCTAGTCCACGACCAAAAGACAAGCGCAGTTTCTTTACGTGTCTCTAGGCTCCATGCGCCTCCTCCAGGTCTCCTGGCTCCATCCTGCTTCCTTCCTTCCTTAGTCTCTTCTTCCAGCTTCTTCTCTTCCTGCTCAGCTCCACCCTTCCTTGGGTGGGGCAGGGAACCTCCCCCTTTCCTGGGGACCACCCTGTTGCAATCCCCCCTTTTAATTTTATTCCACCATATCTATGGTGGCACAATCTCAGGGTGTAGTCTTAGGAGACTGTTTTTTTCAGGGTTACAATGTGTGTAAGAGAAGCAACAATTAGCAGCATTGTCCATGAATGTCCAGTATGACAGTTTCATTACTTAAAAATAGTCCATTATCCAAGCCAAAAGAAAAAAATTTGGAGCATTGGCTAAAACAAGATAGCAAATATATCAAAATCACAGGGAAAAAAATGTTAAAATGGTTCAACTGATGTAAAACACAAATTTTCTCAACCTTGATCCCAAACTTTTAACAGCATAGCAAAAGTTTGCAAACTAAATCTACTTTTAAACCATTTTTCCTATTTTTGCATAAAATCACAGGGCAGAAATAACTAACAGCAATTTTTAGCTGGCTTTGTTGAAATATTCCATACACGATCAGAGCGAACCGGTGGCATCCCGTCGATGTAGGCTTCAGGTATAAAGTTGGTCTCATCAGACTCCACCTGGGCTTTCCTCTTCTCGAGGGTACCAGGGCATTTTCGTTGGCCGGGTTGTCCAGTCCTGCCAATGGAGGCAAGCTTCCTCACCTTCTTTGGAGGTCTCTGGAACCCTACAAACAAGGCAAACAGGTTCTCCTCTTCTTGGTTCAGCTCTTTTTCAACTTTTTGGAAGAACTCCACACAAAGCCACACAATCAAACTCGCGTCCAATTTTTTTTTTTTTTTTTTAAAACAGACAAAATCCCTATGGAAGTTATGCAAAAACAGACTCTAAGATAAGTAGCAAAAATTACTACCACTATTTGTATGCTGTGTTGGTATCAAGGGGAGAGAAAATGTGACAAGTTAGTTTTGCTGGAAAAAAAAATTACAACCTTTCTGCAGATCCTGGTTACTCAAAACAAAACAAAACAAAACAAAAACTTTGTGGATTCAGGACAGAAATGCATAAAAAAAATTTCCAGTATGTCAAAGAAACCTTAGTAAATGTCAGGTGTATTTCCAGGTCTATTCAGTCCTTTGTAGGAAAGTTTTTTTTCTCTCAACAGTTCCATCAATAGGAATCTGTTGAGACCTTTTCTCCCTATATTTCCGGAAACAATTTCTGTAGGTGTGAAACAATTGAATTATACAATATTACAAGGTGACAATCACCATTGACAATTTACACACATACCAGATACTACTGTTAACATTTTGTACATACCAAAGTTTTACCATTTTCCCAAGTGACAATGCTTCCCTTCCAGTTTTACTTCATTAGGTAAAAGCCAAATAAAACAAATTCATGTAATGCCTTCCCAGGAGGAAAAGGAGAAACTTCGTGGAGTGTCTCAGGAGCTCTACTGAGGTTCCACAAAATTTCCTTGCATCAGTCAAATGACAGGCTACCAAATTTGTACTTGAATTTAGATTTCTGGGAAGCTTTGCCATAAATATCAGAAAATTAACAGAAACAACAATATTCAATCTCTGTGAAGGCACCGGCTTAGTTCAGTAGCACAATGTTGACAATCAAACCATAACTTTTAGTTTTTCTCATAACCAGAGACTCTTTTTTTTTTTCAACGTCTATGGGCACCATGTATACCAATCTGTCAATCACTGGAGGTCAAGACAGACATGAGGACATACAGACATACAACATATAGACAAAGACAGTTTTGTTTTTTTTTTTTTTTAGTTATGCCACGTAGAATGTTATGTAACTGCAGTTTTACTCCATAGGCTCAGAAAAAAAATGTCAAAGTCCAAAAAAAATGTGGAGTGTTGCTGGCAGAAAAATTTCCGGTTGTCATCCTACAAACCTAAGACTTTGGAAATAGGAAGGAAAAGTTTTATTAATCACAAGAGTTACACGACCTTGTTTATCACATTAGGGTTTTCAGTGTTGAAGACTTTTTGTTAGAAGTCAATCCTGGGGTATTCTGTACAGCAACTGAAAGAATAAAAATAGCAGTTAACTTTTAAGCAAAAGGAGTCATCTCTTGTTAGCCACCAAGCAGGCACTCCTTGGGTTTCCTGGAATAGAACCTGAAAAAGCAAAATCAAAATATCAGTAATTAACTTTCAATTAAAAGGAGTCATCTCCTTACTTCTGTTAGCCACTCTGGGACAGAAGCTGAAAGAGCAGATTAAACATCTAAGCACAAATTACACCTCCCCCACACTAGGGAGGGACAACAACAACACAGGTATGAAAACCTGGTACAGTTACATGATGCACCCTAAAGAGTGCTTTCCACAACAGACCTTCCTCAGTAGGAAGCAGAAACTTAGAATCTTGTCTTACACCAGCAATTGAACAAATACAGTATTCAAAATGGCAAACATGCCCAAAACAAATTGTGTAGACAAAATTCACAGCAGCAAATCCTTTCAGACTCAGACAAAATCTTGTTAATTTTCCTGATCCAGACTTTTCAAAAATTCAAGTTATCTCCAAGAATCCATCAAGGATACCAGCGATTACCAGTTACTGCTTAAGGCTACTCTTTCCTTAACACCCAGGCATACATTTGCTAATTTAAACACCACTGCTCCACAATTGGCTTGCAAAATCCATGAGGCTGAGAGCAGGAAGTTGCCAAAGACAAAGCAACATACCACTGAAGAACCATTATTGCCTTTAGAAATGCTAATGAGACAGCAGAGATTGCAAAAAGAAAGAAAAAAAAAAGTTCCAAGTGGCCTCAGACGCCATCTTTGATCGGGCCACAAGGTCCAATGTACTGCCTAATCTTTTGAGTAAAACTGGCACAGAACAATTTCCACAAAATCAAATGTCTTAGCAAGTCACTACAAACAAATTACATACAGACACACAGATCTTCACAAAGCCCAAGCCAGTTTTTCAACAGCAAATAGACATATGAAACAAACATACTGGAGAAACCAAAAATCACATTTGCGCTTATGGTAGCCAGCGCCACAGGGAAGCCCAATTTCCCCATGGGGCTGACTAACCACGGATGGCTCTGTCCTAAATCTTCGTGGTCGCCAAATCTGTTATAGGACAGGGAGAGGGGCAGCCCAAGCCCCGCAAACCTGCCTATTCTAAATGGGTTCTGCCATCCGCCGCATCAACACAAAACACATGAGACTTTAATGGGAAGGAACTTTAATAAAACTAGGAAACAATACAGGAAAGGCAAAGAGTCTAGTTTCTAAATGAAGCACCCAAAGTTACCCGTCCCCTCGTGGGTAAAAGTCCATCCAAATGGGATTGGCCCAGAACAAGGCCCCAAAGCCTGCTACAAGTCTAAAGCATCTTCCAGTGGGGACCCACAGAAAAGGGTCACAAACAACTGGACAAGCCCGGAAGGAAAAGAACAAAATCAACATCAAAATAAAAGCTGCCATTGTCACCTCCCCACGGGTCTCACCCACATCTGTGTCACCTAGTCCACGACCAAAAGACAAGCGCAGTTTCTTTACGTGTCTCTAGGCTCCATGCGCCTCCTCCAGGTCTCCTGGCTCCATCCTGCTTCCTTCCTTCCTTAGTCTCTTCTTCCAGCTTCTTCTCTTCCTGCTCAGCTCCACCCTTCCTTGGGTGGGGCAGGGAACCTCCCCCTTTCCTGGGGACCACCCTGTTGCATTTTCACCCCTCTCCCTCCCCCTCCCTTGCTGTGTATCTCAGATCTATGGTCAGCTTGTGAGTTTTATCTTTTTCCTGACCCTTTATTCAGTTTCTCCATATTCCACATGTAAGCGAAACCATCTGATATTTACTTCTGTGCTTTCTGAACCCACATGTGAAGGCCTGGCAGTTTCTGCACTTGTGCTCTTGGGGAAGCCAGCTGCAATGGAAGAAATCCTTGAGACCCCTGCTGTGAAGAACCAAACTACATGGAGAAGCCACATGGAAAGAAAACCTGCCCAGCTGAGGCACCATCTTGGTCATTCCAGCCCTGGCTGAGGCCATGTGCAGCCAAGTCCAGCCATCCCCCCAATTATGGGAGCTATGACTGGTGGTATTTTAAGCCTCTAAGTCTTGGGCTGGTTTGTTACACCAGAGTAGATAATAGGAACATTGACTGAGTGTACCTGAGTCAAGCAACCTTCTACCAGGCTTCAGAGAAAGTTCTGAGGTTGGAAAGCAGGGTGGCACAAGGCAGACTGAGGAGGCACCAGGTGGCAAGAAGGGGACTGTCCACTGCAGCTATGCTGATATCTGAGGGCTTGGGCATGGGGTGCAATCAGCACCTAATACCCTGAGACTGAAATTCTCTGAAGTGGGACCTTCCTGGTGTTGCAAGGGGATAAGTCTCAGCACTATGAAGCTATCAGCAGCCACTGCAGCACAAGTTTGATCCCTGGCCAGGGAGGTGACCCACATGGCGCAGCAAACCTCTCTTGTCTCACCCGCTGCTCCCCTCAGCAGTATATTTCTGTCAATCCGCTTGTCTGTTTCCCACTCTGTCTCTGGTGAATCCTCTCACCCTCCCACACTTCTGGCCTGCACCCCCAGCTCTTGTATGTATAAATAAATAAATCTCAAAAAAAAAAAAAAAAACAACACAAAAAACCCTAGCTCTCTGAAGTGGCAGAATTGACACCAAAAGCTGTTGGGTCTTATGCAAGATGAAGTTTTTGACTTTCAAGATTTTGAAGTCCCCTCTCCTTTGGAGTTTCTAGCCCTTTCTGCTGTTTAAACAGTTCTGGCACACCTGGTGCCAGAAGCCATGTGTAGGATAAGGTAAAAAGTATCAGGTTTTTCTGCCCTCCCACCATTAGGATAGATGATGGAACCCTGTGGTCCTGAATGCATGCCTGATGGCAGGCACCTGGAGTAGGGTGTGGGCATCGGTAGATGAGATTCACCTGGGCTAGGACTGGGCTTTTAAGGGCAGCGTCACAGGGATGCCAGCAGAACCACAAGAAGAGCAGAGAGCAGAGAAGCAGAGAAGGCCGGAGAGCCCAGATAGAGTGAAGACTTGCTGGGGGCTTGGAGGCTTGCCACCCTCCCGGAACCCAGCACCCCTGCCTGCCGTGTACCTGGTAAATCCCAATAAAAGCTTGAAAAGCCACCAAGGGCTCCAGGACTCACTCTCCCTCCTTCACACCGTGTAGCGTAAGGTAAAAGGTATCAGGCTTTTCTGCCCTCCTGCCATCAGGATAGAGGAGGGAACCCTGTGGTCCTGAATGCATGCCTGATGGCGGGCACCTGAAGTGGGTACACCTGCGCTAAGACTGTGCTTTTAAGGGCGGCATCACAGGGACGCCAGAAGCTGAGAAAGCAGCAGGAGAAGCCGAAAGAGAAGCCGAAGAGAGAGAAGCAGAGAAAAAGAAGCAGAAGCAGAGAACGCCAGAGAGCCCAGATAGAGTGAGGATTTGCTGGGGGCTGGGAGGACTGCCAGCCTCCCGGCCCCCCAGCACCCCTGCCTGCCATATGCCTGGTGAACCCCAATAAAAGACCTGCAAAAACCCACTAAGGACTCTGACCCCTCCTTTACTCGGTCTGCATGGGATCCTAGAAAACCTGCACTGGTCCAGTCCTGGCCCTACACACCGTCTGCTTGGGTCATAAAGAGCCTGCTCCGTGTCCTGTCCGCCTGCCTTTACACCACGTAACCTAAATAACCACATCTGCCATTAAAGGTATCCTTAGTATGAAAGGGCTCTGTCTGGGCTATTTTATGTGCATAAATTTTATTAAATCCCTATGTAGGGTAAAGTAAAAAGTATCAGGCTTTTCTGCCCTCCCGCCATTAGGATAGATGATGGATCCCTGTGGTCCTGAATGCATGCCTGATGGCGGGCACCTGGAGGGGGATGTGGACATATGTAGATGGGACACACCTGGGCTAAGGCTGGGCTTATAAGGGCAGTGTCACAGAAGAAGAGCGAAAGAGAACCAGAGGAGAACCAGAGCAGCACCAGTGGAGAAGCAGAGGCCAGGATAGAATGCCAGAGAACCCAGAAAACATGAAGATTTGCCAGGGGCCGGGAGGCCTGCCAGCCTCCTGGCCCCCCAGTGCCCCTGCCTACCGTGGACCGGGTAAATCCCAATATAAGTCTGCAAAAGCCACCGAGGGCTCCAGACCTCCTCCTTACCCCGTCTGCTCCAGTCATAGAAATTCTGCTTCGTCCCATCCTGCCACTACACCCTACAACCCTCTGAGGTCAGTATTATAATCCCCACTTGGAAGCTGAGGGTCAGAGTGGTTATGTAACTTGCCCAAAGTCACACAGCCAGAAGTGGAGTGTAGGGTCAGGAATGACCACTGAGCAGGTTTTCGATGATCCCATACAGACCGGGTAAAGGAGGAGTCAGAGTTCTTAGTGGTTTTTATGGGTCTTTTATTGGGATTTACCTGGCATATGGCAGGCAGGAGTGCTGGGGGGCCAGGAGGCTGGCAGTGCTCCCAGCCCCCAGCAAGTCTTCACTCTATCTGGGCTCTCCGGCCTTCTCTCTGCTTCTCTGCTCTTCCATTCATTCTGCTGCTTCTCGGCTTCTGCTGGCATCCCCGTGACACCGCCCTTAAAAGCCCAGTCGAATCCCATCTACCTATGCCCACACCCTACTCCAGGTGCCCGTCATCAGACATGCATTCAGGACCTCAGGGTTCCATCATCCATCCTAATGGTGGGAGGGCAGAAAAGCCTGATACCTTTTACCTTACCCTACATGGAGCCTGTGCTATTCAGCCCATGCTTACTGTATAAGCCTGCTGGTGTCAAGTTTTCCTGCTCAAAGGTGAGGGAACAAAGAGAGGGGGTCTTGACTGCAGTTCCTAGTCATCTGCAAGACAAGCATGGCAAACCAATCAGCAGGTCAGCCTTGTGATGACTACCAAAGAATCACCAGGGGATTCCTAATGTCTTGGGAGATTCTGACTCAGCAGGTCTGGGGTATAACCCAGAAAAACATAGGTTCCAGAAATACCTATTGAAGACTGCAGAGGTCGGTTCCTTGTGTGTTTTTGGCATCTCCTGCCCATCCCTTCCAGGCTGTGTTTGCATTTGGCACTGAAGTTTGTTTACCTCCAGTTACGTGAAACATCCTCTTCATTCTTTGATTCCTTCACCTGTGGCTCTGGCCAGCTGAGCTGCTCTATCTGGCTGTTGACATCACAGTTTATTCAATTCAAATGACCTATATTGACTGAGTCTCTCCTAGGTTACCTGGAACACCTGATGTTGATGACTAAGGAGGAAGGAAAATGAGCAGATAATTACCTTCCAGCACTCAGGCCTCTGTCTTACACAGATGATTGTCCATTCATAGAAAAGGTTCTGGCCCAGTGGTCTGGAGCCCATTCAAATGGGCTCATGTAAACCACTGGTTAAAGTTTCAACATTTTACAGGCTGATTGTATGAAAAACTACATTATATAACCCTACAATTAAATTGTGCTAAGATCAAAGGTAATTGGGCCTCCCTGGTGGTGCAGGCGGTTGAGCGCAGCGCTGTGAAATTGTCTGCGGCCTCTGCAGTTCCGGTTCAATCCCCTCTAGCCTCAGAGCAACCCACATGGCAAACAGACCTCTCCTGTCTCACCCACTGCTCCCCTCAGCAGTGTATTTCATCAGTCTGCCTGTTTTGTTCCCCGCTCTGTCTCTGGTGAATCCTCTCACCCTCTTGCGCATCTGGCCTGTACCCCGGTTCTTGTATAAGTAAAAAAATAATAAATCTTAAAAAAAGGGTTAAAAAAGGTAATAAAATTTCAAAACAGGGCCTCCCTGGTGGCACAAGGTGTTAAGCACAGCCTCTTGTGAAGCTACTTGCAACCTCTGCAGCACAAGTTCAATCCCCGGCCTGCCAGGGAGGTACCCACATGGTGCAGCAGACCTCTCCTGTCTCACCCGCTGCTCCCCTCAGCAATGTACTTCAGTCTGTTCTGTTTCCCATGCTGTCTCTGGTGAATCCTCTCACCCCCCACACCTCTGGCCTGTACACCAGTTCTTGTATGCATAAATAAATAAATCTTTAAATAAATACTCAAAATATAACTTCCTAATGATGTTTGAGGTTATTTGCATCCTTGCTAGGTGTATGGTAGAGATACTACATAGCAGCTTGCTACCACATTTCTTTTTTAACTATACATTTCAAGGCATCTAGATGGTAGTTTAAAATCAGCCATCATGGGAGTATTTTGTAAGGTAAGGTAAAAAAAGTATCAGGTTTTTCTGCCCTCCCGCCTTTAGGATTGATGATGATCTGTGGTCCTGAATGCAAGCCTGATGGCGGGCACCTGGAGTAGGGTGTGGGCATAGGTAGATGGAATTCACCTGGGCTGAGAGCCTGGGCTTATAAGGGCGGCTTCATGGGGACACCAGCAGACAGGGGAACAGCAAAGTGAAAGGAGCAGAGGAGAAAAGGCCATGAAAGAATGCTGGATTGCCCAGAAAGAGTGAAGATTTGCCAGGGGCTAGGAGCTCCTGCCGGCCCCCCTACCCCTGGCACCCCTGTCTGCTGTGTACCTGGTTGTAGGGTAAGGTAAAAGTGTCAGGCTTTTCTGCCCTCCCACCATAAGGATAGATGAGGGAACCCTGCGGTTCTGAATGCATGCCTGATGGCGGGCACCTGAGTAGTGTGTGAGCATAGGTAGATGGGATTCACCTGGGCTAAGACTGGGCTTTGAAGGGCAGTGTCACGGGGACACCAGCAGAAGCCGAGAAAGAAGCCGAGAAGCAGAACAGAAGCTGAGAGAGAACGCCGGAGAGCCCAGATAGAGTGAAGACTTGCTGGAGGCTGAGAAGCCTGCCAGCCTCCCGGCCCCCCAGCACCCCTGCCTGCTGTGTGCCTGGTAAATCCCAATAAAATCCTGCAAAATCCACTGAGGACTCTGACTCCTCCTTTACCCCAGTCTGCTGGATCAGAGAACCTGCCCTGTGTCCTTCCTCCCCTTACAATGGGTCATGCTCTAAACCAGAGGCAGAAATGGGAAGAGAGTGTTTGTGTGGCAGGAAGGTAGTTTTGCCTTCAGCTGATCTCTGAAGTCTCCAGCCAGGTATTTCTCCCCAAAGCCTAGTCCAGGAGCTGCCTTGCCCTGGCTGAATGGCACTGGCCCGTCAGTCGAATTCCCCTCCCCTGGGCGTCTTCATAATTAAAAGGGACACCCTTTTGGCAAACACTACGTTTGGCAACTGAACTGGGGCTATAGGGTGGGTCAAGATCTAGATTAAGGCTGCAAGGATTATACTGTTGAACAAAAACACCTGCGGGACACACCGGCTCCTATGCCTGACGTAAGCCAACACAGGAGAGAGTCTAAGGCCTTCCAGAAATTCCCCTTCCCCAGTATAGGGAAGGAGGTGACTCCACACCTCCATGGTGTGGAGTCCATGGCCCCAGTCAGAAGAAAAGTGGGTGCTACAGAGATCCGGTGCCCTATGCTGAAATCCTCCCCGTAGCTTCCTCAGCAAGCCAGCTGTAGCACCAGTGACTTCTGCGTCAGGCATGTGAGCCTCTGCCTAGCAGACCATGAGCTTCGGGCTTCTGAGCCACATGTGGCGCTGTCCTCCTGACAATTACATTATTGACCACTTACTTTGTGTCAGGCTCTATGTGGGGTACCTCACAAGAGAACCCAGGAAAAAGGTCCCTCTTTCTTTGCTCTTTACCACTCACAAGCTCTGTGCATGCCTTGGTGGTAGGAGGCAGAAGGGGAAGATTGGAATTGGGGATCCTTATGACCCAGCGTAACTGCCCTATATTAGACTGGGTTCTCCAAGAAGCAGATGCCTTGGATAGATTCAAGGGGAAAGGATTGTATTAGTGGAACAACTGAGAGAAACTGGGAGCCCCATCTTATTTTGATCCCCAGCAACTGGGAAGGAGCGGAGGTTAGCATCCTAGATAGCCTGACAGACTATGGGAGGCCTGGAGAGGCTGTTGAGATGTTTTCTAGTCAAAGGTGGCTCAAAAGAATCCCAGGTCTCCTGGAAATGCACCAATTTGGCTCCTGCTCTGCCTAGTCACTGGCTGGAACAGCCCAGATCTAGGCACAAACCTGACCACAGATCTCAGGCACAGCAGCTGGGACCATTGGTTTATCATATTCCCTATAGTCACAGGTTTATGGAGTGCACTTTCATAGCCACTACTGTAATTATGGGGGAGCAGAAAGTGTGTTCATGTAGAAGGAAACAGTAGAGAGAGGAGAATGGCGTAGCTATGGGAATGGAGTAGTTGTGAGTGTGTGTGTGTGTGTTTGCATGTGTGTGCAAGCACAGCATGAAATCAGAGACAGAGGGAGTGAAAGGAGACAAATGGAGATAAAGACAGAAGGACAGAGAAAAAGAAAAACCTGAGTGTGAGTGTAGGGTACAAGACTCCTTTCAAGTTACACAAGAGCAGGACACTGGATCACCATGGAGCAATTGGTATACATCCAGAGGAGTGACTGGGAATGCCCAGGGGCCAGTGACTGATGTGCTTTGCACGCCAGGGACTGATCAGTGGAACGCCTTGTTAATAAGATTGGAGCCATGGTGGGAGTCTGGTGTATATCATTGGACTCACCCTTGATAAAGCCCAACATCCAGTGTTCAATGAAAAGGCCAGGATCTTGCTCTTGAGTGGCGTCCTGCATCCTATAACCTGCTCCACGACTCCTGTTTTTTATCACTGCAGTGCTGCTGATGCAGCAACTAAGTATAGAGAAGACAGCTTTTTAGCCCTCAGCTCCTTGCAGGTCTCTGCAAGGACCCACCCCTGGATATCCTTGACATTGCCTGCTATATCCTCACCACAAGTCCCTTTTCTGGAACCAGCTAAAGTGGTCTCTGATTCCACCATGGAAACAGCCTTCATGGTAATATCACCATTTCTCAACCCCAAAGGTCCTAACCTGCCGTCCCAGGAGAGGCACCTCAAGATGTTAGCTAATGAGAAGTTATTTCTCACACTCACTTCTACTGGGTAGCCTGATTCTACTCCAACCCCCTGGAAAGATTCTTTTAGCAGTTCCTGCCTCTCCTGGGATGTCTTCTCTGCTCTTCTTTACCTGCCAGGTAACTTCACATTTGCTGGCTTGTTCTGGAGATGTTTCCTGGGTGCCTATCTCATTTTTCCAATCTAAGAGCTGGTCAGGGATTGCTCTTGGCTGGCTCAAATTGCAGGTTCTACTGTCTCCTAGCTGTGTGACCTTGTTCCAGTCACTTAACCTGTCTCAACTTGTTTCTTCAAAGGAAACATGGGGACTATATGCTACCTCAAAGCCTAACACATAAGGCACTTGGTGTTACTCCACGTTACTGTCCATAGGGGCAATAGGTGTGATACAATCATTCCTTTCACCCTCGGGAAAGCTTGTCAGTGGCTCATGGATGTTGCTAGGAGAATTATGAACAACTTTCATTTTCCAGTTCAGACCCTGACAATTTAGTGCCTCCCCTCTCCTGTTACCTTAGGGAAACTTTAGGCAGCCATAAACCTGAGATTTACCTGGGATTAGGCCTCATGTCTTTGTCTCACTTCATCCTCCCAACAACCTAGAGAAGGGGAACTATGTATTCCTGTTTGCTTATGAAAATCTGGTAAATTGTTGAGTTGGCCTAGGTCACAGAGCTAATAAGGGGAGGATCCGGTGCTGTACCTCAGATCCCTGGGGTGTCATCCCTCCTTGGAGCAGCCCCCCAGCCCCTGGGCCCTGAGAGTGGTGGGAGGGACCAAAGTCAGACAATGCAGCTTGGTCTACCTGCAAAGAACCATGCTGAGATTTTTTCTTAATGGCAGTGCCCTCCCTCTCAGTGTCTTTTTGCCCCTCCTTCTGAGTGAACCCTTTATTTTGGTCACAAGCACCCCCAACCTAACTCTCTGTACAGAACAGAATACTAGAGACAAAGGGAATTCATACCTTACAGGAGCACCTATTGCAGACCAAGTACAATTTAGTCATTGACTATTAGTGTTAATCTAATAATAATAGTTTAATCCAGTGGCTCACAACCTTGCTGTGTACTGGAGCCTTTTCAAAATATGTCACCTAGATTCTACTCCAGCCAATGAAGTTGATGTCGTTTTTGGGGTCAGTGGGTTTGGAGTGTGAGGTCCTTGGGTTCACTCTGGGAAAGGTTTCACCAGAGGTCCCCCTTTCAGCAGCACGTGGTGAGTTTCCCAGGAGAGTTTCTCCATGAGGCAGATAACATTAGTTATATTTAAAGAGCAGGTTCATTAGGGAAAGGATCACAAGAGTAAAAGACACTTGCATAAACACAAACAGGCAGGAAGAGCTGCCCTGAAAGGGAAAGGTTTGCTGAGAGAGGCCTGCATGGTTGCTGGCGGGCAGCCTTGAGGAAAGCTGTCTCTGTTGAGGAAGGTCAATGAAGAGAAGTCCTGGCAGGTACAGGTCATGGGTGGACAGGAGGTTGCTGGCCTGCAGAGGGAGAGAGTTGGTCAAAGGAAGCACCTACATAGTCGCAGGTGGGCAGAAAGACTGCTGCCCCTTTGTGGGGGCAGAGTTAGGTTTTATCATCTTCAGGGAAGGGCTCATCTTTGTGGGTGGATGATTTGAGCTCTTGACACTCCCTATAGCAATCTGATAGTTTCTGGGTATTGTGCCTCCTGATCTGAGCATTGATGCCTAAGGGTCTTGGTTTCTAGGTTAATGGCTTACACTAATCCTTTCTACCTCCACCTCCTTCTGTGAGTTAAGTTCTTGACCTTGTATTTCCTTTCCAGATTTTCTATTCTTCTCCTTCATCAAAGTCAGAATGAGAATCTCCAATTTAGTTGAAACACAGCCCCCTCATATTACAGAGGAGAAAACTGAGGTCCAAGAGGGACAGTCACTTCCCAAAGTCACAAATCTGAACCTGGTTCCTTCATGTCCAAACTCCCAGTACGCTTTGTGAATAAACTTGGTAAATAATTGCTAACGCCATCTGTAATGAATGTGAAGTGGGAGAGGGAGAAAATTCGTGAGTGTAGTAGATATGTTTGAGATGATTTCCTTAATGGTGAACCTTCCTGAAGATGGCACAGCCTAGATAGCCATCTTTGAACCATGTGACCCATACTGATGAAACTTGTTGACTAGAGGAAGAACCTAATCCAAAATGAACCAATGAACCAACGAGATAACAGATGGGCATTCGAAATTAGGCTGAGAGACTGAGTCAGGCAGCTGTGGGGAGCTGAGCTGTGACGTCATGGATGCTTCAGAGTGGTAGCAGGTATTTGGGGTCATGTGTGAGCCAGTGAGTAGTGAAAGGAAGAAGGTGTGCAAAGAGATATAGGAGGAGAGAGCAAACACATAACAAAAGAGGCAGAAACAAGGACTGGGAAGGCCTTGTTTCTCAAGTGTTGTACCCTTTATATTGCCCTTCACCTTTTATAAGTAGTGGGTTCCTTGCCACTCAAAGAGCCTTGATCAATATAGGCAGAGGGAACAACCTGTGTAAAAGCCTATAGATACAAAAACCCTAATAGGGTCTCCATGTTGCCCCCAACCTCCAATAGTATCCCACTGAGAATTGAGTTACCCATCATTCAAAGTGCTCAGGCAAAGGGTAGGTGTCTACTTCTTGGCAACACTGGCAAATTGAACTCAAAGTTCCTGCTCAACCATGTGATTCTGAATTTCCACAATGGGCAGGCAAAGGGGTATTTTAAGATTGTTTTTTTCTCCTCAGCACCAGTGCCCCATGCCTGACACCTGGTCACTGGCAAGGAAGCCTGTACCCCTGGGGATGGGAGTGGGGCCCACAGTAAACAAAGAGCAAAGAAAGTTCCTTCTGCCCCCACCCCCACATCAGCACATATGTCCCCATGGTGGGAGAGACAGGGGTGTGGAAACAATAGGAACCTATGAGTCATGGGGGTAGGCAGGATGATGTTTCTCCAAAAGGCTCCCTCTAGCTATGTCCGGAGGTGCTGACGAAGGCAGCTGCCAGGCAGTGACACCTAGAATGACCCCTAGTTCTGGGCAGTCACTGCCTTGCCCCACATGATTTGGGTTTTCTTTTCATCTGTTAATTCACTTTTATTTTTAGCAAAGTGACATATATGTATAAATACTTTCAAAAAGTCAAATAATACTACACAGATTGTGACGGAAATCAGCAGTTGCCTGCCTCACCCTTCCCCATCCCCAGTCCCTAGAGGTTGCGACTTCTTTTAGACTTTCCAGCTTTTTCTTCCTAGGTTTCCTCTACTTCTCTAAATAATATATGACTGTTTTTTTTTAATTCCATTTTTTAGTTATTCTACTTTAGTTAGTATAAATTCCCTTCTTTCTACAAAAGATGACAATTAGCTCCATTTTGCCTCTGACACACATATTTCTTTCCCTAGTCTCCCAGTATGGCTAGGATACCATATTGAGATGCCCACGATGGTATCTTAATTTATAGTTAGATCTCAATTTGGTGGTTTCATTACGATTATGACTATGTATGTATATGTACACTTGGGTTATACTTTCTTTCTTGTATAGCATTTTGCATTCCATTTTTTTTTTCATTTATTTGTTATGTTCCTGTCACTGATTAATTCCCAAACTTAATGCTACTATTGTAAAACTCCTCTCAGAAGAGAAACCTATCAGTTCCATCTATTTTATCTTGACATTGCTTCCTGTTTCTGCCTGTATAGTTGCTGTCTAGGCCTGCTACATAGCTAGCATCCTGAATTGTCCCTTCACAATTGTTTGGTAATTCCCTTTGACTCCTTCCTACATTGGAGCCCTTGTTTTCTGAATCCAACACCTTCTTTCTTTTTTGCTTGCTTCTTTGTCTGGTGAAGCACTTCCTCCAGTTTCTTTTTGAGAAATGGTACAAGGAAAGTAAAACTTTTGAGAATTTGTATGTCTAAAACAATCTTTATTCTACCTTAAAGCTTGGTAGATAGTTTGGCTGGGTATCCAATCTTAGGTTGGAATTTTTTTCCAGAATTTTGAGGGTTTTTTTCCTCTTTATCATCCAGCTTCCTGTGTGACTGTAGGGAAGTTCAGTGATGTTATAGTTCCTGGAACTTTATATGTCATTTTTTTCTCCTCTCTGAAAATGTTTTAAAATCTTTTTTATTTCCTGGTGCACTTACCAGAGTGCTGAAACCTCAGTGTCCTACTTCAGTCTAGAAGCTCATGCATGCACTTTGATGCTTTTCTTTGTTCATTGTATGCTACCTTCTTGAGTTAGGCCTCTTGAGTCAGTTCTCTGATTTTCTAACCTTCACTTTTTATCTTCTTTTCCTACTTTTAAGAGGATTTTCCCACTAAACTTTATCATTTAATTCTCCTATTAATTAAAATGATATCCATCTATATATTTTTATTTGTTTCTTTTTCTTCTAGCCTTTTATTAAGAAAATTGGATCTATACAGAAAAGCAGTGTACTTATATCCTTTCCCTCTCTGTGTATGTCAGTGCTATTCAATAGAAATACAATGTAAGCCATGTATGTGATGTTAAACTTTCTACTAGTCACATTAAAAAGGTAAAAGGACACAGGTGAAATTAACTATAATATTCTATTTATTTCAAAACATCATTTCTACACAATCATTTTAAAGCTTAATAAAATAGTTTACATTTTTATGTTAAGTCTTTGAAATCCAGTATATATTTTATACTCACAGCATATCTCTTCAAATGATATCAAGTGCTTAGTGCTTAGTAGCTACTGTATTAGACAGTGCAGGACTAAATTGAATAATAATATAATTATAATTATATATAATATATTACATAATTATAATTATTATTTATCTATATATGAACTATGTATGTTTTGGAAGAACATTTAAAAGAAATTTATATACCATATTATTCTTAGTTTTTAAATAATTTAGCCTGGAGAACCCAAACTTAAAGACTTTCTGCTATGTAATTGTTATCATACTTAAGAAAATTAACAATAATCCCCCAATGTCTCTTATATCCTATCTATATTCAAATCTCTTCAATTGTGTCCAAGTTTTCTTTGATAGTGGGTCTGTCTGAACTGCCATTGCATTTAGTTTCATTTCATTTTCAAGTTTCCTTAGTTTTTAAAATAATCTATAATAGTCTTCCTTTCTTTTTGTTTCTCCTACACCATTGACATTTTAATGTTCTAGGCAAGTTGTTGCACATTCTGGATTTGTCTGGTTGTGTCCTCATAGTATCATTGGTTCATTCCTCTATACCATGTATTTATTGGAGACTGAAAGTTAGGTCATGGCTAGATTCTGGTTAAATATTTTTAGCAAAGATACTCCAGAGGTTGCTATCATATTTTAAATTTTCAAGAACTATTTATTTTTCTGTGAATATTACTTTTTCTTTAGCATCCTATTTTTGTTTCAAAGGTGGCAGTATTTTTTCATGTCTGAAATTATTATCTCAAAGAGAAATACACACACATATTCTGCTTTCTGCATTGCCTCTAAGTTATGTTTTTGTTTTGTTTTTTTTTTTTTTCAGTGACACCTCTCTTCTAATGCCCAGTGATCTTTGGTTTTGTGTTCACATTTAAGACCAAGGCTCTGATTATATGAGCAGGGCTTGTGCTAGTGAGCTTGGTGGTAAACCAACATTTTCATCAAGGAACTTCTAAATGTAGTTGTAGATTTTTCTCTTGGGCCAAATACCCTTGAGAGGAGACCCTGAATTTGCTGGGGAATTTGAACCTGTTTCCAATGTTCTGGTATAGAATGGGAAAGGTCTCAGATACATACTATTCAGCATTCAGACCTGTACTTAATTCCCTGGATCAGTGTATAAACCTCTCTGTTAGTGAGCCAGTCAGTTTTCCACTGGGATGGGGAAGGCAGTATCCAAATTTGTAAGTCTTGGAAGGGGTTTGGGGCTAATGGTGCTAATTTACCCACTTCCTGTACCCCTTCATCTGGCATTTGCAAGTGCTGAGCCCTTCAATGCCCCCTACAAGCCAAAGCATTCTGCTTCTTATTGCTATTCTGCCCATCTTCCTACCACTCCCAGGCAGCTTAGGTGCAGCTTCTGTTGGGCTAAGTAACTATCCATCCCTTTTCAACTTCCAGCATTTTGCTGACTAATCTATGACTTTATTCTTCTTGTCCTTGCAGACTATGCCCCATCATGGTTAACTTCATGGGGTTTTAGGAGACAGAAGAGATAAAAATCAGTCCTCCATGCTTTCTCTTCAACAATGGCCCACTATCTGGATGTGAAAATTGAGGCTTCGAGAAATTTAGAGATCCCACATTCAATACCCAATCCCACTAAGAAAGCAGCATGGCCAGAAATCTTGGAGAAACTTGACCCCTAAAAGCTTTGCTCTGTAACCTGGCTTCTGGGAGGATGAGGATGCCAAGACTCAGAATTTGACCACAACAAAAGGGTTCTGAGATGGTTCCCTGGTCCCAACCTAGCTCCTGCAGAGCCTTTTAACATCTTCAGACTCTAGCACAGTCCTTGATGTCTGTCCATCTATTTGCCCTCCCCTGCCTTCTAGGGCCTGATCCTTACTTGCTCTTCTTTTTCTCTCCTTTTATTTCTTTTCTCTCATTTCATTATCTCACTCTTTGTATCTCTATTTCCTTTTTTTCTCTCTCCACCTGTTTCTCTTTTCCTTTTCCTTCATTCTCTATCTCCGCTCCCACTCTTCTCCTGCTTTCTTTTCATCTAACCCTGACCTCCTTCTTTGGTAAATCAGGACCTTTTCTATTCATAACCAGTGGTTCTCAAGTAAGGTTGATCTCCCCTGCAGCTCCAGCAAACTTCTGGCAGCTTGGGGCAGAGGCTTGGTGCTACTGATACCTAGTGAGTAGAGGTCAGGGGTGCTACTAAATATCCTACAATGCACAGAGCAGTCCTCACAATGAAGAATTATCCAGCTCAAAATGTCAATAGTGCTGAGGTTGAGAAACCCTGTAACCCCTAGTTCTCTTGGAGAAAACAAGACTGGAGAGCAGAGGCCCAGAGAAGGAGCCATTGCCAGCAGCCAGCTGGGATGAGTAGCCCAGACAGTGGGTGGGACGCAGCCTCCGGAATCTGCTGATGTTAGTTTTGGCCTTCTCAGGGTCAAACAATCTAGTGGGAAAAAACTCCTTAGCCATTCCAATTGCTGCTGCCAGCTGTTTACCTGGCTGTGAGACCACCCCTAGTCCTGGCTCAGAAGCAGGTAATGAAAACACGATCAGCCCTCCGTCCATCCCAGGCTGACTGATCTCTTCTACCCTGTGAGGGTAGAAGAAGTAGCCTGTGACTAGTATGAACAGTGGAGACTATAACCCCACATTACCAAAGCCTTCATGGGCTGAGTTTACTTCCTAAAGTTGGTAGGAATGAATTGTAGGTGAATTGTGAGGCAGGATGGAGCCTGGCCCTCAAGAGCTCAGTGAAGTAGACCAAGAGCTGAAGGTCAAGAGGCAAATCCAGGAGACACCTGGATGGGTACTCCAGCTTCAACTCTACCCTCAGCCTCTGGGTTACCCACTTTGGCAGAGACTATAGGTTGCCCCTAATATTCATTCTTACATAGTGAAAGAATTTTTAGTTGGGCAAATGGCTGCCCAGCTAAAGACTACATCCTCCAGACTCTCTTGCAGCTAGGTGTGACCGAATACTAAGTGCTTTCTGGTCAATGGGATATGAATAGAATTGAAGGGTAAAACATCCAGATCATTGTTTTAAAAGGAGGCAGTGTGGGGCCTCCCTGGGGGCGCAAGGGGTTAAGCACTGCACTATGAAGCAATCTGCAGCCTCTGCAGCACGAGTTTGATCCCTGCCCAGGGAGCTACCCACATGGCGCAGCAGACCTCTCCTGTCTTGCCCGCTGCTCCCCTCAGCAGTGTATTTCAGTCAGTCTGCCTGTTCTGTTCCCCGCTCTGTTTCTGGAGAATCCTCTCACCCCCCGCATCTCTGGCCTATACCCCAGCTCTTATATGCATAAGTAAATAAATCTTTTTAAAAAATAAAATAAAAGGAGGCAGTGTGATAGCAGGGGCTGGAGCAACCATTTTGAGCTTTGGGAAGCTATATGTTGCGAAACTATGTACTAACTCTGTGCCATCCACTTAAACTTTTACACTTGAGAGAAATGAAATAATTTATTGTTTTAGTGACTATATTCTAGGGTTTCTTTGTAATAATAGCCTAACAAATGTCCTAATTAAAAACTAAGTCTTACCTGAGTTATACTTAGGCTAAGCAATATTGGTGTCAATTTCTGCACCCCCAACATTTCAGATAACAAACCTGTGACCCAAGGTCACATTTACAATTAATTTATGATGGAACTGAGGCTTGAAACCAGGTTCAAAGCATTGGTTTGAATGAAGCCCAAGGTTCTTTCCATTTCTGACATTCTAGGATTATTTAAAACCTCTTAATCAAGGGGTGTGGCAGGCACCAGGGAACTGGAGACTTTTCCATTCAGTCTTATCTGATCCAGTGGTCTTTTCCATTCTCTACCCTCCAGCCATACTGGCCTTTGTAGCTCAGATCAGCCACGCTCCATCCTTTCCTTGTGCTATTCCTCCGCCTGTTAAGGCCCTCTTCACCTAGGTAACTTCTTCAAAATGCAGTTCAGGTGAGTGACATTTCTTCAGGGAAGTCTTATCTGTCATCCCTAAATGTCCCAAGGTGATAGGAACCATATCTTTTTTTCCCTTTATTATTGTATCTCTAATGCCCAGCACCTGCCACAATAAACAAATTTGAAATGAATAAACAAATCCATCTGGGAGACCAGAGACATAGCCACACCTGGGGGCTGGGAAACAACTGGACTTACCTTAAAAGGTGACTTCCAGATTAAGAGCAGAGTCTACTGAGAGTAATGTTATCATCTGTGCCTCACCCACAGGGCAACCTTCATCCAGAGTCCAGGAAGTTTTTACAGAGTGTCTAGAGTTGAATTTGTTTGTTTGTTTGTTTTTTAAAAATTTATTTATTTATGCATACAAGAACTGGGGTACAGGCCAGAGGTGTGGAAGGTGAGAGGACTCACCAGAGACAGAGTAGGGAACAGAACAGGCAAAGAGACCAAAGTACACTGCTGAGGGGAGCAGTGGGCAAGTCAGGAGAGGTCTGCCACACCATGTGGGTAGCTCCCTGCCCAGGGATTGTACTTGTGCTGCAGTGACTGCAGATAGCTTCATAGGTTGTGTGTTAACCCTTTGCACCACCAGGGAGGCCCTAAATGTTGAATTTGAAAGTGAATACCTGGACTCTGATTCAGTAGGTTGGGTTTGGACCCAAGATTCTCCACTTCTAAGAAAATCCCATGTCTTGCTGCTGCCCATGAGCCACATTTAGATTAGCAAGTTGCCAGGGGGCCTGAGATTCCATCTGCCCACCTGTCCACTCCCTAACTCTCTTGGTTTCTTCATGGTGCCCCAGAGCCTGGCTCTTTAGTTCAGGGAAGCAGATCTTTTGTCTTTTCAGCCTCCCAGGACAGTATTCAAGATCAAGGCCCAGTCTGTTGCCTCTAGAGGTGCCACACCACAAGCCTGGCAACTGTACCCGGCAGGTCCTGTCCTGGCCGTCATCTACCACCTCCTTCCCTCTCCAGGCCAGCTTTCCATCTTGGCATTGGTGGCTGTTGTAACACCCTTGGACCAGTGCCATCCCTTTAATTCTGTTTTGCCAATATTAACTGACTTTAAAAAACAAAGGCTGTGTGTGTGTGTGTGTGTGTGTGTGTGTGTGTGTGTGTTCAGGAAGGCTGCATAAGAAAAGTGAACCTAGTCTTGTCACGTGCCCCCTTGAAGCATGCTTCATGTGTATATATGTGTATCTGTCTGTCCAAGGGCCCTGGGCATGTCTGCCTGGCCTCTGGCTCTGGTATGGTACTCTGAGTGTGTGTGGTGTGTGGAAGGGAAGGCAGTGAGAAAGGGCTTCATCCCCAGTCCTCACCTTTTGCCTTCAACAAATAAACATCTTGTTTGTCCACCAGGCAGTAACCCCAGGGCATACTCCTCCTCCTGCCCCCCCAGGGCTCAGGACTGGCTAGACCTGTACAGGAAGTCTGGCTGAACCATAATCCAGCGTGGGAAATGCCAAGGTAGGAGGTGCAATGCCAGGTCCGATGATGGGGACAGGCAGTGCCCAGGCCAGATGTACCTTCACTGCACTGTGCTCAGAATGCAGCACTACCCGTCTCCCTGCAGTGACCTGGGAGCACAATGGGGCCATTGCAGAGAAAAATCTCATCTGTAGAATCTATCTTCCCAGGAACAGTCCCATATTGACAGGAAAGCTCTGGGGCTGCAAGTGCCTCTGCCCCATCTTCTTAGCTGGGCCTGCTGGGACCAGGTGGTGGGCAGAGCCTCCCAACCCAAAGCTTCCATCAGAGGCATCAAGTCAAGGCAAGGGCAGCCTCAAAAGAGAGTGAGTGCCCAGTCACGGGGGTCTGGGCGTCTTCCCCACAGTGAGCATCTGTGGTTGTATCAATAGATGTCAAGCTCTTCACCTCTCTGCCTCCAGACCAGCAGAACTTCAAGGAAGACAACTGGTCCTGAGTTTAAAGTCTTAGAAAAGCTGACTTCTGGGCCTCCCTGGTGGCACAAGGGCTAAAGACAGCGCTGTGTAACTCTCACTAGCCACTGAATCATGAGTTCGATCCCTGGCTGGCCAGGGAGCTAACCCACATAGCACAGCAGGCCTCTCCTTTCTCGCTGCTCCCCTCAGCAGTGTATTTCAGACAATCCATCTGTTCTGCTCCCCACTGCATCTCTGGTGAGTCCTCTCACTCCCTGCACCTCTAGCCTACACCCCAGGTCTTGTATGCATAAATAAATGGAAAAAAAAAAAGAAAAGCTAGCTTTCCAGAGGTTCTGCCTCCCCACGTCACCCATGTCTGCCTTTCTTCCTCCATCTCTCCTTTAGACAGTGTTCATTCCAGGCATCACTTCTACTTTCCATGTTTATGAATGAATTGGAGTGTCCCCAGTTCGTTCATTCAGCCCCCATTTCAATTCAGGACAGAATGCGACTAGGATCAGGCAAGTGACAGAAGGGGTTTTCCAAATAGCACTGGTCTCAAGCTCCATTCAGAGTCCCTTCCTGCCCACACCTTGACTCCCCAGGCATGAGGCCCAAACAAGGGCAGTGGTACATATCTCTGGAAGATGCCAAGGTCTTCCTCTCTCTCTCTCATCTTCTAGGAGTCAAGACATGTGTGTGGGTGGGTGCCCTGGAGTGTCATTCTCTGCTTGTGGCCTGACCTCCCCTGTGGAGCTTGGATAGCTGGTTGTCAGACCCTTCATCCCATCCCTCACGTCTTCAGTCATTCTACAGAGTCCCAGTCCTTCCAGGGCCCTGCTTGCTCAGCAGCCAGACCATCTATCAGGTCATGTGAGGTTGGGAAGGAATAGCTCCATAGAGTGGGCTCACATGCCTTCCCAGTTACCATGGCGATAAGGATGCAGGTGAGGAGGGTCATCACTCTCTGAGCATCAGAAGCCACAGTGTGGGGGTGAGGGTGAATTTGAGACCCTGAGTCCAGGGGAGGTCCAGAGCCTTGCCTTAGCCAATGCAGTCATTATCCTTGGAGTTTGGGCTGTGTTCTTAGCAATTACTGAGATTTTTTTTTAAGTTATTTTTATTCACATATGCATACAAGAACTGGGGTACAGGCCAGAGATGTGGGTCTGAGATTATTCACCAGAGACAGAGTGGAGAGCAGAACAGGCAGATCTGCTGAAATACACTGCTGAGGGGAGCAGCGGGCAAGACAGGAGAAGTCTGCTGCTCCATGTGGGTCAGCAACCTGGTCAGGGATTGAACTCAGGCTGCCGTAGTGACTGATAGCATCATAGTGCTGAGACTTTAACCTCTGCGCCACCAGGGAAGCCCTGCACTTATTGAGATTTAATCTTGAGTCTTTTAAGACTTCTAGATGTCTGCCAGTGGGTGAACATGTGTTCTGCACGTGCACATACATGAGAGGGAGAAGAAGGTAGAGCGATAGTAGAGAACAGAGGCAACAAGACAGTGGCAGGGAAACAGATATCCCATCAGAGACAGACTTTACCTCCCTCCTCAGACTGGGGCTCCTTCAGGCAGGGCTGTGTCTCCCCTCAGACTGGGGCTCCCTGAGGCAAGGCTGTGTCTCCCCTCAGACTGGGGCTCCCTGATAAGCTGATATACCTGAGAATGAAGAATATTCCCAAGCCACACACACTCGATACTTATGTGTACGTTGAGTTTGTGTGATGAGCCCACTGTGTCTTCAGAAGCTTCTGGAGGAAGTCTCTGCTTTTGGGTAGAGTTTAGGGAGTTCCAGCCTGGGGGATGATTTGGATGGACTCATGAGCCTGGGATTCCCCCACAGGGCTGCCTGGCCCCAACCAGTTCACTCTGCCTTTTCTCCTGTTTCTGTGAGGCAGTGAGTGTTGAAGCCTGAGATCTGTGGGCCAAGGCAGCCACTGACAGAGCTGTCCTTTCCTTGCAGTAGCAACAAAGCTAACTCACAGGCGCCATGATGGACAAAGGGCAACCCAGGTCTAGCAGGCTCTGGCCTGCCTTCCTTCCTGCCCAGCTACCCACATGAGAACCCTGGTCACCCCAACGCCCCGTGTGGACCAGTAGGGCAGGCCCCTTCTTACCAGTCAAAATGCCTCCTTGAGCAAAAAGAGGAAGACAAGACCAGGAGGCAGGAAGGACATGGACAAGACAGACAAAGGGTGTGAAGAAAATAAGACAAATCATGAGGGAGGAGGCACAACCACTATACAATCCCACGGGGTAGGCGTGGGCCTTTCAGTCATCATCTTGCCAATTTCGTGTTGTCACAGAACAAACAGAACTTCCACTAGAATTTATACCTCGTGATGATTGGGATCTTTATTTTGTTACTATCGCATGCTGTGTATCTCTATGCCTGTACACAGTCGGTGCTTAATTAATATTTGTTGAAGGAGTGACAGATTCTCAACTGTAATAGCTTTGTAGATGTTTGGCCTCTTCTGTCAGGTTTCTGAAGGTTACGTGTTTCCTTGGCTCTCCACCCCCACCCTGCTTGAACATGCCATCCTCCCCTGGAATGCTATGGGGCATTGGGCCTGGTGGCCAGGAGACCAGGGTTCAGGGGTTGAGCTACTCCTCTTGAGGTGTGGGATTAGGCAAGGCTCTGCCCCTGGGTCTCCGTTTTTCCATCTGTGAAATGAGGAGAATGCATTAGTTTAGTGGTTTGCAAGGTCTTCCTTCCTGCCCCACCTCAACCCCAATTAGGGAGAACTTTCTTCAAAAAAAAATTATAAGCAGCAGCTTAAAATGCAAAACAGCTGATTCTAGACAGTCTTTGAAAGAGAAGGGGAGACAAGGGGCTTTAGTTCTGTCCCCCCCCTCACCCACTCCCTTTTTCTTCGTAGTATCCCTGGGGCCTCTTTAAGACCCTCTTTGTACCCTGTGGCCCCAGTTTGAGAACCTTTGGAGGGGCTATTCTTTCAGAAAATCCTGAGGAAGGGAAGAGAAAGAGGAAGACGTAAGATGGAGCCAACTCTGTCTGCCCAGAGTGCCCAGCGAGCAGCCGGACGGGTGGTCAGCATGGATTTCATGGTAACTCAGACCCCAGGGAGGCCGTAGTGAGGGTCTCTAGTGATGTTTGAGTTGGGGCTGAATGTGGGTGTTTGTGGTGGGAATGAGCCAACTCCTCCAGCAAGAGGCCAACTCCAGGCCAGGAAAACCTGGAACAACCAATCTGAGCCTGAAAACTGATGAGTCAAGCACGGAAGGGAAGGGTCCTGGCATCTGGGAGCTGTGACAAAGTCTTGGGAAGCAGAGCCCCCTCCCCAGTCTGCGGACCTCACACTCTGGCTGTTGGTGGTTGATGGCATGTGCACCACTGCCCCCTTGTGGTCACACCAACAGCAACACTGAAGCTTCTGTCCCTGGGGATGCTGAAAGTGCCTGGGAGCTCAGAGTACCTTTGCCTTTGGTCTCACTTACTCCCATAGGCCAAGACCCACGGATCAGGAACCACCAGAAACTGAAGCCATGGAGTATGGTGTACCCTGTTTTGGGCATCTAGAGATTAGAGCTTGCTGCCTCCAACAAGCTGTGTGTCCAGGACAAGTCAGAGAACTTCTCTGAGCCTCCACATGCTCGTTTATAAAATGAGACGAACAGTTCCTGTCCTGCCAGCCCCAGAGACCATTGTGAAGTTTATGAGCCCCTCTTTGCATACTAAAGATTGCTATAGACTCTAGCTTGGGTTGGAAAGGGGCAGGTTGGAAGGCACCAGCCTGGAGAAAGCAGTACTAGGGGTGGGGAAAGCAGTACTGGGGAGGGGTGGGGTAGCAGGGACAAACATGAAAAGGAAAGCCAGAAGGAGAAGCTAATTTATGCAGGTGACAGCAGACACAAGCTCCAAGAATTCCTCAGTCCTTGACATTAAGAAACTCGTCCTATCTGCAGCCTTCTCTCACCCCAACAGTTCCCTGTCAGGAGCTGCAGCCTGACCCTCCAGTCCTCTGTTGGGCCTCCTGCAGCCCCCATGGCTGGACACCACGCTGTGACATCAGGATCTTCCCATCTGCTGAACAGCTGATGCACAGGAACTACTGCACTTCCTTTTCCCAGCCTTGACATCCCCATGCCCATGGCCACCTTAACCCCAGCAACCCCCATTACTATCTGGAACTGCACCTTTTGGATCTATCTTTTTAGCAACAGCCTCTTTCAAGGCAATTTAGGCTTTTTCTATCACACACCAACTTTTCCCGCCTCTACTCATTATCAATTCCAGAGCCTCTTCTGTATCTTCAGGCATTTGTCACAGTGGCACCCTGAGCCCCCAAAGCTAGAAGGGAGGCCTCACAGTTCTGAAAAGGAACCAACCTTACCAACACCATAATTGCAGACTTCTGGACTTTGAAACTGTGAGGCAGTAAGTTTCTGCTGGTATAAGCCACCCAGTTTGTGGTTACTGAGTTATGGAAGCCCTAGCACATGCATGTGAACATTCTACCCTGTTCCAGTTTCCTGGCTCTGCTCCTGCCCCAGGACAGCCCCTCACTGCAAGCTGGGCTCCCACCATCTTCTTCAGTCTCTGCAGTTGGTCCCATTTACTCCTGTCATATCCATGTCTGCATCTCTGCTGTGATCTCAAGGCAGATTCTCAGGCCCCCAGTGACTACCCATCACCCTGCTGACAGTGGTCGTCAGAGCTCACATTCTGCCTTTATTATGGGGCACTAACTTGCATGCTCTCATTGAAGCCTCCCATGAGTTAAATGCCAATATTATCCAAATTGCCCAGTGGAAACTGAGGTTCAAAGAGGCTAAGTAACTTGCCAGTAACACAGCTGGAATAAGCTCCAGGTAGGTTTTTGTTGAGAGTCTGCACTCAAACCCACTGCACCCTGAGCCTCCCCAGGCCCCTGCCTGCACACTCGTTGTCCTGCCTCTCTGAAAGTCACTATTTTCTGCTGCCTGCTGCATATTTCTTTTTTTTTTTAATTTACTTATTTATGCATATAAGAACTGGGGTACAGGCCAGAGGTACAGAGGGTGGGGAGAGGACTCACCAGAGACAGAGTAGGGAGCAGAACAGGCAGATTGACTAAAACTGCTGAGGGGAGCAGCGGTTGAGACAGGAGAGGTCTGCTGCGCCATGTGTGTCACTTCCCTGGCTGGGGATTGAATTTAGGGCCACAGTGGCTGGTGATAGCTTCACAGTGCTGAGACTTTAACCCCTGCTACCTATTTCTACCTGCATAACCTGAGTTTTACTCGAGTTCATGGTGTATAAAATACACACACACACACACACAGAGCAGCTCTTTATGCCACTTCCTGTAAGCACCTCAGAATTGCCTGGAGAACTGACTTCCCTTCAGTCTTGCTCTGGCGCCTCTCAGGATTTGGGAGAGTCTGGGACCGCTTCTCCTTTTGGAGATCCCAGTGCTTTTTTTTTTTTTAACTGAGGTATTTTTATGACCAGTTGATTTAAAATTTTTAAATACAGTAGTACTCACTTTTGGGAGGTGTAGTTGTTTTTTTTATTTCCACCAGAATCTGGGCGTCTTTTTTCCCCACCACCATCCCTGTGCCCTGTTGTCCCTTCCCCATCTTCCTCCTCCCCACCTGCCCCCCACTTAACCTCAGGATCCTCAGGATGTTTACTGGTTTTTTTGAAAGTGTTTTATGTTTTCACATTATCTGCTATTTAAATGTCCAGTATTTGGGCCTCCCCTGATGGCACAGGCGGTTGAGCGCCACGCTGTGAAGCTGTCTGCAGCCTCTGCAGTGCCAGTTCGACCCCGGCCTGCCGGCGAGGGTCCCACATGGCACGGCAGACCTCTCCTGTCTCGCCCACTGCTCTCCTCAGCAGTGTATTTCAGTCAGTCTGCCTGTTCTGTTCCCCGCTCTGTCTCTGGTGAATCCTCTCACCATCTCGTGCATCTGGCCTGTACCCCAGTTCTTGTATGCATGAATAAATAAATTCCCTCTATCTTTCATTCTTTATGGCTATATAGTACTCCATGGTGTGACTACCCCACATCTTCTTGACTCAGTTGTCCATCAGTGGACACTTAGGCTGCTTCCATGCCCCAGCTATTGTAAATAATGCTTCTATGAACATTGTGGATCACAAAGGTTTTTGTGTTGATGGTTTCATATTCTTTGAACAGTTGCCCAAGAGTGGAATTACCAGTTCATGGGGTATTTCCATTTTTTAGATAGTTAAGGTAAATCCAGATTGCTTTCTATAATGGTTGTACAAGTTTCCACTCCCACCAATAGTGTAAAAGGATATCTTTTTCTTCACATCCTCACCAGAACTTGTTGTTGGGGGTCTTTTTAATATGTGCCATTCTCACTAGTGTGAGATGATATCTCATTGTCATTTTAATTTGCATTTCTCTTATATGAAGTGGTAATGAACATTTTTCATATGTCTTTTGACCTTCTGGATACATTCTTTGGTGAATTGTCTGTTCATATCTACTGCCCATGTATCAATTGGGGTATTTGGTTTTTTAGTGTTAAATTGTGTGTGTGTTTTAATGTATCTTGGATATATTAACCCTTTATAAGTTACATATTGTGTGAATATTTTATCTCATTCAGTACAGTGTCTATTTTAACTGTCTTGCATTTTCTTTCTTTATATAGAAGCTTTTTAACTTGAGGTGATCCCCATTGTTAATTTTTGTTTAATTCCCTTACCACAAGGGTTGGTCACTAAAATATATCTTTATTGTTGATATCATGGAATGAATCACCAATGATTTCTTCTATGTATTTTATTGTTGCTGGTCTCTTATATCTAATATTTTTGTGTATGATGTTATAGAGTAATCCAACTTCATTTTTTTTTTTTTTTTTTTTATTTTTTTTTTTTTTGGATTTAGCAGATATTTATTTATTTATTTTTTTTTTATTTTTTATTTTTTTTATTTTTTTTTTTATTTTTTATTTTTTTTATTTTTTATTTTTTTTTTGAAATTTTTTTTTATTTATTTATTTTTTTAAGTTTAATTTTTTTTTTAAATATTAAATTTTATTTTTATATTCCCCCATACAATTGCAAACGCCCCATTCTGACCCCAATCCTTCCCCTCCCGCCCCCCACCCCCCAAAAAGTGTCTCTGGTTCATAGTTTTTTGTTGATTTTGATTTTCACTTTCTTATATTGATTTTCCTGGTCCCTTATTTAAGTTTTCTAGATTCCTGCTATGAGTGAGACCATCCGGTATTTTTCTTTTTCTTTTTGGCTTATTTCGCTGAGCATGATCCCTTCCAGTGCCATCCATGTTGCTGCAAATTGCATGTGTTTATCTTTTTTGAATGCTGAGTAATATTCCATGGTATATATGTACCACATCTTCTTGATCCAGTCATCTATTTTTGGGCATTTGGGCTGTTTCCAAAGCTTAGCTATTGTAAACAGTGCTGCTATAAACATAGGAGTGCAGGTGCTCTTTGGAATTGATGTTTCTGTGTCCTTTGGGTAAATACCTAGGAGTGGAATTGCTGGATCATATGGAAGCTCTATGTTTAGTAGGTCCAGAAATCTCCACACAGCTCTCCATAGTGGTTGGTTAATGTATGGTTTTCCAATCTTCCCAGCACCATTTTTTTAAAGATTTATTTATTTATTTATTTGTTTGTTTATTTATTTATACGAGAACCAGGGTACAGGCCAGATGTGTGGGAGGGTGAGAGGATTCACCAGAGACAGAGCGGGGAACAGAACAGGCAGACTGACTGAAATACACTGCTGAGGGGAGTAGCGGTTGCGAGAGGATAGGTCTGCTGTGCCATGTGGCACCCTCGCTAGCCGGCCGGGATCCAACCGGTGCTGCAGAGGCTGCAGACAGCTTCACAGTGCTGCACTCAACTGCCTGTGCTACCAGGGGAGGCCCCCAGCACCATTTATTAAAGAAGCTAACTTTTCCCCATTTTTTAGTTATTGCCTCTTTATTATAGATTAGGTGCTGGTATGTATGTGGTTTTATTTCTGTGCTTTTGGATACTTCCATTGGTCCATGCATCTACTTTTGTGCTGGTACCATATTGTTTTTAAAACTGTTGCTGGGCCTCCCTGGTGGCTCAAGGGGTTAATTAAGTCACAGCACTATGGAGCTATTCGCAGCCACTGCATCATGGGTTCAATCCCTGCCAGGGAACTGACCCACATGGTGCAGCAGATCTCTCCTGTCTCTCCTACTGCTCCCCTCAGCAGTGTGTTTCAGTCAGTCTGCCTGTTCTGTTCCCCACTCTGTCTATGGTGAATCCTCTCACTCCCTGCACCTCTGGCCTACACCCCAGTTCTTCTACACACAAAAAAAATCCAAGCATTTATTATATAACAACAGAATAATGAATATTGAGGCAACAGACACCTAAATTACTTGATATAGAGGAGCAAAGTCCACAACATGGCCCAACAGAAGAAGTCAGAGATCAGACCATCAAATGGGTCACACACAGAGAGCTCATAGTAGAACCCTCAAACAAAAATAATAGAAGTAAAGTAATACATAAGACAATGGAAATGGAACTTTAAAAAAACCCAAAAAATAGAAAAGAAAAACCAAAGTAGGAGGCCTCCCTGGTGGTGCAAGGGTTAGGTCTCAGCAGTATGAAATAATCCACAGCTACTGTAGCTCGAGTTTGATCTCCACGAGGAAGCTGACCAACATGGCACAGACGCCTCCTGTCTTGCCCACTGTTCGCCTCAGCAGTGTATTTCAGTAGATCTGCCTGTTCTGCTCCCCACTCTGTCGCTGGTGAGTCCTCTGACCCCCACACCTCTTATATGCATAAATAAATCTTAAAAAAGAAAAAGAAAAACCAAAATAACAACAAAATGACAAAAAAAATTCTCATGTCTCAAATCACCTATAATTATACATAAATGGCCAGAACCTACTAGTCAAAAAGTGTAGAGTGACTAAATGTATTTCAAAACAAAGCCCAACCTTCTGCCATTTATAAGAAACTCACCTGAATAACAAAGACAAGCGTAGATGTAGAATTAGATGCTGTGGTATACGAAAATGGCAACCAAAAAAGACAAGGATCAACTATACTTATAGTTGATTAAGGTAGACTTCTAATTAAGAAAGCACTGAGATACATAAAAAAATAACAGAACTTAAGAGACATACTGACAACAGCATAATGACACTAGAGGACTTTAATTTACCACCTACAACAATGCATAGATCAACAAAGAAAAAATAGGGAGAGAATAAATATAATCAAAATGACTATCTTGCCTATGAAATGACATACAAATTTAACACAATCCCCATCACAATCTCAGCAATGTTTTTATAAAAAATGAAGAGAAAAAAATTGAAATTCATGTGGAACCACAAAAGGCCTTCAATTGCAAAAGCAATCCTGAATAAAAGAGAGAAGTAGAGGTATCATGTTACCTGACTTCAAACTTTACTTACAAAGCAACAGTGTTGTTTTTTTTTTTTAAAGGTTTACTTATCTATGCATACAAGAACTGGGGTACAAGCCAGAGGTGTAGGGCGGGGCGAGGTGGGGGAAGGGGTGTGAGAGGACTCACCAGAGACAGAGTGGGGAGCAGAACAGGCAGATTGACTGAAATACACTGTTGAGGGGAGCAGCGGGTGAGATGGGGGAGGTCTGCTGTGCCATGTGGGTAGCTCCCTGGCTGGGGATAGAAATACAGCTACAGTTTAACCACTAGGCCACCCGGGAGGCCCTGGAATTTTTTTTTATGTGCAGTTGGTATAGATAAATTCTTTTAGTTTTTGCTTTTCAGTGATGCTCCTTACTCTTCCTTCTGCCTTGAATGTTAATCTTGTTGCATAAAGCATTCTTGTTCAGGAGTCTTTTTCTTTAAGCACTTTGAATATCTCTTTCCAGCTCCCTCTTGCTTATAATGTTTCTACTGAAAAGTCTCATTGCTGTTCCTTTATAGTTACCCTTTTGTTTCTCTTTGTGTCTTTAATATTGGGTCCTTATTTTTGGTTCTCAAAAGCTGTATATTATAATGTGTCTTGGTATATGTGTGCCTGATATTAATGTCTTTGGAACTCAAAGCCCCTTGGATCATAAGATTTGGTTTGTCTTCCAGATTGAGATGGTTTTCAGTGATTATTTCTTTAAATAAATGTTCAATGTCTTTCCCTTTTTCCTATCCTTCTGGGGTCCCCATGATGCAGAAATTAGTTCTCTTTAAGTTGTCCCAGAGGGCTCTTTTCTCATTTTTAAAATTATTTTCCTCCGCATTGCTCTATTTGTGTGCTCTCTACCCTTGTGTTTTCAAACTCATTGATCCTCTTCATTGTTTCTGTTTGTCTACTATTGAGACCCTCAATTGTATTTTTTAAATCAGTTATATAGTGTTTCTTAGCATTGTTATTCTAATCGTAGCTACCTTACATTTTCTTTGTCTTTATTCTGCTGTTGTTTTATATCCTCTGGTTGACTTTTGTTTGTTTTTTGGTTGGTTGGTTGGTTGGTTGGTTGGTTGGTTGGTTGGTTGGTTGGTGTTTAGTTCCACAAGCATTGCTGGAATTGTTGCCCTGAGTTCCCTTTCTATCTGAGTCAGGGATCCTTGGCTCTGGCATTGGTAATGTGTTCTGTCTCCTCATTTAAAAAATTTTAAGGGACCTCCCTAGTGGCACAAGAGGTTAAGTTTCAGCACTCTGAAGCACTATCTCTAACCACTGTAGCAGCACGCGTTCTATCCCCAGCAAGGGAGGTGACCCACATGGCACAGTTGACCTCTCCTGTCTTACCCCCTGCTCCCCTCAGCAGTGTATTTCAGTAGATCCGCCTGTTCTGCTCCCCACTCTGTCACTGCTGAATTCTCTCACACCCATACCTCTGGACTGCACTGCAGCTCTTGTATGCATAAATAAATAAATCTTTAAAAAAAATAAAAAATTTTAATGGGTTTTAATAGGAACATATTTTCAGACCGTTGTCTTTGCACCTTCTGATGTAATCTGGGGACTAACACTGGCAAGGAGTAATAGGTACAAAAGAGGGCTGGGGCAGCAGGCACCAAAGGATCACACCTCCAACAGACTCAGGAATTTGAACTTAATGTGCTGTGGGTGCTAGAGTTGTATGGTGGGAATCCACAGTTAGCCCCTCTTCTAGGCCAGCTCCTCAGGTTTAGTGTCTCTTACAGTCTTGTGTCCACTTCCACTCTAGGCTATTTTAAAGCACTAGATGTAGCACTGGACACAGATTGCAGTTGAGATTGGGTTATAGGCCATGGGTTGTTCTCTTTTCTTTCCCATCACAGATTCTTATCCTGGAGTGTTTGTTCCTGTTATTGGTAAGTGCTTGAGCTCCAGTTTGTCCAAGAGGTTGTTTTGATGTTAGCCCTGGGGTTGGGGGTGGCAGGTATTTTGGATATATCAGATTGAGCTTTGAGTAGCAGCCTCTATTCTAAGGAAACCCAGGTGCTGTGTACCGATTTGGGTGAGTTATTCTATATTAAGAGCATCAGATTCAAGCCAGTAATTCCAATTCTGAGCCTCCACCCCTGGAGCTCCCTAACAGTGCACCCTTTGTCCTGCATGCTCATACACCCCTTATCCAGTGCAGTGCTGAGTCTCAGAAACTCCTTGATGTTTACCCGAGTCGACAGCTGTAGGGAGCTCTGCACAGCAGCAGCTCCTCCCTCTTATGGATCTTATTGTCCCATTATCACTCTAAATAAAGATTATTTAATGTTTCTCCTACCCCTTGCTGCTATACCGATGCTCGTAGTATGTTCTGTGATAGTACGATTTTTCCCTGAGTTGGGGGTGGGTGGGTTGTCTTTGTTTTAGATATGTTTAGTTGTGAGTATCTAGAGGAGGCAAGCCCGGTGTCTTCACTCTGCTGCCATCTTACCAGACCTCTGGTGGTGTACAGTTTTATCAATTTTGACACATGCCTAAATTCTTGTAACCATCACCACAAACAGGATACAGAAAAATGTCAACACCATAAAGTATGTTAACCTCTGGAAATCACTGATCTGTTTTCTGTCTTGTATTAGTTTCCTGTGGCTGCTATAACAATTTCCCACAAACCTGGTGTCTTAAAACAACAGGAATTTATTCTCTCACAGTTCTAGAGGCCAGGAGTGCAAAATCAGCTGCACTGGCTGAAACCAATGTATTGGCATGGCTTCAGTCCTTCTGGCGGCTCATAGGGGAGAAGGGGCTCCTTGCTTCATTTAGCTTCTGGTGGCTTCTGGTGCCTGCCAGCCCTCCGTGGCTGTGGCTATAGTAATCTGATTATGAAAGCCAACATCATCAAATCTTTGTTCCATCTTCATCTGGCCTTTCTTGAGAATGTCTTTCTGCCTCTGTCTTATAGAAACACTATTGATTGTATTTAGGGCCTACTGGCTAATTCAGGATCACCACCTCATCTCAAGATGCTTAGCCTAATAACATTTGCAAAATTCTTTTTTGATAAATTAGTTAACATTCACAAACCAGGGGTCATGATGGGAAATACCTTTGGGTGAGCCATAGCTTAGTCTACATATCTTAGCACATCTTTCAGAAGGTCATATAAATGGGATCATGTAATCTTTTGAGACTGGCTTCTGTCGTTCAGCATAATGCCTCTGAGACCCAACCAAGTCATTATATGCATCAAGAGTCTGTTCTGTTTTTATTAGTGATGAGTGCTATTCCTTTGTATGGATGTTTATCTATTCATTCTCTAGTTGAAGAACATTTAGATTATTTCCAATTTAGGTGATTATAATCATGCTACTCTAAACATTTGTGTGCAGACTTTTCTATGAATATGAAATTTCATTTTTCTAGAATAAATGTCTAGACTAGGATTGCTAGGTTTTGAGGGGCGTGTATGTATAACTATAAGAAATTGATAAAACATTTTTCACAGTTGCTATATCATTGGTATTCAGTGTAAGAAAGTTCCAGTTGCCTCACATCCTTGCTAGCACTTGATATTTTCAAAATTTAAAGCATTTTAATTGGTGTAGAATAATATATCATTGTGGCTTTCATTACGTATTTCTCTAGTAACCAAGAATGTCAAGCAGTTTTTCATATGTGTCTTTGCCATCTGTATACCTTCTTGGAGTGTCTGCTGAAAATTTTACACCTTTCTAAAGTTTTTCTTGCTTATTTTCTTACCATTGAATATTGTGATTTCTTTATATAT
This sequence comes from Talpa occidentalis, assembly GCF_014898055.3. Lineage (NCBI taxonomy): Eukaryota > Metazoa > Chordata > Mammalia > Eulipotyphla > Talpidae > Talpa > Talpa occidentalis. The sequence continues at coordinate 61,136,817 of NW_023602073.1, read as the reverse complement.
CCTAGATATAAGTCCTTTATCAGATATGATTGGCAAATGTTTTATCCCACTCTATTGCTTGAATTTTCATTCTCTTTATCATGTACACAGCAGATCAAGTTTTCAATGTCAGTGATGTTAAATTTATCTTCTTTTTTATGAGTCATATCTTTGGTAACATATCTAAGAACTCTGCCAAATTCCAGGTCACAAAGACTTTCTCTGATGTTTCCTTGTAAGGATTTTATTGCTTTACCTTTGCTGAAAACATGTCATTAAGTTGTGTTTACATTTGTCAAAAATAAATTGATCCCATTTATGAGTCTGTTTCTGGATTCTGCTTTTCTCTGCTGAACTATATGTCCATTCTTTCCCCAATACTATGTTGTCTGTAATAAGTTGTCCCCAATACTATGTTACTGTAACTCAAAATAAATCTTAAAGTGTGGCAGTGCAAATCATTCAATTTTGATTTCCTATTTCAAATTTGTTTTTGTTTATTCAAGTTTCTTTGCCTTTCCATATAATTTTTGGAATCAGCTTGTCTGTATCTATGAAGAATCTTGCGTTTGGGTGTCTTTGCAATTGTGTATTTAAATTCACCAGGAGATAACCTTAGAAGTTGACATTTGTTTTTTGTGGTTTTTTAAATATTTTTATTTATTTATGCATACAAGAGCTGGGGTACAGGCCAGAGGTGTGGGGGTGAGAGGGTTCACCAGAGACAAAGTGGGGAACAGAACAGGCAGAATGACTGAATTACACAGCTGAGGGGAGCAGCAGGCGAGACAGGAGAGGTCTTCCTCACCATGTGGGTTTCTCCCTGGCTGGCCAGGGATCGAACTCGTGCTGCAGAGGCTGCGGATAGCTTCATAGTGCGGTGCTTAACCCCTTGCGCCACCAGGGAGGCCCTGATGCTTTTTTGAATGCAAGTCTTGGCCCCACCCAGCACTTCATCTCCCAATGGGTCCCAAGTCACTGTCTTTGGCCACTCCCTGTGCAGTCACCAGGTTTATGTTACTTCATTCTTCTATTAACTGTCGCATTTGAGTCCACCCTGCATTGTCACCAACAAGGGTGTTGAATAAGAGGGTTGAACACTCTATGATATTACGCTGAATGGGTATAATGGGTACCTACTGGTCCCTATTTAACTCACTGTTCTTTCTGCATCTTGCTAAAATCTTTATCTGGGACCCTTTGCTGGTTCCCCTTTGCTTACTAATCAAGCCCAGAATCTTCAGGTTGATATTCAAGGTCCCTCATTCTGACTGCTGCAGACCTCTTAGTCTTCTCTTTTCCTCCACCCTCACAGTATCTCCCTCGTCACACTGGGAGGAGTCACCATGTCTTGAGAGGATCTTAGATATTCCTACCTGAGTTTTCTTTCACTGGCTAGTCCTTCAACCCGGCACTCTCCCCTTCCCCCAACTTTTATCTGACTATTTATATCCTGTTGACTGATATATTCAACCAATGTTACTTATTGAGTGATTTATTAAAATGCCCTGGCAGACAGAAACGTATGCCTATCCCTCAGGACCTAGCATGTACACAAGTAGCTGAAATGTAAATAATTTTTTTTAAAGATTTATTTATTTATGCATACAAGAACTGGGGTACAGGCCAGAGGTGTGGGAGGTGAGAGGATTCACCAGAGACTGAGTGGGGAACAGAACAAGTGGATTGACTGAAATACACTGCTGAGGGGAGCAGCGGGTAAGTAGGAGAGGTCTGCTGCACCACTACGTGGGTAGCTCCCTGGGCAGGGATCAAACTCGTGCTACGGTGACTGCAGGTATCTTCATAGTTTGCGTCTTAACCCCTTGCGCCACCAGGGAGGCCCTGAAATGTAGATAATTTATGCTAAATGTGAGATCATACAGACTTGAAATCTCAGAGGAGGGAACATATCTTGAGAGATCATCAGAGAAAGTTTCCTTTAAGGCCTAAGCCAAACTTTGCTTCTTCAGGGACGCCCACTTACTTCTCAGGAATGTAAGGAACAGTGTGAGTGTGTGTGTGTGTGTGTGTGTGTGTGTGTGTGTATCTTGGCTTGACAGGGGCCACCTAGAAATTCCACCTGAAACTCCACTCTACTAGAGTAATATTTCTTTTGTTTTAACTGAATAAAAGTTAGTGTACTATCGATTTTTTTTCTTTTTTCTTTTAAAAAAGATTTATTTATTGGGCCTCCCTGGTGGCTCAGGTGGTTGAGCGCCACACTGTGAAGCTGTCTGCAGCCTTTGCAGCGCAGGTTCAATCCCTGCCGGCCAGCGAGAATCCCACATGGCACAGCAGACCTCTCCTGTCTCGCCCGCTGCTCCCCTCAGCAGTGTATTTCAGTCAGTCTGCCTGTTCTGTTCCCTGCTCTGTCTCTGGTGAATCCTCTCACCCTGCCACACATCTGGCCTGTACCCTGGTTCTTGTATAAAAATAAATAAATCTTTCTTTTTTAAGATTTATTTATTTATGCATACAAGAGGTGGGGTACAGGCCAGAGATGTGGGGGTAAGAAGATCCACCAGAGACAGCATGGGGAACAGAACAGGTAGACTGACTGCTGAGGGGAGCAGCCGGCGAGGCAGGAGAGGTCTGCTGCACCATGTGGGTTGCTCCCTGTCTGGCTGGGGATTGAATTCATGCTGCAGAGGCTTTGAATTGCTTCATAGTGTGGTGCTTAACCCCTTGTGCCACCAGGGAGGCCCCTCAATTTTTTTTCTTTTATAATTATGCACTAAGAGATTTTTCAAAAATGTAGATGTCACCGATGTTTTTGAACTGTACCTCCACAAAAGATAACTATGTAAAACACACTAGATGATTCACAAAGATAAATCTTAGTATCTGACTCAGTTGGCAGATCTTTAATTTCCACAGTAAAGTCAGTAGAAATAAAACTAATAGAATTTTCAAACAATTCATACATGCAAGGAACTTCTTATCTTACTCATGGAGTAATGATGTGTTCTAGTTTATTTGTGGAACTTTCACAAGGCTTATTCAAAAGGCCAGATCTTGCTGGTTTCTATTCCAAAGATTGTTTCCAACACTCCCTTTCTCTGGTAGTATTCCAGGACTGGCTCAGTTTGGGCATTTAGCTTCCTGACAACTGTCTGACAGCCTCACGCTGAGCAAGACCAAGACGTTCTCTATCCAGGTCATCACTGCCCACCATTTGGGGAGGGTTGCATTCCATGTTGTATACTCAGTCACTAGAGGGATGAATCTATTAGTAGTTCTTCATCTGTATGCTAGCTAGCTGGTTTAATAAGTAATTTTTGTTTTGACTATTCAGAAAAGAGATAATACTCCCTCTCAGAGTGCAAGAAATTCAGGGGGGGAAATGCCAAGCATAGCCCACACAAATTTTATGAGATTGAAGGGAGAGATATATTAGTATTTGCTACCTGACTCTGAAAGGGAAAATGGTGAAAGAGTTTCAGGAACAAAAATATAGCCCCAAGGCCTCCCTGATGGTGCAAGGGGTTAAATCTCAGCACTATGAAGTTATCATAGCCACTGCAGCTCCAGCTTGATCCCTGGTCATACAGCTAACCCACATGGCTCGGCAGACCTCTCCTATCTCATCCATTGCTCCCCTCAGCAGTGCATTTCAGTACATCTGCCTGTTCTGCTCCCTAATCTGTCTCTGGTGAATCCTCTCACTTGCCTGCACTCCAGCTCTTGTATGCATAAATAAATAAAATAAATCTTTAAAAAAGACCAATTATTGCCACAAGAAATACCAAGAGTGGAGGGCCTCCCTGGTGGCACAAGGGGTTAAGCACTGCATTATGAAGCAATCCACAGCCTCTGTAGCATGAGTTCGATCCCTGGCCGGCCAGGGAGCTCCCCACATGACACAGCAGGCCTCTCCTGATTTGTCCGCTGCTCCCCTCAGCAGTGTATTTCAGTCAGTCTGCCTGTTCTGTTCCCCACACTATCTCTGGTGGATCCTCTTACCTCCTGCATCTCTAGCCTGTAGCCCAGCTCTTTTATGCATAAATAAATAAATCTTAAAAAAAAAAAAAGAAATAACAAGAGTGGAAATGTGAAGACACTGATGTTGTTTCTTCCTTATTTTGCTCTCCTCAATATCTCAGAATATCATATAACTCTCTGGATTTGTTCTTGAGTTATCAAAAAAACTGAAATTATTGATTTGATTTTGGAGCCTAGAAACATGCCCAGAAAGGTTTATTTGGAAGAGTCAATAATTACAGCACTGCCACCTATGGCAGCACTGGTAAATTACAGATTCAACTTCCCTAACTTCTTACAAAGTTTTCTCAAGCAGTTTCCTGTCAGTTCCTCCCTTTCCTCCCCTGGTCTCAGTTAGCCTGGCCCCACCAATGCTTCTAAAATGGGCCATTTCCAAGCAGCTCATTTTAATTCGATTAACTTATTAAAATGTAAAATGAGGGCCTCCCTGGTGGCGCAGCGGTTGAGCGGTTGAGCGCTGGTTTGCGAAGCTGCTCGCAGCCTCTGCAGCACCGGTTTGATCCCTGACCACCCGGTGAGGGTCCCACATGGCTCACAGACCTCTCCTGCTGCCCACTGCTCCCCTCAGCAGTGTACTTCGTCAGTCTGCCTGTTCTGTTCCCTGCTCTGGCTCTGGTGTATTCTCTCACCTTCCCATGCTCTGACTATACCCAGTGCTTGTATAAATAAATAAATAAATCTTAAAAAATAAAATAAAATGTAAAATGAGCAACTTAGGTGTCATCATTTAAGCTTCTAAGACCCTCTCTAAAATGGCTTCTATTCCAGGCTCTAAAACTTAGGATCCAACAATGGGCTTCAGGGAATATATGACTCTTTTGAAATTGTCAAAGTGTATCAGTATGTGTTACAGGACAGGGTGAGGAGCACCCCAGAACCCCCAAACCTGCCTGCTCTAAATATGTTCTGCCATCTGCAGTGTCAAGACAAAACACATAAGACCTTCAATGGAAAGGAACTTCAATACAATTAGTGTGCAGCAAATAAAAGGGGAAGAATGTAGTTTCCAAATCAAGCACCCAAAGTAACCCATGCCCTCATGGGTAAATGTCTAGCCAAACAAGGTTGGCTCAAAGCAGGGCCACTGAGCTCCAAAAGCCTGCCACAAGTCTAAGGCACCTTCTGGTGGGGACCCATAGAAAAAGGGCAGAAGGGGCCCATCATATCTGGGACAAAAGGAGCAAAATCAAGATAAAAGCTGCCATTGTTAACCTCCCCATGGGTCTGTCATCCACATCTGTTTCAACTGTCCAGGTCTGAGAAGCAAGCACAGCTTCTTGACCTGTCTCTGTTCCATGTGGCTCCTCCAGGTCTCCTGCTCTCCATCCCTTTTCCTTCCTTTCCTGGTCTCCTCTCCAGCTTCTTCCCCACTCAGCTCCACCCTCCCTTGGTTGGGGCAGGGAACCTGGAAACTCCCCTTTTCCTGGGGACCACCCTGTTATACATGTACACATGGGCCTCTTTTCTGAGGAGGGGGTGTTACCAGCAAAGGGCCTAAAAACTGTCACCAGGTCAGAACCTCTTTCACTGCTTCTGCATCCGGCCACCCACCACCACAAATACAAACTGAAGTGCCTTTGGTGTGGCAAAGTTTAAAAAAAAATTTTTTTAACCAGCAGGATAGAGGGAGAGGACAAAGGTCAAGTTATCCACCACTTGTGGAAGTGCAACTAAAGGAACCAGTAGGGTAAGGCAGAGGTCTGCACTGCTGGCCTCCTCACCCCAACTCCCTGTCCCAGGCCTCTGCCTTCCACAGCAGCTCCTACAACACAAAGAGCAAGCCCACTTACATCACTCCATTTTATTTCATTTTTTAAAAAGATTTATTTATTTATGCATAAAAGAAATGGGGTGTAGGCCAGAGGTGCGGGAGGTGAGAGGATTCACCAGAGACAGAGTGGGAAACAGAACAGGCGGATCTACTGAAATACACTGCTGAGGGGAGCAGCGGGTGAGTCAGGAGAGGTCTGCTGCGCCATGTGTGTCACCTCCCTAGCTGGTCGCCTCCCTGTCTAGCCAGGGATTGAACTCATGCTGCAGTGGCTGCAGATAGCTTCATAGTGTTGTGTCTTAACCCCTTGCACTACCAGGGAGGCCCCTCTGCATTTTAAAGGCCCCCCCATATGACCACTCCACTCTGCTCCCTGAGACCCCTCACTCAGGACATCCGGGGCAGAGTTCAGCTCCTCCTTCAGGCGGGAAATGCCCTGGTGGTCTGTGTCCAGCTGGAAGGCTGCTAGGCTGTCCCGAGGGCCTGAGGCTGCAGGGTTCAGATGCCCAGGCCCATCCCCCAGGGCTCCTTATCCTTTGACCAGATTTTCAAAGAAATCTGTAACTCCAAAACTATTGCGAAATTCCTGCTTTGTGGTGACTCAGGCCAAGCTGACGCTTGAAAGGAGGACAGAGACTTGTCTAAATAAGTGAGCATGAGAGAGGGAAAGAGAAACAAATGACATATTTGAAGTTGTGAAGTACGGAAAGATTCGAGCTCTCCCTCCTTTCTCTGCCTCTCTGCTCCTGACAATGTCTCCTCTCTTCTCCTGCTTTCTGTCCCCACATGGGGAGTAGGGAGGGAATTCAAACTTCACTTGAGATGAGTGACCATCTGTCTTTCCAAAGGTTTATGGAGGAGAGAAGAATTTTATAGCCTCCTGGGGAGATAGATTAATCCAAATTAGCTTGAGGCAAAGGAATCAGGCAATTCAAGATAACACCATTTAAAACACCAACCCCCTTATTTGTCTCCAGATCAGGTGCCTGAGCTCTGCATAGAAAGTTGATGAATGATTTAGTTATGTTTTCCGTTTGGGGAAAGTGCCTGCTTTTATCTCTGTGATTGCTTCTTTATTTGGCAACTCACAAACTTATCTGTTTTCCCTAATATAATTGCCTGGCCCCTCTCCGCAGCTCGCAGTAATGTCAGCAGCGCTATCTCTCTGTTTTCCTCTGGAGTTTAATATTGTTTAAGCAAACTAATTGGACTCTATTTCACTTCGCTTTATTTTCCTGTGCCAGGCCTAGCAATGGGTTGTTTGGGTTTTACTTGTTTTGTTGCTTCTCAAAGTTTCACTGGTGAAGTTCCCAGGGATATTGGTAGTCCGCCTCCTCCCATCCCCCGCTTTCCTTCTGTAAACAATTCCCTTCCTCAGTACTGAGGCGTACAGCTCTAGAGGAGGTGGGATTTACAGTTAAATAAAGATCAGGCCCTGTCCTTGGGAACCACAAAGTTTGCACTTCCTTAGGCAGAGCTACCAGGGAGAATCATGAAATCTGCTCACCCTGCACACAAGGGCACCCAGCCAAGGAGTAGCCACTCTGCTTGCCAGGCCTCACCCCTGGGAGCAGGGCTGAGTCCCCCAGGAGGAAGGGATGCCTTTTCTTATTTGTAAAAGGCACCCTTCTGGGTTGAAGCAGCCCTTTCCTTAGTATATAGTTGTTTACCAGAATGAAGACATTAACACATGATTTGAACTCTAGAAACCCAGCTTTGGTCTTGAATATTCAAGACCTTGGTCTCTGTCTGAGCCTCAGCTTCCTCATCTGTATAATCAGGGTGTTGAATTCTAAGACCTGTGGGAATGCTGTCACTTCAGACCCTTTAATATTACTTGTCAGATTTAATGGAAGTAATTCCATCCATCCATCCATTCATGCATCCATTGTTGTGAGGAAGAATTGGGGTGTAAGTCGGAGGTGCTGGGGTGAAAGAATTCACCAGAGACAAGTTGAAGAACAGAAAAGGCAGATTTATTGAAATGCTCTTCTGAGAAAGCAAGGGCAAAACAGGAGAGGACTGCTGCCCAGACAGAGGGTCCTATTCCAGGCATCAATTATTGGCTAGGGTGACTAGTTCTGGGTGCATCCTGACTGATGAGCTGCATCATCAACTTTATCCATTCAAGTCTCCCAAACTTGCTTGCTGGACAAGAAGTGGGGGCTTAGCTTTCAAATTTAATAATGATACCACAACACCCACTCCATCCATTTCAGGAATAGAGACATCCAGGGGGAGGGATGGTTTAGGCCATTGCAGGAAAGAGATGCCAATTCTAGAAAAGTGTACTTGCCTGATCTCTGAGGACACGTCTCTGCCTTTGATAAAGATCCTTTCCCTCCACCTGAGTGTCAAGGTATTTACATGTCCCACTCCAGAAAGCAGCCATCATGTCATTACAGATGCAATCAATACAATCAGCGCCTGCAGCCAGCCATGTAGTGCGGAGAGGCTGGAGAGTGCGTGGGCCTATCTACCACTGCCTCCTTCTGAAATATTGCTAGGGCCATAAAGACTAATGAACTTCTCCCTCCCAGCCATTGACCTCGTGAGGGGTGGTGAGTATTTTCACAATCAAAGCACCAGCAGCCCAAATGGGAGGCAACAGACAATTATAAATATTGGATCAAATTGACCTTGGATACCTGGGGAGGGCACAGAGCCACAGCCAAGTCTTAAAGCAGCAGGGTATAGCTGGCATGCTGAGGCAGGAAGTGAGGGATAGCTGTGCTGGAGAAATCTTCCTCTGGGACCCCTTCTGTACCAGAGCAGGCAGGCTGGGAGGTTTCCAATCGCTTTCATGTGCTTGATTTATTTCTTCTTTTAAACCCAGTTCTCCTCCAAAGAGGATTTGTAATGACTAGCAATAAAGACACCTACAAGTTAATGTAAAGTGAACTGGGAAGTTTAAAGCCTGACTGTAGGCATCACAATTCATTCATTCGTTCATTCATTCATTCATTCATTCACTTGTCCACTTGTTAAAGCAGCAGCTCTCTCCATCACACCCAGTACTATGCTGAAAACTGTTTGATTCCTATGGCTTGTGTCATTAAGGACTTTACAAGGTGACTGAGGGTCAAGATGTGTATGAGGAAACTGGGGCAACTTCCTGGGGTAGGATCCTCAGAACAGCTCCATGTGGTTTAATCTTCTACTGTTACCATCTTGAGGGGTTTTTTTTAGATTTATTTTTATTTATTTATGCATACAAGAACTGGGGTATAGGCCAGAGGTGCAGAGGGTGGGGAGAAGATTCACTAGAGGCAGAGTGGGGAGCAGATCAGATCTACTGAAATAGACTGCTGAGGGGAGCAGCAGCTGAGACAAGAGAGGTCTGCTGTGCCATGTTGGTAGCTCCTGCCTGGGGATCCAACTCACACCACAGTGGCTGGCCATAGCTGGATAACACTGAGACTTTAATCCCTGAGCCACCAGGGAAGTCCCATCTTGAGATTCTTAATACTTTTTTCTTTGAATCTGTGTTTTAGCTTCGTGAATACAGAATCCCACTGGACTCACCACGTGTGGTAGTTGGGTGACCAAGTACTAGGTAAGCAGCAAGGTATGTCTATGACCAAGTGAGCAGGTGAGAGCCCAGAGAAGCCATGCCTTCCACTAGAACTGGAGCTAGCTTTGAAAGAAGGCAGGGGTGTTCTAGGGAACATGAATGACTCGGGAACTCTATTATATACCTTTTCACTGTTTTAGTCTGTATTCACCAGCCACTTACACCAAAAACAGTGACAGAGAAGAAAGCAAAGTTCCTTTGCTCTTCAGTCCTTCTTACTTTACTCATCAGTAAACCAAAGAGAGTGTGTTGGTGCATGTGCCTGAGTCAAGAAATGAATTTTGAAAGGTTGGTTAGTTTTGTGCAATTTCTACTGTTCTGATGAGAACTAAAATCGTATCATGTATGAGAGAGACTGGTGTAATTTCAGGGATTTTTTGTATGAGATGAAGTTCTCTATATTCGTTTTTAATTGCCCTAGGACAATATAAAAAGGGATGGTAAAATTCATACTAACAGTGAAAAAAAATTTTATTTAGTTTGACATAAACGACTGACCCCATGCTATGTCAACACCCTGAAGAAAGGAAAAAAAAAAAAACCTATGTGGTTTAGTACCTCTGATGGCACTCCCCCTGGCCCCCTGCTTTTTGATCAAGGGACTTGAGATTTCATTTTGCATGAAACCCAGCAAATTATGTATCTGGTCCTGGGTAGACGTCTGTCAAGCGGGGCACAGGAGCAGGCTGCACTCAGAGGACATCTTTCATAGGATCTGAAGATCCTGTCTTCCTGGAGTGCTAGTCACTGATGTGTGAGGCACTGGTGTTCTGGTTTTAGTTATATTCATTTCTGTCCTCAGCTGACTACTTGTTTCTTCTCTCAACAGCAGCTCTTCCTGCTGTCATGGATTTTCTAATCAAAAAAGAGCAATTTAGCTTTTATTACATCTCATTGCCTACACCCACCCCTCCAAGCCCTGTAATTCATACTGTACTAAAATCCCCTGCTTACAAGTTTTCACTTTCTCTGCAGCTGCTCCCCTGTCCTCATTCATCTTCCGCGGAGCAAGGCCTCCCTGCCTGTCCTCGTCATTAAGGGTTTCTGCTTCGACTGCAAGACCGTCCATCCATCTCCCTGGTGAGCTTTGATGGAAAGCTATGTCCCAGAGCCCATGTCCAACTTCCTTGTGCTTCTAGGCTATGCTTAGCTGACACCTCATTACTCAGTTTGGATTGGAAATGGACTCTACTTCTTTCAACCATTCTTCACTTTGTCCAAGAGATAGTTTTTGTCTGTTTTCTCTGACTTATCCTCTCATTCTGGTCATCAGTAGCCTAGTGCAATTATTCAAACCAACTGTTTTGTCCTCTTTGTGCAATAGAGCATCTTCTAAGCTGTTCTGAGATCTTTAACAGGATTAGTTCATTTACTAATGAGCTAAGCAACAGTAGTTCCATGTCCACTTACATCTGGAAATTTTTTCTTTAACTCAGTGGTATATAGTCATCATCTTTGCTTAGATTACCTTTACTAGGGATTCTTCCCCTGCTCTGGAAGTTTGTAAACCATGTGCAACCTTTTCATATTTTCACTTTCCCAGTGGATTCTTCATATTTCTCTGTTCCCCAAATAGCAAGCATATTTCCTGTGCATTTGAATTACTTCTTCAAGTCATCTGATTGTATCTTTAAGCTCAGATACTTCCTTAGGGAGGTAGGGGGAGGGTGTCTTGATTTCTCTAAAAGATAATCTTTGCTGCTTTGATATTTTATTCTTGATTAGATAACTTTATATTTCAGTAATTTCATAGCTACAAGGAAAATAGAAAGTCTAGTATAATGAATGTTCCATATCCTCCTCACCAAGATTCACTAATTGCTAACATTTTGCCATATTTATGTATGATACATACTTTTTTTCTGAATAATTTGGAAACTATTCACAGGTATGACACTCCATTCCTAAACATTTCAGCATAAATATTCTATAAATAAGGACATTCCCCATAGAATTATAGTACAATACTCACATCCAGAAAAGTAGCAATAATTCCAAAATCTAAATTACAACCTGTATTAAAATTTCCCTACTTGTTCCCAATATGAATCTACAACTTTTCAATAATTTCTTTTCTTTCTTACAAGATCATTTTAAACTACCCTTTATGAAAGGAGTGTTCTTCCCCCAAAGAAACTGGCAAATGCACCACTCTTAAAAATGTCAGTAAAAATTCCACATTCCCAGGGCATGTTATAAAAATCCATCCTGACCTAAGTTCTGCAGAGTGGTCAGTAACTTCTTGATATATTAATTTAGGCAATCTTCATCTCCATGGCTGTCAGACAAAGTTACTTTTCTGTGTTTATTTCTTGTCCCGATTTGGAGACACTGATGCTTCCAAACTTGTATCAAGTTCCCAGACTCTTCCAACATTTTTAAATCCTTTCCAGGCATTTCCATTCTAGAAATGGACTCAATTTCTCCGGGAGCATCATTCCTTGTGGAATTCCTGGTTATGGTCCACACTATCTTTGGGTTGAAGTTAGTTCTCTGATAGTTTGTTTTGTTTTAAAGATTTATTTATTTATGCATACAAGAACTGGGGTACAGGCCAGAGGTGGGGGAGTGAGAGAATTCACCAGAGACAGAGTGGGGAGCAGGACAGGCAGACTGACTGAAATACACTGCTGAGGGCAGCAGCAAGTGAGTCAGGAGAGGTCTGCTGTGCCATGTGGGTAGCTACCTGGCCAGGGATCAAACTAGTGCTGCAGCAGCTGCGGACAGTCTCAGAGGTTGTGTCTTAACCCCCTGCGCCACAAGTTCTCTGGTAGTTTATTCAGAAAAAGTTTATATGAACAATCCTTCTAAAATTCTTGCATGTTCAAAATGTTCGATTTTGTATCTTTAAAATAAAAGTCAGGTATAAAGGGTATAGAGCACAATTTTCTCAAGAAATTTTTAGGATTGTTTCATTGTCTTATAGCACTGAAGGATGACTTAGAGAAGCCTGAAGTCAGCAAGCCATTGAGCTGGGTTTTGTGCCCGACTGCCCCAAAGAGTCTTTATCTCTGAAGTCCAGTAACTTTGCTAGGATATGTTTTAGTGAAGCAAACCTTTGTCAACTTCTCCTGGAATCAGCTGTGCCTTTTTAAGAGGAGTCAAGTCTTTCTTGGTTTCTGAAAAGAAAAAAAAATTTTTAAAGATTTATTTATTTATGCATACAAGAACTGGGGCACAGGCCAGAGGTATGGGGAGGGGGGTGTGTGTGTGAGAGAGAGAGGACTCACCAGAGACAGAACAGGGAACAGAACAGGCAGATTGACCAAAATACACTGCTGAGGGGAGCAGTGGGCTAGCCAGGAGAGGTCTGCTGCGCCATTTGGGCACCTCTCTGGCCGGGAATCGACCTCGTGCCTCAGAGGCTGTGGACAGCTCCACAGGCTGTGTCTCAAACCCCTGCACCACCAGGGAGGCCCTGAAAATTTTTTGATGAATTACATCTTTAAATATTTCTATTATTACATGATTTCTCTTTTGTCCTGCTGGGCCACCATTTTTGGACATATTGTACTTCTTTGGCTTTTCTTGTTCTTTTTTATTATTTTTTGTGTGTAATTTTTAAAATTATGTTTTGTGGTACAATCATACACAAGAACCTGCACATATTTGAGTGTGTAATTTGATAGTCAAGTTTTAACATGTGTATATTATGCAGCACTGAGCTGCTTTCAGTCACTTTAGATTCAATTGAATTTTCTAAAATTTATATAAATGGTATAAAAATTTTACTCTGGTTTTGATCTTCAAATAGCATATCATCCAATGGAGTTTAACTATAACACTGGTGAGAAAGAAAATCGATTCCTGGTGAAATCCACCATCTGTGTGGAGTTTACATGTTCTCCCCATGTCCACATGGGTTTTCTCCTGTTACTTGAGTTTTCTCCCACTTTCCAAATATGCACATGTGAGGTTCCCCCGTGATTACTTTGTTCTACTCTGAGTGAGTGAGTGAGTGAGTGTGTGTGTGTGAGTGAGTGTGTGTGTGTGTGTGTGTGTGTGTGTGTGTGTGTGAGAGAGAGAGAGAGAGAGAGAGAGAGAGAGAGAGAGATGCTATCTGGGAGGGAAGTGATCCCAAGCCCAATACTAACACAGCACGTACTAGTTCATCTATAACTCAGCTAAGCCCCAGACTGCTCTCAATCCTCTGGACCTAAGTGAACTCGTCTCTCTGTTGGCAGACCAAGGGATGCACAGCTGTGAGACAGGGGTTCAGGAAACCTGCAAACCACCACCGCAAGCCTTTACGCAGATGACAAAACCCAGGTCCTTAGTCCTTGGTCCTTAGTTCTTGGTCATGGCTCCTGTGTGTCTATAAATCCACAATAAACACTGAGCATCCATCTACTTTCCCCCAAACCAAAGCTACTATGGACCTTTCCCCAAATGACTCCCATTGCTCCCTGCTTATCTGCACATAAACCTCCCTGTAAAAAACCCAGAGCCCTCAGTCAGCACAGCGGATTTGAATATTGCCTCCCACTGTCCTGGTCAGACCCTTGCAGAAGTTGAATTCTTTTCCTGCTTGGCTTTCAGCATTTGACTTTCTGCTGTGTGCTCAGCACTGGAACCAGCTGTCACTGGCAACAGAAGGGTGTCCTGTGCTCTGGGCTATCCCGAGAGGCTCCAAGTCCCCCACCAGACCCTGAACTGGAACAAGCGGGTTGGAAAATGAGTGAAGACAAATATGATTGTTTCATATTATAGGAGTTTGGTGACCAGAACTGTGCCACCAGAACTTAACTCTTGTTTATATCTATTTGCCTACATAAAATGGTTTTTTATTATATATTTATTTTTACATTGTTGTTCATTTTTGTACAATATTTGAGCTCCCCTTTTAGGTGTAATCCCCATAAAATTCCCACCACTACATTACTCGTGTCCCTTGTGCGTCACCATAGTCCCTTGTGCTCTTCCCTCCTGTTTTGATCCCCTCCCCCTCCCTGCTTTATGTCTTAGATTTATAGTTTGCCTGTGCTAATGTTGTCTTTTTTTTTTTGACCCCTTGTTCAGTTTTCCTATATTCTTCCTATAAGCAAAACCATCCAGTACTTTTTTCTTTCTTCTGACTTATTCACTCAACAAAATCCCTTCCAGTTCCATCCATGATGCTGCATATGGCATGAGATTATCTTTTTTGATTGTTGAATAGTATTCCATTGTGTAGATATACCACACTTTTTTATCCAATCATTTGTTTTGGGGAATTTAGATTGTTTCCATTTCTTAGCTAATGTAAATAATGCTGCAATAAACATAGGAGTGCAAGTTTCCTTTCAAATTAATGTTTTGTGTCCTAGATTCCTAGGAGTAGAATTGCTGGGTCATATGGTAACTACATTTTTACTAATTTGAGGGTCCTCCATGCAGGTTTCCATAGCAATTTGACCAGTTTGCATTCCCTCCAGCAGTGTAAGAGGGTTCCTTATTCTCCACATCCTTGCCAGCATTTGTTGTTGCCATTTTTTTTTTTTAATATGGACCCCTCTCACTGGTGAGATGGTATCTCATTGTGGTTTTGATTTGCATTTCCCTCTAATTAGTGATGTTGAACATTTTTTCATTTGCATTTCCTCTTTGGAGAAGTGTCTTTTTAGCTCTTCTGACCATAAGATGGGTTTTATTATACATTGTTTCCCTTAAAGCCCAATTTCTAAGAATCTATAGATGCTTGAAAACTTTTGGGTTAATCAAAGCAAAATAGAATGTATGTCTGGTCTGTTTCTGCTGTGGGACTTTGCGGCTCCTTTAGTATGCTTTTGTGACTGGTGGGGAGCTAGGACCAAGAGAGATGGATAGGGAGGAAGAGTTTTATTTTCACACAATGTTCACATAACTGCAATTTACTAAAAAAAAAAAAAAAAAAAAAAAAAAAAAAGACAGGATCCTACACCCAATTCCAGATAAAATGCCAAGCAATTGAAATGGAGAGAACTATGTGTGTCCAGCAGTGGACAGCTTTTTAAGCATACGCAGGAATGAATACAAACATAGTGAATAGAATCCAAACTGGGGAGCAATCTACGCCAAAGTGGTCTTCATTAGGTGAGTTATACCAAAGTGCTCGCAATTTGTGTTTCTTTTTATTTTCTATTCTCATGATAGAATCATCTCCTGGTTTTTATATTGCTGCAGACAGAGCTGGCTATGTAATTTGCAGGACCCAGTGCAAAATAAAAATGCAGGGCTCTTTGTTCAAAAAGCAGAAAAAAGTGTCATTAAATGCAGAAAAATAGAGTGTTCCTTTCTTCTGTGGTCTCCCACGGGTCACGATGCTTTGTATTTAAAATCCTTCTGAGAAAAGAAAATTCAGAACTGTTCCTTATTACGTTGTGCAATGGGAGTTTTAAATGCAAACTATTACAGCAAAAGCAGGGCCCTTTGGAACCCTGGACTCTGAGATCATGAGGGTCGCAAGTTCATGGAGCCAGTCTTAGCTACCCAACAAGGAGAAGCACATCTTCTGTTGTACAATTTTCAGGCAGCAGATTTTATGCACCTCAGCCACTACGATCAGCTTTCTGACATTTACAGTGGGAAGTTATGGCACATTTTGACCGACAGAGTCCACCTTTAAAAGACTGTAGTAACTGCTTCATTAGAGAGGAGTCAGCAAGAAAAATGTTTCCCTTGCACTTTTCGAAGCCGTAAATGTCATTGCACGTTGTAAAGAAATGTTTTGGGGCCCGAGTTGATGAACCAATCATGTGGCCTCAGGTGAAGGCATTTTATAAACACTTTTGAAACCTGTCTGGCAGCTTTAGGGTTGAATGGACTGCAGGAGGCCAGAGGATGAGAACTGGAATTCACTGCAGAGAACAGATGTTACTTTTCCAACTAGAAAAGGTAGGGGAACAGGACATTAAGGGGATCCCCTCTCTCTGTCGAGGTCACATTGAGACAGAGTTAAGGCTGCCTCTCTGCCGGTCCCTTTTCTTTCTCTGCTGTGTGGGGACTTAGCTTACCTAGAAGAGGTCACAATGCCACCCATGGTTGCCTCTTCCTTGCTCATTCCTAAAACCAGCACTTAGTGTTAGAGACATCGCCACGAGAATGGGAGGTTCCGTTTCCTGGCCCCACTTACTTGCAGCAAGCTTTCAGGCCTCAGTGGCCCTGCTTTGCACCAACCCTGCCGTTGATGATGTCATTTTTCAGAATTATTGGGTTCGGAGAGTGGGGTCCTTGGGTTCACGCTAGGAAAAGTTTTATTAGAGCTCCCCTTAAACCAGCACCGGCAAGTTCCCAGGTGAGTTTCTCTACGACAGAGACATTAGTTATATCTAAAAGGGCAGGTTTATTTTAAAAGGGAGAGAAGAATAAAGGACACTTGCATAGACAAAAACAGGCAGAAAGGGGTGCCCAGAAAGGAACAGGTTTGCTAAGAGAGAGACCTGTGTGGTAGCAGGCAGGCAGCCTTGAGGAGAGCTGTCTCTGCTTAGGGAGGTCAGTGAAGACCCTGGCATGGGTACAGGTCACAGGCAGGCAGACCGCTGCCCTACAGAGGGACAGAGAGTTGGTGAAAAGGAGCCCCTGCAGGACCTCCTTGGTGCCGCAGTGGCTAAAGACACAGCACTATGAAGCTATCTGCAGCCACTGCAGCACGAGTTCAATCCCCAACCAGCCAGGGAGCAACCCACATGGCGCTGCAGACCTCTCCTGTCTTACCCGCTGCTCCCCTCAGCAGTGTATTTCAGTAGATGTGCCTGTTCTGTTTCCCGCTCTGTCTCTGGTGAATCCTCTCACCGCCCCCCGCCCCACCTCTGGCCACCTGTACCCCAGTTCTTGTATGCATAAATAAATAAATCTTAAAAAAAAAAAAGGAAAAGGAGCACCTGCATAGGCACAGGTGGGCAGGACTGCTGCCTCCTGCCAGTGCCGAGATTGCACTGATATAGTTTTCTCTTTGGGAGGGGCTCACTCCTTCTTGGAGGGGCTTGCTTGTTCTTGATTTTGAATAAACAGTGCAGAATTTGAAAGGGGCCGGATTTCCACAATGTCCCTCAATCTCCATATCTTCACCTTCAGGTCTGAGCTTCTGATATTCCCTACAGCAGTCTGATACCTGGTTGGGACTTGTGCTTTGTGATCTAGGCATTTGTACCTGAAGGATCTCAGTTCCTATAGCTGGGTCAATGGCTGTGTTAATCCCTTCTACCCCACCTCCAGCTCTTGGCATTGTGAGTCAGGTCTCTGATCTTGGGGCGCCTCCTTTCCAGTTTCTATTCTTATCCTCCATCATTGACATTTGCCTACAAGAGGATGGGTAATTGGGGTGTTTTATGGGAAAACCCTTATTAGCAATATTCTCTCTTCTCTTCCCTTTCTGTGTACACCAATTTTATTAAAGACCTTTCAAACCAAGAGTATGCTTCTGATGCAGGACAAGAATAGAAAAAAACTGAAAAGGAGGTGCACCACAAGACCAGAAACCTGGCTCACACAAGGAGGTGGGGGTAGAAGAAATTAGCATAGCCGTTGACACAGCTATGGAAGTCGAGATCCTTAGGCGCAGATGACGCTAAGATGCTTGGGCACAGAATGCCTAGATTACAAAGCATAACATCCAAGCAGGCATCCGAGGGTGCATCCAAAGGTAAAGATATGGAGATTGAGCCCACTGTAGAATCTCCTGTCCCTTTCAGATTCTACATAGTTATCCAAAATCAGCAACTAATCCAAAGGCTCCCAAGGAGTGGCCCCTCCCAAACAGAAGACGACTGTATCAGTGCAGTCTCTGCACTGGTTTGGAGCAGCACTCCCACTGCCCACCTGTGCCTATGCAGGTGCTTCTTTTCACCAATTCTCTCCCTCTGCAGGGCAGCAGCTTTCTGGCTGCCCGTGACCTGTACCAGCAGCAATCCTCAAGGCCACCTGCCTGCGATTATGCAGGCCTCTCAGCAAACCTGTCCCTTTCGGGGCAGCCCTTCCTGCCCGCTTGTGTCTATGCAAGTGTCTTTTACTCTTCTGTCCTATTTCCTAATAAGCCTGCTCTTTAAATATAAGAACTGTCTCTGTCTCATGGAGAAACTCTGCCTGGGAAACTCGCCACGTGTCGCTGAACTGGGAGCTCTGGTGAAACCGTTCCCAGTGTGAATGAACCCAAGGACCCCACACTCCAAACCCACTGACTACAAAAACAACAACACTTCCTTTGGCCTTATGTGGAATCCTTTAGCACATACAAGTTTAGGGGATCTTGGGAACCCCTCAGTTACAGACTAACATTAAGATCCTTTTAACAACTTTATGTTATTTCCCCCATTTTCCTGATGAATAAACTGAGGTTTTAAGGATGATGTTGTTACAGGGCAGGGAGAGGGGCATCCCAGACCTCGCAAACCTGCCTGCTGTAAGTAGGTTCTGCCATCTGCCACATCAACATAAAACATATGAGACTTTAATGGGAAGGAACTTTAACTTTAATACAATTAGGAAACAATATAGGAAAGGCAAAGAATATAGTTTCTAGAATCAAGCACCCAAAGTTACCCATCCCCTCGTGGGTAAAATTCCACCCAAGCAGGATTGGCCCAGAACAAGGCCCTAAAGCCTGCCTCAAGTCTAAAGCACCCTCCAGTGGGGACCCACAGAAAAGGATCAGAAACAACTAGACAAGTCTGGGAGGAAAAGAACAAAATCAAAATCAAGACAAAAACTGCCATTGTCACCTCCCCACGGGTCTCTCACCCACCTCTGTGTCACACCCAGTCCATGACCAAAAGGCAAGCACAGTTTCTTCATGTCTCTTGGCTCCATGTGCCTCCTCCAGGTCTCCTTCTGGCTCCATCCTGCTTCCTCCCTTCCTCAATCTCCTCTGCAGCTTCTTCTCCCCCTGCTCAGCTCCACCCTCCTTTCAGGTGGGGCAGGAAATCTGGAACCTTCCCCTTTCCTGGGAACCACCTGTTACAATGTGACTGACAAAGTACCTCCAGCCAGAGTGGGCTTCCCTGAGCCTGGAGGACAGGCCTGGCTCCAAAGCATGTCCTCACTCTTATTAACCAAAATAAATATCAGTGATAGTCGAGCAAAAGGTTTGCTAGATAATCAAAGTGAGGCTTTGAGCCTGGGGAGCTGTCTGACAGTTTTACTCTGTGAGAAATGTTCCTGTTAGCTGGCAGAATGGAGGGGTATCCCAAGACCCCCAAACCCACATAGTCTAGATGGGTTCTGCCATCTAGGCAAAGCATAATCTTAGTGTGTAAGACCTTCAATAGAAAAGAACTATAATGCAATTAGTGTACATACCATAGAGGAGAGGAGAAAGGATAATAGTTTTCAATAAACACCCAAAGTTACCCATTCCCTCATAGGTAAATATTCAGCCAGACAGGGTTGGCCCAAAGTAGGGCCACTGAAGCCCAAAAGCTAGCCACAAGTCTAAGGCACCTTCCAATGGGGAACCATAGGAAAGGGGTAGAACGGACCAGGCAAGTCTGGAAGTCATTAGCAAAATCAAAATACAATTGAAGATAGCAGCTGCCATTGTCAGTCTCCCCACTGGTCTCTCCACCTCCATGTCCCCCAAGTCCCTAGTGAAAGTCCAAGACCAGGAAGCAAGAGTGGCTTTTTCTTCACATGCCTCTTTGTTCAACATGCCTCCTCCAAGTCTACTCTCCCAAGTCCTTTTAAGCTTTCCCTAAGAGCTCAGCTCCACCTACACAAGCTGGGCAGGGAACATGGAGACTCCCCTTTTTAGATGACACTGTTACATTCCAACAATCACAAGTTTGAGTTTATGTATGTAGGAAGAATGAATCATTGCTGTCAAAATGTAATTATTTTTGGCAAGAAGCTTCTGGTTTTTTCTTATAGGTTTAAATCTCTTGACTTCCTAAGTTATCTTGACCTAAAGAAGTGATGCTATCTACAGACAGAGGAGGACAAACACCGGGGTTTAACCAACTCTTGGTTCCTGAGGAATGTGCTGTGGAGATGCAAAGCTTGAGTATACAACATTTAAATCTTCTCTATCTTGCTCCTTGGTCATTATTGGGGGTTGAAAGCCTGACTTACCTGCGGGCAGTAGATTCTTGCATGGTTGCTTCACAGAACAGGATGTGAGTCAGTTTAAAATTAAAGCCTATACAGATGACTTTGTTCTCTTCCCTGCTAGGTGAGGGGCCAAAGGAGCTCTCCCAGAACATTCACCATGTGTTCATATTCATAATCTCAATACTTTCCTGTCTCTGAGAGTCAATTGAGGCCTGGCTTTCTTTTTTCTTTCTTTTCTTTTCTTTTTTTTTTTAAGACTTATTTATTTTTATACAAGAGCTGGGGTACAGGCCAAAGGTGCGGGAGTGTGAGAGGATTCACCAGAGACAGAGCAGGGACCAAAAGCACTATTGAAGGGATCAGTGGGCATGACAGGAGAGGTTTGCCGCACCATGTGGGAATCTCCTTGGCCGGCCGGGGATTGAACCCACGCTGCAGAGGCTGTGGACAGCTTCCCAGCACTGCGCTCAACCCGCTGCACCACCAGGAGGCCCCAAACCCTGGCTTTCTGAAGCCAGGTACTGGTTCAACATCACAGCACTGGCCACAGGTCTACCTGAGGTTGAGGATTTTAATAACTGCCAAAGGCACACACTCGTATAAATACAGTGAATAGTTTAAAGAGAACTCTCTAGAATCTGAGCACATCCCTTTGAGTATCCTTTATAGTAGCATATTTTAACCTCTGAATGTATCTTATTTTGCAAAATGTGTAAAAATCATTGGGAGCTTGTACCCTAGAACTCCCTGCATGCTTCTACATGGCTTCTGCCAACTACCACATAAGGACAAATATACTCTTAGTGCATAGGACCTTTAATACCAAAGAACTTTAATACAATTAGAGTACAATCTGAAAAGAGAAAGAATATAGTTAAAATAGCTTCCATTAAAACACCCAAAGTTACCCACCCCCTCATGGGTAAATGCATAGTCTAACAGGGTTGGTCCAATGCAGGGCCACTGAGGCATGAATGCTTGCCACAAGTCTAAGGCTCTTTCTGGTGGGAAAGCAGAGGAAAGCGGCAGAAGGGGCCAAGAAGTCTGAAAGGAAAAGCGCAAAATCAAAATAAAAGTCAAGATAAAGGCTGCCACTGTCAGCCTCACCCACACCTGTTTCAAGCATCTCCTTCCATGTCTCCCAAGTCCCTGGTACAAGTTCATGGCCAAGAAACATGCATGGCTTCTTCACATGTCTCTCCACTCCACAATGGCCTCCTCCAGTTTTCTTCTTTTTCCATTTCTCTGTTTCTTCTCCCTCTCTCTCTGACCTTTCTAGCTTCACTTCCATGCCCAGGTTCACCTCCCTTCTACTCCCACCTTTTGTTAGTCAGATTCTAGTCTTGTGATGCCTCCTTTTCGAATTTTCTATTCTTTTCCTCCATCACTGACCATGAGGTGTCCTGACAGATCCTGACTATTATCTCAGTGTCCTGGAGGGACAAGGCAGAGAGCCCACATGTGCAGTTGGAATGGAATTCATTTTGAGTTGGAATGGAACCCATCTGCCCATGCCTGGGTGTAACCCAGTCCAGAACAAGCTATGAGGCTATGAGAACAAGCTATGAGAACAAGCCCCTGCTCCCCACCTCATGGACTTACCCTTTAAATATCTCCTCTGAATTGCCTTGGAGGAAGCAGGCTAATTCTTCTTTCTGTCACTGAGTCTCTTAATAAAGTCTTACCTTGTTCAACTACACCTAGCGCTCTCTGGTGAATTCTTTCCCTGGAGGAAAAAGACCCACTGTTTTGGGAGGGGTCTGTGACAGAACTGTAAACTCTTTTTTCTTAAGGGAATGAGAGCTTTTTGGTCAAAAAATAAAGAAACAAAGAGAAAGAAGGTAGATAGAGAAATGAAAGTTGCTAGATGCCCATGCATACACATATATATTTAACTGAAGGCCAAAGCTATGATTTTTTATACTATTTATTCTGACCCAATTAGCCATTAGCAATATTTTATTGATAATTATTCTCATGACAATGGAATAAATGAACTAAAAATCTGTCTTTGTTCAAATCAATATTTGAAATGAACTTAGAGTAAGATTTTTAAAGAGGAATACTGTGAAAATTCTTTCTAATTTTTACATTTCTCTTCCCTGACAAGTTTTTTTTTTTTGTAATACACAGGTTTTTATTGAGCTTAACCTTTTTCTGATCTTTTAAGCCACAGAGAAGGATGTTTATTCACTAAATCAACATACACATTGTAATCGTCTACTGTTCCAGGAACTGTTCAGGAGCACAACTATGAACACAAAGTCTTATCCTCCTTGAGACTGTATTGTAGTCAGAAATAAACTAGTCAGACAATAAACTCATCAAAAAACATGTAGTACTGCAGATTAAACTGTATGTGTAAATATATACATTTTATATATATACATAATTATACTTAATTTATATGTTTATAATTTATGCCTATTAAATATATTAAGTACATGTATATGTGTGTATATATATAATAGAGGGGAGGGTGGGGGGAGTGATATTCTACACAGCATATTCAGAGAAGAGCTCACTGATGGGTGGCATCTGAGGGGAGACATACAGGAAAAGGAGAGAGGCTTGGGGAGAAAGAGGGTGTCACCACCCTAAGAAGGTTGACAAGCCTGCCCCAACAAGTTCTCAGAAAGGCCACCAAAGAATGCAGTGAGTTGCCACAGATTTCAGGAAGGAAGGAGAGATTCAGGATAGCGTGGAGGAAGGCAGAGCTTTATTAGAAAGAAAAGGACAGCTCCCACAGGGGAAGGAGTTTGTAGTGAGGGACATGAGGGCCGCTGCTTCAGACTTCTTCACGGGCTTCTGGCTTTTGACTGTGTCAGATCCTGCTGAGATCTGTTATCAGGCAGGCGTTGGTGAAAATCTTCTGGGTACTTATCTTACTATCTGCCTCAACCCTAAGACTTGTCATTGCCACTACCCATAAAATCTGTGGGTAAAGTTTCTCACTGGTTCTAATGCTTCATGCTACTCCAACTGCTACCTCTCCCAAATGAAATAGCATCTATAGTTCAAAAGAACATGCATTTTATTTATTTATTTTCAAGATTTATTTTTATTTTTTTATGCATACAAGAACTGGGGTGCAGGCCAGAGGTGAGGGGGCTGGGAGGATTCACCAGAGTCAGAGTTAGAAGCAGAACAGGTGGATTGACTGAAATACACTGCTGAGGGGAGCAGCGGGCGAGACAGGAGAAGTCTGCTGCGCCTGTGGCACTCCCTGGGCATCAGTGGCTGGCGATAGCGTTATAGAGCTGAGACTTTACCCCTGTACCACGAGGGAGGCCCAGAAAATGATTTTAAACACATGCAAAAGAAAAGTAAAGGCGAAGAGGAAGAGAAGACAAGAGAAATGAGAGTACATTATTGCATATAACACACCTTCAATTAAAAGTGAGAGCAGAGAAATAATGGGAGACATTTAGCTTTGCTGTTTGGGGTATGTGTGTTTGCTTTGCTGCACACTCCTGCTTGTATCCTATTACAATCGTACATTCTAGCAGTTTTAATCTCCACCAACATGAAAAGAAAGAGAGGGGATGTTTAGCCAACAAAACAAGGAGGCAAGGTCTGCAGAGTAAGCCCCATGTTGTGGGCTAGCCCCATCATCAATAAGACAATCCAATGTGAAAGAGAGAGAATGGAAGGTGATTTTCTAATTTGGCTCTGCAGATAATTTTAACCCAATGAATCTGACAATGTTTTGAGAAACAGCAGTATAATTTTAAACGGGTAAGACCCCTCACTTGGCTGCAATATTTTTGTTGTAAGTCAGAGAACTTCCTAGCGGGACCTTTAATCTATTTCCTGAGACCCCAGGATCTTAGCACTTAGAAGGAGCCCTGGACCTCCCCGTTGGGCGTAGTGGTTGAGCGCTGGGTTGCGAAGCTGCCCGCAGCCTCTGCAGCGCTGGTTCCATCCCCGGCCGCTGGCAAGGGTCCCACATGGCGTGCAGACCTCTCCTGCCGCCCGCTGCTCCCCTCAGCAGTGTACTTCGGTCCTTCTGCCTGCTCTGCTCCCCGCTCTGGCTCTGGTGAATTCTCTCACCCTCCCGCGCTTCTGACTGTACCCAGTGCTTGTACAATTAAAAAAAAAAAAAAAGAAGAAGGAGACCTTTTGACCTCCTGCAGCACCCTGATTCCAGGAAAGAAAAACTCAGCTGCAGAGAAGGGGGAGCACTGTGCCCAAGTTCACAAGGTGAATTTGTGCCAGAGCCCTAAGACCCAGTAGCTTGACAACCCAGTGTACCTTCCCCGCAGGACACATATTCTTCCCCACAGGTCCTGTCCCTCCTGATGGATGCTTTCCTCACAACAGGGAGCAATTTTTAATAACAATTTTATGAAGGGCCTCCCTGGTGGTGCAAGGGGTTAAGCACAGCACTATGAAGCTATCCGCAGCTTCTGCAGCACAAGTTCTATCCCCGGGCAGGGAGATGCCTGTATGGCACAGCAGACCTCTCCTGTCTCTCCCGCTGCTCCCCTCAGCAATGTATTTCAGTCAGTCTGCCTGTTCTGCTCCCCACTTTGTCTCTGATGAATCCTCTCTCACACACACCACCCCCACACCTCTGGCCTGTACCCCAGTTCTTGTATGCATAAATAAATAAATCTTTAAAAAAAAAAGAATTTTATGATTCAGACACAAAGTGCATTATTTTACTAAGACTTTCAAGGAAAACTCTGGTTGAGAAGAATCATTCCCATTTTGCAGGCGATAAAACCAAGGGCCAAGTTTGCAAACAGGAATACAGACACCCCAGGATTTGAACCCACGTCCACCCACCCACCTTCAGGTCCTAGGCAATTCACACCCAACACTGCCTCCTTTTGTCCCAGCTCCCTCTCCCTCTTCCTCTTGTGCTCCCTGGGGGTCCAGTATAGAGATTTTCAGGATAAGGCACATTCCACTAAAGCCCACGCTCCCTCCAGCCAGTCACTTCCTTCTTTGGTGTTTATCAACACAAACAGGCTGTCCTCTTCGCACGTTTGTTTTGTTGGAGACCTGCCTCATTCCCTGGGAACCCTGAGGAACAATGAGTTGTTGCCCAAGCTCTCCGGGGCTCCGCCCCCTTCCGGGTCGCTTCCTCAGCTTCCCCTGCTCAGGCTCACCCACCCCCAACAGAGACTGCGTGGAGCCCCCTCCAGCTTGTCTACCAAATGCGTCAATCTCTTGTTTACATGCTTTTCCTGCCTGGCCCTGGGGTTCCGCTGGGTGTTTCTTCCCTCTGGAGGTTCTCCTGAGGTGAGCTTTGATGTTCAGAGGGGAAGGGGCCCCGGGAAGATGATGAGAGATGCGAGGAGTGGGTGGGCATCTAAAAAAAGCTCTTCCTTAAAGCTACCCGAGGATGCTGGTGAGAACTGTGCCTCCCTGCCAGTGCCGGGAAGGGCTTCCTTTTCTCTGAGACACAGTGGGGAAGGGAATAATATCCCACAAAGCAGAGGGTAAGTCCTCCAGGCCTTTCTACACCCAGCGACTAGTGTAATTCCTTGAAGAGCAGAACAACACCGAGGCCGCAGACCCCGCGTTGGAGGGAGACGATTTAGACGTGTAGCTAAAACAAGACTTGGACCAGGTTTCTTGGACAAGCAATCCACGGCAAGGTCTGATTTAACAGCTGACAGGGAACTTTCTGGAGCAGTGCCGGAAATGCCACCCATTAAAGAACCACTTATGTGGGCTTTCTGCTTCTCAAAATTCAAATTAACCAGAAAATGTACCACCGGGTAGTTTCACCTAAATATTAAAATATTGTATCAGTCACAGTCCTTGCAGGAAGCAGAAGGGACACTCGTAGGGCTTAAGTGAAGGGAATTTAATATGGGACTACTTATAAGGCTATGGGGGACACTTAGGGAGCCATCATGGGTGCTGATGTAGGGAGCAAGAGGGGAAGAAATGCCCTTGATCTCTCTTTACTTTCTGTCTTTCTTCCTCCTGCTGGTGCCTCCTACTGGCAGAACCAAGACAACAGAGGAGATTGAGTGATGTGGTTGGTGGAAGTCAGCCTGGAGGGCCACAGAGCAAGGCGGGCAGGCGAGCATGGTTGGGATGGGGAAGAGACTACCCCTTCACACAACCATTCACCTTCCCTCCAGCAGCTTAGGAGGAAGTTCAGAATTGCTGTCCTCGCAGAGCTGGCTCTCATGGAATTCAGGTTACTACCACAGGATTCTAACCACTGTGAAGTCCATTTACTAAACTACTCTAAAAAGGCCCAACACTGTGCAGCTGGTTGGTATTTCATTGTTATTCCTGTTGCCTGTTGGTATCTGAGAGAGGAAATCCTTATGTCCCTTTTCATGTTTCCTTCTGTTCAAGACCCGAGGGCATCTGTGAGTATATGATTTTATTAACTCACAGGGTGGCTTTGGCTTTCGTGTCTCCTTGGTATGTAAATTTTTACTGTTAAGTGATCCATGTATAGAAGAGTACCTTAAATATACGCAGAGTGAAAAATATAATACATTTACACCTATGTACTATCCACAAAAAAAAAAAATTAGTCACCTAAAAACCATAGGCATATATTTCTTGTGTCCATAGTCTGAGGGTCCGCTGAGTGACTACTTCAGGCCATGGGTTGGGTTCAGTTTGGTGCCATTTGTCTCACATTCTGGAACCAGGGGCTGTGCAGTATATGCTTTTCTTGTGGTAGAGGAGCAAATCCATTCCAGTTTAAGTCAGCTGGACTTTTGTCCTACATCATTTGTAATCCCCAAATTCCTTTTTGCAGCCTTAGTAGCCGGCTGGGCCCAAGACTGCAAATCTGGAACTGCTACTTCATACATCAAAGATGGTTTTGCAGGTAGGGGAACATGTAGGTCATTTTTCAATGCATGTGACTTTCTTCAAGCAACCCTGAGCATCACAAGTGGGACTTGGGAGGCAGGACTAGATAGATAAACAGACCCACAAAACTTAATGTCCCTCTTTAAATAAAACCTCCATCTTCCTCCCCAGAGGTATAACCACTATATAATTTTTTTTAATCCTTTTTTTTTTATAGAGGCATGTTTTATTTATTTATTTGTTTGTTTGTTTGTTTGTTTTGTTTATACATGCACTGGGTACAGTCAGAAGCGCGGGAGGGTGAGAGAATTCACCAGAGCCAGAGTGGGGAGCAGAGCAGGCAGAAGGACCGAAGTACACTGCTGAGGGGAGCAGTGGGTGGCAGGAGAGGTCTATGCGCCATGTGGACCCTCCTCCCATGGCCGGGGGGCAGCCGGGGATCGAACCGGCGCCGCAGAGGCTGCGGGCAGCTTCGCAACCCAGTGCTCAACCGCTGCGCCACCGGAGAGGCCCCCACTATATAACTTTTGTGTTAATCATTCTCTTGATTTTCTTTTTGGTTTTACTACATAATTATATATACTGAAACAGAGTGTATTGAGTAGAAGCACACATTTAGCTGAGTAGGGAAAGGTGATGTTGTTTCAGTGTGATGAAGATGTTCAGGAGAGAAATAAGCAAAATGAAGTCTCTGTGCTAGTCTTGTTTCAGTTTCCCCAAGTGTTCACATGAGCTCCTTCTGGGGAAGCAGGTAGGGTAGACAAGACCATGAGTGGATCTTGGGAAACAAAGGACACAGCAGGGTTGAGAATCTGCTAGGGCTGTAATGTGGCCCAGACATTGGGTATCCAGAAGAAATAAGGTCTAGATATTGGATTGCTCTGAATTTTCTGCTTTTCCAGTTACCTTCAGCTTATGAAGAAGAACAAAGCAGAACTGGGGAGGTGGGGGTGATATGACCTTCTTCAGCTGATCCAGAAAACAGGCTATTGCAGGAAAAGCAGCAACCTCATCAGAAATAATTAAGATAAGATAGGAGTATATCAGTCAGAGTCACCCAGGAATTCTGTTAACAGGTTAAAATTAAATAAGATCAATAGCAGTGGGGATGTTGGTGAGGCTACCTCTCAACATATAATATTTTTTTAGGTTTTTTTTTAGCCCTTCTGCTGTTTTTTGGACTGGTTGTCCTCTATGTCTGGAACACTCCTGTCAATCTGAGATCACCATTTACCATCTTCTTCATTTCTCTAATCCCTCTCCAGTGTTGAGCCTCATGTTTCCTTGTTCAGTGTTTTTCTCTTTTTTGGCTTACTATCTCTTTGTTTGTGTGTGGTGGTGTGATGCATACACTCTAACTCCCCAAGGAAGGGGGAGGGAAATTTGTTGAGACTACACAGGGATAGGAGTGTTTTTATTCTATAGTACTTGATTTATAGTTGAGCTGGTTATCAAATTGCTGATGGGGTTAATTTTTCCATCAGTTTTGAATTTTTGCATTTAATTTTGAAGTTACTTCTCCATTGTCTGCTTGCTTCAAGTATGACTGTTGGAAAATCTGAAGCCATTCTGATTCCCAACCCCTGGCAGCTTGTAGAATTTTTTCTTTGTTAACATGTTAATTGCTCACTCTCTCCCTTTCTTCCTCCCCCTTCCCTTAGGCTTGGCACTTTATGGGTTCTTCCTATTTGTTCTGTGAAATTTCTTACATTACTTGTGAGAATTTCCTACTCCTCTGCATTTTTTCTGTTGTTTCCTTTAGAACTGTCATTATTCAATGTTGGATACTTATGATGGCCCTGTCCTCTTTTTTTTTTTTTTTAATTTATTTATTTATGCATACAAGAACTGGGGTATAGGCAGAGGCGCAGGGGGTGAGAGGATTCACCAGAGACAGAGTGGGGAACAGAACAGGCAGACTGATGAAATACACTGCTGAGGGGAGCAGCGGGCAAGACAGGAGAGGTCTGCTGTGCCATGTGGGCCACCTCCCTGGCCAAGATCAAATTCTTGCTGCCGTGCATGCAAATAGCCTCATAGCGTGTGACTTAACCCCTTGGACCATCAGGGAGGCCCAATGTTCTCTTCTTTTTAATTTTTTTATTTTATGTATATTTATGTTCACTCTTTTTGGGGGTTGGGGGTTTGGGAAGTGACATGAAATTTCTTCATTATTTTCTTACCCAGTTACTTTCCCAATTCTATCAGGTTTTTCATTTTTAAAACTTTTGAAAATTTCTCAGGATGTTGCTGCTTGTCCTTGTTCTTCTTGTTCCTCCTCTTCTTATCCTTATCCTTATTCTTCTTTTTAAAAGCATCCTGTTCTTGTCACATGGAAGTCCTTCTTTTATTTCTCAAAGTTAATTAATCATAGTTTATTTGGGAAATTTTATTTCTTGGCATAGTTTTGTTTCTTCCAAATTGGTATTTTCCCCATTTAAAAAAAAAATCTCTAACTCCTATATTAGAGCCTTTCCTTCGATGTAAAACTTGGTTGTATGTCATGATAATGAATAGAAGGCAAAAACCAAAACAACAATTACTGGGAAGTTCTGAATAGGGTGAAACAGGGCCTGACAACTTTGAACTTTGAATTAGGATAATCTGGTTAAACTGTTTGTTGGGAGAACATCACTTCTTTAAGCATTTACGTTTCAGATGGTTAATAACTCAAGGATAGTCTTCCAGTATTCTACCATGAGGGTAAGGATCTTGATGCTAATATATTGAGAACCAAGTGTGGAAATAATATGATCATACTCAGAGTTAGTCTTTACAACTTTTCCCCCCCAAGAATGGAGAGTGAAAAGGACAGTGTCAGTTCATGCTTACAAGACTGAGCATCCAGGAAGTAACAGACAAGAATTTGTTGAGTGTTTCTCTTATTTAAGCAAAATAGTAGTAACTGTATGTACTTGAGTGTCCGGGCCAGCCGGGCAGATCAATGTGGTACCCGGGGGAGGAAGCAGGAGCTAGGTATAGGACAGGGGTACGCGAGGAGTGGAGACAAAGCCAGGATCATTGCCAGTCTCATTTGTTCAGGAATGTGCACAATGTTATATAGGGTTCACAGGAGGAGGTCTCTCGTTATCTGGAACAAGGAGAGACCACCAATACAAACAAGCCACCAGGAGCAAGCAGGGGGAAGGGTTCCGTCGTCACAATAGGAAACTTGAAACCTTCACTGGAGCTAACATTCAGTACCTGCTTCAGGCAAGAACCCGGATGTTCAGGTCTGGGCCCCGAAACTTGAGTTCATTTAGAGAAGGGAGAAGATTAAAAAAATGGAGGGAAGAGCACCAGAGACTATGGTGACAGTACACAGGTGATTGGTTGTGGGAAGTTTATGGGGATTACACCTCAGGGGATAAATCAAACATTATAAAAAAATGAACAATGATGTAAGTAAATTAATTTAATTTAATTTAAAAAAGATTTATAACCTGCTTGCATGCTAGGTACTGGAGAATTATTGAAGGTTTACCCTTTTTCATTTTTCAGTATAAAAATGTCCAGTGAAGGGGCCTCCCCGGTGGCGCAGCGGTTGAGTGCTGGGTTGCGAACCTGCCCGCGGCCTCTGCGGCGCCGGTTCGATCCCCGGCTGCTCCCCGGCCACCGGAGGAGGGTCCCGCATGGCGCGCAGACCTCTCCTGCCGCCCGCTGCTCCCCTCAGCAGTGTACTTCGGTCCTTCTGCCTGCTCTGCTCCTCGCTCTGGCTCTGGTGAATTCTCTCACCCTCCCGCGCTTCTGACTGTACCCAGTGCATGTATAAACAAAAACAAACAAACAAACAGATAAATAAATAAATAAACATGCCTCTATAAAAAAAAAAAAAAAAATGTCCAGTGAAAATTAAATTAACGGATCCAAGGCCAGACAACTATTGACATACTTAGAACTCACACCTCAGTCCTTTGATTCCAAAGCTCTTTATTAGTTTATTTTAAATAGTTTTAAGAGTCAAAAAATAAATTCTATATGATATTATTAGAAAATATATAAAATCCAAAATAAATTTTAAAAATACAAAAGGCCACCAAAGCACTGTAATATACTTTTATAGGGACATGCAATAATTTATGACTTATAATACTAATTATAATTTATTTGACTGCCCTCAAATTTGAATCTTTTGGGTTGATAAATATATGTTCTTTCCATTACATGCCATTAGTCAAGGACAGCAGGCATGGACAACAGTCAGGGTAAAGGAAAGAAGGAGCAGGATTCTAGAGCCTCCCTGATGGTGCAAGGGGTTAAGAGGCAACTTCTGAAGCTAACTGCAGCCACTGCAGCACGAGTTCGATCCCTGGCCAGGGAGCAACCCACAGGGTGCAGCAGACCTCTCCTGTCTCGCCCGCTGCTCCTCTCAGCAGTGTATTTCAGTCAATCTGCCTGTTCTGTTCCCCACTCTGTCTCTGGTAAGTCCCCTCACCTTCCCACACCTCCGGCCTGTACCCCAGTTCTTGTATGCATAAAAATAAATAAATGTTAAAAAAAGGGGGGGGGGCAGGGTTCTAATAGAGCATTAAAAGCTGCTGTTCAGATACCATTCAGTACCCTGGAGAGCGTCACAGACGTACCATTCTCTTAGAGAAGCCACAGAGCAATAATTGGGAGCTCTTTAGTGTTCTGAACTACTTCCCAAGAATTAAATAGCAAATGAGACCATATCACACAGAGAGGTCTCTTTGTCCTGAGGGGTTCATCATCACGATTCCTCAGTTCAAAGAGCTTTGTGAGAGTAGGCCATTATCCTCACCTCTGTGCTTTTTCTCTTCTTATCTCCTCAGCTGGGAATACCTTTCTAATTTCTACTCATCCTTTTATTTTTCCATTTTGTCATTCATTTTTTCTAAAATGCTTTATGAGCTCCCTCTGTCTTCCCCCTCAAAAATTTCTCCCTGTTCCTCCCTTCCTCTGTATCTTTCTTGGTCATCATATATGCAACACTATATTATAATTCCCTGTTTGAACATTCTCCTAACTAGGATATGAATTCCTTTAACTCAGTCTCAGTTATCTTTGGTCTTAGTAAATACTCAATAAATAACATTAAATATTTCATAAGTGAATGCACATTATTTAAGCAATAGGGAGCTATTGCTCTAAAAAATTTTGTCCCCCAAAGGACATCTGATAATGTCTGGAAATAATTTTTGTTGTTGCAACTCCAGGGCGGGGGTGAATTGTGAAACTGACTAGATCGAGACAATGGATGCTTCTCATCAGCTGTGATACACAGGTCAACCCCCGCAACAGGAATTATCTGCCCACACATATTACTTGTACTGAGTTTGGGGAACCCTACTAGAATATTGAAATGGATTTAACCACATTCTTTATTGATTGATTTAAGATTCTTCCTAGAATAGTGAGTCCAACTGGCTCATCTTACAGATAATGAGGTAGTTGGTTGTAGGGCTACACAGCTCTACTTGACTGACATTACTTTTTCAGCCAGCCAGCACTCTCAGTGCCATAGGGACAGAATGGTTTTCTTATTCAGGTTTAGGGGACAAGGATGAGACTATTCAAACTGTAGAAAAATATCATGCAATAGACACATTCACCCTCCTCCCCCATGCCCTCCCCCCCCCCACCCCAGTGGAAAGGTGTGACACAAATCTAGGGCTGAGTGAGAAGAAAGAGTTCCCTCAATAATTCATTTCTGAACAATTCAATCTGCTCCAGGAAATGAGAGATTAGGCTGTGGAAGAGTGAGTTATTTTAAGCCACTCTGCATTAGAACCAATTAAAGCTCTGGAGGGCCCAGCCTGACACAGGAGGATTCACTCTAATTGCTACAGACCAAGGGGATCCAGTATAATTTTCCTCCTATCAGCAAATAATAGCATTTGGGGAGATGAACTCAATCTCCAAGGGAAGCTTTGAAGCACGTATGATAGTTATCTTCCTTTTCAAGTGCCTCAGATTTAGAATACCTCTGATCCTAAAGAGGACCCAGCCATAACTCTCATGAGTGAGACCTGCCATTTTCCTAGCAGTAGTCACATGCTTGGACTTTTTCCATTCAGCTCTGTTGACTTAGAAAAACCAAGTGATTCATGCATAGTACACAGTGAATCAGCAAAGGAAGCAAATGTAGAAAAAAGAATTTGTGTGTCATCTTGAATAAAAGTGCCTTCCAATAAATTTGGGGAATTGTCTTCAAGGGAATCAGCTGAATTTGTTAAGCATTTATTGTATATCATAACTGTCTGGCACATTCATGATTAGCTGGAAATAATATTTGTGGGTCCACTGAGGCTCTAAAATGATTCAGTAGGGATACTAGTTTCTGCAGAAGAAGCTCAACTTTCTTTTCTCAAGTTGGCCTTGGAGCATTAAAGACTGTTCCTGTATTTGCTACTACTGGGGTGAGAATGGTGAAGTTAGTGGGGTGGGGTATGTGATATATGCACAGAAAAGAGTAACAGCAACAGATCCTAACAAGGAAATGCTATCTTACCACTTCTATTTCATGTCCTATTCCTTTCCACTACATCCTCCCCCATAACACACACCATGGGGAGAAGTAATGGAATAACTCTGAATTTGGACTCAAATAGGACTAGGTTTGAATCCCAGTTCTCCTTTTCTGAATCTCACATACATCACCTATAAATTTGGTCCATTAATTTTATCTGTAGTTTGTCAAGGGTTTACATAATGTTTTCATGGCAGAAACATTTTAGACCCATGGCAGGTGATATGTACAAAACACATGACTCATGAATGCACTAAATAAATGTTCTGTCACTATGAGACTCAACCCCTGCCTGAGTAATTTTTGGAAGACAGAAAACTTGGTCTTAAGGATTATTGAGATGGGAATCATGGAATATGGATGGACAAATTAAAAAAAAATCTATATTAGGGCTTCACTTGAAGTTTTAACATCTACTGATTTTCCAAACCTCTTTACAAGATGTAAAAATGTTGGACTTGTGGTTAGCTGAACTTTAGAATTGCTGGACTCTGTATTTAAGTTGCTAGAGAGTGAATTTGTCACTGAGTAAGCTTGGAGAAGGTGAAAGACTTACTGGCCATTGCAATAATCCAGGTTATATATTTCAGAAGTATGTCAAAAAAGCATCACCTCCCATGGGTCCAAGAGAGAACCAAGTTTCTGCCATGAAAGACAAAAGTAATTCAGTTGGTAAATCCGCAGCAAAGAATAAATACAAGGTTGAGGCAGGTCTCCTATGTACAAAGGTGCCCATACTCAACTCTTTATCAGAATCACTGTGAGAATTTTAAAAACTATCTTAGATTCTTGAGCCCCACCGTGGAGATTCAAGGGTTATGGAGGGGCTTGGAATCTTGTTTCCTTTTTATTAAAGTATCAAGGTGATTTTGATGATCAGTCAGGTTTGGAAACAGCTCGGAAGGTGACTGGCTCCAACCCAGGTTCTCCTGCTTTCGAAGTGATTCATTGAGCTGAATCTCACTTCAGAGGCAGTGATTTTGGAGTATGTACCTGAGAAATGACAGTATGTGATGATAAAAGCTACAGATCTTCATCTGTCTATTTTTGACATTCAAGTCATGCTCAGTGAGACCTGCTTCTTCATGATCTCATCTCTAGTCACTCCCCACTGGGCACTCAAAGTGTTTCCCAGTATGCCTTGAACTTTTCTAACTCTTTGCACATCTTCCCTCCCAATCTGCATGAGCTCATCTGCACTGAGACAGGCAGAATGGCATGGAGGTTAAGAGCCTGGCTTTGGCAATAAGGCAGGTTGAAATTCTGGTGTTGTTATGAGCCAACCTACACTATGCTGGTCAACACCCTAAAGGCGGCCATGCAACAATATACAAAGGTGCCCATACCAGAGGGGCCCTGGGTTGCTCTTAAGTAATGTTTAGAAGGAAAACACAAACTTCTATCCTGTTCAAGCCACTATTATTTTGGTCTTTATTAAAAAATCTTAAACTATATCCTACCAACTAGTAGGCCAAGCACTATAATACAGGTGATACGCGTTGCTATAGAAGATGCACTTGGTGCTGACAGAGCATACCTGTGGGAACAAAACCTCACCTTGGAGCAAAGCCTAAACCTCCTTAGAGAAGGAGATAGTCAAGTATTGAGATGAGTTGCACTTTGACGGGTAAGGGAGGAAAGGATTCCCCAGATAACAGGGTGGGCAAAGGTACAGAGGCAGGAAGCAACATGGGATGTTTGGGAAATTATATTAACATTGCAAAAGAGTAGGGTTTGAATGGGAAGTGAGAAATAATAAGGTAGCAATTTGGAAGTAGGTTCTGTTTGGGAAAAGCAGAGGGTATGGTGACCATCAGAGACTTATTATGGGAACTCTCCATACCTTTAGCTACTCCTCATGAGGAAGGACTCTGAAAGCCAAAGATGGTTTCCCCTATGCTTCGCTTTCTAATGAAGATCCCAGATCTGGAAAAGGGCTCAGACCATCATCCCAATCAGTTAGGTTTATTGTGAGGCAGGAATTTCCAAACAGGCCACGGGAGGTTGATAGATTGCTAGGTCTATCAAGACCACCTCAAATCAACCTCAAAGTGAGATCAGTGGTTGAGCAAATTTCACCATGCTTATTAAGGTATTGGGAGGAAGTGGTTTATTTTGATTCAAACAAGTTTCTGCATAGTGCTGAGAGTCAGGAGAGAAGGCAGGAACAGAAATCTTAGGTCATTTTTTTGATATGAAAATAATTTTGATTTAACCATCTCAGATGAATAGTATCTTCCTTAGTCTAAAAATCTACCAAGGGGCCTCCCTGGTGGCACAGGGGTTAAAGTCACAGCACTATCAAGCTATCGCCATCCCTGTGGCCTAAGTTTGATCCTGGCCAGGGAGCTACCCACATGGTGCAGCAGACCTCTCCTGTCTTGCCCACTGCTCCCCTCAGCAGTGTACCTCAGTAAACCTGCCTGTTCTGCTCCCTGCTCTGTCTCTGGTGAATCCTCTCACCCCCTGCACCTCTGACCTACACCCCAGTTCTTGTATGCATAAATAAAAAAAATCTTAAAAACAAGCAAACCAATAAATAAGAACCTACCAAGGTACCAGTTCTCCACAAGTATTCTGATTCCTCTGGGTTAGGAAAATCTTTTCCTCCCTCTGTTTTTTCCCCAGGCCTTTGGTCACCCAATGATTATGGGTCATGCTGATTTCATACTCCATTAACTACCTTTGCTGACCGTGGGTCTGCAATGAGCCTGACATTGCTAGGCACCTATTAGCTCACCTTGCCCTGATATTTTCCTGTGAGGTGTTTCCCTATTTCAGATGGAGAAATACAGGGACAAGTGCCTTGCCCAAGACAAAATAAAAGGTAGAAGCTGGGGATTTTGTTTATTTGACATTTACAACTTAAAAAGTCACAGTTATCACAGTGATACTTATGAAACTTAAAAGTAACTTGCATGGAAATCATTTTATTTTTAAAAAATGTACCAAATTCTATCAAGAGATAAAACTTGGTCAGCATTATTTCCCATTTAAATTACTACTACTTCCTTCTTTCCCACCTTTCTGAAAGCCTCTTCTGGTTCCAAAACCCTGCTTTCGCCTCACTCCATACCATCACCTCTCTAAGCCTCTCTTGTTATAGTAAAAGAAATGGAGCAATAAAGAGAATGAGGAACTTCCCTGTGATTGCATTACAGTACTGGAATTTGAACCCATATGTTCGAAGTACTCTTGTACTTTGGATCATTTCTTCTCTCAACTCACTTTATTCCTCTGCATCTTTGAAGGCCAAGAAAATGCCATGTTCCCCCATAGAAACCTTTAGGCCACCCCTGCCCTCTCTGACCTCTTCCTCTGCCTGGTGAGTTCCTGCCTGCTTTTCCACTGATGGGATACCTTGCAGATAGGACCTGGCATTATTTAGCATTTCACATACTTGTTTCATTTTCCTTATGAGTTCTTTGAAGGCCAGAGGTCATAACGTGACACCTGTTTATAGTCATAGAGCCTTGTAAGTGGTTTGCACAGAGGAGAAAGTGGCAAAAGAGTGGATTCCTGACCTCTGAAGTCAGACTCCGGTTCAAATTTTGGCTTTGCTAGTTGTTTGCTGTGTGACATCAAAATACTTAATCTCTGTCTAAGCACCTTTATGAAGGGTTGTTGAGAAAAAGTAGATATGGTAGTCGGTTTCAGGGGTGTAGCACAGTGCCTGGCACACATGAATCATTCCATAAAGGTCAACTATTATTGGAAGCCAACAAATATTTATTGTTGGTAGTGAATTACTCAAGTTGTCCTCAAGGTCAAAAAAATTCTTTTAAAGGATGAACTGAGACACAAAATCTTTCCATAGGATACAAATCTAAAAAAAGTAACTTGCAAGTTGGAAGGAAGGCCAAATGTTGGGTGGGAATTGCCTCACTTCCCCTCCATCACGTCCATCTTACTACAGACACAGTAATGGCTCCCCAGTGTACAGAGCATCAAAATGACTAACAGCCAAGCGGACGACCACAGAGCCAGTCAGCGGGGTTGGCGGAGTTCCTGCTGCTTAGTCACTCAGAAGGGGCTGGTTTGGCCTCTGAGCCTCACAGGCGCTAATGCTGTTAGGATGAAAGATGTGTCCATTTGGGCCACAAGTCCTGGTGTTCAGAGAAGACTCTAGAAGGTCAACGCTTAAGAGAAGAAATGCAAGGGTTGAAGTAGGAATTTCAAGGGCAAGACTGAGCAGTCAGTTTTGTCAGGAATCAGAAATATGCTACTCTGGGTACACATGCATTTATTTCCGCAACAGCCCATTTCTTCAAAGGACTTTAAAGGGCAAAAACTGGCCTTCCTTCCAATTTTATTCCCATATGTAACTGTGGTAGAGCAGTTTCACCTAAAGCACACCACACCTGCTGCTTTATATGCATTCTCAAAATGCAAAGAGATTCTTCTCCAAATACTTTCAGATAAACTCTTCTTAAGACAGTTTTGGGACGAAGATTACATACAGATTATCTTTGCTGCAATTTGGTGGGTTTTATTTGATCATCTGTCCTGCAAGCCGCAGGAGGCATTTCTCTAAGCATCAGAGCTAAGCACAATAGAACTCAAAATAGAATGATGTGTCAGGTGGGTGGGGAACTGTCAGAAGTAGAGATCTTAGAAGCCAAAGGGAGCTAGGGAGATGCAGAGGAGGGCTAGGAGGAAGCTTCAGATAAATGGATCAGGCAGGATTGACAGGGAAAAGCAGTAGAGCTGGTCTGGCTTTTTGGGAACACAAGTGCTCTGTCATTGGACTGGGGCACAAAAAAGCAAAATTTAAACCAGAAGGTCTTAGGCAAAAGCTATTGTGAGCATCAGCTAAAAGCAGGAGGAGGCAGAGGGGACATGCTGCCACACCTTCCACTATAAATGAAAGAGCTAATAATAAAAAGAATCAATCCATCACCAGATCTGTTTGTCTACAGCAGTGCCCAGGAATTCTATCACCTCACCAGCTTTCTGTCTCTGGCTTCAGTTTCCCCAAATTTAAGTCTGAAGAAATCATCCTGCTCCTGGTCTGAGCCCAAGTTAGTGTCCCTCCTTTGTTCCCACTGGCATCCATCACTGATTTCTGCTTCTTTGACTAGATCTTAAACTCCTAAGGGTTGGGGCTGTAGTTATTTCTGCATCTTCAAAGCCTGGCACAGGGAGGACCATAGAGCAGGTATCCAACCAACAGTTGCTGACTGATGGTCTGTAACATTCTTGGATCAGTCATTCTGATTCTGTCCACCACAGAATTCAACTTGAAGTATGGACACATCCTGTCCCAGAAGCTGTCTTGAGAAGCACTGTGGCCCTGCTCTTTTTGCCCTTGCTCTTTCCTTAACTTCTTTATTCCCATCCCAAATATTACTCTCCTAGGTCCATGCCAACTTAAAGCCATTTTGCTTTTTTCAAACTTCAAGACAGGAGTTCATAAATGTGAAATAATAACCAGGTCTCTAGTTTTCTTTTCCTTTCTACAAGTCCATAGGTCTTGCTCAAGGCTTCTTGGGTCTTAGATTTTCTTGGAAGAAGAACCTGAGATAATGATTTGAATGGAAGAGGTTTACTGGGAAAGTGATTCCAAGAAACGTTGATAATGGAGCAAGGAAATGAGGTAGGAAAGGGAAGGTCATAAAGCAGGTACTGCTGTGGGTAAGCGGGGCTCATGCCTCCTGAGGAGTCACTCTGTGGAACACACCCAAGAGCCATCCCCCAGGAGGCATGAGGGAGCTGGGGTATTTAGCCACTAACTCCCACAGAACATTGATTGGAGGTTATTTGAAGGTGGGGGGAATGACCCCCCACCTCTGCTGCTCTGCCTAATGCATAGTTGAACACACTTCTGCAGCCAGAGGAAACCCCTGGATATTTGTAGAAAGAAGCATCAATCATGCAGCCCCAGTGAGGGGCCCACGGCAACAGAAGCAGCACCTTCTGTGACACCTTCTTAGTCTGATGCCCCACAGTTCCCATTTCTGCCTCCCAGTTTGCTTTACTTGGATTGAAACATAAAGTCCTCTAGTTGGAAGAGATCTGGTCATTGGGTAACCAAATCCCTTTTCACTTCAAAGACCCTCTTGCAACATGCCCGACAAGTTCTTAGTCAGCCTCTGCTCCCACACTGCTAGGGGCGGGGATGTCAGAGTGCTGAATGCCAGTCCATGCTGTTTCTGGAACAGCTGAGTTGTAGAAAAATCCTTTTCAGTTTCCACATTTGTCACCATGTAATTTCCAACTTTTCTACCTTTTGGAGACACAGAGAATGAGTCTCCTTTCCCACTCACAATCCTCCTTTTAATAGTCTTTAAAACTAATAATATGTTTTTGTGATGATTTCTTCTCTGGCTCAAATCATCCACTGCCTTTACTACTCTCACGCCAATATGGTCTTTAGATTAGGCCTCCTCAACAGGGGTCCAGATCTGCTTTGGGGGGACACTTGGCACTGTCAGAGACAGTTTTGGTTGTTACAACTAGCAGAATCGAACTATCACCAGAAACACTTATTATCTGCAGTGGCCAGGATGGTGACCAGGTATGCTGCCAAGTGTCTACAGGACACAGGACGACACTTGCCACAAAGAATTCTATGCACCCAAATGTCTAAAGTAGCAGGGTTGAGAAACCTTGCACTGGACACATCACCCAGCTCACTCCCCCTATAGCTTGCCAGATATAGAAAGCATCGTGTTGAGAACTTTGCATGTGGAACCTGCAGGGATACAGCCACAGTGGAATAGCTCCTCTCTCATAATGACAGTAAGATTCCCTGTAGTGGCTAAAGCATCCACCACATATGTTTTAGCTCCTTCTCTAGTCTGTGGTCAGTAGAAAGCTCAAGTCCTACTCTCAAGTCAATAATTAAAAAATAAAAGCAAATGCAAACCTAAATCAAAACATATATGCAAACCTAAATGGAAGGAGAGTTTCCTCTCAGCATCTCTATAAGCCTTTAATCGTAACTTAAATCAAATTCATCTCAGTTTATTTTTTCCCTAGAGACATTGTAGACTTTTCCTATCACATTTTTGTCACCTGAAAATATGATAAATTGCCTTTTATATTTTTATCCAAGTTATTCCTAACAACGCCGGATAGGACAGACTGATGTTGATCCATTTCTTAATGCTTTTTGAGTAAGACTGTGTTGACCAGCCATGAATCCATTTAATTGTAACTTACATTGTTTTATCTGACCTAAGAAAGCATAAGGTCTAGATGATTTTACTCTAAGTTCTATCAAACAGTCAAGAAATAAGTTAATTTCTATCTTATTCAAAGTGTTCTAGAAAACTGGGCGGGGGTGGGGGGCAGGATGGAGGCATATTTTAGCTTATTTTATAAAACTAGTATCCTAAAACCAAAACATTTCATGTACATATAGTACATAAAAAGAAAAGTATAGGAAAATCTCATTAATGAACATAGATGCAAAATTATTTTTAAACAGTCACCAAATTGAATTGCCCCTTCTAGCTTTTAATTTTATATCTTACAAAGTGACTGAGGTTTATTATGGGAATGGTTTAACAGAAAATTAGCATATCTCACTACATTAATAGATTGAAGAAATCAGGAATGGAACACACGTACACAAAGAAACCTTCTTAAATAGTGGGTATGTATTGGTTCGCTGTTTCTGTGTAACAAAAATACCACAGAATTTGTCAGATATAGTGTAAGTATTTATTTTTCATACAACTTGGGGTAAGCTGGGGACAGCTATTTTACACTGGGCTCAGATGGGCAGCGGAGTTTTAAACACCAGGTCTGTGGGTCATCTGGGTGACTATATCCATGGGATTGTCATTATTCTTGGACCAGCTAGTTGCAAGTTCCTCTCCTGGCATGCAGAGTATTAAGAAGATGTGTTCAATAGGACAAACATACTTCAAACCACTTGCATAATGTCTGCTTTCATCCCACTGGTAAAAGCAGCTTGCAAGGCTGAATTCAAAATCAAGAAATGAGAAGTATACTCTGCTTTATATGGCAGGAACACAAGGAGGAATGAAGAATTGAGGCTTAGGACTTAATACATGACAGTACATATGGTTATTTGATTACTTATATATATCTGGTCTGTACAAACTATTTCATAATGAAAAATGAAATTCGCACATTAAGTACACTTTGGGGCCCTTCTTATTTACTAGTTTTACAATCCTAATCCACAAAAGGAAATGTAGTTCGTTCGTTAGCAGGAATTATTTCACGGTAATCTTTTTCTTGCCTTTTCCCAGTCTTTCAACCTCTTCTAAAAAGGATTTAAATTGGCTTACAAAGTACTGAGACAAAATAAATTTAGAATAAATCAGAAAATACAGCAAAGGGAAAATAAATTTATCAAAGCGGCATGGAGCCAAAATGACTTTAGCTCTTGGTGGATATTTATTGGCTATACTGGTCCTCTTTCCATCCTTCTCTAGCTGTTTAATGCCCCTTCTAGGGGCTCCTTTGTCTCAGGCTTCTCCTGTAGCTACAAGTCTGATGACTGCTTTGTCCTCTTACAGCAAGGGCCCTTGCTGGTAATACTTCCTGTTAAGCATCCCTTGTTGACTTCCTTAATCCTGCTGCACCAGTGTGACTGCTCTCTTTCATTAAGCTCTCTTGTGTAACCCTTTTGAAGGTGCCATGTTTCCTGCTAAAGACCCTGATTGCAACAACCCCTAAATCCCATACCTTAAGTCTACATGCCCACACAAGTAGATCTTAAGTATAGCTCTAAGGTCTCAATGTGATTAACATGTGATAAACATAATAAAAGAATCTTCAGATCCTCAAGAAAAGCAGGCCTACTTCTGACAGCACGATAGGCAAGAAATTTTCTTTGTGGTTACTCAGTGAGGTATAGTGACCCCATTGTTTTCTGTCCCACAAACCATCTCTAATCATTACTCAAATTTTCTTATCCACGCTCACTCTCTATTTGATCTGATCTAGTCTCACAGCTCTAAATACATTACACCGATGACTGCCAATATCTATTTCCAACTCTGACTTTTCCTTGAATTCCAGTTTTCGTTATTCAACTGCCTAACTGCTTATACTGGATACCCAATCGGCATCTCAAGCTCTGCAGGTCCAAAACAAATCTTTGAATGTTTGTTCCATAATCCTCTTTTCCTGTAAGAGGAACAGTGACGTGCAACCTCTGAGTCAGTGGGTGGTGCTCAAAGCCAACTTGATGATAGGAAGCGGTGTTTTCCAGACCCAACCCCCTAATTGGGAGCTGA
Source organism: Talpa occidentalis (assembly GCF_014898055.3). Classification (NCBI taxonomy): domain Eukaryota; kingdom Metazoa; phylum Chordata; class Mammalia; order Eulipotyphla; family Talpidae; genus Talpa; species Talpa occidentalis. The sequence goes on along the minus strand of NW_023602073.1, from coordinate 61,093,984 downwards.
TAGGAAGTTGGGGAGAAACTTGGGTTTTGAGCAATTAAACAGCTAGACTTTTTGGCAGTTTTACTACGGAGGTTTTTGGTAGCTAAACCACTGGCTTATGGTAGTTAAACTGTTGGGCTGTTCTTGAGTGTGGGAGGACCCACAAACTGGGGCAACTCAGTTCCCCTGGGTTTGCTGTTTCATTCTTAGTCTTCCTCCATTTTAGTAAAGTGCCCCATCATTTACCCCTCATGTTTTGGGGACAGATAAAAAATCCTATTACAGAAATCTGTCACCCTTAATTCCTTTCCCCCACACTCCACAACCAGTCCATCTGTATACCATGCTGGCTCTGATCTTCAAAATACATTCAGATTCTGACCAATTCTTACCACCTCTATCACTACCACTCTAGGTCAAACAGCCACTCTCCTCATACTGTAACTGTTTAGGGCAACTAGGGGAGCTAAAATGTCAAAGTTGGCATTGGTGGAGTCTCAGTTGTGTGCCTACAACTGCATCTTCAGGACACAGCTCAGGCTCAGGGTTCAACAACAACACAGTTTCAGAGGAGAGAGAGAAGGTGGGAGAAAGGAAAGAGAGACAGTGTCAAAGAAGCAGCAATGGTTTGAAGGTCTCAGCAGAGGTGCTACCACAGCAAACAGCAAGAGCAATCCTAAGGGCAGAATGGGCAGCATTGGACACCAGACAGGTCAGCACCAAAGGCAACAACACCAGGGTGTGGTGAGGGATGTATCAGAGGCAGGGACCAGTGTTATAGCTCTCAAAGGTGCTGGGCATAAAGCCAACAGCAGCCAGCTCTTTTGGGGATACCTAGCACAGGGCAATGGTGTCATTCAGCAAGTTATGGCAGAGGCACAATCAGAGATCAGGTCTGCAAAGGCATGGTGCCTGAGGGCTCAGTGTTACAGCTCAATGAAGTGTTACCACTCTAGACAAATCTGACTGCATCTTCAAGTCCTCTTCCAAACTCCACATAGGAAATGTTGGAGCCTGGCTTAAATACTCTCCAGGGTGATGGCCTTTCAAGCCTGATTGGTCATTTTAGTTGATTGGCACCCATGGGAGCTCCAGTCAGATTAGGAGGTTTACAATCCTATATTTGCATAACTTCCCTGGGAAGTCCAATCATATTGGAAGGTTTACAATCCTGTATTTGCATAACTGCCAAAAGGGGGTGAGGGGGAGATTTGCACCATCTGAACCTCATAACTGAACACTATGAAACAAGTGGGGGCAGGGCTCCAATCCGAGCTGTTTGATTAGTACTGATCAAGCTCTCATCAAATCAGTCCATTTTCAAGTCCATTTATCAATCTCCTGCAACCTGATAGTAAAGGGAAGAGCCTGACCCTTGCCCAGACTGGACCTGCATTGAGGTCAGGGCAGGCTCCTGGGCTGGAGGGCTCCAAGGAACCATGGCAAGAGCTAGTCTCAGAGGAGCCAGAGGCACCCATTGCCCTTCATGGGGCTGGGTTTAGTAATTTAGGAGGCTCTGCTTCATTGTTACTGTATCTGCTCCTAACTGGTTTACATCCTTCTACACTTGCACACTTCCAGAGCCCTAACTCTGGCAGCCAGCGTGAGCCTTTAAAAATATGCCACATAGGGCCTCCCCGGTGGCGCAGGGGTTGAGCGTTGGCTTACGAAGCTGCTCGCAGCCTCTACGGCACTGGTTCGAGCCCCAGCTGCTCCCCGGCCACCGGAGGAGGGTCCCACATGGCGCGCAGACCTCTCCTGCCGCCCGCTGCTCCCCTCAGCAGTGTACTTCGGTCCTTCTGCCTGTTCTGCTCCCCGCTCTGGCTCTGGTGAATTCTCTCACCCTCCCGCACTTCTGACTGTACCCAGTGCTTGTATAAATAAATCAATCAATCGTAAAAAAAAAAAAAATGCCACATCATGTCATCTCCTACTCAAAATCCTCTAATTGCTTACCATTATACTCAGAATTCAATAAAGTCTTCAGCATGGCCTATAAGAGATTCCATTACCTGGAACCTGACTACCTGTACATCTTTATTTCCTACCATTCCTTTCTTTCCTCCCTCCCTCTGCTCCAGTTATACTGTTTTACCCAATGTTCTGTGTATAGATCAAGCACACTACTTGAGGTCTCAGGACCTTTGCAGTTTCCTGACTGACTTTTCTCCACATATCTACATGCCTCAGTCACTCATTTCATTTAGGTGTCTGCTCAAATGGCAACTCTTTAGAGAACTCTTCCCTCATCATTGACTCTAAATAGCCCACCATTCCTATTTTATACTTTTTAAATAATCAGTAACAAATATAACATGTAAATAAATCAATATAAATATTAATAAAAATACATAGTTATGCAGTTGTCTATTTAGAATTTAAGAGCTAAGAACCGGGTTTTGTTCACCTCAGCATTCCAAGTGCCTGGTACAATACTCAACACAGTGGGTTTATTTTTTTTAAGATTTATTTATTTATGCATACAAGAACTGGGCTACAGGTCAGAGCTGCAGGGGGAGGGGTTGAGAGTATTCACCAGAGACAGAGTGGGGAGCTGAACAGGCACATTGACTGAAATACACTGCTGAGGGGAGCGGAGGGCAAGACAGGAGAAGTCTGCTGCATCATGTGGGTCACCTCCCTGGCCAGGGATCGAACTGGTGCTGCAGTGGCTGTGAATTGCTTCACAGTGCTGCCTCTTGATCTCTTGCGCCACCAGAGAGGCCCCAACACATCAGGTTCTTGATAAATATTTTTAAATGAATGTCTACATTTGAGTTTGTCTAGTTTCTTGACTCAAACTCAGCAAGATACAATAAATATTTGAGTTTCAATTATGAGTGACACTTAGCTAGATGCTTAAGAGCTTTAAAATCAAACAGTCCCTGACCTGAACTGTGGCCTTTTTGGGTGAGTACTAATTGGAAGACAAGGACGCCTTTGGGGATACTAAAAATGTTCATCTTCTATCCGGGAAGTAGTTATATAGCTGTTTACAAAAGCACAAACCTACTGAGCCAGACTCTTAAGATCTGTGTCTTTTAAGTGGCATCCCAGTCCGTCTATTTTAAGTTTCTGACCTATCTAGACACATCAACAAATAATTTCCATTGAGGCAAGAGCAGGGATAGAGGTCTGCACAGTGTCAGTTGTGAGAAAGCCACTCTCCAAGTGCTAAGATCGGCAGGTCCATTCATAGGAAAGGGCAGGCTTTATCCGGATGCCAGAGCTTCCCACAGACACTGGGACTTCTTCAAAAGCCCTGAGGACACCTTTAAAAAAAAAAGTTTGAAACTTTTTTTTTTTAAGATTTGTCTATACAAGAACTGGGGTACCGTCAGAGGCGGGGTAGGGTGAAAGAATTTACCAGAGACAGAGTGGGGAGCAGAACAGGCAGACGGACCGTAGACACTGCTGAGGGGAGCAGCAGGCGAGGCAGGCGAGGTCTGCCGCGCCATGTAGCTATCTCCCTGGCCGTCTGGGATCGAACCGGCGCTGCAGAAGCTGCGGACAGCTTCACAGTGCGGCGCTCAACCCGCTGCACCACCGGGGAGCCCCGGGACACCTTCTTAAGGACTGAAGGATGCCTGACCTGCTGGGGAGCGGATCCCTGAAGTGCGATAATGCACAGTAGAGCGTCCCTGGGAGGAGCTGGGGCAAGAGAGACCAATGGGGCGGCCTGCACGCCCTAAGTCATTTACCACATAGCCTGAGGAGGTGCACGCCGCGTTCACGCGTCTGGAGGTGAGCAGCACCGGTACCGACAGCCCAGTAACGTCACAAGCCCGCGCTGGGGCCCCGGCGCGCATGCGCAGCAATGAGTAGCTGCGACGCAGGCGCGCTCTGGTCCGGCGCGACGCAAAACGCGGGCAGGAGCCCGGCGGGCGGGCGAGCCGGCGCGCGCTTCCGGGCGGGCGCGCGTCATGGAACAGCGGTTAGCCGAGTTTCGGGAGGCTCGGAAGCGAGCTGGGCTGGCGGCTGAACCCAGCATTTCGAGCCAGAGCACACAAAGCTTGGGAAAGAAGTCGGAAGCTGCTACGACGCCAAAGGCAGCCCCGGGTTGGCTAAAACGGTTCCTGGTGTGGAAACTGAGGCCCGCGAGTGCCCGGGTCCAGCCCGGCCTCGCTCAGGTGAGACGAGGGAGGCTTGGCCCCCGGGACCCGGCTTCGTAGCCTCCCAGGAAACTCTGGCCGAGGCCACGCCCCAGCCCACGTGGCGGCTCCAGGCCTCGCCCCCGCCGAGGAGCGGCCCCGCCCACCACCGGGCCTCAGGCCACGCCCCCTCGCGTCTCGCGGCGGGCGGGGCTGTCGCGCCTGCAACTTTCTCGGGCGCTGGACGGCTTGTCCCCTGCAGCATGCTTTGCGAGATCTCCACGGCCGTGTAGAGCCACAGCCCCCTGCCAGTGCAGGGTACAAGTTCTTACGTGGCGGCTGATAAAAAGTGGCAGTAATTAAGGCTCGTTTGATTTCGCCCTTGGGCCATTTGCAGCCAGGAGCTCACCTAGCTGGTGCTTTAGAAATAGGGTTTGAATACAAAATTTGGCCAGTGCAGCCGGTAACTGCCGGTGAGGGCATAATGCTTCTGCAGCACTCTTGAGCTTTACAAGGGAAGCTTATTCAAGTTCGTAATGATTGTCCAAGGTGGGGAAAAAATTAGTATGATAGCCTTTTTACCGTTCAGGCTGCTTTGGTAATCTGTAATTTTGCAGATGAACTCATAAGTTTTGCCCTTGAGTAAAGTGACAGGTAACTTGCTTACGAAACTCGAGTGCCCGTGGGAATACAGGACAAACCTCAAATTAGTGCTTTTGATAAGGCCTTTGTTTCTTACAAGTGTATAAGAGCCAAACATTCTTTTTCAAAATTAAAATGGACTGGAGCCCAAGTGTACCTTACTCCTCTTAAAATTCTCCTAAGTTCATTTATTATTGTGCGACATCGGGTTTCAGGTATTTTTTTTTTTAAATCAAGGAGGACTTACTGTTACTCAATTTTAATTAGATATTAATCTCCAAAACACGCAGAGTTCCAACTGACTTGCAGAAAGAGTGTAGCAGGGTTCAGACAATCCATTTCCTTGCGTGCAGTTTGTCTCAGGATAACTTTATTGTTGATTAGAACTCACTGAGCACAATTGCTCAAGATTTTAGAATTGACTTCCCCTACCCTTTTTCCTCCTCGCAGCTAAAAAACAATATCTAACCCACACAATGAGTTTTTGACTGCACGTCTCATTTCCAAGGGAATGTGAGATCATTGAGTTGCCCCAGAGAAGCTGAGCTTGGCGATGCTTCTATTATTAAAAACCCAAAAAGCTGACATCCTGACAAAAGGGATGGCCAGCTATTCTTATTAATTACTCTCTTTTTCATAAGGAAGTCTGTCTTAAGCTCATTTTCATTGACTCAGTTATTCCTGGATTTGCTCTGGTATGAAAATTCTCACTGAATTTTTTTCTCTCTGATTTACAGTCTCTCTTTCTAATAACTTGGTGGCACACTATGGTTTGTTGGAGATTTCTTTAGCCTTCTCTTTGCAATTGCTGCTTTTCCGTAGTCATTGATGAGGAAGCCTCAACTTTCTCCTTCCACTCTCTGATTTCTCTTGGGGGAAAATAGTCCTCCCAAATAAATTATTTCTGCAACAAGCTGCAATCACTTTAGGACAAAAATGCTGGTAACTTTTTTTTTTAATCCTGCAGAAAGCTTTCCTCCCCAGCCAGGTCCCACACCAGCCTCCAGTACACCATCTAGTCCCCAGATTCATCCCCCACACACCTGTAGCTCCTTGCCTCCAAACTGGCTCTCATTGACTCTACTTTGGAGTCATCAGGCTAGTCACAACCTTGCAGTAGCCCCTGCTCCCCAAATCAAGAGTCCTCTTTTAATTTCTTCCTCGCCCTCACCATTTTTTCATTCAAGAGCATGCATCCATGCCCACTATGTCCCAGCTACTGTTCTAAATCCTGGGAGACAGTGTGGTCAAGACAAAGAAAGCCCTGCTCCCGCACAACTTGGATTTTGAGTTTGGGGATGTAGGGGAAGGTGGGCAGCGAACCAAAGCTCACAACAATGACTGCTATAAAAGGCAAAAACCCAGAATGCTGTGATAGTGAATGGGGACCGAGGGCAGCAGAGTTCTAGTTCAAACTGGGAAATAGGGAGAACCTCACTGGGGAGGTGACTTATCATAAAAAGAAACCTGGGACCTAAGCCAAGGGCACATGCGATGTCTTTATCCAGGATTCTAAGAGTAAAGGGAGCCAGCCAGGTGATGTGAGGGGGCAGGGGCATTCCTCTCATAGGGAACAACACATGCAAAGGCCCTGAGGCTGGAAAGGAGCTTGGTATTTGAGGAATAGAAATGCCTGCCCTAAATTGTGCCTCTGTGTGCTGTGACAACCCCAAACGCTCCTGCACACAGTTTTTACAGCTGAAGGTGAATTGCTAGTCAACCTAGAACAAATGCCAAAAGAGGCAGAGAAATTTCCACCTCCCCCCTCTCGCTTGTTTCCTTTGCCAGTTCATTTAACCTCTCCCTAGGTTTCTGATCCTTCCTTACTAGCTCCATAAAGCCCCTAATTATGTAAAAAGGGCTTCCCAGGGAGAGCATCCCAGGATCCTAGACCTCTCTGGCCTCTGCTTATCACTAACTGTGTCACTAGAGAAGTTAACATCTCAGTGACTTCCTTGGGAGCAACTAAATTGGGAGCAACAATGCCTGACTCCTGGGTTACAGGTCAGGCAGTCAATAAATGCCTGCCATGAACATTCTTCTTTTTATGCTTTCTGAATAATCAAATAAATTCAGTTTATTGTGGATTTCAAGTCATACATATTCAAAGTGTATTCTGTATCCATTAAGCATCATTTCCTCTGACTTCTGTGTCACACTCTAATCTGTGCCTGCTTCTTTCTCACTGGGCCTCCTGCATCAATGACTAACAATTTCCCTGCTTCTGCTCTTGCAGCCCAGAGTGGTTTTAAATATAAGTAGAATGCATTAGTTCTCTGCTAAGGCTTTCAGTGGTTTCCCATTTCCAGCATCTTTACCATAGCCTGCCTGGCCCTAAATGTTCTGGCTCCTACCCCCTCCTTCCTGCATCATCCCCAACTCTCCCTCTTGCCCAGTACACGGCAGTCACACTGTCCAGATAAGCCACCCTGATACAGTCCCTTCTTGAGCAAACAAATGCTGTCCACATGGGCCAAATCTGAAATGGACACTTGGCTTATTGACTAAATGGGAGGGAGGGGAGTGGTGTTGCTGATAGTATGTTAAGTGACTTTCCAATCTAACTGAAAAGATAATAATTACAATGTTGATGATTAAAAAAAGGCTCTAACAAAATAGAATTTCTAACAACTTAAATCTGATGACCTTTGTTTTTTATTGAGACCAAATAACATTTCTGGTTTCCTTTTAAATTTGTATGTGAAAAGTGTGGATATAACTGAGGAGGAAACAAAGTAAAAAGTTCAGCTGTGTATTGAGAACCTATGTGTGGTGCTGTGGTTGACTTTAGAGACATCTAAAGCCAACAAATGGCAGTCTTGGCCTCCTGCTGCTTATAAACAACCAAGGGACACCACAAGTAACCTTTATTGAAAGGGAAGATGACACATCCCAGTGAGAAACAGAGCTAGTTCCTGCTCTGGGTGGCAGGGGGCGCCCTCCCTGATAGCCCAGGGAGCTTGGGTATGCTAAGAGATTACCCATGCTTGCAAAAGGGAAGGCCAGAAGTTGAGCAATGGAGAGGAGAGTAAGACCAGTTGGAGTAGAAGGTTTGTTTATGGAGTGATAGATGGTGGATGTGTTGGACAGGAAAGCTTTTAGACCATTGTTTTTCAAACTTTAAATCATGACCTTTAAATCATGGTGATGTCAATTTAGAGGATCTTGTCTCTCATTAAAAATAAATTTTAAAATAATATGAGCTTCACGTAGAGTAAGGTTATTTGTTGAAGGTGCTTCACATGTAGTGAGGGGTGTGTGTGTGTGTGTGTGTGTGTGTGTGTGAGTGTGTGTGTGTGTGTGTGTGTGTGTGTGTTGGGTTTGAAAAATACTAGCCTAGAAACCAAGCTCACTAAAGTTGCCCAGGTAGCTTTTAGCACCTGGCAAAGGGGCTGTGTCCTGGCATTTCTGTCAGTTCAATAAATGGAAGTTCTTGGTTTCTAGCCCAAGGAAACTGGATTTTCATCAGTGGCAATAGAAATTTGGTGAAGGTTTGTGTATGAGGTTGAGGGGCATTTCAGGAGATTCACCAGGCAGCTGCTCATAGGATGATTTGGAGCAGGAAGAGATAAGAGATGGGGTGTCTAGTTAGGGGGTACTGCCTTGGACCTGTATAGAATGGTCACGGGGAATGGAGCTGATTGTGTTTAGTGTGTGAAAAGGTTTTTTGTTTCCTGTCTCTGGTATAGTTGAATGGTAGTCTCCGTCTTAGAATCATGTCACTCAAAAAGCTCATCTAATCAAGTTGGCAAAAATATTGACACTGATGGTGCAAAGCTGTGTGTGACTGATGCGTTTCAGTTTCCAGGAAGTTTCTGTAGGAGGCCCAAAGCAGCTCTGACTAGCAGCCGACGAATCTGAGGAAATGTCTCTCATGAATGGGAGTCTCTCTGAATGCTGTAAGGTTTTTTTGGGGTCACATCTCAGTGCTGATCTGTTTGATTCAGTCGGAGCAAGGCGCGTGAGCTCTTTGGAGATGGTTGTTTTAGAGAGCAGGGCAAGAAACTAGAAATCAATGAGCCGGAAGCCTTCCCAGGGCACTGAGAAAGGCCTCTCCAGATTTGTTTAGCTTCTCTCAGCCCCACTACCCTTTAGTCTTACTTTTGTTTGTTGTGTCCTAGGAGGCGACTCAGCCTGGGAGCAGCTTGTCACCACCACCTCAGAACACAGCCGTTCCCCCACCCACGCCACTGGACCAGTCTCTCCTGACCAAAATCACCTTCTTGAAGGTTCTCCTCTGGCTGGTCCTCCTGGGACTATTTGTGGAACTGGAATTTGGTCTGGTTTATTTTGTCCTGTCCTTATTCTACTGGATGTATGTGGGGACACGAGGCCCAGAAGAGAGGAAGGCCGGCGAGAGGAGCGCCTACTCGGTGTTCAACCCCGGCTGCGAAGCCATCCAGGGCACCCTAACTGCCGAGCAGTTTGAGCGGGAGTTACTTTATAGGCCGCTGGAGGGGAGATAGGGCCCAGCCGCTGTCCTGCATCCCTGCCACCTCAGACACATTCCGACTTGGGGACAGACTTGGGGGTTCCAGGTGCCGGAGAGGAAGGACAGCTGGTGGGTTAGCGAGTGACCTCGAGTTTCTTCTTCAGTTTTTCTGTGATCTGCTGCTGCAGTTCTATCCTTGAACAGCTTCTCTTTGCTTTTGTTGAAACTCCCTGAAAGACACTGTGGGTCTGATGCAATTTATAAAACTTGCATACTCAAGAAAGAGATCACCGATTATTTGAGGTGATTTTTAGAGTGCTAGAAAGGCATTGGGGAGAAAATTGTTTAAAATATCAAACTGTTTAAAGTAATGGTTTTGCATACATCAAGACTGTGTATTGAAAGTAAATGTTCTCCTTAAGACTTAATATTTATAGCATTTTTTCCCTTGAAAAGTTTTAGGTTGTGAGTTTGTTTGCTTGTTTACTTTTGCTTCTTGCTTTAAGTCTTCCCATTTCAGGTATTAATGGTATTGAAAAATAAAATTTCTTTAAAGCAGCTGCTTTCAGAAAAGGCATGATCATTGTCAGTGTGTGTCTTCTACTCTCTTCAGTTATCTCCACCACCCCCCCCCCCATACACACACACACAGAGTAAAGAAAGAGAAGACAAAGTCCTCAGTGACTGGGGTAGGGAGAGATTTCACAAAGTCAATATTGGTAGATTTGTTATGTGGACACTAATGATAAATTCAAAAAGAAAAACTTTTGAGTGTGTGCAAAGGGGAACTCTGGATGTGGGACTCCACTTATTGGCTACTGATTTTCTGAAGCTTCAGAGTAAGCAGGCAGGCCCTTTCCCTGTGGGCCTCTGGCGAGAAATTCTGTAGATAGTGATCATCAAGCACGCTTTCAGTGTTCCTCCTCTGGGACAAAGTTAGAGTCTGGGTTCATTAAACATGGGCAAAGTAAGCCATTGAGTTCTTTTTTTGTTGTTCATACTGATGAGTAAGCAAACTCTGGATTTAAAACTTTTTTTTTCAAATTGATGATTTTAAGAAATTAATCCTTCAGTTTGTTTATAACCTCAGACTTCAGTTACTATGAAAGTAACTAATATTTATGAGACTTTACTGTGTAATAGAGGTCTTTTGTTGTTCTTTGTTCATTCTTGCCCAATTTACTTATTATTAGTAACTCTGTGCTCATTTTCTTTCTTTTTTAAAAGATTTATTTATACAAGAACCGGGGTACAGGGCAAATGTGTGGGAGGGTGAGAGGATTCACCAGAGACAGAGTGGGGAACAGAACAGGCAGACTGACAAAATACACTGCTGAGGGGAGCAGCGGGCGAGACAGGAGAGGTCTGCCGTGCCATGTGGGACCCTCACCTGTCGGCGGGGATTGAACTGGCACTACAGAGGCTGCGGACAGCTTCACAGTGCAGCACTCAACCACCTGCGCCACCAGGGGAGACCCTAACTCTGCTCATTTTCAATTGAATTTTTATTTAGTGAATGCCAGGAGACTTTTGATATAATAATGAAAAAAGTGAACATATTCCGAGTTCTTCTAACATTGTAATACAATAAGAGACTGAGATGCTTTATTTATAGAAGGAATTACAGGAGGAGATGTTTAGCTATAAGAGCGTGTTCTCATTACTCACACGTAGTAGCTGACTAGCCCCATGTGTTTCAGCCTTGTTGAATAGTCTTCTGATAAGCATGGCTTCTCTCTCCAGGCCTTGAGTGATTAGGAGTCTGGCTATCTCTCAGAGCCACCCAATTAAGCAGATTTCCCTTTAGCTCACAAAGCAGTTTTTCTTCCATGACTTCTATCTGAACTGGACCTGTAGAAAGTATGGGAAGCAGGCAATTCCCTTTTAAACATGAACATTTGTGTTGTATTTAAGATACATGATTTTCTTTGCTGATTAATTTCCTTGAGGTTTTCTTCATTTCCCAATGTGTAACTTGGGCTTTTCTGCTTCATAAAAGCCAAATACAAGGGAGAAATATCCCTAATCAACTATTCACTGCAATCCTCAGGGCAATAAACATTGTTCTAGGAAATAATATGCATTTTAAAATACATATGTATATATTTGGGGAGAAAATGATTTAAATATATATATATAATTCAAACTTTCCCCTAAAATGAAAGGCCTGTAACTGAATTAGGGACATTCGATTCAGTTAGTAAACCCAGCAAGGTAGGAACTTCTTTTAAGCATAGAAGATACTCAACTTTGGAGTGGATCTCAGTAGTGTTCTTTGAAAAACAACTTTTATAATGAGGTGGCACCTAGGTTGCCTTAAGCCCGTCTTTCATGGAATTTTCTTTGAATGATGTGTCACCTCTTCATGCCTGCCTCTTCCCGAAGGTTACATGAAATGAGACCATTAACTTCTAGGAACAGTGACAATTAAATGCTTGACGGGGAGGAGAAGGAAGGACAGTTCGTATTTGCTTGCTGTTCTTATCAGACCATTAAGCTTTAGGTGCAGTCTTGATTTATTGAATTTAGAAGGCCTATTGATCTCGAAATTTCTGCTCGGGACCTGACCATTAGCCTGGCAGGCAACTTCCATTAAAAGCTGCTTCTATCATAAGGGAATTTGAAATCTTAGAGATGTGTGCAGTTCCTGTGATGGCCATGTCATGGAGAGCTTGGTTCTGTCCAAGTCTGAGAATATTCACATTATCCCATCTTGCCTATTCACAGAACTGTTAAATGAGCCTCTACTTGTAGGGCTGAAAGTGACCCCAAAATGATTTCAAATGCCTCTCCCCTGCTTTGGGCAGGGTCACATTTATCCCTAAAGTTTATTTTTTCTTCTAGTGATCCCGAAAGAAGAATCCAGGTATAAGATTAGGGTACTTCCTAGATTTTTTATGGAAATAACCTTTGCCATCCTCCCTGTCACTCCAGATTATTCTCATCTCAGTAGACATGAAACACCATCCAGACTGGTTAGCCATTGCCCAGTTGTTATTTTTTAAGATTTATTTATGCATATAATAACTGGGGTACAGGCCAGAGGTGTGTGTGGGGGGGAGGGGATGGTGAGAGGATTCTCCAGAGACAGAATGGGGAACAGAACAGTCAGATTGATTTAAATACACTGCTAAGGGGAGCAGCGGGCAACTCTGGAGAGGTCTGCTGCGCCATGTGGGTCAGCTCACTGGCCAGGGATTGAACTCGTGCTGCAGTGGCTGCAGATAGCTTCATAGGTTGCATCTTAATCCCTTGCTCCACCAGGGAGGCCCCGTCATTGCTATTTTCTCTTAGTCCTCTCTGTTCTTCAGGCTACATCATCCAAGTTGTACTTTTGGTACATCATTTTCAAGCTAACCCTGACCTATTCTGAGGGTTCCAGGTCTGGGGCGAGATGAACGTCCTGTTGGTAGGTGCAATGAATATTTCTTAAAAGCTCTGGATTTTACCAAAGATGATTTAGGCATGTATATTTTGTGGTATTAAGATTGTGCTTTGAATATAGGATCTTCCTCATTTTCTTTTCAGACTGATCTGTATGTTAAAATTGCACCCCAAATCCCCATACTAAAAAAAAAAAAATTCAAAAAATGACACAATTGGGCAGAAGAAAGTCAAAGTCTGTGTTTTTGTTTTCCGTCACACACTCTTACAGAATTACAGTTCACATAAATATAGGTTAACCCCTAATTGCCAGCAAATATTTGTAGGTACACTGGGCCTGTCACTGCTGGGGACCCCTAAATAAACTTACAGAGTCTGAGTCAGTTTTGAGAGTCCCATGATGTGGGGTGGGGCTGGGATGCTATGGAGCATCTTACCACCAGGGGGTAGCATAGAGCTGCCTCTGTACGTGGTGGCTTCCTTCACCTCACACTTCATAATTAATGTAATGTGGAAACCCCCCTGGCATGTTTATCTGAACCACTTGCGCTGCTTCTCCTGGCAATCCTTTCACTTTAAGATTCACAGAGGAAAGGGCTCATCAGAGGTCCTGGGAATGGCATAGAAAGCTATCAGAAGTGATTTAAACATGTTTTAAAATAAAACAACAGTCCCCCTCTAGACTCAGAGGCTGTATTGCACCGTGTTTGTCCACATCTGAGCTTTGTCAGGACAGGGGGAGAAAAGACCAGGAGCTGGTACAACTGGCAGGGATACGCAATCCCTAAGCCAAAGAAAGCAAAATTTGAACTGTGTGCTTTGCTTTTTGTCACACAAACTTTTATATCACAACATGGGAGCGCTGAGCTGGATGAAGACCTGGATCTCACTTTCAAAACATTGTCAGAGAAGACAAGGTGAGTACCTAGAGCACAATGCAGATGTTCACACAGCTGTGGGGAAAGGGTGCAGGGAGGGGCTGTCAGAAGTGATCACTAGCAAATCTAAATTTTATACTGTTTAACATTGTCACTTTTATGTGAAAAATACAAATTTTCCTGAAGTTATGGAGGAAGGTTGTGAAAAGTATGTTCTGTGACCACCTGCATGAGAATCTCCTAGAGCAATGCTCAAATGTAGGTTCCAGGCCTCCACCCACTCAGAATGACTGGAGGTAGGACCTCAAGAATCTGCGATTTACCAGCCTCTCTGGGGTCATCTCCAGCTCACTGAAAATCTAGAGCCTTCAACATAAATCATAAATGTTAAAATAGGAAGAGAATTTCATGATCAAGAGTGCCAAGCGGAATCTTACAAGGGACACACAGCTCACCATTTTCAGCCTGTTGTTTTGGAACACCAATGCTAAAAAGAAACATATATGTGGCTTCAAAACAATGAGGAACAAATTCCAAAGACAGCTCAGTCATTAATTATAGTAACCACTGTAAGTAAAGGGGCTTTACTTTAAAAATAATTTTATATTAAATTTATAATTTTTTAAATTTAATTTAATAATTAAAAATAATTATTACATAAGGGAGTCCACTCATTTTAGAACATTTTGGAAATGTAGAAAAGACTATTTTGCTTTTGTATTTTCACGCTTGTATTTCAGAACTCACATGGACATGGGAGACAGTCTCTCCCATCATCACATTTGTTCTTTCTCTAGACTACAAATGATATAAATAAACTTCTGTCCCCCTTCTTTTTTTCTTTTTTAGAATTTGGGCTTTGGGCTTTATTTATTTACCATTACCAAAAAAATTTGCAATTTTCATGTAAGAGAATGATGTCCAGTTTTCATTTTTAAAAGATCACCTAGGCTAGCACATAGAGAGTAGATTCTCTATGTCATTCATTTATTCATCTGTCTATCCAGCTTCCGTTCATCCATCCACCCACATCCCATCCAACCATCCATCCATCCATCCAGCACATAATCTTTGCCAGACCTAGTCCTGATCATATAGAAACAATGCAAGCCCTTTTCTCGGGAGCGCACAGACAGTTAAAGTACAGTGTACTAAACAGTATGAGAATGGGTCTTTTAAATGAAGTCCTTAGCATAGGAAAGGGATATCAAACCATTCAGGGGCTCAGGAAAGGCTTCTGAAGACAGTGACAGAAAGAAAGCTCCTTGCTTACTTTTTTCTTTTTTAGGAGTTTGAGTTTTATTTGCATGCACCTCTGGAGCAGATAGACTTTGTAGATCAGACTGTCTCTGGCACAACTACTCAACTCTACACTATTTGTAAAACCAGGCAACTTGACCTATTCCATTGTTCCCTTTGCTGAGGACTCGTTTTTCTGGAGCATCCTAGGACCTGTTCTCTTACTCCATCCAGGCCTCAGGTGTCACCTCATGAGAAAGGCCTTCCCTGACCGTCCAGTCTTTTTTTTTTTTTTTAATTTATTTATTTATGCATACAAGAGCTGGGGTACAGGCCAGAGGTGCAGGGAGTGAGAGGATTTACCAGAGACAGAGTGGGGAGCAGAATAGGCAGACTGACTGAAATACATGCTGAGGGGAGCAGCGGCTGAGACAGGAGAGATCAGCTGTGCCAAGTGGGTCAGCTCCCTGGCCAGCCGGGGATGGAACTCATGCTGCAGAGGCTGCAGACAGCTTCACAGTGCTGTGCTTAACCCCTTGTGCCACCAGGGAGGTCCCGTCCAGTCTTTTGGATCCCTAAGTTTCCATGTCCCTTTCTGCCCCGCTCCTAGGGTGAATACTACATTTCATTGCCTTATTAATACTATTGATCATATTTTTATAATTCCTAGAGAAAAACCTAGGTGTTAACAGCAGAGTACTTTTATACGTGTAGCAGATCATGACAGCGACATCTCTAACACAGAAATAGCTTTGTTACATGGAATTGTTTTAATCATATTCCCTCTAGCAACTTCCCCCCCGAGATTTGGATCGAGGTTGGCAGTGCCAAACATATCTCATGGTGACATGGCACAGAGTGACATGAAACTATTGCCTTGTTCTAAATCTTCATCGTTGAAAAAAGAATGTCTTTGATTCTTCTGGCTCTTGTGGATGATAGCAGCTTCGGCCCCACTATGTCACTTTCAAAAACTTATATACAAAGAGAGCATTTCCTATATAATTTTCATGTTTCTCATAAGCAGGGGAAGCCTCATGGTGTAATAAAAGACCGGTACTGGGTGACTGGGAGAACAGGAGAGACTTCCTGTGGAAAGATGAACGTATAGGACATTTGGGTCAGAAGATGATCAGGTGCTGGAGGATCCAGCCCAAAGGTGGAGAGAGAGTTTCAGAGGAGTCCATACAGGGCATCTGTGACCTCACTGCCCAGTCTTTCAAAATCTACACCAGTGCATCATTTTGATGGAGCTGAAGACAGTGTCCTATGTGGGCCACCGGCACATAGGCTACATGAGCTGCCCATGTCATCGTGCAGGTGACTCCAGTCTGGGCCCATGGCTGGGCTTCTGTGGCTTGATGTGCTCTCAGATGTCTGCACCATGGGCCTGGCCAAACCATGTCTGCATCACGGACATGGCAGAAAATCTCAAGTGACCCCAGCCAGTGAAGGAGCCTGAGAGCAGGGGCTCCCCTCCTGCTGGAAGACAGGCTGGACCTGAGAAGCAGGCAGAGATCCAGGTGAGGCATGTGCCAGAGAACTGCTGCTGCAGCTGGTTCTGAGACTCTGTGGATGTGGCATATTTCCTGACCTCGTGGCCGCACCAGGCTTTGGCTCACAGGCTTCATGTTCTCTACCGATTTCTTCAAGAAAGTATATTGGTTAAATCCCTTGTTTTAGCATGGTGTTCGGGATATTTTTCTCGATTGCTAAGACTATGCCAACACAGTATAATTCTTAATGTAACGCAATTCTTTTATAGACAATGAGTATACAAAGGTGCCTTTCCTTTGTACTTTTAACTATGCTTTTCAAAAGATGCCGTTGGAAGGACACAGATTTCGCTTAATCAGAATGAGATGGCTTTTCTTTGGTGTGTGTCTCCTACATTTTGGTTTTCTAGTCTCCATTTCCCACACCAGGCTTTGAAAAAGGAAAGAGCTTGAAGGTGGTTTCACTGTAAATTGGCATTTAATTGGTGAGTACCACCAGCGGGGTTCAATAAAAATCTAAATTCAATTGCCTAAGAATCTTGAATGTTCTGTAACTCTCTGGAGGGTCAAAACCACGGTGGTTAGACCCCTGTCCCTTCAAGACAGAAAATGTGCGTAATCGCTTATAGATTGTGGAAGATTGGACCTTAAAGTAACTAACATCTTTTTGTTGTGGTTATTCAATTTGTGTAGTTATGTTCCTTAGTCCTGAACTGTATTTCTAATTCTGCCTTAGGTCATTAGAATAGGAAAATCTTCTGTAAACAATATTATTTCAAGTTAAAAAAAAAAAAAAAAGGCTTGCCAATCCCCTCCAGGTATTACCAGCCTGCTTCAGCTCCAGAGCAGTGTTTGGGTTGCTGGGTTGGGACTGCTTGTTTATAATACTCACCTATTGATTTTATTCTTGGAGATTGTAACACAGATAAATACTGACGTCTATTGGCCCTATAAGAGGCAGGGCAAGATTAATTCATCCTAACACTGGTGGCCTGTATAGTGCGGGAATAATATGTTGCCTTTACTCTAGGCAGTGAGTCTTTTCCTCCTTCTAAAATCATTGTGTTAGTTAAAATGAGCCTTTTTACCAAAGAAAATAATCTGTCACAGTTCGGGATTAGAGGACTCAGGAGAACAGGGGAAGAGCTCAGATTTATGGAAAAAGGACTTAATAACATTGACTAGAGATAGGGCTCCTAACCTAGCTGCCTATAAATAGCTTCCCAGTTGTAATTCTCATTCATTTTTCCACCTCTGCAATTTCCTTCTTTCTTTTACTGCAGCTTTCCCTGCCCCACCCCCCACAAAGATTTAATCAGTGTGCTGCTTTTATTTACTTTTCTTATGTTCTGTTCTCTTCAGCATCTCTACCCTTCCTACCACTGGGGACAATTTCTATTCCTGTTTTGTCCTAATATTCAGTCTATTTTCCCATCTCCAACTATCTGGCTAATTTTGTTATTTATTCCAGCTTGTATTGTGTTTTTTTTCCCCCTTATTATCTTTAATAAGGAAGACCCCACTGTTTTCAGTATTTTTCTTTAGTGGGCAAGAGAGAGGAGGGGAGGGAAAGAAGGAAGGAAAGGAGAGAAGAGAGAACTGCATGTGTTGCTGCACCGGCTTTTTTTTAGGATTTATTTATTTATGCATACAAGAGCTGGGGTACAGGCCAGAGATGTGGAGGCGGGGTAAGAGGATTCACCGGAGACAGAGTGGGGAGCAGAACAGGCAGACTGACTGAAATACACTGCTGAGGGAAGCAGCGGGTGAGTCAGGAGAGGTCTGCTGCGCCATGTGGGTAGCTCCGTGGCTGGGGATCGAACTCATGCTGCAGTGGCTGCAGATAGCTTCATAAGTTGCGTCTTGACCCCTTGCGCCACCAGGGAGGCCCTACTTCATAATTCTATGAGAACTCAGCCCTTCCCATCTGTGGGAAACCAGTATTTTCTATTGCATGTGAATGTAGGTGAGTGTGAAGGTCAAGCATTCTCATTTGTTTTCCCTGTGGCTGGGCCTCAGCAGAGGCTCTCCTTATCCTTTCTTCAGGTTGGAGATAAGCCCTATTAAGCCGAAGTGCACCCTCTTTTCCTGAGGTTGCTTATACCTGACTTATACCATCCTACGAATGTGCTGGTCATAATTGGTTTGGGCAGGTGTTTTCCTGGCGGCAGGGAAGGGAGAAAACCCTCCAAGCACCATCTTGCTCCTGCTTTGTAGCAGGGTAAAGACACACACAGGTGAGGAAGATGAAAATCGTGAAGATGAAGAAAGACAATAGAGGAGTGAATGAAGTCGAAAACAAGATTGGTAGATATTCTGTTTGCAGATTCTAGGAGTTGGCTAATTTGTGTTTGTTCTCAGAGTAAGAATTATGATGTTTGAAGGAGACCATTACCACTCTTTTAAAAAGGTGTGTTTAAGGAAACTTTAAAATAAGTACATTGATTTTCAAGCAGTAACTGAAATGGTAGAGGAATGAAGGAGATTTCTGAAGTTCCTCTGCTCTTCTGTAAGAGTGAGTTGTGAATTCAGAGACCGAGCGATTATTTAAATTAGAGAAAATTTTGTTTTTCTGAAAATGAATCTCTGAACAGCAGCTCCATTCAAATTCTGTAGCTGCTTTGCAAACAAGGTTTGTGCTTCTATGGCATTTTTTTTAAAAAAATGGATTTAATGGACTGAGTTTATTTAGACGGGGGAGATCAAATGAATGAGTGGAATGAGAATACACATCCAGTTTGGCCGTCAATCATTGTTTAAGCCACTCGACCACCCAAGTTCTCTAATTAAATGACTTTGCAGTCCCTGTACAGAGGCTGCGATGGATAAATTAGTACTCGGTAAGTGCTTTGAAGATGAAAATCACGATATGAGTAATGAGCGAGGTTTTTTTTTCCTTGGGTTGGAAACAGCATCTTTTGTGTTTTCCACTGCACCGTGAGTCACCTAGGTTGACATTGCAGAAAACCTCCTCTTCCAAAGGAAGAGCAAATGAGACACAGTAATGACAGGCTTTTATTTGATTTAAAGGCAAATTAGGAAAATGCCTGAGCCTGTTCACATCTGTACAAGGAATTATACACCACACACATTTGCTACCTATAGACACAGGTCATATCTTACATGAATTTATACATGAAGGAATAGCATGAAAATTATCATGTTTACACATTCATGAAGAGCAAACATCCCCCAAGAGCACTACAGACAGAAATCCAGCTTTATCCTAAGAGCGTGGCTCACCTTTTCTTGGTGCATTTAGAGATCTATGTAGAACCCTCTCCCAAACCAGTGTGATGCTGAGGTTTATCTTCTTTGAGAAGGTAATCATTATTTTCAGTTGGAGGGACTTAGAAGAACTGCAGATTTATAAGTAAAGTGTGAACTGCTTAGCAAGATCCAGCCCTGTCTGTCTGGAGGGGTAGATCTTGCCTGTTAGAGATTATGTCTGCAGACTCGCCTTGCAAAGAAGCGAGAAGCTAACTTGTTCTTTTGATATTTGTTCTTTGCCAGGAACTCTTCTCACCACATATATTCATTCTCCATTATATCTGTTTCCCTTCTCCTGGACTGCACTGATGCTGTGCTGATTAAGCTAGATGGTCCAGGTTGCCTAATTACTGATACCCTGACAGGCCCCATTGGAGAGGTCACAGAGCCCCAGTGTAAGTCAGGATCCAAGCTGCTGGCTGCAATGCTCCCCGCTGCTCCAGTGTGGGAAGGCGGTACATCATTTTCAGCCCTGGCAGCGCCTCACTCTCATCTGCACCCCCAAATTAGTCACAGCTGAGATATTGGCATTCACAGCACACCTGGCAGGGTCACCTCTTACTGAGGCAGCAAGAGGAAGATTGAGGGGAAGCTCATTTCAGGGATGGGGGTATGGAGAAGAAGGTGGGAGGATGGAAGCATCAGAGGGAAAATGTACCACTGCAAGATGAAACCCCGAAAAACTGGCTAAAATGACCAAAGGGAAGGAGAAAAAAACTCTTCCCTCTGGTAATGTCACATGTAGGTGAAATCCAAGAGATGTTAGGGAGTTAATTGGAAAACAATTATGCTTATCTGCTTCCTGCCAATCTGTACCCACTGACAGAGCAGAAGTAATTATAGATACTGTAGACACACTGTGGCATTAAGTCAAGTGTTTGAAATTATCCTGCTTAACAACGTTTCCTGACCCGCCCCTCTGTGGGACTAGAGGGCTGATCGGAGGGAGCCAGCGGGCCAGCGGGTAACACCGCAGGGGCCGAGTGATGTTGTTTGCACAAGTTTCTCACATTGGACCATTTTCTTTCTCCAGCCATAAAAAGGAGGAAAAGTTTGAGCTGATACTAATTTGGTTCTGTTGAATATTTAGTATGTCATTCACATAGCTGCCTTAGCAGAGTGAGCTGACGTATTTTATTTGAGGGTTTTTATAGAGTTTGCCTCATACGAGGCAAAAGCAGGGTCAGCACTGTAGATTATAATCAATTCAGTGGAAGGAAAACAAACCTTTGGAATATATTTTGCCTTCCCTGAGCACGTCTCAGGCATTAGCAATAATGGGAGTCCTGTCTGTGCATGGAGACGGAGCATCTACTGCTTGGGCCCCCACCCAGCCTCACCCTGGTTGTGCGTCCCACTGACCTTCACAGTGGGTGTGGTGCTTTGGGCTCATCCTCTCTTCACTCTATGCAACTATGCACAGTGTCACACCACACACACACACACACACACACACACACACGAGTTCTCCCTTGTAGAAGAGACAGGGGAGAATGGTGATGAAGCTGCTGAAACACGGTCCACACCCATGAGGAGGCAGCCTTTCAGGGCATGGGTGTGAGCTGACTTTGTTTGCCCTTTTTGGTAGCTGTGCCTGTTCTGCTTGGCTAATGTTACCCAGTTTGCCAGTCTTCTCTAACTTCAGGGAGGACTGGAGATACAAAGGGGAGGCTCAGGACCTTTCTTGAAGTTGAATTTTCAGTCCACTCTGGGTTGCTTTGATGCCACTTCTTAAATAACACAGCTGCATTAGAAAAAACATTAAGCAAAGCCATGCCAGGAGTGCACTGCATTTCCTATCTGAAAAGGCTCCTTTGCTCTTTCTGAGTATGCATGTGTTGTTATGTACTTCATTTCTTAATTTTAAGACAAGGATGAAAGAGGAACTCGAGTAGAGATATAAAGCACACCGTCTCCTCCTCTCAGCAATGTAAATCATTGAGGAGATGGCACCTTCACCATCCACTGTGTCTGGCATTGCTACTGTGTTTCCATTAACGGAAACTCCAGATAATGCTGTGAACTGACTTTTACTTACAGTATCTCTGCTGTTTGTATTTTCCTCCTATCCTTCCCAGTCTCTCACTGGATTGGGAGGGAGCAGTTGGATTGGGTCTAGACCAGCTCAACCATTATCTAGCACTGTGACCTTGGGCAGGTCACCTCTGTAAGCCTCACTCCTCACTTCTCTGATCAGGCAAGTTATTCACTGTTATGAGTCTGCAAATTTCAACTGTCTGATTTTGCACTGAGGCAATTGAAAATAATGCCCATAATCTGGAAAGTTGCTTTAAAGGGAAGGCAACTTTGCAACCAGTTCTGTGATTTTGCTGCTCCAAAGATTAAAATGACAAAAATGAGTTGGAAGGATTTAAGCCCCTAACAAATTTGGGGGAGCTGGCCAGGGTGCTGAACTCAGATTCATGACCATCATTAGACCTTGCATGCTGTCCAGCTCACACGTAGCACCTACATCCTGCTGGCCAGGAACAGGACGGAGGCAGGCAAAAAATTTCTCAGCAAGTGCCAGGCTCATGGCATCAGACATGTAAACAGCTAGTGGAATTTCAGAGTACATTGCATTCCCAGACCTGTTGGAGCTATATTTGGCTTAGGAGAGTTTGGGAATAGCTTGGGAAGAATATACTGCCATTCAAATGAATATTAATAGTGTGGGTCTCAGAGTAAAGAAAATATTTCTTCAGTTCTATATCTGGTGTGTATCTGAGAAAGAAAAAGTTCCTTAGTTAAAAGGCTTGGGGGTGTGGAGGGTGATAAGCCTTCTGAAACCAGGGATCACTAGTACCAGTTGGGAAGTCTATTCATGGTTTCAACCAAATTTTCTGAACTTCCAGGTTTCTAACTAAACACTTCCTCCCCATAACTTCTCAACAATTAATTTCTCACAGACTATAACAATCTGACTTTTTCAATCTTAATTTCTCACAGACTATAACAATCTGACTTTCTCTCTAATACACTATGGTGTATTTGTGATTCTCAAAATCTTCAAGGTTATCCAAAACTTGCACCAGAGCTATACCCTGCATCAACTGGCCACTTTTGGAGCCTCCCCACTGCCAAGAGAAAGTCAAGTTACCTCCTGGTAACTCTGCCCTTTTTCTTATTCTGGGGGCCAGGGGTGAGGGGTGAGGTTGGAGGGGTGAGTTTGGAGGACTCCAACTCTACATTTTTCCAGTCAAAGAGGCCATCTGTGCAATTCTCTTCTCTAGCCTGAGGTCCAACTTCCCTATTAACATACACACAACACTTCGCTGAACCTGAAGTATAAGAAATTTTCTGCTTGATGTATTTTATATCCCATTATTATTTCTCCTGCATAACACATGCCTCTCTTAGGGGCACAGGAGAATGTATCTGGTGGAAGCCTCTGGGGGAAGGCAACCAATCACTTACAAAAGAGTAGGGAGAGACTCAACTCATAAAAGAAATCACCCAAAGCCTTTCCCACTGCCTTCCCAGGAGGCCCAGATTCCAGAGTTCTCTCATGCCCAGAAACTTCCTCTGCATCTATAATCTCAGCTGCCAGCCTCCTTGGGATGGGTGATCCCCTTTAGTCTGGGTCTCTGCAGTACTGCTATGTGTCTGCTTTCTTACTGTGCCCGCGGCAGGATTGATGGGTTTGCCTCAACTATCCTCTCTGCTGCTCATTCTTTATGAGATAGGACTGAAGCAAGGTAAACACTAATTAGCTCAAAAATCAATTACTACTTCACTCCCCCAAACAACATCACAACCACCACAATGATTTAGTTCTTATTTCAGCAGGTGTGAGAAATCAGAATTGCACATTTACACAGATTGTTCACAGCAATAAAATGAAAAACAAATAAAGCACATATAAAGCTCCCTGGTTGGAAAATTTCTCCCTGGTGACAATGGGAGTGGATGGTTTCCCCGGAAGCATTTTTCTTGGTCACATCCCCTAATGACAGAGGGTGCACCAAACTCCCATGTATGATACATAGTCCTCTCACAAATAAAAAGTATTTCTGTGGAGATGTGGAGGCAATCTCTTTCAGTCCCCTGGGTCCCCAACAGCGGAGGTAATCTACACCCTCTGTGTGAACATCCCCAAAGTTCCCTAGGTGAACCCCAGAACCTTGAGCATCTTTAGATACCCAGGGTCAGATCATCAGTGGTGGGCCTGCCTTGGCTCCCTGGGCCTGGTGGAAACAGGCACCAAAGTAACTCAAAACACCAGGGGAGAAGCGGGTACCAGCAAAAGAAAGCTTCAGGCACCTTTCCAATGTTTATTCTCCACACCATCCACAGCCATGTCTAGAAATAGCTGCTGGTGGCCCAAACAAAGGCCCCAAAGAGAAATTGGGTGGAAAGACAAGGGAACAAGACGAGGGAGATAAGCAACCCAGACCTACGAACAGCTTCTGTTAGTGAGAAGCAGATAGGGGTAGTGACCCCAAACTGGAGGCAAGCACTTCTCACAACCCCCAACCTGTGCCTCTGACCGGGATTTATCAGAGCCACCTCCTACTGCAAGCCCTATGCCCACTAATAAGCCATTGACCTTGAGTTTGAATTTGGGCTGATTTGCTGCTCTGTCTGGGGGAACCCCAGGGGCCTTGTGGCTTAACGGGAAGAAATCCTCCTCATTTTAGCAGCAATCGTTTTTTCCTCTCCTCCAGCCACAGTGATCAAATTAGCAGGCTGCTTTTCCTCAGAGAAAATGTGTCCACAGGTCCCAGGAGGCACTGCCCATTTGCCTGTCTGATGGGTTTGGGAAAGGAAACCAGGGATGTATGTGTGCATGTGTAACCCCCCCTTCCTCTGTCCCCAGGAAGGCCTGTCCCACCTGGGATGGCCACCCAGCCAGCACGAGGCCACAGGGAGGGCAGGTGCTGGAGCCCTAGCCGCAGGAGGCCTGGCAGGTGGCTGCATACACACTGCTGGTGGGACACTGGAGGGGCTTCATGCTGCTGTCCCTCTGGATGTGCAAGTGCTCCAGCCGCCAGCGCTCCCAGCTCTTCCGAAACTCCATCTGGACCTTCCATGGGAAAAGGAGGCAAACGAAAGCCATCATGCAAACCGACTGCCCACAGAATGGCCCCGTGATTGCATTAGCAGGAAAGGGAAAACATCCACTACATTATACTAAGAGACACAAGTCAAGGCCTCCAGGCGCCTAAATTAATATCCCAATAAAATTGTTTATTGTTGTCTCCTCAAGAGAGAGATGGGCTTGATGATCTAATTGATCTCTTCCATCTTTAAACTCTGTGACTCAGCTAAGTACCTTTTACGGTCCATCACGGTGCTGCTTAACGGAAGAGGGAGATGCAGGGAGATGGACATGGGAGAGAGAAGAAAAGGAGGAGACAATCTGACTTTAGAGCACACTCTCGGAATGCAGCCTGGACCACAAAAGGGAAACCCTCTCCTACGCCAAACCCTTTGAATCTCCCTGAGGGCTCTCACCCTGGCCCAGCTCCCACAGGGAGGGAGAAGGAATAAGACTAAGACCAGCAGCAGTGGTGAGGAGGGGGCTGCAGGCGGGGGCTTCTCAGCCCAGAATTGAACAAATCCCATCCAGGAATGAGTCCCAACCCATGAACCCAGCCCAGGTGAGCTGAGTCAAACTGAATCCCTCCTGGGCTGGCTTCAGGCCTCCCCATCAGGAAAAGTCTCAAAAGGGCTGAACCTTAGGGACCAGGTTGTTGCTGGGGGTGGAAAATGCAAACTCAAGCTATTTGATCAAGTTATTTGTCCCACCTGGGAGGGCCACCCAGCCAGCACAAGGCCACAGGGAGGGTGGGTGCTGGAGTGTTGAACCCAACACTTCGAGCCTGGGGGGTTCTGGTCCAGTGGAGGGGCTGATGGATTTTGCACAGCTAGCCTGGAGGGGTCTACAGTGTCTCTTGGGAGCCTTTCCCTTACATTTGCTTCCAGACCTTCTCTGCTGTGTCCCATCGTTGTCCCCAGACCTCCCCACACAGAAAAGTCTAGGGCCTGGAATCTCCTCTCAGGCTCCAGCCACAGCAGGGCCAGCTGCCAGCGGCGGTAGCAGGCAGCAGCACGCTGCCAATGTCCCTGTGCAAACATCCCTCTCCTCCTCCTGCAGGCTGTCATCCATCTAGCTAAGCCCAGGAAGATGCCTGGCATAGCTGCATGCCATCCCTTAAAAGAACTCTTCTGCACTGAGTGGAGCTGAGATGACCCAGAACCTGCCAGGATGGCCCCAGATCCCAGGCAGCGCCATAGAGTCCAGGCTGGGATGCCGGAGGGAGGCTGAGCAGACCCCACTATGACCAGCCAGCTCTGTGCCAGCTGGTTGCCTGGCTGAGCCTGTGGGGTGCGTGTGCTCACAGCCAGGATGGGAATACCCGAGGTCGAGGGGGGCCTCTACCTGTGTGGTAGCAGAGAGACCAGTCTTGCCTCACAGCCCTTAATTGGCGAGAGGGTGGAGAAAGACGATAAACTGAGGCACACCTGGGGAAGCCACCTCAGAGACTGAAGAGGCTTCATGAAAAACAGCAGGACCAGGATTTCTCTGCGTGCTGACACACATGTCCCCTCACACCCCCATCTCCCTCAGCACTTTTCTGGAACCTCTGTTCTTTATGCCCAGAATTTTCCATAGAAAATTTCAGTTAATGTTCGTAACGACCCTGTGCAGCAGCTCCTGTTATTATTTCCTGATTAATGACGAGGAAGCATTTCTCATCCAGGGCTTGAACCTTATCTGAGCTGACTCCTGCCATTGGCGTCCAGCCTTTCATGACTGTTTGGGTCACGCTTGTTTCTGGCGGTATCTCCGCCCCACTCGGCTGGGTGCCTGGATATCTTCCTCATGCAGTTTCCCTGAGCCTCACACAGGGCCCAGCAGGCAGCAGGTACTCTACTACGTGTGTTTTTAAATGAGCCAAACAGTGAGCTGACACGGGCTTCTGAGACTGAGTCCTTACACCAAACCAACAAAGTATTCTGGGGACGATGTGCTCCTTCATACACCAAGTTCACTTGCCTTTGCCTCCCATGTCTTCTCTGGCAGGCACCAGGCCAGGCTCTGGGATTTGGATGAATTGGTAAAGCTCACTCACCTCCTTTTACACTTGGAGAGAGACAAAGGGACCACTCTGGGTTACACAGCTAGTCGTGGCAGAACCCACACCAGCACACAGACTCTCAAGAGCTGCATGAGAGGACAGCAGCCAGTCTAGGCCTTTTCTCCTGTGTGCACTGCCCTTCCACCCAGCCCTCCCCCGGCACTGGTGCTGACACTGCCAACCAGGCAGGACTAGTGTCCAGGGCATCTTTTCTCCTTGGGTCACAAGCACCTGGCATTGCCATGGCAATCCCAGGACTAGAGAACAGCTCTTGTGGATGGAGGCCTCAGCCCAGGAGCTACATGTGTCTTGTGGCCCAGTGATGGTGACATGTTCGTCCTTGTGTGTGGAGAAGCCAATGCACAAGGCATCAGATCCTGGGAAGTTTTAAAGGAGCTGTGTGGTGCACTTAAACTAGGTAAGTTCCCAGATCTGCCACTACCACCACTCCTCTGCTCGGTCTCTGCTGAACGCCAGACAGAAGCCTAGGGAAGCCCGGAGGGAGAGATCAGTCGGGGATCTGATGATTCAGGGTCAGTTATTTTCCAGGAGCAGAGTGAGGGGAGGTGCCGATCCCCCACTTCTGCAAAGCTAGGCAAATCTTTCAAGGGCAGGTGAGTGATCAGGTGATGGGGTGGCTGGGCTTGGAAGAATGCAATCAGAAGAGGAGATTGAGCCCGGGTCTAGGGAAGACTCACAGAAGTGGCAGGGAAGACATGCACCCTCACATACAAGTGGTGGGGGACATGGTGAGTGTGCTGCATGGCTTTGGGGAAAGAGGAAGAAGTAGAAACAGGGGCTAAAGGACAAGACGGTGAGAAGGTGTAGTAGGGAGCCTTAAAATCTCTTCACCAGTCTCTGTCCCCTGGCCACATGGGGATACCTGCCACCCACCTCTGTCTCCTGGAAAATAAAACAGTAGAGCTGAGGACCAGGTAGCACATCATACCTTTGGCTAAGAACAATGCCTAAAAGTAACACCAGGCTGCAGAGGTATTATTATGAGCACTTGGATGGGGAGGGTGAGAACCAGGACCAGGGGGAGAAGGAGGCCCCTCTGAGTGTGGCCTTCACCTGCCTTCCTTCCTTCCTTCCCTGACCCACCTCAAGCTGAGCCTGGTGGACCCACTAGACCTGCCCATGGGAATAGCCAGAACCCATTTATGGGCACCACCCATTGCCATGTGCTGTCTCCACCCAGCCACCCTGAGACACCAGTTGGGACCCTCTCTTGGCCTACTAGTTCTACCACCTTCTAGCTGTTGAACTGAGGGTTACTCGCTTCAATTTGCTGAGTCTTAATCTTCTCATCTGTAAAACGGTAATAAATCTGCTAATAGGATTTTGATTTAACAAAAACACATGAGTATCTTACAGTCAGCTCTCAGAAAATGTTATTTCCCTCCCTTTTAGAGATGGGAAGTCTTCACATTACTGCCTCCATTTTTAGATGAAGAACTGATGTTTGGAGTGGGCATGTGACATGTCCAATGGACTAGAGTAGACCTGCCCGGAGCCCACACCTTTGCTGCGTCTTTCCTGCACTATCACATTCTGTCTTTGAGCCATCGAATGGCTCCCTGAGGCACTGAGGCCCTCACCCACCACTCCCTGGTGCCCCTCACCCACAGCAAAAGGCAACTCTGTATTAATGCACTGGCTCTAAGCTGCCTGAGCTCTGGGACCTCAGACTCAGTGACACAAAAGTGGCCCAGAGACTGCCAGGTGTTTGAGGAGTCTGAACGCAGCCCCACTGAGGCAAACTCTTACCTGGGCATGAGTTAACACAGTTCTCATTTTTCCTGAGTCTGGGGTTTAGGGGGTTACCTACACTCTCTTCCCTGCTGGGGGTTAACCCTCTTGTGGTTACTTCCCACAAGCCCTAGTGCTGCCTCTAAGACTATGCTTTGATTTCCCCTCTGGAAGGATTTAGGTAGAGGATATGCTCTGGCATTTATGACACCTAGTCAGGGCCCATGCCCAGGCACCCATAGCTGAGGAGCTCAGAGGGGGCGTGTGTGTTGAATCACCTTATAACACTCACCGCCAGGATCTCCATTCCATGAGCTGGGTCTTTCCCAAACTCACATACCTTTAGGGTATGCCTGATTTTGTGTGTGTGTGTTTGTGTGTGTGAGAGAGAGAGAGAGACCATGATAGAAAACGATACATGGACAAGGTACCTCCTCAACTCTAGTGCCTCATTGGGGTGAGAGGAGGTTTCAGCTGAAAAGACTGAGGGGAGTCCCCTTTGCATAACTCACAGCAGCCCATGGAAGAGGCCACCAGGGTCCAACGTCCAGCCTCAGGCCTTACCTCATTGTTGACAAAGCAGTACAAGATGGCCACCATCAGCCCCTAGAAACAAAGTCATATGAGCAGAGAGGAAGCAGGAAGGAGGAGACCAGCTGGCAGGCCCAGGTCAGCCCCAATATCCTCCTCAGATGGGGCAACCCAGGCAGACCTGGAGGTGGGGGTCCTGGGTTCCTTCTTTCCCTTTGGGAAGAACAAGGGGTTCCCTTGCTCAGAAGCTCTTCAAGAACCCTCTCCTTGAGGGGGTGGAGCCCAAACAGTACATCATCTCTGCTCCTGGGGCCTTCCCCACCCATTCCTCATCTGTTCACTCAGGAGCCCCGGTGCTATGTGGAGGAGTGCAAGTGCATATGTGTTTAAGTGTGTCCATGCATGTAAGTGCACATGTTTGTGGCAGTGCCATATCCTTCCAAAGGCACTGGGGCCAATTTCTTATATCTCTACGCCCTCGCTGACACGCATGCTTCCTTAGTGCATCGAATGCTGGTAGAGAAAACCAATTTTTGCCTTTAGAAACCATGTGCCCCGGCAGATATCTTTTAGCATCTGGAAGCCTCAGTTTCCTCCTCTGTAAAGTGGGGGAGAATCCTGCATACCCCTTGGCATTCTGTGAGGATCAGATGCGCAATGTTGTAAAGTACCTAGTAGGGTGCCCACCACCTGCCACCCAGGGGCTAGGAGCACCTGTGACAGCAGACTGGGGGTCCAGGGCTCCATCGGGAAGGCTTCCTGCCCACCACGCTGCCAGAGAGCCTCGCCTAGGTCTGGTGTGGGGCAGCGGGGGATTCTAGCTCTGGCTCTGCTTTGGGTAAGGAGCACGTCCCCCCTGGCCTCAGCCAGCCCATCGGCACGATGCAGGTTCGTCCCAGCCCCTCCTCCACTTGGGACTTCACAAAGAAGGTACCAACTGGGAGGTCACCTGGAAGGAGGTAAAGGAGAGCTCCGTGAACAGCTTGATGAAGCGCAGTGTCCCCCGGGCGTGCTCGTCCATCACAAAGGCAAAGATGACCTCATGGGTCCCCAGCAGGGGGATGAGCGTCAGCGTGGACTTGGCAAGTCTGGCGGGGTGGTGTGAAGATGTCATTCCACCCCTCTCCAGTGACCCTTGTCTCCTTTCTGTGCCCCCAGCCCCCACCAAGGTCTGGGTTAGGGGTACCCTCCTACCCCTACTCCCCAGGGACAGGCTCTCTAGAGGGGACAGGCTGTCCAGGTACGTCAAAGCGTAGGGGCTGCCCACGTATAAGGGTGAGGGCATGGCCAGGGTGGGAGAAAATCACATAGGGTTCCAAGCTCAGCACCCCAGGATCTCTGCTATGCAAGAAGGAAGGGCTGTGGCCCCCCTGCAAAGCCAGCTCAGTCACACCACCTGCATTTGATGTCCGTCTTGCACATGAGATTGGCTTTCAGTTTGGACACCACAATGCAGATGACCCGGATGAAGATGAGGAAGTTCACCTGCAGGGCATATGGGAGGGTAGCTGGGGGTACTCTCAAGATGCTCACTTTTCCCCAGTCCTTCCCTGGGCATTACCCCAGCCCCACCATGACTCCCTTCTGCCCCTGCTCCCCCACACATACTATCACTCACCCCAATAGCAAAGAGAATGGGCAGTCGAATAATAAGCCAGTAATTCATGTTTGAGTTCCTGGTCCAGCAGCTGGGGAGGAGAGAGAGACTCACACAGGCACCTCACAGGGCACACAGAGACCCTCAAATCACAGCTCAGGCACAGGGGCACACGAATACACATGGGCATACCAAGTGACACACAGAGCCACACAACATGCCACCAGGAGCCACGCAGCAAGCAACAACCAGTCCACAGACTCACACAGAGCACACCGCATGTGCACACACACTCAGAAATACTTGTTCCTAAATACGTAGTCACACTGTGGTCACACACAGATTCACACGACACACCACCCTTCACAGACCCATGACCACAATCAGGTCTGTACCCAACAGGAACACAAAATAACAAAAACATTTCACCCTGTTAACACAGAAACTCCTGCACAGAGCTGCAAGTCCACACAGATGCAGCACCCCTGATGGTCACACGACCCCAGGGAAGGAGGGGATTAGAGAACTAAATTTGTGGGCAGCAGCCCTCCTGCCCACCTGTGACTAAGCAGATGTGTCTCTTCACCAGCCTCCCCTTGCAAAGCCGCAGAGGCGGCTCTCCTCCCTAGGCTGCCCGCCTGGGACTCTCAGGCCTCTCTTTTAGCAAACCTGTCCCTTCCACGGCAGCTCTTTCTGCCCGCTTGTGTCTGTGCAAGCATCCCTGCCTTCCCTTTCCTTTTTTAAAAAACCTGCCCTTTCGATATATAATATAAATATATAAAATAAATAAATAAATACATTAATTTGTAAATGAAGCTCCTGGTCCCTCAGTTTAACCCCCCAACAATTCCAGAGAATCCCACGGGTTTGAAGGGGATTTTGGGTGCACCCACCCCTGCAGCAGGACACTCACCCCTCATCCTCAAAGAGGTACTTGACAATGCCCCAGGGGACAACAAACAGCAGGGGGACACCTAGGAGGAGAGAGGGAAAGAGACAGAGGGGAGAGGGGCTGGCAGGCTTGAGCAACCGCCAAGCATGCACACCTGATGCCTCTCCTGACCCAGGGTCTGGCCCACCTCCAGCCCTTCCCCTGACCTGGCCCCAAACCGCACTTTCTAGCAGGGCTGGAGCTAGGCTGGCCTGGGTGCGTGTGAGAATGGAGGCAGCAGTCCCTCCCAACCACCACACTGGGGCTGAGTTAGTCTTCACCAGTCTGCCCCTCCCATGGCCAGTCACACTGTCAGAGCTGGCCCCCAGGGTCCTGGCTGAGCCCTGAAGACACAGCCACCCAAGAAGCAGAGGGAGAGGGCGGGGAGGGAGAGGACATGCTGGATGAGGTGGGAAAGGTTCAAAGCTCTGATGCCCTTCACCCCCTGCCTCAGGCCACATGCCCAGTTCAGCCAACTTCTTCAGGCACTAGAAACCCCCTCCAGTCAGCTGTTAACTGACCCCCTGCACCTACAGGTCGCTGGATGAAAACAGGAGCCCTATCTTTACTGCCATCAGCCCAGGGAACTGTGTGCTGGCCCCATAACAATGGCCAGCACACTTTCCACTTGGCTGAGACCTGACTGGGCTGCAGGCAGCCTCTGGGATGGTCTCCAACCCTTGCCCTGAGGGACAGCAGTGGCAGTGTCCTGCGGGCACTTGCATAGCCTAAGGAGAGGCCCTGGTCAAGGAATGGAGACTCCAGCCAACAGGCAGCAAGGACCAGAGCTTCTTGCCAACAACCTCATGAGTGAGCTGGGAAGTGGATTCTCCAGCCTCAGTGAGGCCCGAGGTGAGAGCCACCCTGGGTGACTGCCTGATTGCCTCTCTGTCAGAGACCTGTTTCAGTAGCTAAATTGGACCATTCCTGACCTTAAAAATGGCGAGATAATAACTGCTTGTTGTTTTAAGCAGCTAAAGAGTGGGGTCATTTGTTAGGAAGAGATCACTGATACAACCGGTTTCCAGTACCTAAGGGAATAGGGAGACTCATTCATTTTCAGAGCCTCAGTGCCCAGCTCACCTGAGAGCTCAGTAAGTGTCTGTTGATTTCAGATCGGATTATCCATCTTCACATGACAGATGGAGATGGATCAGGAGCTCAGGAGGGTACAGGAGGGACTAGCAGCAGGGCTGAATCCCACACCCATGCTGGCACCGTCAGTGGCTTTCTGCACCAACTCTCTGCCTGCCTGTCTCTATCCGTGCCTCCCTCAGAGACGCAGATGGGCAAAGACATGCATCCTAAGGCAAGGCATTGAGGGGAGGGGGCAGGTGTAAGCACGTGTGGCTTTAGGGCATCTCCCCCAGGAGCACACTTTCAAAGCAGAACCACTTCTGGGCCTTTCCTATCACCAACGTGAATGTCCTCACTCGTAGATGTCTGCTCAGCATTTGGAGCAGTTGCTACACTTGGCTGGGTGCCTACTGGTGCAGACGGGAATGGAGGAGGCAGAGCAGCTCACAGAATAGCAGTAGGCCTTCATGAGATTGGACAATGATGAATGGCCTCCCAGGACACAATTTGGGGCACAATATGAAAATGCTCAGTAGAGGAGCAGGGTGAAGAAGAGGTGAGAATGACTCCCCTGGACTGACCAAAGCCCCTTGGCCCCTGTACCCAAGGGGCCACACCTTTGTCCCTGCCATCACCACCACGCTCAGGAGAAAGGCTGGAGGGGAGGCTATAGGAGATAAGGCCCAAGTGAAAGACGGACCCCAGAGAAGATTCCCAAGGTTATCTGCTAAATTTGCTCTTCCGAAGCCAGAGCCCAAGACTAGAAAGGCCCCTGTGAAGTGGGAGAAGGCACCCCCAAAAAAGGGTAAAGCTGACGCTGGTAAGGATGGGCACAACCCTGCAGGTGCCCAAACAGACCAGGCACAGAAAGCTGCAGGTGCTGGAGATGCCAAATGAAGCATGTGCAATTTTGAGAAACCACTTCTGGTGACTGTACAGCTTGAAATACTAGTTTTCATCCAGTTTTATAAAAATGCAGAATTTTGTTTTACCTTTTTTTTTTAAGCTGTGTTGTTACCTCACAGAACACTTTTTAGGGAAGGGATATGCCATTAATAAAATGTCTCTGAAGTTGGATTGCTGCCCGGAAGAGAACACCTTCCCTTCTCATCTTCCTTGTGGTTCCCTTGAGGGATTCCTTGATGTTGACACACATTAGCCACGGTGGCACCAATGCCTTGTGGTGTGGAAAAACTAGAACTCGTTTTTTATGTCCTTTTCTCTCTTTGCTTTCAGCATAGCCTCGACTCCCTGAAGCACAGAGAGACCTGTTGAGACCTGACTACAAAAAGTAGTTATCAGGTGGGCCTCCCTGGTGGCGCAAGGGGTTAAGCACCATACTATGAAGCAATCCGCAGCCCCTGCAGCACGAGTTCGATCCCCGCAGCCATCCCGGGAGCTACCCACACGGCGCAGCAGACCTTTCCTGGCTCACCCACTGCTTCCCTCAGCAGTGTGCTTTGGTCAGTCTGCCTTTTCTGTTCCCTGCTCTGTCTCTGGTGAGTCCTCTCACCTCCCACACCTCTGGCCTATACCCTAGCTCTTGTATGCATAAATAAAATAAATCTTTAATAAAAAAGGTAGTTATCAGGATGCCAGGCTGTCTGGACTGGCCAGTGTCATCATCGAGATGGTATCCCTCAAAAGAGCAGTGGCTCCTTTTTTATGTTGTGGATCTTCAGATTGATAAATCTGCCATTTTCATTTCATTTCCTGAAAGCCAGGGTTGGCTGGGAAAAGTTGTTAAACAGCAAGCTAAATGTGAAATGTCAACCCTCATGCTAATCTTTCCCTGTTCAGAGCATCACATGGAGACTTCATTGGGTTTGATAGTGGCTTTCTGATTTGGGCAGTCCATTGAAGAGGGGAGTTTGAAAGTTGCTGTATACTATTCATGACTGCCCACATCCTGCCTGAAATGCCAAGATGATTTGTGAAAAGTATCTTTAGTAAAGTTAGATACATTCTGTTCTGTAGAACAGAATGGATGATTAGATGGATAAATGGACGAATGAATGATGAAGGAGTCACTATATCAGTGAGAGAGGGAAAGCTCTCCAGGCAAGAACACACCAATTCCCTGGGCCACACACATAGGGGGCCTCCTTCCTGGGCTTCCCCAGACACCAGCTGTCCCTTTTCTCCGAGGCCCACTCCAGGACTGGGGGGGCTCACGCATTATCAGCCAGACCGGGTGAGCTTCATTCATCAGAACTCCTTCACAGAGTTGTTTGAAAAGCACAGGCACAGCTCTGCTGTCTACACACATTACACATTTCCTACTTGGTTTCATCTTTCTCCCATTTAGAAAATGAACAAGACAGGCTGAAGATAAAGCTCGAATTAAGACACACGGAACTGGCTCTGCGAGTGAAATTCCCTCCTCCATCACCTGCCTCCCTTCTGTTAGCTCCCTGCAGTTTATTATGAGGCCCCTGGCAGTGAGACCACAGCAAAGGCTCATGTGAATTTGGGGGACCCCCCCCGAGTGTGTTGGGGTCCTAATTTTATTTTATTTTTATTTTTTAGATTATTTTTTATTTATACAACAGCTGGGGTACAGACCAAAGGTGCGGAGGTGAGAGAATTCACGAGAGACAGAGCGGGGAGCAGAACAGGCAGACAGACAGAAGTACACTGCTGAGGGGAGCAGCAGGTGAGGCAGGAGAGGTCTGCTGCACCATGTGGAAATCTCCCTGGCTGACCAGGAATCGAATCCGTGCTGCAGAGGCTGCGGACAGCTTCACCGGGGAGGCCCGTGGTAGGGGTGGGGTCCTAATTTTAATTTCTCTGGTCATACAGGAGGCTGAAAGTTGTTTTCCCAAGCATTTTGACTTGCTCTAGGCCTCATAACAGAGCTCTTAGATTTCTAGAATCTCTCTCTGTCCTTCTGTCTTTTTTTTTTTTTTTTTTTAAGATTTATTTATTTATTTATACAAGCACTGGGTATAGTCAGAAGCGCGGGAGGGTGAGAGAATTCACCAGAGCCAGAGCGGGGAGCAGAGCAGGCAGAAGGACCGAAGTACACTGCTGAGGGGAGCAGCAGGCGGCAGGAGAGGTCTGCGCGCCATGTGGGACCCTCCTCCGGTGGCCAGGGAGCAGCCGGGGATCGAACCGGCGCCGCAGAAGCCGCGGGCAGCTTTGCAACCCAGCGCTCAACCGCTGCGCCACCAGGGAGGCCCTGTCCTTCTGCCTTTGTCCCTTTGCCCCTCTCTGTATCTCCCCATCCTAATTCCTAAAGACACAGATGTTTCTAGTTGGAAATAGAGGTCTCCTATTTCTGTTCTTGAGCCCTCTCAGCCTCAGAGCCCCGAGCTGGGGTATGAGGAAGTGGGGTAGGACTGGCACCCCCTCCCCTAATTCTCATGCAGAGACCTCCAGGGCTCCATGTATCCCTACCAACCCCCCACCAACCATTTCTGTTCCTCTGCACACATCACACTGTCCCTTTGGTTGTTCCTGCCCTTGGATCGCCATGGTGACAGGCACTAACAGTGCTGATGCTATTTCCCAGAATGGATAGACACTGTCCCCCACCCTGAGGACAGCCTTCCCAGAGCTCCCCTCCATGGCTTGGCTCCACCCCCACCCATACTTAGCTGCAGGGCTCTCCAGCTGCCCTCTGCCTGTTAGACAGCCCTAATGGGATGAAGAGGACTGGAAGGGGAAGAAGTCTGAGCAGGGAGGAGATGGCCCTGGGAGAGGAGGGAGTCAGGGCGAGGGTAGGGAGCTGTGTGCAAAATCCAGGCCCACCTGCACAGCTTCAGTTCAGGGGACTGAAGAGACACTGCACAGGCCTGAGAAGTCTGCACAGCAGAGTCTGGGAGTCAGGAGGTCTGGCTGAGTGCTTGTTCTATCCACAAGGCCCTTCCATCTTAAGACACCAATAACTCCCCCTTGAGTTACTATACTGTGGTGTGGTTGTACAGAGCTACGGGGCCGAGGAACACCAGCAAAAATGAGTGCAGTGCAAGGACAGGTGAGAGAGAGGCTGAAAGGGCCTGACAGAGTACGGAATCAGGGCCTGGGCAACCTGAGGCAGCTTTCTGAGGAGTCAGGCTGGACCAGGAACACCTTACAAAGGCTCAGGGGCAGCAGCCTGTGGGAGGAAGGGATGACCAGGGAGGAAGGTAGCTGTGGCTGAGAAGGGATGTCCTTGAGGTCAGTGGGCAGAGTGGCCAAAGCAGCCTGAGGCAGGCAAATGAAGGAATGAGAGGAGTGAATAAATGAATGATCTGTTTAAGGTCGAGAATAGGGTCCTGTGGTGAGGAAAGGGGACACCCACAGATTAGGGAGGGTGTGAGGCCAGAGCCTGTTCTCTGGTTCCTTCCTGGGCAGACCCCACCAGAAGAAGCAGGGCAGGGGGTGGGAGGGCTGCCTGGGGGTGTGTGTGTGTGTGTGTGTGTCCCAGCCCCTGCCCCATTCCATCTTTGTTCTTATCTTAATCCCACATGGCGAGAGGCAGAAGCACAATCAGAAATGTTCCAGCAAAAAAAAAGATACAATGGTTCTCGGCAAACTTTTTTGGCTAGAACATTTCCAGCTGGGCTCCAGGCATATCCACAGTCCACCCTCTCTACTCAGCTGGCTCCTGGCCGACCCACCACTCATTTCTTCTCTGCTCCCCTCTCTTCCTCACCATGTGACAGAGCCATAGCCCCTCAGTCCCACCCAAGGCCCAGGACTTTGCTTTTCCTCGGGGCCTTAACTACCCAGCCCCAGAGGCAGGGCTCCATCCCCCGAGACTCTTAGGAGCAGGGAGATTTGAGGTCAGTGTCGTGACTACCAATGGTGTGTGTGGTGTGTTTAGCCAGAGAGTGGAGGCTTGTGCTTCCATTAAGAGAAGAGGGTTTCGCAAAGGAGAAGAGATTTGACCCCCTGCAGTGCCTTGACAGCCCTGTTGCAGGAGTCCTGTGTCCAGGAGGGGACTGCTCAGTGGCTCAGCTGCAGGCTCTGAGTCCCACATTGGGTTCCTGGGTGTAGCCTAAAGCAACAGTTTTAAGAGCGGTCTCCTCCCAACCCCCACCCCCCACCCCATGCCACAGGTCAGGGTGTGGGATGGAGGTGAGGTGAATGGTGGTGGGCCTTACCCCAGCCTATGCTCAGATAGAGCCTGAAGATGCGCTGCTCGGAGAAGACTGAGAAGGCCAGCAGCGTGTACAGGTACACGCCCTCCACCAGGAGCCAGTAGTAATTGGCTGCTACGCAGTACTGCATGAGCAGGAACACCAGGCGGCAGCCCAGAGAGTCCTGGGGGCAGAGGAAGGTCCCAGGGAACACAGCTCTGGTCCTGCCTCTCCTGCCCCTCCTCCCCTCCTGCCCCAGCTGCTATCCTGCCATGTGAAGGCAGGAGGAGGGAACTAATGCCTCCTGACCAGGGCCAGAGCTGAGAATGTGACCTGCTTGTTGGATCCTCACCAAACTGGCTGGAAAAACTATTACTTTCCTCAAGCAGGTGAAAAAACTGAGGCTCAGAGAAGTTAAATGTCTGGCCCCAAACTACACAGCAAGGAAGTGGCAGAACTGGGAATAAACCCAGAACTTTCTTCCTTATCACCCCCCTATTCAGACGGAGAACTCCCAAAGGGCAGGGGCAGTGTCTCCCTCCCTGGGAGGTGGGGGAAGCCCAGGATGCACTGCCTCTCCCATCAGTTGAGGGGCTCCGAGGCATGGGCAGCTCTTGCCTTTCTTTAGCCAGTGGGATGGGGCAGGCTGACCGCTACCGACCACCCATCCCTCCCCAGGCCCTCTGGGACACACATACCTGGTAGGAGAGGAGGCCGTCCCACTGGTGCTGCTGGGCAGCCGTGCTGTACATCCACTTGAGGGCCGCATCCTTGATGAAAACGGACAGAGCTCGAAGGATGAAGGATGCAAACAGGTTCAGGTGGATGTAGTTCCGTGTGCAGTGCAGATGTCTGTGGGGGAGAGCAGGACACTTCCCTTGCGAGATGGCCAAGAGTTCTGCTTTACTACCTGCGGCCCTCAGGCTAATACATACCCCAGGCATGCTCTGAGACTACGCCAGTGTCTTCCTTGCCCTGAGAATGCTCTTCTTCCCCACAGCCTTGAAAATCCTTCAGGTCTTGCCTTTCCATGAAGCCTTCAGCTGTGAAGCCACTGCTCCCAACCCATCCCGGAATACCCTTCTCTCTGTGGCATCTTCTTTTATATAAAGTCATGTGTAACCCAAGTGATTCGTGTTTGAGAAACACCCTTCCGAAAGAGGGCTTTGCTTTGCTCCTTGACCACAGGGCCCACATCTTATATGCCTCCAGGCTGTCTCATAGAGACATACTGGGGTTAAGCACATAGTAGGGATTTATAAAGTATTGCATAGAGTTTCAATAATCTTTCTTGTAAAATGTGTAGCCAACAGAAAACATGAGAGTCTTTTTAGCCTGATAAAGACAATTTACCCAAATCAAGAGCAAATATTCTGAGAAACTTTAGAAGCATTCCCTTTAAAATCAGGAACAGAATCAAGACCATCTAGCTATCAGGAGATGACATCACATCTCTTCAACATTGTACTACAGATCCCAGCCACCATAAGAAGACAAAAGAAAAAGAATTGCCACTATTTGTGGATGATAGACTATCTTCACAGAAAATCCAAGAGAATCTCCATCTGAATTATTAGAACTAACAACAAAGTTTAGCAAAGTTGTTAATATGTGTATTTCTAAGCAGCAGCAACAACTAAAAATTAAAAAAGAATTTTAATTCCTTTACAATATTTTTAATTGGCTACCTAGAAATCAACCTAACAGAAAGTGGGAAGTTTCTCTATTTATTATGAAGAGCATAATAAAACCTGCTTCAGGTCATTGAAGGAGATTTAAATTAATGGAAGATATGTCACATTCCTGGATAGAAAGACGTGCTATTCTCCACATTAACTGATAAGTTAAAATATAGTTATAAAAATTCCAACTGTTAGATTTTTTTAATGAAACTTTATAAAACCTATTAAGAGCTGAGGACCAGGAAAAGTCCAGATTTCCAAAGATCCATAAAGTAGGGGCAATTGTTATAAAAAGAACCATGACTTTTAATCAATCTGTACCAGTTAAGGCACCGGGGCATTGGCAAAGGGAGAAATATTAGACCAATGGAAGAGAAATCAAGGACAGAAACCAGCCCAGCAGGACAGACTCTTGCTTCAAGGCAGAGTTAGCACTACAAGCCAAGGGTGGGAAGGATGGGCGAGCAGCAAATGGTACTGAAGCAACTCACCTTTTGTATATATGAAAACATGAAATTAAATCTCTTATTTCCACTATAGACAAAAGTAAATTCCAGGTGGATCAAAGAACCCTAATGAAAGAACAAACCTAAGACTCTAAGATAAGATTTCTTAAGCAAGACCAGAAAGAAATTTGGTCTTTGAGAAAAATGGATAATTTTTTAATCACGTTTTTATCAATTGATATCATTTATTGGTAAAATTTACATAATGAAATTAGATTCACTGATCTATTTCAGCCCATTAAGATTAAAAACATCTGTACATAAATGGCACCATAAAATGTGAAAAACTAAGCCATAAACTAAAAGAGAGTATATCCTGGATTAGTGTCCAGATATATCAATATAATGAATGCCTAAAATAAAAAGAAAAACCCAAATGAGCCAATGAAATAGTAACCAAAGCGTATGAACAAGCAGAATATTCACAGCATAAAACATTAAAAAATGCTTCATGTCTCTAGGAATCAGGGATATGCAAATTAAAGCTATATAATAAGATATTTCACACACTTCAGATTAGCAACTGTTAAGACTGAAAATACTAAATATTTGTGAGGATGCGAAGCAAAGTGAACTATCAGTGGTCAGAGGGCAAACTGGTAGGACCGCTTTGGAGAAGGATTTAACACCACCTAATAAATTTGCAAAAGCATGCAGTGCTGTTCAGAGAAGGCAAAAGCCAGGAGGTATGTGCCCTTGGGGAACACACTGTTCATTGTAACAAAGTTTACAGATAGGAGAAGGAAAAACTAAGAAACACCTCAAATGCTATGAATAGATAAGAGATAATCAACTGTGATATATCATTCAAAGGAGAGTGCAGAGAGAGTTAAAACCAAGTAGAACTAGCCGCATCCACATGAATCTCATAAAAATACAACATTGGGCCAAAAATAACATTACAGAAGAACCTGCACAACATGCCACCAATAATAGGCAAAGCTCACACTCTGAGTATTTACAAGGACCTACACTTGTGGGGATTAGAAGTGATCCCCTCAGGGGCTCCCTCTGGTGGGAGGGGTGCAGGAAGGGTTACCCAGGAAGCAGAGGCTTTAGTTTGTAGCCTGGATGGTGAGTGCATAGGTGATCGCAGCGTTGGCTACTACATTTTTGGATCTCGGGAGTACTTCAGAATGAAAGGGGAGGTATTTAGTGGGCGGGTGATTGTACTGAGCAGTGACTGGGGGCCAGCGCTCAGCACAGGGGAATGGGGGCTGGCCCGTGTCTTGAAGTCCCTGCTCTCAATCCCTCCAGTCTTTGAACCCAACTCCTCTGGCCCACTTTGGCCAAGCAGAGTGCAAAGAAGCTGGGACTCTGGAAGGGACGGCTCACGTAGGTTAGACCTAAGGACAAGCTTTTCCACAGGGGCTGACAAGTTTCAAAGAGAGCAGACCTCTGAGCCCCTGACATCTTGCCTGATATCACAAAGAATCTAGTTACACTGGAGAAGGTTTCTTATAATCTGACCATCTACTGCTGAAGCTTGGAGATACGCAAGAAGTGTGTGTACACACGTGTGTGTGTGGGGTGTGTGTGGTCCTTTTTCTCTTTTTTGCAGTGTTATATGCACACATTTGCATGGCAGAGATTAGATAAAGTTGACTGTTGTATCCTGTTTTCAACCTCACAGTCTACATGGGCTCGTGGACTCTTTTTTTTTTTCCCAGTAAACTTCTGTAGCAATTAATCTTTTGTTTTTTTATTGCAAAAGTCAATATTTCACAGAAAAAAAGAGAATGTTAAACTTAATGTTAAAACCCAACATTACATGTTCTCTTCCAATTCTTTTCAAAACAGAGACCTTAGTGCTTGCACAAATATAATCAGGAAACACAATAATTCCTTTAGAAATGAAGATTGCTTAAGAGAGGGACTGCGGTAGTGATGTTTTGGTTTGGTATCCCCTCCTCTGCGAGGAGACAGGATGGGAAGTGAGGATACAGCAGCGCCCTTACCTGAAGCCCAGGAGGATGGCGGAGGCGATGACCAGGGCAGAGAAGGACAGTGCGTAGCCCACGGTGTAGATGATGTGGAGGGACAGGAGCTGCTCCTCTGGGGAGTCCTGCGTGCACATGGGACACGCTGGACACGGAGCAGCCGAGCCCTCCTCTCCCATGTCCTTTCTCCCCTACACGAGGGCACAGGTGGAGGCCCAGGGGCAGCCCCACCTGGGATCCCAGGATGAAGAGAGTAACCGATGGGGATGGTTCTCAGATTTCCAGGGCCCCTTTCCGAGACAGGGAGATGAGCACACACCCCACCTCTATCTGGAGAGCCTGGTGTGCAAAGCCCCCAGAAGCAGGAGCAGACAAGATGGCTACAGGCCAGCCTGCCAGATGCCGGGGTCCCTGCCCCAGTTACCCCCTGGTACCCCTTTAGTGACTCAGAGCCACCTCTCCCACTCACTCTCTCCCCTCGCTTGGACTCCTCACACTCCGACAGGTCTCTCCAGGGCAGGCTGGAGTTGTCCTTGTGTAGCCACAGGCCTTCGGCGGTGCAGAACCGGTACACGTGACCCTGCAGCACTGGGCCAGAGATGGGGAGCTGAGCCTCGCCCAATGCCACATGCCCCGCACCCCCACCCCGGGGTCACCCCGGCTCCCTCAGAACTGACCCCTCAGAGTTAGTAACATCTCTCTCCCCCACCTCCCCCTCACCACTCCGCCTTCCTCTGCCATATGCTCTCTGAACCCAGGAACAGGAAAGGGGTTACTAAGGCGACGACCACGCAGCCCCACCCTCAGCCTTTCCTCTCAGCCACCCCGGGATGCAGTTTGATGAATCCATATCTTTGAGGTGAACATTGGTCCACTTCCATGTCCCTGCCTCCAGCCTTACATCACACAACAGACAAGGACTAGCATTAACCAGTAGTGACCCTAAAAGCTCCACTGCCCCACTTTAACTTCTAATTCTCAGGGCTCAGCGCCCTCCCTCTAGCATTTCTCAGGCAGAGCAGACCCTGGGAACAAACTAAAAGCTGCTTCCCCTGCTGCAGGGGGAAGGCTCTGAGCGAAGGAGGAAGAATGGAGATACCACCCAGGCCCTGGGCAGCAGTGGCTGGTCAACAGTGTCCTCCGGGACAGAGGGCAGCAGGACCTGTGTCTGGGCAGGACGTGTGCATGATGGGGAGCAAGGCCAGCCGAGGGCCTGCCTCACAAGGGCCCAGGAGGGTCAGACCACTGAGGACAGGGTCTCTAGTTCACAGTCCCAAACCTGCCCACCGATATTGTGTGCAGAAAGACCTTTACTGCAGTGACCGGTCCGGTGAGAGCCCTCTCCCCTCACTGTCAGGTGCCAGGAGGGCCTGCCTGTGGGGCCTTTGTCCCTCCTTAGCCCATCCCAGCCACCCAGCACCACTGCCCAGTTCACGCTTTCCCTTTCTCCTGCCCCCTTGCATGAACAAATCCTGAACCAGGTCCCTCTTCAGAAGGCAGAACTTTCTGGCAACATAGTGAG
Organism: Talpa occidentalis; assembly: GCF_014898055.3. Taxonomy (NCBI): domain Eukaryota; kingdom Metazoa; phylum Chordata; class Mammalia; order Eulipotyphla; family Talpidae; genus Talpa; species Talpa occidentalis. The sequence goes on along the minus strand of NW_023602073.1, from coordinate 61,050,884 downwards.
GTAAATCAGCTTGCAGTTGGACTATTCTAGCAGACTCTGCTTTGAAAAAGAGACTTCACTGCTGGTGGGAGTGGTGTGGTGAATAGAGATGTCGAGGTGTGAAGTCGTACCCCCAAAATCTAGGCAGTATTGCTAACCAAAGTTACCACAAGGAGAGAGAGGGATGGAGAGAGAGAGAGAGGAGAGGGGAGAGAGAGAGGAGAGGGGAGAGAAAGAGGGGAGGGAGAAGAGAGTGGGGAGAGAGACTGAGAGAGGGGGGAGAGAGGAGAGAGAGAGAAGAGAAAGACAGGGTGGGGGGGAAGAAAGAGAGAGAGAGACAGAGAGAGAGAGAGAGACAGAGACTTACCTGGAAGAGAAAGAAAAGATAAAATCCAAATGGAGGAATTCCGGGAGTGGGAAGTCATGTCCTAATATCCCCATTTATGAACCAAATTGGGCAAAGGCAAGAGCCGAGAATGGGGGGCATGTGGTTTGATTTTAGCAACTTGAAGGGTTCCTCTCAGGTGCCCATATGCCTCTCTTATCTGCTGAGGGGATGCCTTGAATTCTTCACCAGAGGTGGAGTCTTCTGCTAGGAGATCAACCCAGGCTTCTGCATTGCTAACCCCAGAGCAGGGAGGGGACTTGGCCTGGCTCCATGGGACATGAACCTGAGCCAGAGCCTTCTCTCCAGTCTGTTTGGACGGGAGGAAGGGGTGAGAACAGAGGGAGGCAGAGGGGCCGGGGGAGGGAAAGAATATGGCGATGGGGCACACACCTCAGAACTGCTGGTTGACCCAGGACTCAGCCCCCAGCATGTGAGCCTAACAATACCCACTCGCCCCGGCTGGCACTGAGCCTGGCACTGGCACTGGGCCAATCCACCACTGCTGGATCCCCCAGCCCCACATGCTCTCTCTCCAGGCAGAGCACTCACAGGATCATGTCTGTGACTCTGCTCCATGTCTGACACCGCAAATACCACAACCACCTTACAGGGCTGGGCACAGTTAATCTCATTTTACGGATGAAGAAACAGAACCTCAGAGAAGCCCAATGACTTGCTCAGGATGGTCTAGCCAGGAAGGACCAGAGTCAGGATCCAAACCCTCCGTTCTTTGCCTTCCGAGGCCCTAAGTTTACAGTCAAACTCACTAACAGTCAGCAATGGCCGTGCGCAATTTCTCTGCTGCTCGTCCTCTGGACTTGGACTTCTAGAAGATGCCCACAGTAAGGAGGACCCCCAGCAGTCTGCACTATCCTTAGGCCTGCTGGGAGGGTGGGGAGGTGGTGCATGCACAGATGTGTGTTATAGGCACAGTGTCAAGGAATGACTGCATCCCTGAGACACTCAGGAGCTCATGCCAGTGCGCTTGTCAATAATCCTTCATTAGCAGCGAATATTAAAAGCCAGGGCTGGTTTCCGATCGGCCCTGTGGTCCCCAGATGCCCATCTTGGCTCAAGGTAGGGTGAGCATGGGCACAGTCCTGCTTATCATCCCAGCTTTATCTGGCCCGGGAGCTGCTGGTAAATCACAGCCAGAGACTTGGCTTTGGTCTTGTCAACACTGGGAGGCAACGGCGGCATGCCAGGAGGTCCAGGAATATTTCATTAAGCCAGACCCTGGTGCTGGAAATAAAACCCCCAATTAAACACTTCCCCTCCCGGAAACTGCAGCGGCATCTATAATCAAGCCACCAGCCGCCCTTCCACATGGACGCAGGCACTCAGGGCTGTGGAGAGCTGCTCACGAGCCCATTAGCTCCCGTACCCTGGCAACCATGGCAGCCAGCTAGGGCTACTGGGCCCCATCGCACATAGAGACTGGGAAGCTAAGATTTGGACAAGGTGGTCCAGGCACACCCCAGAGTGGTGGAGTGAGGGTCAAAGGAAGGGCTGGAACTGAAGGCGTCAATTTGGGGCAGTGGAGTGGGGAGAGTATCACATTGTGGCCTGGGAGAAGCAGCTCAGTTTCTGACTATATGGACTCAAGGTTGACCTGCAGTGGGACCTTCGGCAGATGTCTCTGGGTCTCAGTTTCCTCACCTGTCAAATGGGAACCATAATGACTTCCCAGATCTGTGGCTTAAGGACCAGCAGATAAAGCATGTGAACTGCTTGGTGCTTAATAGGTCCACAAAACCTGGTCATTGGCCTCCCTGGTGGCTCAAGGGGTTAAGCACTGCACTATGAAGCAATCCACAGCCTCTGCAGCGCTGGTTCGATCCCGGCCAGCCGGCGAGGGTCCCGCATGGCGTGGCAGACCTCTCCTGTCTTGCTCGCTGCTCCCCTCAGCAGTGTATTTCAGTCAGTCTGCCTGTTCTGTTCCCCGCTCTGTCTCTGGTGAATCCTCTCACACACCGCCCCACCCGCACCTCTCTATACCCCAGTTCTTGTATGCATAAATAAATAAATCTTTAAAAAAAAAAACAACCTGGTCATGATGGAGGCCCTGCTGCTGTCGCATCCCAGTTTCTCAAAGGGTGCTCCTTCACTGGGTCTGGGACTCAGGAGATCCCCCTCAGCTGGAACTCCTCCAGGGTCAAGAACGGGGGGCCCCCTGGTAGCATAAGGGTTTAAGCACAGCACTATGAAGGTATCCGCAGCCTCTGCAGCATGAGATCAATCCCCGGCCGGCCAGGAAGCTACCCACATGGCCCAGCAGACCTCTCCTGACTCGCCCAGTGCTCCCCTCAGCAGTGTATTTCAGTCAGTCTGCCTGTTCTGTTCCCCACTCTGTCTCTGGTCAATCCTCTCACCCCCACCCCCTGCACCTCTGGCCTGTACCCCAGTTCTTGTATGCATAAATAAATAAGTCTTTAAAAAAAAAAAAAATGGACCTCTGTCCACCCTTCACAACACAGGCCTTTGGTGAGAGCTCCCGGGCTCCACATTACTCGGGGAAGCGCCTGACAGAGTTTCCAAGAATTGTGAGTTATAGACTATTTTAAAAGCATTTTACGACTCTCGTATAATTAGAACTAAGCTAACAAACAGGTAGGGATCAGGAGGGGGTGCAGCTAATGAGACAGGAATGATTTGTAACAAGCAGATCAGCTGTTTGTGGGTAAACGAGGCTGCTGAAGGGCCCTCAGGCTCTCTGAAGTCACTCCGGCTTTCAGATTTACAGAGAAAATCTTGTTGACACCAGATATCTCCTTCCTTAACTCACCCGTCCCTCCCTTCTCGCGCCATCCTGAGCCCCAAATTCTGAATTAGAGGGCTCAGAATCCAAGGGTTTGGCGGGCTTCCCCGGGACAGCTGAGGTCTGAGATGGGCCCATCTCCCAGGGGGTCCGCGGTCCTCCCTCCCTGGAAAGCCCTCTCTCCAGCACCATCTTCACCGATACGCCCCTGCGGCTTCAACACTTCCTCTTAGCCAAAAGGCCGAGAAGCAATAACCCTGCTGCTTCAATAACCACTTTGCATTCCATTCTTTTTCGAGTCACTCATTCTCCTGTCCGGCTGGACACCCTGCAAGGCTGACCCCTGCGGGCTGCTTTGCTTGGGCCTGCTGCCTTCTATGGGTTTGGTCAATGGGAGGTCAATCTGCAGAAGGTAGGAGGGGAGGAGGGAGAGGCTGAGTCGTTTCTCCCTTGCTCCCTTCAGGCCTTGATTTGGAGGTTCTGGCAGTGGCTTCGTCCCTCTGGGGCTATAGCCCTGCTCTGTCACCATGACCTCCAGCTATTATGTGGCTCCTGTAGCCCCATTCCTGCCCCATTAGGGTCTAAGGACGCTAAAGCTTTGCTCTCTTCTAGTCCTTGCTGCTTTAGAGACCTACTGCCCTCTTAATTCTGCCCAGACTTTATAAGGGGCCCTCCATTAATTTTCTTCAAATTCCCAGCTGAGTGTATTTTCTGCAGGGACTCTGCCTGAGACACCCCCTCTTGTCCCTGCTGTCTCCCCAACTCCAACTCACACAAACACTTCCTTGAAAACTCCAGACTTCCCTCTTCCTGCTCCCCCAGGCCCTGGTGGTGGTCAGGGAAGCCCCAGGTGCCAGCCTCTGCCAGGGGGAGCTACCCGGTCAGAGACAGTGATTATGCTGCAGCAGCCAGCAGAGGGTGTCTCTGTGAGAGGCCTCACTGAGGGAGAGGGGGAGGGAGGCAGAGTCAATGATTTCAAGTGTCAAAAAAGGGAGTGAATTAGCCTGGTGAGTCCGGGGAGGGGGTGGAGGCTGGCAGGGGGCCTGTGCAGCGACTGTTATCTTCATGGAGAAAGCAATAAAACTGTGTTCGCTCATAAACGGGCACCACCAGGACCTATTTCCTGCTCAAATAAAATTAAAGGTGATGGATGGAGCCTCCAGTGGCAGGCAGAGCTGGGGGCGGCTTAGTGCTGAATGATGGGCCCTGTCCTGCTTCTGGCTCCCTGGGGTCTAGAGGCACAGCCCAGGCTGGCCAGGCAGCCAGTCTCAGAGCCTCAGGAGGCAGGAAAAGTATGGGTATTGCGGGAGGTGGGGTAGGTGTGTAGGGTAGGTGCAAAAAATTAATAGCTACCATATTTTGAGATCCTGCAAACCTCCCAACACCGACATCACCCGACTGAATCCCATCTCCCAGATCAGCAAACTGAGGCACAGAGAGGCTGGGAACTTGCTCGAGCACACAGAGCCACTCAGAAAGTCGGCCAGCAGAACCACCAGATTGCACAGTTCAAATTTTTGGTCAGGGAGAAGGAAGGCAGGCAGCTCATTGCTTTACCTTAGGGTGTCCAGCCAGCAGAGGCCCAGGCCACTCGTCTGTCTCTGTACTCAGAACCACAGGCACAGGAGCACACGTGCACACACATGCACACACATGCACACGTGTGTACATGCATACTGAAGGGAACTTGGTGCAGCAATTAAGCAGACTAACTCCTGGAGTGTTGCCTGGATCTGCTACTCTCTAGCTGTATGAGCTTGGAAAAATCACTTAACATCTCTGTGCTTCAGTTTCCTCCTCTGTAAAATGGATAATCAGAGTATTTGCTTCATGGGATTGTGGTGAGGATTCAATGAGTGTACAAACAAAAAGTGCTTACAACAGGCCATGGAAGTACTGTGTGAGGAGCCACTGGGCCACTCTCTCTTGCCCAGACGCCTGCCACTTTCCAGGCCCAGCCTTGCCCTGTGCCCCTCAGAGTGTGATGGGTGTGTTGGGAGGGGGGAGAAGGAGAGAGACTCCTTAGGAGTCCCACCTGGGCCTCATCTCACTTCATTTCTGTGTTCTGAGGTGAAGCTCACGCCAGCCCTGGCTCGATGTTCCACTCAGGGGCCACCACCTCCAGGAAGACCTCTGGCTTCTCACTGTATGACCTCACTCTCATGCTTGCTTCTGGGCCAATGTCTGCTTGGTCTCCAGCCCCTTCAAGGCACAGTGGTTAAGAGCACAGGCTGGGTTCCCAGGCTGCCTCTGCCATTTCCCATCGCATTCAGACCAGGTGATTAAACTCTCCTCATCTGTACAACAAGCAGAGCCAAGGGGTAGTTGTAAAGACAAAGTGCATACTCTGTTGTAAGGCAGGACTTGGCACATAGTAGGTACACAATAAATATCAGTTATTTATTGAGCTCTTTGGGGCAAGGGTGCTGGCCTCTTATCAGTCTTCCCGTTGCCTGGGAAGGTGGGTAGAGGTGGGAGGGCATTAAATACCTCTCAGTCACAGTTCCCAGGCAGGTCTGTACCCCAGCAACCCTCTCACTACACAGCTACACGGTACAGGCAGGAGTGAGGTGGAAAGAGCCTGAGGCACAACCCCCAATACCCTGGCCCATGAAGCCCTAAAGAGTCAGGAGGTGCCTGGGTGCCACTACCAGATAAGGGGTACCCATAAAAACACGTTATTCATACATACATACACATGCATCAGAGCAATGACAGCCCTGGGTAACACCCCACTCCCAGGCTCCCTTTTTAACTGGTAGGTGGAGAGATCTTTCTCTCTTAAGTCAGACCCCACACTCCCTACCACCACCATTTGCCAACATAAGCCTCAGGTCCGGTGGCATCTGCTAACTACCCCCAGTGCCTGTTCCCCCACTCCTGGAAGACAGCAGACCACTCATGAGGAGACATAAGACCTCTAGGGTGAGAGGCTGTGTCACAGATGAAAGGAAGGAGTAACCCCTCACCACCTCCCCCACCAGGGCCTCTTGGATATGGGAGGAGGGTGCTCTGCGGGGGGAGGGGCTCACCGCTGCTGGCCCAGGGCAGGTACCAGGGACAGCTGACATTCACGAAGGAACCAGGCAGCCCATCTGGCCAGCAGGCATAGTCGTCAAAGGTTCGGTTACAGAATAGACCTGTGGGCAGGGAAAATAATCTGAGTCCCAGCCTGGCCTGGGTACTTCCCCTCCTTGGCCCTCCCCATCAAGGAGGCTGGCGGGGGGACCCTGCTAACCACTGCTGAGCTCTCACGTAGTGCCAAGCACTGTCCCCACCCAGCAGGTGCCAAGCAAGGGGGCTAGGCCACTTGTCAGTATTGTGACTTTGAGCAAGTCACTTAATGCCTGTGCTTCCTCATCTGTAAAATGGAGGTCACCTTGGGCCCAGAGGACCTTGTGGGAATTAACAGTATATGTTCTGTAGATACCTGAACACAGTGAAGTGCTCAATAAACCACCCCTAAATGCCTATTCTTAAGTTATACATGACAGATGAAGGGAAAGGAGACGCTCCCGAGGCTGATACACCTTTCCTAAGGTCACCGTGTCGTGATTTCAGAGTCAGGCCTATCTGACTCCAATTCACCCCACCATCTGCCCCAAAACATTTGTTCCTATAAATGTTGCTTGTAGTCCCTCCACAGGTGGGAAGAACTGAGCAGGACATAACATGGAAAGGTCAGGTCCTTGCTCCTGAGGGGCCCAAGCCAGGGCTGAGGAGGATTAAGACAGCAACAGGTGGCTGACTGCGGAGTCAACAGTTAAGAGCCAAAGACCTCAGAATCCCTTGTGGGAATATCTCCTGGAGGAGCTGGGATTTTTACTGGACCCTGAAGACTCAGAGAATTTTCCATGGTGTAGCGAGGGCAGGAAGGATCTGGGTGAGGGAACAGACTGGCCATAGGAATGGAGGCACGGGGCAAATGTGTGATCTTAAAAGGATTTCTGAGCCCAACCATGGACTTGGGGGCCTTCGGAGCCTTTTAAAAAAGTTGGGAGTTGGTGGAGTGGGGAGCACTGAGGATGAGGACCCCATCTGGACTCACCTGTGGCTGGGGGCGGCTCCTCAGTCAGGAAATCCTGGCACTGGCGCCGGTATTCTCGCCATTTCTGCACCGTCTCCGAGAGGGACACAGAGGCACCCTGGGGGGAGGGGCAGAAATGGTGGGCGCTGTGGGTCTGGTCAACTTCTTGTCTGCCCTCGACTCTCCACCCACCCCCACACACACTTGGCGTTTTGATTTCCAGGGCACCACAGAGCCTTAAACTCCACCAAGCATTGGCCAGCTCTGAAAGGAAAGAGACCAGACACCCCCACAGAGAGGCTCCAGTAGGTGTTCTTCCACCTCTACCTCCCCCAGGGCCCTGGCAAGATGCTTGTGTACTGACTGCTCATCAAACCTCTCTTGGATGTTGCTGGGGCGGAGAGAAGAAGGGGTGGGGAATGTTGTGTCTCATTCATGGTCTCCTCTGACCTCCCCAGGAAGGCAGGGAGTGTTCCTCAGGGCCCAGACTTCCTTTTTTGTCATGGGCTCCTTTCCAGAGCCCAGAAGCCAGGTTCTCTCACTTTCAACCATTCAAGTAGGGCTCAGGGTGGGAGAGGAGCTCCGGCAAGGTTGCACAGCATCTCAGGGAGCGGAGCTAAGGCTACAACCCCAGGTCCCTGGATCAGTGACAGTGAGGGAGCACTGGAGGGCCCTGGGCGTGTGTGACAAAGCCATTAGCTGCCCTCCTGCAAGATGCAATCATGTTAGCTCCCAGATCAGCACGACCCTCAGGGTCCCCTTCTGACATAACAACACAAATCAAATCTTCAGTCCCGCTTCTACCAACTGGAGGAGGGGGGGTTCTAAGAACAGAGAGGGACGGGGTCTGAAATGTTCCACAACAGGAGGGCAGCCCTGCAAGGGGAGGGGTCCTCCTGTCTATGGGTAGGGGGAGAGAGACCTCAATTTTCAGGTAAGGTAACAGAATAAGCTTTTTGGCACAGAGACCCAGGCAGACCCACCCAAGTGAGAACTGTCCTTCGGAACCCTGCTGTATACTTCCTTTAGATATGTCTTGGGACTGCGTTTCCTTTTTATTGCTATTTTTCCTAAGCAGGCTTAAGATTATAAATATTCCCACATTTAGAGGCTACAGATGCAGAAATGACCAGAGAGCCCCTTGTGTAAAATTTAGGGCCCATACATAATGTAAAACAAAACTTCACTTTTTGAAATCACAAAAATGTGCCCATGTACTAAAATTAAAATAGCTTCTCTCTAGAAGCTTCCACTTCTGGCTCGTGGAGCCCTACACACCCTGGTCTGGTTTCTGGCCAGTTCAAGCTGGAGTCCTGGCTTACAAGACTTCTCCTGTAAAGACAGATTGTCCTGCTCTCATGCCTGGGGAGTCCCAGGGACAGGGCAGAGCCAGCCACATTCTCGGAGTGTGTGTGCTGAGGTCACTTTTTCTGAAGGACAGATCGCCTCTGAGGGCAAAGATCAAGTGTATTTGTTTAAAAATTAAGTAAAAGAATGACCTCCCTGGTGGTGCAAGGGGTTAAGTCAGCACTATTAAGCTTTCGGCAGCCACTGCAACACAAGTTCGATCCCCAGCCGGCCAGGGAGCTACCCACATGGCACAGCAGACCTCTCCTGCCTCGCCCGCTGCTCCCCTCAGCAGTGTGTTTCAGTTAGTCTGCCTGTTCGGTTCCCCACTCTGTCTCTGGTGAATCCTCTCATTCCCACCCCCGCTCCCACCTCTGGCCTGTACCCCAGCTCTTGTATGCATAAATAAAATATTTTTTAAAAATAAATAAAAATTAAGTAAAAGAACAAGGAATCAAACACAACAGCAAAGGCAGCACTGCTTTCAGCAACTGGGGTGCAGCATGGATGTCACCAGAACTGATGCTAGTGTACCAAATTCCCACCCCTCCCCACCCCCATCCCCGCCCCCACTCTCCTCCCTGCTTGGATTGCTGGAGGTGGGACTTGACTTCTTTTCCTAGGAGGAAAGGAAGCAAGGTCACTGGTGGGAACTGGGGCAGAAGGAGAATGTGTGGCAGGAGTTGGGAGAGGGATCCCATGGAAACCAGAAGCCTGGTTGGGGAGATTGGGCAAGACTGAGGACACCACTGGGAGGGCCAATCTTGTGACCAACAAACACCCCAAGAAGCTTCAAGACAGAGGCCACTCATTCTCTGGTACCTGCTCTGAGCAAGGCTGTGGGCCAGCAACTAACTTCAGACTGCCTCAGGGAGACAGGGCTGTGTCTCTCCGTCTCAGACTGAGGGCAGGATGTATCTCCCCTCAGATTGGGGCAACCTGAGGCAGGGCTGTGTCTCCCCTCAGACTAGAGCTCCCTGAGGGCAGAGCTGCGTCTCCCCACTTCAGACTGGGGCTCCCTGCAGGCAGGGCTGAGCTGTGTTTCCCCCAAGATAGGGAACATCCTGACAATAGGGGTCCTCTACCTTCTCCCTGCACCAGTTCAGAGTCTCCAAATACTGCTCACACACACACACATACACACACACACACACGCAAAGTCCCTAGACCTCTGGCCTCTACCCTAACTTGTGTTTATGGAAGCCATATTATGCCAGGCTCTGGGGTGGGGATAAGGGGTGAAGGTGTTAAGAGGTGACATGAGGAACACTGATGAATGACAGAGCTCTGGTCCAGGAGAGCCCTGGCTACTTGGGGGTGGGGTGGGGGTCAGAGGCCTTGCAGGACACAACAGAGGAGGCAACTGCTGACAGTGTTCAGGGAGGGGCTGGGCCAGGCTCAGTGTAGACTCCAAAACACTAGGGACTCTGGACCTGTGGGTAGCTATGAGTAGAAGTGGGAGAGACTGGACCTGTGAGGGGAGGGGTGGGCATTTCAGCGAGAGGACCCAGCAGGGATAAAGGTGTAGGGGAGGGGGACATGAATGCTGCAGAGGGCAGGGGAAAGCTGTGGATTTTCTGAGCCAGGGAGCACAGTAGGCAGCAGCTGAGACAGATGCAAGACTCTGGCCAGACAAAGCTGGGGCCTCCCAGAGCAGCAGGCCCCATGCTCAGGTGCACATAGAGGAGGCTGAACCTTCCGGTCCAGCTTCGGGCTCAGCTCCAAGCCTGATCCTGGCTCCCCCATATATAAAGCCTGTGACCGCATACATGAGTTTCAGATTCCTCTAGACTCAGCATATACACATGCAAAATGGGAGTAACAATAGGCACAACTGCCACCCCATCACTGTGAGGATGGAGTGAGTTAGAACAGCTCTGGGAGGGCTTCCCCGGTGGCGCAACGGGTTGAGTGCCATGCTGTGAAGCTGTCTGCAGCCTCTGCAGCACGGGTTCGATTTCCGGCCGGCCAGGGGGAAACCCACATGGCGTAGCAGACCTCTCCTGTCTCAGCAGTGTCTTCGGTCCTTCTGCCTGTTCTGCTCCCCACTCTCTCTGGTGAATCCTCTCACCCTCCCACGGCTCTGGCCTATACCCCAGTTCTTGTACAAAAATAAATAAATATTTAATAAAACAAAAAAGAACAGCTCTGGGAGCAGAGAAAAGGTGAGATCAGGGGGCGGCCCTTTTCCTGATTTCTGCTGCTTTTGGGAGAGCAGAGCAGATTTGGAAAGTGGCCTGGCTTCCTGGAGCATCTGGGTCCCACCTCTCCCCCACATGTGGGATCAACAAACTCTCAGAAGGAGGAAATGAACATATTTTCATAGTTCATGCCCACGGACAAATCATTTGCTCATTTTGTGATATCTTCCGGCAGCAACCACAGTAGGTGGCAAAGCAAAGAGGAGAGATTCAGAACTCCATGGCCCTGGGCAGGAAATGTGGGGAGGGCCTTGGGCCCCACTTCAGCCTCCTGTGATATGAGCCTCTGTTGCAAGCCAGGAGCGATGGGCCTGAGGTTGGAAGCCCCTGCTCTCACAGGAGCAGAAGCTGGCCCAGACAGGACGGCCGTGATGCTGGTGGTGCTCAGGGCCTGAGCAGCCTGCAGGAGGGCTGGCTGCAAGTTTTTAGAACTGCAACTTGCTGGACTTCATGAGATCTCTCTGAGAGGATGAAGGCAAATGAGAAGGCCTGGGCTGGGTGGAGGTTACATTAAAGAGGGGGTGTCTCAGATTCAGGAGTTTGGGAGGAAGCAGAATAGGAGAAAGAGGATGTGAGGAGGGAGTAGTATGCAGGAGAGAGCCCTGGACAGAGGGTCACAAGCCCTTGGTTTACAGCAGAACACACTTTAATTTAGGGGCCTCAGTTTTCCCACCTGTAAAATGAGCATATGATTCTTCTCAAAGGGTTACTACACAACTCAACAAGATAAGGCAGAGAACATCCTTTTGAACTATGCAGCCCTGCGCAAAGGCAGCGTGAGGAGAGAAAGGATGTCTGTGGAGTGGACGCTCTCGAGGCGAAGGGCTTTCCTGCCCCTGGGAAGGCATTCCAAAGATGGATGCTGACTTCAAAAATCCCTCCTACCATTTTATTTCTCACTCTGAATACTGGGCACTGTTTTGGTTGAGGGGTAGGAGGAAAGACACCTTGCCTCTCTGGGTTCCAGAGAGGGGAAAAGGGGAGAAAGAGGGCTCCATCGGCACCTCCCGGGCTCTCCCAGCTTGGTGCACTTCTTCATTTTCCCTGGAGACTCGTCCCAGGACCCCCAGATGCCTTCCTCCCTGCCTACCTCCCAGTCCCAGAGCCCAGCCATCACCATCAGCCCCTGTGCTGGACCAGGGGCCTGCCGGAGCCCTAGCTCTTTGCCCTTTTTTTTTTTCTCTTAAGGGTTGTAGGTATCTGGGCAGAAGTTTAGGGAAAGGAAAACTGCACACACACTCCCACATGCACAAGACCCTCACATGGACATGCTGTGACACGTGTTATCACACACCCCATCCAACACATTCTTACATTACACATTGAGACAGAACAGGTCTCTCTCTCTCTCTCTCTCTCTCTCTCTCTCTCTCTCACACACACACACACACACACACAAATTGACTCACATAGACTCACCCCACACTATCACACATTCTGTCACAAGCACCCACACATGGACACATATGGCAGACCCCTATGCACACATCAAGATTTCTCTCTCTCTCTCTCTTTCTAACACACACACACACACACACACACACACACACACACACACACAGAGGAATCTGACTGGGGCAAGCCACAGCTAAGGAAGGGCCTGTTTTCCCCAGCAAGGCATCCAAGGGAAGGATGTGTGGTTTCCCAGCTGCTCCTGCCCCAGACCCTGCCTGGGGTCCAAGTCCAGCAGGGAACCCAGCTCAGAGCAAAGTCCGCGCTGACCGCTGTGCACGGACCCCGTCTGCCCTTCACCAGAGTGCCGAGCCCACTCCAAGCCCTGTTCTGCAGCCCTGAGGAAGGCTTCCAGATTCCTAGGACGAATGGGTCAGTTCCCCCAGCTGCAGTTTCAGGATGCCAGCATCTCAGTCCTCGCCACAACCCTGTGTAGCAGCATTAGTGATGTCTATTTACAGATGAGGAAACTGAGGTTCGAGATGGTTGCGTGTCCTATGCAAGATCGCCAACTGAAAGCAGACTCCATATTTGAACCCAGTTTTGTCCAGTTCTAATTTTGGGTGTCAGAGGCTTGCCTGACTCCTGCAGACAGCTCTCACACACGGGTCTCGGGCAGGTAAGGAATGAGGCAAGGGAGAGGGGGTGCTCCTTCTCAGCAACAATGAAGGGGTGGCCTAGGTCACTTTCAGAGCTCAAGTCGACCCTCACCCACCCACAGAGAGCTGCTCCCAGCCTGGCTGGAGGGACATGGACAGCTCCCTTTGCCTTCTTCCTTAGTCCTGCCGACACAGGCTGGCATTAAGCACCTGCTCAGCCCTGCACCCCCTTCTCCTATCTGTCCCTGAAATGCTGGATCACCTTCACAGGGAACCCTCCTTTACTGAGCTTTTGTGTCCACATTGGTGAAATGGAGGGAGTAGTTCCAGTCTTGCCGACCACTTGAGCAAAACATAAATTGCAGAATTCACCATTTTTTAGAGCTTTGCAAGAGGCACGAGGTTGTCATGTGACTGCAGTCTGGCCTCCAAGCTCCTGTGGCTCAGATCTCTGCAGTGTCCAGGGGTTCTCAGTGCCCTCCAACAAGAGCACCCCCCCAAATCCATCCTCTCCACTCAGAACCTGGCTCCTCCTGTCCTGCTCTGCTTCCCCCGGCCTGTGATGGACCAGGACATGCGGCTTTTGGTCTGGTCCAGGGCTGAGGAATGAAGGATCAGAAGAAAGGGCAGATGCCAGGAACCCAACCCCTCTGGGAAAGGGAACTTGGGGGAGAAGAGAGGCAGCTTCCAGAACCTGTCTCTCCCCTTACTACTTCCTTCACTCCACAGAGGGTCTGCAAACCAAGCAGGGGGTAGGATGGGGCCAGGTAGCTGAGGTTTCCACTTCCACCCAGAGGAGGAGGAAAAGCCGGTCATGGGTCTGCAGTCCTGGCTCCCAAAAGGACCTAAGAAGTCCAGGGAAGCCAAGACCTGCTGGGCTGGAAAAAGGTGCCAAGGGAGAGAGGGCATCTCTTGGGGTTAGGGGCAGCACCTGGGCTGGAAGCAGGGAGACAAATAGCCTGAGTCTGGAAGAGAAATTGGGGGGCTGAAAATGGGCTGGAAGCCCATTTGGAGTCTCAGCCAGGAGTGGAGTAGGCCCTCATCAAGGCAGGAGCCCTTCATCCTGCCTCCCATCTGGTCTGGGATACACTTCAGGGCAGATGCAGGCTCCTGCCCAAAGGTCTCAGTTCTTTAGGTCTGGGCATAGGAGAGGGAAGCTCTGGGAAGAGTTCTCTGGCACAGGCTCCACATTGGCCCTCTGCTCAGTCTTCTCACAGCATCTTTGGATAGCTCCCCTCTCCCAAAGCAGGCCCACCATAGTGCCCCTGGGGCAGGAAAGGCAGGGAGAACCACCTGGACCTCAGAGCAAGGCTGCAGGGGTGCACCTGTGGCCTGCTCTCTCTGGTGGCACCAGGAAAGCCCAGGTGTCTCTGTGCGTCAATCTGTGCCCTGGTGTGTCTTGTCAACCAGAGGGATCAGAATAGGGTATCGGGCCAGTATGTGAGGGGGACTGACTGCTTTCAAAGGAGCAAGGAGCCTCCTGCTCATTTGCAGCAGGGGCTGGGGGGGCACTCAAGTTACATCTGGCAGGTCATGGGGAAGGACAACGAGCTAAGCTGCCACTGTGAGGTCCTTGGGGATATGAGTCAAAGCTGTATTGGGGTGCTGGTGAGGGGCAAATAGAGCTGGGTGTCCACACCCTGGCCCTCTGCATCCACCTGAGCCTGGGGGACAGGTGGGGGTGGTCTTTGATGGCTGCTGGGTTCGGGAAGAGGCACCACCAGGGAAGGAGGCCCAGGGTAGTGGGAGAAGTGAGGTCAGCTGTGCCAGGGGCGCTGACATGGGTTTACTAGAAGGAGTTAGGAAAGTGGTCTGGGGAGATGCAACGCACAAGTCAGCGCCCGGGGCTGCAGGCCAGCTGGTGCCACGGCAGAGGGGTCAGGGCGGCAGGGAAGCGGCCCCTCGGGGATCCGGGAAGTGGTCAGTCATCCAAGCCCCCACCTCGGCCACCCAGTCCAGGGCGGCCAACTCTCCAGACCCTGCTCCCTCCCAGCCTCTCGCTTCCCTCCGCCTGCAGGAGCGGAGTTTCGCCCAAGTCCGGGTCGCCCCTGCCAGGACGCTGCGCCTGCAGCCCGCCGCACCACCCACCTTCCCCTGTCCCCAGGGTCAGCGGAGCTCACCTGCGGGCGGGGGCCGGCCCTGCCCACCGCCCCGAGCAGCAGGAGCGCCAGACGGAGCGGGCCGGGGGCGCCGGCCATGGCGGGGCGCTCAGGACTGGGCCATCGCTGCCACCTGCGGAACCGCGCGCCGCGACTAATCCCAGGCGGGCGGCGGGCGCCGGGGGAGGAGCCGGCGCGGGGCCGCCCCGCCCGCGGGAGGGGCCGGGCGGGGTCCCCTGGCCTTCCGCCCCGCGGGCTGGGGCGGCTAAGCTAGTACCACCGCGCCGCTCAGCTGGTGCCACCGCGCGCCTCAGCCCGTCCCGGGCCCCGAGGTACCCGGCGCTGCGCTCCGGGTGAGCGCTGCTCGCGTTTGGGAAGCGCAGGAGCCCGAACCCCAGCTCCGAGGGCCGGCCGTGCCCTCCACCCGCCCCACACCCCGGCACCGTGGACCTCCACTCAGGATCCCCGGGCCAAGGAAAGCCAAACACCCCCACTTTTTCGGGGTAACACCAAGGACACGGAGGCCAAAGGAGCTCAGGGGTGTAGTCCAGGGTCACGCCGCCCTTCAGATCCCTCCCAGAAAGTGTAACCCTACATCTGTGAGTGACTAGAAAGATCCAACCAGCAGGGCTACCCCCTCCCCAAGCCCTCTCCGCATTCCCCGACTCTGTCCCCAAAGCTGCCCTGGGACAATCAAGGTTGGCGGGAGGAGGGGGCAAAGATGACAAATAGATCAGTGGGGTCTTGAAAGTGAGGGGGTCTAGAGGGATCCCCCTGTCCAGCCCCACTCCTGCAGCGCCTAGGGCTCCTGCTCAGTATCACCAGGCTCTCATAACCCGGGTCTGTGTGACATCAGTGCCATGGCTGTTCCTGTGCCGCCTGTATCTCTCTCTCTGCTTTGTGGGAACTCTAGTTTTTACCAGCTTTTATGTCCCTCCACCCCCAAACACAATATGATGAGGGGTCAGGCGGAACCAGTGGTGCACAGACTCACCCTCAACCAGGTTGTGGGGGCCGTGTTAGAAGGTACTGGTTTTCTGTTCCCTAGTGCTAGTGAGGAATGGGGGTTAACCCCACCCCCACACACTCAAAACACTCAAACACATTTTGATATCACTGCTGGGGAGGGAGGGGGCCGCAACACTCAGCCCTGGACCTGCCTTGGGCATGTCTGGAATATTCCAAAGGGAAAGGGAGTCTGTTGGAGTT
Source organism: Talpa occidentalis (assembly GCF_014898055.3). Lineage (NCBI taxonomy): Eukaryota > Metazoa > Chordata > Mammalia > Eulipotyphla > Talpidae > Talpa > Talpa occidentalis. The sequence continues at coordinate 61,034,825 of NW_023602073.1, read as the reverse complement.
AGCTGCTCCTCAGGGAGAGAACAGAACTTCTCAAAGCCCAAAGAGAGTTTGGATCATCTAGGGAGAAAGGGAGCAGGGGGAGGGGAGTGGGGAGAGCAAGTGGGATGGGCCAGGGACTCCCTTTAGACCAGAGGGACCCTCCCCTCCTGCTAGCTCTACCTTTATATCCTGGGAGTCAGGTATTTCCTCTCTCCCCCGCCCAGAAATCAACCTGGCAGCCACCTTCCACTCACCACTTAGGGTTAGCTTGTTCAGCTGCTTGTGACAGAAACCCCCAAATAGCAATGGCCTATCAAGGGCTCTGTGGTGTAAGGCAAAGCCAGAGGTTCAGCCCAGGGCTAGAAAGCAGAGACATCCTCATCTTCAGGATCCCAGGCTCATCAAGCATCCACCATGCTCAAGATCTAGGGTTTCCACCTAATGATCCAGGGTGGGTGGTCTAGCTGCACCCATGCTATCAACACACCAACCAGCAGGAAGGAAGAAAAGGTAAGGACCCCCACAAGTAAGGACACATCCTGACAGCCACAGTCATCCGTTATCCGTTCCATACCCACTGGTAAGAACTTAGACATGTGGTACTCTTAGCTCCGAAGGAGGTGGAAAAAGTACTTATTCCAAGCAGCTGCTGGCAGGGTTAAATATTGGGGCTTTCATTACTCTCGAAGAATGCAAAATAGGGAGATAGGTAGTTAGGTAAATAGATATTTAGGAAAGCAGGATTGGAGTGGAGCGAGAAGAGAACCAGGTAAACGGGTAGAGAAATAGTCAGATAAAACCAGGCTTTTGTTATGAACTTATTAACAGATATACAGGTTAAGTTCATTCAATAAATATTTACTGAGCACACAGTATGTGCCAGACACTGAACTACATCCTTGGCATAAAGTGGTGATGCTGTCCCTCTCCTCAGCACATTATATTCTAATGCAGGAGGGGACACTACACACATAATTAATGGAGTCATTTATGTAATTACAATCTGATTAGCCCTGTCAGGATGGACAGATGCTTGAAAGCCCACTTTCTCTCTGCCATGGAACTTTGCAAGAAGATTTTGTGTTCAATAAGTACAGAGTAGGCGCCCCAGGAGCTGCTCTCAAGCATGGAGGGCAGGAGTGGTTGGAATAATACCCCAGCTCCTCCTCCTCCTGAGTGCCAGTCTCCCAGAGACCCCAGGAATAACCTGCTTAATAATGCACATTGTGTTGGCTTCCTTCCCTGACTAGTCTCCATTTCCAGCAGTGGGGGACTAGTCCTCTCCAGTGAAAATAAATTGCTCATCCTTAAACACTTGCTCAGGGTCTGCTTCTGGGATAACTCAACTTAAGACAGTGGGCATGTGAAACTATCCAGGGCTGGGGACAAGCCCCTTGATCCCAGAGGCATTTGGGTGGCAGATTACTCAACTTCTCCTTTGAACACCTGGGAGTCCAAAGCCTCTGAGTTTGCTCTGAGCCTGACATCTCATGAGCAGCTACCTCTCTGGATTATAACTGTCTCTTCATTGACCAAGGCTCCCAGCAGACCAGCTGTATTTCAGCACTGGCATGGGTCTGAACCTAGTAAGTGCTTGGTGTTGGCAGACTCTGCCTGGGCCTTCTGTAGATGAGCCCTCGGCTCTATGGTCCCGTGTTAGGCATTTTGGAGATTTGTCTTTCCAACTTGCAAGCTAAGTAAACTTAAGAGTAGGTCCAAGGTCCGATTGCTTTTTGGTAACAACTTAACTGTTCTCCCTCCCTCCTTATCCAGTCTCCTAGAGGATATGCTGTCTCAAATCCTCATCTAACCTCATCCCTGAGCCTATCCAGGGGTATCCAGGACCAAGTCCTTGAAACTCATTAGCATCTAAAGAGTCTACTTGGATCTGCTCCTAGCTAGCTTCCTAACCAGACCTCTTACAAGTACTTCCATTGCTTTGCATGCACAGTTCCTGCTGCTGGAGTGTCCTTAGCCACTCTGCTTGCTGATCTGCTCATACTTCAGGACCCAGGTCAGGCAGCCCCCTCTTAGAGACAGTAGAGGTGGTCTTGTCAAAAACAAGAGCACTGAGAGGCTCCCCTACCTATGAGTGTCCTCCAGGATTTAAACTTTTGCCTACCCTCAGACCATCAGAGAATGGGTCACCTCCACCAGGAAGCTTTCCATGATTCCAGACATCCCAATTCTTCAGGGCCCAGTCCCTTGTGCTTACCAGCATCTGAGCATTTTGGAATTCTCTTGGCTATGTGCTGGTCAGTTTCTCAGTTTCCCAGCAGGGTCTTGTTTTATTCATCTCTATATCCACAACACCCAGTGCTGTGCGTGGCACATGTTAGATGCTCAGTGACTCTAGTTCAAAACAATGGATTGAACAGAAGCACTTACATGTTTTGTCACTGTCCTTGTTACGACTTTACCTCGCTAGGCATGAGTTCCATGAGGGAAGGGATGTTTCATTGTTCGTCTCTGAATACCTGGCATCAGCACAGGCGCTGGCAGGTTTTGGGTACTCAGTAATGCTTGTTGCAATTGAAATGTGGCGATCCAAGTGTCCAGTGGACTGTCTGACACATACTGGGTGCTCAAAAACTTAGCAGAAGAAGGGTAGACTGGGAGAGAGAACAGATTATGGGCAGTCCTCTCCCTACATTGTTATCAGGGCCCCTGAGCAGGCCCTGCTGTCATCTGAATGGTGGTTCCCTCCCTGCCCAATTTTTATATTGAAATCCTAACCCCCAAGGTGATGATATTTGGAGGTGGGGTTTAGGGGAAGAGATTAGATCACAAGAGCAGAGTTCTCATGAATGTGATTGGTGTCTTCATAAAAAAAGCCCCAGCGAGCTCCCTCCCCCTTTCCACCACATGAGGACGCAGAGAAAATGGTCATCTATGGACCAGGACACCAATCTACCAGGGCTGTGATCTCAGACGTCCAGCCTCCGGGACTGTGGGAAGTAGATGTTTGTGGTTTATAAGCCACCACGTCTGTGAAGCTTTGGTATAGCAACCCAAATAGACTAAGACAGGCCCCTTAACACAGAAGGCTCTGTGAGCTCCATAAGGGTCAAGTTGAACAGACAGTATCATTTGTCTAACTAATATTAACCGTGAACAAAAACAATAGCTACATTTGTTGAGGCCCCAGTCTGAGCCAGGTGCTGCTGACTGCCCCGTATGCCTGATATCAAGGTTTAGGAGCAAGTATTATTATACCCATTTTCTGAATGAGGAGACTGAGGCTCAGGGTTGAAAAGTGACTTGCTCACAGTGCAACACTGGCCTTCATTCCAGGTCCACCTGCCCTGAAGCTGGTGCAGCAGATCCAGGCACAGCCCAATTTGTGAAAACAGAGGGTGCAGGTATCATCTCTGCCAGCCTCTCTCTGGGGCACCTTTCCTGTTGCTCCTTCTTCAGCAGCATAGAGCTCCTGGCCCTGCTTCTACCCCATGCTCAAGGCTTCTCCTATGGCTTTAAAGTGTGGCCGTAAAACTACCCCCAGCTTCTACTAGAAAAACTATCAGATTATCTTCAGAAATGGGAACGGGAGCAATTGACATATGCACCAGAGGAAGAAAGACTGCAAGGCCCTGTCCCTATGGAGACAGACCCAAGAGCAGGCTGCCCCGCTCTTGCTCTCCTTAGCAGGAAGACCTGGCCAGTGGGGAGGGAGGGAGGGAGGAGGAAATGAGAGAATGTGGCAGAAAGAAAAGGGGAAGGAAGGGAAATGGAAGGATGAGAGAAAGAACTGCTAAAAAAGACAGGTATCTCCCTGGTGGCACAAGGGGTTAGGATGCAGCACTATGAAGCTGTCCGCAGCCACTGCAGCAGGAGTTCAATCCCCGGCCAGGGAGCTACCCACAGGGCACAGCAGACCTCTCCTGACTCTCCTGCTGCTCCCCTTAGCAGTGTATTTCAGTCAATCCACCGGTTCTGTTCCCCACTCTGTCTCTGGTGACTCCTCTCACCCCCCGCACCTCTGGCCTGCACCCCAGTTCTTGTATGCATAAATAAATAGATCTTTAAAAAAATAAAGAGTTATCTCTTGCCCATAGAGTTCAGATTCCTTTTCAAGCTCCAAGTTCTTAAGTAGTTTTCCAATGCTCAAGACTATTTATCTTTTGAGGGGGGAAGAACCAACATTAGTTTAGCCTAATATAGACACATGTGCATGCACAACACACCCCTACACAGATCTTAGAATCTGTCATTCTTGGGTTCAAATCCAACTCAGTCACTCACTGAACATTTTTGAGCCTTTGTCTCCCAAGCTGTAAAATGGGTATAGTAACAAAGGCCAACATTGACTGAGCACCTGCCTGAGCCAGGCACTCGTCTAAGAGCAACTTGAGTATTATTCCATTTAATGTTCACGATGGCCCTCATTCTAGTCACCGCCAGTAGAGTCTGTGCCTGAGGACCTGATGCCGGGAGAAAGCAGAGCCCCAATGGGCACAGGTAAACCTGGCCGCCAGCCTCTCCTGGGGAGTGTGCCATGGAGGGTGTCCCTGTGGGCAAGGCCTCAACCCCGGGCCTCCTGCTTTTCTTCTGGGACTCTGTCCTCTGCCCCTGACACAGCATTTCGGGAGCCACCCTGGGCTGTGAAGTGGGATAGTTTTGTATCCCCATTTTACAAATGATGGTGTGAAGCACAGAGCGGTGACTGAACTAGCGGGAGATGGTTCAAGATGGCCTACGGGAGATTGGATACAAGCACCCCTGGGCCCTACACGCTGCCTGCACCACCCACATTCACCACCCAACAGAACTGTTTTCCCATCAGATCAGAAACAGCCCTGCCCAGAACCTGGCACAAAGAAGTCCTAGGCAAATGGCAGTGCTAATACCACCGTTATTCTTGAGGCCTCCCATCCTCCTGTCTGTCACTGCACCAGCTGGGTCAGCTCTCAGCAGGATACCTAGGGTGCTGGCTTTAATCCACCCCTTCCAGCCCATGGGGGCTACAACCAGTCTCCCAGGCCTGGGGGATGGAAGAAGCCAGCTGGACCAAAAAGGCCCTTCCCCTGTGAGGTGCCCCCATGACCGCCCCCACTACCAATCCAGCCGATCTTTCCTCCCAGGTGCTGGGTCGCGTCCAGCTCTGGCCAGTCAGCTGGAGAGGATTTACAGCCTCTCAAGTCACAGTGATTATTGCTCTCTTGGGTGGCTGCAGCACGCTGTATTTCCTAAGTGTCACCGTATTGTTTCCATAACTGACTCTGTTGTTGAGAGGGAAGTCAGTGGGACTAACTCCCACTTTACAGGAAGGGAAACTGAGTCTCACAGGAGCCAGGGATTTACTCAAGGTCACTCAGCAGGATGTCGGCACGGTCTGTGCCCCTCCAGACCAAGGAAGAGAAAATAACGAGGCAAGAACAAAGTTCCTCTCTCTTCTCCATCTGGGAGCTCTGCCCAGAAATGACTGGGGCTCCCGCCACCTTCCCTGGGAGGGAGTCTGTCTGCGGTGGGGAGAAGGTGAGAGAAAACTCAGGGGAGGGAGATGAAGGGAGGGGGCTTGGCAAGTGTGGTGGCACCAGTGAGGAAGGCACACGTTACCCTCAGAACTGTCCACCTCATCCTACTGATGAGAAGACTGCGTAGCAGAGCTGGCTGCATGCTCCCTAAGCCTGGGCCCACGAGCATGTTGGTTTTCTGGGGCTGACTTCACAGAGCACCACACACTGGATCTCACAGTCTGGTGTCTTGAAGTCTGAAATCAGGGTGTCTGCAGGATTGGTTCTTTTGAGCGCTGAGAGGGAGACACTCTCCTGCCTCTCTCCTAGCTCTGGCAGCTCCCTGCAGATGGCTTCCTCCCGAGGCCTTCACATTGCCTTCCCTCTGCACATGTCCGATTGCCCTTCTGTGTGCGAACACCAGTCGTCACGGAGTAGGGCCTGCCCTAATGACCTCAATTCCATTTGGGTCATTACCTCTGTAAAGACGCTATTTCCAAACAAGTCTACATTTTTACCTCTAGGTGAATATAAGCTTCATCTCACCGGCCACAAAAGTTCTAGTGACCTTTCCATTCTTAGGTTGACACCCTCCAGCTTTCCTTCCCACCCCCGTTTCCTTCCCTCTGGTAACCACTGTATTTTTCATAGTGTCTGAGTTCTTTTTATTGTGACTTGTTAGTTCATTTGCTTTGATTATTTATATTCCACATGTTAGAGAAACCATTAATCCACCCCTTTAATCCACCCCTTCCAGCCCATGGGGGCTACAACCAGTCTCCCAGGCCTGGGGGATGGAAGAAGCCAGCTGGACCAAAAAGGCCCTTCCCCATTAAAGGGGTCAGTCTGCCTGTTCTGTTCCCCACTCTGTCCCTGGTGAATCCTCTCACCCCCTGCACCTCTAGCCTGTGCCCCAGCTCTTGAATGCACAAAAATAAAATAAATCTTTTAAAAAAAATTAGTTTCCTCTTGATGTTTAGTGTAACCAACAGAATGTGGAGGAAAGTAATATAGGACACCTCCAGATTAGCTCATCAAACCTCCCACACGCTCTCTTCCTCCATTTACCAGTTGGACACAGACGAATCAGTGGGGAACCCCAAGGCCCTGGGGGACTATGGAACCATCAGACAGAAGGAGCTTGGGGCTCTGAATGACTGTGCAGAGTGGCTTGGATGGGATCTGTTGAGCCACTGAGCTCTGGGGGCTGTTTGTTGCTGCAGTTTGTCTACTGACAAGCACGGCTGGCTTGTGACCCCAGGTCTGTCTGGGGGCAGAGCTAGTTAGTCCAAGCAGGGGGCTTTGAAGGTCCCCTCTGTGGAGCTGCAGTTAGGGGAGGGATCTCTTCACTTGGGGTCTTGTCTCCTTCTCCTCAGCTCCCCTCACCTTTGTCAGTGGTTGTCTGAATCAAAAAGGGAACTCTGGGTCTGTGTGGCTGTGGCCTCTGTTCCTGGGGAGCTGACCCATCAGTTCTTACCCATCTGGCTCCTCTCCCCTCTTCCCCCAGCTGTTCCCACCTGTCTGCCTTTTTTCTCTGAAGAGAAGGTGGGGAGCCGCCTGGGACTAAGTGGTTATGACAGAGCCCACATTGTGCCCTCACAGAATTAAAACTTGGTAAGAAAAGAGGAAATGTGTCAAATTTCACATGTTTGGGAATCAAGTGAAAAAGAAGCATCACTCAAGCTTTCTCACTGTAGCTTTCAGTGTTTCTGCCGTGGCTGAGAAACCCACTGTGACCAAAATGAGAAAGGAAACCACTGCCAACCAGAGATTACAATCAGAGGTGTCCTTGGACTAACAAGATAACCAGCTCACAGCAGCCACCTCCTTAGAAATTCTCCCCAGCTGTCCCCCCCTACAGTGTCTTCAGACTGCCCAGGCACAGGCTTCATAAACCTGGGTGGAAACACTTGGCAGAGGGGCCTTGTGGGCCACAGAAGTTGTCTCTGAAAAGAATGTTCTGAGCCAGGGAAGGTGAGCGAGCTGTCACTGGCTTTCAAGAATCAAGATCACTGCAGGGCTGAGCCAAGGGTGCTGTAGGAGTCCCCTGAGAGGAGGAAGCACCAGTACATGGGACAGGTGGGACCTAGGCGACAGCCTGGCTCTTGTCTTGGAAGCTTCTGGAAGTCCATTTCACTGACACACTTAAGCTAAACAAAGTCATCTTCCTTCATTCTGCATAAAAGAAAAGTGATAACCAGATAACCCCACATGATCTCTTTTCTAATTAATAGAAAAATGCACAATAGAAAATCTGAATGCTTCTAGCCAACTCCTCCCAGCAAACTGCTCCCTGGTGCCTTCATCCTCTGGGCATAAATGCAGAGATTCATCTATGGCCACCTAAGATCTCACACGTCACACTGGGACCCAATGAAGTGGCTATAGGCACCTGGCCAACACTGCAGACCTTCTGCACCTGCCCAGAGTCACAGCCCACAAGTTTCCACTCTTGTCTCAGGTTATTTCTCAGTCCCAGCTGATTATGACATGAGGTCCCACAAGCCCCTGGCCTGTGCTTGGGGGAAACTCAGAGTTTCCTTCTTTTGTGGTTTTACTTCTAGACCTGGCCTCACATGGACCAGCAGCTTTGCTCAGCAGGTGATATTTTCTGAGGATCAGTCTATTATGTTCTTTCCTTTTGTAAGGCCAGATCAAGAGATACTTCCTTCTCTTTCCTGAAAGACCTCACCCTAATGCATTCAATGATGCTCTGGTTTCTGGCTCATTTGCCCAATGGGAGGGCAAACAAATCTATCCAGCACCTAATGGCACAGATGGCCAATCACCCACTATCCAGGTGCTCTCAGAGGGAGAGCCTCAGAGGCTCAAAGAATTAATTTCCAGCCATATGAAATTGCCATATGAAAATGCACAGTCACTTTTCCAAAAACCAGTGTTGTATGAGAGATCCCATAGTTGTAGACCATATAGGTATTGGCAGCAGTGGCTAGAGCAGAGGGTCTCAGCAATGGTCAACACCAGGGCGGAGGCTCCACAGCCCACAGAGGCAAGGGAAGGACATGGAGTGGGTTCCTACCGTTAAGCAGTTGACAAATCCCAGGTCTGATGATCAAGTCCCTGGAGATCTGTCTCTTCTCTCTGCTCATCAAGAGTTTGAGGTTTGAGGTCATTGACTTGGAGTTGAGGGGAATACTCCTCAAGGATGCAGATCATGTTTGTGCAAGAGTGGGGCTAGTCTGCCAGCAGACCAGGTTCAATGTGATCATAACCATCAGGAGCTGTAGCAGTCATGTCAGTCTGGATGTCAAGTGATTTTCACTGCCACCAATAGGCCTTTGTCCTGCCACCTTCTCTGCCATCCTGATGCTGTGGGACTGCTGGAGGAGCAAGATCAGCAAGCCCCACATAGTGGCACAAGGCCGTGGCTCTGTGCTGGTGGGCCTCACTCCCACCCCTGGTGATGCCTCCATCTCTGGGTCCAGAAACCTGCTGTGGATGGCACTTCTTCTAGCTTCACCAAGGCCACTTCAATATCACCTTCAAGGTCCACCTCTGACCTCTGGAAAGAGACTGTTGGCCAGGTCTCCCTATCAGGAATTCCCTAATCCACACCAGAATACCTGCGAGTGGCCACTGCATGTTGCTTTTCCACAAGAAAAAAAAAAAAAAAACAGTGAATTAAATGAGAATGTAAGCCAGTCAACAAAAATTCCACAAACATACCATCTGGGAAGGTGCTCAGGAGGCTCCCTGCTGCCACGTGGCTTAGGGGACAGGCCCTGGCAGGGTGTGGGGAGCAAATGACCTCAACTTTTTTTCTTTTAAAGATTTATTTATTTATACATACAAGAACCAGGGTGTAAGCCAGAGATGCACGGGGGTGAGAGGATTCACCAGAGACAGAGTGGGGAGCAGAACAGGCAGATCGACCAAACTACAGTGCTGAGCAGCAGGCAAGGCAGGAGAGGTCTGCTGCGCCACATGGGTTGCTCCCTGGCCGGGGATGGAACTCATGCTGCTGTGGCTGGCAATAGCTTGACAGCGCTGTCTTTAATCCCTGAGCCACCAGGGAGGCCCCTGACCTCAAGTTTCCAAGTCTCCTTTCTCTCGTACATATAATCATGCCCACAATTGCCTGCTTTAGGATTGTCGTGAAAACCACATGAGATAATGCATGAGAAAAGCTTTGGAATCAAGGCCACCATCTACCCTAACCCCTCTTGACCCTCCACAGCCACGTGTCCACACATTTTCCTTCCAGCTCTCCCCTCGTGTCATTGTCACAGTTTAAACTTGACCTGCCTCTGTCCACATGGGCCTTTGCTCTGCTGTCTCTCTGCCTCTGCCCCAATTTCCTTGGGTCAAATCCCATTCATCCATCACAGCTCGGTCTAAATTCTACTTCCTCGGAGGACCTGGCTCCATCCTCCCAAAGAAAAGTCAAGTCTCTCCTCTGCACTCCATCCTCAGCGTGAAGAACTCTCTCTGGCTTGAACTCTTCCTGTGCAGTATGTGTTCTCTGCTCTGCCAGGTGCCTGCAGGCTCCCTTTCGCCTCTTGCCTGAGGGCCACCACGGAGCTTGCTCCCCAAAAGCTCTTGACACCATCATATTGTGTGGCAACGAGTTGGAAAGGACCTCGGTTGGTGATCAATGACTTGGGGCCTGGATGCAGAAGACGGTTGTCCAGACTCCAGGGAGCAAGTCCATAAACATCTTCTGACAGAAAAGCCCAACTTCAGAGCCGAGCAATTTTAGATTATATTTGCACGTAAGGCTTTTAAAGTAGCAAAACTTTAGATTTATGTCTCTGTGAACAGATGTGGAAAGGAAAATCAATTCCTCATAGGATTGGCTTATTTGTTTTTTATCGCAGTGCTAAATATTATGCACCGAGTGACAAATTAATACATAAATTGACCTAGAGACATCTACACCCGCCCCCCTCGATGAGAACGATTGGGAAGCTGCCAGGCTGCTCCTGTCTGGACGCTCAGTCAAGTCAGAGCTTCCCAAAAGAAGCTGAAGAAGAAGACAATTCCCATTGAGCATTAAAGAAGTCCAAACTTTTCCCAGGAAGAGGGAAAACACCCACACATTTTGTTTTGGGGAGCATGTGGTAGAGAGGGCATGTCCGATTGTGTTGCTGGCTCAGAGCTTTTCCTGGATGGTTAGACATTAGTTGGGAGACTTGGCAGTATCCTGGCCGCCTGCCACGGTGCCCATCTCTTCTCCAGGATGAGAGGAAGAGAATGGAGAAACATCACACTGGTCCCGAGAGTGGGGCCTTTGGGGGCTGCCCACCCCAACTGACCACCTGCTCTCCCCTGACGTGGCTCCCCAGAGTGATGTGGGCAGATGATGCTTGAGCTGGACCTTCCTCCTGCGGGTGTCAGCCCCTGCAGGGAGCCTGGAGGGTGGGGCATCAGGTGGGCCTGCAGGGGCAGGGCCAGGTGAACACTTCATGCTGAGCCTGTGGGCCAGCTGTCCCACCTAGCAGGAGAGAGACCCCTGGGAAATGTGGGATCTCAGATCCACTAAGGATTTCATGCTGACTTCTGGCAGCCGAGGACTTGCTTGCGCTTCTGGAGAAAGCAGAGCAGACAGAACAAGTCTGTTCTTGAAAAAAAATTCCATAAACATGGAAAAACACTAAAAGTGACTGCTTTCCCCAGGAGAGGGGATGACACATAATAGACAAAGCTTGTGATGTGGACTAGCTAAATGCCAAGGAGATAGTTTTTAACTCTGCATGGGAGGGGAGGGGCGGAGGTTGGGGAGGAAGTGGGGGGGGGCGGGGGGGGGGGGGAGAGAGAGAGAATGAATAGAATTGATTTTTGCCAGTCTGCCAACCTCTCATTCAGGTCCTTATCATGATGGACATCGGCTGTCCTTTGGGGGACAATAGAAGGGACAGGAGGAACAATGGAAAAGGGGAGGATTTGCATAATCAGGAAGGAATACAAGGAAACCACAAAAGACAGATGAGAGTCCTTAACCTCTCAGACACAGATTGAGCTCTCCAATCACATGTCTAAATACCCCTGAATCTGTCAATTGGGAGACTGGAAAAGACCACCCACCCCCGCCCTTCATAAACACCATCCTGAAAAAACTATAAAGCTATCAAGAAATGAGAGGTTCAAACATCGCATGTCTGCATCAGGTCAAATGAGGATTCTGCCTGGAAATAGAGAGAAGGTGTTTTAATTAATCAGCCACAGGCTGAGTAAGAATGAGAGGGAGATGCGGCTTCTGTCAGGAAAGGCTGGGAGCTGCCAGCTCGACACTTGTGTGAAGCAGAGAGGAATTTCCCTGCTCCGAGAATTCTTGCTCAATCACAACTGTTTATAAGGAAACAACTGTAGCAGTGTCACCCCAATATCTCCCACACCCCCAAGCAGGACAATTTTGGAAGCCTCAGGGATGGAAGCCACTGTGAACCCCTCCTTCCCTGGCTCCTGTTGGGGAAAATGGAGCCATTAGGGTCATCTGCCACAAGCCAAATGAGTCTAAGGAATTGATATTGATTCAGGGTAGACGAAGAACATTTTCATTTCTTGAGCATTACTCCAAAGTATTTATATTCATCTCAGAAGATTGTATGTAAATCAAGACTTGTATGTTCAGAGAATCTGGTTCCTTTGTGCAGTCCTAGCCAAATGCTGGACGAGAGAAGCAACAGAGTTCACTAACTTTTTGTCATGTGCTCAAGGCACAGAAGACATTTTTGCAAGGCAAAATACAGTTCTAATGGAATGTATGACTCCAAGAAAAATAGCATTTAAGAATGGGTGTTTTCAGATTTCAGTTGTCTTTATAGACCACCCCCCTCTTGCTCAGTGGCTTACTGGGAAGGGGTGAAAATCCCATTGAAAATCCCATTTCCTTGAGGTATTTCCCCACCTCTTCGGGCTCTCTAGAAAGTCTCTGCACTTCAGGGATTTGTGTGTAGTCTGGTGCAGATGTCAGAAATACTCTCGCTGAAATTAAGCTCCTCTGAGGAGACCATAAAGAGGAAGCAAGGAAAACTGTGTTCATGATTTGTTTTCAAAGTAAAGGAGATAGAGAAAGAAGATGAGAGGAAAAAGGAAAAGGTATGGAGGAAAAAAGTCTATGCCCTGGATATCTGCACCGCCCTGACCCCTTAGGCCCAGGATTTCCTCCCCGCATTGTCAGGGGTGTTGTTTGTGACTGACTTATGCTGCCCAAGCCCCTCAGCCCCCTGGCCCCTTCACTCCTTGTGGGACCAGCCTTCAGGGCCATCCCTCTCCCATGGGCAGCAGAGGCCTTTGTGGGATGGCAGGGAGGCCCAGCTTCTCCTTCTGCCCAGTCTTGCCTCCACTGCACCCCTGCATGCTGGTACCAGGACTCTTCCCAGGAAGTCTGCACTCCTATCTCCAGCTCACTGTTTCTAGAGACCCTGACCTAAGACAGGGAAGAGGGGCAACATTTTTAATGGTACTTATAGGTGGACATTTTTTAAAATCAAATATAGCAAGGGCTCATAAGCCAGTGTCTATATATTCCTGGATAGTTTTTGGTGAATTCCTATCCCTTTAACAACTATCTCTTTAATATTATATATGCTTTTGGATCTATGCCCCATGTCCTCACCATTCCTAGAGTGTTGTCATGTGATGTCTTTTTATATTTAAAGCAGGATGATTTTTGAACCTTAAAAAAAAAATAGACATTCTGTGGCCACTTAGAATTAAGTTACTCACTGAATGACTTCAACTATGAGTGGCTTTTGAACTTTTAAATGAAAAAGAGCCCCACGGTGCCCTAATTTTTTTCATTTAGAAGAGTGAATTTTCATACTTTTGCTCTTTTTTACCCTTTGCCAAATTGTGTTCTTGAAAATAATATTGTAGTTCCATATTCTTCTTTTGCACGTAGCCCAGGAAGCTACCCAGCACAGGGCCAAGGCCAGGACTCCATCCTGGACTCCACTTGGCCTCTAGGACTATTTCTCCAGCCATACTCCTTCCAGTTAATGTATAGTGCACCTGCAGGTTTAGAATGTTTAAGTAAGTCTGGAAACTACACCTTAAATGAACCTATGATATTCCTTCAAAATTCCTGAATTTTACATGTATGTTTGCCTGCATAATGTCCAGGGCTGATCATCTCTGCTATGCACTTTATCTTTTCCATCTGGGTAAGTGTCTCAAATCAATAAATCAGATAAACATAAAGATAATATTTTCTATACATAATTATGAATTTTGGAGATTTATGCCATTAGACATTGGCCTTTGAAAAAACTCCATGCTATCTTGCAGAGTGCATCAGGACATGAAAGCATTCAGCCTGGGTTCAGATTCCAGCTCTGTCCTTTACTAACTGTGGGATCTTGGGCAAGTTATTTAGCTTCTCTCTGCTTTAGTTTCCTATCTGTGAAGTGAAGATATAATAATATTGGTGCTGACTTCACAGGGCTGGTAAAAGAATTACATGTGTTCAATTGTGTCAAGTGCTTAGACTATAAGTACTTAGGCATAAGCAACAGTGTCATGAAGTCCCAGACCTGATCCTGAGCCATGTTGAGCAGACAAATCTTTAAGTCTTTCTTCAGAGACTCTGGCAATTATTTATAAGCATTTGACTAGGAAAAAGCTCATCCCCCTGACTGTAAGGGCAGGAGAAACAACCAACAAAATTCTCTGTGCTATAAACTTAATCGTCTTTTAACCCTTATTGTTTATCTCATTAAATTGGTTTCCAAAACCTGCAAATTCTCACCATGAAGTGCTTTCCTTCCATTCTCATTGTGTTCTCTCTCAACCCCATCCTCTTCTCAGCCTGTTTGGTCTACAGCAAACACCTCCTAACTGACCTACTCCCTTCCATTCCTTTAGCCATGTGCCCTGTTGTCCATGAATTCTAGACTCTCCCAACATGGGCCCACCTGACCTTCTTCCTATCCCAGCCTTTGCCTACTTTCACTATTTCAATTGCATTACTTGCTCTTCATTCCTTCTTTCATTCAATTAATACTTATTGGGGTGCTAAAAGGCAGGATCTGCTTTCAGAAAGCTTTCCTTTGAGTTGGGAAGACAGGCATGTTATTAATTCCTAGGGTTAAGTTTACTAGATTCAGTTGTAAGCAAAATGCAATAAATCCTACTAGGGGGAACAGGGGAGGATGTCCCCACAAAGGGTGAAGAAAAGATTGAGTGGTGTAGGGAAAATGTCTCTTTACAGCATTGTTGAGGTGTAATTGAAGTAGAATAACCTGCACACGTTTAAAGTATACAATTAGAACATTTTGACGCTTGTGAAACCATCACTACAATCAAGAGAAGGAACAAATCCATCCCCTGCCAAGTTTCCTCCTCTTCTTTGTAATTTCTTTCTCCTAGCCTACCCTATTCCCCACTCCAGGCAACCACTGATCTGCTGTCACTGTAAATTAGTTTGCATTTTCTATAATTTTATGTATAAATGGTACCATATATTAGATATGCCTTTTTTTGTTTGACTGCTTTCACTCAGCATAATTATTTTTCACCCGCATCAAGTCTGTTCCTTTTTCACTGCTGAGTAGTGTTCTGTGGAATCAGTATACCATCATTTGTTTATGCATTCACCTGTTTATAGATATTCATGTTGTTTTCAGCTGTTGGTTTTTACAATAGCTTCTATGAGTATTCATGTCTAAGTCTTTATTTGGACACATGCTGTTAAGCAAATACCTAGGAGTGAAAAGCCCTGCCCATCTGGTAGCTATGATGTTTAACTTTTAAGAAACTGGTGGCCTGTGTTCCAAATATGGTTGTCCCCTTTGCATTGCCTTCAAGAAATATGCAAGTTCCAGTTGTTCTATATGGGAGAGTTTTCCTTGATAAGGAAACAACAGGGGGTTAAAAGTATGTGTAATATTCAAGAAACATCAAATATCCTAATGGCAGAAGCAATTCAGAAAGTTGAGTGATAAGGTGACTAGGCAGAAATCTTATTTTTTATCAGTTCCTGGGGAGGCTTTGGCAATTGGAATGTAGATTCCAGCCAATTGAAACTCATGAAGGCTCCTGAGGAGGGGACCTCATGGTCTGGCCTCTGTCTCTGCCTATTCCTTGCAGGTTCCCATCTTGTTGCGTCAGGCAACACCACACTGACAAAAAAACGGGAGTCATGGAGCAGGCTACACAAGACAGGATGCTGCTGAAGTGTAAGATCCTGGCCTTTTTATTGACATACACAGTATCGGTTATAAGGGGACCGAGCAAAGGGAGATTAAGGGGAAGGAGATTAAAGAAAGG
Source organism: Talpa occidentalis (assembly GCF_014898055.3). Taxonomy (NCBI): domain Eukaryota; kingdom Metazoa; phylum Chordata; class Mammalia; order Eulipotyphla; family Talpidae; genus Talpa; species Talpa occidentalis. The sequence goes on along the minus strand of NW_023602073.1, from coordinate 61,019,163 downwards.
GGAAGGGTGTAGAAGATTAGGGATTGTGAGCCTGCCCTCCAGGCACTTCTTATCTACTTGATGACTTGGTATTGTCATTGAGATCACACCCTAATTCCCAGCCAAGGTTTTAATCTTATCAACAAGGCGGTCCACTGATCAGCTTCTGGGGTCCCTTGTCATACATTGATCCTCGCCCCCCCCCCCCCAGCGTTCCCTGGTCATACCTCGTGATGTGTAAGTCGGGAGTACATGTTATATGCATTGGTCCTCAGCCCCCTGGGCATTCCCGGTCATACCTCGTGATGCATAGCCTTCCCAGCGTGATCCAGCTTTGTCCTCTTGTTTGATTTGAAGGGCATCTTGAAGATATTGGGCTCCTGTACCTAACTGACCAGGCCATTTGACCTTGCTTAGGATTTAGAAGTATAGGTGACAAAAAATGGTGGTCAAATAGGCTGTTTAGGAGTAGCAGACCCACACCATCTTTATACTATTCTCTCCCTCATGTTGCTCCCTCCCTTACTATTCTCTCTCCATACTGTTCTTATCCATCTACTGTCTGGGAACCATCCACAGATGACCAAGACTCAAGTGAACTGCTACCTTGTCTTCAAGTTCATCCCTCAAGCCTGGGTTTCTTTAACTGTTCCTTTGTGCTTAAAACCCATGGCCTTGACTCCCACTCATTTGCAGGTGAGTCCTCTAATGGTCTGACAGCAGACAGTTGGGTTCACTCATACACCATCACCCACAAGACCAAGCCCTTTTCAAAGATATATCATTAGATACTTCTCTTTTTTTTTTTTTTTAAATTAAGGTTACCTTTGTTTCCAACACTGTAAGTTTCAAAAGTACAGCTTCACACCTGTAAAAATGTGTATACCACATCACACTCACCACCCAAAGATCTCATTACCATCCAACACCATCCAATCAAACCCTTCTACCCATTCCTCCCACCCCCACCCTCTTTCCCTCTGGTAACCACCACTTTGTTATTAGAATTTGAGAATCTGTTTTTGTTTTGTTTATTCATTTGCTTTGTTTCTTTACATTGAATTTAGGAATAAAATCATATGAGGGCCTCCCCGGTGGCACAGCGGGTTGAGCGCCGCGCTATGAAGCTGTCCACAGACTCTGCAGTGTGGGTTTGATTCCCGGCCGGCCAGGGAGAAACCCACATGGCACAGCAGTACTCTCTTGTTTCTGCCCACTGCTCCGTCTGCCTGTTCTGCTCCCCACTCTGTCTCTGGTGAATTCTCTCACCCTCCCGTGCCTCTGACTGTATGCCAGTTCTTGTATAAATAAATAAATCTTAAAAAAAAATCATATGATACTTGTCTTTCTCTTTCTGACTTATTTTGCTTAGTATAATCCCCATAAGGTCAGTCCATCCATGTTTTTGTAAGTGGCAAGAGTTCATCTCTTTTAATAGCTGCATAGTATTCCATTGTATGTTTTATATATACACCACATCCTCTATCACTTCACTTGTTGATGGGCACTTAGGTTGTTTCTGTATGTTGGCTCTTGTGACCAGTGCTGCCATGAACATAGGGGTACAATATCTTTTTTAAAATTAGCATTTTCACATTCTTAGAAGTGGAATTACAGGATCATATGATAGTTTTATTTTTAATTTTTTGAAGAATCATCACACTGTTTTCCCTAGTGCCTAAAAAATTTATATTCCTACCAACAATGTATGAGGGTTCCTTTCTTCCCCCACACTCTTGCTAACACTTGTTTCTTGTCTTTTGGATAAGGTCATTCTCACAGGTGTGAGATGTTAGACCTCATTGTGGTTCTGAGTCTCTGTAATAACTGTTGTGATGATGAGCATTTTTTTCATGTGCCTGTTGGCCATCTGTATGTTTTCTTTGAAGAAGTGTCTATTCAGATCTATTGCCTGTTTTTTTAATCTGTTTGTGTTGTTGTAAATTGCATGAGTTCTTTATATATTTTATATGTATCAATCCCTTGTCAGATGTATGAATGGTGAGTATCTTCCACCAATCAGTTGGTTGCCTTTTCGTTAGTTGTGGTGGTTTCTTTGGTTATACAGAAGGTTTTTAGTTGTACTCTCATTAGTATATTTTGCTTTTGTTTCCCTTGCCGTTGGAGATGAATCCACAGAGACATCTCTAAGACCTAAGTAGATGAGCTTATCCCTTGTTTTCTTTTGTATATTTTATGATTTCAGGTCCTACATTCAAGTCTTTAATACTTTTGGCCTTATTTTTTATGCAAAGTCCAAACTAAAATAACATTTTAAATCAATGGAGGTATAAATCTCATTGCTTATTTTGCCAAAACCAAAATGAGAATATGTGGACAGATAACCAACGATGAAAAAAGAGTACTTTGCCTCTCTCCCAGTTTCAGTTGGCTTAACCATCATGTCCCCAATCCTTTGCTCTTTTATTCTCACCAGGTCTCCCTCTCTCAAGTGTGGAAAATTATGTAATTAGTGAAAGAGCAACAATTTTGCTGCATAGATGGTTATGTGTTTATGGAAGTTTAATGGCTCAGAATGTCTAAGGAAACCATTTCATGAGCCTAGAGAAAGGAAGCAGAGCTGGATTCCAACCAGCTCTGCAAAACAAGGGATTGCTGAGAAGTACCCCATTAAGAAGGCCATTTTGAGGCACTGCTTGCATGCCAGGTACCCAGTCCTGTGGGGTAGGGCCCTCAACATCCATCTTTCTCTTCTTTTGTTGACATAGAACAAAATAATCAGTAACAATGCAGAGTTCCCAGGAAATGGTATCTAAGCACGTGACTTTAGACACTCTAATTTATGCCCTTTACTAGGCTGACATCTTTTCATCTCGTTTCCAAATTTTCCGTAAGACTTTCAAATCATAGAGAACATTGAAATTAATTGTTATTCTCTAAAAACCTATTAGGATATCCCAGGGTTTAGACTATGCAATTTGCCTTCAATTGTTTTATCAAATGAGCAGGAATACGAGGACAATGTGTGTTTTATTTTGCCACCAAGGTTGACTTGCTTGAAAGTATTTCACTTCCTCCATGCTCACCTAGAGTAGCAGATGCTCCCAAATTCTAGCCTTAATTAAGAACACTTCCTTTCCAGAGAACACTATCTTTTCCTGTCATGTGCCTAGTGCCCAAGGGAAGTGCTAAAACACTTGGGTCAGTGGTTTCATTTCCTTAGTTTTTAAATTACCCTGGAAAGTTCTGTCTCTGATATTGAATCAGTATCAGAAGCATATGAGAGACCACTGCTACCATTTGCATTTCCCAATGTTTTCTATTGTTGGCAAGTATATAAGGCCATGGTTGAATTTCCGCTCCGGCCTTCCCTGGACACCTTCACCTGGGCCATTGTATGACCTTCTCTTTTTGCTTATCGGTGGTATCTATGATCAGAGTGACAGAAGGATGGGAAGGGAGCAAGGCAAGTTGAAACACTTGCCTTCTTCAGAATAAACAGGGAACGGAGCTTGTAAATTTAGCTGGGGGCAGGCAACAAGATTCTAGAAGATCAGTAGAGACACTTCTTCACCATCCTGAAGCTACATAGAGCATTCAATATAGGACCCCATCTGTTTTGTTAAATTGACAATTTCCTTTAGCAGGAAATAAAGGTTCATACTGAGTTTCAGACTAGCTACAGAGTAAGAAATAGCTTCACTTTTAAAAGACTTTGCTTTTTAAGGCATTCAGCATGTAACCTAATTTTATTTGATGGAGTTTGTTTTGCCTCCTCCATTTGCTGCCTAGAAATGTGTGTTTCATTATCTCCTGCAGAGCTGGGGAGGGGGTGGGGCTGGTGAGATGGAGACACAGCTTTCTCTGGGCTCCCAAAGCATTTAAAATAGAACATTAAATAATATTAAATAAAATTAACATGAATAACAAGTGCAGTCATCCCAGTGGATAGTCTGTCTCTAACATTTCACACCACACAACTGTAACGCCTAAGGAATCTGACTCAACCCTTCTAGTTTTCATTTTACAAAACATCAAACACATGCAAGCAAAGGATTAACACATTAGCACAAACATGGTTTGATTTTATTCCAGGGATATATGGTTTTCATTTGAGAGACGCTTGTATGAGGCTCCTTTTTGGGGTGCAACAATTACTACTTTAAGTTTTTTTTAAAATTCAAAACTTCCAAAGTGTTCTAATATGAAGAAAGTTCTTTAGCTTAAATATATGTAGATATGTATGTAAACATATGCACATGCATGTGTAAACATATGTGTGTGTATGTATTTTATACATATCCCATACAAAATTGCAATGGATGGCCCAGAATAAAAAGCAGTACTTTTGAATTACCTTTTTGAATATTGAGATGAGGGGGGAAACACACAAACGACTCCTGCTATAGAAATGTCAGCTTTTTAATTTAGAATGAGCAATAGAGCAATCATCAGAGAGAAAAAAGGCCGGTCGCCAGTCCCTCCAGAGCGCGGCCATCTTCACGCCCTCAGTGGATCGGGGAGTGCAAGTGAACTTACTTGATGTCACACAATAGGGCCACTCCTCTCAGGATCCAGTGATCCGGGGACAAGACCGTGCGCAAATACACCACGGTGATGAACGTCAAGTCAGTTCGCCTCGGTTTCTTGTAAATAGGGCACATGTACAGTTTGGGGTCCTTGGGCGCGGTGGAATTAATGGCGAAGATGTGCAGCACAGGCAGCTGCGTGAAGAGCACCTTGGGGGTGGCCTCTGTGAGCTTCCCGTTCCGTCTGTCCCAGGTGGCTCCGTCCATGTACAGCCCATAAATGTATACGCCTTCCTGGAAGAGACAACCATAAGATCAAAGGATTTCCAAAACAATAGGTGCTATGAGCTGGGCGTCCATTTCTGTAATAAAAGCCATCCGTGAGGAAAGAAAGCATTCACCAGTCTTAAAACGCTACCAAAAGAAGACACCACTGGGCACATTGCATTAGTGAACTCCTGAGCCCAATTTCTCCCCCGGCGGCACAGCTTGAGGCTGTGAGTGCTATAGAAATGTTCCCGTTATTGGGTATTTGAGAGTGGGGGGCGGCCTTCCTCGGACAACGAGCTTAGTCAGTAGCGCCAAATCACCTCTGCAGGCTGCCGGAAATCTCTAGGGGTCTGGTCTGAGTCGTGGAAGGGCGGGAGAACGGATAGGGATTTGGACCTGCGCGCCACGTGGGATCTCAGGCTGCACGGGCCAGGCCAACCCGTGGCTCTCACTTCATCTCAGTCACAGGATAAAATGAGATTTCTGTAGCTAAGCCCTGCGAGCAGGAGTCAGGGCGCCCCTAGTGTCCAGGTGTGGTAGAGCGCGCATGGGCTTGGTGGGCAGGGAGAAGAGTTGGTTCAGCATCCGACCATCATCCTGTGTCTCTCCTGCAACAGTACCTGCCCTTGAGGTCCTCGCCATTAAATCAAGAGAGGAGATACATACATGGGGGAAGAAAAGCAAAAAGCACGAATTGAATACCAGCAAACACTGGATAGAGGAGCTCCCCAGTTAGCAGCACTGAGGGTAAGTGCAGTGATTGGAGGCGTAAGGTTACTATTGGGCCAGATTGCGCAGGGGATTTTGTGAAGATGTTGTTGAATTGGGTCTTAAAGGGTGGGTTGCATTTGTAAAGACAGGGGAGAGAGGGTGGTCTCCCAGGCAGGAGCGATAGTACAAGAAAGGCAGGATAAGTGGAAAAGCTCAAACACTTAATGTGGCAGAAAATTCAGTGGTATTAAAATAAGTTAGGGCTTGACCATGGAAGAGACTAGGTGCCAAGCTAAAGCATTTGAACTTTATCTTTTAGGCAATGGGGAGCCATAGAACATGCATTCGGTAAGAAAAGAAAGGCTAAGAGGAGTCACAGGGGAGACTCAAAAGATCGCCTAAGTTCATAAGACGTATTTATGTTGAAGATGGTGAGCATTTTTCCATTTCTAGTGAAGGTTAGGAATGGGGAAGTAAATGTAGATTATAATAAAAGAGACTGAGACTAGTTGCAAGGTGTTTTCCCGAATTCCCTTGTGGGGGCTAACAGTATAAGGGTCACATATTTTAACCAAAACCTGAAGAACATGTTTAACAGTAAAACCACAGGCAAGTCCAGAAAATCAGGACATAAGATTATTATCATTAAGTCAGTGGGGTGACAATTACTCCATGAATAATACAACCATTTAGGTAGCATCTGAGAGTAAAATTATATGCCTTCTAGACATCATTCAAAGTTGCAGTTAGAAGTGTCATGGATTAAATAACGGCTGCCAAAAATTCATGTCTGCCCAAAACCTCAGAAAGTGACTACTTGGAAATGCGTTCTTTGCAGATGTAATTAGTTAAGGTCACCAAGTCCAGTGTGACAAGGATGCTTATAAGAAGAGAAGGGATCCACAGAGACCCACACAGGGACAAGGCCTGGGGACAATGGGCAGACAGGAGTGATACAGCCACAAGCCTGGGTTGCTGGTAACCACCAGAAGCTATGACAGAGGCGTGAGATTCTGCCTCAGAGTCTTCAAAAGGCACCAACCCTGCCAATACCTTGGTTTCAGACTTCTGGCATCCTGAACTCTGAGATACCTTGTTGCAGTTCTAAGCCACCAGGTCTATGATACTCCATTAGAATAGCCGTAGGAAACTCATACCATCCTGGTTAGCCTCAGGAATCGGGGCTAACATACCTGAAAACATGAATGTGACCTTGGAATTGCATCATGGGAAGAAGCTGGAAGAATTTCAAAGTTCAGAATAGAAAATTCTTAGGTTGGGCCTCTCCTGGTGGAGCAGCGGTTGAGCGCTGGGCTGTGAAGCTGCCTGCAGCCTCTCCAGCACTGGTTCGATCCCCGGCCACTGGCGAGGGTCCCACATAGCGCGCAGACCTCTCCTGCCCCCCGCTGCTCCCCTCAGCAGTGTACTTCAGTCCTTCTGCCTGTTCTGTTCCCTGCTCTGGCTCTGGTGAATTCTCTCACCCTCCCGCGCTTCTGACTGTACCCGGTGCTTGTATAAATACATAAATAAATCTTTAAAAAAAAAAAAAGAAAATTCTTAGGTTGCCTTGAATCTAGAGATTGTTGAAGAAAATAGAGATTTAAGGTGCTTCTGGAAACAGGGTTATTGAAAATGCTATTGAAAAACAGGGGCACAGTGATCCTTGTCAGAAAGTGGCAGTAGGAGCCAGAACTTGAAAAATCTCTGGTCCAGCCTATTTACTTGACAGTTGAGATAAAAGACAGAGAGAGAAAGAGGGACTAAGATTTATGAGTGTGGGGTCCAGCACCAAGCCAAAATGATCCCATTTACTTTTCACAATCATGAGGTTGAAATAGCATCCTCATTTTACAGATGCAGAAGTTGAGGCTCAACAAAATTAAGGAACTTGCCCGAGTTCACAGAGCAGGTACGTGACCAAGCCTCGGTCCCAGAGGTGTCTGCTTATTTTAGAGCCTCTGCCCTTCCCCCGGCCAGCCCCCCTTCCACCCAGCAACACACAGCTCTAAGGGGACAATGCTGGAACTGGCCCCAGAGCTCAGGACCACTACTCCTGTTAGTCTCCACTACCCTCAATACTTGTCAGTTCTGTGGGTAGCTCACAGCAGCAGCTGGAAACATGTGGAAAATCTTTTTTAGCAAATACAAGTGCAACTTGTAATTCTAAAGAAATGCAATTTGGGGAGTCCGCAAGGGAACTTGATCGATCCCTGATCTGGCAAGTGGAGGAGGTTTTGGCATTGAGGTCTCCTGGTTACATGGGAAGAGACCTTGGCTGCAGAGCCAGTGGGCTTCACTAAGGCACTCATGGTTCAGTGTTAGGAAGACCTTGATCTTTCTGCCCCAGTAGTGTCCGGTGGTGCCTACCATAGGGGGGGACGTGATCTCTTCCTTGGTCTGCCGCAGAACTTCATTGTGGATGGTCACGGAGTCCAGGGCCCAGCCTTTATGGGCGCGGGTCACTTCCTGTCTCATGGCTGTGAGGAAGCCTTTACAAAAAAAAAAACACAAAAAACCCAGAAATGATTTTGATGCCTTGTGCAGACCAATCTGGAAAGAAGAAAGGAGCAGTGTTAAGTGTTAGTGGCCTGTCTCCAAACAAGTGCCCATCTGAGAGGAGTGAGCTCAAACCTCGAGGGGACATTTCTTTCAGTGCTTTGTTTCTATGGAGACCTACGGTGAGCTAAATATTTCTCACCAGCTGATAGCAGGAAAGCAGCCACCCTTTCTGCCTCATACAGGGCCTTGGTTTGAAATTCCCCTGGGATTTCAACCGCTCAAGTCCCATAAGGGTTGTAAATCAGACTAGCTCATAGTCGCTATTTGAAAATACAACATCTAGGAATAAGACAGAGATGGTAAAATATTCTGAGAACAGCATTCCAATTAAAACTCAAATCAAACCATTATCAAGCTTCTATTTGCTATAATGGAACAATTGCATTTCGTCTACGGAAATAAAGCATAATGCCAATATAGAAAACCCAACTTCCAATTTGATCAAACAAAGCATTCACAGCGGAAAGGAAAGCTACATGTTTTAATGTCCAGGATACAGTTATTTGAAGACAAACTTAATATTTGCAAACAGTGTCATTCAATTCAATAAGAGAAAGTCTTGGAGAGTAGCATTGGATGTTAGAAATTGTACCCTAAACTTCAAAGGGACCTCAAAACCTACAAATCATATTTAGGATTCTGCATTAATGTTGAAAAAATCATGGGCTCTCTGTGGAATACAATTCTGGGATCTGTATGTCCCTGCTACTCCTAGATTAGTGAGCTGTAACCGCTGTTATGCACAAACCAATAGGTAAATGGTAATATTTTATCAGGCTTGAATGGGAGTGGAGGGAACAGGGGATTTGCAAGGCATAATCACAAGCTCTGAGTTAATATTCCTTGGAGTTGGAGAGACGAGCAGGTCCCTAGCCTGGCTAAATGAGACAGTCTAGTTCTTTCCAAGTCTCTCCAGGCTTATTAAACTAGACACATGTGGAGGCACTCAAACGTTCATTCATTCATTCATTAAATCAGTGTACCAGGTACTGGGGGTGGGTGGGGGGAATGACACAGATAAAGAGGCCAAGGAGCTCAGTCTAGCAGGAATGGAAGGAGGCAGAACACATGCAGCACTATGCCATGTGAGCCATCTGGGAAGACAGGTCAAGGAAGGCTGAATTGAAATAAAGTTGAAGGTGACTCTTGGAAAATATGGGGGAGTTTTTCAGATGGAGCAATTCCAGTTAGAGGAACAGCAAATGCAAAGGCAGGGAGGTCTAGGCTAACATAGAGGCAATGATGCTTGTAAGGTTAGAACAATGGTGGAGGAGCATCAGAGTTTGTACTTGATTTTTGTGGATGATGGGAAGCCATTGAATATTTAAATTAGGCAAGCAATAAGGTTTACTCAGAGCCCTCACTAAAACAGGATTTGGGATGCCCAACAGCTCTCTCTTGCATTAATCCGAAAGAAAAGTTGGTCAGTCAACTGATTCTGATAAAGCTATAGCTTCATGAAACTGAGGGCCTACTAGAAAATGATGATTTTTATGACACAAAATGTTAACTATTTGGGGCAGGAAATGTGGTGGGCCATTGCTGGCCCATGCCTATCCACACTTGAGGGGATTTGATCAGCATGTGATTGTGTTGACTTCCCTTTAAATACTGGGGGTCCCATACTTCCATTTTCTGTGTTTGCCAGTCAGTGGTCTATAGGACCACAATAATAAAATTCAATTCACCCTTCCACCCCACTCCATGAAAATGTCATTTTCATCATTCAACATTAAGTGTGTATCCATATGGTTTATTAGACACTATGTATCCAAGTAGAGTACTTGAAATTAAATTGACCCTATTTTATGATATTTTAAAATTCATCACTGATCTATGAATCTGTAAGGTCATAATGCATAAGACACGAATCTGATCTTAACCATCCATCTGCACAACTTGAGTAGCTGATTTTTCCTATAACATGTTGAATTCCAACTAAATTGCGAATTTGACCTCACTCCACATGGCTATATTTAGAACAACACCCTCGGTGCCAGAGGACTAATTGGGAGCCCCTCTTCTGTAGTACATCTGTTTCAAAGACTCCAGCCATTTTCATAAACCTCTGAAAAAGAAATTTTTCAATTTATTGAAATTAAAAATTTTAGTGCAATTAAAAAGGGACCACATCCTCTCTTCTCTCTGCTGGGGACTATGCACGCTGCTATCTAGCTGACTTCGACAATAAGTCTAGTGTTTAGAAAACACTCTGAGTAAGACAATGGACAGGATCTAAAAAGCATCTGCTCTCGAGCTACTGAGAGAGGAAAATGTTAAATAAATGTATCTGAGGCTTGAGAGTGAAGGCCAGGGAACTGTTCCATGAACCACTCCCATTCAGAGAGCATGGACCATAGTTCTATTTTTCCAAGTCTCAATAGTTTTGTATTGGCTCCCTAAAAAGAACATGATTTTGTAGAATTCAAACCATAGTGAATCCATTAAATTGTTCATATTGAATTTTAAAAATGAACAGCCATTTTTCTCCTAGGCTGATATCAAGTCTGATGGAATCAATATCTGTGTTTTCTGACGTCTGTATCATTTTAAAAGACTATTGATGTGTTTTTCTTTATAAAATCTTGAAAAGCGGTTCTTTTCTCTTGGCACCAAATTAGTTTTACTAATTCTTAAACCAAATTTCAATCAAGAAGGTAGAAAATGATTCATATGTTCACATTTGACTCTGAAGTGAAAAACAGAAGGTTAGGGAAAGTCTTAAACAAAAATAACCTATTCTTCATGAGATTTAACCGCCCACATGAAAATGGGTGATTTGACTATTCAAACATCTGAGTTACATGTAGTCTAAATAAGATGCTTAAAAATGTTTTCCCTTCAAGCTTATACAGCAAAATGAATTCTTAAAACGCTTGTCAAGGTCGTTCTTTAAAAAAAAATTCACTTTTAAGCTAGTATTGTACTTTGGAAACTCAGGTCCAAAGTAACACTTGTTATGTCTTAATTCTTATAATAGCATCAATCCAACATTTTAGCAAAATAATAACTGTGGTTGGACTTTGCAGCCAGTTGACTTGAAGAAAGCTTTATCATTTCAAACAAAGTCTGGAAAGAGAAAGAAATGAGGATGGTTGTCCCTCTCCATTTTATAAGGAGGTGGTTGGTATTATAAGCAATGTTGTGTTTTGTTTTGCTTTTTTAATAAATGAACGAGTACTTATGTAATGGGCCTTAGGTTGTGCCATATTTCCTGTTTTATCAGTTACTAAGCCTTCCAACATCATTTTAGAGGATGAGGAGAAATGATGTGACTGTCACAAGTTTATGACAGGCAGTTTTTCCCCCAAATGAGAAACAAATGGAGTTCACTGGTAAGTTAAATAAAAGGTCGGAAATCATTAAACCAAGATGGGTCGATCCACAAGTTGAATAAAAATGCACAGGGCATCTCCCCTGAACCTTTGCTAGATGCTATAAGGTGGGGATCTGAAACTTGGCAGAAAATCAGAAACATCTGGAAAGACTCTCAAACTCCCATTGCCAGCTCCTTGCCCAGATCACTGAAACCAGACTCTCTAGAGGTAGAACCCAGGCATCCATCGTGTTTCAAGGCAGTGCTTGAAATCACCTGAGAATCACCTGAGGAAGGAGCCCTTATTAAAACACAGGCTTTGATGCAACAGGCAGGTCAAGGGTGGGGCCTGAGATTCTGCATTTCTATCACACTCCCGGGTAATGCAGATGCTGCTGGTTGGTAGAGGGCAGACTGAATTGCAAAGGTCTAAGGCCAAGGTTCTTTACACATTAGAATGACCATGGGAATGTTTAAGAAAACACTGTACAGACCTAGAGGCCTCATCCCCAGAGTCTGATGTCCTTGATCTAGGGCCTCAGGCAATAATGTTTTCAAAGTCCTGAGGTGACTCTCTACACCAGCATAGCTAAGGACCACCACTTTATAAAAAGATCTTCATGACAGGCCATTGACAGGTCACTGACCCACATTTGTTTTAAGAACAAATCTGACAAGTGGGAAGAGAAATGCCTCCTGATACAAGCATACTATCAGGAAGGCTGTCAGTAGTACAAACTTACCAGAGTGCCCCGAGACATGCATGTTCTCTGAAATGTCATGAATCCAGGACACGGTTGGCCCTGGGAAAACCCAAATATAAGTGGGAGAGCTGGACCTCATTCTCTTGGCTGGGTTGTGTTCAGCTAAACCCACCTGTCTCGTGTTCCAAAACGTGATTCCCTGCATTGCTCCAGCTTATCCATATTCTATTTGATACCTTGTTCGACTTCCTCTTGACCCAATCTCCACCTATCCCCTACTCTCCCCAAACCTTCCCACTGTTCCCCTGGAGTGGTTCAGTGATTAACAAACTCTCATATTTTCCCCCTCTTCACAGAACATTCTCTCCATCGTCTTGCCCTTACTGAAGCCTCAACTCTGAAGACATTGGCTTTCCCAATTGTTCCTTCACCTCTGCTTTCTTGATGACCACGCCCTGTAGCCATATACAGCCCCCTTTGATGTCCCTGCCAAATACCCATTTGCTCTCTTTCACTGAATAGCTTGCCATCATCTGGGTCCCTTTCAGCATGGTGATCTCTCAGTTCCTTGACCTCACCATTTTTGATAAGCTTCTTCTCAACTCTACTCTCTCTTCACTTTCTTCCCTATTTATCTAGATCCATCCATTTCACCACTTTCTCAGCAAAACCCAGTTCTGGATAAACACAAATGTTCCACTTCTTATAATTATACCAGTTGCTGAATAAAACTGAGACCACCAGAGAGTTAACCACCACCTCCCTCCACAAGATTCTCAAAGCTGGCAATCGTTATCTGTGCCCTCATGAGTCCTCTTTCTCATACGTCTTCCACATTCCTTAAAGCTGTCCTTTCACATCTTACTCTTGAGATCATTTCAGCTCCTTCTTCAAAAAGAAAATAGGAAGCCCCATATGAAAATTCCCTTGACTTCTTGCCACCATAAAATCACTTTCATCTTATATTCATTCCGACCTTATTGCTCTTGTTTAATGGATGAGGTGTCCCTCTACTGGGGTGGCTCTGGAGTTGGAATGGATACCTCTACTTGGAGCCATCACCCCCGCCCCCAACTCTTATTCCCTCTCTGGTATCTATAGTCTCTCTCTCCGCCCCCCTCTCTTACACACACACACATCTGGCTCTTATTCTTTCTCCTTTATCATGTGTTGAATATACTTAAGCCCGTTCTATCCTTTTTAAAGAAAAAGCAAGGCCATTCTTTCTTCTTACCCATACTCCTTCAATGTGATTTATCCTCCAAAGTCAAATTTCTCAAGGGCTTTATCCATACTGTTCATAGTCACACTCTGTTTTCCATTTCTTGGTCTTTCATTCACTTGGCCGACTCTTCCACCCTCCTGCCCACTCCACTGAAACTTTTCTTGCCAACAATCTCCTTGTTGATAAAGTCACCTGACCATTTTTGGCCCTATCTTCTTTCACCTCTCAGAGCATTTTTCAATTCCTTCCTACTCTCCCCTTCTGTCCCATGATACTATGCTCTCTGGTTCCTGTCTTCCAAACTATTTGGACATGAAGGAACCATTCACGAGAGTTTGGATGATTTGGAGTTTGGTGATGCACAAGCAAATGGAGCAGAACCCTGATGAGGCTGGTTTAAGAGGAAGCTGACCAGATGGTAGCATGCGTGAGGTTCACAGGAAGATGGCAGTGAAGAATCACAGCTGGAAGTGAGGAATCAGAATCTTATACTGAGACTTTAGATAAGTCCTTCATAGGTAGAGGTGAGCAGCTATATCTGTGAGAATGTCTGAGGTCATCAATGAAGGGGCTAGAACCAAGGGCAGAACCTGCCTGAGAGCCCACAAAGTAGTGTGAGAAGCAGCTCTCAGACAGGTCGTTGGAGAACCAAGGAAGGTGACAGACTAAAGTCAAGGTATCAAAGAGCTTCCAGAATCAGCATTCAAGTACAGTTAACCTTTGAACAACACAAAGGTGGAGAGCACTGGTCCACCTCCCTTATATGGTCAAAATTTCTACATAATTTTGACTCCCCCAAAACTTTACTAAACTTTACTACTGTTGACTAGAAATCATAATGACAGCATAAATTGTTGATTAACACATGTTTTGTATGTTGTATGTATTATACACTGTTTTCTCACAATAAAGTAAACTAGAGAAAAGAAAATGTCATTAAGAAAATCATAAGGAAGAGGCCTCTCTGATGGACTAGAGGTTAAGTCTCAGCACTATCACCACTATGGCCTGAGTTCAATCCCCAGCCAGGGAGCTAAACCACATAGCACAGCAGACCTCTCCTATCGGCCTGCTGCTCCCCTCAGCAGTTTTGTTTCAGTAGATTTGCCTGTTCTGCTCCCCACCCTGTCTCTGGTGAATCTTCTCACTCCCTGCATTCTTCTACGCAAAAAAAAAAAAAAAAAAAAAAAAAAAAAAAAAGAAAGAAAATCATAAGGAAGAGAAACACTTAGAGTATCATACTGTATTTATTGATGCTGTTAATATTGTCTGTTCATATGAAAATCAAGTGGAACTGTGTGGGTCAAGCGCCAGCTGCACAGTCAAGGAGGATGACCTTGGCAGGAAGGTCAATTTGATGACCCCGGAGAAAGTAGCTTCAATGCAGTGATGAGCTAAGCAAGTTACAAGGGACTAAAGTGTTGGTGAGGAAGTGTAGAGGGCAGGAATGGCCACTGAGCAGGTTTTCTAAGATCCAGCAGACCAGGTAAAGGAGGAGTCAGTGTCCTTAGTGGCTTTTTGCAGGTCTTTTTATTGGGATTTACCCGGTACACAGCAGGCAGGGGTGCTGGGGGCCAGGAGGCTGGCAGGCCTCCCAGCCCCAGCAAGTCTTCATTCTATCTGGGCTCTCCGGCCTTCTCTCAGCTTCTGCTTCTCTTGCTTCTCTCTCGGCTTCTGCTTCTCCTGGCATCCCCATGACGCTGCCCTTAAAGGCACAGTCTTAGCCCAGGAGAATCCCATCTACCTCTGCCCACACCCTATTCCAGGTGCCCGCCATCAGGCATGCATTCAGGACCGCAAGGATCCATCATCTATCTTGATGGCGGGAGGGCAGAAAAGCCTGACATTTTTCCTTACCCTACAGGAAGGTAACCTGGTGCAGAGACCAGAATCGAAAGAATTGCAGTTGCAACCAAAACCAGTGCCTGTAAGCCACTCACACGCAAATGCAGAGAGGACAGATAGTCATTTACTCTGGAGTCAGTTCTAAAGTGTCCACTGTCCTATTGATCTATGATTCTGGATGGCTGTTACTCAGATTGAGGTCCATTCGCCTGGATTCCTGCAGACTTCATGGTAGCTATGATTCAGTGGTGGGACCTGCTGGAATTGCTATGAGATTAGCAGTTTCCTGGTCCCTTCCAGTCCCGAAGTTCTATTAACACTTGGTGCACTTTCCCACCCAACAAACATTAGGCTTTTATAACTATCCTGAAGACAAGCATTTAGAAATTGCCACTGCTAGCTGATGGCACTGCTTTGAAAGCAAGCACACGGGCAAGAGGTGGTAGATGATTTTTACAGTAACAAAAGATAACAGGACAAGAATGATCCATCCACTTGCTTCAGGGAAAAAAAAAAAAACCCTCTCTGAAAATCTTGATTTGTGTCAGTGAATAATAAGTTGTCGCTGGTGTCTGCTATAATAGACTGGCATGGGCTGTCAAGAGACTGAGAGAAAAAAAAAAAAATACCAGGAAAAAGTAGCACAGTGTGGCATCCAAACGACATCAAGCTCCAAATTGAGTTAAACGTGTGGGAAATAATGATCCTGCGTGGCCCAATCTAATATAGAGGCGTGAGACCTGACAGCACCTTCAGCCACTGCCTGCGTGTCATTAGCAGCACCTGTGAGTCATACCCCACCTCAAATGGCAAAGTGTGGTTAGCAATTAGGAGGTACTGATGTCAGGCAATGCCCCTGTGTGCAGCCAGGCTCATCACAACTCACAGTCTTGGTCTGCATGCACACACAACCTCCTCACCCCACTCACCACCCAGAGTCCAAGTCATGAGTACATGATGCTCTAAAAAAGATACAGAGAACAAGAGACCTCTGAAAAGCACAATCTTAGATAATATGTGACTATGTATACCAGGGACTGCTGGGAAAACCCAGAAGAGCACAAAGTTTCTCCAGGACCCGAATAATCTGCTGGGAGGCAAATCCAGACACTGCCTCAAGCTGCACCATTGAACAATGATGACAGGAACCTGGGTCCAGAGAGTGTGTCCATTTTCATCATTCAATCGAACTGCCACACAGTCGAGTTTGTCCATTGCTACAGCAATGATCGTGAAGGTGGCAGAAAGCACTAGGCTAGCTCCACGTGGCTGACTCAGCCTCTTCAAATAAGACAAAGTACTAGCTCACCCTAAGGGGGCACAGCAGTGCTACAAACAGCATGAATCCCATCATGGGCTACCCAGGGGCAAATAAGGTCTGTGATCTGAACTTGCAGCAGCGTGGACCTCAAAGTCACCTCAGCCTGAGGAGCCATCACCACAGATGACGGGAAATGCACATCAGACAGTATCAGAAGCCACAGAAATTAGAAGAATGTAACATAAATGGTCAGATGCTGTCAAACATCCTACCGTCTGGGTGAGTTTGCCCATTTATACTTATTAAGAAATTATGGCTTCTTTGCAAACGGCACCTACTTTATTTAAACATAATATAGGGCTTTTTTGTTATTAAAAACACTTTCCTTAAATGTTTTGAGCCAAAGAAAGAAATTATTTCATCAAATGGCACCAGGAAATACATTCATGTTGAGAAATAAATTGTGAGTGTCAGATAGTGGCCAGGGAGGCTTCATTTGGAAAAGACTTTATCTGCTTGCCCGCTGCTATGAAAGTGTGTGGAGTCGCTGTCATCTTTATGCTTTCCAAATTTGACCAGGGGATACAGAACAGAAACTCAATTTTCTGCCATGTCAAGAGAAAGAGAAGGAAGCAGAGAAGTGTTTAGTGCGCAGGGAGAGTTCACCCCACCCTTCCGTGCTACAAACAGAAAGCAAGTGTAGGTAAGGGTATCTGTATGTGTGTACACAAAGGATAGGATACTCTGGGCCTCCCCCGTGGCGCAGCGGTTGAGCACTGGGCTGCAAAGCTGCCCGCAGCCTCTGCAGCGCCGGTTCAATCCCCGGCTGCCAGGCGAGGGTCCCACATGGCGCGCAGACCTTTTCTGTCACCCGCTACTCCCCTCAGCAGTGTACTTCGTCATTCTGTCTGTTCTGTTCTCCGCTCTGTCTCTGGTGAATTCTCTCACCTTCCCACGCTTCTGACTGTACCCAGTGCTTGCATAAATCAATCAATCAATCAATCTAAAAAAAAAAAAAAAAGGATAGTATACTCGAATGAGCCAGGACTGTCTAAACCATGAAGACTCACAAGAGAAAGAGTATAAGTTTGACTTGAAAACAGAAATGAAAAGAGAAAGGATTAGTATTATTAATAAGTAAAGACAAGTAAGAAGTTAATTTAAATGGGTATCTATATTTGTATATCTTTAAATATTGCTCTTATAACACTGCTTAACAAATAGTAACAATCAAAGATTAGATCATGTTATACTTTGTCATGTTAAGTCACATGTTGAATGAGAAGACATGTCATTAATAGAAATTCTGGGGCCTCCCTGGTGGCACAGGTGGTTGAGCGCAGCACTATGTAGCTGTCTGTAGCCTCTGCAGTGCAAGTTCGATCCTCATCGACCTCGGAGCAACCCACATGGCGAGCAGACCTCTCCTGTCTCACCTGCTGCTCCCCTCAGCAGTGTATTTTGTCAGTCTGCCTGTTCTGTTCCCCACTCTGTCTCTGGTGAATCCTCTCACCCTCCCACGCATCTGGCCTATAACCTGGTTCTTGTATAAATAAAATAAATCTTAAAAAAAAATAGAAATTCTGTGCTATGTCATCCTTAGTCATCCTGTCTATGGAAAATCAAGGATCAACTGACTCCTCTCCTTTGGTTTTTGTGCATCAAAAATACCATCTTACATTTAAAAAAATTGCTGGTCCTTGCCCCTCTCCTGAACGCCAAGTCAGCCAACACATTGCCCACCTGGGTGTCCTGCCAACTCCAGCTGATAATCCTGAGCGCTTTGCCTTTCCTCCCAAGCTGTCCCACTTTCTGTACTCCCTGTCTGTACCTTACCTGCAGCCCCAACCACTGTCACCTCTTGCAAAGATCCCCATGAGGTATTCCATCAAATCCGCCTTCTCCTTTGCCCCTGACTAAGCCCCAGACCCACTGGGTCCTATCAGTCTCATTGCTCTGGACCTCCATATTCCAGGCTGCCTCCACCTTCTCCTCGGAAAGTCACCTCATCTTTGGTGATTCCCATTCCCTTTATTACCCAGTTCAAACTCCACTGGAAGTCTTCACATTCCAGCCTCACTCCCCACTACCCCTACTCCTGCTTCCTGAGTTCTAGCCACACCAGTCTCCTTTTCTTGCTCAGGCCTCTGCCTGGAAAGTCCTTTTCAAGTGTCCCAGTCTCTGCAAACCCTACTCGCTGCTTCCAGTGGGAAGCTCCCTCAAGCCCTGTCTCAGCTGGATTCATTTCTCTTGTCCTCTGTATTAGTGTGGCACTTAGTTCTCACTCCGGCGGAGCACTTATCACATTACGCTCAAGTTGCTGATATGTCTGTCCTAGCAACCAGATTATGGGCTCCTTTAGGGCAAGAATCAGGTCTCGAATCTCTCTCTATTGAAAGCACCTAGAAGAGAGGGCTGGCAAATGGAAGGTGGTTAAACAATTCTAATTAAGTTAGATGTTATTTCTTCAGGCTCCCAGCCAGGAATTACCTGGTGACAACTTACTCATATTGAGGGCTAATGAGGAAGAGACCCATAAGTAGACACGCAAAATCTGAAAACCATAAAAAAAATTCCTTCCCCAATTCGGTGGAAATTCTGGTAGAAAAAAATAAAGAAAAACCAGAAGGGTGGTCCTTTCCAAATCTACAGTCTATTGATATAACAATATACCTGTAACTTGGTGTATGTTCATAAAAAATATCATGGCTACTGGTTTAGATTTAGAAAATTTTAAGCATTGAAAATGCAGGAAGTGAATGAATGTATGTACACAGAAGACAATTAAATGTGTAATTTTAAGGTATATTATTTGTGAAGTGTTATCTATACAAGAAAAGTACACACATGGAGTGTACAGCTCCATAAATTCTCTCCAATGGAATAAAAGTCATGTAGCTAAAATCCAGATGAAGAAACAGAACACCTCAGAACCCCTGCCCCAGAAAGCTCCCCCCGACAACCTGTGAGCTTTTGCAATCATTGACCTCCCCCCACCCCCACCCCCGCCATGGGAACCACTAGCTTGGTTTTTAATTCCAACCTTTTGCTTGTTTTTATGCTTTGTGTAAACGGAATAATGTAACTGACATACATTACCATTATGGTCTACATATATTGCAGTGTTTTCTGTTTGACTGTCTTTATGCAACATTATTTTGAGATTAAACCACATTGCTTTGAAAAGCAATAATATATCCTGAATCTTTAATTGTGAATGCTTCTTAAATTATACTTCAAATGGAGTTATATGGGGCTATACTTCAAAGAATCCAACATTCCTCCATTTTGGCCATGAATTTCTTGAAGAAAAACCATCCATTGTTGTGAGACAAGAAGTAGTTGTGTTTCTAAATCTTATGAACTCTACAACATACAGCTAACAACTCACTCAGTAAATATTTCTAGAATGAAGGAATAAATGAAATTAAATCACAGCACACTCTTTCAGGAAAACAAAAAAACAAATCCTGAAGGGGACAGCCCCCTGAAGTCCACTGAATAAAACTTCTGCCACGTGGTCATTTTTTAAATCAGTCTAATTTTCTGGACCTTAGGAATAATTTTTGCCAATTGGGTGCTTCATTTTTGTCATTATTATAAACATTTAAAAAGTAAGTTTTGAACAATGAAATACCACCTCACTGTGAGAATAGCCCGTATCAAACAAATAAAAAACAACAGAAGGAGGCGCTGGAGAGGGTGTGCAGAAAAAGGAATGCTCTTATACTGTTGGTGGGAATGTAGACTGGTCCAGCCCCTATGGAGATTCTTCAAAAGACTAAATATGGACCTGCCATATGACCCAGCAATTCCACCCCTAGGACTCTATCTAAAGGACACAAAAACACTAATTTGAAAGAGCACTGCACTGCCATGTTTATAGCAGCACTATTTACAACAGCCAAGATATGGAAACAAACTGATTGCCCAAAAACAGATGACTGGATCAGAAGATATGGTATACATACATAGTGGAATACTACTCAGCAATCAAAAAGGATAAACTCATGTTATTCATGGCAACATGGATGGAACTGGAAGGGAAATAAGTAATTATTCCTAAATGAAATAAGCCAGAAGGAGAAAGATAAATACCAGGTGGTTTCACATATATGTGGAATATAGAGAAACCAAACAAAGAATCAAATAAAGACAAACTTTAAAACTGACCCCTGAAAGCAGTCCATAGATCTGAGGCATCTAGAAAGGAAGGGGAATGTGGAGGGGGAGGAAAAAAACAGAGAGGGAACATAATGGACTATGGTGAGGGACAATTGGTGCTTTGGCGGTGGGAGAACCACTGGGACCACACCTGAGAGGAGAAATCCTGTAATTGTGAAAAAATCAACAAGGAGGTAAAATAATGGTACTTCATTAAATATACATATATTTTTAAAAGTAAGATTTGATCAAAAGTTGTTCTTTTTTTTTTTTTTTAACTATTTCACGTGTCTTAACCATGGACTGGTTGTTTGCTGCAGTGGGTGAGGAGAAAGAGGGAAGGCCATGTCCCCACATTATAGAAACAACATAGTAGAAAGAATTTCAGCTTGACTTTGTGAAACAAATACAGAAGGATCATCTGTGCTCTCCTCCCTCTGAAAGCACATGTCCAGCACCCGGCAAGCTGGACCTTCGTCTTGTCTTAAATAGCATACACTTACCACACAATGCTACTGTCCAGTCACACATAGGCCTAATTTGCCTATTCTCCTATGAGCACATACCTTGGGGATTAAAGAAACCAGTCATCCAAAACACATTGGGTCTCCCTTCAAATATCCAAGTAGAAAACTGAGCATTTCTTTCCAAAAGTTCGGTAAACCAGAAGCCCAGGGTGGATGAATCCCAAGACACTCGCTTCCAGAGCTGAGGTATACGAGCATCATACATGTTGTCCAGGGCGTCTCGCAAGTTCTGCAGAAGGTGAGGTGAAAGGGTGTGAATAATAAAAATCAACAAAAGAAGAAAATGACTACTGATATAATGGCAGCTCACCTCACTCATAATGATTGTTCCTTCGATTGCCAGTTTTAGATCATTCAGGCTACTGCGCAGGATTGAGATGACTCTCTGCATTCGGTCGATTTCTTGTCTAAGAAATATGTTCATTGAATTAAGGTGCCCCATCTTTACCAAACGAGCTTTCACCTAAAAGAAAGCACACAATATAATAGAGGAGAGTTTTAAAATCATCTGTCACTTCTCTTTCAATGTCCTTTCCTTTCTCTATTCATTTTCATCCTCCAGTTGTGTCTCCACAGCCCAAATGAACTCTAAAATATCTCTTGCAGAACCAAACTTGCCATTAAATTCTCCATTTCCCGCTCTTCAAAAACTACTGTTCAACTAAAATGATTTTTATTTCCTACTGATTGTACTTAGTTGATAATTGGAAATGTTACTTTAAAGAGCTGAAATAAAATTGTGCCTTTCTTCCCTTCCAAATGACTGTCAATGAAATATTCTTTTGCAATCCAACCTTTATAAGAATGCAATTTGAAATACTTTTTTTTCATAACGCTCACCACGTTGTTATTAGAAATGTCATGGAAAGTTAGTACAGCCCAAATCTTTTACAGAACAGTAACCAGTGAATGTGATTAGGTGAAGTCTCCTGAGATCATTGTTCCCTGGGGGAGGGTGGCTAAAGAGCACCTTCCCTAATCTAATCAATGAAAAATTTGCCTTTGTGGGGGAGCCATTAAGTACCCGTCATTTGTTCCTTTTGGTATATCATTTATTGACCCTTTTGAAGAAATCAATATAAAAACTCAGGTTGTGGAAACAATAAAATATAACAATTATTGGAAAATTAGCCAGCATGTATACATATTTCAATTTAGTGACATATGTTTGAAGAAAAGACTGAGTTTGCACACTGGCAGGAACTGATAAAGAGATTGGAACTTTCTGCTGGCCACATTCAAAGAGATGCTGGCATCAGAAGAGCGAGAATAGACACGTGGGCATCTGTTAGTGAGAGAGAGATGAAGAAGGGGAGGGGTATTGTAAAACTGAACAGCCTGAATGGGGATACCCGTGATGGTAAAGCAAGTGGTGATGAAATGACAGTCAAACATGCCAGTGGAGGACCCTAACCCATCTGCCATGTCAACTTCTAGGCAGTCTCCCAAGTTCCCAGGAAGAGCTTATAATGTTGTAGGACCCACTACCCTGTTCTCATCTCTATCCTGAGCCTTCAGCACCCAGTGATCGCAGAGCACATATATCACTCTTTGAAAATCATGGCTACTCTGCGGAAATTCACACTTAAGGAAAAAGGAAATTAATGGAAATACATTTGCAACCCCCATTAGTGGGAAATTAAGGTATTGGCTACAATGTAGATCAATAGCTCAGGTACCTTTTAGCAGGCTAACAGCCCCAAACAAATTGCTTTGCCCTACTTACAGTTTTAAAAGAGCAATTTAATTTGCAATAGAGGTATGCTTAGAAGAAACTTAATTTGAAAATGTAAGTTTAGTACAGGTTTTATTTTGAGTATGGTTATTGTTCCTACCTAAAAGTGTCTTTTTATGAATAAAATGAAAGATTTGCTGTAGTTTTGCATAGGATTTTCATGTTTCTGGGATCAGGTAGGATTTTCTATGGCCATGTGGCTCCATTTTTACTATGGAAGGCGATGGTATAATTAAATTTTAATTTACGAAATTCACTTCACAGTCACATTTTCAAGAACACATCTCTTCTATATATATAATAAGGAACACTAAAAAGTTAAGTGGCCTTGGAGGAGAAGCAGTTTTAGATGTTTCTTCGCACAAATTCCCTCCCATACAATAATCCACACAAGGGAGATCCTCACTCGGCTCCCGTAGGTCATTGCTGTGGTGAAGCCTGTTAGCTTCAGCACCACCCCGTCTCACGCTATCCCAAGGTCTTGATCCAACACCATCCTTGCGGTCTAATCATACAGAGTTAAGCTTGTTTATTTATGTATTTATGTATTTATTTATTTAGACAAGCACTGGGTACAGTCAGAAGCGCGGGAGGGTGAGAGAATTCACCAGAGACAGAGCAGGGAATAGAACAGGCAGACTGACGAAATACACTGCTGAGGGGAGCAGCATGTGGCAGGAGAGGTCTGTGAGCCATGTGGGACCCTCGCCGGCGGCCGGGGATTGAACCGGTGCTGCAGAGGCTGCGGGCAACTTCGCAGCCCAGCGCTCAACCGCTGCGCCACCAGGGGAGGCCCCAGAGTTAAGTTTTATTTCATTTTCACTTGCCAGTTTTTTTTTCAGTTTTTGAAGGCAGGTGTTTTAGTCTCATCTATCTCCTGAAGACCACACACAATGAACCATTAAAAATACATACTTAGAGGGCCTCCCCTGGTGGCGCAGTGGTTGAGCCCTGGGCTGCGAGGATACCCGCAGCCTCTGCAGCGCCGGTTCATTCCCCAGCTGCCGGCGAGGGTCCCACAAAAAAAAAAAAAAAAAAAAATTTAGAATATTTATCCATTAAAAATATTTTCTCTTCTTGCAAGGAAACATAGGTTCTAGACTCAGGCCTGTGTTCCAGGGCTTGTTCTACTACTTCTCGGCTTGGCGTCTGCTGGGACTGTCCTGGGGGCTGGGTGGCATGGTGAGTGTAAATCTCCAGGGCAGTGCTGGCATATGAGGAGAGCTGAAAAGTGCCAGCCACTGCCTACAGCTGCAGTCTGGAGCTTGGGTAGGGAGCATCAGCAGAGAGCCAAGGAGGCTGAGAACAGGAGAGGCCCTGGCAGGAAGGCCACATCAGAGGACCTCCTCCAGAACATCCCCACCACCCAGAAATTTTGCCACAATCAAACATTTATTAAGATCAGCAGTTTTCATAGTATAGGTCAGGACCTTTCAAAAGCCCAGGGATCCTTTTAGAGGTGCCACAAGGCTAATTTTTTTTCATAGTAATATTAAGATATTATTAGACCTTTTTTACTCTTCTCCCTTCAGGAGTGTACAATGACATTCCAGGGCTGCATGACAGGTGATATCACAGTAGAATGAATGCAGAAGGAGGGATGAGAATCCAGCTGGCTTCCATTAAAAGCCAGGCATTAAAGAGATTTTGAAAAAAAATGCAAAATAATACCATTCAGTAAATGTTTTGTCTTGGCAAATATGCTCATTTTTTAAAATAAAAATATTATTTGTGTCAACATATAATAGGCTTATTTTTTAAAAAAAAGATTTATTTATTTATTTATTTATTTATTTATTTATTTATTTATTTATTCATACAAGTACTAGGTACAGTCAGAAGCGCGGGAGGGTGAGAGAATTCACCAGAGTCAGAGCAGGATGCAGAACAGGCAGAAGGACTGAAGTACACTGCTGAGGGGAGCAGCGGGCGGCAGGAGAGGTCTAGCGCGCCATGTGGGACCCTCCTCTGGTGGCCGGGGAGCAGCCGGGAATCGAACCGGCACTGCAGAGGCTGCGGGCAGCTTTGCAACCCAGCGCTCAACCACTGCGCCACCGGGGAGGCCCTAATAGGCTTATTTTTATTCTTTATAATATATTAATATTGTTTTTCATTTCTCAGTTTATATTTCTAATAATATATTACATGCCCATGGTTATTACCCACAAATAACAAGTTATTTGGGGTCCTCCAACATTTTTTTGAGGATCTTGAATTTTTTTTTTGTTTTAATTTGAGAAAAGCTCTTCTAGATTAACAAACACCTGGGAAGGTTCAAGAAGCAGAAAATCATTGCCACCCAAACTGGGGAATGAGCTCATAAATTACTTGCTTTCCTATCACCTGGTTGAAAGGGCTGAAGGAATGAAAAGAATGGGGGGCAGGAGACAAAAAGAAGCGATATGTTTAAAGAGTGGACACAGCAGGCTTGGTAGAGAGGTTTGCAGTCAGGAGGGGTAAGCCAGGATCCAAAGCCAGAGGAATCCAGAGATGGGAGGAGACAGAACAGGCAATTGAAAGAGAAACTGCAGTAAAAAGGAGAAAGGCATCCCCAAAACATAGACTATAATTCGCAAGATGCTTGAGAAAAGGTAAGGAAGAGAAGACCAAAAGATTAAAAGAAAACTGAAAAGGAAGAAGGAATGAGCAGAGAGAGGAAAAGAAAACACGTAGTCCCAGGACTGTGCCCAGCTCCCCGCACCCCAAGATGCCAGGACACCCCCAGGGAGGGGCCCTGCTTACCTCATGGGGAATGTAATCAGAAGGCAGTTTGCTCAGCATATCTTCAGATAGTCTGTACACAATAGCTTCCCGGGTCTCTCCCACTCCACCTCCACTCTCTTTGGGTTGAATATTGGTAATTGTTTCGAGAACAGCAGAAGCAGTGTTACTCTGATACCTGATTTAAAAAAGAGTGAACTGCTCAGAACATAGTAGGGAAATGTACCCTGGGAGATCATTACCAAAGTTAAAATGAAATGATAGAATCACTTAAGTTAACTCCCACTAAGAAACAAGCAAACAAAAAATCCCTGCAAGAATGAAAAAACTAGAGATTCATTCTACTGCCTCCTAACAGGATAGCAAGAACATCACAGGAATAAAGAGCCCTCTATTGTCAGGGAGAGTGTGTCCCCAAACGTCCTTGGCAATCCAAAGAGGAGCAGCCGATCTAGCTCATGGCTAACCTAAACACCTCCCACTGGAGACCAAGCACATCTTTTCTTCTTTCCCACTTACGGACTGGTAATAAGAATCTGCCATTCTAGAACAATCTGCCCCATCAAAGAGGACCACTCACTATTCCTCACTCAATTATACATTATTAAAAATATATTTGGCCCTTTCTAGTTTGTTTTCTACTTTCCCACTGTTTTTATGATTTACATGTCTGTTGGCATCTATTCCACCTGTCTGAATGCAGTCACCTGCCTTTAAAACCTGGAAGGGATCATGCTCAGCGAAATAAGCCGGAAAGAAAAAGAAAAATACCGGATGGTCTCACTCATAGCAGGAATCTAGAAAACTTAAATAAGGGACCAGGAAAAAGAATAACTATAAGAAAGTAGAAATCAAAATCCACAAACAACTATGAACCAGAGACACTCTATGGGGGGTGGGGGACGGGGAGGGGAGGGACTGGGGTCAAAATAAGGGGGTTGCAATTGTATGGGGAATATAAAAATGAAATTTATAATAAATAAATAAATAAATAAATAAATAATAAAAAAAAAAAACAAAAACAAAACACCCAGATATTCAATAAAGATTTCTTATGTATCAAGCACTGAGTGAAGGGCTAGGATGTTATGGTGAACAGGTCTCTTGCCTCAGTGCCTTTCTTTAGTGGAGGAGAGGGACATTTGTCAATACCATTGGAATCTGTGTTGTGGAGGAAAAGAATAGGATGCTTTAAGGGAGTATTTGTCTGTCTCTCACTCTCACTTTCTAGTTCTCTGTTGGTTTGACTAGATGAGCTGAGGTACAAGAACATAGTTTGCTTAAACTTGCTGGGTTTAGACACATAAGTGTGTGTGTGGGGGGGGGTGTGCGCGCGCATGCATGTGTCTGTGTGATTGTGTATTGGAGGCCATTTATACTAGCTGATCAGAGAAGGTCTCTCTTAAAATGTCACATGCAGGTTGAAACCTACCATGTGAGCAGGTAGGCCAGGAAAGAGTGGTGGAGTGGGAGGCAAGAAAGGATATTCAGATGAAAGTTAAGGCCTGCAGGTGAGAAGACTTCAGTGCCTTGAGGAACAAAGACAAGGTTAGTGAGGTTGAAGCCAGTGATGATGGACAGGATGGAGATCAAACAGGGGCCAGACTACACAGGCACATGTGGGCTACTTGAAGGATTCTGAGTATTACCCTGAAACAATGAGCAAATACTGAAGATTTCCCAAATTGAGGTGCGGTATGATGAGATTTAAATAATTTATCACCTATAAACACCACACAATTAGATTGTTTGGGGTTATTGTTTTGTTTCATTGCTTAAATTTTATCTCTTTTCCAGATGTCAGTTATATTTACATTTCCTTTCATAGGCGTTAGAGGCAAATCTAAAAGGGATTTAACAAATGCTTGTGATTAGTGACTTGTTTTTTGGTATTATTTCCTCAGACATAAAATAAGTCTTTGTGATAAGGTAATCTGTATCAAAAATTCAAATGTACTTTTTTAAATGTAGCAATCTCCTAAAAAGAGAATCAGACATTTCCATTTGCAACAGTAAGGTGCAATTGTTACCCTGAAAAACTCCTGAAATTAAGTTAAAATGGTGGATAAGATATGAAAAACATTTTTTAAAATATGTTACTGAGCTAATAAGAAATGAAGAAATCCTCTACATTGTGTCAACACAATGTAGAATGAAAGACTGCATCCAGCGAAATAAGGCAAATTTTACCTTGGGGTATCATTTAACCCCTGGTGTTTTGAGTTTCTGTTTGGATGGTATGATGAGAGAAGGGAAATCCTACATCCAGGGTGGGAAGGCTAGTAGCAATCTCCTACATAAATCTTGGACCCCATAGGACTATGCCTTCAGTATCAGGGTCAACTAGAAATAGCCCACCAACTAGAAGGGGATGATAGGTAAATTGAGTACTGGGGGGAATCTATCCTGACAATTCTTAATTCACAGTGTTTGTGACATTTATTATCATTTATTTGAGTTACCTCAAATCAAAAGTTTATTTCCTTTCAGGGTGGTCCCAGGAAGTTCCAAGTAGTACCTGGTAGAAGTAAATTCCCCTAGAACAATATTTCTCAATGCAGGTTTCAAAGACTTCAGTAGTTACTAATAGACAGGAGTTCACAGTCAAATGTCAGAGTCAAGACTCAGGTACTGTGGCCAGAGTTAATAGAAACAACAAAAAGCAGAACCAGACCTGAAAAGATCTTAGTGAATTTTCAGAGGCACCTCATAAAACATGTTTTTACTACATTGAAGAATAAAAAGAGGTGATTAAAAGTATAAGGATAAAAGACAGGAAGTTATAAACATTAATAGCATGTTTTAAAAAGAGCCAAATAGAATTTCTGGAAATAAAAATTAGTTGAGACTTAAAACATATTGTTTCTTTTTTTAATTGCTGCTATAAGATATTACAACAACAAAACTGCTGGCTTAAAACAACACATATTTCTTTTTTCTTTTTTAAAGATTTATTTATTTATTCATACAAGCACTGGGTACAGTCAGAAGCGCGGGAGGGTGAGAGAATTCACCAGAGCCAGAGCGGGGAGCAGAGCAGGCAAAGGACCCAAGTACACTGCTGAGGGGAGCAGCGGGCGGCAGGAGAGGTCTGTGCACCATGCAGGACCCTCCTCCGGTGGCCGGGGAGCAGCCAGGGATCCAACCCGCGCTGCAGAGGCTGCGGGCAGCTTCGCAACCCAGCGCACAACCGCTGCACCACCGGGGAGGCCCCAAACAACACATATTTCTTATCTTATAGTTCTGTAATTACTAAGTTTGACACAGGCATACCTTACTGGGTTAAAATCAATGTATCTACAAGGCTGGATTTCATTTTGTGAAAGGTCTATTTCTTTGTTCATTTGAGCTGTTGGCAGAATTCACTTTTTTGCAGTTGTAGGACAGAGGTCCCCAGCCCCTCACTGGCTGTCCACTGAAGGCCCTCCCCATCACTTAGAGGTCATATACATTCCTGGACTCATAGCTTGCTTCCTACATTTTCAAAATCAAGTTCCTCTCTTGCACTGAATCTTTCCCCTTTCTTCCATTTCATCTCTCTAGCTCACTCTTCTGTCTCCCTCTTCCATTTTTATGAAATCTTGTGATTAAATGGGCCCACTTGGATAAACCAGGATTATATCCACATCTCAAGGATCTGTAATGTTGTAGAAAGGTTAAGAGTCATGTGGAAAAGCTCCAACATCTCAAAAAAGCTTTAGAAAGATATAAAAGAAGAATAAAAAGAAGTTTATAAAATAATGACTGAGAACTGATGAAAGATGGAAATACTCAAGTTCAGAAAACTCAGTGAATCTGAAATAGGATAAACAACAAAATAGAAATCGGTATCTAGACATGTATCACAATGATATTATAAAACACCAAAAACAAAGAGAATATCTTAAAAGCAGTCAGAGAAAAACAGATTATGGAGAAAGAAGGTAGAATTAGACTGAAAGGCAGTTCCTCAGCAGCAACAATGGAATCCAGAAGAAAATAGAATAATGTATTACATGTGCTTGGATAAAACAACTATTAACCCAGACTTGTTTACCAAGCAGAGTAGAATAGATGTTTCACCAAAGAAGATATGTTACAGCCAATAGCACATAAAAAGAGGCTCAACCTTATCATTTATTAGGAACATGAAAAGTAAAGCTAAAATTAGATGCCACTTGAATGGTTTTAATAATTTTTAAAAAACAGACAATAACAAGGGTTGACAGAGATTTGGAGAAACTTGAACCTTCATACATTTCTGGAGGGCACTGTAAAATGGTGCAGTTTATTAAAATGTTAAGGGTACATTAGCCATATGATCCATTATGTTCCTAGTTACCTATCTGAAAGAAATGAAAAGACATATCCACACTAGGATTTGTTCATGAATATTCATAACAGCATTATTCATAATAACTCAAAAGTGTAAATAAACCCAAATGTCCATCAACTGGTGGCTAAACAAAATGTATATTCTATATCAGAATATTATTTGGCAATAAAAAGCAGTGAAGAATTGATCTGTGCTACAACTGGGGTGAGCTCCAAAACTTTTTGCTAAGTGAAAGAATACATACACAAATAACCATACAGTATGTGGTTCCAATTATAGGAAATGTCCAGAAAAGGCCAATTTAAAGAGAAAGTAATTTAGTGGTTGCCTGCAGCTGGGAGTGGAGGTGGGGAAGGAAGTCAGAACTGATTACAAACAGGCACAAGGATTCTTTTGGGGGTGATGAAAATGTTCTAAAATTAGACTGTGTTGATAAGTGCACAACTCTGTAAACTTTCAGAAAATCATTGACTCTTCCACTTAAAAATGAATGAATTTATGGTAGACAAATTATACCTCAATAAAGCTGTTTTTTAGAAAAGGAGAGCAAAACAGACATTTTCAAGAAAAAAAAAAAGTTTATTCACAACAGGCCTCCCCTGAAAGAGAGTCTAAAGGATTAACATCAGAAAGGAGAGTAATTATTATTATTATTTTTAAGATTTATTTTATTTATTTATGCATACAAGAACTGGGGTATAGGCAAGATTGGCGGGGGCAGGGGTGAGAGGGTTTACCAGAGACAGAGTGGGGAGTAGAACAAGTGGATCTACTGAACTACACTACAATGCTCACAAGTGGGCGCAGTGGGCAAGACAGGAGAGGTCTACTGAGCCATGTGGGTTAGCTCCCTGGCTGGGGATCAAACTCATGCTGCAGTAGCTGGTGATAGCTTGACAGCGCTGAGACTTTAACCCCTGCACCACCAGGGAGGCCCAGGAGGATAATTATTCTGATGGAAGATTTGAGGTATAAAAAGAATGGGTGAGCATATAAGCATTGTGGTGTAACATAATAATTATAAATATAATTTTCTGGTGAGAAAAAAGACAAGATAAAACTAAATAAAATACTGAGATGCCAGGAGAGAAGCGACAATAAAATAGGACAAAAATTGATTTTCAGCTAAAAGTCAAAAAGGAGGAAGAAACAAAACATAGTGATGCAAAAAATGCTTTAAAATATTTTACAATTACATTTTATGTTTACACTTTATATTTTATACAAAGCTATAAATTTGCTTATATCTAGCCAGTATTTAATAAATCAGCTTAAAAAAGAAATGCTCAAATAAGTGTACACAAATATATGTACAAGACTATTGATTATAATGGTTGTAATAAATTCTAGTATGCTCTGTAAAAATCTACACAGCCAGTAAAAATGGTTATGTAGCCCTGTATTCATTGGTAAGGCAAGGCTATTAAATCGCAATTTTAAAAAATAAAATAGCATAGTACAAAAACCATACGGTATGATCTAATTTTTTTTTGTTGATAATATTGAATGTACAGGCATAGGGGGGAAAAAGCCTAAAAGCATATTTTGAAAATGGGATTTTTGTGTGGTGAGCTTTTTTTGTAATTATCACTTTATGCTTTCTATTTTCTGTATTGTTGATTTTTCTCAATAAGGAAGTACGGTCTTTATAATAAAGAGTACTAGCACCATTTCATTTGTAAAATAGAGAAAAACTAGGCCCCCAGAGGCTAAGCCCAGCACAAGTATCAAGAGCTCTGCCAGGATGAGTCAGGGACAAACGTAGTGTTATTGAAACACATCTTAAGAAGCCCTACTTATCTTCTGCTGGTGCTCACAGCACAAGGACACAGAGAATTACACCTTCCTCTCTATCCCTAGGTACAAATTAAGCAACCTTTTTAAAAAATGGCCCCACTAACTAGCAGAACCCCAAGGATCAGTTGTTAAGGTTGTCCAGCTTTTTTGCTGATGAAATAGACACATTTTGTGCAAAACGAGGGAATCCTATTCAGCTGGCCTGTAATTACTTAGGAAACAAGCTGAAAAATGGAGGAGACGCTTCTGTCCTCAGCATTTTTATTTGATTAGCAGGTAGAAGACCACATCAGGACCAATCCTGCAAACTACTGCATCCTTGCCAAGAGTCCTGACAAAAGTAGATGCATCTGTCACTGTGCTTTACATAGTGGTCTGCCAGTCAGATACAGTCTTCATGAGGGTCAGACCGAGTAAGTGTCTGTATCAACCAGAGTTGGGGCATTACCTTTAAACACGTGAATGTTACTACTAGGGACAGAAACATAAAAGTTGATTTTTTTAAAATGCAAATTGATTTTGTATAATTTATACATAATTTTTAATTTATTTTTTACTACTTGTGAGCAACCTCTAGTAAGATGTTGGTACTAGAATATCCCCAAAGGCACTTATTTTATTTAATTGTATTTTTTTTTTTATTGGAGGTAACAATGTTTTACAATCAACACATGATTGGGGGTATAGGTTCACACCTCTTCAGTTGTAAGTTGCCACACCACACCTGCCACCAAGCACCCACAATCCTCCCCCATAGTCCATTGCCTGCCCCTTTTACTCCTTACCCCATCCTCTCCCCTTCTGGAAGCCTCAATTCCGCAGTCAGATTTCTAGGTTTGTTTTGGTTTACTTTCATTTGTCCCTTTGTTTTGTTATCTATAATTCTCAGGTGAGTGAAATCATCCATTGTCTTTCTCTTTCTGACTTAGCTGGCTTAGCATAACCCCCTCCAGTTCCATCTATGTAGTCGCAAGTGATAAGATTTCATCTTTTAGTATTCCACTGTGTAAATATACCACCTCTTCTTAATCCATTCATCTGTGTAGGGTAAAGAAAATGTCAGGCTTTTCTGCCCTTCCGCCATCAGGATAGATGATGGATCCTTGTCCTGAATGCATGCCTGATGGCGGGCACCTGGAATAGGGTGTGGGCATAGGTAGATGGGATTCACCTGGGCTAAGACTGTGCTTTTAAGGGCGGCGTCACGGGGGGACGCCAGCAGCCCCAGCCAGCAGCAGCAGAACCTGAAGGAGAAGCCGAAGCAGAAGCAGAGAACGCCAGAGAGCCCAGATAGAGTAAAGACTTGCTGGGGGCTGGGAGGCCTGCCAGCCTCCCAGCCCCCCCAGCCAGCACCCCTGCCTGCCATATGCCTGGTGAACCCCAAATAAAAAACCTGCAAAACTACTGAGGACTCTGACTCCTCCTTGACCCGGTCTGCATGGGATCAGAAAACCTGCACCATGTCCAGTCCGGCCCCTTACAATCTGTCATTAGGCACTTACGTTGTTTTCATAAGTTGGCTATTATAAGTAGTACTTGCAACGAACATAAGGGTGTATATATCCTTTAGAATAAGTGTTTTTGCATTTTTTTCAGTTGATACTTAGGAGTGGAATTTCTGAATCATATCACAGATGTATTTTTAATATTTTGAGAAGCTTCTAAACTGTTTTCCATAGGGCAGGACCAATCTACATTCCCATCAACAGTGTACAAGAGCTCCTTTTTTCCACATCCTTGTCAATACTTGTTTCTGGTCTTTTGATATGGACTATTATCATAAGTATGAGCCGGTGTCTTATTGTGGTTTTGATTTGCATTTCTCTGATGATAAGTGATGCTAAGCAATTTTTTCACTTGCCTTTTGGTCATCTGTATCTTCTTAGGAGAAGAGTCTATTTAGCTCTTCTGCCCACTTTTTGATGGAGTTGTTTTCTTGTTGTTGAGTTGTAGGAAATTTTTGTAGATCTTATATATTAGCCCTTTGTGAGATATATGATGTACAAATATTTTCTCCCACTCAGTAAGATGTCTTTTCATTTTTTATGATAACTTCTTTTACTGTGAGAAAACATTAGTTTGATATAGTCCCATTTATTTATTTTTGCTTTTGTGTCCCTTGCTTTGGAGTCAAGTCCCCAAACATATCTTGGAAGTATGTCATGGTGTGTTTTGCCTGCTTTTGTCTATCTATATATTTATTATGGTTTCATGTCTTAGAGCCAAGTGTTTGATCTATTTTGAATTAATTTCTGTGTATGGTGTGAAATGGTGGTCTAGTTTCATTCTTTTGCATGGAGCTGTCCAGTTTTTCCCACAACTATTTGTTGATAAGACTTTCCTTTCTCCAATGTATACCTTGTCTCATATGTAATAAATTTACTATACATATACATATGGGTTTATTTCTGAATTCTCAATTCTATTCCATAGGTCAGTATATCCATTTTTATTCCAAGCCATATTGTTTGAATTACTATAGTTTCATAGTATAGTTTGAAGTCTGGATATTTCTATTCTTTTTTGTTATGATTGCTTTGGTTATTTGGCTAATGTTTGCTCTTTTTCTTTGACGGATGCCACTGAAACTTTGATAGAATTTAAATTTAAATTCACTAAATCTGTATATTGCTTTGGGTAAAATGGCCATTTTAATAATGTTAATTCTTCCAATCCAGGAGCAGGGAGTAACTTTCCACTTCTTTGTGTTTCTTCAAAGACATTTATTTTAAAAGTTGAAAAATAAGTATATCAAACACACACACAATTGCACAATGGACTAGAGAAAAAAAATCTTAGTAAAATGGAACAAAGGACAACCTATTCCTGAAATATGGAGCTATCTCTGTTTTTTTTTAAGTCATATGAACTATTGGAAAATAATATACAGAAACCTTGTTTAAATAAGGACAGAAGACCAGAAGAGAGTTCTTGTGTACACATAATCAGTTCACAAAACAGAATGCAGGCAGAAGAGTCAGGCCTTGCAGCTCTTAATAAAAAGTGACAGCTTTGCTGCTTCAGAAGAAGAAAGAAGGAGGCTTGATCAATGGAGAATGCTATGACCTGCAAATGAGAAACCACGGCACTGTCCTCCAGCCAACTCTATGTTTACAACAAACTTTCTAAAATATGCCTAAGTGGTTTCTTCTCTTATTCAGAGGAAGTGTATGCTGTCTTGCCATGAGGTCACACTTCCTACTTTTTGCCATTGTTACTAGGCAACTCATCATGTGGGTGAAATAATGTACTGTTTATTTGTTTGGGATCAACAAATACAAGAAAAATACAAAAACTCTCAAGGGGAAAACTTACAAAAATAGCTGATGTGACAACAAAATGAAGTCATAAAAAGTTAAGGATCCACATGTTACTAAAATCTTTTCAAAAATTTAAATTTGTCTGTGATTCATATTAGGCACGATCTCATTTTAGAGTTTGACACAGTAATAATGACAGAGCAAGTGGGTAAATTTCCATGTTAGAGAAGATGCAGGTGTCACCCTTGCTGAAATACAAGGCAAGTCTGGGTAATGTTAAAGCTGTGATTTAATCATGAACTCCATGTCTCCACATCTCCATCAGCAACAAGAGCTCTCTGCTCCTAAATCAAACATATCCAAAGCCTTGCTCATTGCTTTCATTCTCACCGTCCCTCACCTGAAATAGTCTTTATTTCACATTGTCACATCATCAACGCCTTTGTCAGCTGCCCAACCTAGAAATTTCAGAGACAACCTCCTCTTTGATGTGGCTACCCAGCTCTTTTTGTTTTCCACATTCTGTTTCCATCATTTCTAGCATTCTCTGGAAATTTCTAGTAGCTTTATCCCCACTGTCTTTAGAAAATCATGCCCCAAATCTTCAAAAGCCAGTCTCAGCATTTGCATCAACCTCACCACTGGGAGGCCCTTCTTTAATCACCCCCCCCACTGCTGTAGGCCCATGGGTTCACCAAACTTACACATATCTTCAAGACCCACCTTGCCTGGTTCATTTGTTTATGTGCTCTCCTATGTGCCTTTACTTTTTTCCATTGTGCTGAAGTATTTTACTTTTAAATTGTCTATATTTAAGGTACACAATTTGATGCTTTGATGTATATAAACATCCTTACAATTGGTCAATTTCCTGCTTCCTTGCATCCTGCCCTTTTTGTCCCCTGGGGCTGCAGTTTCTTCCTCCCATTCCTTCTCTCTAACCTGAGAGCCTCTGCACATCCCTTAAAGCACAACCCAGAGATGGCCTGTCTCACTAGCATATTTTGATCCCTAAGATGGAATTTATTGCTCCTTTGCTATATATATATATAGATAGATAGATATATCTATATAGATATAGATACATCTATTGATATCAGAACAAATGCATATATATATATATCGATTTTAGTGTTCATCATATTGTATTACATAACTGTTAACCATTCATCTGTTTCCCTAATAGGTGATGAGCTCCAAGGGTAAGGATTGTGTCTTTCTAATCTTTTCATCCCCAAGTCGGCTAGAGAGTATGTTCTCAATAAATATTTATTTGTTGAACTGAAGCCAATCAACTTGAATTCTATTAAACCTAAAATATAAAGGAGAGAAATTCTCTAATATTTAAAGGGCATGAAATTTAATTATATGTTCCTTCTTATAGTAAAGGTAGAGTATATTATCATTGCTATTTGTCTATTTCCTGGCATGTTTCTACACACAAAGGGAAATAGATCCTTATTTATTTATATAAATATACATGTTTCTTAAAAGGCAGGAAAATCAGAAGGATATAATTTGAGGGTGAAAGAAAACTATTTTTAAAATCATTTTTAAATACATCTTTAGAGGTGAAAGAGAAGAAAAATCACAGCAAGTTTTCATTCATGCTAAGAAAATCCGAGTTCATGCTTCCTACTTTTTCTAGCTATAAGTAAAATGGGGCAAGACCCTACCCCAGGATGAGAACCCCATCCTGGGAGTCTCAGGAGCTGTCTCGGCTCACCGTCAGCTTAAATCTTCTTTGGAACGTTCTTCCCAAGCACCGGGTGCCAGCATCTCATGCCACTGTGTACATAACTGCCCACTCTTGTCCTGGCCTGGCCATGTCACCAGCACTCCAGAGAGAGGCAATGGAGATGCTGCTGCTGCTGCTGCTAGGTCTCACCTAAGAAATCACCTTCATGGTGGGTGATTTTATTTTATTTTTTTTTTAATGAGGTTATCTGAAAGCAGTCCTGAGACATGGATGTCGGGAAGTGGACTTGAAAAGCCTTGAATTCGAGTGCGCAAGCCCTCCAGTTCCTCTCATTTTATCAGGCAAGGAGTGCTGGGGCCGTGCCACTTCCGTTTCTTTTTCTACAATGTGATTTTATGTTTGCAAAGATATGAAAGGCGAAAGCCTGATTAGCTAGCTATAACGGAGAATGGTGAAGATCTCTCTATGACTCAAAAGCCCAAGGGGTTTCAGGAACAGTTCCCATAAATGCTCTGAGATGAAGAATGAGAACTATAATACTCCAGGAGCTTTTGGGTACCAAGTTGCTTCTGGAAGAAAATGTCTCTTTGGAGTAAATATGGAAAGCAGCTCATGCTGGTCTTGTAGCTTGGTGGTTTGGGGAACTCATCTACCTCATCTCTGTTGGGTGGGAGTGTCAGAGTCACGGGTGATAAAAATGGAAAGCAACTAAAACACAGAACTGTCTACAAAATAAACAATTAACCATCTAATGAGATATTAGTGCACTATCATATCCAAACTGGTCTAGATTTATCTACAGCTTTGCACATGAAATATCAATGAGCATAAATTTCAAAAAAATCTAAAACTCAAAAGCATCAGCTAACACTAAAAAGAATACAATTAAATTCTTCCTGCATAGAAATGAATATAAAAGTTGTAATGAGACATTTGATAAATTTCAAAAGGTAGAAAAATATGCATAACTGCTAATGAGAAAAAGAGTGAAAATAAATAACTGTTTCGACATTGAGATAGTTGAATTTGCCGAGTCCTTGGTATCTTATAAATCTAGATAATAAAATGTGAATAAATTACGCATTTTTATGGTTTCTGTCACCAAGGTATCTAAGCTCTTGGGAGAGATTTTACTTGTTTGAAAACATTTATTCTGCTTGAATCCCCTCCTCTTTTTACTTGTTTGAAAACATTTATTCTGCTTAAATCACCTCCTCTTTTTCTTGAGCAGGAACCCAGGAGAGAGACTTGTAGCTCTCCTTCCCAAGTCTCCTTCCTTATCTCTCCAATTTATTAATACTAACTTCAGAGTGCAGATAGGGCCATGGCGTTCCTCGGCATGACCCAGTGACAGCCCATGAGTCTTTGTGGAAGCCAGAAAGCTTGAATGGCATGCAGGTGTGATTAACTTATCACACCAGTTAATAAGGGTTCCTCTAGCTGAAGACATTCAGAGAGGTTTCACCAAGATGTCTCGGAGATCACTCCTTTCATGGTTTCACCTGATCTCTCTGCACAAATGCATCCGAACCTGTCACTCGGGCTCCCTGTCCACGTTTCTCTCCCTACTGAAATACATCATAATGTCTATCCCAACTCAACACTCCCCACATAGGACTCCGTAACTCTCCCTCGAATGCACTCCTGTTCCCAGTTCTTCCATCACCACAGGCCCCTGGCCAGACATGGCAAAGGAATCTTTGATTACTTCTTTCATTTCACACAGAACTTGGAGAGTTACATCTTGCTGGAATGGGGAGGGTCAACTTGGGAGACCAGAGGTAGGTTTTAGCTGGGAAGCCTTTTCCTTTATTGCTTACTGCCTCCTAGTGGCCGATGGGGGAACGGCGCGGGACTGGAACGCAGCCCTCCAAGAAGGCTGGCTTGGTTGGAGAGAGTAAGGCTGGGTTACAGTCACCAGGTATTTCAGAGCACAGAGGAAAGAAGGAGCAAACCCAGGACAAAGCTCGGTGAGAGACTGAAAATCGCCTAACCGTGAATTGCAGGACAGAGCCTACTGCCGGAACAGGAACCAGAAACAGACCAAAGTCTCTAGGGAGAAGGAAGCAGGAGTGGAGGTGGAAGGCCCTAGGGCCCATCAAATGGTAACTTGAGATTGAAGAGACATCAGGGGTTGAGGGCCTTGGGTCTTCCAGGTCAGCCAATTGTCTCTCTCTTAAAAAAAACTTCCACTTGAGGCAGAGACCAGTGCTTTTTATCTAACTTCACTCAGTGTGCGAGCCTGACACTCTGTTTTGGTAAAATTGGGTCTTTGAGATAGTCTGTTCATCCGCATAGGACTTAAATAAAGGAATATGTGCTCAGCTTCACTCAAAATCAGAGAGTATAAATTAAACTATGCTAATACTCCATTTTCTTACTTGTCATATTATAAAAATTCAAAAGCTTCACTAACAATCCGTTGATGACACTGTGGTCAGAGTGCAAGCAGCACCGCCCCCTGTGAAGGAGTGTATCCATCTCCTTGGGAACACAGCCCACCCACACAATATACCTGAAATGTATTTCCAACAACATGAGAAACCATCAGCATGAGATTATTAATTGAGGATTATTTGGGATAGCAAAAATACTGGCAACAACTTAAATGCCCATCCATAAGAGGATGAATGAATAAAATATGGTAAACACAAACATAAAGTAACAGGAAGCTGTAAGACAATAATGAAGACGATATTAAGAACTGACACTGAGTGATTTATAGGATGGATTGTTTAGTGAAAAATACAAGACACAAGGTAGTATATATTGAGAGAATGGCAACTTTGTACAAGAAAAAAAGGCTAATAAGAACATGCATGTGTGTATGCACGAATGTATGTATTCACGTATGTAGGTATGAGCAAAAAGAAACATGGGTGATAAACCAGAAATTCCTTTCCCCCATAAAGGAAGGGGGAAATGATTGAGAAGGTGTGAGATTTCTCTATGATCATATTATCTAGTTGTGATTTTAGAGTCATGTTCATGCTTAAATGTAATATAAATAAAAACAAAGGAATGCACCTATACATAAATTGATAGCATATAACCATACAGAAAAGACAATTTGAGTAACTTTTGAACCTATTATTCTATACCTCAGAGGGGATATATTCTAAGAAAAGAATGTCAAAGAGATCTTGCCTTTGATATGTTTGTTGGTGGCAGTGTAATTCAGAGTAAATGAGTAAATATGGTGAAGTTGCTGGGAACCAGAGTTCTCATTAAGAGGTATCATTATGAAATGAGGGGAGAAAAAGAAGGGCCCTGAGGTGTGCAACTGGAATTGGAGTCACTAGCATAGCTCATGACTAATGTTTTTTAAAACATCGTGATTTTTTAAAAATATCTGTATTTTCCTTTTTTAAAATTTTGTCATTTTTAAAATTGTTTTATTTTATATATATTTTTACATCATTTTTTTTTATTTTTGCACAATGTATGCATTTTTATCTTGGCTATAGTCTCCATAACCTTGTTTTGATCCTACTCCCTTCTCCCTCCCCATAGTGTATCTCTGGTTTATAGTTTCCTGTTGATTTTGATTTTTACTTTATTATAATTAGTCTTTTTCCTGGTCCCTTATTTAGGTTTTCTAAATTCCTGCTATGAGTGAGACCATCCGGTACTTTTCTTTTTCTTTCTGGCTTATTTGGCTGAGCATGATCCCTTCCCGTTCCATCCATGTTGCTGCAAATTGCATGAGTTTGTCTCTTTTGATTGCTAAGTAATATTCCATTGAATACATGTACCACATCTTGATCCAGTCATCAATTTTTGGGAATTTGGGTTGCCTCCATAGCTTACCTATTGTAAATAGTGCTGCTACAAACATAGGGGTGCAGGTGCCCTTTCGAATTAATGTTTTTGTGTCCTTTGGATAAATACCTAGGAGTGAAATTGCTGGATCATATGGAAGCTCCATCTTTAGCAGATTGAGGAATCTCCACACAGCTCTCCACAATGGTTGGACCAGTTTGCACTTCCACCAGCAGTGCAGGAGAGTTCCTTTTTCTCCACATCCTCGCCAACATTTGTTGTTGCAAGTTTTTTTTAATATGTGCCATTCTCACTGGTGTGAGATGGTATCTCATTGTAGTTTTGATTTGCATTTCCTTGATTACAAATGATGCTGAACATTTTTTCATATGCCTGTTGGCCATTTGCATTTCCTCTTTGGAGAAGTTTCTTTTTAGCTCTTCTGCTCATTTTTTGACTGGGCTATTCACTTTGTTTTTGTTGAGTCTCATCAGCTCTTTGTAGATTTTTGTGACCAGTCCTTTATCACTAGTGTTGTGTGCAAAAATTTTCTCCCAATTGGTGGGGTGTCTCTGTGTTTTGGTTACTGTCTCTTGCTGTACAGCTTTTTAATTTGTATGTCTTTCTCTTGTTTTATTGCTTTGGATAGGACTTCCAGTATTATATTGAAAAGCAGTGGTGAGAGCGGACAACCTTGTCTTGTTCCAGATCTTAATGGAAATGCTTTCAACTTTTCACCATTGAGAATGTTATTAGCTATGGGCTTGTCACATATGGCCTTTATGATGTTGAGGTATGTTCCTTGTGTCGAAAATTTCAAGGGCCTTTATCATAAATGGGTGTTGTACTTTGTCAAAAGCTTTCTCAGCATCTATGGATATTATCATATGTTTTTTATATTTCTTTTTGTTGATGTGTTGGATATATTGTTGGATTCCGTTACCTAAATTTTATTGAGGATTTCTGCATCAGTGTTCATTAGAGAGCTTGGCCTGTAGTTTTCTTTTTTTGTGTTGCCCTTGTTTTGTTTTGGTGTTAGTGTACTGCTGGCTTCATAGAACGT
Source organism: Talpa occidentalis (assembly GCF_014898055.3). Classification (NCBI taxonomy): domain Eukaryota; kingdom Metazoa; phylum Chordata; class Mammalia; order Eulipotyphla; family Talpidae; genus Talpa; species Talpa occidentalis. Next base: position 60,977,760 of record NW_023602073.1, on the reverse strand, counting down.
GTTTGGTATTATCCTTTCCTTCTCAATTTTTTGGAAGAGTTTGCGAAGAATAGGGCTAGTTTGTTTCTGAATGTTGGGTAGAATTCATTTGTAAATTCATCTCGGCTGTTGTTTTTGGGGAGGGTTTTGATTACCATTTCAATTTTACTGCTTGTAATTGGGCTGTTTAGGTGTTCTATTTCTTCATGATCTAGCTTTGGGTGATTGTAAAGTTGTAGGACTTTGTCCATCTCTTCTAGATTGTTGAACTTGTTTGCATATAACTGTTCGTAGTAGTTTCTGATTATTCTTTTGATTTCTGCTGTGTCTGTTGTGATTTCTCCTCTTTCATTTGTGATTCTATTTATTTGTGCTTTCTCCCATTTTTCCTTTGTGAGTCTGGCGAGGGGTCTATTTAATTTAGTTTTTTGAAGAACAAACTTTTGGTTTCATTGATCTTTTGGATTGTTTTTTTTAGTTTCGATTTCATTGATTTCTGCTTTGATTTTTATTATTTCCTTTCTTCTACTGGTTTTAGGTTTTTTTGTTCTTTTTCTAGTTCTTTGAGATGTGAGATTAGGTTGTTTCTTTGAGTTCTTTCTTGTTTTTTGATGTGAGCCTCTATTACTATACATTTTCTTCTTATTACTGTTTTTGCTGCATCCCATACATTTAGGAAATTGGTGTCCTCCTTATCGTTCAACTCAAAGTATTTTTTAATTTCTTCTTTGATCTCCTCATTAATCCAGTAGTTTTTCAATAGTGTGGATTTCAATCTCCATGAGGTAGGAGGGTTCTTTGCCTTCTTTTTATGGTTTATTTCTAGTTTGATGCCTTCATAGTCAGAGAAGATGGTTGGTATGATTCCAATCTTAGTGTGTCTGTTGATGTTTGTCTTGTGTCCCAGTATGTGACTGATGCTGGAGATTGATCCGTGTGCACTTGAGAAAAATGTGTACTCAGATTTTTTGGGGTGTATTGTTCTATAGATGTCTGTTAAGCCAAAGTGGTCTACTACTAAACATAGAGCTTCCATATGATCCAGCAATTCCACTCCTAGGTATTTACCCAAAGGACACAGAAACATCAATTCCAAAGAGCACCTGCACACCTATGTTTATAGCAGCACTGTTTACAATAGCTAAGCTTTGGAAACAGCCCAAATGCCCAAAAATAGATGACTGGATCAAGAAGATGTGGTACATATATACCATGGAATATTACTCAGCATTCAAAAAAGATAAACACATGCAATTTGCAGCAACATGGATGGCACTGGAAGGGATCATGCTCAGTGAAATAAGCCAAAAAGAAAAAGAAAAATACCGGATGGTCTCACTCATAGCAGGAATCTAGAAAACTTAAATAAGGGACCAGGAAAATGAATAACTATAAGAAAGCGAAAATCAAAATCAACAAAAAACTATGAACCAGAGACACTTTTTGGGGGGTGGGGGGCGGGAGGGAGGGATTGGGGGTCAGAATGGGGGGGTTGCAATTGTATGGGGAATATAAAAATAAAATTTATTATAAAAAAAAAAGCCAAAGTGGTCTAGATCCTTATTTAGAGCTTTAGTGTCCTTACTTATTTTTTGTCTTGTTTATCTATCCATTGTTGATAGCGGTGTGTTGAAGTCTCCCACCACATATGTATTTTCTCTGATGTCTGTTTTCAGAGATGATAATAGTTGTCTATTTTGGTGCTGCTTCATTTGGTGAGTATATGTTAATGAGTGTTATGTCTTCTTGATGTACTGCCCCCTTGATCATAATGTATTGACTGTCTGGGTCTCTTTTTACCTTTTGGAGTTTGAAATCTGTTTTATCTGATATAAGTATAGCTGTTCCTGCTTTCTTTTTTGGTCCATTTGCTTGTAGGATTGTTTTCTGTCCTTTTACTTTCAGTCTATTTTTATATTTTGTAGTTAAACGTGTTTCCTGGAGACAGAAAAGAGTTGGATTTTGTTTCTAAATCCAGCCTGTGACTCTGTGTCTTTTTATTGAGGAGTTTAGTCTGTTTACATTTAGAGTTAATATTGATATGTAAGCATCTGTATTTGCCATTTTGTTTGTCTTTTCTGTGGTTTTATTTTTTGTCTTGTTTCATTCTTATTCTCTCTGTTGGTTCCAGTTCTAGGTCTCCTTGTAGTATTTTTTGGAGTGGGGGTTTAATCATAATTAAATTCTGGAGTATCTGTTTGTCTGGGAAGGTCCTCATTCTTTCTTCAAGAGGAAGGAAAACTTTGTGGGATAGAGTATTCTTGGTTGGCATTTGTTGCCTTGGAGTTTCTTGACTATGTCCCTCTACTCTCTCCTTGCCTGTAGTGTTTTTTCAGAGAAGTCTGATGTCAGCCTGATTGGTTTACCTTTGTATGTTATCTGTTTCTTCCCTCTTGTCAGTTTCATTATTTTTTCCTTGTCTTGGATTCTTGGAAGCTTTACTATTATGTGTCTTGCTGTATTTTTTCTTTCATTATTGAAGTTTGGTGTTCTTCTTGCTTCTTGTATATCTATTTTCAGCCCCGTCTTCATGCTTGGGAAGTTCTCTTTGATTATTTCCTTGAATATTTTCTCTGTTCCTATGTCTCCCTCCTCTCCTTCTGGGATTCCTATAACTCTTATATTTCCTTTCCTCATGGAGTCAGATAGTTCCTGAAGTTTTTCTTCATTCTTTTTCCTTCATACTTCTCTTTCCTTTTCTGTTTTGGTTCTTCTTATTTCTGTGTCTTCAAGAGTACTTATTAATTCTTCCATTTCATCTATTCTGCTTTCATTGTTTTTCCCAGAGTTCCTCAGCTCCCCAATTAATCCTTTGATCTCCTGCATTTCTTTCACTTCTCTCTTTAGGGACTCAATTTCATTCTTCTGATTGTTGATTATTTTTCTCATATCATTTTTGACTTCTTTCAGTTTTTCAATCATGGCGATTTTAAATTCTCTGTCAGGAAGGTTCAGAAGTTCTTCCAAGTCACTGTTGTTGCAGTCTGGTGGTTGATTTTATTTTTGTGATGTGTCCTTTCCCTGAGGACTTACTTGGTTGCTTATTGTTTTTCTTCTCCCTGCTGCTTGTTTTCTGATTTGTCCTATGCATTGGGACACTGTGTCACTGGTACTGGCCGGCATCGCTTTGGTGAGCTTCTTCTGAGATGTCAGAAGGTCTGGCTGTGGTTCTAGCCCTTTCTCAGTTCCACACAGTTTTGGTGACCTCACACAAAGCTCCCTGTCTTAAATATGGCGTGTCTCGGGCCTGGTTATTGATTACTCAGTGAGGCTCATTCACCTCAGTGATGGTTCCCGTGGGTCTCCCCACAAACCTAGGTCGTGGGCACGGGGACCTGGGCAGCTGCAATCCACATATGCTTTTTGAGAAAGCACACGTGCTTTTCCACACAAGCTTACCAGATGGCCTTTGGCTATTTTCAGTCTCTCCACAGAGTCCTTATCTTCCTCTAATGGTGCCCAAAGCCATCTGCTCACCTCCATGGTGATTCCTGTTTCCGTTCACGGGGTGCGGTGCCTGCAATAGTTCCTTTCCACTCACTGTCCCGATCGATCTGTGGTTTGTTGTTGTTGTCATTTTCCTCCTTTCTGTTGGTCATAGTGTGCCAGTGGTGGAGGGTAGCAGGGTTCTGAGCTTTCCTCTCTTCTTGTCCTCTTTTATGGCAACTTTCCTCTTTGGGCAGTTTGACAGAGTCATGCATTTATCTTCCGTGTCACGGTTCTTGCAGGAAGCTGCTGCTTTCCCTCCCTATTACCTTTTTTTTTTTTAATGGGATGACACTCGCAGCGTTTCCCTGCTGCCATGTTGATCCGTCTCCTTTTATCATCTAAATATATGTATTTTCTAGCTCTGTCCACTGAGGCCTACACATACACATATACTCCACACACACACACATACACACACACACACACAAATAGATGTGGTATATAGTTATATATGGCTATAACTGTACAGACAGAAACATACAGATAGAGAGAAAAGGCAAATGGAACAAATGATAACAATTAGTGAATTTGTGAGGATTTGTAATAATTCAAGATTCAAAAAAAATTCACTTATTTCCACAACACTGGCTCCATCCCAATTAGTTGCTTTTCTTTGGATTCTTCTAGTTCTGGGAGCTGGCAGTCGTCACCCAGGCAGGGAGGTGCTACCTTGTTAAGTCAGGGTGAACTGGTTTCAAATTTGGTTTATGCTTTCTTGGTAGGGCCTATAGTACTGGGCAGGATCATATTCTCTGAGAACAAGCTCTTTGGACTCCTTGGGCTTCTGCCAAGAATGAAGTCAAGGTTCAGAACCTGCCTATGAGGGACCACCTCCATTTCAAATTTACAAGCATGTTATCACATATTGGCTATTTTTCTGCTACTACCATAACTCAAGAGTTCTTTGTATAGGTTATCCCCATTGATTAGATTCTTCATAATCTAGAAGAGCTGAGTATTGCCGACTCATTGAACAAATATTTCCTGAACATCAAGCACAGTTAGCCCTGGGGGCCAGTAGTGAAAAGAGACAACGTGGAGCTCATGTGTAACGATGGGAGATCCATAATAGCAAATAAAGAAGTAAATATAAAGTCTGTTGGCTGGTGATATGATCTATGGGACAAAGCAGGCCAGGAAGATAAAGTCTGGGTTGGCAGTAGGGGAATAGCATGTGATTTTTAAATAAAGGTGAAGGAGGAAAGAGACTTCAGTTTGCTTTTCTGGCAACACAGACCTCAGTCTGGTCATTTGTTGTCTGTGTGCTGAAAATGTCACCTTTCAAATATCATTGAAAAGGTGACATTTAAGCCAAGACTGGAAGAGGTAATAAGGTGAGACACAATGATATCGGGGGGTAAGGGGGGAAAAGCATCCCAGGAAGTATAAATTTCCTGCGGTAGGGGCAGATAGTATTATTGGGTCTCGAAGGTCATCTGTAGGTCACTGTCAGCCTTTGACTCAGCATGAGACAGGAGCTTTGGAGGGGGGTTCTGAGCAGAGCAGTAAAGGGAAATGGAACAGTGAAGGGAAATAGAAATAGAGTGTGGTCTGACTCACACTCAGCTAATGCGAAACTATGTTCTTCTTTTTAGATAATGTCTGATTCTCAAATGGATCCCTAAGGATGCTTTTTTTTTTAATCTCTTCACTTCTTTCCTGTCTCCAACTAACTTATGGTAATTCCTTTAAGCCACAGAGCCTGTACCAAAGAGCCATCAACCTTCCACCATGGGGTCCATTCATGGGGCTGCTGGGTCATGCCCACCTCTTTGAAGATAAGCATCAGCACAGGAGAGATGAGAGGATATGGAGAAGGTAGAATTCCTGTGGGTGGCAGAGGCAAAATGGTCAACTCTCCTGCAGAAGGGGAGGTGTGTGTCAGGGTGCAGAGAAGATGAATAGAGCACCCTGGCACCTGGGAAAGCCTGAGAAGGGCTGAGGACCAGAAGTTAAGATGTGCACATGCCCATCATCCATACCCCATGACAGGGTTGTTAAAACTGCAGCTGTGGGCCTCCCGGCAGTGCAGCAGGTTGAGAGCAGTGCTGTGAAGCTGTCCACAGCCTCTGCAGTGCGGGTTCGAGTACCAGCCAGCCAGGGAGATACCCACATGGTGCAGCAGACCTCTCCTGCCTCACCCACTGCTCTCCTCAGCAGTGCTTTTGGTCTGCCTGCCTGTTCTGCTCCCAGTTCTGTCTTTGGTGAATCCTCTCACCCTCCTGCACTTCTGGCCTGTACCCCAGCTCTTGTATAAATAAATAAATCGTGCCGCTCGCCCCGACCAGCCCCTCGGCTAACACCAGGACGCCGCCAGGATGCCGGCTTATCACTCTTCTCTCATGGACCCCGAAACCAGACTGATTGGCAACATGGCACTTTTGCCTATCAGGAGTCAGTTCAAAGGACCTGCCCCTAGAGAGACAAAAGATACAGATATTGTGGATGAAGCCATCTATTACTTCAAAGCCAATGTCTTCTTCAAAAACTATGAAATTAAGAACGAAGCTGATAGGACCTTGATATATATCACTCTCTATATTTCTGAGTGTCTAAAGAAACTCCAAAAGTGCAATTCCAGAAGCCAAGGTGAGAAAGAAATGTACACGCTGGGAATCACAAATTTCCCCATTCCCGGAGAGCCTGGGTTTCCCCTAAATGCAATTTATGCCAAACCTGCCAACAAACAGGAGGATGAAGTGATGAGGGCCTACTTACAGCAGCTGAGGCAAGAGACCGGATTGAGACACTGCGAGAAGGTTTTTGACCCACAGAATGATAAACCCAGCAAGTGGTGGACTTGCTTTGTGAAGAGACAGTTCATGAACAAGAGACTTTCAGGCCCTGGACAGTAAAGCCAGCCCAGCAGACACCGTCTCGTCAGCCATGGACAGCGCTTTACAGCAAGATGTACACAGTTCTTTGCATTTATATCTTGCAGTTTTATACAGAAGGAGAAGTGAACATGTCTTTTCTTGAAAAGCTCTCTATCAACTGCCTGTTCTGTTCCCCACTTTGTCTCTGGTGAATCTTCTCACCCCCTACATCTCTGGCCTATATCCCATTAGTTGTATGCATAAATAAATAAATCTTAAAAAAAAAAAAAAAGAAAAGCTCTCCATCAACAATTTGGGTGGGGGTTGAGTGAGGGGAAGATGGGATATCAGACTGATATGAAATTTTCAGACTTGTTACCCATAATTGACAATAAAGAAATTTATAATGTTCCAAATAATTAAATAAATAAATAAATCTTTAAAAAAATAAAAACAACTGCAGCTGCAGGGGCTAGACTAGGAAAGAGGTGTGCCACACCCCTACTCAGTCATTACAGTTTCCCATCTGCCCGAGCTGTCTTGGTTTCTTCCATTTCCTGAAACCTCTCTCCTGGACATAAACACTGTGATCTTCCGGTTGTGGGCCAGAGACCCAAAGGAAAATAGCAGCTTGGGACTTGCATTGCTTGCTGTGGAGTTAGCTGGTCTTGTTTTCAGATAGAGAGATGAGGGGCGAGAACTGATTCAAAGGATGGTTCCTGATGGAAGCTTGAAAAAGAGCTTGGGACTTGGACGCTTTTCTTCTCTCTTCACTCGTATTCTCTTGCCACAGTGATGGGTCAGGGGCCTCACACTGCCGGCACCCCCAGACTTTCTCTGCAGCCTGGGTATATGTGCTAGGCTCCTGTGCTCGTGGCACTGTGTCCACCATGGCAGTTAATGCCAGAAGGATGCAGGTGAACAGTAAGGGAAGGAGGCCATAAAAGAGAGGCTCAAGCTGAAATACAGTTCTCCATCCTTCTTTTTCTACCCTCTTGGCCCTTTTAGGTTCTATTTATGACCATTATTTTTAATGGATTTTTTTGAGGTCAGAGACAAAGAGCTGGGGAAGTATAGTCCTATCGATGGAGAGCATCAATATCAACAAGCACAACTGGTTTTATGATATGACAGAGGAAAAATGTTCAATGCATAAATTAAAGCTTTAACTTTGTCATAAACTCAGGAGCATCAGGATTTAGTGAGGCAAGAGCAGGCCAAGATGTGACAAAGTTATAATTGGGAGACAGAAAGTGACACTATTTTTCAAAGTGAAAGAAAAAGAAGGGAAAGGAAAGAGATTAAGAGAGAAAAAAATGCACAGTCTTTGCCAGGCTGAGTTACAAATGACCCATTCAGATTAAAAAATTGCAAGATCTTACGTGATATCAGCATTAGGGTGAAGCCCAAAGACTTCAGGGTTATCTAGGGATGGCAATGACTGGATGTATTCAAAATACTGGTCCAAGGTTTTGCACACGGGGATTTTATATCCGGTGTAAAAACAGAATGTTGGTTCGAACATCTTCTCACTGAACCAGACCTACATGGGGGAGAAAAGAGATGAAATAAAATTGATGAACAACTAGATGAAAGCTGCCACTGTAAAAAAGGAAGAGCCACCTTATTTCCATGTTAATAGCTTTTTATATTAGGTTTGAATAATATAAACAAAACCACTGATAGAATAATTAGCACATATGTGGTCACAGCATAAAAGCAATGAAGCCTGAATTTTCTTCAACACCAAAGAAAATACTCTCTAAGTGTGAAGAGAAGAGAACCACCCGGCAAGCCCACTCTGCTCAAGTGATTGTCAACCCTTGATCCTGTATTTGAAGAGTGGGAGCATACTGCATCACCGGGGGAGTGGTGGGGAGAGGGTGTATATCTGGGCATTTTCATCACCTCCCTTCTCCCCAAATGGGGTGACGCCAGGGGTCTATGCCTGTCTGTGCTCAGGGCGGCTCACAGCAGCACTGAGCTCCACATACAGTCAGGAGTCAGGGAAAATTTCTTACAAGTGCCTCCTCCCACCCTGGGGTGGAGAACTCCCTCTGTTAATTAAGTTATCTCCCTGACCACAAGAAACAAATGTATCCAACCAGCTTGTTGTTCGCCTTAAGACATCCTTTTGTCATTCCATATGAATTGATTATCTGTAATGTCACAGTGAGAGAACAAATATATACTTGGTGTGAATAGACTTATTGTGAAGAGGGAAGAAAAATAATGCTGAATGCCTATGAGCCAGCGTTGAGGCAATGACTTCAGTGCCTAGCAGTGATTTTCCCAGTAGGGAGGGAAATAATGGGAAGACAGGAGGAGCAGAAATGCAGCAGGATGTCTGAATCACCCCAGGACTCAATGCAAAAAGAGATGGGGACTGTGCCTTACTTCTATTAGTCACACTTTCTTTAGTACCTTCCCTCCATTTCTTGCTTCTAGCTCTCTTAGGTGGAGTCATTACACTGAAATACACTGTATGCTGGTTCTCTTGCTTCCCTCGCCTCAGTTCTGTCCTATTCAACATCTTTGCACAAGGCACTGAGCTGCACATGGGAACAGGATGCAATTGCATGATAAGCACTATACAAAATGCCAGAAAGTAAAAGCCAGAGGACATGCACAATGAGCAAAATACTAAGAAGGCTCAAAGCAGGAAGAAAGAATAGGTGGATGTCAGGTAAAGCTTTATCAAGGAGGTGAATTTGGAGACAAGTGTTGAAGGGTAGGATTTTGACAAAAGACTTTGTGGTTAGGGAGAACACACAAGCAAAGGCATAGAATAACTACTGTGAAGAGTATGAAGCAGGTTGAGTAAATGGTGAAATTTAAGGTAAATGTCATGTAGTGGTAAGAGAGGGCGGGAAAAGTGAAGCAAGGTTATATAATGGATGACTGAGGGTGTCAAGGTGATGACTGGTGCTCAATTTAAGTGGTAGGGAGCAGGTAAAATTTATTAAAGCCAACAGGGCTATAATCAAGGTAATTAATTAGGAAGATTATGTTTTTAGTGGATGACTAGGGAGGCAGATGCCAGGGGGCTTTCATTACACAGATGACAAATTTCTATGTTGAGTTCTGTGTTGCCAGATGACATCTGTCTATAAAAGCAAAATGAAGTTTCCTCCAAAATTTCCATTACCTTTATTGATATGCACACTAATAGCTAGATTCACAAACACGCAAATACTGAGTTTCACCAAATTAGAGAACATCTTGGGATATAGTCAAAATACAGAATTTGTGGTCTATATAAAATTACGGGAAACTATATAAAACTACGGGAAACTCTGGAAAGCATTTTACAAAGATAAGCAGTCATCCTCCACGGTCAATAAGGTCCTACAATTTTGGGGGTTTAGGAGAGATACTCCACAAGATGCTGAGAGAAAAAAAAAGAACAAACAGGGTTTCAAAGACAAGCCCCAAATTGAAATCAAAGGAGCAGAGGCTCCAGTTTGAAGACACTGATACACATCTGGGTGCTTCTCATTCTGGATGACATGACAAGGGTGAAAGCAGCAGAGAAGCTTGCTCAGAAGGTTGGAAGGTGCTTCTGGATCAGAAGGTGCCTCTGCAAGATAGAGTGTATTGGCCCAGGTGTGTTTCTCTAGGCCCAGTCCAGGCCCAGAGTATGGGACAGTCTAGGTTTCCAGGAGAAGGTTGGTATCAGCTGACTAGCCCCAAATGTTGGGGTACAAAGGGGAAGTAGAAGAGGAGAAAGGCATGTTAGTGTGAAAGGAAAGAGTTGCCTTTCTTGAAAGCTGAAGGTGGAGCAGTCTGAACTTCTTCCTCTCTCTCTCCTTGCCCCAGGTCAGCCTTGAGGTAACCAATCAACTACAAGCAGTTTTCATCTGTGATTTGGAGAGCTGGATCATTCTGATATGGAAATAAAGAGGTCTCAGGGCCTCCCCAGTGGTGCAGCGGATTGAGCGCAGTGCTGTGAAGCTGTCCACAGCCTCTGCAGTGAGGGTTTGATTCCCAGCCATCCAGGGAGATACCCACATGGCACAGCAGACCTCTCCTGTTTCACCTGCTGCTCCCCTCAGCAGTGTTTTTGGTTCATCTGCGTGTTCTGCTCCCTGCTCTGTCTCTGGTGAATCCTCTCACACTCCCGCGCCTCCAGCCTGTACCTCAGGTCTTGTATAAATAAAATAAATCTTTTAAAAAAAAGTTCTCAGAAATCTCCTTTGCTTTGCCAGCAAATTGTTGCCTTACCAACTTTGGTAAGGCAATCTCAATAAAGCAAATGTTAAAAGATAAAACGACTAAGATAAATGGCTAGTCAGCACTTTCCTTGAACTCTAGTTTTTAGAAAGAGTCAAAGAATATTCTTTAAAGCTAATATAAAGGTATGTGAAAAATAAAATAGACCAGTTGTGCTCTGGGGTCAGTAAAAATTCAATCCAATCTATTCTGTTTTAGATGGCTTAACCTCAGGCACATAAAACTCTCAATCTGCAGAGATTAAATTATGTTTATCATCATCAGCACATGTATTGGGTGTATCCTTAGGTGCTAGAGAAAAGGGATACAGAGACCTAGAAGATTCCTTTCTTATTTTAGTGGGCTTACAGTCTTGTTGGGGGAGATGAATACATGGATTAAGATCACAAAGGTCTCTTCCACTCCCTAAGGCAATGATCCACACCCATCTCCCCAAGGCAACCATCCACACCCATCTGTCTTCCCCTCAGCTGATGACTGACATACCCTCAGCCAATGAAGATCTCTGTTTTACTCTGAACAGAGGCACAAAGGAGAACAACCTCCTCTTCCCCATCACAGTGACCAGTGTCAGTCCCCGTGTTCATCCCACATCAGGAATGGGCTGCCTTCCTTCTAGCAGGAGGTGAGGGGCAGGAGGTGAGGATGGTGAGCAAAATAATTCCTACACGTATTGGTAAACATAATCACCATTGGTTATTGTTAAGGTGAGTAACAGGAGGTAAAAATAAGGTGGAACCAAAATCTCCACATCAACCATATGGAAATTATAAACCAGAAGGGCTCAGCATTAGAAGTCTGTAAGATGTGGTGAGATTTTTTACTTAAGTAATTCTGTTAGAAATGTAAGGACTAGAATACATCATTTTCAACCATCAGAGAAAAATAAAAATATATTTTTTTAAAGAAGAAGGAAAAAGGCCAAAAAAGTCTGGCTAATGAAAATTATCAAATTCGATAGTAGAAATGTCAAGACATAGCAGTAATTATTACAACAGGAAAGTGATTAATTTGCTTGTTAAAATATAGAAACCCTCAGATGGAGTATAAAAATTCAAGCTACTTATAAGAGATAATCTAAAACACAATGACACAGAAAGGTTGAAATAAAGAAATAGAAAGAATTATAGTGGGTATATTAAAATAAGGATTTTTAATCATCAGCAGACCAATAAGAGAATGAAAAGGCAAGACACAGAGTGGAAAAAGATATTTGCAACCATATAATCAACAAAGGACTTGTATATGGAATATGCAAAATACCATAAGTCAAGTTCTTTCAAAAAACAGACAACCCAAGAGAAATATAGGCATGTCACTAATAAGAAAAGCTAATAAACTTGTGAGGCAGTTACATTCCATTATTATTCAGAGAAATAAAAATTAAAACCAAAATAAGATACTCTTATAGACCTAGCAGAATGGCTAACATTAAAGAGACTAATATCCCCAGTGTTGATGAGGACGTGGACAAACGAGGTATCACAAACCTCTGCAGGATATAGAAATTGGATCGATCACTTTAGAAGCCAGAATGACGTGATTGACTAAAACAGAAATTCCACAAAACTATATAATCTAGCAATTCCATCCTTAACAGAAAGGCACATATATGTGCACGAAGAAATTTTCCCAAGAACATTTGCAGCAGCATTATTCATAATAGCTCCAAATGGAAACAAAGCTTAATTTCCACCAATAAAATACAATGGAAAATTATACAGCAATGAAAATGAGTAAAATGATCATTGCTACATGCTGCAGCATGTATGAATCACAAAATATTATTGGGTGGGGAAAAGTCTGACACAAAAGAGAACATATTCCACAATTACACTTATATAAAACTGAAAACAAATAAAATTAAATGACAGTATGAAGGAGTGCCCACTTCGGTGGGCACTATAAAAGTCAGAATTGTGTTTACGTTGAAGGTATGGGAAGTTATAAGGGAGAAGAGGCATGCAAGAAGTTTGGGGAGTGCTGGAAATGTTTTATGCTTATTTGAAGAAATTTATTAAGCTGTATCTTTATGTTTAAGATATTTTCAGTATTATGCTAAATTGCATATTTTTAAAGTTTTTTTTTTTAAATTTACAAGGCAAACGCAACCAACAAGGGGTTAATATGCAAGATATATATGTTTTTTAAGATTTATTTATTTATGCATACAAAAACTGGGGTACAGGCCAGAGGCATGGAAGGGTGAGAAGATTCACCAGAGACAGAGTGGGGAGCAGAACAGGCAGACTGATGAAATACACTGTTGAGAGGAGCAGCAGGCAAGGCAGGAGAGGTCTGCCATGTCATGTAGGTATCTCCCTGGCCGTCTGGGAATCGAACCCATGCTGCAGAGGCTGCGAAAAGCTTCACAGCACTGCGTTCAACTCGCTGCACCACCGGGGAGGCCCAAGATATATTTTTTAAATGTATACAATTCAACAATAAAAAAAACAAGCAACCCACTTAATAAATGTGCAGCAGAGGTGTACAGACAATTCATCAAAGAGGACATCCAGAAACTCAATAGATACATAGGAAATGTTCACCATTGGTTTGAATAAGGGAGATGCAAGTTAAAACCACAGAGAGATATCATCTCACAGCCATGAGAATGCCATATGTTAAAAGCAAATCCTCACCAAGAGTGCTGGAGAAGATATGGAAAGAATGTAAACTGGTGCAGCCATTTGGAAAGTGATATGGATTTACCTTAAAGAACTAAAAATGGAAAAACCACATGACCCAGCAATCCCACTCCTGGGCATCTACTGGAAGAATGTGAAACCCTGTAAACATCGTGGGCTCCACTATATTTGTTGCAGCACTATGTACAATAGGTAGGACATGGAAGCAACTTAAATGTCCACTGATAGAAGACTGGATCAAGAAGATGTGGTATATTTATACTGTGGAATACTATTCAGTCACTAGGAAAGACAAAATATTGCCATTTATAGCAAAATGGAAGGAGTTCAAAGGAAATACTGGACATTCACATAGTGGATGATTTAAGAAAGTAAAACACTTATAACAACTAGCAGTCATTAATAAAGTTTCTGAGGTTCAGAGAGAGGGGTCAGGGAGAAAGAGCCAAAGGGAGTATAAGTGATAGTCGTGGAAAAAGGAAATTACCAGACAAATGGTAAGGAAAGGTCAATTCCCTTTACTCATCTTCCCTGACCTCTTCCAGTTGACCTTTTCTTCTTTCTTGATACATTAAAGTACTTAGGGCCTTGTCCTTAGTTTTATTTTTCTTTTTATTTCTACACTTTCTTCTTATATGATGACCTCATCTAATATCTTGATTTAAAATACCATCTATATGCTGATGAACTCCAAATCTTTTTCTCTAGCTCTGAGCTCTCAGCCTGTAAATCCAATTGCCTTGTTCATCTTCGTTCATTCATTCATTCTCTTATTCCACCTACTATGTGCTAGTTTCTATTCCAGGCATTGGGAATTTGGCAATGTGTGATCAGGCATTGCCTGCCTTTCTGGAGCTTACAAACTTGGACCACTCCATTTGAATATCTAATTGGCACCTAAAAAGTAATCAGAAAATATTTGACCTAAACAAAACTCAATTTCCACTCCCAGACAATAAAGCTCATTCTTTCTTCAGTCCTTTCCCTTCTCTGTAAATAGTCCCATTTTCTATCCAATTTCTTAGGTCAAAGTGGGAGTGGTCCCTTCCCCCCTCTTTTTTTGCCCTCAGCAGTTTGCTGCCACCATCTGTACAATTTATCCACAATCTAACCACTTCTCTCGGCCTCCAAGGCTGAAACTCCAAGTTCAGGTACTTTCACAATTATTCTGACACAAGATATACTTACTTAGACATCTTTTATTCCCTCCTCTGAACTGCAGATGCAGAGCTGGGTCTATCATACTCCTTTATTTAATTCTGCTCATGAGTCTGGGCCCATTTTCCCCCCATTCATTCCCTGATATCCACTCCCAGTCTCCTTTCCTTACAGGGCATCTGTTTAAATACACTTGAAAATTAACAATGATGTAAAAAATTTTAAAAAAATTAATATTAAAAAAATAAAAATAAATATACTTGATATATGTAACTGGATATCTATCCTTGTGAAATATACATATACCTGTATTACTATATAGACAGCATTTTAATTTTTTAAGCTCTGCACTCATTACCATGTGTCTAAATCTCTGCATGATGTCACAGGGATCATTTCTTTTAAGTGCTGCATTGTATTCCATGATTGGAGTTCACAACATCTGATTTATCAGCTTCCTCGGGACTGACCTCTAGGTCACCTCCAATTTCAAAGTGGAAACAATACTATGAATACTGTCTTTGCACATGTCCATGGATGCGTCTGAGACCTGCTCTGATTCTATAACCAGGAGTGGACTTCTGGATCAGATTAGTCATATTACACACTTGGTCACAGTGTGTGCTTACTACCAGGTTTCTTGAGCTTTTCTAGAAGTTTTCTGAGATTTATCTACCCAGGATATTTAATAACAGTAAGTTTTTCCCAGTTGCTTTCACAGAAGGACTGTGCCAGTTTAATAATCAGCAACTGGGCTTCAGCTCTACACATCCTTATGGCTATTTTATTATCAGTCACCTTTTCCACATACAGCTTCAAGAAAAACATACAAAGCTAAGTAAAGGGCTGAAAGAGAAAAATCCATTTTCTGATGACCCCACAGTTTACCAAAATATCCCCACAGCTTGTGCTTTGTCAGTGAGGTTTTAATTTTGTTAAGGGGGGTGGGGGGAATCATTGAAACAGAATTACAATATAGAGCCTAATATAAGGAATTCAAAGTACCATAAAATATTCCTATCTGACTTCCCTTGTAGGTAAATGTATATTGCCTCTGTAACATGTAAAATTCTTAAGCAGGGTTTGAGTCTGGTGTATGTATTTACACTATTTATCTTTGCTGTGGAAGCCATAATGGTGAAGGAAATGTTTACCAACGTGATATATGTGGATATTTCTGGGCACAGAGAAAAAAATGAATACTTCATCAGTTTTCAATTGTCTGTTCTAATGTTAGAAATGAGGTCTCAAATCATGATTCATTCCCTTTATCGACTTATTTGGGGGCTTGAAATTACCGGGAGACTTGCACCTAGAGAAAGAGGCAGTGGAATTACAGCCAGCGTTTTTCTCACAGGTGAGGCGCTGAGGAAAGGGGAACAAAGAGGCAGGGCTGTGGGGAGGGACCCTGGGCATGAGCAGCTTCTCTGTCCAGGGAAGATTCTCAGGTCTGTGAGAGCTGACTGCTGTTCTGTTCTAGACAAGTACATTGCTAGTTGGTTTGCTTTTGCTTTTGGTGTTGGTTTCATTTATTTTGGCTGATTCTTTCCAGCAACTCCTCTTTATGCTTTTTTTCTCCCTTAAGTTTGATTTACCTATTACCAAAAAAAAATTATTCTTGTTTAAAAGGAAATGAAATGTGTCTTCATCTTTTTTCTCAATTGACTTACTCTAGCAAAGCAATTAAGTAGACGTTTATCAAAATCATCTGTCACTCTGCCTCCATATTGTACTTCTCCAATCATGTACCGAACTGTGCTCCATGATACACCCTTTATGAAAAATAAGAAGAGAGTTACTCGTTGTCAGTCCAAATGACTCTAGACATCTCAGGTCTTTCCACAGAGGAAAGTTCTAGAAAAGAAAGCCATAGCTAGACTGCTTATAAAATTATTCATTATATTAATTTTGCTACTAAATGACTAGAACAGCTATGGTTTGTTCAAAGACAAGTCTGCTGTACAACATTGGTGAATACACTGCTCATTGATTATTTAAAATAGGGGGAAAAAACTATGCTTCACTCTGTGGATTTAATCACCTATAATACACATTACAGTAATACTAAGCTGTTAAAGAAGAAAAAGTCACATTGAGTGAAGGAGAAAAATCAAGTAATC
Source organism: Talpa occidentalis (assembly GCF_014898055.3). Taxonomy (NCBI): domain Eukaryota; kingdom Metazoa; phylum Chordata; class Mammalia; order Eulipotyphla; family Talpidae; genus Talpa; species Talpa occidentalis. The sequence goes on along the minus strand of NW_023602073.1, from coordinate 60,961,317 downwards.
AACGCTTTATATGCTTTTTTAGTAATGTATTTTCCAAATCAGTATGAGAACAACTCAATTATTCATTTGCAAGATTTTTCTACAATGCAATCCTTTGCTGTCTCACTCTGTGAGCTATAACTACACTGAAGTATTAATTTCCATAGCAATATTATACTGTAATACATTTCAGATATTAATAGTTTTTAAATTTTTTATTAAAAAAAAATCCAGTACATTTGGGATAGAAGGATGCTTGATTTTTATTTGTTTTCTTTTGGTTAAAATTTTATTTTTCAGCTTCATTAATTTTCTTTCTTTCTTTTTTTTTAAAGATTTATTTATTTATGCATACAAGAACTGGGGTATAGGCCAGAGATGCAGGGGGGTGAGAGGATTCACCAGAAACAAGAGTGGGGACCAGAACAGGCAGATTGACTGAAATACACTGCTAAGGGGAGCAGCAGGGGGGTAGCAGAGGTCTGCTGCACCATGTGGGTTGCTCCCTGGCTGGCCGGAGATCGAACTCCTATTGCAGAGGCTGCGGGTTGCTTCATAGTGCGGTGCTTAACCCCTTGCACCACCAGGGAGGCCCTTCATTAATTTTCAAGGAATTATTTCAAGTTAACTATTATTTGTATAAAGCAAAATGATCAATACAGAATATGAACCCATGTGATACAACTTTTCATTAAACTGTCATACTTTTAATTTGATATCACTTTGTAATTTTAAGGAAAATTGATGGCTTGACTCGAGATTTCCCACTTGTCCAGGTAAAAAATTTATCATGGGTCACCATCACCACACTGATACTGTCATATCTATAGTTATTTTCAAGATCTACTACGAGAAGGGAGAAAGGGGAAAAAATAGTAGGAAGCGGGCACTTACTGGGCCCTTGTTTTCACCATACCCTCTACTTTTTCACACACGCTAACTCACGTATTCCTCACAGAAACCCCAGCTATTTTACAAATGAGGAATCAGATTCTGAGATCATTAACTTGCTCAAGATCATAGAAAAAAAAACCAGACTCTCAACCTTTTGTGTGTGAAAGGACTAGATTTGCCTTTTAAGCTCTTTGATCTTGGGGAAGACCCTTATTCTCTCTTGTCTGTGACCTCATCAGTAAACTGGGGATAACAGCGATGCCTCCTGTACCCACCTCCCAGAGCTGAACGGATAAAAAGGAGGCCCTGTACATGCCAGCTCTGTTAAAATGTGAAGTGCTGTACACTGGTCAATGGCCATTATTTGAAATGATTGCTATTTACATGCATAAAGTCCCATTTCAGTCAAGATGTGACGGAAGGTGAAAAAGAAGTTTCACATGGGCTGGGAGATAACACTTTCACTTTTGGGGAAGTGAGAGGAGATGACTGACGGGTCAGAGGTCTGATTCTTGGTGCATATCCTCTTGAGGTGCAGGGTGACACTTGAGCGTGACAGGGAGAGCTGCACACTGAGTTTCTTCCTTCGTGGTCTGCCTCTGTTATGTCTGTGAGGGAGAGTGGTGGGGGCTGGGGGACACAGCGGTGAGGTGAGAGAGTCTGAAAGCACTCCTGTGGGCAGAGGCTGTGAGTGGACAGGGCTGCACCAGCTAACTGCACAACAGTCCTTTTTTGGGGAAGGTGGGGGCACCTCAGCACATTCATTGCATATCATAGACCAAAATGGCTGTGGAGGTTTGATTTAAGGATAGCAATAAAAATAGAAACAAGAAGCAGTTTCACTCACTTTTTTAATATCGCATTCATCGAGGTGATTCTGAATAAACTGAACGCTGGCTGTGAAGTCAGCAGAATTGAATTCATAGGGAATATTCCATCCCAAAGGGCCAAATTTGCGCCGCTCCTTGAAAACAGCAAAAGTATTGAGGGAGATTTTAAACTTATAGAGAGCTGATTGCTTCATTATTATTATTATTAAAACATAATCTACAATAAAATTAAGGGATGGTATCAAAATAAGTGACACTGTCACAAGAGAATCGTATATTCATTTGAATATATAAATCATTAGAAATATTACTCCATAGCTCCACAGTCAGATGGTTTACAAGGACAAAGTGCCAGAAACTTGACAAATTGGAGTGCTCAGGCTGAAAAAAAAAAGTTTAGATCTCCAATGCCAACGCAGAAAAGTACAGTGAGTACTCAGGAAATATCTGTCAAATGACTTCCTTTACTCTAAATTGGACTTTCAAAAGTTTCAAGTGTTAAAATGTAAGGGTTTGACTTTTTGTTTTCAGGTTGAATGACTTAAGTACTCAAGTGCATTAAGATTCCCAGCTAGTTTCCTTTTGTAATCTTGCAGATTCAGATTTTGAAAACTGAAGATATACATTGTAAAATATGACACATCTGTCCTACAATTTTCACATTGCTTTCCTTTGCTCACTCCTCTAAAACAGCGGCTGTTTCAAATTGCCAAATTACCCATAAATAATTAAACTGGGCTCAGCTCAAGTGATTCAATTGCCTTGATGTTCTGGGAGCCATTTAGAGGTGTATAAGATTTAGAACTTATAGATCCAGGCCCTGATCACCTAGCAAATCACATAGATGAGCAATTTTCCTTGCCCTAGCACAAAACAGTCCTTAAGAAGGTCCTGTGATTTCTTCATGTCAACTCCAAGGCCTTGATCACAGTGCCTGAGGTGAGGACCCATATGGAGAATAGAGTCCCTGTACATCGATGGGAAGATGTAATTCTGATTCTCTACCTCTAAATACCTACTAACTTTCCTTTCTCTCTTCAGCCTTCTCCAGCCATATATACGAGAGTGTGCGCGCACACACACACACACACACACACACACACACAGTTTTCACAGGTCATTCCGATCCTTCCTTCTACAGCTGCTTTGTAATAGCTCCTGAATAATACCACCAATTACAGGAATCTAAGTGTATTTTAGCTTGGACAAGTTCATGGACAAGTCAAAAAATAAATTCAGAAAAACAAGAAGCTTTTAATTGTTGATTTTCAGGATATGCTTTTAAAATATTAAGCAAACCATGAGAAGTTCTGGCCTGGGGAGATCAGGCTGAGGGCAAACGACTCTTTTAGATGTGAAATACTATCACTTAGTCTAGACCTATACCTCTTTAGGCTCAACTGAAGGCAGCAGACATTTGTATGGTGAGATTCCCACCCCTATTGGCTAATTCTATCAGAGGAGGACAAGCTGCCTGAGAAGAGTCAACCAGATTTCTTTTCCCAGGAATCCACACCTAGGAATCAAAATTGCTCTCCAGAGTTTATCCAAATCAGTGCTTAAACTAGGGAGACTTGCAAATTCAGGAGCTGGGAAACACAGTCTTCAACCTTGAATGGAGAGTTGAGGCACCTTGACAAGAGAGACACATGGGTTTCATCCATAGTTCTAGAAGAGGGGCATGGATCTTAAAGATGTCAGCTTCTCCTGATATATTTCTGCTTCTGGTCTCCACATTCATGCAAGCATGATCTGCTTTTCTAGCTGTTTCATGTATTTTATGTTGAAATATTTGGTACTGCAATCAGATTTTGAGCCTTGAAGTGAAAAAGAGTCTCCCATTTTTGTTTCTCATTTTGCACCTGTACCTGGGGGGTGCACAATGTTGGGGAAGAATGCATCTGGGGCGAAGGATGGTGGGCTGCCTAATAAACAATAGTTGATTATTATCAGAATGAAAGGTATTCTCCCCTTCAACCCCTGTGGAGCCCATTTCAAGGATGACACAAGGTTTTGAATTTCTTGAGTGGATCCCAAAAAACTTGAGGTGAGTTTCTTCGGTGTCATTCTAGGAGCAAGGGTTGGTTGGTAGTTTCTATGGGAGATTAACATGAAAAAGCATCCTCTTAACCCCTTCACTTCTTGGAATTTCTTTCATCATGAGGACTTCAAAGAAAAGAATGCTAACCCCTTATTTGTGAAACACAAGTATTTCCCCATTTTCTTAAACAGAAAATCAAATCTAAAATAGTGTTACTAGGTTTGACTTAATTTTTAAAGTTTACTGTTCAATTAGACAGGAGACTGAATGAAGAATAATTCTTCTTTCCCAATTACTGACGCTGCCTAAATTGACTCTATGGAAACACCCCCATTTATATGCATCGAGCAATTGCAATTTAGTTGCTCCTTAAAATGTGCTCTTGGAAAATTGCCCCAACGCTGAGATTTGCTTTAGTTTGTCATTTGCCATCATTTCATTTAAAACATTCATTTTTAGATTGGTTCACTAAAATCTAGACTCTTTAGCTCACATTGGGGGAGAAAAAGAAAATCTTGGTGGGAGTCTTTTCTTTCACAAACATAGGCATTTCATTTCCTCCTATCTTTTGACCTCACTGAGGTCTCTAAATAACAAGAAAGAAAAAATCCATGCACCTGAATTATCACATTGTGATACTACCAGGATAGATTCAAACTATCAGGACCTAAGAAATCACTGGAAGTTCAAAAGCAGAAGCTTTTGTCAAACTCACTTGAAACATTGCATTTCTTCAGTACAGTTAGTATTTTTAAAGTGATGGGATGAGTCCCATGTGATACAATAGAAAGCTATTAAAGTGTGTTCAAGAAGTTTTAACCTATCTGAGAAAATAAGATTTAGAAATAAAGAACAGAGGAGGTGGAGAACAAGAGGGGAGAGGGTCTCCCCTCAGTGGTTTCTGGTGAAGGTCTATGGGCTGTGGGTGTGGTGTGATAAAAACCTACACCCGACTAGCTGTGAACCTATTCCCCAAATCATATATAGTGTTGTAAACAAATGTTGCCAAAAAAAAAAAGATAAAAAATAAATTAAAAAGCAAAGAAAGGAATGAACCATGAAGGAAATAATCAGTCAGAGGCATCTGGCAAGAATGAAATGAAAACTGGTCTTTGGAAAGAAGAGAGACTGGACTTCCAGGCTTGGCGAAGGTCATAAGCAAAGACATGGATGCAAAAGCAAGGAGGCTGCAGGTCCACGCTGCCACTGCAGCAGCAGGTAGCTTCCCGGGAGGGGGCAGAACTCCATGCTCACGTGATGAGTCAGGGACGGAAGTAGGAAGATTCAACTGTCAGAGTAAAGAGCTAGCACCGATGCCACATAAGGGCATTATTAGGTCTCACTATATCAGAGAGTGATGAGTTTAGGAAGACTTGTCTACTCTTTGATTAATTTAGCCTGCATGGTTCCTTCTTTTTATTGTGAATATTATACAAAACACCAGACTACTAGTGAAACATGGAAAACTTGGACCTTTCCCTAGAACACTGAGGAAAAGTTGCTCCAGTGAGTCATCATTTGAATGATGCCAAAGCTATTTCCAATTTTCTATTAGATTCCAACTCAACCTGACAATTCTACCTCCTACAGCCCAGGGCAAATCACATCAGTTGCATTTTTAAAACAAGGCTCCCTTTGAAGATCATGCCCTATTATTTTTTTAATAACCGGAGTTAGTATAAAATGAAAAATATAATCCATATTAGACAACAGAACAGAAACTATAATTGGTAAAAATAATTATGGAAAATGACCAGAACTACTGGGAAACAATATGGAGCAAAGTGCAAGACTTTTTAAAACTTGCATCATATTATTGTAATTATTCTGAAGACATTTCAACTTTATGATCATACCTCCCAGAGGCAAGAATTTTATATACACTATTAAATTTGAAGGGAGTGTTTGTCAAGACTCAAACTTGAGAATGAAAATGAAATGTAGAAGAAGGAACCACTTCTCTATATGAAGAATTGCTAATAGTGGAACTCCCTGAGTTCTGTTGCTATGCCCATATTTACCTAATATTTAAATTATTTTTAAGAGCCATGATAAAATTTCCAAGTTTGCAACTGCCACTGCAGACCCTCAGAATTCCTATCCACTATTTTTTACAAAAAAAAAAAAAAAAAGACCAGAATTGAGTAGAAGTATTAAAAAAATACCAAATGTGGGTCACAAAGTGAGCAAGACAAGGTGATAGTGGAAAATACAAACTACAAGAAAAATGTGAAAGTGGCTAAAGGATCCCCTCTTAGGGCAGTGACTATTTTGCAATTATTCTCAATCCCTGCTGCTTATTGAAATCATTTGGGAAGCTTTTAAAAGGACTGAACATCGCACATACACCTACACCCGCTGCTCTCAGGGATTCTGGGGCCCAGGCAACAGCTGAGAGCTAGTGCTTAGGACATTCACTGGGTGCAATGTGCTGCTCCAACAAAGACTGGGACGTTGACCATCAGTAAGAAAAATCCAGAAAATATTATCCTGCCATTTTGCAGCAGGCGTGGGGGGCATGGGGGAGACTACAAATGTAATTATTGATTTTCAAAAAGCCAAGACTTTGGAGGAAGATATATTTAAAAATAAAATCCTGAAGGGTGAATGTGGGCTTGCCCTGCGATGCTACATTAGAGGTTCAGGAAAACGATCAAGAGATAATGTTGATTATAAGAGAGCTTCCCTCAAGAGTCATCTTCGAGGTATTGAAAAGTTCTCAGGGAGTAGTGGCCAAATGCAGATGAGGCATCACCAGGTGCTGGAAATGAAAGACTACCCAAGGAAGGTGGGAGGGGCAGCTGGCAAAGGCCATCACCAGATCAGAGTGGGAGCAGCACTGCTGCAGGAGAGTCCTGGCCTGCATGGATGGGGAATTCCTGGAGAGAGGAGAGGGAAGCCAGGAGGAGTCTGGAGCAAGCAGACCTCAGTGCAGAATTGCCTTGTGCTTCTATGCAAGTTCCCAGGGAAGCACCCAGTTCACTATCCTCCTGGATAAGCCTGCTCCCTCGTCAGCCACAAAACAAACCACACCGTCCTTGGGGGGCAGGTTGTCCTTGAACAGCCGGATGTACTCCTCCTTACAGAAGAGGAGGGCCATTCATTTTTGTTCTCTGCAGCAAGAGAAGGGTCTATATAATACACAGTGCCCCTGAGCGAGCGTATGTTGATGGCATAATGCCAAACCACAATCAATAGGAGAAATTATGTGAGGAGCCTTTTATCACTAAGTTCTGCTTTCTTATGTGTGAGCTCCAAGAAGAAATCTCCCCCACCTCTGAAATTCAGATGAGGTGACATGAGTCAATTCCCTGTTCTTTTTTCAGTTGCTGTAGGAATAAGGTATACACATTATGTTTGTATAAAGCAAAGGATACTTCTGCTGATTTGGGGGGATCAATTTACAATTCAGGTGTTTAGTTATTGTGTCCAACATTAAGAAGTTACGGGGAAACGTAGTCACAATCTATCAAGTCCTAGAGTACCTGGACCTCAACCTAGAACAGGCACATGAATCTCCTGTGCATCTGAGCACAGTGCAGATTCTGCTGAGCAGGTCTGGGCTGGAACCTGAGATTCAGCTCATACAAGTTCCAAGTGATGAGGATGCTGCTGGCCCAAGACTGCAAGTCCTAAAGAATTCTGAATTCTTCTACTAAACTGACACTATCCTGTCCAAGTCAAATATTTAGGCAATATCACAGTAAACATTACTGAAATTGGTGGTGAACGAGACAGGGGAAATGCTTGGGTTATCCATATCCCCGTATTGTCATAGAACTAGATGACAGAATGTGAGAAATGGGACAATCTTGAAAGGTCTTGAAAGATAGTGTCCTTCTGCTGCTCAGCTGGCAGGTTGGGAAACAGAGGCCCTCACCTGGACATTGTAACAATGTAAACCCCAGAGAAACGGGAGGTTCCTGGTTCCCTGTCCCACTCTAAGGATATGTGGAGCTGGGCAGGGAGGGGAAGCTAAAAAAAAGCTGGGAAATGGAAGAAGGAAGAGGGGGTTGAAGAGAAGAGTTGGAGGAGGCATGTGGAGTAGAGAGAGACATGCAAAGAAGAAAGCCATGCTTGCTGCTCAGCCTCGGACTACTGCAAGGGACTTGGGAGACACGGAAGGAGACACTTGAAACAGACATGGATGAGGCTCACAGTGGAGCCTTTATCTTGACTTGCATTTTGATTTTGTGCTTTTCTGTCCACACTTGCCTGGCCCCTTCTGCCACTTTCCCCACCAAAGGGGCCTTAGACTTGTGGCAAGCTTTCCGGCCTCAGTGGCCCTGCTTTGCAACACCCCTGTTTGGCTGGGCATTTACCCACCAGGGGATGGGTAACTTTGGGTGGGTGTTTCATGGGGAAACTATTTTAAATATATTATTTCTCTTTTCCCTATTGCATATTAATTGTATTAAAGTTTTTTGCTATTTAAAGTCTTATGCACTAAGAGTATTTTGTCTTTATGCAGCAGAAAGCAGAACCCATTTAGGGCAGGCAGTTTTGGGAGTTCAAGGGTGCCCCTCATTCTGTCTACTAGCAACATCACTTGACCAGCCTCACGTAGTACATTGATTTTACAGCAAGTACCGAAGACCAGGTCTCTAGAGTGTCTGAAGCACTTCTCTAGCATAGAAGGACTAGGTTTTAAGAGTCAACCTCTTCTTCCCATAGATAAGCCTTTGCTAGCATCATACCCATGGCAGTGGAGATTTTTCTCTGCTTTAACACAAATGTATGTGCTGCCAAGGGCCAGTACACTTTAGCCCCCTGGCTGGACTGAGGTCTTGTTGCCCTTCTGTTTAGCACTTGGACAATGGCGACTAAAACATAGGTTGCTGCAGTGACCATATGGAAAATACCCCCAGTCCTCTCCCATGTTAAGTGTGGTGGAAGAGTTGAATCATCACTGCTGGGAACAGAATCATAAAATACATTATTTGTGAATTGGGAATTAAATAACAGAGTTAAAGCAATATTTGTAGTAGAGTGTGATAAGGTCTAGCAAAGAGAACAATTCCCAGATAAGAATGTATGAAATAGGCTTCTGTGGCTTGAAAGCTGTAATTTACAATCCAAAGGCCACAATGGAATTTAGTAAAAATAACCACCCACAAAGCTTTTAACCCCATGTTACCTCTCCCAGGGTTGGGGGCAGAGAAATGCCCTCTCTGTTAGGCAGCATGGAAGCTGGTAAAGTGTTAAGGTCACTGAACCTGAGGACAAATATGCCCCATATTTTCTGGGGTGAGCACCAAATTAGCCCCCACCTGAGGACAGGGAAGGGAGAGACTAGGAGAAGCTCTGTAGGCCTCTGGGCACAGCTAAAGTTTGACTCCAGGGGCCAGCTAGTTCATTTATTTTGTTCTCACTCCAGTCTAAGGGCAGGAAGGAATGTAGGAAGAAGTTAAAGGAGACTCTATCTCCCTGTGAGATCAAGGATGTTAAAATGAAGTCGATTGGAAATAGACAACAAAATATAAAATTCAAATATAGAACCAAACAAAATGAAAAAGTGCCATAGGCAAGAAACCGGGGGGGGGGGGGGGCGGCGCCATAAAGCTGTTAAATATTCCACATTCCATATTACTATGGAAGTAATCAGACAGTAAAAGCAAACAGCAAATATCCTGAGCCATCCAGGTCACCAAGGCGATTCCCCTTCTCAACTCCTGCTCTCCTTTCACTAGTGGGGAGGAGGGCCAGAACATCCAGACCTCTGAGACCAGAGTGCAGAGCTGGGTTCCCAGATCTAGTGAACTTAACTTCTCCCAGTCCCCAATTCCTCATCTTTAAAATGGTGAAATCCTACCATGAAATGGGGTTGTATGACACCAATGTCATACTATGTATGGATGTAACATTCTCAGTCAGCACAGGCTGTTTCAAAAACCATGTTTCTATCTAAATTACTGTTTGTCCTGCCCACAAATATTTACTGAGCGCTGGCAAGGAAGGGCCAAGATGACACAGAGACTGACAGTTAGGAAAGGACAAAGCCTTTGCCCTCTGGGGTCTTACACTCCGAGTGCCCAGGTGGAGGCAGGTCCAGGCGGGAGGACACCTCTACAACAGAAATAAATATATCCTGTGCCTGGTGGGGAAAGTGCCTTAAAGGAACAAAAAAAGCAGGGTGAGGACAGGGGAGCAGAGGGTGCAGCGGGAAGTGAGCATCCCCTCTGAGGTGCGCAGTATCACCCTCATCCCGGGAGCGTCAGACTGAGCCCCGGATTACCTGCACGGTGGAGTGGAGGAAAGCCACGGTGTACAGCATGGGCTTCCACATCGGCAAGTTACTGATATCCAGAAGGTCTTGATTAATTCCAGCAAAAGTCCTTTTTAAACCCGCACGAACGCCTTGGGGTGGTTCATTAGTGAATTTGAGAGATGTCTGTGGTAAAAAGCAAACAGTAGTTTTGTTTCGATAAATTATTATTAAGGATAAAATAGAAATTATAATACGTCAGAGAACAGTGCTTACAGTACACTAAATGTGGGCTGGAATTCAGCATTGTGTAAACTAACGACATTCACCAGAGCTGAAACCCAATGACATATCACCAAGTCTTTTAACTCTCTGATGGAAATATCTGCTATGTAATTTTGATGATTATAATCAAGATTCTGACAATGATAATGTAAGATTTTGCAACACATACTCTACTGGATCAAAATGCCTTATTATGTTTCCATATTTCACTAATGTCAATTAGGCCATCTTTGTTGGTATAATTCTCAAGGAAAAGCCACTTATCTCATAGTAACAAACCTGAAGCAATGTAATTGGAAATCGATCGTGGGGCTCGGTAGTTATCCACACTCGGAAAGAGTCATCATTGGCTTCGGTGACATTTAATGTCTCTAGCAATTCTTCCATGAATTCCAGGCCAAGGTGACAATTTTGCAGTAATACCCAGCCACCCTGTACTCAAAAACATTTCACATTAGCTCCTTGCAACTTTCTGGCTACAATTTAATAAAACAAAATGTACATTTTTTTTTTTTTAACCTTGGTTTAGGGCATGTCAATATTCTGTTCTGAGCACACATTTTTAATAAAATTATTATATGTCAGTGCAGTCATTTCTTCTACCACGGGTACAAACTGACTCCTTGGAATTGAGTGGGCTCCAAATGACTGTATTTTGCCACCCCTGCTCAGAAGTGTGCAGAAATGAAAACTTGAAGTCAAACTGTGTAAGTACAGTGTGTGCACCATCTAGCGGTAGGAATGGGTATTTTGGCTTATGCGACAAACTCCTGCCTGAAGTAAATCAGAACCGACTTAGTCACAAACCAGGTCATCCAGTTTCAGAGTACACTTTATGTGAACAAAGTTGGAGACAATACATTTGGTGACGTTTACTACTATAATACTAAATCTTATTCTTTATCATCACTTTCCCCATATACTCCTGAAGTCATGAAACTTATTAAGTGCATCTAAATACTTTAACAATAAATGATACAAAACCATTGCAGGTCTATGAGAACATAGTTTTTTAACTAGATAGCATTTTTATATCCTTGGATAATGAGAACAGATAAATATATAGCTACAAAGTATTGAGTGCAATAAATACATGGTATGGCTTGTAGAGTATTCCTTCCACTGCCAGAGAAACTGCAACTCTGATGGGCTTAAATAGCAAATGGGATGGGTGACATTGACAAGTAGGGAGTCTACAGGAAGGTGGATTTCACAGTTTGTCTACGTCATCATGGACCCAGCTGCTGTCTGGCTTCCCATTCTATACTCTACATTGTGAGCTTTATTCTAAACCTGGTGTTTCTCAAGGCAATGTGGATTCAAGGACTTTTTTTTTTTTTCCCCAGAAAATGCTACTACTGTGAATATTGATCTCAGCTTGAGAAATAGTACATGGAAGTTATAAAAGCTAGTATTCCAAAGAAGGTTAATGTGCACACAGTAGTTAATTTTAAAAGTTTCTCACTCGCTGAAACTAAAAAAATTATTTAAGACCCAAAGTTAAATTGTTAAATCATTTGATAGAGTGAATCATTTGATCTGAGTAAAAATAATTATATATAATTGCTTTGATATATCTAAATTAAATATATTATATTATTGAATTTAATTATATGATAAAGATTAAGGCTTAGGACACTTGAGAATTAATGACTAGTTTGAAAATTTGATGACCCAAACAGAGTTTTAGCCCATTAACCTTCTCCAGCCATTAATTTCCAAGGAATAGCTACACCAAAGTTGCTACAGACATCATGAGATCAAGCTTAAAAATAAACCAAGATCTTATTTTATTTTTATAAATGGTGCAATTTCTTGTTATAGCTGAAATTGCTATCCACCAGGCATTTCTAGAAAATTAATGTTCTGTGTATTTATTAGGTGTGATGGAGAACATTTCTCAAACATTCTATCTACTTGAAATTTTCAATAAAACCCATTATCAATATTTAAACATAACATCCTAAAATATTTCTTATTTGCTTGAAACTGTCCATTAATGAAAAATAAGTCAACTTTGACCAAAAATTTAAATTTAACTGTCTCAATCTGTCGCGTCTTAAGCACTACCCATTAATATTGATCATGAATTTCCAAGACTGCTAAAGCTGCATCTTTAAAAACCAGAAAGCATGCCTGCCAAATTGTCAAAAGTAATATTTAGTGAAAATAAAATGGAACATATACTATAGAAAACAGAATTCACTTTTTGTGAGGATGTCAACAAACTAGCTTGAGGTTTAAAATGCACTGGTAACCAAGGTTGACTATATAGACACAAATAAATATAGAAAACTGTGGTGGAGGATCACCAGGGAGTGCTTCTCCATCAGTGGTGTCCAAGGTAGACCTGATGACCAGAGGAATAACGTAGGCCTCAGGAACAGGGGCCCTGGCTGCCTACCTGCTGCATTGACAACTGGATCAGTTTCCGCGCATGCACCTCCTGTCCCTGCCCCATGGAGACAGTTCTACATTCTGTAACACAAGAGAAGTTTCACCATGGTAAAACCTAGAATTTTGTAACAGGATTGGGTCAAAAATGAATTTCTGGGCATCATAGTTTCCCTCCCTCTCTCCTGACTTCTAAGAAGGCGCTTTTGATATTTAAACAGGTATAGCCTTTGGTTGCATTGATGAGAATAATGAATGTGGCAGCAAGAGGGAGGCCCAACGTAGAAAGGTCAGGACAAGCAGAGAGACAATGCACCAGGTTGGCCTCTTAGAGAGTTTGGGGGGCATTTAGGGACAATAAGAAGAAAAACTGGGGGTGGGCAGCTACCATATTCTCATCAGAACTCAGGGAAAGAGGATTTTTGAATTTTTCCATATGTTTTGTTTGATTAGACTTCCTTCGATGTTCTACAGATGTTTCAGTAAAGATTTAATTGCCCTTTTATTCTTTCAGGATGCCAGGCTTGCAGTGTTTTCTCTTTATCTGTTTTGGTTTTGTTTGGGTGTTTGTCCACTCTCCAAGATGGAACTTGAGACAGGTTCGTCCTATGAAGGCAGCATTCAGGGGTGACTGCCCTACAGATGAAATCACCACCTTGTAATGGAGCGTGAAGAGAAGGTGGGAATACTCCAAGATCGCAAGTGAGGTTAATTCAAGGGAGAATCCACTATGAGGGTCAAATGTCCCAGGCAGATCACCGTGTTTGTGCCCTGCCTTATGGGTTCACTAAACCCAAGGAGTCGATGAAACTGGAATTGGAAATTACCTTTTGAGCAAGTCTTTGTGGGCATTCTTGAATTTAAGAGACAAGACTGAGGCTGGGGTAATGAGTGGAGTGGGACACTGCGAACCACAGTGTGCTCTTACCCTGCCCTCCAGCGCGAGCCTGAATCCTCAGGAAAATGAACCCAGCACTGCGGTTAAGCAAACAAAATTGGTTTGGGAGCAGCGAAAGAGTCTACAAGGGACTGGAGAACTTCACAGGGTGGAGAGGGAAGTAAGTGAGGAAGCAGATAAGTTGTCAGGACACGTTGCTTCAAAGGTGCCATGTAGTTAATTGCCAGAGAGTCTACCAGGGTTTGCAGGATGCAACAGTAGGGATTATTTGCACATTCAGGGTCACAGGGAGCAGTTTTGCAGTGGGTGCCCACAGATGATGGGAGAGCATTGCTTGGGGAATCACAAAGTGTACTATGTCAAAGGTTACTAAACAAAGCTGAATCTTCCCCACGCCCTGTGAATGGGGAAGAGACACCATTACCAGGGGTATATAGGAGAAGACTCCATACAACCTACAAAAGGAGACAAAAGCAGAAATGGGACTCAAGTGGGAAGAGTTTCTGATCCTACAAAGAGATACTGAACCCCTCTTATTTTGGAAGAATTCAGAAATATTCAGTAGATCGAAGGGGGGGATGGGTTTGACAGGGACAAAAATTATTAAAATGTGATTATGAGACACAACCTCTCCTTTTAATTCTTCGGAAATACGTCTTCTGAAAGGAAGAACTATTTTTTGTTCAGGCAGCCTGATCTTTTTTTATTTTTGTCAGGTCAATAGTCATGCCCTTCTCTTATGCCTGATTTTACTAATCTTAGTCTTCTCTCCTTTTTTCTTATTTATTTATTTATTTTTTTTTAAATGTATAATTTTTTTCTTCACATATTTTTTTTTAAGATTTATTTATTTATTTATTTATACAAGCACTGGGTACAGTCAGAAGCACGGGAGGGTGAGAGAATTCACCAGAGCCAGAGGGGAGAGCAGAGCAGGCAGACTGATGAAGTACACTGCTGAAGGGAGCAGTGGGCGGCAGGAGAGGTCTGCGCACCATGTGGGGCCCTCACCACGGCCGGGGATCGAACCGGCACTGCAGAGGCTGCAGGCAGCTTCGCAGCCCAGCGCTCAACCGCTGCGCCACAGGGGAGGCCCCTCTCCTTTTTTCTTGATCAGTCAAGATTTGTCATTTTTTTTTATCTTTTCAAACAAGATATTTTTGGTTTGTTGATGCTCTGTAGTTTTTCTATTCACTACTTCATACATATATATATAATTTTTAATATAAGTAAGTCTACAGTTCTTCATTTGAAGCCCAAGGGGCCAGAAATGTTTCCAAAATCAGAAATTTCCAGGTTTCAGAAATGCAATATTCTCTATGCTACATAATACACTACAGATAAGAATATTTATATTCATAAAGATAAGGATAAATGAAGAGGATAAGAAACTTCCTATCTATTTCAGGTCAGCTTTTGCCACTAAATGATTTTGTGGCAAAACTTTCCATCTTCAGACCATTTTGAATGTTGAAAAGAGAGTAATTGACTGTGGATTGTGCATATTAAAAAGATTAGAACCAAGATCTCTAGGGAGGGCCATTAATGATCTTCCTGTTCCTCTTTATACGCGCCTACCATTTTCTAAAGTGTTAGCTCTGACATATGTAATTAGAAATAAAAAGCTTTTTTTAAAGAAAGAAGTAAGAAAATACAAATCTAATTTTGGAAAGATATGGAAAGACTAAAATTTCTCAGATACAAGCAACCAACCAAAAATACCCCCTAGTCCCTCCACCCAACCCCCCATACCTGTGTTACCTACACCAGCAGTTCCTGCAGTGCCCCCTGTTCCACCTCACCCTTTATCCTTGGCTTGTGCTTTTGTCTATGGTGTCTTGTCCTTCTGGTTTTGGACTCTGGTATTAAGGAAATCTTAGCCATGCCAATAGTGTAAAACTATTCAATTTATTTTTCAAATTCTTCTATAGCTCAACTGAAACTATTTAAAACTTGAATCAGTCTAGAATTTACTTTGGAGTTTAATGTCAGGTAAAATTCTTATGTTCTTCTAGAGTTAACCTGCTCTCCTAACACTGTTTATTGACTAATCCATTTTTCCTCAACTGATTTGAAATGTGAAGCTCACCATAGAGCAAGCTATCATATATGCTAAAATCTAATCTGGGACCTTCCATTTTGCTCCATTGATCTGTTTATCTATGCCGTGCCAGCTCCACACTGATTAAATTATTGCCATTTGATAAAGCTTTAAAAGTCTGATGGTACCAGTTCCCCATCATTCTTTTTCCTTTTCAAGCTCTCTTAGCTATTTCTGTCCATTTATTTTTCTAGATGATCTAAGAAGCCTCAACAATACAATTAGAAAAAAATACTGCTGGAATTTCAGTTAGACTTGCATTCAATTTATGGATTAATTTAGAGACTATTGACGTCTTTACCAATATTGCATATTTACACTGGGGATGTAATTTAACTTTCCATTTATTAGATCCTATTTTTTTTGTCTCCAAGAAAAGTTTATAGTTTTCTTTTAATAAGTATTTTTAAAAATAATTTCTTGGTTTTATTTTTATCTCTATAGTGAGTGGGATTTGCACATATTATTTTACAAAAGGCACCATTGATTTTTTTAAATGTATTTATTTTGTGACCAGTAATCTTACTGACCTTATTAAATCTAATCATTTTTCAGTTGATTCACTTGTGATTTTTTTGTTAGACGATGATACTGTCCAAGAGTAATAATGACTTTTGTCCCTCCTTTCAAGTAGTTACATCTTTTATTTATGATTCTCACAATATGTTAACTATATCTTCTACAACAATCGTAAATAACAGGAGTGATGCAGACACCTTTATCTTATTCTGACTTTTATGGACACGTCTCCAGTTGTTCGCCATTAAATATGATGCTGATGTTTGCAGTTCATATTCATTACCATATATATAAGATATTCGCCTCTTTCAGCTTTATAAGAGTTGAATACAAATGTTGAATTTTTTACAAAATGACTTTTAGCATCGATCAAGATAATCAGGTGATAGCTTAAGGGAGTCTTTCATTTACTGTGGTGATGAGATTTCTTAACACCCCAGTACATTTCTACTTAGTTAAAGCACATTGTTATTTTTTTTGCATGTTATTTTTTTTAATGTTGCACTCAATTCTTCTCGCTTGCCTTTTAGTTAAAAAATATATATATAGGTAAGCAGGATCAATCTGCGGTATTTTTTTATGCAATTACTATTGTGTTCCCTTTTTTTCATCAGGGGAATGCTATCCCCTTAAAATAAAGAGGAAAATATATCCTCTTTTCTCTATGTTTTGGAATGGAAACATATTGGAAGTATGTGAAGATTTTAATAGACATACCAAAAAAAAAAATAATAACTCCCAGAGCCTTTGTTTTGCTAATAATGTTAAAACTTCTAATTTTTCTCATCTTGATTGTTAGTCTACTCAGGTTTTTCTACCCGTTCTGAGAACATCTTGTAAATTTGTATTTCTCCACAAACTTTTCAACTTTAATGAGATTATCTAGTTTATAAACATAATTATATGCCATTCTCTTGTTATTTACATTTCTTCATCTGTCTATGCTGCTATATTTATTTTCTCATTTCTACTTTTGTATATTTATGGGTTTATATTTTGTTTTTTTTCCTTTGGTCGCATTTGTTTTGGATTCTATTTTCAAACCCCTCCTCCTAAGAGTCTTTTTCTCTCTCAGCCAGGCTTGTGTTAGATCCATCTGTTTTCTCCCCCTTGATGAAGCACCCAATGCTTTTGTGCAAAATTTATCTGCTTTGAATCTCTCCCTGCTGAGCCTGACAGGTATCAGAGAGTACTCACAGTGCCCACAGTACCCACTTTTTTCCTACAAAAACCTCTTGAAGTTTACCCCATTTCTCAAGTTCCCTTCAGTAACTTAAGTCATCAAATAAAGGAAGAAAAAAGGAATGAAAGAGAAAGACCACTGAAGTGGGATTCAGAAGCCCCAGATAAGTACTAAATCAGATCTGTGATTTGATTTGATAACTCTCTGCGGGGTGTGTGTGTGTGTGTGTGTGTGTGTGTGTGTGTAGAAGAACTGGGGTGTAGGCCAGCGGTACAGGGAGTGAGAGGATTCACGAGAGACAGAGTGGAGAGCAGAACAGGTGGATTTACACTGCTGAGGGGAGCACTGGGGAGATAGGAGAGGTCTGCTGTGCCATGTGGGTTAGCTCCCTGACCAGGGATTAACTTCAGGCTATAGCAGTGACAGTGCTGAGACTTAACCCTTAGGCCACCAGAATCCCATTCACCATGGGCATTTTATGATTACAGTACCTATTATCTAGTTATCCAAATAAAATATTTCTAGCTGAGACTAGATTAATGCATTATTTAAGCTACATAATCACTTCATTTTTTTCAAATATTTTGGGAATTTTTAGCCACAGCATGAGCAGTATGAGACTTCTCAACATTTCTAGAAGTGATTTAGCAAAAGAGTTCTTTGCAAAATTTACTGGTTCCTTCCTGTCAAAAATCTACTCTGTTTCACTCTCTTAACAAAGTAATCAATAGAAGCATAAACTATTGTTGGAAAAAATAAAATAGAAGTAAGAAATGGAAATCACCAAATTGCCAAACAGAGCAGTATGATAACACTAAAGGCGATCACACAATTCTGGCCTCTATTTAAAGTCATAGTTATAATTTCTCGCAAACAAGGCCTTGAATTTTTTAATTCTTTCTAAACCCTTGTCCTAGACAGCAGCATTATTTTGAGGTAACAATTGAAATGATAACTTTAATGGAACACCCCCTACTTCCAGGCACAGTGTCCCCTTCTAAAAGAATGCCCCCATCCCAGCTCCATATATATGGTTTCTGTTACAAAACCCATCTCCATAGTAATAGTTCCTTGATTGGCCAGATGAGAGCACATGACCAAAGTTAAGCCAGGAAATTTCTTCCCTGGATATCTGGACTCAGGACCAAGGGATTAAGGGAGTTTCCCTGGGTGTGCTGAACTTACCATCCCTGTAAGCAGTGAAGCCCAAGAACCACCAGAGGCTATGAGTTATGCCATATGAGGCTGGTTTGTGACAAGAAAGCAAAAAGGAACCTATATGCAGAAAGAAGGGGCTGGGAAAAGCCACAGAGGGACAGATCCGAGGAGAGACTTGCAAATGACCAGCCTATAGAGAGGCACCACTTTCAGACAACTGTAGATGACTAGTATGCTGCAGAAAATACTAAGGTAAAACAGCCTATTTTAAAAGGTGGTCAATGAAACTTAACCCTGAGCAATTGCCAACAGAACGTGGGAACACTTTGCATTGGTACAGTGTTTAGACAGAAGAAAATGACCATTCAAATGGGGATTCACATGGAATACACATGAGCAGAGCAAAAATGAGATGAGAAAAGAATGAGGTAACATAGGCATTGCTAATGGTTCCCCATAACTTCTTAGAACAGAGGACATGTGGCAAATACTTGGAAATGATTGAATATTTCATATCATGTTTACATTTCATTTCACAGGATGGGTATAGTGATTCATAATCAGTCTTTTGTATAATATTCATAAAGAATTGAATGAATTAATCAGCAAGGCATAGACACAGAGATCGGAATCCAGTGACTATGCCAATAACACGCAGATTTCCAGAGTTTGAAGGGCAGATAAACAGTGCTCCTATAAAAGTCATCTCCATAAGAGGGTGGTTCAATCTTAGAAAATTATGCTCTAGTTCTTCTCCTTTAATCTCTCACCATTTCTCCCCCTGGGATAACTTTCCTTCTATCTCTCACCATCTCACCTGGTAAATTTTTATTTTTTAGACCTTATTCAAAATTCCATCAATGTGATGCTTTCCCCACTACCCCATGCATCTTTGTAGCTTTGGATCTTGTAATCAAACATGCCTATGTAAATCCAGTATAGTAGTTGTTACATTGTCTTTAATTACATTTGCATGTCTATCTTTTCCAGCTTTGGTGTGTTCCTCTCTGTACTCCCTGAATCTAGCAGACTGCCTGAACTAATGGTTAGTGAGTGAAAGCATGAATGAATGAATTCTTAATTATTAAGCATTACAATATGGTTATAGTTTTTCAATTTTTGACACACAGACTTTGTCATCATTGTACATAGACATGGCAATAAAATTCATTCCTGTGTGTTCATTCTTACTCATCTGCTATCCATGCAGTATGGTAACTTGCTTACATCATTTAAAAAATGGTATATGTTAGATGATTATGATTCTCTCTGATCAAAGATTTCTACATTACACCCTCTAGGATATCTGAAAGGGGGAAAAGAGGAAAGAGTTTAATATTTTTTTTTCTAACTCTGTTTTATAGGTATAGTTGGACCTACGGTACAGTTGTAAGAGTAAGTTACGTAATTATAAAAGGCAAAATTTGAAGCCAAAATGTGAAGGTTTTGCTGATCATACCCAGCTTCAGTTTCTTGGCCAATGCATCAATCTGAATGGTGGGATCAGACCCCATGGACAGGAAACATATGAGAGGTGTTCGAGTGTCACTTTCTTCCCAGGTTTTCTCCAGATTTAAGATAACTGGTTCTGTGTACTTTTCCTCCAGAGAGTCTGCGATATACTTTCTTGCTTGAAAAACAGTGCGATCTGGGCACCAGGACCTAAAAATGAATACAAGTTAGAGGGAAAAATTCAGTGTGTTCATTTCTTATTCAAAGCACATAAAGAATACATTTAATTAGCAAAGGACTAAAAGCTAATTCTCCCTTATGAGCGGTATGGCAAGGCTTTCTATTCCTGGAGGAGTACAAATTTAATCCCAGGGTCTTGGGGACAGGAGTTGGCAAGGAGGAAAGCAGAGTCAGTTCTGTTGTCTTTCTGGAAGGGAACTTCAAAGTCAGCTAGTCTAAGTGTCTCATTTTCAGAAGCAGCAGCAATTACTCAGATACTTTTGTTTCATTTTTAATCAATGATAAGTCCTCATAACTGAGGCTATCATTTTTCAGGTCAGCAAGTCCACCTTCAAACTAATACAGGAGCATACTTAATCTCTGACAAATATTTATCAAGTGTCTACTACACAGCATTCCCTATTCTAGGTGCCAGGAACTCAGCCTACACCCAAAGGAGTCCTGGGGCAGCTCTGGGACTTGGTGGAGGCTGGGCTGACCCTCTGTAGGCTCTGAAGCTCTGAAGTCTTCAACCAGACACTTCAATCATGCTTTATCCATTTAAAAATTGGACCCATGTTAAATGAATAGTGTAATCTAATAGCAAATAAGAATGAAAGTGCTTGTTTGTGATCTAACTGTGTCACTGTGTAGAACCTACCACAGTGTCACAACACAACACACTGTCAAAAGTTGATCAGCAAGCATTCAAATGAATCCCATTCATGTGGCCTACACTGTGGTAGGTTCTGCACAGTGACACAGTTAGATCACAAACAAGCACTTTCGTTCTTACTTGCTATTAGATTACACTATTCATTTGACACAGGTCCATTTTTTTTTTAAAAGATTTATTTATTTATACAAGAGCTGGGGCACAGGCCAGAGGCATGGGAGGATGAGAGGAATCAACAGAGACAGAGCAGGGAGCACAACAGTCAGAAGGACTGAATGCACTGCTGAGGGGAGCAGTGGGTGAGACAAGAGAGGTCTGCTGCGCCATGTGGGTATCTCCTTGGCTGGCCGGGAATCAAACCTGCACTGCAGAAGCTGCAGACAGCCTCACAGCGCTGCGCCCAACCTGCACGTCCAATTTTTAAATGGATAAAGGATTGACATATGTATTCCAACAAAATAAGTAGCCCTATCACATTCTGTAGATGATGAAGTCACCATTGCTGTTTATTCTAATCACTCTCAAAAAATGACATCCAGGGAACAACATTTCCTAAGAAGTGCAAGCTCAAGAGTAGAACATTAGAAAGACAAGTCTGCTCCAAAATAACCAGCACGATAACAAGATGGTCTCTCCCCAACTACTCCATCCTCCTGCTTTGCCCGCTAATATCCTGTGCGCTCTCTCTCTCTCTCTCTCTCTCTCTCTCTCTCTCTCTCTCTCTCTCACACACACACACACACATACACACACACCACCTTGCAGATTTTCCAATATATAAGTCTTGTTCAAGCCGCAGGATATTAATAAAGTACACAAAGAAAAGAGGATGATGTTTTTCCTTAATATCAATTTTAAACTTTTGCTTCCATTTTAATAGCATCTATATAATTTAATAGTGTAATATTCTTTCATCTCAGATGAAACTGAATTTCAGCTTATAAACTAATTGCCTTGTAACTTTCTGAAATCTATTTTTTAAGAAGTAAATTCAACAATAAATGATTCACTCAACAGTAAACGATGAACACAGTGAATAATGAAAACATATTTTTCTTCCTCTCTCTCTCTTTTTTTTTTTTTTTTGCTAAAAGCACTATCATTAATACACTATCAAAATATGCCATTCCCTGCTACCATCTCCATTTTCGTTTGCTTGTCAAGGGCTGAAGAATTGCCATCCAAAACTGCAATTTGGAAACACATACAGCTCTTATAATATGGGGACATAATGAAGTAAACTCAGAGATAAGATCTGTAATTTGACGATATGATGAGTGATGCTTCTAGATCTGTTAATGTCTAGTCTCACCTGATAAGTAAAAGTTTCCGGCAGGTGTCTAGTGAGTCATTATATCCATCTGGGATAATTTCCTCTTCTGGAGCATCTTTATCAAACCAGCTTTTCCATCCCTTCTCATTACGAGATATCTAAAATAAACAAGTCAATTAGCAAGCCTGAGGAAAGCAGGCAATTGGTGGATATTGGAGAAGATTCTCAATTATCTTTTGCAGGTCACTTTTTATAGGCAGATAATTTCTCAAACATAACCACACATTTTGCATTTTGCTTCAGAATCAATGACTCAAATAATGTGGACATCACTCTTTGAGTTTTTCAGTGATTTTCTATATTATTCAATAAAATCAGAACCATGTATCAATTACATTAAATGATCAAGCAAGAAAAAACATAGACCAGGACTTCTCCATCTCATTTTGGCCCAGATTATTTTTTGAGGGGGGGAGGGGAGTGTCCTGTACAGTGTAGGGTATTTAGCAGCACCCAGGGCCTATATGCCCTAGATTCCAGTAGCACCATCCCCCAAAACTCATGATAATAAAAATGTCTCCAGACATTGTCAAAGCTCTCTGGAGGACAGCATTGAAGTTGCCCTTGGTTCAGAACCACCAACCTAAGTAACTAAACCTCTAAATGTTAACCTCTATTTAAATGATGATAGGTGGCAAAATTAGTACTCGGATTTCCTAATGATTCCCATGCCTTGAGAGCTTAAACCTCAGAATGGAAGCCATCCCTCCAAGAGCTGGTTTCAAGCCTCTGTTCTTTCCAAAAGATGGAGAGAACCACAGGTTTTCAGAGGCACTGAAAGGTGTTCCCAGACCCTAAATCTAGGTAATGGTCATTCTTTAAGTAATGCTGACAATGTCTCCTGATGCTCCCAAGGTGTTGATTGACTTTAGTTCCACATACCAAGATGACACACATTAAAAAATGTCTGCTCTGGTCATCTTGGGAAAAGCCCATCTGGGCATTTTGCAAGACAATGATCCTATAGCACCTTGGTAAATGACCATCATTTCCTATATCAACTATATCTTCACTCAAATTATGTTCCACAAAGTTGTCTTTATATTTTTATTGTTGTAAATTGAATCATACAGTTGCACTAGATAAGTTTGTTGTTTGAAAGACTCCATAGTTTCTCATTTGGTAAAATGTGCATAGCTACTAGGAAAAAAAAAAGATCATTTCTTTAAAAATGATGCTCTCCCTGAGGCCCATATGCTGTCAAAACTAATTACAAAACCTATATTGGTGAGCCTGACTGTGGTTCCTCAGCAACAATCAGGCTGGATTGTTTAGACAGTGTTTATAAGCAAGTTTTAGAAGTCACACACAATAAGTGGTAACAGCAAGTCACAGATGCTTATCTAGCAGACACTATCTGCCAGACCCAAGTAATTCTACTTCTATTATCCTCACTTTTTACTGAGGCATAGAGAGGTTAAATTTCCAAAGCTCACATCATAAAAATATTTCATCATATTAGGAAACCAACAGAATGCAAATTAATACCAAATCAAATGCTGTGTAACTCGGGTGCTCTGACTTTGTCCTTGGGACACTGAAAGATCGAGGAGACTTTCTGAAACACTTCACAACTGCCGGCTCTCTCCTGAAAACTGCAGTGGCTCTCCCTGCGTGGCTGCCCACCAAAGAATGTGGCTGGCACATGGCTTGGGGGCCTGGGTGCTGCTGCAGCCCCACCTTACCTCACTTGTGTCTGTGCACTGTTACCCACAGCGACCCCTGCAGGCCTCCTCCACACTAGCGACTAAGAAGGGCACCAGGACTAAAAAGGGTGTCTGATCCCAGCCTACTAGCCTGCCACCTGCTAATTTGGACCCCACCACAAGAGAGCTCCTGAGGGGAACTGCACGTGTGATGGGCATGAGATGACTTCCAGCCCCTTGCCGCCCACCTCCATTTACCCCTCCTTTTCCTGGCCCTCCCTCTTAACATAAACCCTTTCCAGATGCCAAGGCCGGGGCAGCTGCTAATCCACGCTATTTTTGTTTCAGTTCCTGATGCTCAGTCAGTGGGAGATTGATCTCTTTCTCTTTCCTCCCTTCCTTCCTACAGACAAGTCAAATCATTGGCCCCCTGATGGTAGGGCCGCAGAGAACCACTGGACATCGCTGAGAATGACTCCTCTCATTTCTGGCCCACCCAACAGATTGAGAGAGGAGAGACATAGCTCAGGATGTCAGGGAGAAAGCATGAGGTCAAATCACAGCTTTGCCATATACCCGCTCTTCTGTTGAGCAAGCAGTACTCAGCCTGTTTGAACCTCAGTTTTCACATCTAGAAAGCAGGATCAGCCCCACAGTAAGCAGATTCTGCACCATAAGAACTTAAAATCCACTGACAGAGGCAACCAAGAACACATACCTCTGTGTCACTACAACCTGGATGGCATCTGAGTGATTTTTCCACGTTGTTTTTGCAAAGAATTTATTTGGGCCTGGGGGACAAATCTGTGACAGAATCTGCAACAAGGCTCACTCTCTACCACAGATGGAAACCAGGGATTCTATTCCATTGACTGATCCAACCTGGCTGAGTCTGCGGAAGGTTCCAGAAATACTACTCAACGAACACACCTAGTGGAGGACTCTAGGCAGGGAGGTAAGGGGAGGTTCATGTTGTGACAGCACCCTGAGGCCTCACCCCACTGCTGCTGCTATCACCCCACTTGTCAGTCATCAGCAACCACAAAAGAGGTGATTCCACACACCCTCCATGGTGGGGAGAAGTTGCGACCTACAGACCCAGTAATAAAACATCTTAACTTTGAGTCGCATCATTGTTTTCCAGTGAGAGCTGACCCAACAACTAATCTGTTATAACCAACCTAACTATCAAATAAGGAAAAGAACAGAGAAAACTCAGTACCCCTTTGACTATTTTCATCATTATATTTCACCACTTTATATTTCCAATGTTAAAACGACTGGCATCTTACAAAGGACTTCAACTGTTAATTTGCCTCAAATTCAAATTGGCAAAGATTGCTTAATCATAGGCAGAAGTATCAATCACAGATTAAATATCAGCAGGTTACAATAAAGGATCCATTTCCTAGTTCTGAGTCTGACAGTGACTCAGGCAGGCTTGTAAATGATCCATGCCCATCACACAGAAGGAAACAGCAGTCACCTGCACATACTCAAGGCTTCCTTCTGCTGTCCCTCATCTAAATCTCCCCAGAAAGCCAGAGTGCCTTAAAGCCACACTAGTCTTTTGGGTAAAAGAATTGTCGGCAGAAGGTCCTGACTAATTAAAAGCCTCAGGTGTATGTGGGTTTCTAGGTCAGTATTTTCAGGCAGCTCTTCATTACCTGGTTCATAATTTCTGCAAATTGCGGAAGCTTACTCAGCTCTACAAGATTCAGCCAGGTCATGTCCAGAATCCAGCGAAACGGTTTGGGAGGGCAGGCTTTCAGGTCCAGAGCTGCTCCCCCTGGGGAAAGGCATCGGCATCAATCAGGTCAGCTGTGCTTCATTTTCAGAAATTTATTTTGCGATAATAAGAATGAGATAACCATATTACAGGGTAAAAATGGGAAAATTGGAAAATAATCACATAACAGAAAATGTGGTTATCTTTTTCGGTACATTTCCTTCAAGCCTTCGTGTTTTATTTACTGATTTATACTACCTTGTAAAACACAGATAGCAACTCTGCGTCATTTTTGCCCCACAAAGAATTTTTCTTAGGTGCCTGTGATTGTTTGCCTTTTCATTGTCTTTTAACATTATTTTTGAATGATCTGAAATTGACAGTTTTGATAATAATAGCTTGATCTTTTCAAGTGTGATTTTTAAAATCATTGTCACCACCACTCCAGAAGCTTGATATTCAGTACTACCAGATCAAAAAGATGGAGTGATGGAAGGAGAAAGTGAAAAAGGTAGGGTTTTAAGGGGGTAATGTGTATTCAGACCATTTATTCATTGATTATTCGACAACTTCTCTTGAGCAAGCTTTATGTATCTGGCATAATTCAGGCACTGGGGATACAGCAGAAAAAAATCAAACAAGGCCCCCCATGTCATGGAGAGAAGTGGAGAATGTGAATGATGATGTCAGATTGTATTTTGAAGCAAACCACAAGTCAAATGAGGAAATCATCCAACAAGACGTGATTATATTTTGCAATTTCAAAATTCCTTGATTGCATGTCTTTGTAAGTTTTATTATAATAATCCCAGATCCCCTGTTTTATGATTCAGATGTCTACAGAACAGTGATTCTGCACTTTTAAATCCTATAATCCTCCTAAACAATTCATCGAGTCCTTCTACTTCAGGTATCAACACTTGGACAAAAAGGGGAGGAGAAGGGACTCATATCTCTCCTCTACCCTGTGGAATGTTCCCGAGAAGCTGAAGAAGCTGAAGTACTCTTTTAATGCAAATCCCTTAGCTTACCTGGGGGAAGAGTCACACCACCTTTGAAACCTGTAGACCTTCATCTCACCACTCCGCTCTCTGCAAGCCCCAAAAGAGATTTCCACTCACAGGGAGTGAGTCACCTGCAGACTTCAGGGCCTCTGCTTCTTCAACAGAAATAAATGGCCTCCTTTTTTTTTTTTTTTTCTAATTGTTTCATGTAACCACCAGCCTTGAAAACCTCAGCAGAGGATGCTACATCGGTGTTCCCAAACATACTGGGGACCAAAAACTAAGCCAGAACAGTCACAGCCTATCCTTGTCCCCAAAATATCCTGGCTCTCGCAATTATTAGCTGCATACACCTGGACAAAGAACTCAAGCTCTTTCTGTCTCCTCTTCTGTCAAATGAGTAGAATAATAGAATCTTCCATTTTGGTTATTGGGAGAGTAGATAAGTTACAATATAGAAAGCTTAGAACAATCCTGACCCATAGTAAGAGCTATGAGTTGTTATTTTGTCATTGACAGTTTCTCTGCTTCGGAAGGCTCAGGTCCAATCAAACCTGGAAGGCAAGAGCTGACTCACTAAGATGTCTTTATGTCCATGGTTTATGACAAGAGAAAGATGATATCTTTTCAAAATAACCAGGCAGGGAAAACAGGTATATCAATTACTGTATAATGCAGGATTACCCCTGGTATCTATTTCATTTTTCAAATCGTTCTGACATTCTCTGTTGAAAAGAACTCCAAAGGCACCTTACAAATGTTGTAGAAAACAAGTAGGAATTGATACAAAGACAGCCACTTTGGGAAATCAAACATTTCCTGATGATGAATAAGTCTTTCTTCTTACCTAACCCTTAGGTATCAAGTTGAAAACAACACACAAACACCAGAAAGATCTCTGATTTAAGGGTCATATTTGTTAACTTGTTAAAAAAAAATTAGAAACAAAGTCTTACCATCTTTTAAAATTTAATTTAGTAAAAATGTAAGCCAGTTCAAAATTAACACAAACTGTAAAATAAACCAGTTTTGTTTTTTAAGATCTCTTTTACTGCGGAGCTGATTGTACTTTTGTCAATCAACTTATCATACAATCTGAAATTAATCTTCCTTAAGTATTGTGCTGTTCATATTTCTTTCTGCTCATAAAACATCCAATGGTTCCCCACTGCCAACTAAATTAAATCCAATCTCCTCTCCCTGGCTCTCCTGGTCCTTTACAATCTGTTTTTTCTTTACTCTCCAGTTTCCTGAAATGGGGTCACAGATGTGCTATCCTCACAACCCAGATGTGAAACCTTCTTTAATTTTTTGTGATAAATCTAGTCCTCCTCACAAATCCTCTCTCCTCTGTGTTGCTGTTTCTGTCTCCTCTGACTTACATACTTTCAAAGCACCCAGCCTCTTTCAGGTAATAGCCCTGGTCTGGCTGGGTTTGCTGGGTAGGGAGAGGTGAGGTGGGTGGGATTACATCTTAATGGATGCCTGAGCTCTAATCTCCACTTGTCTCTCCCAGGCTGCAACCCCTGCAGGCTGAGCACCTGCATATCCTGCTGACCTGTGTGGGTGCTGGCCTGCTCCCCCAAAGACTGCTCATTATCTCCAGAGCAAAGTTCCCCCGCCCTGCAGCTTCTTGGTTGGAACCGCAGGCCTCTGTCTATAGCTGCCTTCTCAACATCTGACATCCACATCCCTGCTGGCCAACCACAGTCCACGCCACCAATGCTGCTGTGCAGCTTCCATGTTGGCTGTGGCTCTGGGCAGAACACAGGGGCATCTCCTTTTAGGATGCTTCTCCAGCATCAATGCAGTCCTCGAGGTTCTGCCTCAGCACAAGTTATATCCCACAGACATAAGGCTGAGATTTAAGGTCCATTTTGTTCCCAGTGCTGCCAGGACTCCGTGCACTTCAACATTCATCCCTCTCCAGAGCCCAGAGTCCTACCACACTGGAGACGTGACCCCAAGACCAAGTGAGAACTTCAAGGTGACTAAAATGAGTCAAAGCAGCTTTCCAGACTTGGCTATTCAGGCTCAACTTCATGGAAACATTCCAGAGAACACAGGCCTGGAGGTCTGAACTCCCCAGTAGAGCCTGTCCATCTCTCCTAGCTGATGCCACCATTGCCCTCTGGGTACATGCAGGCATGAGGTCAGCTTGCTAGTCTGGTGAGACCCAGTCAGTGTCCCTGGTTCCTAGTGCAGCGCTAGCTTTACTGTCCCTGCTGCCCTCCTGCTACATACACAGTAAGACACCAACCTCTCCAGGTGTATCAGACCAAGAAACATATGAACCAGATGACATACTCTGATATCCTTTGAAATATCAGAAATAAAGCTTATGTTTGTAAAGAAGATAAAGATGATATTTCAGAGATGATGCAAAATCTGTGCAAAGTTTCTACAATAGTAATCTGACCTGGATCAGAAAAAGACATTGTCTGAAGCAGAAAGAGATTAATAGAGTAAGAAGGTATAGGTTACTAGCTGTGAATTACACATGGGGTGTGGAGGATAAAAGTACCTGGTGTCCCACTGTGTGGCAGCATGAATTTGGAAACAGTCAACATTTGCCTCCTAGATGATCCCACTCATTGCCATGGCTTGGTGGTTATTGGTGGTTATTTCCCATCTTTGCAACTGTCTGACTTCTAAATTGTTCCATCTGGCCTCCCTGGTGGTGCAGCCAGTTGAGCGCTGCCCTGTGGAGCTGTCTGCAACCTCTGCAGCACTGGTTCAATTCCCAGCTGGCCAGGGAGATTCCCACATGGTGCAGCAGATCTCTTCTGTCTCGCCTGCTGCTCCCCTCAGCAGTGTGTTTCGGTCCTTCTGCCTGTTCTGCGCCCTGCTTGAGTGAATTCTCTCGCCCTCCTGCGCCTCTGATCTGTACCCCAGTGCTTATATAAATAAATAAATCTTTAAATAAATCTTTAATCTTTAAATAAACAAACAAACAAACAAACAAACAAATAAATAAATAAATAAATTGTTCGGTCTAGCCTTTCTATCTGTCTGCCGAGAGCCGACTAAAATCAGTTCGTTTCCTTTCTTCCTGGCACCTGGGGGAATTGCATTTCCTTGCTGACTTTGAAGTTAAAGGCAGTTGTATGTTTGTGTGTTTTGCTTTGGTAATGAAATATGAGCATAAATCTGACATGTATGTATCAATTTGCCATACACACATTCCTCTGCCATAGTAATTAGGAGAGAAATTTGGATTCCTGGGACTCTGACAAGCACGCTGGGGAGAGAGTGAGGATGACAAGCATGTCTTTGTTGTGTTAAGACACTGAAATTTGGGGATTGTTTTTATGGCCACAAAACTTGGCCAATCCTGGCTGGAACTAAGTCGCCAAATCTCTTCATCCATTCCCACCCTGACACTCAAATGAGCTCTGATCCAAGTAGACCAGAAATATTCCAACTGGAAATCTAAGGCTCATTTCTGACCTCCCCCTGGGCTCTCAGTGCCAGCCGGCTGCCCTTCTGCTCCCGTCACCTCTCACTGCGTGCCCTTCTCTGCGTTCCCACTGAGCTTATCTAGTTCAGGAACACAGTTCTGTGGGTGGGAAGACTGCAATGGGCACCTTTGAACCTCTCTTCTCTAGTTCCATACATGCCTTCCAGATTAATCTCCCTAATAAAAAAAGGACAATAAAAAGTTCCTAAAGGACCACATCACCACCTTACACAACTCCTTGCTTCTTACCAGGTCAAGAACATCCTTAGCCCCAAGGCTCAACCATTTACATACCCCATCATGTCCTTTCTCAAGCCCTTCTGTCTCAGCACGGAATGCTATCTCATATCTACCTATATTCCAGGGTCCATTTCAAATGCCACTTTCCTCTCGGTGGAGGGAAGAGAAACTAGAAAACGGTTTTGAAGAGGAAATGATTAAACTATATTCAAAGATCGTCAGAGACAAGGAGCCACGCTGATGATTCAGGTGCTGTGGTGGTGAGATAACTACAGGGATCACACGGGAGGGGAGAAATCAATACCATTCAAAAACTAACAGAGATATAAAAAAATAAATAAATAAAACATTAAAAAATAACTAAACTATATGCAAAGAACAAAAAGAATAAGAAAAAGATAGGAACACTTTCCCCATGTATCAAATAATCCAAAAAATTCATGGGTTACCCCACAAAGCTTGGTTTCCAAGAAGCTTTTCTTGATCTCACCAACCACACTTACTTGCTCCTTCTTTTTATAGCTAACACTTTGTTTTTTACCTTTCTTATAACAATTAGGTAATTCTGCCTTGTTTCCTAGGTATTTGAAAAATTTTCTCTATCCCCCTCATGAGACTGTCATTTCTGCCAAAGCTATATTTGCTTTATTTTTGTATCCCAAACACCAGCAAAGTGGGTTTACAAAGTACTTGCTCAATAAATACTTGTTTAACTCAACTGAAATGAAAATTTTTTTTGTATTCTCAATTATAGTTTTAACATGGAAATAAGCAACGAATATGATTAACTTCAAATATGAAATACAAGTGTGTTCTTTTTTCCAGTTTTAAAAACCATTATACTCCTGTGTTAGGGAATTGCTTTCTTCCAATTGAAGGCTCATCACTTTTCCTCCCCTAGAATTCAGGTCTCCTAATCACAGGCAACCAGGCAAGCTTAATTAGGTAACTCAAAAAATCATGGTATCAACACCGATCTATAAAAAGTTACGTTGAGTAACCAGAACAAAATGAATGGGAATCAGAAAAAAAAAAAAAAGTATGAAGAACTCCACTTTCATTAGCACCCAGTTTCTCTTACTTTATCATAAAAATGTTTATATATAAAAAATATACCAAAACACTACCCTTTACATATCACACATATATTCTGATCACTTCACCTTTTATGAGAGCCTGAAATTCCCTGTGTTTAACAGTTCCTCTCTGAAGATCAATCTTTAGGGTCATGAGCAGCACAAAAAGGAATTTGTGGTTTTCATACAGGCCTCTGACTGAGTACTGGAAGACTTCATAGGTCAGATACTCAATGATATTTGTAATTCTCTTTTGAGGTAGTGGAGATTTTTCAGACCTGCAAGACATTTTAAACACCAAAGAAGTGAAATGCAATTTTTAAAGGGAATAGGAAGACCAATAAAATTTTTCAGTTCCTGCTTTGGGAGGAACACTGCAGGGCCCCACCTGGCCATGGACTGGTCAAATAACTTCAAGAACTGGGCCAGCGAGGTCTGGTACATGATGTTGACCATGCTCATCTCCGTGATGAGGAAGTAGAGGATGCTCCCGCGGGTGGCCGCTGGCCGGAACTCCTCCTGAGCTGTGTTAATCTTGATCTCTGTTTCTTCAGCCACATGTAGCTTTTCACTCACTTCAGCTGCCGTCTGCTTGGTGATCCGAAGAACACCGATGAGGGATTCGTCATCTACCAAGGAACCTGAGAACCAGAGGGGAGACTGTGGGACACGGAAGTGGCAAGGCCAGATGTGTCACTCCCGAAATCATCTCGTTGATTTCAACTCTGCTTCTTCAAAGCCCAGAGGGTAGGGGAGCAGAATCTGAAGACACCCAAAGGCTTCTAGTTCAACTGCCCCTCATCGGCCCCAGTGGGTGAATCCTTCTAAACATCCTGCAGAGGGGTTAACCCCTACTCTGCCGGAAAATTAGTAAAGGGCAGCACAGACCATCACTTTTCAAATATTTATCTGGAGAAAAAAATCACGTCTCCATCCACTCCCAGTCATCTCAGCTGTTCCTGAGTGACAGCTTTCACCTCCGTTGTCCTCACGGTGTGAGTGGAACCACATGCCACCAGCTACCAGCTGACCTCTGAATAGGACACTCTGCGCCTGCTTTTTTTAAAAAATGTAATTTTCTTTTTATTTTTAAACAATATTTGCTTCCCCCCACCCCCTCAGGTGTAGTCCCATAGAATTTCCTTCCCCAAGGCACCCATGCACCATCACCTCAGTCCTCTGTGCTCCTCCCTCCCTCCCTCTGATCCCTCTCCCTCCTCCTCCCCTGCAGGATGTCTCTGATTTATTGTTGTCTATTTTTGCTGGATGTGCCAGCTTCTTAGGACAGTTGCTCCTGAGAAGTCTGGCCGCTCAGTATAATTAACAGCAGGGGGAGCAGTGACAGTGTCTCGCCAGAAAGAAAAATCCCAATTTTTGTCTTTAGTTTTACTGACTTCATTATTGTTATTAATGGAAATAACATGTCCATGACAATAAATTCAATTTGAAGAGAGGGAAGGACACTTTGGGTGGCAGGGGAGGGCTATGCTCAGGAGCTGCGTCATTCTGATGGGCAGTGCAAGGGAGGGCAGGTCTCAGGACTGCACTGAGCTCACCTTAAATAAGGATTGTGCTCAGAGACTGCTGTGAGAACAAGGTGCAATATCCTAAAGGACTAGGTCCTTCTGGGAAGTTAAGATTTTTGTTTTAAGTGTAAGAATTAAAGCACTGTTGGACTGCCAGTTGTTGGTAGAGTGTAGGTTGCTGTCATTTGTTTGCTATACAATAGAGTGATGTTCATTTTATTTTCCCTAGGTAAAATTTTCTTTTTATATATTGCAGAGCGAGTACATGCTCAAATCTGGCTGCCCAGGGGAGTACCCAAACCTGACCACTAAGAGGAAGGTGGAGATGAGCCAGGCCTTGGGTGCTCATGAGCTCTGACAGATGACACACATCACAACAGTAGGGTAACTGCATTTCAATGCCAAGTGAAAGAGGCACTTAAAAAAAAGAATAGATTGGGCACATTAGTTTCTTTTGGGCAAGAAAATTAGCCTATTATGAGTTACCTAGCTCTATTGGGAGCCCTTATTTTTCTCAGGAGAGAGCAATTATATCAACAAAACTGTGTTATTCGCAAATGCTCAGGCTCTGTTTGCTAATTCAAAAATCAGACTCTCTGCAGTTCCTCTTTAATGTCTAGATGGAAATTGCCTCCCTGGTTTCTGCATTGATAACTCAACTCTTTCCTAGCATCTACAATCATGAGGGCATTTAAAAAAGCGTGTATGAAATCCTTGTTCAGAACCTATTATTAGACTACTTTCTTAATATCAGTACCTTTTGTAGCACTTAATTTATAGAGGAGGTTATCTTCAAGCTCTTTCATCTTCCGCTTATTAGTAGTCACATCCTCCAAAAGTTTAACTCTCTCAGACTCTAACTCCTGTCATTAAGAAACAAGAAATAACAACTGAACTGTAATTGCCAGTTATTATGGCAAATTCAATTTACCAGTGTTTATTATTGATTTTTAAAAGTTTAAAACAAAGGGTCTTTCAAATGGCAAAAGAAATGACTACTATTAGGTCAAACCTACCTATGTGTAGTTTTGTTTCTCTGGACAATTTTTTAAATTATGCTTGTTAACGTTAAGTTCCCTTTGCACTTACACTGACACACAAGAGAATACCCTGCTAAAATAATTTTGCCTGGTTAGCCCCAGATCTCTACTTAAATTAGAGTGTCCGTTCCCTTGGCCCTGTGTCCACACTGCCTCTGTGAGAAATGCTAACCTGATCTGGGGTCAGAGGCAGTAGAAACAATGGGGCGTTAATACCAAGAATTTAGAGGCAGCCTGAGCCAAATGGAGGCTGTTGACAGAGACCTGCCTGTTAGATCACCAGGTTGCTGGGTTGGCAACACCAGATGCCTGTACAAATCCATTTTCCTTCATTTTGCATCTCCTTCTACCAGAGGGATGTTTACGAGGTATACTTTTCCTACATAAATTATGTATTTTTTTTAAGATTTTTTTTAACAATATTTCTAACTTTCAGAAAAGTTGCAATATTGGTACAATGAATTCTCATATACTTTTCACCTAGATTCACCAAATAATATTTAGCTTTATTACTCTCTCTCTCTAAAATACTTATCATTATTGTTATTATTATTGCTGAGCTATTTGCAGAAGTCATAATCCTCTACCCCTAAGAACTTCAGCAAATCTTCTAAGAACGGGAACATTCTCTTACATAACCATAATGTACTTTTCAAATTCAGGAAAGTTAATGTGGGTAGAAAACTCTTGCTAAATAGAGAGTACATTGAAATAGTCTTAGTAACATTCTTTATAGCATTTTTTTTTCCTGATCTATACAGAATCACACATGGTGCTTAGAATTATATTAAAAGAAGATGTATTTCAACTACCTATTTGAGAAAGTTTCTTGAAAAACTGCTTCAGAAATTGTACCACCTTCAGTAAGTGTCCCTGAACCAAGTCATCAATTGACAGCCAAGCACTGCACTCACCTGCACACCTGCCGCTGCCGACGCTGCAATCTGTGTGCAACGTATTTCCCTCCAACTAAATTCTGTGTGTCTAGAGGGCAGGGGCTTATCCCTTATCCCATTCATTTTTTGTATTCTTTTTTTTTTTAATTTCTTTATTTATGCATACAAGAACTGGGGTACAGGCTAGAGCTATGGGGGGTGAGAGGATTCACCAGAGATAGAGTGGGGAAGAGAATAGGCAGATTGACTGAAGTACACTGTTGAGGGGAGCAGCGGGCAAGTCAGGAGAGGTCTGCTGCGCCATGTAGGTTGCTCCCCGGCCAGGAATTGAACTCGTGCTGCAGTGGCTGGGGATAGCTTCATAGGCTATGTCTTAACCCCTTGCGCCACCAGAGAGGCCCCCATTTTTTGTATTCTTGAAAGTGCTTTTCTGGCCACTTTGCAGAGAAGACTTTAATTAGAGCCCAATACATCCTCATGAAATTGAAGTGTGAATTTAGTTTAACTCCTTTATTTTATATCTGGGGAACTGAGGCCCCAGAACTATTAACTCCAAATAATGTGCATTGTTAGTTACTGGTGGAGACAAGCCTAATAATACTTTGTCCTCCTAAGATGAGTGTATGTGGCCACTGTCCTGGCAGGCTTGCAGTAGTGATGGGGTACCGAGGAGGGTGATGGCTTTATTTGCAGGTGAATAACTAATGAATTGCTTTCATTAAAATAGTCACCCCTGGGTGGCAGTATAGGCACACATGAACAAAATGAAATCACAGCTTCCTTTTCAGTATGATATGGAAAAAGAAGCATCATGACACAGGGGGTGCTTGCTGAGTTTTACAGTGTGACTGTGACATCTGTCCAGTTGGCTGGGTAAGGGGAACATCCATGTGGGTTGATGGGCTAAGACTGAGACCATGTGCTTTGATGGCCTTCTGGCCTCCACTTGTTCATTTGTCAAAGGGCAGGATTGACAGGAGGGTTAAACGTCCATCTTGTGACGCTTTCGCCATCTTCCTCTACATGTTATTTTTAATGCAAAAGGGCATCAATAATGTTTTGGTATGTCAATTTAGCCATTGCTATTCATCAAATGGTTTTAAAACATTTTTCATATATGGGCAATATACAATATTGTGATCTTTTATAGTAAGGTAATGAATATGTAAAAAAAAAAATACTCAGAATGCCCTCCTGCAGATTAAGAGTTTTCTCTAGCAAGATGGGTGTGAGCACATTTCTTGACAAGGAAGCTAAAGCCTAAGAATGGCCCTGGGGCGCTCTGGGGACATGGAAAGGTATACATGGAAGGTACACATGGTAGGTAGCTGACCATGGCCAGAGGCGTGGCCTGCCCGACAGGGGTTCTGGACCAGCGAGGCATCATCTCAGAACAGACCATGACTAGTCACATCAGGAAGGAAGGACTTTCAACAGTTGGCCCCTTGTGGCAGGTGATGAAGGCAGTGAATGGAGGGGCCCATGCTCTTGCTGTGCTGTGGGAAGTAGGACCATTCTTGTTCTGGACTGCATAAGCCCCTGGCTGCTTGTTGGAAACTAAGATCATGCAGCTAATGAGAGTCAAAACTGGGATCGGCCTTTGCACAACCACCAGGCTGACTGCCTCTCAAGCACTGTCCCCCAAGGTAACCACCTCTGTTAACCAAGTCAGAGTTTGCTTCTCATTTTCCTGAATTTCTCTGTTTCCTTGAGCATGTATTATTTCTCTTTCCTTTTTCCCCCTATTTGAATGTCTTTCCTCTGTGTTTGTGGCTATCTACTCATTTCTCTTCCCTTTTTTTCTTCATCAAGTCTTTTTCTGCCATTGTTTTTCTCACCCCTGCATTTTATGTCTCTCTGGTCTTATTATTATTATTTTTTAAAGATTTATTTGCTTATGCATACAAGAACTGGGGTGCAGGCCAGAGATATGGGGGGGGGGTGGTGAGAGGATTCACCAGAGACAGAGTGGGGAGCAGAACAGGCAGATCCACTGAAATACACTCCTGAGAGGAGCAGCGGGCAATTAAGGAGAGGTCTGCTGTGTCATGTGGGTCAGCTCCCTGGCCAGGGATCGAACTCGTGCTGCAGTGGCTGTGGATTGCTTCACAGTGCTGAGACTTAACCCCATGCACCACCAGGGAGACCCCTCTGGTCTTATTATTTCTAATCTTGAAACTAAATTTCCTTGAAACTAAATTTCTTTGAAATCTAATTAATATTAAGATTAATTATATTTAGGGCCTCCCCTGGTGGCACAGCAGTTGAGCGCTGGGCTGCGAGGCTGCCCGCAGCCTCTGCAGCGCCGGTTTGTTCCCCAGCCACCGGCAAGGGTCCCACACACACAAAAAAAGATCAATTATATTTAAGTAAATATACTTCCCCAGATTTCATGCAAATATATCTTATATATGTAAACATATAAAATCGTATTTTAGGTGAGGCATTTTATGCATAACATTTAATATTTTCCGAGCTTTAACCTAAAATTAGTTTAATATTATATCAGTCTCTTAAAATCTTCCAGTCTTATGTTGTTCTTTGTTTTATTAGAATTCTCATTATATTTAATTAGTTTATATTTTTATATGAAATTTACTTTAATCTAAGATTACTAGATTGTAATAGTTGAAGCTATTACACTGATAACAATATTCATTCAAAGCAATTTATTATTCTTGAGGATCATTCTTATTGAAGTTTCAGGTGTATATCCATAGGATTATAGATATGAAAGCCAACATACCTGAAAGTTTATTGATAGAATTAGAAAGAGTGGGGTGTGTGTGTGTGTGTGTGTGTGTGTGTGTGTCTGGTTGGAGGAAAGGTGAGGTACATGATTTCTTGACAGAGCTTGAGACTGCAAAAGAAATATTTATGCTAGCAAATAGGGTTTGCTCAATTTTTCTTCACAGATAATGTTAATATACTTCACAATTTCCCAATACATTTTAAACATTTATTATAAGTAGATGTTCTTTGCCTTGAGAGAATTATTACCTGTTTCTCTGTTAGGATTACTCTTCTGAGTAACTGATTTTCAAGTCCTTTCATCGTAACGGTAAAATCAATGACTGACATTTTGGCGTTGATCTCAGGGGCAAAGGCGGGGTTTGCTAACTTTGTGGTAATATAAAGCTTAAATGTATCCATGACATCACATTCCTTATCACCAACTTTCACCTACGTTGAGTCAGATATAAAATTAAAATCAGCTTGAATGACAAGACAAGGAATTTGGGTTCAATTTTAGAAAGACTTTACTAAAGGTCAGTATTGTGAAACTTGAAACAATTGCAAAGGAAAGTTGCCAAATTTTAATCACTAATCTTAAATAATAAAGCCCATTCCTTTAGAATAATTTGAATATGTGGTCCTGCCTGAAGATATTTTTGGCCATGACTATAAGAAGATTAATAAGAAATGTATCTAAAACAAAAATTGAGTACAGGAAAATGCAGACACATCTAGCATTTGACTGTCTTTTCATTCTTCAGGAAATTGTTACCTACAATGGAAATTTATTGTGTTTACAGGAAGTATTATTTCCTTTTGCATTTCCCAATCATATCTAAGTATATTTGGCATGTCAAATATGGCATCTAAGGGAATTCACATTATGGAGAAAGTTTTTCTAAGTAAGTATCTCTGTTTAATGAGAAAATTTGTATTGATTCACTGATATTCATAAAATTAAGTGTCCAAAGCAAAAATACTCAATCAGAAATGCTATGATTCATCAAGAAATAAAACCAAAAAACCCTAAAGGTAGAGAACGACACCAGTTAAAAGAAAAACATATTGAAAACAATTCATGTTATCACCAACTATTGGGAATAAAATGCTGTAACTTGCAGCAAAGTCTATGAGTTTAGATTGAAAGTTAATAAAGAGACAATGAACAAATCAATGTCTCTAGACTATTAAAATGCCATTTTCTCCAGTGAGGAAATCGAATTTTATTGTATATATGTATAGACAGCTTGCAAAGTCAATTTTTTCAAAGTTGCTAAAATATATATTTTTTTCCGTCAACACTAATATATATTGACCAGACAGCATCTCCCCTAATATCTTATTTAGTGTCAACTAAATAGCTACTCTTACTAGCTCCTCCTGTCACTTTTGTATACTATTTTTAAAAGGAGAAAGACTGAAAATGAGTTTGAAATAATTTTTTTCCCAGGTACCAAATACTACCACCAAAGGAAAAATTGCCTTTGCTGCTATGCTCAAAAAGATAAGTAGATGTCACCATTGTTCTTTCCTTTTTTTTCTTTTTTTCCCCCATCAGCTCACCTTGAAATTGGTGCCTGATTTAATGAAATTCTTTTCTAATACATTATCCAGGGCTGGATCCAGCTCTTCATGAATGTCCTCAATGAGAAGGGGTCGGCCCAAGGAAAGGCTGTCCTCTAAATGTGTGCGGAAATATTTATGGTTCAGAGTTGTCACCTAAAAATAGAGTTAATTACTACATAAGTGGTACAAAGATTATGCCTATTCCTAAGTGGAAACCAGGAGAGATTTGTTGGACAGGTGTCTAAGAATTTTGAGGCTGAATAGGAAGCCTTACTTATAAAAATGAAGGCAACAAACAAAAATCAAATTTCCAAAATTTGGCAAGTCATGACTTGTTGAAGTCCTGGATGTATCATAGGGTCTCTCTGATGGAAAGAAGAGGATCAGTGGCCTTCTTTAGAGATGCCAGCGTCTGCTCCAACACATGGAAGAGAACAATCAAGGATTATCCTTTTAAAGTGACATAGCTATAATCACCCAGAGAAAGCACAGTAACTTGCATATTTGTGATATCCACTTATCTTCTCAGGACCCCTATGAGATGAATAAGCAATAAAAAATGAATATTAGGGCCTCCCCTGGTGGTGCAGGCAGTTGAGCGCAGCGCTGTGAAGCTGTCCGCAGCCTCTGCAGCGCGGGTTTGATTCCGACTGGCCGTCGAGGGTCCCACATGGTGCAGCAGACCTCTCCTGTCTCGCCCGCTGCTCCCCTCAGCAGAGTATTTCATCAGTCTGCCTGTTCTGTTCCCCACTCTGTGTCCAGTGAATCTTCTCACCCTCCCGCGCATCTGGCCTGTACTCTGCTTCTTGTATAAATAAATAAATAAATAAATCTTTTTTTTTTTTTAAAGAACATTGAAATGTCAGAAATGATCCCTGAACCATAAAAAAGAATGTCAGAAATGATATATCAAATCAAACCAAGTTCCATCCATGTTTCCTCTAACAGTGATACAAAAGAAGAATATGATTGATAAACTCCATAAAATTAACCTAAAGATTATCCATTCACTTTTTATATTCTTTTTTTAAAGATTTATTTATTTATGCATATAAGAACTGGGGTACAGGCCAGAGGTGCGGGAGGTGAGAGGATTCACCAGAGACAGAGTGGGGAACAGAACAGGCAGACTGACTGAAATGCACTGCTGAGGGGAGCAGCAGGTGAGACAGGAGAGGTCTGCTGCGCACATGTGGGTAGCTCTCTGCTTGGCCGGGGATTGAACTTGTGCTGTGGAGGCTGTGGCTAGCTTCACAGTGCTGTGCTTAACCCCTTGAGCCACCAGGGAGGCCCATATTCTTACCTTAAAAAAAAAAATTAGAATTCTAATGCCTGGTGGGGTCCCCCGTGGTTAGAGCAATGTCTGTTATTAGCTTAACCAGACCAGGCTGGTTGATCTCTGGTGAGCTAATTGACTTCACCTTCCTTTTCTCCTGATTCCCTGCCTATGTGTAAGGCTCCCCAAAATTTCAGTTCTCAATTTTCTGTCTCTTTATACGCTACTCTATGAATTCAATGGTTGCTTTCATGCTACTCTGAGTTCTGATCTTCAGACATAAGGAAGACCCACCAGGAGAGCAGATGATTAGGAGAATGGAATTAAAAAATATATGTCTCACTTGTCATGAAAAAAAGATATGTGGAATTGTGATTTTTTAAACATGTTTTGGTTAAAATGCTTAATAACTGAAACAAAAAATTCTGCATTGAAAGAAGTTGTTCCCCTTGGAAGAATAACTTCATCTTTATCTGTGCTGTGAAAAGCCTCACTATGAGTCCATAGGTAAATAAATGTAAACAGTGAACTTTAACTAGCTTATTAAACAAGATGAAGCACATTCCCAATAAAACCCAATGTAACTATGTCCTGCTCTACTTTGCAGCTCGTAAACTCCTTCCCAAGTGTGATGGTTGATTTTATATGTCCACTTGACTGGCCTAGGAGATGCCCAGAGAACTGGTAAAACATTATTTAGGAATGTGTTGGCAAAGGCATTTCTGGAAGAGATTAGGATTTAAATTGGCTGGCTGAGTAAAGAGATCTCTCTTACCAGCAGGGGTGAGCATTATCCAACCCACTGAGAGCTGAAGCAGAACACAGAGGCAGAGGAAAGGCAAATTTTTCTCTATTTGAGCCAGAACATCCCTCTCCACCTGCCCATGGACGTGGGTGCTCCTGGTTTAAGGCTTCAGACTCAGACAGTTCCTGTCTCCAAAGTCACAGGAACCCATTCATTACATATTGGAGAATCCTGAACTAATACACCAAGTATAGAAATAATAATTTTCAGGGCCTCCCCTGGTGGCACAGCAGTTGAGTGCTGGGCTGTGAAGCTGCCCTCAGCCCCTGCAGCACCAGTTCGATCCCCGGCTGCCAGTGAGGGCACACAGACCTCTCCTGCCGCGCCTGCTGGCCCCCTCAGCAGTGTATTTCATCTCTCTGCCTGTTCTGTTCCCTGCTCTGGCTCTGGTGAATTCTCTCACCCGCCTGTGCTTCTGACTGTACCCAGTGCTTGTATAAATAAATAAATAAATCTTTAAAAATAATAATAATTTTCAAATTGTCTATTGAGTGCAAATCATGGTTAATAATCTTCAATCCATTTTATAAATTTGAAATAACATACTGCAGTCATAATTTCAGTTTAAATGACTTGATCTTTCTTGGGTAGAAATACAAACATAGTGGATCATCTGCACAGATACTCTGGTGTTGGTGAATTCTTTATAGGGAAACTTGGTGAACATGTTCTTTCTCCAGAAGTCAGAGCTATGGATAGACTGAAGGCAACTTTGGCAAAGCTGCCAAGGTAGAGTGAAAACCTAGAAAGGTTTTTCATTTATGCTTTTCATATTTCATATTATTTTCCTTCTCAAGTAAAGAAATAATTTTGTTTCATTTTGTATTCAGGTATACATGAGTATGCATGTGTTCATTTGCCTATTCAGAAAAATAATGTTTTATGAGTAAGGAGAACATAGTTCAGTTTGCTTACAGCCCAGGAGCTGATGGTTTCTAAAACAAAGACATATCTCTGGTTTATTTCTATTGCTTCCTCAAAAGTTTCCTGGGCCCAGGTTGCTGAGGGCTATCAAGTAGCTTAATGCCAAAATGGAGAAACAAAGCTGAGATCAGGAAAGATGAGAAAAAGATGAGCAGGGAATTCAACAGCTAGGGGAGGCAAGAAGGAGGAAGTTGGACACAAGTTCCAGTTGAACTGGGTCCAGGGAAATAAAACCAGGATCAGGGAGATGAGGATTCTCCATGCGTGCACTCATAAAGGTTCCTTCAACACTTCCTCCTCCATTTATACTCCCTAATCCTTTTAAGATTCCTCTGGGTTTTCAAAGTAAATAGACCCATGAAGTGGGGGTGTCTTGGGGTTGCTCCTGAGCACTAGGCAGTGTCCATTTGCCTGCAAAGTCCTGATTTCAGAAGAAAGTCATTCAATATTTCAGCATTAAAAGTGTTTGTTGTAGACTTTTAATAAACACTCTAAATAAAGCCACTCTGACTTAGTTTGCTGAACTTGATATTTACCATGCGCTTTTTTTTTTTGCATTTATCAAGATGACCACGTATTTTTTTTCTGTAATGATAATGCACTTTGATAAATTCATTTTATGCAATAAATGTCACAATTCATAAAGAGCTGTGCAGGAAATCTAAAGATAGTATAAAACTATAAACCTGACCAGGAAGAAGTTTATAGTACAATAGAGGAGACAAATATTCAAAGAATAAACTCAAGATGTACTCTAAATTCACAACAGAAATCCAAATAAGACATTGTGAGGGTTCAGGACAGGCTATATTAAGCTGGGGACAGACACATCTTGAATGTTTGAAATTTTTGTCTGGGATCTAAGTGAAGTGGGCAGCAGGGCGGAGAAAGATATTCTGGTTAGTAGAGCTAGTTCAAGCAAAGATTTG
Organism: Talpa occidentalis; assembly: GCF_014898055.3. Classification (NCBI taxonomy): domain Eukaryota; kingdom Metazoa; phylum Chordata; class Mammalia; order Eulipotyphla; family Talpidae; genus Talpa; species Talpa occidentalis. The sequence goes on along the minus strand of NW_023602073.1, from coordinate 60,918,297 downwards.
GAGCTAGAATGCTTTGAATTCTGGGAAGTGTTTAGAAAACAATGAATAGTCTCTATTGGTGGTTGAATTAAAATATCAATGGCAACAAGAGCCCCCAAGGGGTTTGAGAATGTTGGAATCCTGTCCTTATTTTAAAATTAAGACTATACTGGCCTCTAGTATGCTCTGGAGTACAAGTATCTGATCCACACTGGAACACGTGGCTGAAGGATCTCAAGTTCTATTTTTGTTGCTTTCCTCTAAGCCCAAACCCAAGGCCCAGAACAAAAGCCACATCCCACACTGGCACAGGCAGAAGAACCAGGGGAATGGGCAGAGGTGAGAGTAAGGGCACCAGCAACTACAAAAGAGAAAATAATCAGTCTTTGCCCCAAACTGTTATTACAAAAATCAAGGGTTTAAGTCAGAAAGCAATTATGAAAGAGGTGACATCTTTATGACTGGCAGATAGAGTGGGAATTTAGGGAAATTTTTCATGACTTCAAGGTCACTTTCCCATGTCCCAAATGGTACATACCTGCAAGTCATTTCCTTTTTCCTTTGATTTAATCCATGTTTTGCCCTGAGTTTGTGGATCTATGAGGAGTGGGTATCTGGTGGCCTTTGTCACAATAATGCCATTCTGAATTGACAGATCATCTCCTGGTAATCCCTGCAGCCCCCATTCGCCAATCTGAACAATAGGAGAGGGAAATGACCATTTTAAGGAGAACAAAAATGTTTTCATTAATGATTAAAGTGCCATGATATATATAAAAATTTAAGATTTAGACATAATGTTTTCATTAAGACCTAGTGGAAAAAACAAAACTTATAAATGTGAGCCAAATAACATCAACAGTAAAAGAAAAACCCAATTTATAATCTAAAAATACTTTCTTCACTAATAACCCAAGAATAAGTTTAATTCTTTACTTTGTATTTTCATCCTTGCGAGTAATACTGCAAATTGGCTGCACTTTAAATCTGATTTGGGAATTTTGTAGTATGGTTGCTGAAGAATCAGAGAATATAGGGGCTTAAAATACAGTGACAATGGGTTGCCTGGTGGGATCCAGACTGGAGGGAGGAGTCAGGTGAATAATGAATATACTGAAATGTCAGAGGAGATAAGCCCCTTTCTTCCCTTTGGTTCTGCTTACATGGGATATAGGGGATTGCATAGCTAACTGCAGAGAAATCAAGGGGAGATGAGACATGATCTTGGTAGAGCTCATCAATGACATTTAAAAAAAAATACTTCCTGACCAGATTAAGAAGGAATAGTCAGGGCCTCCCCTGGTGGCGCAGGCAGTTGAGCGCTGTGCTGTAAAGCTATCCGTAGCCTCTGCAGCGCTGGTTCGATCCTGGCAGGCCGGCGAGGGTCCCACATGGCAACACAGACCTCTCCTGTCATGCCCGCTGCTCCCCTCAGCAGTGTATTTTGTCACTCTGCCTGTTCTGTTCCCCGCTCTGTCTCTGGTGAATCCTCTCACCCTCCCGTGCATCTGGCCTGTACCCCAGTTCTTGTATATAATAAATAAATAAATAAATCTTAAAAAAAAAAAAAAGAAGGAATAGTCAGCCTGCCTCTACATGGTCAACAAAATCACACAGGCTGATTGGGAATCAGTCTCTACCTTTGTTCCACCATCCTAGCACCTTCAGAAAGTCACAATTAATAAAGAATATTCTGGTCTACTTTGTCTCAGCCGTGCCCAGTGCATCTCCAATACATTATCTGTTCCTGTATGGACCAGCTGAACATTGTTTGAATTAGAAAAGATGAATATACTTTTTTTTTTTTTACTTTTAAATACAGAGAATGTGAAAATAATAGCAAGACTTCCCTAAGGAAATGGCAACTGGGGAATATATTTGCAAATCAGATAATTACTTGTGAATACAAATTGCCTGAGAAGGGCTTAATTCCACAGGAGCTATACAAGATGTACCAAAAATTGACAGTGGCTTCAAATTCCCAGCATGGAAAGTTAGTGTAGTAGGGCATGTCATTACTCAGTGATAGAGGCATGTGCTAGTATGTTATACTATTGGACACCAAAAAAAAAAAAAAAAAAAGGAAATTAATGATCAAAAGAGGGCTAAGACCAGTATTTCTGCCCGAAGTAATGTCTATATTTGCCAAAAATTTTTGAGAGTATAACTTAATAGAAGTGATGTAAATAATGACGGTTTTAAGAAGAGCTCAGCATCAGCAAGCTGTAACTCATAATCTTTTTTATTCTTAGCAGTGCAATTGCCATTAATTTGAAAGCAAGAGGCCTCAAAAATACATAGAATCTTATACCACAAAGAAGAGGTTTTTTAAAAAATAGCTTTTAAGCATTTTCAAAACAACATTTTCAAGTAAATGGGGAAAAAAGTGAAAAAAAAAACATTAGGTGTTTCTTGATCTCTTAGTAAATAATAAATTAAATGAGACTGGAATTCAAATAATATTATAAGGAAAGTCACACTTACTGTTGGAGGATCCACCAACATTGAAATAAGATTCAGGTTTTCAGTGAATGGAATTTTTCGTGCTCTCAATTCTATCTCCCATTGATCTTTAAGCAAATAGTTCCTAAAGATCTGATTGAAAGGACCAAGATAGGAAAGGAACCCAGTGCACAGCAGAATATCACCTACGAGTCTGTTAAGAAAACACACAGATTTTTTACTTTATTATAATTAGTCTTTTTCCTGGTCCCTAATTTAGGTTTTCTAAATTCCGGCTTAAGTGAGACCTTTCAGTATTTTTCTTTTTCTTTCTGGCTTACTTTGCTGAGCATGATCCCTTCCAGCTCCATCCATGTTGCTGCAAATTGCATGAGTTCATCTTTTTGATTGCTGAGTAATATTCCATTGTGTACAAGTAACTATAAACCAGAGACACACTGGGGGGGAGGAGGGATTAGGGTCAAAATAAGAGGGGTGGGAATAGTATGGGGAATATAACCAAGATGAAAATGCATACATTGCACAAAAATGAAAAATGATATAAAAACATATAAAAGAAAAGAAAAAAAAAAAAGAAAAAAAGAAAACACATAGAGTGACCTAACACATTTAATGATCTTCCATTAAGGAGCTTGCACAGAACAGCTTCCTTTTGTTACCAAGTGAGAGCCTCTCTGCTCCCTGCTGAACACTTAGTTGCCAGAAGAGGAAAGACTGTACAGGAAGTGGCCACATTTGGGGTAAGGTCAGGGAGTAAGAGAAAAGGCCACTCCTTAAAATCGACAGGTCCAAAGCCTCGACTCTGCCGCATGTTTCTTCCCTCCCTATTTTAACTGAGAGTGGGGGTGTTAAGGTGGAATTCCCAGTAGGATATATGGAAATGAAGGAGACAAGATCTTCACTAGAGAAATGGATTTTTTATGTTCTCTGGTGTCACATGTTCTGGTGATGACTAAGTTGGAGAGCAATGAAAACAAAGACCAGAATGTATACCTATTAATCTGAGCTTTGAACTCCTTGCTTTGCTGAGTCCATCGGACTTTCTCCCCACTCAGTCCATCGATGAGTGTGGAAGCTGCTTGCATCTTCTTCCGGCATGTGTCTGCGTCGTTAAGCAAGTCCTACATTTGCAAGGGCAGAAGGTCTCAGAGAACTTTTTTAAGTGTTTTATCAAACATGCACTATATTTACATGTAAAAATTCATGGCAGAATTTATAATAATTTGCAAAATAAATATAATAAGAAAGCGATGTGTGATTCTTTTCTATGTCAGATTCCAGTACCAATTCATTTGTAATACAATTATTTTTACCCTCTAAAAATTTAAGAAAAACAATTTTGTAACCACCTACATTAAATAGTACTTCTTTTAAATATTTTCAAAATCAAATCAAATCAATGAAAACATACCATTTTAAATCATGCATTTAATCATAATTCTGAGTTCTTTACATTCATAAAGCATTTTTTTCATAAAGCATTTTTTTCCAGGAAAAAAATGCTTCACAATTGTGGTGTCCTCCAGTCAGCTTCTGTCAACTCAAATTATTAAATTTTCAGAAAATTTGTGAACTGGTGTTAAATACAGTCATTATAAATAATTAAGTTATATAAACTCACAATTAAACTAATTCTATTACAAGTAAAGGTTATTAGACAATCAGAACTCATCACTTCCTAACTGTTGACTGCATTTTCATGTTATCTATGCTCCTGAGAGTAATACCATCAAATCTGTGTGGTGGAGATAGGATATCATGGTGCACTGCTGTGCTGATTTTTCCAAATCTGCCTTCAGTGTTGTCACACTGGTAGTGAAAACTGACAGTGATGTGAATACCTACATCATAGAAATCAGAAACACTGCCAGTTGTGGCTTTCTAATCCCCACAATTCCCCCTCCCTCACAGCCAATTGTTGAACATCTATCAAACCACCATTGTTTGCAACCTGTCCCTGTTGTATTAGGCTCTCCACTGACAGATAAAGCCAAATCAACTGCTCCCAAATGCACCACTTTAATAAGTGCCTGAGCTGGATTTCAAACGCAGTTTTCTAACTCCAGAATCACAGTTTACTCTCATAGGATAGAATTATGAAAAGCACAGAAAAGGATTTGGTCAACAGAGTCAGTGAATAATGGCACCCAGGTAAATAATTTCTCATCATAAGCATTTGCCTGAGTTCCAAACACTACACATACTTGTGTAAATTTTCAGTACATCATTTCAGTTTTCAGTACATCATTTACTCTTACCATTTTCTCATTCATTGCTGCATCAAATTTTGCTTGCACTTTATCCAGCTCACCCTGCTTCTCATCAAGCAGTGCCTGTGCCTTCCCCAGCTCGGCATTGGCAACCGCTAAACGGCCCTCTTGCTTGGCTAGGTTAGCCTTAAAAGGAAGACGAGGTGATCAGTGTGGAGTTGTACTAACTCTGCAAGATATTCGTGATTTTAGTTGGCAAATAACATAAATGGCATTATTTTTGCCCTAGATGATATTCAGAGGTCAATTGGGGAAGCAGAGAGTCTTAGAAATATTTCATTAGCATTTTGTTTGTTCTTTTTAATTGCTAGTGTTCGGTATAGAAAACATGGGATGTGCTGCAATACATACATGGAGAAAAATTACCCTGATTTTACTGAGAGTCTGTAAGCATTATCTTTTGGAAGCTGATAAGTAGCACTTTTTAATTTACTGTAATATAATCATTTCCCCACAACTTTCAACACTTTTTCATGAACATGAATTGTATGGCAGCCTAATAGCCCACAATTTGGATGTATCGCAATTTATTTAAACTTTCCCTTTCCTTTTAGATGTTTCCTTTTCCTTTTACAGTGTTGTTTTTTTAGTAGGTTTTAATTTAATTTAAGCATGTTTTTAACTTTTAAGTTTTTTATTTAGGTAACATTGGTTTCCCTGTGTTTGACTCAGGGTTAGGTTCACAGGGAAACAACCTAAGTGCCCAATGACTGGATTAAGATGTGGTACATATACACAAGAGAATGCTACTCAGCTATAAAAAAAAAAGAGAGAGATGAAATCTTGCCTTTTGCAACAACGTGGATGGAATTGGAGGGGACTACGATAAGTGAAGTTCCCTCTCCAGTTTTAATTTTTACAAATAATGCCTTGATAAATAACACTGTTGGGTAGAAAATACTTTGGTTTCCTTAATAAAGATTTTTTTAAATAAAATTACTATAACAGTCGTTTTTTTTTTTTTTTTATCTTTTTCCAAGTCCTGCAAGATGGTAATTATCTGCATCTTATAATTTTTTTTTTTTTGGAAAGTGCTTCATTTACTAATACCAGTTTATTGCAAAGGCTACAACTCAGGAACAGCCAAATGGAAGAGACACACAGACCATGTTATGAAGGTAATTCTAAAATAATCAGTAAAGTAATATAGCCCTACTCCTGCACCTCCATGTTTACAGCAGCACTATTTATAATAGCTAAGCTATGGAAACAACCCATATGCCCAAAAATAGATGACTGGATCAAGAAGATGTGGTATATATACACCATGGAATATTATTCAGCAATCAAAAAAGATAAACTCATGCAATTTGCAGCAATGTGGATGGAGCTGGAAGGGATCATGCTCAGCGAAATAAGTCAGAAAGAAAAAGAAAAATATCGCATGGTCTCACTCATAGCAGGAATTTAGAAAACGTAAATAAGAGACCAGGAAAAAGACTAATTGCAATAAAGTAAAAATCAAAATCAACAAGCAACTATAGACCAAAGATACACTGCTGGGGGGGCGGGGGAAGGAGAAGAGGGATTAGGGTCAGAAAAAGGGGGTAGGAATTGTATGGGGAATAGAACAAAATGAAAATGCATATATTATATAAAAATGAAAAATGATGTAAGAATTATATAAAATAAAATAATTTATTAAAAAAAAGTAATATAGCCCTAAATCTTTTTTGGGATAGATGTTCCTTGAAAACTGTCTCAATCAATATTTTTTTTAATTTAGCATTTTTCCCCAGAAAATGTTTGTTTCAATTAGATTTTTTAATGTACACGTAACTGTAAAATTTACTTTTTAATTATTTAAATCTACACATCTTTAACTATATGGATTCATCTATTTTCATTTGTTTTTGTGAATTTTCTTCTTTATCTCTTACATTTTGTTTTTGCGAAGCACCAATTCTTTTATTTTTTCTCTGATTTTTAATCCTATTTTTACTATTTCTATTCCACTTTCTTTAAATTTTGTGTCATATGTGTCTATAAGCAAGTATGTCCTAGAGTATTTATTTATCTGAGGGCTAAGAATATACTATGTTGACCACTCAAAAGCTCTGGTAAGTAGCTTCTTGTTATCATTTTCTGAACAGAAGTGACAGGCATTTTTAGAATGTAAACTGTGATCTTATTGCTTATTAGAAAATGAAGCCTCAGCAAGTTTTGCTTTTTAGAATTGAATCAAAGTCTTCTGTGAAAAAAAAAAAAAAAAACAAAGTCTTCTGTGAGCACTAGATAGCATCAATTTTTGTAAATATTTCATAGATACTAAATAATTCCATATTCTTTGTTCATTTTCAGAAGAATTCTATATAATTGTTGAACCTTAAAAATAACGAGAGAATAAAATCTATACCAAATTATTAATTTATGCCTACTCAGGACTGGCTACATGACTGGCAGAGTCCAGCACAAAATGAAAATGCCAGCCTCTTGTTAAAAAATTATAAAGGACTTCAGAGAGTGAGAGCAGAGCATTAAGCCTGCACAAGCCCCTCTAAAACAGGTCCTGCGTGCACAGGGCACAGCCATAAAGCCTTCAGCCTATTGTAGATTGACAGTGTGTACACAACCTCAAATTTCAATATTATTTTAATTACTCTCCACTCAAAACATCAATGGATTTTGCTTTATGTGATTTGCTATTATTCTGCTTATTGCATAAAGCATGATTGCATTTAAGTCTTCACTTTGGATCATGATTTTTTATCATGACTCTTATAAGTGCCTTTTTTCTTATTCTACATTTGTAGTAACCTTTTTCCTTTGGTATCTTTTTGTGTTTGCTATAGTTGCTCATCCTTTCCCATTGTTAAAAGTTTCTTACATTGATTTATTTTCTATTTTCTCAAAGTTACTTGTGCATGGAGTTTAAATAGGCAGGCATCTCTTAAGGCTTTTTAGGGAAAATAGTAACCGCTGGCCCATCTATTCAGCTTTTCCCACTCCAGAGAGCAACACTTTCAACTCTTAGCCTAATGTGGTGGGGAAGGGAGGCAGCAGTGGAGAAAGTGTGTGTCTGAGTGGTGTACTAAGTATCTTTGTACTACTGAGAATGTCTTTCTGTTCCCTCAGAAAGAGAAGGACATGAAGGATAGCTTAGCTCAGTACACTCTGTGTGTGTGTGTGTGTGTGTGTGTTTACCATTCAATACTTAAATTGCAACCTTAAGAATGTTTTTTATTCCCTCATACATGAAAAGCAGCTTGTTGAGCTACTGAATAATCTTGGGTCCACAGCAATTTCCTTCTCAATATATTTTCTGCATATGATTGTCTGTTGTTTTCTAGCATTTAGGATTGTGGGAAAACTGGACATCCTGATTTCTCTTCTTTTGTAAACTACCTTTTAAATTTGGTTGGTTGGTTTGTTTCCTAGGTGCATGTAAATTTCTCTTTCTGTCTTTGAGATTTAAAACATTTCTAGGTTTTGGCTTAATTTTTATAATTTTTTTAAGATTTATTTATTTATTTATACAAAAACTGGGGTACAGATTAGATGCGCAGGAGGGTGAGAGGATTCACCAGAGACAGAGCGGGGAACAGAACAGGCAGACTGACGAAATACACTGCTGAGGGGAGCAGCAGGCAAGACAGGAGAGGTCTGCCGCGCCATGTGTGACCCTCCCTGGCTGGGATTGAACCAGTGCCAGAGAGGCTGCAGACAGCTTCACAGCATGGCACTCAATCGCCTGTGCCACCAGGGGAGGCCCTAATTTTTATAAATTTTACTTGGAATAGAGTAATTAGTTTCAGGTTCCAAATCTTAAAGAAATGGCAAGTTTTCTTTTATGACAGTTTGATTATTATTCCCAAATAAATTCATTTTCTGTTTTAGTTATATTGGTTTCAGCTTTACGTCTGGGGTGTTAAGAAACGTGTAACAGATGTAAAAAGAATGAGAACTGTGAGAGGACAGAAAAAAGAAAAATTTGGTAACAGACATTTACTTTTCATCAGTCTAAACTATGCTTTGTTTTGCTAATAGCAGTAATATTGATTGATTTGATTGAGCATGATTTACTAGAGAAAGGAGGAAATTTTTACCTTCAGAGGCAACACTTCTTTGTTGATACCAAAAAATGTCACCATAGCAAGTGTCCAAGACAGCAGACCTGCCACATTTCCACAGACTTTTTTGGCACTTTCAAAATTATAGTCTTCCATATTAAAATATGGCAGCAGAAACTCAACTGTCTCTTCATTGATAGTGTCCTTGGGGAACTGCTGGAGGCTCCACAGGAATCCCGTTGCACTCATCAACTGAAAAACAGTATCACAACCTGTAAATTCTGGAAGAAAATAAATACTCTATTCCTGAGTCAGAATGTGCTTCTAAGCTGATTTATTTTTTTCAGAAAATGTAACATTACTTTTCAATTCAACAAGCAAATCCAAGACCAAGATAGTGGTGAATTTAAATCTGCAAATTGCAAGCTGCCTTTCCGTTTCCATGGTCAGAGTAAAGAGAAGAAAACCTATGTAGATTTACAGTCCTGTGAGTGTTATTCAAAAGCCACCAAGCACACAGGTCCCCTTTTGAAGACTGTGCCACAGCTAGCCAAGGGTTCCGACAGATGTCTTAAAGAGAAGGCATTCAGCTTTAAAATCTTTTCTAATTACTTGTTGGGAGATGCAGTTTACAATAAACTCTTCAACACATAAGGGTCGATTACTGTCTGGTCTATATTGAGTGTCCTGGAACTGGGGGGAGCAGGGTACTTTACAAGACTTGCAAAGATAGATTTTACTTACTTTTAATGACTCTACCCATGATGGCTTGCAGCAAGGCTTCTCTGGATCCATGGTAACAGGGTCAATTTTCTTTTGAAACAGTAACAGAACACAGTCCATGATTCTCATAATAAGATGTGGGGGTTTTGCAAGTTTTCTGACTGTGGCAATATCATTTGGTTTGATAGTCTGTATTTGGGGTTAGGAATCAAATATATATATTGAATAGTATTAGTAGTTCAATGTAAATTAACAGTTTAAAATAAAGTAGAAAACTTTAAAATGTACTTTTCTCCAACCCCTTATCTCCTCAAGGGTTTACCTTCCAAGATTAAAAAAAATTAATTTACTTATTTTAAATTAAATACCATTGTTTCACATCCTTGTTATTAACAGTATGGGATTTCTCCCCTCTGGTGTGGTCACCATTGCTCTCCCACCACCAAAGCCCCCCAGAGTCCTCCTTTGGATGTGAGGGTGATCTGGCTGTGACCATCTGTCACCCCATTGATCACCAGGGTTGGCTTAACTGATCTGGCTGGCTAGACAGATGACCCCTTCCTCCCTCACTGCAGAGTCTACATCATGTGAGGATATTAAAAAAAGTCCTGAAATATAAGAAAACTCACTTTCAGTCTTCATTTGAAGACTGTCTATGGAAAAGGGAGGAATTCAAAGGAGTTAAAAGAAGTTACTGTAACAACTGACTTATACAAATATTTTTGAAAGTTTCTGTGAGCTGGTTTTGGAATAGTCATTATCTGATGATTCAAGGCAAGATAAAACAGAACATCATATAAGCAATAAAAAATTCTCCTACGATTCATTTGGAACAGTGATCACTCCCTTTTTATGTTATTGAGGAGCCATAAAGGGAATGTGAGTAGAGAACATGTCCTGGTCATTACCACAATGTTATTAAAAGATTATCATATCTACTCATTAATTTAACAACTACAGCCATTCTCCCATAGAAAAGAAAAATAGCCCCCTTCCTCATAATTTCCAAAGGAAGAGAGAAAACACAATTGCCTTTAGCTAGAATGATCTGCCACGATCAACTCATGGGCTGAGGGAAAAACAAAGGAGGTGTAAAGTACTGAGAATTTTCTGAAAGGGTGAGGTCTGAGCCCGCTCTTGAAGAATGACTCTTACTAGGTAATGAAGGTTAGGAGAGGCAGTCCTGGCTGGCAGAGGGAGAGGCACATTTAAAGGTAGCACACCATGATTATTTCAGAAGTTTACAAGCGCTTCTGTACAATTGCATCATGTTGTCTGTAAGGACAGCATGACAAGAGAGAAAGTTCAAGGGACAGGCAAGAGCAGGGTTATCAGCAGCAACAGAGCCAATATTTACTGAGTACTTTCTATATGCCCAGCAAACAGTATTGAGTTTTAATGCTTACATGGATCCTTCAAGGATTAATGAGGAATTATAAGCCCATGGAAACCCAAGAGAGTTAAGTAAATTTACTCCAGACCATATTTTTAAGAAGTGATAATCATGAGAGGCTAATGCAGACCTGCCTGCCTTCTAACGGCAGGCCCTGCTTGCCTCATAGCTAAGGGTGCCTAACTTAGGACTTTATCTAAAAGCAATAGGGCCCACAGAGCACTTTAAAAGAGCACATGATAATCTAGAGAGGATGATGGAAGAAGCAAGAATTTTCTCCTATATTATCTGACTCCCTTTATGCTATAGGTCAGGCCATTAATCACTAACACTGTTTCTCAGTTCTCATGGGAGGCTGATTTATGAGGTGAAAATAGTAAGTTAAGGGAAAAAAAGACTTTAAAACATTAGATCGTGGGAAATGTAATCAACAGTCTATTGGTTTCCAGGGCTTCCCTGGTGGCCTAAGGGTTAGGTCTCAGCACTATTACCACTACAGCCTGAGTTAGATCCCCGGCCAGGGACTAACCCATATGGCGCAGACCTCTCCTGTCTCATCTGCTGCTCCCCTCAGCAGTGTATTTCAGTTGATCTGCCTGTTTCACTCTCCACTCTGTCTCTGGTGAATTCTCTCACTCCCACACCTCTGGCCTACACCCCACTTCTTGTATGCATAAATAAATAAAAATAACTCCTTTAAAAAAATAATTCAATTCAGTGTTCTGATTGCAAAAATTATGTAGCTAATTTCATGTACTAAACATGGCGCCTGCAGGACTTGTGTTGGGCGGACAACAGCACACTGCTCACATTCAGGGCTGCTTCTGCTTCTTCCAGTGCAGGTCTAGCTGCTTCAAGTTTGGTCTCAGCTTTCACTTTTTCACTATCAATTTCATCCACAATTTTTTGTGCTTTGTCTTTAACCTCCTGTACTTCATTTTTTACTTTGGAGGCAGCTTGAGCACTTACTGTGACTTCTGCTAAAACCTGTTAAATTGAGGAAACACACGAAAGCAAAGAGAAACCTTTCAAGCAAAATTTACAGATTTGAGTAGCAAGGGAATATTTATTCAACAGAACATGAAATATAAATGAGAGCATGTTTATTCCCCCATCTACATTTCTCTCTCTCTCTCTCTCTCTCTCTCTCTTTCTCTCTCTCTCTCTCTCTCTCTCTCTCTCTCTCTCTCTCTCTCTCTCTCGCGCGCGCGCGCGCGCACACACGTACATATATAGTTTTTAATAGAAATGATAATTGATTTACACACTGTATGTGACTCAGAGGCATAGAAACACACTTTTTCAGATGCAGGTCGCCACACCACACCCTCTGTCAAGGCAAGTCCCTACATCATTATCTATATTTTATATATTTTAAGGGTATTAAAGTAACTCCTTTGAGCAATTCCTTCCAGCCTTCAATTTCCTAAACTTTCCTCAGGCTCAGAATATATTAAAAATATTTAAGCCTTCAGAAAAGTATTTTTGCACCACGTAATTTCTAGAAAATTAAAACAGTAAAGGTAATAGAAAAAGGGCTGGAAGTCATATTAAGACTCATGCAATAACAATAAAAGTCATTCATGTTTGTTGAGTGCTTACCATAAGCCAGGGATATGCTGAGTGCCTCTCCTATGCCTTCCCGCTCATTTCAGTGACTGTCTAAGGATCAAGACTTAATTGTCTGTTCTTAACTGATTCTCAGTGAGTGGAAGCTGAGAACAGTCTGATAGATGAGGTCACAGATAAAGGAATAGCACACCTATATCCCTGCTACCTGGGGAGGAGCACATATACATAGATTTTTTTTTTTTTTAACTTGACCAACTCTTTCTCTTATTCCTTTTCCTCCTTGACAGAAACTTCAGATAAGACTTAGGTCATGCTAGAAGCCTAGAGCATGTCAAGACTAAAGAAAAGCTCAAATATAACTGATAGGAAAGCAGATGTCTCATAAACAGATAAGAGAGACAGGCAGAGAAGTATAGTCTTAGACTAAGCAGAAAGATGCCTTGATGCAAGTTAAAACAAAATATTGAATGATCTTTGTGAACATTATCTTGCCAGAAATAGTATGTAGTTTATATTGTGTTTACCTTTTATTAACATCTTGAAACAATTTTTTTTTAATATGGAAAAATATTCTTCACTTTAGTGAGAAAATAAATGCAAACTCACCTCATCTGCTTTTATGGAAGCCACTGCCAATTCCTTCTCCTTTACGGCAAGGTCCTGGGAGAGTATAGCAACAGATTCACTGGCCTCCATAAGCTTATCAAGACCTTTAAAAACACACATTTTTGCTGAGTAAATGAATAACCCTTTTATCAAATATCTTTTCCCATATCTACTACTTCTAAGGCACTGTAGAAGTACTATGGCAAATGCAAGAAAATTACTTCTGAACAAAAGCTTTAAAAATACACAAACTGGTCCAACCACTATGGAGAGCTGTGTGGAGATTTCTGGACCTACTAAAGATAGAGCTTCCATATGATCCAGCAATTCCACTCCTAGGTATTTACCCAAAGGACACAGAAACATCAATTCCAAAGAGCACCTGCACCCCTATGTTTATAGCAGCACTGTTTACAAGAGCTAAGCTTTGGAAACAGCCCAGATGCCCAAAAATAGATATTACTCAGCATTTAAAAAAGATAAACACATGCAATTTGCAGCAACATGGATGGCGCTGGAAGGGATCATGCTCAGAGAAATAAGCCAGAAAGAAAAAGAAAAATACCGGATGGTCTCACTCATAGCAGGAATCTAGAAAACTTAAATAAGGGACCAGGAAATTGAATAACTATAAGAAAGTGAAAATCAACAAAAATTATGAACCAGAGACACTTTTTGTGGGGTGGGGGAAGGGAGGGGAGGGATTGGGGTCAGAATGGAGGGGTTGAAATTGTATGGGGAATATAAAAATAAAATTTATTATTAAAAAAATAAATAAATATTGAGGGTTATTGATTATAATACAAAAAAAAAATAAAAATACACATATCCCAGCAGCAATAACACTGACTGTGTTTCTGAGAGTTTCAGCAAGGGGTGAGAAAAATAGCTCTGCTTGAAGAGTATTACCTAGTTGCATTTAAGGGACAGTCATAATACCATATGGAGTAAGATTAATTTAGTGGGGACATTTATTTGACAAACTTATCCTCCCTTGGATTTGTAACCAGTTTGGAACTATCATTTTTTTTTTTTTTTTTTTTGTCTTTGAATCATATTGTAGCTGAGATGGCAAATAGACAGAAAATATATATGAAGATTTTTGTGGTTCTCTTTGCTATACAAATGCAAATAATTACTAATGTTTGTGCAATTGGCTCTGTGACTTTAAGGCTGTTCCACCTGTGTTCCAGACAGTGGTGTGTTCGTAAACGTTTAGCATCTGATCTCTTGCTGGGAAGGGAGAAGGATTCATTTGTATGTTTTCTCATTTCCATAATGTAAATACTCTCACCATAACAGATTTCATGCTATCAAGAGATTCTCAGAAGCACACCATTATATAGTGTTTACATGATACAACAGAACTGAAATAAACTCAAGGATGTTCATAATAATAAAATATAGTAAAAATAATTAAGAAATAATGGTTTTAGTATTTATCACCTTCATTTTTAATGTAATTTATTTAATTTTAATGTTAAATGATTTAATTTTTTAAAAGATTTATTTATTTATACAAAAACTGGGGTACAGGCCAGAGGCACGGGAGGGTGAGAGGACTCACCAGAGAGAGAGTGGGGAACAGAACAGGCATATCTACTGAAATACACTGCTGAGGGGAGCAGCAGGGGAGACAGGAGAGGTCTGCCATGCCATGTGGGTATCTCCCTGGCCAGCATGGATGGAACCCAAGCTGCAGAGGCTGCGGACAGCTTCACAGTGCTGCACTCAATCTGTTGTGCCACTGGGGTTGGGGGGCTATATGATTTAATTTTTAACAAAGCCTCACCCCAGATCATAAAATATCTAAATACTTAATGGTCAACTCTCACAAACCAGGGTTCTAAAGCATCACACAACACAGTGGTGAGAATACAAGCCATGAGAAAAATAACAGGTCTCTTTCTTCATAGTGTTTCTATCATCACTATAACTTCGTTGACCTGGGAGCTCACTATGCAATGTCACCAAGTTTTATACAGAAGTAGTGAAAAGAAAGCACTAAGGTTTTGACAGCACAGGTCCTCACGTATAGTCATGGTAACACTTCAGACTAGAGTACACTGATTCTCCACCACACTTTATCAACAAAAAGTAAATAATACTAAATTTAAAAAAAAAAACTCTGAAAAAAAGAAAGCTCTAAGGTGTTTCAGATCATTGGGCCAAATGTTTCTGGACATAAAATCTGCTCCAACTTACACAACTTATATGTTCCAATTTATATCTTTTCCTACTTATTCTATAGCTACAGGTCACTTGGAAAACCATTGCTCAGGTAAATTATCTCTCTTTGGTTTTGTTTCTGTTTTGCCTTTTGCTTTGTTAGAAATTTGAGAAGAATTAAGATGGCAAAGTTAATTGCAAATTGTAATGAAACCAAAAACTGAAATTGAGTGTGGGTGTAGTAAAAAAGGCAGCTTTCAAGTTAGACAAAAGCAGGATGGTTGATAGCCCTGGGGCAATGCTGATGTGCTCTGCACCCCAGGGACTGATCAATGGAACACCTTCTTAATAAGATTGGAGCCAGAGGTGGGAGCCAAAATCCAGGGTTCAGTTTGACCCAGCCTTCTCTGTCAATAAAAAGGCTAGGATCCTTCATCAAGCAGCATCCTGCATCCTACAGTCTGCTCCAGAACTCCTGTTTCTTTTCTTTATCACTGTGGTGTTGCCTGACGCAACAATTATGGTCAGTTCCTACCCTATGTAAACAGCAGCTCACTGACTATGGCAACTCACTACTTAACAGGGTGGGCGCAAAGTGAAAGAGCTAGGAGAATTGGTTCCCAAGGGTAAATAGGCCACTTCTGTTTAGATTTTCTTCTCCCCAGAGTTTCTCGATAAACCAAAAGATCTTTAAGAGCATCCCTCAAAGTAATCTATTACTACTAAAATAATATCCACACCAAACAAAACATTGGTTTCCCTATCAAACAAACTCTAGAAAGATCCGACCCATGAATACTTACCAATATTCATGCGTTGGGCTTGTTCATTAATGTATATCAACTTTTCAGTATAAATGTTTTTATAACCATTTATAAATGAGAGATAGGATTTGGGGGTTACGTGCGCTCTTCGGCGGTATCTGAAAAGAGAATGTAAACATGATTTCCATCTCTATCGTTCTAGTA
The DNA here is from genome assembly GCF_014898055.3 of Talpa occidentalis. Lineage (NCBI taxonomy): Eukaryota > Metazoa > Chordata > Mammalia > Eulipotyphla > Talpidae > Talpa > Talpa occidentalis. The sequence goes on along the minus strand of NW_023602073.1, from coordinate 60,902,144 downwards.
TATTTTCTCATAAATTGTCAAAGCAGTCACTCTTCCCACTGTGAGATCAGTATAACTCTGGAAATATTTTCACATGGAGGAAGGTGGGAATTGTAAATGGCTTCCCTAGAGGTGAGGTAGGAAGAATATTAAGTATCTATTGACTTCTGTAAAGGGTCTGAACTTGTGTCCTCATCTGGAAAAGTGTGAGAATCACTGTCACTGCCCTATAACTTCCAGAATTTTATGGTGGTCAGAAGGAAAAAAATAACATTTGAAAATAGACTTTATAAATATTAAGATTCTGTACAAAAATTAAGGCGAAGGGGTTGGAATGAATCTGTGCTGCACTGTTTTCATTCCACTTGTATGTGTTACTCACTGTCCAGTACTGGAAACCTGTTGGGCGGGCTTACAAAGGAGACCACCAGTCTCTACTTGCTTGACTATAGCATCCTTGAAATCCACACCTGATACAACTATGCAATGCACTATTGCATTTATTCTAGCAATTACATTTAGCAATGGAAATAGGTAAAAGGAATAATGATTTTATGAAAGAAACTCAAGTCAGATAAGAGTTTTTCACATGCTGTAAAATTATTTTATCTTTTGTATTAATTTTCTACTTTTGGAGAGGTGAAGATTTTTAACATTAAAAATATTTTTTTCAGGGCTTGGGCATATATATATTGTTCAAGTGTCATATAGATGTTCATTCAAAATGAATTTCTACAACTTAAGATGTGAATTCTTTGGGAAATATACTAAATGATCCAAAAATGAAGACAGGTTTTTGTAGTTATAAGGTAAAAATTTCTCTCCACAGATGATGAGTTGTTCATGTTAGGTAGAAAAAAGAAATCTTCCTAACAGTGAGAATTAACATGAATTCACAAAGGTATTCAGGAGGTTATCTAAAGTAAAGAGATATGTCCTGGATAAGGTCTTAGGAAAAGTGAAAAGTCTGGGATAAACAACCTTTTGTGATATAGGTGTGAAATGGGGGCAACATGAAATGTAGCAGAGCACACAAGGCCTAAGCTTGAGTTAGCTCAGGAGGACAAGTTTAGGGCTGTGGGGAAAATTCCAGGCCAAAACAATAGAGCCCGGGTTCCCGTCAAAAATAAGATGTATGTACCCTTTGTACCTGAAACATGGGATGTGGTGAAATGCTCAGCTGCTTGGAACAGCACAGTTTGGCTTCTGTACCCCCACTTGCTATGGCAACGGCAAACTCCCAGGTGCGGTATGTAACAGCACAGTTTGCCTTCTGTACTCCCACTTGCTATGGCAACTGCAAACTCCGAGATGCAGTTTTTGGCTTTAAAAACCCTTACCATCCCCTGCTCTGCGCTGCTCCCTATGAGAGGGACAGTCGCCGGCCGGCTAATAAAGGCTTTTTCTAAATTTGATTTAGACTCGGGTCTGTGTCTAGGGGGAGACTCTACAATATAGGAAGTCCTGGAAAATTAACTAAAGTGTTACCCTGACACTCTATGCAGAAAAATAAGCACAGTCTTTCTAGAACCTTCTGTAACCTCCTGAAACCCACCCAGCAGAATCCACTATTCCAGAAATCCACTTTGACCCACTTTCATTCACATCAATCATACACAGTAACTATGATGCTTTGAGGGAAAATGCTGTATTTTTGAACTGTCAACACAGCTGTCACAGAATGAACACCATCACCACTTTCAGGAATAGACTCTTCTATAGTCAATTAGAATTTTGTTTCATAATTATTTGGCATGAAAACATTGATAAGACTAAGTGATGCAAATTCAGAACCAAAATGTTCCCTTAACATAAGGCAATAATGAAACTTTAAACCGGTGTACTTCTTTAATCAAAATAAATAATGCATTTGAATAAGAAACTAATTTCAAACAGTTTATAATGTGTTCATTAAGTCATTTTCAAAAAAAAATCAAGCCAACGAAATAAAATGATTCATTAAGCATCTTTTACTTTGAGGCCTAGAGGGAAAGAGGTACTTAAGTATGGACACTAGTTAATTTTTAAATCCCTTTTATTTATCATCTATTTAAATACATAATTACTAGAAAATAAAAAAAAAGAAAACTCTCAGTGCACCTGGGACCTTGTGCTCAATAAACATGAAGAGTCTTTTACTGGATGATGCATTTAATTCCTCTTTGCAGTGAACTTCGATTCTGCAGCTATTGTGCTTAATTAATGTCACTTACCTTTGGAAATAATTTTCACAGCTCTGTGAAACCAGGTCATGGAAGAGGCCCATTGTTTCTACAACTTGTTTTTTAGTGTCAACAGAGCAGACGATACCATAGTCAGCAAGGATATAGGAGGCCACAGCGATCAGAGCCTCCTTTGGCCAGCGACTAAACCAGTCCATCGTGCACCCAGAAATCAAGCCAGGAAACTTCAGAGAACGGGCACGGAACTTTTCACCAACCTAAGGATAGCAAAGTCAAAAAAGTGTCAGAAACACACAAAGCTTACCAGACAGCCAGAGAGAGGTTTATATATTCTGAGCCATAGTGTGACACCACATTTTGGTTTTTTTTTTTTTTCATCTTGAGCTGCATTCACACATACCTCAGCTACCAGATGCAGGGAGGTAATTATTTCCATGGCCTGCCCCGTCCTAAGACTAGATCTGCTAGATTCTAATGGCTATCTTTTAAGAAGAAACTAGAACGCTACTGGAAGAGATGGCCAGAACAGTAAAAGGCCTGGACACTAGGACAAGCGAAAACAACAGAAGGCACAGGCGGTATTGGGTCTCAAGAGGAAACAATTTAAAGAGTCTGCAAAAATTTTCCCCAAATATCAGAAGAGCATTATTTGGGAGAGGAATCAGGTTCATTTTATAGGATGGAAACAGAACCACAGGGCGAGAGATGGAGAGACAACATTCAATTGATTGTAAAGAAGACCTGCTCAGATATTAGACCACCTAAAATGTAATCACGTCTTGTATGTCCATGAAACCCTGAGAACAGGGCTGCCCAACAGAACTTTCTGGGGTGATGGATAATGTTCTAAATATGTACTTTCCATATGGTAGCCTCTACTCAGTGTAGTTCTTGAGCACTTGAAAATGGAGCAAGTGGGACTGAGGAATTTAATTTTTATTTTTACTTAATTAATCAAAGTTTCAATGCCTATACCTGGATAATGGCAACCATATATTATAGGTGGTGAGTTAGAAATATTCAAACCTACATCAGGGACTTTCAAGATGGTGTGTGTATATTAGAAGTAAAGCTGGAAAAGATTACAGCGCCTAACACCTTACAATTCAAATAATCTGTTTCTAGGTAATTCACAGACGTTGTGGGCTATGAGATAAATTTCTACTGATATTAATATTTCAAATGCTTGCAACTTGGTATGAGATTGGAGAAGTAAAGTATTAACCAATTTTAATTTGATGTAGCCAATGTTTATTTTGGAACAAATCGTCTCATCAGAAAAGGTAAACTATCAAAGTACATTTGAATAAGTAACTCCAATATAGATATAAATAAGTACTCACTGGAGAAAAGCAGAGAACAACATGTAAGTTTTTCCTTGATCTGGAAATGAAGTAGTCATACAGATTATCAAAGGTAGGAGGATGGCGAGGCAGCTCCCTTTTCATCACCGATATCAGACCTTGGGTGATTTCATCTATCTCATCCCGTGCAAACAAATTGGAAATCTTTGAGGAATAGACAAGAAAGTCTTCTGTATTTTAAGAGTTCCCTACAGCCAATTCACTATCCACATTGTGTCTTATCCCCAACCCATGTCATCTTTTTCGTATTTTCTTTCTGCATTTCAAAATAACTATTTTGTCAGAGATTACCCAATTTTTTTCTGTGCAGCTTAATCAGGAACAAATGATGTTTCCCTCTATTCAAATAACTATCACCAAAGAGTTATTTCTCTACCATTCCAGCCATTTATCCTTTAGTATCTTTAAGTTATTTCCTTAATTCCGGTCATCTCCTTAAAATGTCCAGTGATGACCTCTGTTCTCTGACTCACAGCCATTCTCAATTCTGACTCTGAGGCAGTTCACCAGCTTGTGCAACATGAAGCATCAGTCTTTACCCCTGCACAGGGATGCAACCACAGCAGGATGGGCTTGAGAAGGATATGCTGCCAGGGTGGGCCCTTGGCTGGCAACTGGAAACTTGGCTTTTGCAACATCTCCTTCATTATTGATAAGGTTGTTCCACAGTGCCTAGATTATTTATACAAACATTGTGATGGATGATGAACATCTGTCTTCCTTCTGGGGGTCTGGAATTTTGACAATATGACTAGGCAGGGAGAGACTATTTGATCAGCCCCTAACAAAACTGCTGTGACCCAAACAGGTTTCACTGAACAGAAACACAGTACATGTATGTGTTACTGAATTTCATTCTTCAAGGGAACATGGATTCTGTATTGCCCTTTTGGTGTGAGCAAAGGAAGCCTGAACATAGATGCCTCCAGACTCCAGCCGATGTGTCTTTTTCCTTACTGATCCAGCTCTGAGTTACTGCGATAAATCTTAGCTATGACAACTATATGCTGAGTCCCATAGGACTTTGTAATGAAGCACAAGCATGCAGATAGCCATGAGTGTGCTGATGCACGTGCTGTCAGAGGTGAGACTAAAGCACCCACCCACAGCTTCTGGAAATCTTCCAACCATTCTGATCTGCTGACTTGTAGATAGACAGCTAGATAAATAAACTTTGCTTCTCCTAAAATAAATTGCAGCATTAAATTGAGGATTAAGGAGAAAAGTAAGAAATTATGTTTAAAATGGAAGAAAGCATTCCAAAAAATCTAGAGGAGGGCAATCTTAGTGTCATAGGATCTTCAAAAACATGTTAAGTTTCATACATTAATCATTTCTAAATCGAATAAAGTACACTAAATGGCCTCACTTCTGAAGGGTTGTGACATTTTCTATTCAAGTGTAATTCACATTTTTAAAATACGAGCTTTTTTCTTTCTCTACTTTGGAGACCTACCTCCCCTGAAGATAGCAGATTGTTGAGATATTCTAGAAATGCCTCATCCTTTATTTCATTGTCAGTGAAGATGAAGGTGATGCCTTTTCCATCAGCACCAGCAACTCTATATAAACTTTTTAAGTCATCTGTTAGATTATTCACATTATAAGACCTAAAAAAGAGAAGTGGGATGAATATAGATATATCTTCTAATGTATCTCAAAATACAACATGAATATGATATTTAGAGCAACATCTGCACCTGGTCCAAGAGACATAAGTAAAATTGTGCTTATAGCTATATGGCTATATGTTACCATTCAAAACAAATATGTTCTATTTGAAAATTCAGAAACAGGAGTTTACCAGAAATGATTCATGAAGAGTTACTGGGAATAGGGAAGTTTCTATTTCCAACAGTCCTTAGCAACAGATTTGTCCAAATGAATATAGAGTGAATATATGTGAAATACCTGAAACTTGTCTGAAATCTGGATGAGTCTGGATTAGTAAGCATGTCAAGATAAATGATAAATTAATGATAAAGTGCACACATAGTGCACCTTGCATTAAGTGGCAAAATTCAGAAAAAGTCTACAGAGAAAGATGCATTATTGATATAATATAAATAGTAGAAATGTTATAATTACGTAGTTATAGATTATTAAAAGATCTCAGCCTTTTTCTGGTTACTCTGTTTCCTACTAAGTGTTGTGCTACCAGTTATGATATGTAAAAAACAAAGCAAACATTTTCTGAAGTGTTGCTTACAAATCCTCAGTAAGTTAATGAAGAGGATTACAAAGAAACTCTCATATAAAGGAAGTTTTACGGTACAGATACTAGAGAGTGTACTGTAAGCCATAGGGCCTAACAGAAAGATGATGGGCATTGGAACCAGAAAGTTCTGGATTCAAATCTCTACTCTGCAAAATAAAAATAATACCTACCTGTAAATGTTGTTGTGGGCATTGTAGTAAAATGCTTCACTTTATTGCATTTCCATTTTATACAAATTGAGACTTGGGCAACCCTGTGCTGAAAAATCAATTGGACCATTTCTCTAATAGCATGTGTTTGCTTTATGTCTCTGTGTCACATTTTGGTGATTTTTGCAATATTCCACCTTTCGTGATGAAAATCTTAGGGCCATTTAAAATGGTGCTAAACCTACCCTATCTCTGCTCTGTAAATGGAAGAACAAAGTCTGGATGACAGCACATTTGTTTACAAAATGGTTTACTGAATATTTTAAGCCCACTGCTGACATCTACTACTCAGAAAAAAAAAATCCCCTTTTCAAGTATTACTGCTCATTGAGAATGCAGCTGGTCACTGGTGAGTGCTGATGGAGATGTGCAGGGGAATTAAAAGTGTTATTGTAGCTGCTAATATAACATTCAACCAGCAGCCCATCAATCAAGGATCATCTTAAAAGTTTGCCTTTTAACTCTTATTATCTAAAATATACAGTTTGAGAGGTTATAGTTATCCATCCTTTGATGCATCTGGGCAAAGTCAATAGGAAACCCGTGGGTGGGATTCACCATTAGAGATTCCATTAAGAACATTTGTGATTCATGGGAACAGATTAAAATGTCAGCATTCACATGAGTTTGGAATAACTTGATTCCAACGCTCATGGATGATTCTGAGGGACTCAAGACTTAAATGGAGGGAGGAACTACAAATGTGCTAGAAAGAGCAAGACAACTAGAATTATAAATGCAGTCTAAGATGTGACCAAATTGCTGCAATTTCATAACAAAACCTTAAGAGTTCCTATGGATGAGCAAAGAAAGTGGTCTTTTAAACTATGTTGGTAAAGCAGGGGCAGGATTTGAGAAGACTGATCCCAGTTTTGAAAGAGGTTCTACTGTGGGGAAAATGCCATCACACAACATTGCATGTTACAGAACAATCTTCAATGAAAAAAAGAGTCCATCCACACAGCAAACATGACTGTTGTCTTATTTTAAGAAATTGCCGCAGTCATTCCAACCTTCAGCCACCACACTGATCAGCCAGCAGCCAAGGACAGACCCTCCACCAGTAAAATGATTGCAACTCCCTGAGGGCTCAGATAATTATTACTATCTTCAAAAATAAAGTATTTTTTAATTGAGGTTTATAGACTTTTTTTTAGAGAAACTGCTATTTTATACTATTTTTATACTTAATAGATGACAGTGTCATGTAAACATAACTTTTATATGATTCATTTCACTGCTATATGCCTGTATTGCGGTGGTCTGGAAGCGAACCCACAGTATCTCCACAGCATGCCTGCAGAACTCAGCCAAAAGACAAGAGTCATCAAACAAACAAACAAACAAACAAAACAAAACAAACCATACATCCCTTTCAAAATAATTCCCAAAAGGAATATTCATTTAAAAGAAAAATGGGTAAATGGTTTGCTGAGATGTAGCTCCACCGGTGAGACATCACACCCTTCCTGCAGAAGTGGTGCAGTTGGTGATGGCTCCATCTCACTAGATGGGGAAATCTCTGAATCAACCAGGCAATGAACTCACATCTCCATTTGGGCTGATTTTTTTCCCTTAAACTTACTGGTATATGTTGCGTTCATCATATGTAGACACAATCACCACACAAAGCTTTCCACGCCCTGGCCTCTCTCACTTCTTTCATAGCTGAGTTTCTTGAGGAGTTTCTAAATATGCCTTTGCTTCTTCACTCCTTACTTCAATGTGACTCCTGCACTCAGCCATTATACTGAAAGCTTGGTAAGTTTGACTGCTACTATTTCTTATGTCTTAATCAACATTTTCAGGCTCTCATCTCCTTGGTTTCTGGAAATCATTCTGAGTTTCCTCCTCTCTGTCTCTCATGTCCTTCTCACTCCTCATTGCAAGCCCCTTTTCTCTATGTTGGGTGACTCCAGCATTCTTTTTTATAGCTACGAACCCTATTAATATGCCTCATTCACTTAAAAGTGTGTTCACAACCAAGACTTCTATCCTTGTATCTCTGGAACCATCTCCTGAACTCTACAATGATGAGTTTAATCACCTAGAGAAACTGTATATTCTACAAAAGTCTCATACTCAACATGTACTGAACTGAATTTTCATTTTATCTCTTTAAAAAACTGCCATCTATTCACTCGTTCAACACTACTTTTAAAGTGTTAGCTAAAAGTACCCACTTGATAGTAATGGTAGATAAAACAAAGATTACAAAGATCCATCCCTGGGAAATTTACAGCCTAGTGAAGTAGACAGAAATGTGAGCAAGCACTTTCTTAATGAAGTGTGATAAAGCCCACTAGAGAAATTAGGGTGTCATTCTAGATCTTTCTTCTTTCCTCCTATCAATCCTGTCTACTTTATTTATTTAATATATATTTTTACATCATTTTTCATTTTTGTACAATGTATGCACTTTTATCTTGGTTATAGTCCCCGTAAAATTCCCACCACCCTTGTTTTGATCCTACTCCCTTCTCCCCCACTGTAGTATGTCTCTGGTTTATAGTTGCCTGTTGATTTTGATTTTTACTTTATTATAATTAGGTTTTTTTCCTGATCCCTTATTTAGGTCTTCTACATTCTTCCTATTTACAATAGGTAAACTATGGAAACAACCCAAATGCCCAAAAATAGATGACTGGATCAAAAAGATGTGGTACATATACACAATGGAATATTACTCAGCAATCAAAAAAAATAAACACATGCCATCTGCAGCAACATGGAGCTGGCAGGGATCATGCTCAGTGAAATAAGCCAGAAAGAAAAATACTGGATGGTCTCACTTACAGCAGGAATCCTGTCTACTTTAAACTGTCCCATTGGCTCCAACTTTTTTTTTTTTTTAAGATTTATTTTATTTATTTATACAAGCACTGGGTACAGTCAGAAGCGCAAGAGAATTCACCAGAGCCAGAGCGGGGAGCAGAGCAGGCAGAAGGACTGAAGTACACTGCTGAGGGGAGCAGCGGGCGGCAGGAGAGGTCTGCGCGCCATGTGGGACCCTCCTCCGGTGGCCGGGGAGCAGCCGGGGATCGAACCGGCACTGCAGAGGCTGCGGGCAGCTTTGCAACCCAGCGCTCAACCGCTGAGCCCCGGGGAGGCCCTGGCTCCAACTTTTTAGTCCCAATTTCCCTGCTGTTTTAAAATAAACTCAGGATTTGTTTAATCAGGTATGGAGAGACATGTAGACACAGAAAGGACTACCATGAAAGAAGTGGTTTCTACTCACAGATTCCTAGAAACAGGAGAGGGTGTACCATTTTATATGGGGCCACATGCTGCAGTACCAGGGTCTGGCAGGAGGCAGGAGTGAGGAGAGAGCCAGGGCAATGGCCGTCATTGTGATTTCCATGAGAAGAGCAAAGGCAGGCAGACTAAGCAGACTTAGGATTGGCATACAGAATAATTTCAGCAGGCGCTGGGGCATAGGTGCTTCCCCTACTGGACAGGTACTTGGCTCTGGGTTGAGAAGGATAGAGGACTATTGCTTCCTGGACTGTCAAACCAGATACAAATGGTGAGGAGTTTGGAGTGTGAGCTCTGGGTTGGTTGGTTTATACATGAAAGGCATGGTCCTAGGTTAGTCCTGAGCAGTCTCCAAGAATTGCCTGGTCCTGGGATAGACAGTCTCTGCCCAGTCAGCAATGCCCCAGATGGCAGAGCATCAAGAAGACAGAAATATGAAAATATTGTCAACTACATGCCTTAGTTTAGCCACTGTCATGTCTGACTACAGTATCACAAGCTCAGATACACATAGGAATCAGGCAGAGGATGCCATTGCGGCTGCTCAGTGCCAGCCACCTGGAAATGTGGGTTCATTGTTGCCAGGTCTTCCAGTCATTTCAAGAGAAGTAAGAAAGATGTTCGTCTTTATGCGAAAGTTCCCAATTTTTAAATGTTGACAACTAATTAAATTTCATTTAACCAATTTCTCGACACTTGATGTTTTATATTATTTTAATGCTGTTATAAACTGTACCTTATTACATTTTTAGCTCTTTGGCTGCAGAGTGATGTGTCTGTGAGTGTGTGAACTGAAAAGGTGACCTAAAATGTACATAGAAGTACACAAGGGCAAATATTTGGGGAAAACAAATTTTCCTCAAAACAATCTTGAGGAAAAACACCAAAATTGCTCAAGACTGCAGAGAAATTATAGAAAACATTATCATTCTGTTTTGCTTACCATACCTGGTCAGTGTTATCTGAAATATTTGATATCCAGCTATGAAAGAAGCCAATCTTGAGAGACTTTGTTTTCCCGAACCACCAACTCCAACCAGCAATGCATTTCCACATGATGTTCGAATGATTCGTGAAATCTGTTTTTGAAATGAAATTATATTTATTTGAAAATAGGTCAATTTCTTATATTTCTTTTTGCATAAAATGGGTCCAAGCTTTGACCATATGCCTGCAGGTGACATTAGGCCCTTTTCTTTAATGGTGTATTGCAGAACTTTTAAAACAAAAGTTTTAAATTGATTTATACATTTCAAATTCTTACCTTCCCTATCTATATTCAACCTATTCAATCATGTAAGGCAGAACAGACTTTCTTAGCTCCTCTTTCAAAAACCTCTCTCTCTCTTTCTCTCTGTGTGTGTGTGTGTGTGTGTGTGTGTGTGTAACTGTATTAAGTTTAGACTCAATGGACAGTGGCGCTCCTCTTACAAATCCGCAGAAAGAAGTTAGAATTGTTTGCTTCTTTACCCATCAGCCTAACACACTGAATTGTACAGACAATTCAGAAAAGGAATACTTCTGGCAATGAGGAAAAGTTTTAAGCACCAAAATCAGAATGGAGGTGGAAGAGCATTTGTAGAAAAAGATGAAAAGACAATTTATAGTCTTATGTTGTTTTTCTTTGATTTCTTCAGTGAGGATAAGGATCGAGTTGGGGTTGAAATTTAATAAGGTCAGTTGAAGACATTGCTAAAGCACTGCCTTTTATGTTAAAGTCACTGATTTTAAGGAAACTATAGACAAATCATTAAGTTAATTTCAGCATTAAAAAGCTTTATGTTAATGCCAGTTCCACAAGTGACAGATCAGTAATGACACCTTGGTTGTGAATTAATTTCATAATTATATTTCCTAATATGTTAATTATTTCTTTGGTTTTGCACCTGTAACAGTGTTCCAGGCACCTAATTATCTAGCCACAGCAGATACTCTACAATAGGTGAGTGGCTGAAATAGCCCTAGGACATCTGGAAATTTGCCAGCTTTGCAGAAGACAACAACATAGTAAACACAGAGCGAGCAGGCTCCTCTTCACCAAATCTCCCCACTTCATGTTCTGATTTCCTGGAGAAACTCCTTTCCCATCTGCAATTTATACAAATAAACAACTCTTTTCTATAGCCTTTCAGACATGGATCAAATATACTCCTTTTTTGGTGCTGGCTTTAATTAGCTTCTTCTTCTTCTTCTTTTTTTTTTTTTTTTTTTTTTTTGTCAGCCCTTACCACTTCCCCATAATCCATTTATCTGTTTTACTCATGCCACTGATATTTTCTAAAGCATCAACTTTTCCTCCACAGAGAACAGGATTCCTATCATATCCAAAAAATTAGAGAAATTCCTTCCTAGAATTCTCTAGCTTACTTTCTAGAAAGGTTAAAAACTCTGATTCAATGTGTCAAAAGCTCTGAAAACAAAAATCATCAATTTGCCCTTGAAAATCACATGTTGTCACAAAGGTAGATTCAAGTAAGGGTTTTAAAGTAAACCTTTGTTTTCTGAGACAGTGAACTGACTGAACTTATGGACACTCTTTTATATACCACCTGATACTATATATTTATTCTCACCAAAAGTTTATTTGTGAAATTGACTATGTTTTCACAAGATCTAATTTATATCATAAAACAGTCAATTATTAGAACCTTAATTAGATGAGTCATTGCATCTTTAAAAAACACCAGATCAAGAGATGTTCCTCTAATGATTTCATTAAATTGTCTCTGGTAAAACTGGAGTTTTTCAGCAAGAAATTCAAAGGAAGGTACCTATGGGCAAAGAGAGAGAAAGAGAGAAAGAAAGAATACTTAAGATCCACATACTTGTGTGAGGAGCAATTGTAAAGATACTCAAAAGTAACTCTAAATTTATTTGCACTTAAAAATAATGTATATTCTGGGGCCTCCCTGGTGGCGCAAGGGGTTAAGCACAGCACTATGAAGCTATTTGCAGCCGTGTTAATTCCGGCCAAGGAGCTACCCACAAGGCGCAGCAGTCTTCTGTCTTGCCTGCTGCTCCCTCAGCAGTGTATTTCAGTCAGTCTGCCTGTTCTGCTCCCCACTCTGTCTCTGGTGAATCCTCTCATCCCCCACACCTCTGGCCTGTACCCCAGGTGTACATAAATAAAATATACATACCCCAGGTACGCATAAATAAATAAATCTTTTTAAAAATGTATATTCTGTGACCAATGACACAAGTATAATGAAGTTGGCTAAACATGCTGTTCAAAGATCCTATTCTATTATTAATATTCTAGTTATTTTTAAAAGATTCAGAATTTATGTACACAAGTTTGCATCTTTAATATATACAGTTTGGTGAGTTTAAACATATACATATACCTGTAAAGCTACCACCATAATCAAGGTAAAAAATATAAGTTTCACATGTACGAAAAAATGTAACTTTAAAATAATTGTTTTAAAAACCTAAAGTATGTCTGTAGATTTAATCTACATTTAGTCATTTCCATTTGCAAGGCTTAACACTTTTAACTGCATTAGTTGGTTTCCAAAATGAAATCCTTTACAGATCTTTCCCTTCAAACCCCAACACCAACACTTACGGGTGGTAATTAATGTTGGAATTTAACAAATTTTCTCTCAGTTTTTATTTGCTTTTTAATGTTGTTTATGGATTTCCCCACCACCACCACCTCTTCGGTCCCCTTGTCCTTTTCCCTCCCACTCCTTCTTAACCTCAGATCCCCAGTAGCTTTTTTTTTAAGTGTTTTACATTCTTAAATTGTCTGCTGTGTGAATGTCCAATATTTGTTTTTATCATTCTCACTTACTTTGCTGCACATAATTTTCTCAAATTCCATTTTCTTGAAAATGGCTGCCTTTCTTTCCTCTCTCCTTCCTTCCTTCCTTCCTTCCTCTCTCTGTCTCTCTCTCTCTCTCTCTTTCTTATTAATTATTTATTACATCATTGTTCTTTTTTGTACAATGTGTGCTTATATGCTCTCTCCTTTCAGGGGTAGTCCCCATAAAATTCCCACCAACAATTCACCCGTGAACCATCACCATAGTCCCCTGTGCTCTTCTCTCCCCTGTTTTGATCCCTCTATATCCCCCTATTTTTGTTTATTTTTTTTTTTTTCCTGATCCCTTATTTGGTTCCCCTATATTCCTCCTATAAGTGAAATCACCCAATATTTTTCTTTTTCCTTCTGGCCTTTTTATTGAGCATAATCCCTCCTAGCTCCACCCATGTTGCTGCAAATGGCATGAATTTATCTTTTTTGATTGCCAAAGGGTATTCCATTGTGTATATGTACTACATCTTCTTGATCCAGTTATCTATTTTTGGGCATTTGTGTTGTTTCCATGTCTTTCCTATTGTTAATAGTGCTGCAATAAACATAGGAATGCAGGTATCCTTTTGAATGAATGTATTTGTGTCTTTTGGGTAGATTTCTAGGAGTGGAATTTCTGGGTCATATGGTAGCTCCATTTTTAATAGTTTGAGGATCCTCCACACAGTTTTCCACAGTGGTTGGACCAGTTTGCATTCCTACCAGCAGTGTAGGAGAGTTCCTTTTTCTCCACATACTCACTAACATTTGTTGTTGCCTGTCTTTTTAATGTGTGCCATTCTCACTGGTATAAGGTGGTATTTCATTGTGATTCTGATTTGCATTTCCCTGATTATAAGTGATGTTGAACAGTTTTTCATATACCTGTTGGCCAAAAATAGCTACATTTCATCCTTTTTATGGAAACATAATACTCCATAGTGTGACATCTTCTTGATCCATTTGTTCACTGAAGGAGATTTAGGCTGCTTCATATAATTTCATTATTTTTTGTTTAGTTTGAAAAAAATATTTGGTTTTTTGATTTGTATCATGTTAAATTTGTCTATCATTTTAGGGAGGATCATAATTTTGATTATATTGATTTTTTTTCCATCCATGAACATGGTATATCCTTCCATCTACTTATGTCACCATCAAAGTCCTTTAGAAACATCTGGCAGTTCTCATTGTATAGGTCTTTTTCCCCTTGTTAGGTTGATCTGAGGTATTCAATTCTTTTTGAAGCAATTATAAAGGGAGTCACTTTCTTAATCTCTTTTGTGTCTTGCTTATATATAAAAAAAAGCTATGGATTTTTTGTATGTTGATTTTATAGCCTGTCACTTTACTATATTAATTTATTGTTTCTAGTAACTTTTTGACATAGTCCTTAGGCTCTTCCACATATATGATATTGCTTGCTAAAAGTGATAATTTCACTTTTTTCCCAGTTGGACTGCTTTTATTTCCTGCTTTGTCTGTAGTGGTGATCAAAACCTCTAGTACTAAGTTAAGCAGTAATGGTGACATGGGCATCTTCTTTTGTGCTAGATCTTAGGAGAAAAGCTTACCTTTAAAATGTTAAGGTAATTTCCTTCTGTTCCCATCTTGATTAGAGTTTTAATTATAAATGGATGCTGAATCTTATCAAATGCTTTGTTTGCATTGATATTATATAATTTTTATCTTTATTTTTGTTAACATATTACATTACTTGATTTTATGTATATTAAACCATGCTTGCACCTGGGATGAAGCCCACTTCCTCATGGGATTCATTTTCAATCTTTAGGATATACTGCTGAATTCAATATGCTAGTGTTTTTGTTTTGTTGAAAATTTTGCATCAATGTTCATCAGGGATACTGTTCTATAATTTATACCTGTTTTTGTCTCTTTTCAGTTTTAAGATAATGTTGGCATCATAAAATGTATTAGGGAGCATTCTCTCTTCTTGTGTTTTTAAAAACAATTTGAGAAAGGTAGGCATTACTTATTCTTTAAAAGTTTGATGGAATTCATTTGCAAAGCTATCTGGTCCTGGGCTTTAGCTTTTCAACTGTCTCATCCTGGGTTAGGTCTTGGTAGATTACGTTGATCTAGAAATTTACTCATTTTTCAAGGTTATTGAATTTATTGGCATATAGCTGTTCAAAGTAATCTCTTATGATCTTTTGGAGTTCTGTGTTATCTGTAGTGATTTCTCCTCTTTCATTTGTGATTCTATTTATTAATGTTTTCTCTCTCCTTTTTGGGGGGGGAGGGGAAATGAGGTGTAGCCTAGTTATATGTTTATCTGTAATTATACACCCCATGTACTGGACACCAACTCTATGAACCCACTTCTTCAGTGTAGTTCTGGGTCTCCAAAGTCCCCAATACAGATATGTTCCCCTGACTCAGCAACTTTAGGGGTTTCCATACAGAATTCACTCCTCTCTTGGGTTGTACTTGTATCACTGTAAACACAATTTAGTTAAAGTTTTTCCTACTCCTTTCCACCATACCATTGCTCTGTCTTGTACTGTAGTCATTCCTTTGTCTCTCAGGGATTGTTTATTTTGTTCTGCTGCAATTTATTTGTGATATCTTCACTCCTCCTATCTTGTCAGATGCCTCTAAAAATCTTTTTTTAGTTCACTATCTAACAAAATCTGGCAATGGGCTGGATGTGGCCCATGAATTAAAATTTACCAACCTCTAATATGGAGGAGAATTATTGAGTTTTATGTTGATATCATACTTGGTCATCTTACTGGGAACAGACTTTAAATTCTCTTAGATTATATTAATAGATATTCATATTCTCTTAGATTATATTAATAGATATTCATATTACCTGTAATTAAAAATATTTGTTTGTTTTTCTTACCTGATAATTTCATGTTTTCTTTTTAACATTGTGTTGCATATCCCAGAACTTTCAAAGCAATATTTAATAACAGTGATAATAGTAGACATATTTGTCTTATACCTGACTTTATGGGATTGCTAAATTTCACTGAAAGAAATATTTTACATGGTAAATGATTACATGAATCGTAACACTGATATGTCAGAGCTGTTACAGCAGCTCCCTGGTAGGACTCTGGCACTTGTAGAAATAATCTAGTTTGGTGAATGATCAAAAAATTAATTTTAAAGATGAATAAATACCAGTTCATAGACTTTGGGCACTTCAAAGAAAGTTTCTTCAGGTTCATCACCAGTTGGTTCAGGCAACTCACGGAGAAAATCTACAAAGTATGGTTCAGGAAGAACAGTTGATACCAAATCTGGACTGATACTTTCTTCAAGTGCACGAATAAGATAGACATTAAACCACTGTTCATCTTCAGGAGTTATAAATCTGAAAGAAAAATACCAGATGTATTTTTTTAAAATGTAAAATATGAAGGCATCTTTTCCAACCCAACAAGCCTCTCAGCCCCCATCCTGTGCCTGCATCTCCTTAGAACAGGGAAACAATATATTCTCCCTTCTGACAGGAAGGTCATAACTCCATCCAATAGTGTTATAACATTCATAGTATTATTTATGAGTAAATGCTGAAAAGTAGTCTCTCCTTCACTAAACTTAGGCAAGTTCCTTTGAATGTTCTTCCCAATAAGGCCTCAAATTTTGGACTTGACGTTCTTTACCTCACCCAGTTTTAGCAAGAATCCTGTCAAGTCAGTATACCCAGAATCCCCAAACCCCAATATCCGATCATACTTGATAGCTGCCCAATTCCTCATTCTTCATTATGCCCCAGTTGATTACCTGGTCTGCTTCAAATCCTCCTTCACTCCTAATAGTCATTCTTAGTAATTTTCTATCCACCAACAGTCCTATTTCTTGGCTTCAAGTTCCAATTTTTCCTTCTTGTATTTAGAGCTGAACTCAATCTCTGTCCCCTACTGCAAACCCCATTGTAGGAGTACCCGTGCCTTTCATGAAAGTCCTAAATAAAGCCTCTGACTGTCTTATGGTTTTAACAAGTGTCATGAACAATTTTCTTTATTTAACAATAGAGAATCACTTAGGTGAGGTCAAAGGTCCCTAAAATGTGCAATAGGGATATACAAGTTATGGTCAATAGCATCCTCTTTCTGAGTTTGTGGGCACATGGTGCAACAAGATCCACTTCAGATTTACAATAGTAAAGGGGGAAAGTGTGGTAGACCCTTTAAATTTTGTCAGATTGCAGTAACATCCATATTTTATAGAGGAAGAAATAGAATCTCAGAAAGATGAGTTAGCTCATATACCAGATTTCACCATGCAAAATCTATACAGAACTCCAATTTACAAAAATATCTAGATAACTAAAATTTGTCTCTGATGATAATGTGGTTATTTAAAAAGACATCCTGCTGAAAGTAAGATTGGTAGAGCATTTTTTTAAAGTGACCAGCAGGTGGAAAATGACATCAGTGCTGTACAAACCCCTCAGCAAATGAAAATAATGTTTCTTACTCTACTAATTTGAGTAAATAATGCAGGATTACTCAAATAGTATAAACATCTTACATAGACATTTGGAGTCAATAACTGTATATACACACCTGTCTGCAATTACTCGGTTACACTCATGTTTGAAAAGCGATAGGAGAATGGGTACTGAATCACACTCTTCAGCTTTTATGGTTAACATTCCTTGCCAAAGTCTGGAAAGATCTCGAAGATTGAAAATGTAATGAAATTTAGAAGGAGTTGGCAGCATCTTTACCTAGAGATTTAAAAAGAAACACATAATACTTAATTCATTTTTCAGATAGAACTAAGAGTAGAGCTGCTTTTAGATTTTTAATGCACACACTCCTATTTTAAATAAAATTGACTGAGTAAATAAACCAAGATGAAGTTTATATTTTGGTCACAGCACCCACAGAAATAAAATGCATCACAAACAAACCAATATGGAATTTAAAAGACCATAAACCCTTGAAAAATGATGACTTCAAGAACAATGCAATAGATACAGATTCCAACACCTGTTCTACCACCATGGGTTGGCTTTAAACAAGTCACTTTCTCCTGAGTTCTTATAAACTATGTGAGTTGTGGGAATAAGCCTTCGTAGCAAATACTGACCTTATTTAGTATATGTCTGGAAATATGTTATAACAAAAACTGAATGTGAGTTGGTTGTTGTGGTGTTAAGAACAATAAATGTTCACTTCTAAAGTCAATAATGACTCTCTTCTACAGATTGCTTTGTTAAGGTCCTCAGTGTTTTTGATTTCCACAAATACAATTGTGTATCATAATCTGAATTTTACTGTGGGGACCCAAATTCAGTCAACAAGCTTTCATATATCTTGATATCAATGATAAATTGACAGGCAAGTGTAACATACAACCATAAATACTAGGTGGTTTTATTTGTTGAACACAAAGACTGTGTTCAGTATGTTAATTTACTTATTATTTCTACCAACTTCTAGAATCTGAATAGGTAAAGCTGTAACAAGGACACATTGTTATACAGGGAGATGCCAGTTAAGGGGTAAATGAGATGTAATAGTAGGGGAAAGCATTGCTTGCTATGTGTGTGGATTCTAAGTCCTATCGTTAGCCTCATTTCTTGAAAGTAAAAACAACAATAATTCTGAAGATATAAAGCAAACTCTCCAAATAATGAATTCAGGAAAACAAATGCTTTCTTTAACATCTACTCCTGAAATAAAAGCCTTTACTACATCGAAAAAGTATCCTTTTGAGTTTGTAGGGTAATTTTTACAGACTAATTCATAATGCCAGTTTAAAAAGCAGGTAGTATGGGGAAATAGAATGAATAGAAATGTTAGTTTATCAATCACCTTCAATTTTCCTTTTTATTCAGTTCAATTCCAAGTTAAAATGTTCATTCCACTCACCAAAATGTAAAGTATAGCCTTCTATTACAAATACAAATAAAGAGATATGGCCATATAAATATTGTTTTCTTTTTCTTCCCATAAAAGTCTGTAGCTCTGATGGTAGTCATTGCTAACAGAAATAATCACAAAAGAATTAAATAAGCTAATTTATTTCCCTCTTCTTTTCATTTATTAACCTGCTTCTTTCCTTTTCCTAATATTTCTCTTAATTTTTATCAACTTCTTTCTTTTTTCACCAGCTTCTGTTTAAAGCTCTGTAAAGTAATAGAAAAGTGAAGTGACATACACAGAAATGCATAGATTAAAAGAATGTTTAATGAAGATGATTAATTTGGAAAAAATAAAGAAATAAGGAGGGCTGCTCATTTGGGGGTTGGAGTGAAGGAAGATAACATTAATTTTTCAATGACTATTTCTGATCTTGTCACACTGTTTCTATGATACTGTAGTAAATAAGCAAATAATTCTGCTCTGACTGGAGTTTCCATTCTAGTGGAGGAGTCTGGTAATTAATAAACAAAGATATTGATTAATGAATAAACATATAAAGAATAATGGTAAAAAAAAAAAAACAATAAAGCAGGAGGCAAATAATGCAGTAATTTTTGAGGAAAAGGTCCAGGAAAGTTCCATTGAAGTTAAGAATGAAAAAGTAAGTCAGATGAAGTATAACAGTCAAAAGGATCTGAAAAACCGGGGATGTTCAAAGAACAGTGAGAAGGGCAGTGCAGTTAGTGCAGAATGAAGGAAGGGAAGAGAGGTAAGCAGGGCCAGCTCAGATTGCATTTCATGGGATTTATTGTAAGTACAACTGGGAATCTACTAGTGATTTTAAGAAGTAATACTCTCTGGCTTACTTTTTGAGAAATCAGTAGAGAATAGACTCTAATCAAACATGAAGAAAGTAAGGAGATTGGTCAGGAAGTTACTGCATGGTCCAAAAGGCAGATGATGGAAGCAACTACTAGGGTACACAGTGTGATGGCAAGAAGTGCTCAGTTTGGGGGGATATATCTGAATGCAATGTCACTGAGAGTTGCTGATGAAATTTGATGTGGGGGATGAAAGAGACAAGTCAAGGATGGCACCCAAGTTTTTAGCTTGAGAAGCAGGGTAATTAGTGTTTCTGCTAATTAAGATGCAAAAGTTTGAGGAAGGAAAATTAAGAACTCTGTTTGGGCATGTTAACTTGTGTTGGTTATTAGACTAGACATCAAAGTGGTGATGCCAAGCAGTTAGAAATAAGCCTGGAATCAAGCAGAGGAGCCTGGGATGGCGCTACTGGTTTTGAAGTCATCAGCAGAGAGATGGATGAGATTATCTGGGGAAAGAATGGAGATAGGAAAGGGGTCCTATGGAATCCCCAGGCTGCCTTGTTCTTGGTGCTACTGTGTTGGTGCCCAGAGTTCCTGCTGATCAAGCTAAAACAGAGAGTCAGGCAGGGAACCTCCCACCAGGGCAAAAGTCATGGTATGAGGAACATACTGGGAAACCAGCAGGCAGACATTATGGCCAGATTAGCAAGATCAGCTAGAATATCTTACTTGTAAAGATTAGCAGAAAGTTAGGTAAGAATAGGAACTAGAGATAATAGGCTTTGATTAGTGGGAACTATGGAGCCCCTACCTCACAAGCAAAAGTCCATGGTCACTCCACCCTAGCCTGTACCAGACAATGACACATCCCCAATAACATATTTCCACGCATGTACATTCCTCTACACTCTTGCCCATCTTCTCTGAACCTGGTTCTAAATAAATACGAGACTGCCCAGGAATCGGGGCTGCACCTATTTTGGTGTAGTTCCACTAGGTCTTTCAATACTTGGATTTTGAGTAATCTTTCCTTTGTCCTGTGCTGCTTCCAAGGCTGCTGCCCTGTGAGGCAACAGGGTCCCAACATGGAGATCAGGAGCACTCAGTATTTAGAGGAAGGGAAGAAGGTAAGCCGTGACATAGGAAAAGAGCCAAGAGCATGAATCTGAAATCAATCAGCATCCCCTCTGAAATCAAATGAAGAAAGTGTTTAGAGAGACATTTATGTCCATTGCTACTAAAATGTCGATAAGAGGAAGAAGAAAATCAACCACTGGATTTGGCAATATTGAGGTCTTTGGTGATCTTGATAAGAGCAGTGAACATGAAAGCATGTGCAAATGGGTCAAAGAGGTAAAGAATGGTGAAGCGGAAGCAATGAACATTCATAAAACAAAGACACCAGGAAAGCCAAAGCTTTTCAGAAAAACATGTTTGTAAGCACATTAAATAGAACAGCCCTACTGGAACACAGCTGGGTCTCTACCACAGAAAATCATCTCAGACACTCACACCCTGCCATTCATTTTGGAGCTTCTTTCAGAACGGCCTGTGCAGAGCTGCTGTGTTGGCAAGGCACAGGCCCCATGCAGGGAATTGCTAATGCAGGCAGCTGCATGTTTCCTAAGAAACACCCAATTCCTCTTCTGATAATTCTGTATCTAGCATTCCCCCAGCACACCCAGGTGGCTGAAAGGCTGGCACATTCTCGATTTCCCCAGGACATAAGCTTCTGCCCAGATGTGTGTAATTGGCCTAACAAATGTATCATTGACTATGACAACTAATCCTTATCTCCTTTGCCATTTTGGGGGCAAATACATCAACTTTGTTTTTATTGCAGATCTACATTTAATTGCCATCTCATAAGTTTGCCTCAAGCCATATGGTGACAGCTACAGCTCTCCTGAGCTTTATTTAGGGCATTGACTTGTGTGTTAAAATCTTGCCTATTTTAAATATACTTCCATCAATTTACTACTCTTGCTCCACCTCAGAGAAACAACTCAGTGAAGACTTTGTCTTGGTTAGCTAAGAATACCAGGAAATCCATGTATTCACTCAGTCTGTAAACATTTGAGCATCTGACATAGTTTGGGAATGGGAGTGGGGGAAAACAGATACAGGGAGTTACAAATAAAAATAACAAGTGGAAAGGCATGTGCTCATTTCAGCAAAATCCTATTTTATCTTGGATGCTGGGTCCAGTTTAGAGTAATATCTCATACATTATGGAAAGCACCACTCAGTCAAAAATTTGCTCCCTGGAAAGAAAAGATGTCATAAATTTATGTGAGTATCTAATTTATCTTTTCAAAAAAAATACAAAAAACACATTACTACATATGATATTTTGATAATGGCATGAGGCATGGGGTATGAGCTGGCTTGAATAATAGTTGACTTTTTAAATTATATTGACAACTATATTAAAACAATTATATTGACAATTCTGTACCTTAGTCCATTGCCATAGCACTCTGCCCACTAAAACTAAAG
Organism: Talpa occidentalis; assembly: GCF_014898055.3. Taxonomy (NCBI): domain Eukaryota; kingdom Metazoa; phylum Chordata; class Mammalia; order Eulipotyphla; family Talpidae; genus Talpa; species Talpa occidentalis. The sequence goes on along the minus strand of NW_023602073.1, from coordinate 60,879,953 downwards.
TTGAAATCATCTCACATATTTGAGGTTTGAACTTTCTGCAAGGATCAAAATAGCCACAGCCAATAACTCCTGAAAAACATAAAAGATCGAACAGATAAGCTTACTGAAAGATTACAAAGTGCATGAATAAATCTGGGGCTAAAGAAGACAAACACTGAATTTCATGGACCATAGATCTGAGGCATCCAGGATGGGGAGGGAAAGGGAAAGAATAAGGAAAGGGGTGAAAACAGGAGGGGGAAGAGTACACAGGATTATGACTAAGGCTACCAAAAGGGAAGTGTGGTGGGTGGGAGCAAAGGGGAACTAGTGGTGTCCAATGGAGAATTACTGTGGGTGTGGTACAATGACATACGTTCGTTCGTATAGGTGTAAACTTACACTCCTAAGACATATATTTTGATGTAAATCAACATTACCTCAATAAATTTAACTTAAAAAAATCTGGAACTGACTGACTGACTGACTGACTGACTGATGTGGGTGACAAGAATTTCTCTCAGGGAATAAGTAATTCCTCAGGGAATCACTGGCAGCTGGGCCAGTGTGACTTAGTTTGTGATAGGCATTTTATAGGTGTTAGATCCTCCCAAGATCCTATGTGAAAGAATCTGGGGCAGTTATTATTCTTGTTATTGTTATTATTCCCATTTTTTAAAAAGATTTATTTATTTATTTATACAAGAACCAGAGTACAGGCCAGATGTGCAGGAGGGTGAGAGGATTCACCAGAGACAGAGCGGGGAACAGAACAGGCAAACTGACGAAATACACTGCTGAGGGGAGCAGCGAGCAAGACAGGAGAGGTCTGCCACGCCATGCGGGACCCTCGCCGGCTGGCCGGGATCAAACCAGTGCTGCAGAGGCTGCAGACAGCCTCACAGCGCTGCGCTCAACCGCCTGAGCCACCAGGGGAGGCCCATCCCATTTTAATATGAGTTTAGTGAATTACCCAAGGTCACACAGCTTGCAGGTGGTAAATCTGAAATTTGAACCCAGCCTGGTTCTGGAGCCTATAAAACAGCACTCACCTTAAAGTGAATGAGAGCTGGAAAAGAACTTAGAGGCTCCTTTATCTTATAGAGAAGGAGACCAATACTACCCCTCCCTGACCATCCCCTCTCAGTTAAAGGGAATTGTTCAAGGTCACAAGGATTGGTTGTTGACAGAACCAGCACCCAAATCTGTGACCTGCCTTTCATCAGTTCTGTAGCTTAGGCAGGGTCCCCACAAAACACCAAGCACAAGAATAGTATGACATAACCACCCTCAGGATGGACCAGCTGATAGGTTTAGAAATGTTCCATAAAGTCTCAAATGTTTTTGGTTTTAAACCACAAAAATAGATTTACTCTACTTTGCTCAAGTCAGACTCTATGTTGAGTGATATATTCCGTTCTGAATATGGGCTTTGCAGAGGAATATGAATACGAACATGTGCTGAGCATTGCAGAGCAGGTTTCTAGATGGGCAGAAGCTAAAGAAACTGCTCATTCACACTGACAGAAGAAGAGCTGCCTTGAGCAAACATGAAATTATGCATCAGACAGGCGGTTGGAGGAACTAGATGCCCAAGGGCCCTTCTACTTCCTGAAATCTTATGAGTTTAAACCTCCAACTTCCTGTAGGACAAATGTGTTCCAGAAGCAGCAGGAAACAGGATTAGCATCACACCTCTGCCAGGCACTGACTATGCAGCCTTGATGGACACTTACCTCACTTCTCTGAACCTCAGTTTCTGATGTTTCCCTATTTAGTTTTCAAAAGTAATCATATGCAAGACTATATAAATTAGTTTAACAAATAGCAAATACAGTCCACAAGATTGAAAAATACAACACTAACATAGCACACTAGGCCACCTTGGATGCTGGGTTAGTTTATAGTAATGTCTTACACATCTTCCATCCCTGTCCACAACCCCTACCTTTCTCCACTATTCTGACTTGGTAGGAATCAAGAATATATTTTTCTTTATAGTTTTGCCACTTCAGTTTTTGAACTTTAATCTCTTTATTTCCAACCTAATTTTTGAAATTTAATGAAATCATGTTCTCTAATCCTCTGTGACTTGTTTCTTTTGCTCAACATTATATTTATGGTCATCATCCACTGTGAAGCATGTGGCCGTGTTCATTCATATTCAAGGCTGCACAGCATTAGACTGTGTGCCAACATCACAATTTATTTCTCCAATTTTACTGTCAGTAAATATTTGGGTTATTTCAAGGTTTTGGTATCATGAACACTGTTCTTTGAAAATTCTCATCTGAGTCTTCTGGCACACACATGCAAAATCATTTACAGGTAATTAAAGACTTCGATGTGAATGGCAATGTTTGCAGAAAAATATAGGAGAATATCTGTTTGACTAATGGGTAGGAAAGGATGTCTCAAACGAGACTCAGAAAACACAAACCGCAAAGAAAAATGATAAATTGGTATATACCTGGAAGTGGTACTACTTGCAGAAAATAATGTTGAATAATTTTTCAAGGTACCCAATTCCACCCCTGCCAGCAGGGGATGAGGGTCCTAATTGGTTTCCATTCATACCAATGCCTGGTTTTATTAGAAATTTTCATTTTTGCAAATCTAATGGTTATTTTCTTGGTGTTTTAAATTTGTGTTTTCCTGAATACTAATGTTTCTCATCTTTACATTTGATTATTGGCCATTTGGTTTCCTCTTTTTAAAGTGCCTGGGTTGTTTTTTTTGTTTTTTTGCCCATTTTTAAATTAGTTTGTTTGCTTTTGTTGATGGATTCAAAAACTTTCTTTCTACACTCAGAATGCTAACTTTTTTGTTTCGATATAAGTGTTGAAAATTTCTTTTTCCACTCTGGTGCTTCTCTTCTCATTCTTTTAAAGCTGCATTGTAGATGAACAAAGGTTCTTGATGTTAATCTATCAATTTCATCATATTTCCCTTCAAGATTTTCTGTTTTCTAAGTCTCATTCTTAAAGAACTTCTTAAAGTTCTTCCCTACCCAAAGGTCATTCAGGTATTTTCCTATCTTTTCTTCCAAATATTTTATAACCATGCCTTCCATATTTAGGTATTTAATCCATCTGCCTGGTTGTCATGCTTACTGTAAGCAGATTTCAGTTATTTTCTCCTAAGAATTACTCAATACCCCAGAGTACCACCTATGGAAATTCTGCCCCTTCCCTTCTGATCTATGTCAAGTAATTACTGTCCATATATGCATGGGCCAGTTCCTCTTACATGGCTTCCTGTACATAATTTTTTTTTAAGATTTATTTATATATACAAGAACTGGGGTACAGGCCAGATGCGCAGGAGGGTGAGAGGACTCACCAGAGACAGAACAGGGAACAGAACAGGCAGACTGACAAAATACACTGCTGAGAGGAGCAGCGGGTATGACAGGAGAGGCCTGCCATACCATGTGGGACCCTCATTGGCTGGCCGGTATCTAACCAGCACTGCAGAGGCTGCAGACAGCTTCACAGCGCGGCGCTCAACCACCTGCGCCACCAGGGGAGGCCCTACATAATTTTTGATGGTACAATTTATGTGAGCCCAAAGTTGCTGTTGAAAATCTCATTTCATTAACCTATCAAAATGTTACATTTGACTGGGTATTTTTTTATTATTATTTATTTATTTATTTTTAATAGAGGCATGTTTTATTTATTTATTTATTTGTTTGTTTGTTTGTTTTGTTTATACATGCACTGGGTACAGTCAGAAGTGGGGAGGGTGAGAGAATTCACCAGAGCTAGAGCGGGGAGCAGAGCAGGCAGAAGGACCAAAGTACACTGCTGAGAGGAGCAGCGGGCGGCAGAAGAGGTCTGCGCGCCATGCGGGACCCTCCTCCAGTGGCTGGGGAGCAGCCGGGGATTGAACCGGCGCTGCAGAGGCCGCGGGCAGCTTCGCAATCCAGCGCTCAACTGCTGCGCCACCGGGGAGGCCCTGACTGGGTATATTATATTAGCTTAAGGTTGATCATTCTTAGCCCATTTTTTTCTGATTAACTATGTCAAGAAAACCAAACACAAAGGACTGTCTACCTCTAATGCTAACCTCAAAAAAAATCATTTGTAAATATTCCTAAATCTTAGGATAGGATAGAATGAGTCTTCCTAGTATTAAATCCCACTCTTTGGGCATTTAGATCTCCATCTCACATACTTATCCCTTACTTCAGACAGAGCCTTTTTATCTGTAAAAGAAAGTTTGCATAGTACATTATTTACTGCAATAAAAAAACTAAACACCAAACATAGCCATACCAAAAATTTTATCTATTGAAGCATTGGAAGGCAATGTGCAATTAAATATAGTAAATTGTCTTTTCAAACGTTGTGGAATGTCATTCCGACCACCTCCAGGGTGGATCATTGCTGCTATGAGGTACACATCAACAATAGTAGTGAAGTCTCCAGGTTTATCCAGGCTATACATTCCTTGCATTTCCATCATCTGTCGCACAATCTCGTTAGTTATCTGAAATTTTATATAGTAATATTTTAGTAATACATCATTATCATATTTCTTCAATGTTACTATAAAATAGTATAGCTGAGATTAGAAGAAACCATTTAACTCTTGTCAACGAAGTCCATGTGACTGTGGGCAATCACCTTCGAGGAAATTTGACTTAAATATTGCCACTTATGAACTCCAAACCCAAAGTTAATCATGTCTGAGAAAAGTCCAGCATGCTTTCCACCACACGGATAAACCCAATTTCCAAGTAAATGTGTATAGGTGAGCGATGGAATATTTTGCTACAATGACAACAGTATTCAGAGTTACAAGTTTTACTACAGTTATGTTTCACACTCAACATTCAACACTGTGAAGTACTTTAAATCAGAATATGGGGTGATTTTACTCTTGAGCTTTTACTATATATATCACTGACTGTCTTGGTTTGGGGATTTATGTTTTTATCTTATTTCCTCTGTGGTCTCTAACACTGCTAATACTCCCTCATTATTGAAAACCTTTCCTCTTTTGGTTTCAGAAGTTCAGTTCTTTCCAGGCTCATCGCAGGACTCTGCATCACTTCCCAAGTCACTCATTCTCCAGTCATCTCTCACTATTCTCCATGGTTCCATCCTTGACCCTTTTCCCTTACTATTTCAAGGATACCATCTCACCCTATACCTTCAAGTATCTCAATTCTGTAAGTTTAGATTTGGATTCTCCATGCATGTATATTCAAATTCTTATTTGGGCAAATGGGTGACACACAATCACCTCATATATGTAACACTACTTCATTCAACAAACATTTAAATAATGCCCACTGTGTGTCCAATTTTGTTGAAGCATACATAAAGCATATATCCTAGTGCTGGGAGACATACATCTGTCTGGATATACAGGTGTATGTAAAACATGGTATATTGTAAGTCTTCTAAAGAAAGAAGTGAAATAGGAGGTGCTGAAGGATACAATTGAACATAGAGAGCAGGGGAGACTTCACCTCCCATGATATTTAAGCAAGGACTTGAAAGAGATAAGAAAATAAACCATTTATATATGTAGGGAAAGAACATTCCAGACAGAGAAAACAGCAAATGCAGAGTCATTGAGTGAATATTATACCCAGTATGTAGAAGGTTTAGTAAGTGTGGTTAGCAGAGTCATGGGAAGATGAGATCAAACAGGATAGGGCCTTTGGGTGACCGTGAGGATATTGGCATTTATATTTTACAAGTCTTATGGGAGGGTTGAAAGCAGAGAAGTGTGTCTGCTTCATATTTTAATTGGCTGCTGACTTGATAGTAGAGTGAGAAGGGAATTGGAGACAATGAAGACATGCTTGTGATGATCATAAAGAAAGTGCCTTGCACCAGATATTAGCAAGGATAAGTAGTGCTCAAATCTTGGTTACAGTTTGATAACAGTCAACATGATTTCTTGGTAGATTAAATGTGAAGTTGCTATTTCTTGAATTGGAAAATACAACTTGAGAGGCAGGTTTAGGGAGTAACAGGAATTTGACTTTGGCCATGTTAAGTTTGGATTCTAATTAGACATCCTTGATTGGATAAGTGGGACTGGAATTCAGGAGGCCTTTGGCTTATAGGTGATATCCATATATGCTTCTGCTCTCATCACTTTCCTGAAACTACTGGAAGGCCTATTAATCTCCATGCCTTGCTGAATGGGAGAGGAAAAAGAAAAGAAATAGAAGCCTTCCCTGAGAGGTTATAACTTCATAGTCACTCTTGCATGGATTTGCACTCTAGGTATAGATCACCTAAGTGGCCAGAGAATTTCAAATCTTAATGTAGCTTTGAGATGATCTTGCTGTATAAGCCCTTAATGATTTGGCAGAAGAAAACTCAAAACCTGTCTGGATGAGGGCACATGCATCTGAGGCTTCAAGAAACAGCTACACATAATTTTTCAAGGGTGATGATTTAACAAATTGACAAAGATACATGCAGAAAAAAGACAGTTTGAACATAAACAAGAATTATTAAAACCAAAGCAAGAAGAAACAGACCCACATAGACTTCAGATGCTGGAATTAAAGACACAAGACTTTAAGGCAACTATGCTAAACATGTTTAAATAAATAGACAATAAGTTTGAATATATACTCAAGGAATAGAATAAAAATGGCAACATATTTGAAAGGAAAAAAAATACTAACTGAAATTAAACTCAATGGATAAGTCTGACAGTCAATTAAACAAAACAGAGAAGACAATCAGTCAGATAGAAGACCAAGAGGGGAAATTATCTAGAAAGTAAGAGAGAGAGGAAAGGCTTGAAAGTACAAAGAGAAGTACAGAAATATAGAAGGCATAGAAGAAAGTCTAACATACATTTAGAGTCTGAGCAGAAGCAATATTTAAAGAGATTGGACTGGAAATTTTCTAGAACCAATGAAAACACCAAACCAATAGATTCATGAGATGCAAGAAAATAAATATAAAAAAATCTACAACAAGGAACAAAATTTTTAAAAAGACAAAAGAAACTGTAAGAAAGTAAGACAATAAGAAAGTCTTAAAACTGAAAAAGAAGAATGACTTTAGAGGTGCAATATGAGGTAGAGGTGCAATATGCAATATGAGGTGCAATATGGCTTACTCTTCAATAGCAACAAGGAAAACCAAAGACAGGAAATACATTCAAATACATGAAAGAAAACCACTGTCCACCTAGATTTTTACATTCAACAACAATGTCTTACAAAAAAGATGATGAAATAAAAATACATTTACAGACAAAACTAAGAGTTTGTCTTTAAAAGACTTTCTCAAAAGAGTTCCAAAAGCAGAAAGAATACCAAATGGAAGGTCTGAGAAGCAAGAAAGAATAAAGAGCAAAGAAAGTGGTAAACATGGATAATACACATGTTTTTTGTGGATAAATCACAAAATGTGAATACATAAGACAATGAAAACAAAGTCTCATTCTTTTTTAAAAGAGAGATATATACTTAAAAAACAAGTCAACAATAAAATTCTCAGTCAGGAGAAAAATCAACGAAATTAAAATATTCAAAGGTCATTGGATATATAAGAGGGGAGCAAAGAATTTGGTGATTTTTATTTTTATTTTCTATGGATGCAGAATACACTGTCTAGGGTAAGTACTAGAATACAGAAATTGAGTACAGTATATAGATAGTAACAAATACAAGGGAAAAATCAATTTCCTCAAAAGAATATGAAGAAAGCTACCATACATTTATGCTTAGCTGACAGTAGGAAATGGAGGTGTCAGAGGGATGAGTAAAAGAAGAAGGGATGAAAAAGTCATCTGACAGAGCAGGAGATGGAATGGAAATGCAGCACAGGAAGAGACAGGACAAAGAACACCAATGTATCCTAGGCTTCAAGGTGAGACAGGCAATGTATCTGCAGGGCAGCATTAAGAACTCAGTGGAGGTTCATGATCATGATTTTAAAGTGAAACCAGGATTGTTTGATTTTCCGCAGTCAAGTCCATATGCATAGGTGTAGGTGAGTGAGAGCAGGGAGAGAGGTTTAACAAGGATTTAACACAGTTAAGGCTTTCATGATGAGTAGAGGGCATGTGCCAAAGTGATTATCTTGATGGATCATGACATTTTACCTGGTTAAAGAACAAAGTGAGGAAATGGGGTATAATTTAACAACAGGTAAGAACAATGAATGGTTCCTCTATCTGGAATCTGGCTAGCAGAGAGAATGAGCTACAGAGTGGACATGGTGATCAGAGAAACTGAAATAATGAAGGGGTCACAGTTATTGATAATGACAAAGTGTAGAGTACAACTGCATGAATGAGTAAGTCCAACAGATTGTAGGACACCTTCAGTGGAGGAGACATGGTCAAGGAACTAAGAGGCCCAGATCAAGTATGTAGATACAGGCATCACCGAGATCAGGACAAGCAGGTCCGGTTGATAATTTGCAGGATCCAAGGTAAAATGAAAATGCAAGGCATTGGAGAGCATTAAGAATTTCTAGATGGTGACAGCAAAGCACTAAAGCATGTGCAGGGCTTTAAATGTGAGCTCTTGTGCAATGGCATAGTTCACATAGCCACAGTGACAGGGACAGTATTAGAGAGAGTAACAGTGCCTGGAACTGGAATTTTCAGGGAAAGACAAATTGTGATCTAAGGGGTCAAGAACATTGCAATAACAAGGGGAGTGTGAGATCAAACAGACAGGTTTTTAGGGAGCAGGTCAATAAGCAAGGAGGACATACTCCTCCCTTCCTGGCCCAGGGGTTCAAAATTTGAGAAGTCTGCAGGGAAAGCTACATTGTAGGCTTCCATCTGAGCAAGAGAGTGAAGGGAATGTTCAGAAAAGAAGCTGAATTTGTAGGGAATTTGGGCATGAACTCGGGTATACTGGAAAGGTTTCAGGAATGGGAAGAGGAGGAGGTAGGGTCAGAGTCGTGCAATGCAGAGCTGCTGGTGGAGTAGACTCAGGGCAAGCTCAGACCTGGGAATTCTGTCCTCCTAGTGGTGTCTTAGGTGAATCTAGAAAAATGGCAGATCAGGGTCAGTCCTGGCAGAATCCAGGGAGGTAGTATTGATGAAGCAGTGGATGGCCATGACAGGCAGTTGTTGGGGATGCAGAATTCTGGCAGCACCACTGAGGTCCTCTAATGGGGAATGACTCTGGGGTTGATAGATGTTCATAACTGGGACAGAGGGATGTGGCAGAGTTGTTTTTTGTTTTTTTTTTGTTTTTTTGTGGCACAGTTATTAAAGAAGTGTTTCCTAACAGGATCTCCTTAGGGAGATTATGTAGAGTAAGAGGTAAGAGAGAAAGGATAAAACCCCGGGGAGAGGAAAAGTGAATACTCAGGGAGAGCACTGTGGGGAGACCACATAGGGACTTCACAAAGAGAGAACTTTAGCTGTAACTGAGAAATCAAAGATGACCGAGAATTATTCCTAGACCGATTAAGGTGAAGGCTATTGACATGTTTATATATAACTAAAAATACAGATTACTTTCTTCTGCAGGAGATATTTTTGTCCTACCTGATCTCCCCATTCATTAATCACAGGCATATTAATATCATCAATAAATACAGTCATTTTTCTGCCTCCTGGTGGCCCATAGGTGCTTCCCATTCGCTTATCCACATAGCTTTCAATTGTTCTCTAGAGAAAAGGAAATGATTTATCTAATGCATTAGATTTTAGCATTATGAGCATATTATTCAAAGTTGAATATAATATACACATTTGCTTAATGTGTGCATATATAGTTATTATAATGTATACTGTGAACATTTTAAAAGTAAGTTATTGGAATAATCATTAATTTATATTAGAATAGATACACCCTAAGGGTCAGCTTCAGCTTCAGTATTAAAGACTTAAATATGCAATTTGGATTTGGGTTCAACCTCAGTGTTAGGAGCCTAGATAGCTGAATACCAACTGCAGTACCATTGCCTCTGAGATACAAATACATATGTATGCACATTTTATTGTAACCACCACTTATAATATTCAGTGCTAATTATTACAGCAAATGAGGAGTGTTACCTGAAACATCATTGGTTCTGTAGCAGATGAAAAGTTTAGACATTTGGATAATTGTATTTCAGGGTCAAATTTTTTCAAATAGGCTTTAATCATTACAGTTTTTGCAGTTCCCTGCTCCCCTGTAAGCAAAACAGCCTGCAATCATAGAATAACAATGTTGCAAGGTATTGTAGCATGTTTCCTTTTAAATACCTTATAGTTCTACTAGCCATTCTTTATTTCTCCAAACTCTCCAAATGCAGCTAATTGCTTTTTACAATTATATTTACATCAAAATAAATCCTAGTTTTATGAAAGACTAGTTTTACGCTATAGTGTAAAACATACACTATACAAGTGCTAGGGGAAAAAGGGAGATATTCACATTACCATAGGAAGATGGATAGATTTTAGAAGCAGACATCACTTTCCCTCTAGCTGGGAGTCAGCAGTTGGAGGGAATACTGAGTTGCAGTGTACCCTGGCATTTGGGGTTCATTTGCCAAACAATTTCACCTAACTGACATTACCCACAGCACTTTGAGCTGAAATTTAAATTTTCTTTTCTTTCCCTTCTCTATTTTTCTTTTTGGAATTTAATTTTTCTGTCTGTACTGTGTGAAAACGGGATGTTTCTTACATGATTTTCGATCATTTAAGAAACCACCAAACTTACTTTATTTTGCTTTGCAATGGTGTCTATCAAAAAATTTGTTCTAACATTGTCAACATTTGGAACCAAAATTGATGCATATTCTGGAATGCTGTCTGTTGGATAATAGTACGGCTGAAGCTTCTTATTCCAGTGTTCCCAATCACCTATGCAATAAGTAAAAATTGAACTTAATAAAACTGTGCTCTTGGAAAGTTATCTTAAAATACAAAAATGCAAGCGCTAGAATAATAATCAGAATCACATAAACATTTAAAACATTTTTGAGCACTATTTACAATAGCTAAGCTATGGAAACAACCCAAATGCCCAAAAATAGATGACTGGATCAAGAAAATGTGGTACATATACACCATGGAATATTACTCAGCAATCAAAAAAGATAAACACATGCAGTTTTCAGCAACATGGATGGAGCTAGAAGGGATCATGCTCAGTGAAATAAGTCAGAAAGAAAAAGAAAAATACTGGATGGTCTCACTCATAGCAGGAATCTAGAAAACTTAAATAAGGGACCAGGAAAAAGACTAATTAATACAAAGTAAAAATCAAAATCAACAAGCAACTATAAACCAGAGACACACTACGGGGAGGAGGGGAAGGAAGTGGAGAGGAAGGACTGGGGTCAAAATAAGGGGGGGTGCAATTGTATGGGGAATATGACCAAAATGATAATTCATACATTGTGCAAAAATGAAAAATGATGTAAGAATTATATAAAATAAAATATTAATTAAAAAATTAAAAATTAAAAAATAAAATAAAATAAAACATTTTCCTAAAGCATGTTAAAATATCTGCTTATCCATTGTATGCCACATTTGATCATTTAAATTTGTTTTTTCTATTTACAAGGTCAGGTTTTAAATTGCTAAGTCATCATCTAGAGCAATCTGGGGTGGAATCTGAAATGGAATGAGAATCAGCTAATGATAAAACAAATGATCTGACTAGTACCTGGTAAGAAAGCCACATCAACTGAGAGGATGGGAGAGACCTGGTGGTGCAGGGGTTAAGGACAGCACTATCAAGCTATTGCCAGCCACAGCAGCACCAGTTTGATTCCGATCCCGGCCAGCCAGAGGCTACCCACATGGTGCAGCAGACCTCTCCTGCCTCACCCACTGCTCCCCTCAGCAGTTATTTCAGTAGATCTGCCTGTTCTGCTCCCCACTCTGTCTCTGGTGAATCCTCCCCCCTCCCTGCACCTCTGGCCTACACCCCAGTTCTTGTATGCATAAATAAATAAATCTTTTTTTTAAAAAGGAAAGAATAATTAACTCCTGGTCATAGGATGTTTGTGCTGAAAAACAGGAGGAAAAGATCTGGGCCTAAAACTAGTGTAATATAGAGTGTTCAGACTCCTGATGTACAGAAACTACCAATGTGCTGATCCATGTAATTGTTATTATATGGTAATAATTGTTATTACCAATTTAAATTTATTTTAATTTCCAGTTTAGCATCTCTGGGATGCACCTTGGAACCTGTGATGTCTTACAGTCACCATAGGCTAGGCAGACTTACTCAGAGCTGTTCGGATTGCTGCCATTTAAGTTGAATTGTTGGCATGGTTGGGCCTGCATTGTTGAGTTTAACTGCCATTTTAGGTCTTCAAAAAGATTATACTATGATTTGGAATTGTCCTCAAAAAGTTACTGTGCACACAGAAATGCATGATAACAGAGCAGGGGAGCACACATTTGATAGTAGCAAAGCAAATAATCACTACTAGAATGTAACCTCAATTTCAGATTTCCTGGCAAAATAATTAAATTATATGGTAAGCACATGCTTCACTTTTAAGAAAATCATCAAACTGTTTTCCAAAATAGCTGTGCCAGTTGTTCAGAGACATATCAGAGCTCCAGTTGTTCCAATACTCATCAATATTTGGTTTCATTAATCTTTTTAGTGTTGGCCTGCTAAGGGCAGTGAGATCACATCCCATTATGCTTTTCATATGCATTTCCCCAATGAGCATTGATGCTGCTTATCTTTTCATGAGCTTTTATCATTACTCACATATCCTCTTTGGTGAAGCATCTATTTAAATTTATTACTTTTTTAAAGTTTGGGTTGGCTGTCTAGTTGCTATTAGTGAAATGTAGGCATTTTTATGCATTCTAGATAAAATCCTTTAATCAGATACATATTTTTCAAATATTTCCTCTCACATCATGGCTGGATTTCTTATTAACAATGACTTTTAAATAGCAAAAGTCTTCCATTTTGATGACATTCAAGTTAACAATTTTTTTCTTATATAGTTTGGTTTCTTGTTTTCTTTCTTTCTTTTTTAATGCTTCTGCTCTCGGGAAGGCAGCTTTTTTATAAGTTTTTAGTCCTAATTTATTGAGAGTTTCATCATGAGAGCCTGTTAAATATTGTCCCATATTTTTCTATATCTCTTTAGATGACTGTATGATTTGTTTGGTTTTAGTCTGTTAATATGGTAAATTATATTGTTTCTTAAATGTTAGCCCAAATTTCCATTCCTAAAATAAAAACCCATTTGAACTTAATACATTGTCCTTTCCATATACCTTTTTAAATGCCATTTGTTAAAATTTTAAGAAAGTTATATAAATGTTCCTAAGGAATACTGGCCTCTAGTTCTTATTTCTCTGCTTTTTTTCTAAAGATATATTTGAAATATGACATTATTAGTTTCAGATATACAACATAATGATTCCATATTTGTATATATTGCAAAATGATAACCACAACACACTTTTACGAAATATCCTAGTGAAAACTTGTAAGATTTACTTTTAGCAACTTTCAAATATGCAATATAGTATTATTAACTATAGTCACCATGCTGTACATAACATCCTGAAAACTATTTACTTTGTTTTCCATTAGTTTGTAATTGTGTTATTTTTACAAGTAAGTTTATTTATTTTCTTACATTATTATTTATTTTTGTGCAGTGCTTGATTTTTCCCCTCTAGTCCCTGTAGCTCTCATGAGTGCTATTTATTTTATAATTGGAGGTTTATAACCTTTGACCCCATTTAGCCATGTAGCTTATCTCCACTCACACCTGGTAGCCACCAGTCTGTTCTCAGTGTCTATGAGTTTGGGTGATTTTTGTTTGTTTTTTAGATTCCATACAAAGTGAGAGCACATGATTTTTTTTACATTATCTAACTAATTACACTTAGCATAATGCTCAAGTTCTATCCATGGTGTCACGATGGGACTGTTTCATTCTTTTTTTTTTTTTTTTTTTCCTTTAAGTATAAATTTTATTTATTTATTTTTTTTATATTAAATTTTATTTTTATATTCCCCCATACAATTGCAAACGCCCCATTCTGACCCCAATCCTTCCCCTCCCGCCCCCACCCCCCAAAAAGTGTCTCTGGTTCATAGTTTTTTGTTGATTTTGATTTTCACTTTCTTATATTCATTTTCCTGGTCCCTTATTTAAGTTTTCTAGATTCCTGCTATGAGTGAGACCATCCGGTATTTTCTTTTTCTTTTTTGGCTTATTTCGCTGAGCATGATCCCTTCCAGTGCCATCCATGTTGCTGCAAATTGCATGTGTTTATCTTTTTTGAATGCTGAGTAATATTCCATGGTATATATGTACCACATCTTCTTAATCCAGTCATTTATTTTTGGGCATTTGGGTTGTTTCCAAAGCTTAGCTATTGTAAACAGTGCTGCTATAAACATAGGAGTGCAGGTGCTCTTTGGAATTGATGTTTCTGTGTCTTTGGGTAAATACCTAGGAGTGGAATTGCTGGATCATATGGAAGCTCTATGTTTAGTAGGTCCAGAAATCTCCACACAGCTCTCCATAGTGGTTGGACCAGTTTGCACTCCCACCAACAGTGCACAAGAGTTCCTTTTTCTCCACATCCTCGCCAACATTTGTTGTTGCTAGTTTTTTTAATATGTGCCATTCTCACTGGTGTGAGATGGTATCTCAAGGTAGTTTTGATTTGCATTTCCCTGATTACAAGTGATGTTGAACATTTTTTCATATGTCTGCTGGCCATTTGCATTTCCTCTTCAGAGAAGTTTCTTTTTAGCTCTTCTGCCCATTTTTTGACTGGATTATTTTCTTTGTTGTTGCTGAGTCTCATCAGCTCTTTGCAGATTTTTGTGATCAGTCCTTTATCATTAGTGTTGGGTGCAAAAATGTTCTCCCAGTTGGTGGGGTTTCTCTTTGTTTTTGTTATTGTCTCTTTTGCTGTGCAGAAGCTCTTTAATTTGATGTAGTCCCAGCTGTTTATCTTTCTCTTCACTATCACTGCTTTGGGTGATGTGTCTGTAAAGATGTCTTTGATGTGCAAATCCCGTAGTGTTTCGCCTATATTTCCTTCTATGTATTTTATGGTTTCAGGTCTTATGTCTAGTTCTTTAATCCATTTTGAGTTGATTTTTGTGTATGGTGTGAGGTAGTGGTCAAGCTTCATTCTTTTGCATGTAGCGACCCAGTTTTCCCAGCACCATTTATTGAACAAACTTTCTTTGCTCCAATGCATAGTCTTTGCTCCTTTGTCAAAGATTAGTTGACCATAAATCTGTGGGTTTATTTCTGGATTTTCTATTCGATTCCATTGGTCTGTATGTCTGTTCTTGTTCCAATACCATGCGTTTGATGATTATGGCTTTGTAGTATAGTTTGAAGTCTGGGAGTGTGATGCCTCCATTTCCTTCTTTTTTTTTCAGTAGAGCTTTGGCTATCGGGGTTTTTGGTGATTCCATATGAATTTCATCAATAATTGTTCTATTTCTTTGAAGAATGCCATTGAGATTTTGATTGGAATAGCATTGAATCTGTATATTGCTTTGGTAGGATGGCCATTTTAATAATGTTTATTCTTCCATCCATGAGCAGGGGATATCTTTCATTTCTTTGTGTCTTCTTCTATTTCTTTTAACAGTGTTTTATAGTTTTCTTTGTATAGGTCCTTTACCTCTTTTGTTAGATTTATTCCAAATATTTGATTTTTTTTGTTTCGATAATAAAAGGGGGTGTTTGATTTCTTCTTCTTCAGATTTATTGTTTGTGTATAGGAAGGCTACTGACTTTTGCGTGTTGATTTGTATCCTGCCACTTTACTGAATTGATTGATGAGTTGAATTAGTTTTTCTGTGGAGATTTTGGGGTTCTCTATGTATATTATCATATCATCTGCAAATAGTGATAGTTTGACTTCTTCTTTTCCTATTTGGATTCCTGGATGTCTTTCTCTTGTCTTATTGCTCTGGCTAGGACTTCCAGTATTATATTGAAAAGCAGTGGTGAGAGTGGACATCCTTGTCTTGTTCCAGATCTTAATGGAATTGCTTTCAGCTTTTCACCATTGAGGATGATACTGGCTGTTGGCTTGTCATAGATGGCCTTTATGATGTTGAGGTATGTTCCTTGTATCCCAAGAATTTCAAGGGCTTTATCATGAATGGGTGTTGCACTTTGTCGAAAGCTTTCTCAGCATCTATTGATATCATATGGTTTTATATTTCTTTTTTGTTGATGTGTTGGATAACGCTGATTGATTTTCGGATGTTAAACCATCCTTGTGCCCCTGGAATGAATCCAACTTGGTCGTGGTGAATTATCTTATGGATACATTGTTGGATTCTGATAGCTAAAATTTTATTGAGGATTTTTGCATCAGTGTTCATTAGGGAGATTGGCCTATAGTTTTCCTTTTTTGTGTTGTCCTTATTCGGTTTTGGTATTAGTGTAATATTGGCTTCATAGAACGTGTTTGGTATTGTCCCTTCCTTCTCAATTTTTTGGAAGAGTTTGTGAAGGAAAGGCACTAATTCGTCTCTGAATGTTTGGTAGAATTCATTTGTAAATCCATCAGGTCCTGGCTTTTGTTTTGGGGAGGTTTTTGATTACCATTTCAATTTCGCTGCTTGTAATTGGTTGTTTAGTGTTCTATTTCTTCTTTATCTAGCTTGGGTGATTGTAGAGTTGTAGGAATTTGTCCATCTCCTCTAGATTGTTGAACTTGTTTCCATATAACTGTTCATAGTAGTTACTGATTATTCTTTTGATTTCTGCTGTGTCCGTTGTGATTTCTCCTCTTTCTTTATGATCCTGTGTATTTGTGCTCTCCCTTTTTTCTTTGTGAGCCTGGCTAGGGGTTTGTCTATTTTATTGATTTTTTCAAAGAACCAGCTCTTGGTTTCATTGATCTTTGGATTGTTTTTTTAGTTTCAATTTCATTTATTCTGCTTGGTTTTTATATATTTCTTTTCTTCTACTGGTTTTGGGTTTTTTTTGTTGTTCTTTTTCTAGATCTTTGAGCTTCGAGATTAGGTTGTTTCTTTGAGTTCTTTCTTGTTTCTTGATGTGAGCTTCTATTGCTATATATTTTCCTCTTTTTACTGCTTTTGCTGCATCCCATACATTTAGGATATTGGTGTCCTCCTTGTCATTCAATTCAAAGAATTTTTTAATTTCTTCTTTGATCTCCTCGTTAGTCCAGTGGTCTTCCAGTAGTGTGGCTTTTAATCTCCATGAGGTAGGATAGTTCCTTGCCTTCTTTTTATGATTTATTTCTAGTTTGATGCCTTCGTGGTCAGAAAAGATGGTTGGTATGATGATTTCAATCTTGGTGTATCTGTTGATGTTTGTCTTGTGCCCCAGTATGTGATCGATCCTGGAGAATGATCCGTGTGCGCTTGAGAAAAATGTGTACTCCGTTTTTTTTTGGGTTTAGTGTTCTATAGATGTCTGTTAAGCCCAAATGCTCTAGGTCCTTATTTAGAGCTTTAGTTTCCTTACTTATTTTTTGTCTTGTTGATCTATCCATTGTTGATAGTGGTGTGCTGAAGTCTCCCACTACATATGTGTTTTCTCTGATGTCTGTTTTCAGAGAGGACAACAGTTGTCTGATATATTTTGGTGCTCTTTCGTTTGGTGAGTATATGTTAATGAGTGTTATTTCTTCTTGAAGTATTGTCCCCTTAATCATAATGTAGTGACCATTGGGGTCTCTTTTTATTTTTTTGAGTTTGAAGTCTGTTTTATCTGATATAAGTATAGCTGTTCCTGCTTTCTTTTTTGGCCCATTTGCTTGTAGGATTGTTTTCCATCCTTTGACTTTGAGCCTATTTTTATCTTTTGTAGCTAAATGTGTTTCCTGGAGACAGCAAAAGGTTGGGTTTTGTTTCTTAATCCAGGCTGCAACTCTGTGTCTTTTTATTGAAGAGTTTAGTCCATTTACATTTAGAGTTAATATTGATATGTTAGCATCTGTATTTGCCATTATGTTTGTCTTTCCTTTGATTTTATTTATTCTTTTAATAACTTTTTTTTTTTTTTGGTCTTCTTTCGTTGTTATTCGTCCCTCTGAGGTTCTGGATTTAGGATTCCTTGTAGTATTTTTTGGAGTGGGGGTTTAGTCGCAATGAAATTCCGGAGTTTCTCTTTGTCTGGGAAGGTCCATATTCTTTCTTCATGGAGGAAAGAGAGCTTTGCGGGATAGAGTATTCTTGGTTGGCATCTGTTTTCTTGGAGTCTGTTGACTATGTCCCTCCACTCTCTCCTTGCCCGTAGTGTTTCTTCAGAGAAGTCTGATGTCAGCCTGATTGGTTTTCCTTTGAATGTTATCTGTTTCTTCCCTCTTGTCAGCTTCATTATTTTTTCCTTGTCCTGGATTCTTGGGAGCTTTACTATTATGTGTCTTGCTGTGTTTTTCCTTTCGTCGTGGAAGTTTGGTGTTCTTCTTGCTTCTTGTATATCAATTTTCAGCTCCTTCTTCGCATTTGGGAAGTTCTCTTCAATTATATCCATGAATATTTTCTCTGTTCCTACATCTCTCTCCTCTCCTTCTGGAATTCCTATAACTCTTATATTTCCTTTCCTCATGGAGTCAGATAGTTCCCGAAGTCTTTCTTCATTCTTTTTCCTTCTTACTTCTCTTTCCTTTTCTGTTTTGGTTCTTTTTATTTCTGTGTCTTCAAGATTACTTATTCGTTCTTCCATTTCATCTATTCTGCTTTCATTGCTTTTCCCAGAGTTCTTTAGTTCCTCCATTAATTCTTTGATCTCCTGCATTTCTCTTACTTCCCTCTTTAGGGACTCAATTTCCTTCTTCTGATCTATCACTTTTTTAATCATGGCAATTTTAAATTCTCTTTCTGGAAGGCTCAGAAGTTCTTCCAAGTTGCTGTCGTTGCAATCTGGGGAGTGGTTTTCTTTTTGTGGTGTGTTTCTTTCCTGAGGAGTTGTTAGGTTGCGTGTGGTTCTTCTACTCCCTACTGTCTGTTTTCTAATTTGTCGTATGCATTGGGACACTGTGTTGCTCGGACTGACTGACATCTTGGGTGAACTTCTCCGCTCCCCTCTGGCTCTTCCAGGAGCCATCTCTGTCTTCTGGGGGAGCTTTCTGCTGGTTTTAGGCAGTTTTTACTGAAGAAATGTCCCTGTTCTCAAATGGCGAAGCGGGATGCAGTCCCTGCGCCTCCGGTTTCAGGCACACTCTTCTGCGCACCCGGTCTGCCCCGGACGTGGGTGCCTACTCCCTCTGTGGGCTCAGACTGCTGGTCGGAAGGGGCCTGGCGTGGAATAACTTCCCGGCTGGCCACTGGGTCCTCCAGAAGCCTTCTGCCCTTTTCAAGCAGTCTTAAGAAATTTCCTGTTTTATGGGGTGTTAGTGACTTTTTTTCCTGGTCGCTAGGTGGCGCCAGAGATCTCTCCTATTGTCCTTGGGGGGCTGTTTTTCGCCTCCCCCCACCCCGTGGGACAGGGAACAGAGCGGGAATGGTAGGGAACACCTCAACAGCTTTGGGGTGCTGTGTCTGCCCTGCACCCCACAGTCGTGGAGAACCCACGCCCCGAATTTTCGTGCCCCGGGTCTCAGTTCAAAGCCCTCATTTCCAGGACGCGGGCTGTAGCCCAGTTCAGTGGCGCGGGAATGGCGCCTTTTGCACTGCTCCCGTGCCTGGACCCCTGGTTCCTGCTCACTCAGGGAGGGACCTTCACCTCAGTGAGGACCTCCGCGCGTCTCCCCGCGGTCGTCTCCCCGCAAGCCTAGGTCGCAGGCGCGGGGACCTGGGCAGCCGCGATCCAGGTCTGCACTTGCTTTTCAAGCACGCGCCGAGCGCACCGCTTTCCGCGCCAGCTTACCGGCAGCCCGGGCTGTGTGCGCGTCTCCCGGGGTCTTTGTTCTTCTCTATTGGCGCCCGGAGCCGTTCGCTCACCGCCGCGGCGGATCCTGCAGGGTTCGCCTCAGCTCCCGTTCATGGGGTGTGGTGGCTGCAATAGTTCCTTTCCACTCACAGTCCCACTTGCTGCGTCGTTTGTTCTTGTTGGCCGTTTTGGTTTGTTGTTTCCCTCCTCTCTGCCGGTCGGAGAGTGCCGCCTCTGTGGGCGGGGGAGGGGAGCAGGGTTCTGCGCTTCCCTCCCTTCTAGTCCTCTTTTATGGCCACTTTCTTCTTCGGGCAGTTTGCTGGCGTCACCCGTTTATCTTCCGTGTCCCGGTTCTCTCTGGGACCTGCCGCTTTTCCTCCCTATTAACTTTTTTTAATGGGAGATCTTACTCGCAGCGTCTCCTCACCGCCATGTTGCTCCGCCCTCTCTGTTTCATTCTTTTTTATTACTAAAATAATATTCCACTGTGTGTGTATGTGTGTGTGTGTGTGTATGTATACACACACTTTTTATTTAACTATTGATAGACACTTAGGTGGGCTTTACATCTTAACTATTTTAAATAATAATGTTGCAATGAATATGGGATAGGAGTGAATATATGTTTTTGAGTTACTATTTTCATTTTCTTCAGATAGGAGAGAAATTGCTGAATCATATGACAGTTCTGTTTTTAATTTTTTTTTTAGGAAGTTCCATACTGTTTTCCATAGTGGACCAATTTACAGTCCCACAAACAGTGTATAGGGGGTCCCTTTTCTCCACATTCTCACCAACACTTGTTATAGCTTGTCCTTTTGATAATAGCAATTCTAACTGGTGTGATATTTCATTGTGGTTTTGATTTGCATTATCCTGATGGCTAGTGATATTAATTGTCTTTTCATGTGCCTGTTGATCATCTGTTTATCATCTTTGGAAAAACATTTATTTAATTTCCTACCTATTTCTAATAGGATTGCATCAGTTAGTTAGTTTGTTTGTTTATGGGTTGTATGAGTTCTTCACATATTTTGGCTATTAAACCCTTATCAGATATGTGATTTGCAAATATTTTCTCCCATTCAGTAGGTTGCCTTTTTATTTTGTTGATAATTTGTACTGCTTTGCTGAAGCTTTATAGTTTGATGCAGAACCACTTTCTCTGGTTTCATATCAGGATAATGTTGATTTCATACGAGGGACTTGGAAAATGTTTCTTTCTTAAACATTTTCTTTATTTTGGAAGAGTTTATAATAGAATTGGTATTATTTCTTCCATAATAACTGGTAGAATTCATCAGTAAAGTGGGTCTAGAGCTTTCTTTGTAGGGAGGTTTTCAACTATACATTCAATTTCTTTAGTAGAGACAGAATTATTTATATTTATTTCTTCCTGATACTTTGATAGTTTGTATCTTTCAAGGAATATGTCTATTTAACCTACATTGCCAAATGTATTAAAGTTTTTTTCCAATATTCACTTCTTATTTTTTTTTTTTTAAAGATTTGTTTATTTATTTTTACAAACACTGGGTACATCAGAAGCGGGGGAGGGTGAGAGAATTCACAAGAGCCAGAGCAGACAGAAGGACCGAAGTACACTGCTGAGGGGAGCAGCGGGCGGCAGGAGAGGTCTGCGCGCCATGTGGGACCCTCCTCCAGAGGCCGGGGAGCAGCCGGGGATCGAACTGGCGCTGCAGAGGCTGCGGGCAGCTTCGCAACCCAGCGCTCAACCACTGCGCCACCAGGGAGGCCCTTCACTTCTTATTTTTAATGCCCTTGAACCTAGTACCTATTATCCAGAGCTTAACTCAAAATTCTTGAAAGCCCCAGAGAATAAAAAGCATGTTTCCCAAGATATTGTTTACCTCTGATTCTTGGAAGCCCCAGAGAAGAAAAGAGATGCCCCCTTTTTTTCTTGACAGAAGTAATTTAAGTTTTCTCTTTATTTTCCTTATATTTCTAATAAGAGATCTATCAACTTAATCGATCTATTCTAAGAAACATCTTTTGGTGTGTTCTGATTAAAGATGGTCAGCTGAAAAATTTCATTTACCTGAGTCTTTTTATAAAGGCCCTTTACAACACAAACTTTCACTTAATCACTTAATCCCCATATTCAGTATAATACTTCCACCCCTAAATGTTCCTCATGTCCCCCAACCATGTGTTAGATTCTCAAAAAAAAACATTCTTTAGTCTTTTCCACTGAGAGGCAGTATAGCTGTCTAGTAGCATGGTTTTGGAGTGTAGTACAGGCAATTTGTTTCTGAAGACGATTTGCAACCCTCTGGTTTTAGCTCTACCTTCAGCCCAATTTCCCATCCTGAGCCCTTTGAAGTTTCTGCAATAATCTTTACATTGATCCTCATCTCTTCCCACTGTCAGTTTAGCCCAGTGGGTTAAACTGTGTGTGCTAACCCAATTGCCAATTACCTTTCTTGCTTTCAAAATGTTACTGTTGCCTACTTTTCTGTTCTACTACCCTTTTGAGTTTACCCATTGAAACAAACAAAAAAGTACCTTTGATGTTTTGGGGTTTTAAGAAGAATCAGAGGTGAACACTATTTTGGGAAGCATGCTTTTTCTTCTCTGGGGCTTTTAAGAATTTTGAGATAAGCTCTGGGTGATAGGCACTAAGCTCAAGGGCATTTATTTTAGGGAGAGATAAGTAGGGCCCTGTCACACAAAGTAGGCTGGGGGCTGAGCCATAGCACAGGGCTTTGTCCAGTCTGCTACTTATAAGTAGGACCCAATCTGCTTGGCTCATTCTCTATTTATTCTGACATTTCCAAGACGGAAGTTGCAGGACTGCTCTGTTATGTGCATTATTATGCTTTGCATCATGAAGAATCTGTGTTCTCTGCACTGCTACTGTCCTCTTCAAGTAATATAAAGTAGACGATGTAAGAGGTATCATTAATTTATTTATACCAGATTTCACTTAGGGAATTCCAAAAGGAGAAGCTAGGAGTGTCTCTAAACAGTTCCTGGGGCAGCCAGTGTACAGAATTCTATCATTTCCCTTATAGGTCCTTTTGAAAATGGTATTAACAATTACATTGTCATTGGCTTACTATTTTCCCACAAAAAGAGTTTATGTAAATTTGTATTTTTCCAATTTTAAAAAATGTCATTTCGCTATAAGTATATCTCAGTGCACTTACCATAATCAGTAACATAAAACTCATACATGGTTTGATTTGTGTCTTTGGGTATTTCTGGTAAGTCTAAACGGCTTTTGTGGTTTCGTAAAAAGACTTCAAGCTTCTCTCTGCTGTCCAATTCCAGAAGTGCTCCTAAACTCCACATCAGGCCAAACACAAATAACTTATGTAGATGTTCAACACATGAAACACCCCCTTCTTCTTTGGAGGGAATCAATCCTTCCAGAAGAGTGAGAGACTGAAAATGTGTAAAATAGAATAAATTTTTATATTTAAATTTTTAATAAAATTATTAATAATAAACATAAAAGGAGGAAGTAAAGACAGAAGAAAACAAATATATCTCCAGATTTTGCTTGAGCATTGTCCTATAGCCAACGGTACTTAGAAGAAAAACTATCCATTATTTAAACAGGTTGCCATGGTTAAGCAGAACAGATTCCAATTGAGAATCTGGAGGTGTGGTTTCTACTCCACGTTCATGCCACTAATCTCTCTGAGTCTCAGTTTCCTAACCTAAAAAAAAAAAAGAAAAAAGGCCTAGACTAGATGTTTGCAAAGGCTATTTCTGAATCTAAATTTAGTTTGGCTGGGGCCTCCTTGGTGACTCAGGGGTTAAACTCTCAGTGCTACTACCAAGCTATTGCCAGGCACTGCTGCATGAGTTCGATCCCCGGCCAGGGAGCTAACCCAGATGGTGCAGCAGACCTCTCCTGTCTCCCCTGGTACTCCCCTCAGTAGTGTATTTCAGTAGATCTGCCTGTTCTGTTCCCCACTTTCTCTGGTGAATCCTCTCACCCCCCACACCTCTGGCCTGTACCCCAGTTCTTGCATACATACATAAATAAAAATGAATCTTTTTAAAAAGTAAATAAATTTAGTTTGGCTATTCAGACATTTGTAAGGGTCAGCAAATTGTGGCCTTAGAAGTCAATCACTTATTTAGCAAAAAAAGTTTTGCTGAATCACAGTCATATTCATTCATATATACATTGTGTGTGGCTGCTTTTGTGAATCAACAGCAGCATTGAGTGGGTGAGACAGAGAATTGTCCAAAGTCTAAAATATTTATTCTCTGGCTCTTTAAGAACAAATGTGTCAACTCCCCGTTAATCATTAGAAAGAAATTTACACTACAGTACAATAACCTCAGTCTTTCAAAACAATATCATTTCAAAATAAGATTTTACTTATATTATGCATATTAAAGCAACTGCTAACTAATTGATTTGTGTTCCGAGTATTTCTAAAGTACACACCGTTCACTGACTAGTTCCTCTTACACTAGCATGGATAATCAGAGATCACCTACACACTAGAATTAAATAGTTGTTAGAAATCTGTGATTTTAGGGCCTCCCTGGTGGCACAGCGGGTTGAGCGCTGTGCTGTGAAACTGTCTGCAGCCTCTTCAGTGCGGGTTCAATTCCCGGCTGGCCAGGGAGAAACCCACATGGCGCGGCAGACCTCTCCTGCCTCGCCCGCTGTTCCCCGCAGCAGTGTCTTTGGTCTATCTGCCTGTTCTGCTTCCTACTCTGTCTCTGGTTAATTCTCTCACCCTTCTGTACCTCTGACTGTACCCCAGTTCCTGTATAAATAAATAAATCTTTTTAAAAAAAAAGAAATCTGTGATTTTTTGGGTATATTTCATGAGGCCAACATTACCCTGCTATCAAAAGCTGACAAAGATATCACAAAAAAAGGAATCTACAGACCAAAATCCCTGATGAACATGGATGCAAAACCCTCCATAAGATCTTAGCAAACAAAATTAAACAATACATTAAAAGATCATACATATGACCAAGTGGTATTTATTCCAGTGATATAGAGATTGTTTAACATATAAAATCAAATAGCATTATTCACCAAATCAACAAAAGGAAAGATAAAAAGTACATGATCAATCATAGATACAGAGAAAGAATTTGCCATTAGAAGGTTAAAAAGGTATTTGACAAGATTCAATATTCATTTATGTTTAAAATGACAGTAAGGGCCTCCCCGGTGGCGCAGCGGTTGAGCGCTGGGTTGCGAGGCTGCCCGCTGCCTCTGCGGCGCCGGTTCGATTCCCGGCTGCTCCCCGGCCACCGGAGGAGGGTCCCACATGGCACGCAGACCTCTCCTGCCGCCCGCTGCTCCCTCAGCAGTGTACCTCGGTCCTTCTGCCTGCTCTGCTCCCCGCTCTGGCTCTGGTGAATTCTCTCACCCTCCCGCGCTTCTGACTGTACCCAGTGCATGTACAAACAAAACAAACGAACAAACAAATAAATAAATAAATAAAACATGCCTCTATAAAAGAAAAAAAAAATAAAAAAAAAATAAATAAAATAAAATGACAGTAAAATGGGAATAAAAGAAAAATACCTCAACATAATAAATATTATATATGACAAACCCACAATTAACACCATACTCTATTGTGAAAAACTGAAAGCTTTCCCTGTAATATCAAGTATAAGACAAGGATGCCCACTTGTTCATTGCTGTTATCTAACATGATATTGGAAGTCCTAGCTAGAACAATAAGGCAAGATAAAGAAATAAGAGGAATCCAAATGGGCAAAGAAGTAAAACTATTACTATTTGCAGATGGTATGAAAATATACATAGAAAACCCTAAAGACTCCACTAAAAAGCTATTAGAAACAATAAATCAGTACAGTAAATTAGCAAACTACAAAGTCAATATACAAGTCTGTCACATTCCTATACACAATGAACTAAAAGAAAAAGAAATCAATAAAATAATCCCATTTACAATTGTATTAAATATTTAAGTACAATATACACAATGGAATATTACTCAGCAATCAAAAAGATAAACTAATGTCATTTGCAGCAACATGGATAGAGCTGGAAGGGATCATGCTCAGCGAAATAAGCCAGAAAGAAAAAGAAAAATACCGGATGGTCTCACTCATAGCAGGAATCTAGAAAACCTAAATAAGGGACCAGGAAAAAGAATAACTATAAGAAAGAAAAAATCAAAATCAACAAACAACTATAAACCAGAGACACACTATGGGGGTGGGGGGGGGAAAGGAGGAATTGGGGTCAAAATAAGGAGGATGCAATTGTATGGAGAATATAAAGATAATAAATAAATAAATAAATATTTAAGTACCTAAGGATAAACTGAGAAAAGGAGGTGAAAGACTTATACAACAAACTATAAGATATTGCTAAAAGAAATAAAAGACAACACAAGGAATTGAAAGATATCCCAGACTTATAGATTGGAAGAAATAAGATTGTTATAATGGCTATCTTACCCAAAGTAATAGACAAATTTAATGTAATTCCTATCAAACTTGCTTTCTTCAAGGAAACAGTGCAAACATTACTGAAATTTTGTATGGAACCACAAAAGACCCTGAATAGCCAAAGCAAACCTAACAAAAAAAAAAAAAGAAAAACTGGTTTTGCACTCCCAGGTTTTAAAGTATACTATAAAGCAATATATATTGTAAAGTAATCAAAATAGTATGGCACTGTAATAAAAAGTCAAATAGATCAATGAAATAGAATTGAAAGCCCAGAAATAAACCCACACTTATATGGACAGATAATTTATGCAAAAGAGCCTGTAGAATGGAAAGTCTATTTAACAAATGGTATTGGAAATACTGGACAGCCACAGGCAAAGGAATGAGACTACACCACTATTTCATGTAATACACAAAAATTAATTCAAAATGGTTCAAAGCCTTTGATAAAAGACCTGAAACCATAAAATACATAGAAGAAAAATATAGCAGAATACTCTACAATATTGGCTTCAGGAATGTCCCTGGGGACTCAACTACAGTGACATTAAAAATAAATGTAATTTAAAATTTTTGCAAGTGAAAGAAATTATCATTAAAACAAACAAAAAAAAAACCACTGTACCAAATGGAAGAAAATTTCTGTACATTTTACATCCCACAAAAGGTTAATATCCAAAATCTACAAAAAAACTCAATAAGAAAACAAATACCCTAATCAAAAAAAAAAAATGGGCAAAAGACTGAAATGGATATTTCTCCAAAGAAGACATCCAGATGGCTAACAGGAACATGAAAAAAGTCTCATTGTCTTTTATAGTGAGGAAAAGGCAAATCAAAACTACAATGAGATATCACCTTACACCTGTGAGAAGACCCGAAACAAGTGTTGGTAAGGGTATGGGGGGGGGGACGGGGAGAAATCCTCATACAGTGTCAGTGTGAATAAACACTAGTCCATTCTCCAGGGAAAGAATATGGAGGTTTCTCAAGTCATTAAAAATAAATCTGTTGTACATTTGTAGAGGTGTAAAGTCTTACTCCTGTAACAGGGCAGAAACAGGGCAGAAATCAATGTTACTCCAATAAACATAATTTCAAAATGAAAAAAATGTAAAATAAAAAAATCTGACGATTTCTGTTCCAAAAGCTAATAAGGAAAACTAAGTGTAGGGGGAAATGCTATAAACTACTCAGAATTGTTTAAAGTTTTCCTCTATCTGATATGTGCTAAATTTGCATAGCCAAAATTGCCACCTAAGTTTTCCTGATTGCCCCAAGCTCCTTTTTGTATTCTTCTATAAAACTGCCAGTTTTATTTATCTTGTCTACTCTCATAATTGAAGACACTCTGGGAAGGTTACAAAACTTGATGATGGGAAACATAGTTCATTTCTCCTCCCCTGACAATGGGAAGTGAAAATATTAAAGAAATGTCATTAAGAGCATTAATGAGATCTTTAAGAGGAATCAGACTTGTCAGCACCTTCAAAGCCACATCACAAAAGGATTTCTATAGACTATATGACTTTTCTATTTCAGATGCCTCTAAACTGCAACTGAGTGGGAAAAGGATCTCAAAATCTACAAAGTGACTATCCAGAAACAAACTTACTTGTACAATATAGTTGCACTCTAAGAGCTGCATTTTTGGATGGAGGTTTAGCTTCATATATGTATGCACATCTTCAAACACTTTATCAAACAGATTTAGGAATACAGTAGCTTCCTGTGCAGTGCGCTTCTTCAACCAGGCCTGCAGCAAAAAGACAGGTGTCCTGTTTATTAAGAAAGTGAAGCATGGAAAGACAGCATGCGTGTGAGGGTCTCTCCTCCCACCTGTAATATGGGCCTCCAGGAGAGAGCAGAGCTGCTGATATAGACCATGCCCATCCTAGAGACCGTGGCGGGCGAGGCGTTCTCAATGTTGTGCACTTCAAACAAGAGCTTGCAAGTAGGAGCCATGGGGATGCGATCGCCATTCGCTAATGTGAGGGTTTTATTATCGTCCAACACAGAATTTAAGTTCTCGATCCAAATGGCATCTACAGGGCCATCCAAAATGAGGAAAATGTTTTCACCTGCAAATAATTAAAACAGAAAATTGAATAGGTCATTGTGTCATTAATAAACCGGCAAAGAAAATGATCACAAAGGGGAGTGCATGTACCTTTTTTAGCTTTTAATGTTTTTCTCCACAGAGTAGAAAAAATCCCATCTGTCCAGTCATTGGTAGCAGTGTCCAGTCGGCCAAACATCTGCGGGGCAGTGATAGCTTTGGGATTCATTCGCATTTCTCTGTGAGGCCTCCCGCATTCTGTTAATGCCTTCATCAGGATTGTGATAACGGTTGTCTTCCCAGAACCGCTGGGCCCAAGAGTCATCAGCCCGTGGCGCACCAGAGAGGTCTCGTAGAGCTGCAGAACAAGAGAATTAGCTGGAAGATGTGGCTGAAGGCACTCTCTCCGACATTCATAGAAACAATGCACTGAAATTTAAAAGGCTTTCAATAAGCTCTTCCTAAAGTAACTAATTCATTATTTAAAATATTTTTTAAAGAGCAAAATAAAATTTTATTTGTTTTAGTAAGTATGGAGAGCAAATTAGCACCATGTCATAAAATTATAGCTGGTAAGGTAATGACAGTGTGGCACTTGAATCACATTTTGGAAATCATTCAATTTTTGCTTTACAAACTGCTATTCTTTTTTTAATATTTTATTTTATATAATTCATACATCATTTTTCATTTTTGCACAATGTATGCTTTTAATTTTGGTTATATTCCCCATACAATTGCACCCCCCTTATTTTGACCTTGAGTCTAAACAAACTGCTATTCTTGAGATGTTGATTTGCTGAGACTTGACAAGCAGCTTTCCCAAGCAGGTACCTCTCGGCATCCAATGTGATGGCACTGCCCCCTCGTGTCAGAAAGCAGCAGCACACACCATCACATGAGGCTGAGCTACATTTGCCCTAAAAGTAGATACAGCTTGAGATGAGGATTCTGTACACTGAGTCACTTGTACTACTTCCCCCCAAAACTGATGAAGAAGCTTTGGGGGCAATGGGACAGGAATGGGGGACGTCAAGCGAGGTGTGATTGAGGACAAAATCTATAGAAGGCAGATTGATGTGGCAAGGGACATCGCACTTCAATGTTTGTTCCACACAGAACCAAAGAGACTGAAATTACCTACTTTATTGCCCATCAGTACATAACAAAGGAGAGACTGGTTGGAAGATGTGTGGGAAATAAGCTCCCAAGCATGGCACTGCCTGCTTTTTGTACTGGACAACAAAGTGGCTGCACCTTTCTAGGGTGGACTGAATGTCTAGTAGCAGCTAAAGCATAAGTATGCAAAAGCCAGGGAAGGAGCGTATCTATATATAAAATTCCCTAATAGAAATAAGAAGTCAAAGTTCTTATAACTTCTGAGAGATAAAATTTGAGTCACTGCCTAAGATAGAAATGTTTACTACTGCAACCCATAGTGGGAAAGTAACAGAAACATTGGCTGTGACAGTATGTTCAAAAGTAGCGAGACAGCCTTTGAGATGGCGAGGATCTTAGTCCTCAGTGTACTGTTTGTATGTCATATGTAAAATGATGTTTTCCTAGAAATTAAAAAAAATTAAGATGGTTTCTCACACATGGGCAAAGAAAAATACTTAAACTTTCTCCCATAGATTTCCTTGTAAGATTTGGATGTATTTGATACACGGAAGATACATATACTTGCATGTCCTATAATCTGGCAAGAACATAAGTTAAAGTAAGAATTGTTATTCTTCAAATACAGCTTCTAACTCTCTGCAATTTCAGCTCAAATTCAAAGAGCTCTAATCCTGCAACTCTGCTCCAGTTTGTTAATTCGCTTATAAAGTAGGCAGGTGGATGTCACAAGGAGGAAATGTGATGGACAGAAAGACACCTAAAGATAAAGTTTCAGTGCAGGTGTGAACATGTCCAATCCCAGATTCCTTGGGCTGGTGCCAGGAAAGCACCATGAAGGCACCAGGTGCAGGCAATACCTCAGACTGGCACAGTGCCCAGCCCAGCTGTCCCATCCCCTCCCAGTCATCTTGAGCTTCTGGGTCTGCCTTGCCTTCTCAGCAGCTATAAGTAACCATAATTATGGCTTGTTCACCTTGAGGCAGGGAATCTACACCATTCCTCTGGGACCTGCATTCACATCCCCACCCCCAGGGCTCTTCTTGCAATGATGATGATTTTGATTTAGTTTCAACATTTCATCAAGTCAGACGAGTATTGTGAGTTCTATTCAAATGGAGACCTTTAACAGCACACATTGGTCATTATACTGAGAACAGATTAAAATGTCTTTACCTGCACAAGTTTGAGATTCCAAGGTGGATGGTTAATCAACCCTTCTAGATTAACCTGCTTCTCCACTGCATTTTGCAATTCCACATAAGTACTACTATCCAGCTGTAATCCTGGAAACAGGTCATTGATTAAGCTGAGGAACAGAGGTTCATCTTCATCAACCTAAGATATCATAGGATAATTTATTCATTCAGTCAACAAATGTTTACTGTCTGGCAAGGAAGCACATATAACTTCACGCTCAAATGATCCTCACTTCTCTCCTAACCAGACTCACATTCTCTAGTCCTTTCTCCTGAAACCACCACATTACCTATAATATTGCATCCCAAGATCCTTGACATTCACAATTGTCTTCCACAATTTAGCCTCAGTCTTCTGCTCTAAGGTTTGATCACATTACCTTATCATAAGAAGGTTCTGCTTCTCACAGACAGCTATGTCCACTGACCTTGAAAACATGCAACATATAATCCCAATCCCATGAGAAAAGAACATTAATATTTTACTTATATAAGGAAATTAACATAATCCTGCAAGACTGGCTCATCCAACATTGGTTGAAAATTCTAAAACTTCAGGGTCTTGCTCTGCCTTATGAACAGCAGGCTGCCAACCACTGACTCACTCTGATTTCACCTTATTTGCTGGGGCTTTTCTGATCCTTTCTGGAATTCTTGTCTAGAAATTTCAAGAACACCATTAATTAAGGGAGGTGATAAAGTGTTCTGAAAAGAGCAGAGGATTTGGCATTAGAAAGTCTTGGGGATCTTTGTTCTAACTTCTCACTAACTATGATTGTGTGAATCCTCCAAACTCAGTTAGTTCCCTCATACAAAAAACATGGCCACAGGCACACCTAACCATCTAGAGCCCACAGAGCTGCTACGAGGCCGGAACAAGACAATACCCCTGTGAAGGGTAAATGGAGTCATCAGGCTCTTTTCCACCTCCCTATAGCTAGCCTCTACAGATGCTACCCATGGCCTGCACAAAAAGTGCTTGGGAGCGTGAGCATAGAGCATGCGCACCTGTAATTACAGACACTGGGCCCAAAGAGCACAGGATTGCACACACGTAAATGCTCACACCTGTGCCTAGAGGAGAAGGATAAAGGCGGTGGGGACAGCACAGTGAAGGGGACCACTCAGCAGTGTGACTTCAGAATGCCAGAGAGAACGCCAGGGAGCAAGGGTGGCTATTATCATGGGTCTGGGGTCTCGTTTGCCTACCAGCCCCCACCCTACCTGTCTCCTTGAATGCCACCCTCCCTGTCTGGTGTGTCTGTGTACCTGTTCCCTGATGCACCATTAAAAGGCCTGTATCCACCAAGGGCTCCTGACTCTATCCATCCGCCTGAATCAATAGTAAACCCCCCACCCTGTGCATGCTTGTACCAGACCTTGTAAAGGCTTTTGTATTGGTATGGAAATAAGCAGATATTGATTGTTAGTTTTTGTAACTAGAATGTGAGCATCGTAAGAAACATTTCTTCCTAAACTTTGTATTTCTGGGGCATGGACATAATATGGAGCACAAACCTACCTATCAGCTAGTTCAGAAGAACCCAGATATACTTATGATAAAGCATGGAAGTAGTGAAATAACTGTTGCAATTTCCACAGCAAAATTTTAATGCATTTTTGGAAATTAGAAAAGATGCTGCTGTTTTAGGAGAGACATAGTCATGAATTAGTCATCCTGAGAAAGAAAAAGGTTCGCCTGGTTCCCTATGAATCCAGATTTTCATGTTTAGAATCTGTGCTACATTATGAAAAAACGGTAGCTGGTCAGACTGATATTTGGGGGCTGAAGCCCCCGGGAGCTGTTTTGTGGCACACAACTGCTAAGAGGATGCATTTCCACAATCTGCTGGTCATTCAAGGCCATGAGGTATATTCCCCCATTTGGAAGCACAGTGGTTGCTTTGCATGCCCACTGTCCCTGCAATTATTAATGCTCACAGCTCAACATGAGCCAATCCCCATTTGTCATCTGAGTAGAAAGAAACCAGGTCAAATCTTGGAAGAGAAGTGAATTCAGAGATGAAAGATACCAATTTAGAAAGGTTCATATCTCTTAGTCCTCGCATGACAGTGCTTAATTCACTATCTTCAGGTCTGGCTCTTTTTTGAGATCCAAGTGTTCTCAACACGGATAGAATATTTCTCAACCCAAAGTCATAATGAACCTAAGATAGGGAAAAAGGGAAAAATTATTTGATTTTAATTTTCAAATGTAGACTCACTGCAAACGTAAAGGTAAATATCTTGGTACTAAGACTCTGTAGGGGTTTTCTTGCAATTTTTTTTTGAGTTTTTTAACATCTACGATAAAATTTATATACAGTGAAATGCAGATGTCTTAAATGTATAATGGTTAAGTTTTGACAGATGCAAGCTACTATGTAACCCTATATATATATTTGTACCTTCGAGTTTTGGAGGTGATTAAGCTGTAAAGTTTTATGAGTTCAATTCTCCTGCCCTTCCTTTGACTGACAATGACCAAGCTGTATGATACAGTGTTCACACTTTAAATATCTTTTGAGAATAATACTATCTACTACAGTCTGAGCAGCAAACATGTAAAATGCATAACCAACAGGTTACATACTATGTGTTTTCCTTTAACATTCTTGAAATAACAAAATGATAGAGATGGAGAAAAATTAGAGGCTGCAAGAGATTTGGAATTGGGAGAGAGGAGACTGTGACTCTAACGGGGTAGTGTGAGGGAACCTTGTGGTAATAGTACAATTTTATATCTTGATGATGGTTATAAGCACCTACACATGAGCATAACAGCCTAGAACTACACACACACACACACACACACACACACACACGCATTCTATAAAGTTTGTTAACTATTTCTTTTGGGTGTCAATTATTATTACTATTATTATGTACTCAATTCAACCCTCTGGTTTTGTTATCATACTATAGTTATAAAATGTTAACATGTCAAGAAGCAAGGTCAAGAGGACAGAGGACCTCCCAGTGCATTTCTTTGCAACTTCCTGTGAATCTATAATTACTTCAAAATAAAAAGATTTTTAAAATGCATAATCAATAGGTCAAATTAATTATAAATATATTTTAGAAATAATCCATAAGATTTTGCTTAACTCACAGATCAGCATTTATCAAGATAAAATTGCAAAGTAAAAAAAATGAAGTTTGATAGCTAAGGGAAAAGAGATTCATAAACTTACCTGTTTAGTAAGTTGCTCTTCACAGAGCTTATAAAGAACATAAAACTTCTGAGCCAAGATAACATTTTCAAGAAAACCACAGCTTGCAAGTTTAACTCTCATAATGATCTGAAAATTAAAATAGTGATATTTTCAATGACTCTTGCATCAAACTGAAGAACAGAAACTCTGTTATGTTTTTAAACTGTATTTTGTATACACACATACCTGTCTGTCAGGAACCATCATAGCAACAGTTCTAAACTGAATTTTTAAGTTTTCTGGAAGTTCCTGGCGCCCAGCATATCCAGGATTCTAAAAGTTAAAATTATTTCATTTTTAATTGTTGATATCATTTCATCTCATGAGTACAAACACATTTCAAATCCCTAGTTCAGATTCTAAGGTGGTACTGAAAAACATTAGATTCAGATCACATCCCTTCTTTCTCAGAAATGTGTATTGGAACATAATAGCTATTAATGTCACCTCACTCCTGCTTATGTATTCCCCTATTATTATACTAGTAAAGTTAAACACAGAGAGAGATACAACTTTGTGTAGCAAAAAATTAAGCATTGTGTATCTAATGGTTAAGAAATTAGAAAACAAGTAAAAGAAAATAAATAAATTCTAGGATAATTATAATCTAATATGTGATTGAAAGAGGAAGAAAATTCAGGATTTCATTGTGGAAAATTTACTTAGGTAAATTTTGTTTCATTTGTAAATTGTGAAAGGAATAAAAGTAGAAGTGGAAAGGAAGCTAAGGCCTGATAAGTAGTTGAAGGTTAGGGATAGGTCAGACCCAAAAATCCCAAGGGAAATGTTAGGGGTTCCAAGACAAGTAAGGCAGAGAAGGGTCAGTTATTTTAAGAAACTACATTAAGAAACCTTCACTCCCTAAACATTTCCTGGGCACTGTCAGATATCTTATTTCATACTGGAAATATAAAGATTGCTGGTTGCCTATAGTATTCTTTTTCTTCTTCCTTAGACAACTTCCTTGAACCCCAGCTGCAACCCAAGTGCAGTACGACCCAGTTTAAAAACTACATTTCCCAGCCTGCCTTGCAATCGAATGGGCCTGTTAGATTCTACATTGTACCTACAAGGGATACATGGTATGAAGTATCCTTGATGTTTGTTCTGAAGGAAGTTGATTCAACCAGCTTTGTTGCAACAAAATAGAAATGCTTCTGTAACATCTTGGATCATAATGTAAAGTGAAGATAGAAACAGAAGCAGGATTGTAGGAGAATGCTACATGTTAAGCAATTGCTTTTAATGTTTGTTATTCTCACAGCCTAATGCAGTAGCTAATTGATACTTGTAATATTATTTTTAATCCAGCCAGAATGTTAAACTTCTTTTAAATTCTCCTAAACCAAAGTTTCATATTGAGTAAGTTTCTTTTCCCATTTCCTGAGTTCTAACTGGTCACTTTAAATTGTTATTTACACCCAATTACTTATATAGATGCTTGCTAATTAAAAAAAAATTCATCAGAAACTTTCCTGATTTTGTGATTTATAATTTATCTTTGTCCACTGGGACAAAGATAATTTATGATAGCTCGCAAATTAGAGAACAAATATAGAGAACATTAAGTAAAGGTGATTCAACATTAATTTGACTTCTCCAGTTCATAGAAAATTTATTTATTCAAGCCTTCATTTTCTTTTTTAAAAATTAATTTCTTTATTTGTATATGTTTTACATCAGGTATAGTCCCCATAGAATTTCCAACAACACTTCACTCCTGTACCATCACCTTAGTCCCTTTTGCAGTTCCTGCCCTCGTTTTCCCTCTCCCTCCCCCTCCCCTGCAGATGCCTTTCATTTTCTGGACAACACTGTATCTCAAAGCTCTGATCTCAATCACATGGTAACTGAATTTGCTACAATTATTTGTTATAGGAACTTTATGAATTATTTTGGAAATTTTAATCATTTCCATCAGAGAAAAACCACATGCGGGGGTAAATAGGCAAGTTTTTATGTTAGACAGACAATAATGTTTTTAGCTAAGTGGCTGTGTGACTTAGTTTTTAAATCTCCCTGATCCTCATGTACCTGTTATAAAATATCCATCACACAAAATACAGTATCAGAACTGCAATTTCCTAGCCCCCTGAGGTTGGGCGCGGCCATGTAAAGTGCTTTAACCAATGACTTGTGACTTGTGTCACATCTGTACAGAAACTCCAAGAGCCAGAACATAATTTTCATGTGTTCTTTTTCCTTTGCTACAGCAACCAGCAATGACGGAGAGAGTACGAGAATAAGAACATACAAAGTAGATCCTGTGCTCCCTACTTCTACCTTATCACCCTACAATGGAGATGTGACATGAGAGAGAAATAAAACTTTGTGATTTTAAGTCACTAAAATTTGGGAATTATTTATTACTGCTGCTAACCATTCTGATACAATTCATAAAACACTGAGCTTCACATTTCATACACAATAAGTGCTCAAGTGCAGTGCCATTATTATTGTTAATGTATTACTATCTTATCTTCTGTCTGAGCCAGTTTTACTACTCAAAAATAATCATACAATTAAAAAGAATCGCTCACCATCCCAGGATAGTAACTTATCCACTAATATATTTCTTTTGTTTTAAGTCTATAACAATTAAACCAGTCAAATTGCATTTGAAGTCTATGTTCTTACCATTGTTAAGAAGATTCCAAATTCTGGATTTAAATCAACACAATCACCATCAGAAAAAATGAACTGCTTTTTTCTCTCTTTTCTTGCTGTCAAAACAATATAAATTTGTTGGGCTGCCACTGACAATACAGGCAATTCAATTCTGTTAAACTCATCAAAACAGCCCCAAGAACCTGACTGTGCAAGACCTGGTAGTGAAAAACAGTTAATTTGAAAGGTGTTACTTTATAATATACCTTCTGGACACCAATTATTTTTCCAAATTGCTCCCTAGCAGTTATGTATTGAAACATAATTGATATAAAGCTTCATATCTGGTTATTTATAAAAACATATTTAACTACAGTGATGTAGACAGGTTAACTATTTGTACATTATCAGCAAAACAATGAAAATAGTACACTACCAAACTGAAAATGCGGACATGTCATTACACCCAGCGATGCTGAAAGGTGATAAAATTTGATTCAGTCTGGAAATGCCACCTCTACTGGGGACAGGGGTGGAAGGAGCCCTAATATTTAAGGAAACTGACAAAATAAAGGATGCCCTGTCTGGGTCAGATCATGCTTTTCCCTTTTTGTTGCAATGAGATAGAAATGTCAGGATGCTGGGTGAGACAGGGAAAGACCAAAGGGATTTCTATTTATTCCTTACATAACCCAGCACAAAGAAAGACCTGAATAGCATGAACATTGTTCCTGTCTAATCTCTAAGGATGAAAACCTTCATTATCTTTAGGGGTACAAAATGATCTTTCTTTTATTATTGCCCCCTCCAGTTTTTCCTCTCTCCCTTAGGAATTTACATTGCTCGAATGTTGGAATTCATATGTCTACCCTTTAACCCTTACATTTTTCCGTCAAATTTTCCATTTCTTTTTGCAATGTATTCTCTCGACTAGAGATTCCAATTCAAGAAAGTGTTTTTAATTGATATTTTTGACAATGATTATTCCAATTGTTAGTTTTTTCATAGCAGTCTGTTTTTCTTTAATTCGTTGTATATGACAAAATGCTGAATCTCTCTGAAGACATGAATTTTATTAACTTTGGAGTTTTCTTCTCAATTAATTCATTTGGTAGTCAGTACGTCTCTTTGCTGCTTGGGTGTCTCCTTAATTTCTTCAAATACTTTATAATTTGTTGTTGCTGAATTTCTCTGTCTATGTGTATATTTCCTCATTCCAAATGCAAATTCCTGTTGGAGGATGCATGCTCGCCTCTGTGATTTGGGGGAAAGGATGGAGGAGGCAGGAGAGCTTCTCCTCTCAGTCTGAGTCTTTCAACCTGACCTTGTACTATGCTTGCCTTTTCCTCACAAACACCCATGGGGCAGTTGATCTTTATCAGGACCCACTTCAGAGAGCTGTGTTAGGACAGCTTTTGTATGGATGAAAAATACTGGAAGCAACCAGTATTTTGTTTTATTTTCCTTCTGCTATAATTTTGGCATTCTAGGGTTTACCTTGTGCTCTAGTCTACATTTCTTCACCACCCCCAACCCTCAGCTGGGAGTGATTCATAGAAGATCCCTTCTCTTTGATCAAAGATGACTTTCAGGGTTCAAAGATGTTTTAACAGGCAATGATAAAAAATAATTCAATGAATATCAATGTTCTCTCCCTATCAAATTTTAATAATTTGCCTCAGATTTCACCCTATAGAATAAAATATTAGAACTATAGTTCACATCCATGTATGCAATACTCCTTCCTTCTTCAGAGGTAAACTCTATGCTGAATTTGATGTCAGTGGTTCCTTTACAGGGTTTTAAACTGTGGTTCTTATGCATGTATTCACAAACACTATACACACTGCTTGTTCAAAATTTGTATGTGTATATATAGCTACCTATCATCTATCTATCAAATACCATCTATATCCTCCAGAAATTTGAGTATTTGCTCAATATTATTTTTTTAAAGATTTATTTATTTATTTATACAAACACTGGGTACAGTCAGAAGCGCGGGAGGGTGAAAGAATTCACCAGAGCCAGAGGGGGGAGCAGAGCAGGCAGAAGGACCGAAGTACACTACTGAGGGGAGCAGCGGGCGGCAGGAGAGGTCTGCGCACCATGTGGGACCCTCCTCCGGTGGCCGGGGAGCAGCCGGGGATCGAACCAGCACTGCAGAGGCTGCGGGCAGCTTCGCAACCCAGAGCTCAACTGCTGCGCCACCGGGGAGGCCCCTCAATATTATTTTTAATGTTTTAGAGATTCCATGCTGATATGTGCAGATCTAATTCAACATTTTTAACTGCTATATTGTACAGAATTCCACTGTATAAATATACCAATTTAAAAATTCACTGTATTCTCAATTGCTATTTGGGTTGTTCCTAATAATTTACTGTAACAATGTACCAGTCTTATTTCTGTATTCTTGCAATATGTGTGTGGAGTGGAAATGCTGGGACAAAGAGTGTGTACTCTTCATATTTACCACTGGTTTTCAAGCTGTTCTCTGAAGCAGCTCTACCAATTTACACACAGACACACACACACGCACACACATGCACACACACACACACACAGTATTAAGAGTTGTGATTTCTGTACATCATTGCCAACAGTGGTTTTGTCAGACTTTTCCATTTTTTGCCAACTGGCAGAATAATGGTATCTCAACATTGTTTTATTTTGTTTCTTAATGATATGAAGAAAATCTTTTAAATGCTGGATATTAAATTTTTGTTAGCTACATTTGTTAAAACATCTTCTCCCAGTCTGTAGTTTATGATTTGTTCCTCCTTTTTAAATGGAAAAATAACACAAAAGATTGTCTAACTATATAAATGTATAGAACACACTTACACCTAAATATATATACATTATATACACACACCTATATAACACATAAAGTTATATACATATATAACTCTAATGGCCAGATAATTAAAGGTGTGAGGAGGATATGTAATTTCATGGAAACTATTACAGGGACATTCTCAAATCCCACTGAAAGGAAGGGCTGGATGAGTGAACTCATGATACTGAGCACAGGGAAGCCCCACTGTACATCTCCCCAACTAAGTCCTCTCCCTCACTCCCAGAGGGAGGAACTGTTAGTCTGAACTTTGTGTTTTTCTTTCCTTTTTTCACTATCTGCATATAAATACATTAATAATATACATTTTAATTTTACGTATTTTTGAATTTTAAATAAATTTAATCATAATACATATTTCATGAGACCTGTTGCTTTCATTCTAGATTATATTTGTGGACTGTTCTATGTCAATGCTTCAAGTTGTAGTTACTCATTTTTACCACTATATAGCATTTTCATACAGAATTTCATACATATTTCCCTTTATATGGAGTACACAAATGATATATTCACAATTCATTATTTCTCTGTCCATCCCACTGTAGAGGACACTGAGTTGTTTCTAGTTGTTTGCTGCCATAAGCAATGCTAATGTGAACTTTACACACAAGTGCAGTTTATCAGAATATCTACTAAGAGGTTGGGTAGCTGAAAATACACATATATACTGTTTTAAATTATTGTCAACTAATTTTCAAAAAATCATTTTATACTCCCACCAGTAGTGAATTATTATTTCTGTTGCTCACATTCTTACCAAAGGTAACAAATGTCACACTGAATTTTTGTTCATTTCTTGATAATAAATAGGCAGTTCTTTGATTGCTGGTCATTTGGTTGTCTTCATTTGTGAAGTGCCTGTTCAAGACTTTCCCTCATTTTGCTGTTGGTTTATCTTTTTCTGATTGGTTCATAACCATCATTCATGTATTTTAGGATATTACTCCTTTATTGGTAACATATGTTGCTAATGCCTTTTTCAATTTCTGGCCCATTATTCCTCTCTCCTTTTTAGTATCCATTGAGGAATAGAAGTTCTTAACTTAGAGTAGGCAATGTGTCGATCTTTTCTTTACAGTTCTTGAAATTTGTATTACCAACCCCTTTCTACTCTGAAAATATATCCCTGAAAAGCCATATCATTTGTCTTCTACACTTAAGCTTTTAATCCCCAGAATTGATTTTTACAGATGGTGTAAGAGTTAGGTTGGTAGGGGTCCAATTTCCCTTGTTAAATATTAATCCTTTCTTGTCACAGAGCCATTTGTTGTACAGTTGATCTCTTCATCGGTGATTTACAAACCATCTTTGTCATGTCATGTGTTTGTCCTGTTTCTGCATTCTCTATTATATCCACTCTACTGGTCTATTAATCAACAAATAGGGTCTGTTTTTCCTGCCCCAATACCACATTTTATTAATTATGTCCTCAGTGGTATCTCTCTTTCATTTCAATTTTTGTGTGTTTTATAGAAATAAAATTTATTTCCTATTCTAGTAAGTTTCCTAAATTCTATTTTTCTAGATTCATTAAGGTTTCATTACAGTTTACCAAATAATTGGATGGTTGTTGTTGTTGTTTTGTTCCTTACCATACCTTTAATTAGGATCTAGAGTACAATGATGAACAGAAGAAATAATAATAGGAATCTGTGTTTTATACATCATCTCAAAGACAATGCTTTCAAATTCTCAACAGTATGGTGTTTGCTGTGGAAGACTGAAAAAGGAGTAGTATGGGGAGAAGTTTGTTTTTGGATATGGTGAATTTGGACCTATTAGACATTAAAGTGGAAATGTCAAATAGGCAGATGTTTCTGCCTAAGAATGCAGGGTTTCATGGCAAAGTCCAAGCTAGAGATATAAATTTGGAAGCCACCATATTAACAGTATTTAAAGTTTGGATCTGCATAAGTTTACCAAGAGAATGAAGGTAGATAGAAAGATCATATTCTAGTACTAATAGTGAATTCCCCTCTAGTATTTTTTTCTTTGTTCCTCTAAAACCATCTCCTACCTATCTTTTAGGATTGTCTCAAAATTTCCCACCTGTTAATGGTACCCCTTTTTGTTTTCTAGTGTTGCCATACTTTTTTTATATCTTTCATTTAAATGGGAGGTAATGCAGAAAGGAAATTCACATGTGTCATCTGTTTCATAGTCTGATTTTATCTCCTTCACCATTGTTTCAGGCAATAAAGAATTTATTCCATTTTTAATAATCCAATAAAAATTCAATTCATGGATTCTATCAGCAGCAGTAGTTCTGAACTACATGAAGTTGATGAACTATTTTTGACCCAGAAAAATGGCAATTACTTATGCATCAACCTATACTAAATTTGGTTATTTGGGATTATATCAGTTTAGTTTATATCAGAAAACAACATTAAAATGAGAGCAAATTCCTTCTTGGACTTTTGGCTAAGATCAAGTGTAAAATGCAATCAAAATGAATTGACCAAAATAACTTAACATTGTTTGACACTTACCTTTAAAAATCCTTCCTAGGCCTCTGAAATCCATTTGATCTGAACAGTTAAATACAACCACATATTTTCCCAAACACCTTCCCATGTCTTTTGTGGTTTCTGTTTTTCCAGTGCCTGCGGGTCCTGCTGGAGCACCTCCCATGTTCATTCCCAAAGCTTGGGCTAAAGTGATATAGCATCTGTGAAGGTTAATCAGATAAAACAATGTAACTATCAATTAAGTGATAATGCAATTTACAGTAAAGCTCATGCAAGTTTCTGATGTGACTGGAATAGGCCTATTTTTTAATTTAAGCAGCTCACATAAGAGACACAAGCAACTAAATAAGGCTGCAATAACTTGATATTCATTAGTAGTATAATGACTGCAAAGAAATTATTGGGACAAACTTCTAAATTCCTCAGTCCTCACTTAAAACCTTGAAGTCTTTTCTTCTACTGTGGTCAAGACAAAAAAGACCCAGTACTTCTTCTAAGTCAGAGAACCAAATAAACAATGATGTGATGGCAGATATTAACAACTAATTTGCCAGGAAAAATATAAATCTGATCTTTTTTGCTGATTTTTGCTGTGTAAATACCTCCACCATGGTGATGACAAGCTACCAATGTGATATCACAAAATTGGAAAGAGATGCACATATGAAATTGGCTCCTGCAATGTGTAAAAGCAGACTCAATAAATTATTTTACCACAAAAGGTTTCACTCATTTCAAGAAGTGTAAAGACTAACGTAATGAGTCTCCTTGTGTCCATGATTTAGCCTCTGCTATATTTGCTGCAGGTCTAAATAAAACTCAGTAGAGTTCAATGAGAGGTGAAGTTTAATATATACACAACAATGGAATCATAAGCACACTTACTAAATTTATGCTACAGTAGCCCTGGGTATCTAAAGAGTGGTTGGGTAAATCAAAAGGAGATTAAAGACATAATTTGACTATGGATTAAGCTAATGGCAGAATTAATTGTTCTGTGACTCAATGTAAGTCAATACCACAAACATTTTTGAGTGTCCTCTATGCACAGCTTATTGGACTGGTGTTGTAAAATGTATAAAGATGAAAAAAGACCCAGTTATTCAATGTCATTTACTGGGAAACACTGTTAGCGGGGTATGCCATTTCCTGATTATTCAGACCTGGCCAAGAAACTTCATTTTAAGTATCATTCCTGTATCTGAAAAAGTAGGAGACTAAATTAGGGGTCCGTTTTCCTTTGCAATTCATTATAGTTGCAAGGACTTCCTTTATAGTTCTAGAGAGATTTTTCTATCTTATAATCTAAAATTCATTACTAAATTACTCATAGTCAACAGTAAAAGCTGGTTTTATTCTTTTATCTTTTTCTACTTCATAAAAATTTAATGTGCATATATATTTAAGTAAACAACTATGGTTATTTCATTGTAAGACTGACTTTGATGAGCTAATATAGACCAAGAATAACACTATGGTTTTGTTATTATTTCAAATGCAATTTAAAATAATTTTATACATGTTATTTAATTACAGGATAGAATACAAAATAGCTGGGTTTCCTACCTATCTGTCAATGGAGTAATAACAAGACGATCAGTGCATCCCAGAAATTCATTTTGGTAAATAAAATCAACATCTGTAATAGATACCACAGTTTGATCCAAATCTTCCTTAAAATAAAATCTACTTTGTTTTAGCCATTCAAAATCGGTAACTGATTTGATGTGCATTTTTACCTTAAAAACATGAAAAATACAAAAAGTTTATATACTGAATTGCAATCACATGAAACACAACAATATGGCAGTTTTTATCCATTTGTTCATGAACTGACTCTCATTCATTTGACAAATATATATTGTATCCCTCCTTCATCCTCTGTAGAGTAAACAAAGACTGGTATGGTTCCTGCCTTCTGGAGTTTACAGAAAAGAGTAAAAAACAAACAGATAAATGGGTAATTGCAATGATGCATGAAAAGCACTACCAAAGAAATTCAGGGATCATGAAATATATAGCAGGAGGATATACTCTACATAGCCTGATAAGAGTACTGAAGAGAAAAAAAAAATCTAAACTAAAACTGGATAAATAGTAGGGATTGGACAGGGAAATAAAATGAAAGGAGTAATGGCAGTGTGGAGAAAATGTTCTAGGCAAAGACCCAGAAGATCTTGTTGAAGAAGTTCAGTACAGCTGAAGCTGAAGCATCCAGGACTCCAGAGATGAGAATTGAGGCTCAGGTGGTCATGAGAAGGGGGTTGGGCATTGTTCTTATGGAAATGGGAAGCCTCTGATGGGATTAAGCAGGGAACCACATGGTCATATATGCATACATTCCTTTCTATACCACTGAAGAAAAAACAAACTGCTCAGTCATGGTTATCATCATATACCTATGGGGCAAGAGGTTCTGACTGCCATGGCTGTTATGAGACAGAAACTAGCTAAGCACGTGCAGGAACAACATCCTATCACAAGCACAATCTGACTTCCCACTGGCAAAACTGAGTTCTGTCCTTTGAGGGGTATCAAATAGGAAAGTGGCAAATGGCCCACTTCAATGCTTTTAAACCCAGTGGCCCACTTCCAGATAACCCTAAAAAACAGACCTCTGACAACTGTATAATGTTCAGATCTCCATAAAATCAAGTCTTCTTGTCCATGCTATTTACAGTCTCACATTTTGTTGTTTCATTGTTTATGACCTTCATTCTCCCTGCAGTTAAAAATTCCAACATCTCTTCTAAAGCACAGTTTGTTTTCATCACCATAAAATAGCTACTTTCAGGTAATATAATCTGGATCCTATCCTCAGGGACTCTATTCTCTAACCCAAGACTCACAGTCATGAAATGCAGTCAGCCAGCATCATTTTCACAATCTGTTAAGAGGGTAGGGAGGAGGAGGCAGGGAAAGAGAAGAGTAACTGGTATTTATTGAGTTCTTACTGTATATCAGGCTCTTCTAAGTATTATACATGGAAAAGTAAAATGCAAATGTGCTAGCCATCAGATCTCATTTAGGTTTGGAAGTAAACTCATTCTGAGTTCAATAGTGACTAATACAGAATGAAAATAATTTTATAGTTTTAAGTTTTATATTA
Source organism: Talpa occidentalis (assembly GCF_014898055.3). Lineage (NCBI taxonomy): Eukaryota > Metazoa > Chordata > Mammalia > Eulipotyphla > Talpidae > Talpa > Talpa occidentalis. The sequence continues at coordinate 60,835,116 of NW_023602073.1, read as the reverse complement.
TTTTTAAAAATCCACTCTGTATGGAAGGTTTTTCCCATAAATATTTGTTCAGTACTTAAAGAAATTTCTTTCACTGGATCGCAACCTTAACTATCAGTGAGAGATGTATAGACAACATTCTCAATGGTGTGCTGAGAGCAGATAAATTAATGGATTTCACACAATCAAGCATCATCATGTTTCTTGAGGCAGACTTCAATGTAAATCAAAGTATAATGGAAATTGCAAGTTAGTGAAACTATAAAAGACCAAAGCAATATCATCCAAGTTGGCAGCTTTCTAATGGTTAGCTTGATATAGAGATCCTCAGACCTAGAGAAGAGCTGAGTCTTGAACTTTAATGTATATATTAATCACCACCCCACAGTCTTGTAGAAATGCAGATTCTGATTCAGCATGTCTGAAAAGGGAAGAGGACAGAGGTTCTGTTTTTCTCACAAGCTCCCACGTGATGCCAATGCAATTAGTCAGGCATATAATACTTTGAGAAGTGAGGTACTAGGTTCCAGAGTAAAAATGGACTGCTTATCCTTCAGTCTTTAATAAATATAGCCCCTGATCAGAACTTTTATTATAAGTTTGAAAGAGGCTGTCTGTAATCCTATTCTCTAAAAAAAAGGACCCCAGTTTGCATGAATTATGTCTCTGATAAAAGAGATGCTTTTAATATGAATCAAATCAGATAGAATATAGGAATAATAGTTAAAGACAAAGATAGCTAAATAATGGTATACCATGGCCGCCTGGGATGTCTATCCCATAATAGATAAGTACTGCATCAGGAGAACTTGGTCTTGCTCAAGACCACTGGTTAGAAAGAGTGCTATTTCCAAATCAAATACCATTCCTCTTCCTCCCAACCTACAGAACCTTGCTCAAAGCAAGCTGATGTTGCCCTGTTGGACACTATCAATTGGATAAATATGCATGAGAATTCTCTGAAGCTCGATTCTACTCAACTTGAACTTCTCCTTTTTCAGTTGGCCCATCATATCTCAACCACTTCCACATAAATTACATCATGTTATTTGTTTCATGGAACAATTCATTTTTATCACATGACTTGGCCTCCAATTTCAGAATGTCAAATGCTAATATACATATGATTATAAACCACCAAGACAGATATACAAAGACATTTGTGAAAAAAGTAGGTGGAATGTTCATAAAGTTAGGAAAAATATCTAATTATTCATTATTACTAAACTATTAATTAGGATCCACAAAATGGAAGAATAGTAAGATTCTGATAAACCTTTCTTCTTAGTACAACCAGAAAGAATAAAACATTGCTCACAGGAAATTTCAACAGTCCATTGTTGGTATTGAAGACTGATCCATGGATATCCTACTCTAAAGTTGGTATCTCATAGTGATATTAGAACAGGAAGAGGAAAGGAGTGTCACAGCCCAGCTTAGAGCCCATTCCAGGCAGTCAAACAAATTGGAGACCAGGCACAGATTGTGTGGCACACAGACCATGTGCAGTGAGGGAAATCTTTGCAGTGGGGGTGAAGTGCAGACCTAAATGCAGAGAGGGGCTGAGATTTTTGGTTCAGTTGCAGAGAGTCTGGCTGTTAGCAGAATAGGTGGTGGAGTTACCACCTATCTCTCTTCAGGGATACTGGAGAGAGAAACCTGATGTATATCATGGAGATAAATGGCAAACAGGGAGATCCTAGAACTCAGACTTATGTAGTGGATCAGTTCTTACTCTGGACCCCAGGGGAGAAGGGGCAGTAGAGGATTCTCCACCTGAAATAGCTCTCTCTTCCATCCCAAGACCAAGACTGAGTCACTGTGCTCCCACTTTCCTTCCCTCCTCCAGTTGCCACCAAGTTAAATAAAACATAAATAAAAGTAAAGGCACAATACTGCAACCAGAAAAACAAAATAAGGTAACACACACATGGCTAGGAAACAAGGGACCTTGGAATATCAGATGGAAAAGCTGAAAGAGAATAAAAGCCCAGAGACCTAAATAAATGACACAAAATTCAAGGTCCTAACACAAAGATTTTTAAATGACTATCAGAAAGACACTCAATGAAGGCATAAACATACAAACATAAAAAGGCAGGCTCAGGATCTTATAGAAAAGAGATATAGGAACAGAAAAGTTCTCCACTAAAGATATTGAAGCCATTAAAAAGAAAAAAAGAGACACTGAAAACAAACATGGAAAGTATACTTAGACTAGCACTAGAATTTGTGAAATTGAAGGTTAAAATGTAAAAATGACCCTAGTGGAAAAGGTGAGAAACATAAGAGTTAGAAAAGTGAAAAAAACTCTGTGAGAAAAAACAGACTCTATCAGAATAGGAAACATAGAAAAAAAGACTAATCAATACAAAGTAAAAATCAAAATCAACAAACAACTATAAAACAGAGACACACTACAGGGCAGGGGAGGGTGGGGTGGGGAAAGGAAGGACTAGAGTCAAAATAAGGGGGGGGGTGCAATTGTATAGGAAATATAACCAAAATGAAAATGCGTATATTGTGCAAAGATGAAAAATGATGTAAGAATTTTATAAAATAAATATTTAAAAAATTGCACATTTAGCTTGAAAAAGAAAAGAATAGGAAACATAGAGATAAGGGGTAACCTAGAAGGTATACAGAGAGAGAAAGTTAGACTCTATTCAAAGAAACAGTTGCTGAGAACTTCCCTAAGGAAGGAACTAACCCTAGATGTCCAGGAGGCTGACAGAACACCCAAATTTCTAAGTGCAAAACAATGTACACCGGGCCTCCCCAGTGGCGCAGCGGTTGAGTGCTGGGCTGCGAAGCTGCCCGCAGCCTCTACAGCGCCAGTTCGATCCCCGGATGCCAGGGAGTGTCCCACACGACGTGCAGACCTCTCCTACTGCGCTCACTGCTCCCCTCAGGAGTGTACTTCGGTCCTTCTGCCTGTTCTGCTCCCTGCTCTGGCTCTGGTGAACTCTCTCACCCTCCTGCACTTCTGACTGTACCTAGTGCTTATAAACAAATAAATAAATAAATAAATAAATAAACAAATAAACAAACAAACAAATAAATAAATAAATCTTAGGAAAAAAAAAAAAACCTACACCAAGACACATCATTGCTAAATTAGCAAAAGTCAGTGATAAAGAAAAAATATTACAGTCTGCTAGGGGAAAAAGAATGTAGCATATAAAGATGCCTCAATCAAGCTTTTATCATACTTCTCAGCAAAAACTCTACAGGTTAGAAAAGAGTAGAATGACCTATTACAATTCAAAAAGATAAAAACTGTCAGTCAAGAATACTCTAGCCTAGAAAATCATCAATCAAATATGGATTATATCAATCTCAAAATATGGAGTATCAAAGACTTCCCAAACAAAAGTTAAAGGCATTTACACCATCAAATGTTGAAAGGAGTTCTTCTATATGAAAAGAAAAAAGAGAAGAACACAAAAATCTTGAGCAAGGTGATAAATATTAACACAGTATCACAAGTATAAACAAGAATAATATGAAATAAGACAACCATAAAACAGGGCCTCCCCTGGTGGCTCAGCGGTTGAGCGCTGGGCTGCGAAGCTGCCCGCAGCCTCTGCAGCGCCGGTTCGATCACCAGCCACCGGAGAGGGTCCTATATGGTGCACAGAACTCTCCTGCAGCACCTGCTGCTCCCGTCAGCAGTGTGTTTGGTCAGTCTGCCTGTTCTGCTCCCCGCTCTGGCTCTGGTGAATTCTCTCACCCTCCCGCGCTTCTGACTGTACCCAGTGCTTGTATGGATAAATAAATAAATCTTTAAAAAAAAAAAAAGACAGCCATAAAACACAAAGGGGAAGGACAGAATCTGTATAGTCAAATGACAGTGTGTTGATACTGTCACACAAAAAAGACTTTTAGATATAGAAAGTTTGTTTTTGTTTTGAAAAATTTCTTAAATGTAGTTTTTTTTCTTACATCATTAAATTTTGGACAATATGTGATTTCTCCACTTTAGGGATAGTCACTGTGTATCTCCCACCACCAAAGCACCCATAGCCCATCCCCATCTTCTCTTTTCTCTTCCACCCTCTAAGTGTTACCCCCCCCCTCCTGCTTATCCTCCCCCCTCCCTCCCTGGATATGCCTCGTATCTGTAGTCAGCTTTCAAGGTTTGTCTTTGTCTGATGCTTTGCTTGGTTTGTCTATATGCTACATAAAAGTGAAACCATCCAGTATTTATCTTTTTCCTTCTGACTTCTTTCACTTAACATCAATTCTTCTAGCTTTATCCATCATATTGCCATATCCATCATATGAGTTAATCTTTTTTGATTGATGAATGGTATTCCATTGTGTATCTATTCCCACAGTAATCACAAACAAAAATATGGAATAGAGACACTTAGAAGAAAAAATAAAGAAACTGAGAGAATCAGTGGGGAAAACCAAAACAAATGAAAAGGCAGATAGAAACACCCGGAAAAAGAAGCAACAGAAAGAAAAAACAGCCAGGAAACAAAATATACAGTGGCAGTAATTAAGCCCCATGTATCAATGGTAACTTTAAATGTGAATGTTCTGAATTCATCAATCAAAAGACAGAGATGGCAGATTTGATTTAAAAAGCATGATCTATCTCTATTATGCATACAGGGTCTCACATTAGATCTAAATTATTAATTAGTACACTAAATTACTGTTTATTAAGAAAAAAGAGATACTCACCAAATCATCAAAAATATCTCTCTGATGCACATGAATGGTAATTAAAGTTTCAAATTTCACTCTGTTAAATTTGGTGAGGTCATGTGTTGTCTGAGCAATTAGCAAATTTAGAATATCCAAAAATTTCTGATTGGTCAATTGCATGATTTTCCTGTCATCTTTAGCATTGTGTAAAGCCTCTTCTGAATCATGTGTCCACAACATCTGAATTCCCAGAAGCCCAACCTACAAATCCATCAGATAAATTTGCCAAATATTTAAAACACATCTGGAATAACATTTGGGGGTCACTCATTCACACAAAGGCAAAGCAGGTTTTACTCACTTTCTACTGAAAAACACATTCATTTCTCCAGTCCTAAAAGGGGTAAAACCATTTAAAGTTCTAGCTAGTGATATTTCATTATTTCACTGTAGATAGAAAAATATTAAAACAATGACTACCATTTATTGAAGTAAATGTTATAAAAGATAATTAGGAAATTTTTCTATTAAGGGTCTGAGACTAGCAGATACACCCATTCAATGATTTTTCTTTCTTAGTAAAAGCAAATGGAATTAATTGATTCTTTATTATATATTTTTCTTCAATAGGATTTTCCAACAGTCTCTTTGAATCTTCTAAAAAGTTTATGCTGCCTATCTTCTTTCCTGATCTCTCCCTTTCTCATATCCATATCTTTATGTCTATTTCTCTGTCTACATATTTATCTATAGAATAGAGACAGAAAGTAAAAGGGAAAGAAGTTTCTCCTGTGTACCCTAATGAAGGTGTAGGAAACTGTGAGTGGGGTCACCTTAGGCCAACAGTTTCTTCCCCAGTCAGAATGCCCTATCCTCACCCCACTTGCTGAAAGATATATCACTTTGGGAGTTTTTGTTCACTCTCAAAATCAAGCAACAGATCTTAGATTATTTGGGCCAATAAGGAACCCACATTTGGCAGACAACTGATAGTGGGGTGAGCAGCATATGGATACTGCCGGCCATAGTATTCATTGCAGGTAAAAAGCAGGAATAAAACCCTTTCCTTAGGAACTTTGATGTTTTTCCTGCTAGAGCAGTGACTAATCCTAGAGTCTGCAAGATTAGGCAACATCAAGAAACTCCCAAGAACAAGCTGATTCTGACCTGACCCTAATGCAGCAGATGACAAGCACAAGATAAATAAAACAAAGAGAAAAATTACAGAAACAGCTGTGTTAAGTTTGTCAGACTTAAAGACAGACCAGTAGACCAGAATATTCACCTTAAAGTAGTACACTCTAAAAACTAGTCTTTAACATGATTAACCAAAGTGACCAAGAAAAGTTTCAATTACGTTCTTTACTTGGTTTAAGAAGACAGAGAACTGGTGAAGGCTAGAGGAAGTTTCATTGCAACAAAAACAAACTAAGAAAGCTCATTCTCATGAATAGCATTTGATGTCTATAATAAGCACATTAAAAATACTGGAAGGGAATAAATGCACTGAAATATAATAGTCATCTTTCCCGGAGGCAGAAATATGGAAAATTTATTTCCATATTTTTCAAATTTATTTTTCACATATTTTTCAAATTTTTCCAAAAGTTTGCTACAAAGATCCATAGCATTCATGATCTTCCAAAATGTGTTTTGGAAGAAAACAGAGGTGAAATTTAGAATAATTTTAGATAAAAACTTAAATTAACATTGTAGTGGGCAAATTCGTTATTTGGAAAAAATGCTTTAAAGAATAATGAATATGGGCCTCCCCGGTGGCGCAGCGGTTGAGCGCTGGGTTGCGAAGCTGCCTGCAGCCCCTACAGCCCCGGTTCGATCCCCGGCTGCTCCCCGGCCACAGGAGGAGGGTCCCACATGGTGTGCAGACCTCTCCTGCTGCCCGCTGCTCCCCTCAGCAGTGTACTTCGGTCCTTCTGCCTGCTCTGCTCCCTGCTCTGGCTCTGGTGAATTCTCTCACCCTCCTGTGCTTCTGATTGTACCCAGTGCTTGTATAAATAAATAAAAATTTAAAAAAAAAAGAATAATGAATATATACATGCGTATTTATTCAGTATATATGTCACTCAATATATACATTCAGTATATCCATTCATCTACATTAATACATACATTGCTCTAGGAAGCAATTTTTCCAAATATCTTAAATTTGCTCTCTACAATGTTAAAATTTTTATCTACAATAGCTTAAAATTTCACATCTCTGTATGTGTGTACGGCATACACACACTAGTAAATCCTGAAAGCTAGCCAACTTTCTTGTTATGTACTGTTCAGTTTCATCACTGCTTTGAACTTGCTCTTCAACTTTTCCACCTTTAATGCTAAATCCTCTGTCTAACCTAGACTGAGCCTCTCCTTTGGAATATATAAGGTGGTCAAGCTTTCCTGGGAGAGGGAAAGTGTGTTGACTTAGTCTAAGGAGCTATTTTCTCAGCTTATCAAATAAAGTATTTTATAAAGCCTTATCACAAAGGTAATAATGCTAATAAGAATATATTAAAAGTTTTCCCAGGATATTATACAATACAAGAAAACCACATTATTAAAATATTCTCCCTAATAAAGGTTGATTCTATATCTCTACTTGTGTCACCTGAATAAATAATTCCATATCATTTCAGCTGTCTTCAGTACATGCAATAAATCAAAGTCTAGAGTTTGGGGCAGAGCAATCAGAGAAGAAATAAAGTTAGGGGAAAACCTCACATTTTTTCCTGAATATTCCTTGCATTCTTTCCCACTCTATGTCTGACCCAGATCAAAGTCATCACTTTTCATTTATCTTGGCTGGAAATTTAATGAAACTGATGGCTCTTCATTTTCTAAATCCAGTTTTAATAATACTTGGTGCATTACAATGCACTGCTAAGAGTTATAGGCCATGAGAGCTATTCAAGAGCAAGAGAACACCTGCTCCAACCCCAGCCTCTTCAAAATCTTCTCTCTTTAAAAAGTTAGTTGTATATGAAGGTATCCTTTAACAGACTATGCCAATTTTTAATCATTTGAAGGGAAAATAAAAGGCAAGGCAAATTTCATTTCAGGAAAAAGATATGCTTATCCCTTTTATATATGTCCATATCTGTATCTCTATCTACATCTGAAGAGAGGAACAGGGAGAGGGAGGAGCAGTATGAGGGAGAGGGAGGTAGAGGGAATGGGAGGGAGAGGCTAAGAGAGAGAGAGAAGTCTTTTACATATGCGAGATGAAATTTTCCCTAAGTGCTTAAAGTCTCAGTGTTAATCCTTAGATGGCAGAATAGTGGCACATCCTCTTCTGGGGGGTGGGAAGAGTTGTCCTAAAACAGTCTAGGTGACAAGCAGGTGGTTGGGAGTTTAGGGTGGGAAGGCCCCCCAACTCATTCAGGGCTACAACAGTCTCTACAGCATCTGAATGACAATCTCCTGAGTATCCTTCTACCTTACTTCCCTTGTGACCACTATTTAAACATTGTGTATTCTCACCTGTGCTGGGAAGTTATTGAGGAAAGGCAAGAGTTGAAATCCTGAATCACTGATTTGATAGAATGCGGACCTAATTATATTATGTAATGATGACATCTGTGTCTTTAGCAATTCCAGAAGCCAAATCTCTACAGGACCTTTGGCCATAACAGGATTATCCAACTAAAAAACATATTACAGATGTATTACAAACTGATAGTAATTTGGTATGTGTACAAATGTCACACACTTGACAAACCTTGGTATCTCAATGTAAAGCAAATAATTGTATGCAAATATTTAAAACTTGAGTAAAATCAACTAATGCTATAAAGATCATCTGGTGGTAAAACTTTCATTTCACAGATAGCAAAGTGAATCTCAGAGAAGTTAAATGAATTATCCAAGGTAGTTTCAACAAAGCTGGGATAAAGAACTAGACCCAAGTCCACCACCGTCTTTTGTCATAAGTAAATTACATTCTCCTCAACCTAACATTTTTTTTTAACTCTAGTAACAAAATTTTAGCCAAGTTAAATTACAATAATTTTCTCTCCTTCTCTTGATATGACGGCCAGGATGCGATCATAGTCCTTGGCATGAAATGTCACCTCATTTATGTTGTCAGATACTGCAGGGAGATGTGGCTGTAAGAAGCACAAGACAGAACGATCACGTCAGACATGAGACTCAACACCAGAGCTGTGGAGATGTTTTTAAAACCCTTAATATTCTTTCATCTTTGTAAAAGATTAAGAATTTACTTCATTGTCTCAAAAAAAAAAAAAAAAAAAAGGCTGCTTTGACCCTGGACTGAGTTGGAGACCCACATTGTGCGTGCTATGTTGAGGTAACATTGGCTCACTGCGTTATGTATGTTTAGGGGCTTAGAGTCACACCTCTGCAAATGGATGTGATCACACAACACCCACCACCACCCCATAACCCTGAGGCCACAGTCCCCTGAGGCCCTTCTCCTTTTGTTCCCCCTTACCACCCTCCCCTTCTGGTAGGCTCGGCTTCACAGTCGATTTCAAGGATTTGTTATTTTTGTTTTATCTGTCCTTTTGTTTGCTTGTTTTATATTCAACAGAGGCCCACTTTTTAAAAATCCAGCTCTACAGAATGTTTTCTCCAAGTCCTGGAAATGCCCCTTTCATGACAGAAACTGACTCACACAGTTTGCAGTCCCTGACCTCTTCCCTCCCAGAGACAGCTCCATTCCGCCTTCTCTCTTGGTTCTCTAACTACCTTACACAGTCATTACTTCCCTTCTCTCTTTTCTCATCTCTCTTTTCCACAGTCCCTGGAAACCAGCAAGGAAGATGTTATTAGCTGTGTCCCAGATTCCCAAATGAGATACTGCTCTGGGGTAGTGTTTCTGGGCCTCCCACACCCAGTTCCCTATCCCTTTTCCCTTCCTTCTGGAAGTGTTGCTCAAGGGAATGACTAAATGCATAGAAGCATTCAGGAAGGGAAAAAGGGTGGAGCCAAGCCACAACCCCTACTTGATCTAAGAATATTTAGACTGAAATGCACATAATAATGAATTGCATTTAGTGAGCAAATACTGCATGCCGGACACTTTTCAATGCATTATCTCATAGAATCTTTACCTAATATTATGAGGTAGGAACCATTAATTGTTTGATTTTACAGAAGAGGAAACTGAGGCACAGGAAAATCAAGTTTGCCACCGTCATCTGGCTGGTGAGCGGCTCCATCACTGACTTGCTCCCCAATACCACTGGATTGCCTCAGACTCAAGCCTCCAGACAGAAAATAGGACCGTTTAAAATCAACATAATTTTGGGGGGGCCTCCCTGGTGGCGCAGCGGGTTGAGCATTGTGCTGTGAAGCTGTCCACAATCTCTGAAGCGCTAGTTCGATACGATTCCCTGCTGGCCCACATGGTGTGGCAGACCTCTCCTGCCTCGCCCGCTGCTCCCCCCAGCAGTGTCTTTGGTCCGTCTGCCTGTTCTGTTCCCCGCTCTGTCTCTGGTGAATCTGCTCAACTTCCCACACATCTGGCCTGTACCCCAGTTATTGTATAAATAAATAAAAATCTTTTAAAAAATACATTGAAATCAACATAATTTTAATACTCTTTTTCCTACCTGCACTTTTAAGATGTTAACATCATTTTATTATTGATTATGTATGCTGTGGGAAAGAAATGATTCAGGTAATACTCAATTATACCTGTATGGTGTGGGAGTCACTGGCTTGTCCAAGAATTTCCAGGAGAACTGGATCAGATACAAAGAAGAATCTTGGGAATAATAATCGCTTCTTCTCCAAGTACCTTTAAATAAAGCCACATTACCAATTTTTTTCCCCTGAACTGTTGATTTTTGGTTTGTTTAGCCAAAATACAATCACCAGCATCTTCAAGAACGTAATAGCAAATGACTAGTCATTTCCCATTTGCTTTGAAATGTTTGGTTGGAACCAAAATTCATGCTCCACCAGTGGAACAAGAAAGAGTGCAGAGCAAGCCTGTCCCACCCTCTACCACTGCTCTCACTGACAGACATGGGGGAAAGTCCCCCACCCCTCTGTGCACTTCTGAAGCAGGAAGAACAAATTAACATCAGATAGATTAGAAATGGGAAAAGACCAAATTGAATTACACGGCTATAAATCCTAAAGTAAATGGGGCAAACCAGGGGCTCATGCCCTGTGCTGAGTATCAAGGAGAGAAGAGGGGGTTCCTCATAACAAGGGGGATGACTTCACATGACAAAACATTGCCTCTGGATATTTGCTATGCCTTAAGATAGGTTTCTCTGATTTTAAAAGGCTGTCTCTGGAGATATTCCTACATTCAGGTAATCTTCTTTAAGTAATAGTTACAGTTTCTCCTGAGGCCTATAGGACCGTAATTGACCTTAGTTTCACATATCAAGTCCACGTATTAGAAAAGGCTGCCTCTGGACATCTTGGAAGAGCCTGTCTGAACCTTTTTGGGAAAGCCAACATCTGCCATTGAATATAACTTTTCTAGGTATTGTGAATCTCGTGGCTTAATCCCATGGTGAATACATAATTTATCTCCAAACCAGGACATTCTGAGAGTAAAATGGGCAAGAGGGAATTAATTATTAAGCCAGGACAGAAGCATAAACCAAACAAAACAGGTTATATTGACACCCTATTTCAAATTAAAATTGAAAAATAACCTGCCTTTTAAGAAAATGACCTGTGCATTTGTCTACTTGTTATCTCAGTGCACATGTGTACTCCACACCTGTAGTGGGTTGAATGGTAGCCTCCCCAAAAGTAAGTGCACATCCCATTTCCTAGAACCATGACTGTGACCATATCTGTTTCTTTTTAATGTTTTATTTATTTTCTTACCTCTTCGTTCATTTTTGGGTAGTATTTGATTTCTCCCCTCTGGTGTAGTCCCCATAGTTCTTGCACCACCATAGCACCCCTACTCCATCACCACCATCCCTTGTGCTCTTCCCTCCCATTTTGACCTTTCTACCTCCTCTCTCCCCTCCTCTGCTGCAAGTTTCAGATCTATGGCAATGTGACCATATTTGGACAAAGGTCTTTGTCAAAGTATTGAGGTTAAGGATCTCGAAAAGAGATTATCCTGGATTATCCAGATGAGTCCTAAATCGAAAGACAAGTGTCCCCATGAAAGACACACAGGAAGAAAAGTAGAAGGACATGTGAAGATAGAGACAGAGACTAGAGTTAACTAGTTATAAGTCAAGGAGCTCCTAGCCACCAGAAATTGAGGGACAAGGAAAGATTCTTCCTAGAACCTTCAAGAGGAGCCAACAACTTGATGTCAGCCTTCCAGTCTCCAGAATGGTGAGAAAGTCAATTTCGGTTTCAGTGGTCATTCATTACAACAGCCCCAGGAAACTAACACAACATCTTCAATCATCCCCCGCACACCCACCCCTTTAAGTTGAAGGTGTCTTCTTTTTTTTTTTTTACAGAAAATTTAAATCTATGTGAAATAGTAGATTCCTATCCCCTTTTGAGCCAAAACCACCAAACCAGAAATGCAGTCAATACTATTAACTTGTTTGGGATAAAACACCATACATATAAAATAACAGGTCATTAAAAAACTGAACTCTCACCCTGAAAGTGACTTCTGACATACTTCCAACTGTTCGTGTAAATGAGGTAAGAGTTGCCCCATGGTTTCGTCTCCAACACAGCAACTAATGACATTGGGATTCTCATGAGCTCGCTGCATTATTTTTATCCATGACTTGTCAATGTTCTGAAAACGTTTTGCTTCCTAGAAATGAATCCATAGTAAAGATGAGCATTCAGACAACTGAATAAGGCAAAGTCTTCCATTTGGAATTTCTTATAATTCTTCAAACCAGCCTCTATTAGTCTCAGTTGATATAATTTAAAATGGCAATTATTTTCATCTGAATTAATTCTGAATGACAAAAACCCAGTCATAAAACTACTTACCAAAATACTACTTTATCACAATGGGGTTTATCACTTATTTGTTGCCTTACATTTTTAATACCTTTTTCAGAGTGCTGCGTGATTAATTTGCACAGCTATCAACTAAAAGTTCAAGCCTAGTCTTTCAGCACCTGAGGTGTTTTAGTCTGATGAGCAAACTGAAGAAGCATGAACATTATTTGATCTCAGGATTCTTTGAATAATTACAGCTCAATAGCACCCCAAGAAAAAGAAAACAGTCAAAACCCAAAACAAAGCTTCATTTACATTTTTGCAAATGAAAAATTTCTATTTACTATGGGTGACATTAACTTTGCATTCAAATGCAAAAATGCCTCCAGAAATTGGCATAAACTGGCCTTATCTAAAAATGTAACTTTCTAATTAAAAAAGATTTATGTTTCAAAAATAAAAAGGAAATCAGCCATTTTCAAAATTTTTTATCCATGATTTTTAATCTATATAGATCCTATTTGTAAGTATAGAAAGTCAAGAAGAGCAGGCTTAATTTTATAAAAGGAAATGAATCAACAATTATTTAAAAGACCCCAAAAGAGCTGTGTTAAATTTTATGTTAGAGGCATGTAAGGCTAATTTTTCCTTGTCCCACAGTATGTTTCTGATCTGTTATTAGTCAACTTACTAATAATTCGTTTGTACAGAATATAAGTTGATATTTATTCTACTCTCAAAAGAGTATAATGCACAACCTTGGAAGGGATGACCTACTATAATTTAATAGTGTCATATTTGATGGTATCTCACATTCAAATAACACAAAGATTAATTACTTGGAAATACATGAGTTTCTTCTTTATGCTGATGGAAATAAAAGGTCAGCACTTTTTTAAAATTTCTTTTATAGAGTCAGTGAGTAAATATTTTAGTCTTTGCAGGTCTCATAATCTGTTACAACTATTCAGTTCTGCTGTTGTGATGTCAAAGCAGCTACAGGCAGAACATAATGAATGGCTGAGGTTGTGTTACAAATAAAGTTAAGAAAACTTTTTTTATTCACATACACACATAGGTGGGCTATTGTTTGTCAATCCCCGGTGTAAATAATTAAGACATGACACACACCAAATTATTCTATCGGTGGTTTATAAAATCCTGAGGTGGTTTTTATTTACCTGAGGCAGCTGTTTGGCAATATCCCCACCTACAAAAACAGCCTCAAGATAAATCCAAAGGTTCTGGACTACTAGCCATTCTTCAATTATATCTGAGGAAGTGGACAGTTTATATACCCAATTCTGGATATTTTTTTTAAATGGAGCGTTATATCTAAAAAGTAAGATAGAAAAATATTACATTTCAAGGAAGATTCAGAACACAGTACAGCCTAACAAAGTAAATTACAGGAGAAATGTCTTTGGGAATGAACATTTTTTCTATAAGGTAGGCCCTAATAAATTTCCTATACCTAATGATTTTTTTGGATTTTTACACATAAAACTCTTATAATTAATTCATTTGGCTGAATATTAATAAATATTATTTATTATAAATATTTATATCCTGTGGAATTAGGGACCCATCAGGAAAATGTCACAAACCAGGCGCTAGCTAGAGTGAACTCTCACCCATGGACATATATAATTTCATGTCACACCCAGGAAGCCCTAGAGATTCAGCAGGCACTGATCAGACTGTACTAGAAAAGGTTTTCTGCATTAATCCATTTGGTGCTACCAAGTTCCTCAGGAGAGCAATCTCCTAGAATATAGCGACTTCTTAGATACTCTCATGCTCTTTTCAGTAGGCCTCAACATGGAGTTTATTAGTACTAATGTATAAATACGTATTATAATAATCAGGTCGTACGGGAGTGAAGAATGAAACTAAGAAAACCTTCAAATTCTAAATTCTGTAGCCAGAGAGACTCTGTTCAAGTGAATGGACAGCCCTGTTCAAGAGGTCATCATCCAGGAAATGGCATGGCAAAACCTGCAATGAACCATGAGGAAGTAATAGCCATAAAGTCTAAGAAGCACTGAATATGTTTGTGCACTTTTGCCAGGGTTGTTCAGATTCCTGAATTTTCCAGAAAGCAAATGATGTACCCTAAAATTTTAATCATAGTAAATTCACACAGAACTTTCTTGATTAGGAGTTTTGTGAATTAGTACAGTATCCAAATGCAAGATTACCTCTGGAATCAGAGGTCATGTAGAATGCCATTAACCAGCGACCCCTACCTAGAAGATGGTACTAGAATCCCCATGCTCCCTGAACATTGACCTCAGTTGATGATGGGGTTGTGACTTATTTCATATGTGTTTTAGGATGAAGAGCAGTTGGAAATTATTGTACAGTCAGCTAGGGGATGAGAGATTGCTAATGCCCAGACATTGCAGTGCCCTGACAGTGTACTAAATCTGAATCCCACCGGAATTTCCTAAAGCTGCATTTAAGATCACAGGCACTTTCAAGTTGGTTCTGCAGCCCATACAGGACAGAGGAATCAGCACAAATAAAGAGCTTTTTCATCATAAAAAATGCAAACCTTTAAGTTCCAAACCACAAATAGCATTTTCCTTTCAGGTGTTGCCAGGATACTTTTCTAGACCACTTGAGCAGGGTTAGCCAAAGAGAGAGAAGTATGACAAGTTAAGAGTAGTTAAACAGTCATCTCAGTGGGGAGCCAAGATGTTCAGGAAATAAGATACCAATTTGGGGGAGAATAATTATGATGGAGCCCAGCACAAAAAAATAGGAAGGGAAGATGAAATGTAGGCCATGGTTATTAGGAAAGATAGGTTGTTCACATAAAGACAGACAAGAGTTAACATGTTAGTACAGAAACTTGTGTTCTGTCCAGGTTGCAAGACTGGGCTTTTACCTTGTATTTTATAACCCTAAATTCCAAACTAAATCCTCATCCCCCCAAAAAAGAAATGTAAAATTACCTGTTGCTTAGTAAGGAACCTAAGATCATCAAACTATCTTCCATTAAGGTGATAATTTCTCCTGATTCTGTTCCTTTGAGTAGGAGTTCTCCTTTGCCCTTAAATTGTGCAAAACTCAGATTCTGGTTGGTCCAGTTCTCAACCACCTGATTCAACTTGGCTTCAATATCCTTCTCCTTAATGGCAGATATGCAAATATCCTTCAAAGAAAAAACCAAAGCATCTGTCATGACAATTTCAATTATGAATTGAGTGGCATCATAAAATCATAGAGTGTTTGAGCTTGGACCTAGAAGTCATGTAGTTCGGTTAGTCACTTTATGACCAAGACTCAAGATCATTCTGCTGTGAGTTCAAATCAGAACCTATTACACTCTAACTACTAATTATTTTCCTGTACCACGTGCATGAGACCACGGAATTTAAATCACTTTTCTTGATGATATAATTGGAGTTTTTCAGCCAAAATGGAGATAATCACAGCTGCCCTATCCCAGTGGCTTACTATAAGAGCCAAGTGAGAATATGTGAGTCTTTTGAACTCTTAAATAAAACTTATTCTGACCCTGAATGAATATCCTTTTCAAAATGATTTGTTCAAAAGTAATGAACAAAATGATTTGTTCAAAAGTAATGGTACTAGAATACAGACTGTTATTTTTTATGTTGAATTATTTCTATTGAGTTAACATTGGTGGACAACTCTTTGTTTTAAGGATGTAGGTTCACAACTCATCACATGCATGTTACCATACCACTCTAATCTATACCCATAGTCCACTGGGCCCCCTCCACCAACCACCCTCTTCTCTGGTTGTCTCAGTTCTGCAGGCAGATTTCAAAGGTTTATTTTTTTTTTTATTTTGTCTGTTTCTTTGTTTTGTTTCTTTGCATTCCACATATGAGTGGAATCATCTCGTAGTTTTCTTCTGATTTATTCATTTAGCTTAATCCCCTCCAATTCCATCCATGTTGTTTCAAAAGGCAATATTTCCTTATTTTGCATATATATGGATTATTTTTACACATTTCTCTTGCCTAATTTCTCTAGCTATGACTTCCAATTGTGTTGAATAATAATATGAGAGTGGGTATTGTTGTCTTACACCTGATCTTGAAGGGAAAGCTTTCCATTTTTCACCATTAAGTATTATATCAGTTGTGGGTTTGTCACATGTGGCATAAAGAATGCTATAAAGAAATAAACAGGTTTTATTTTTAAATGGAAGTACAGTTAAGGAATAAGGAAGATAGCCTGTGGAGTTCCAAAACGAATAAATTTCAAATAATCATTTACTTGAATTACAGCATTATTTTACAAAACCTAGTAAGGTATATGACCCTTCCAAATTTTAAGGGTATATCATAGAAAGTAATTTGTATACCCTTTGTACTACTCTGAGAAAAGAAAAAGGAGACATTCTTTAATGGATCCTTGATAAGACCTTAAAATTTTTTGTACCTCAATGTCATCCTTATTTTTAAGAAGTGGTGCTTCCATAATATTTCTAAGACAAAATGAATCAGATTCCACGTCAAATGGGGTTCCAGTTAACTCAGAGATTCGGTCCCAGTGTCTCTGTTTCATTGCCTTATTGGTCATCATTTCTAGTAGAGGACAAGACTCACTAAAATCATCAATTCTTTTTTTGAGATCCAAAAAAGCTTGCCAATCTTTAAGTCCTTTTGGAAGTTTGCGACATCTTTCCAAAAAAAAAAGAGACACAAATTATTTTCACCTACACATTTCTTTGAAGAAGGTATTAAGTATATGCAACAATATGTCAGAATAAATTCACTGATGAAATACCTAGAAGATCCTAGGAACACGAGCACCATAAATAGTAAGCTCAATTTGATCGAAACTCACCTGTTTTGAAATTCCTGAAGTTCAGCATTAATTTTTTCAATGTCTACATCTCCCCAAAGTATTTCATAATAACCACTAATACTGCCCATTACAGTATCGTACAGTCCATACAGCTTCTGCAGCAAGTTGAGTTCCTTTCTGGGAAACCAAATAATGTAGTCATTACATAATGCATACTTTGAAAATAAATTCAATTATTAGATAGGCAGAGTTCAAACAATCAAGTATTTTATACATTATGTGTATAAAGTCTTATAAACAATAACATTCATACCACCATAATGGCTTGCAATACACTTTATTAAACCTTGATCAAATAGGTGAAATTTATAACCTCTCAAATATTCTAAATCAGGGCCTCCCTGGTGGCGCAGCGGTTGAGCGCTGGGTTGCGAAGCTGCTGGCGACCTCTGCGGCGCCGGTTCGATCCCCGGCTGCTCCCCGGCCACCTGAGGAGGGTCCCACATGGCGCGCAGACCTCTCCTGCCGCCCGCTGCTCCCCTCAGCAGTGTGCTTCGGTCTTTCTGCCTGCTCTGCTCCCTGCTCTGGCTCTGGTGAATTCTCTCACCCTCCCGCGCTTCTGACTGTACCCAGTGCATGTATAAACAAAAAAACAAACAAACAAACAAATAAATAAATAAAAACATGCCTCTATAAAAAAAAAAGAGGTTTTAAAAAAAAATATTCTAAATCATACTATGATTTAACTTTAAAAATGTTTTTATTGTTATTACTACACCAATCACTGCAAATGATATGACCAAAACTTTATGATAAAAAGATCAAAGCTAAGGCTAAGGTTTTATTTGATTATTTTTTCTATTGAAGGCAAACAAGATTTTTATGAGACCTTCTGCCTTTAAGTTGAAATTAAATATTCTTTTGTTAACAAAAGTTTTCCTTCATGTTACCAAATGAAATTATAAACAAACAACAATTAAAATAGGGATTCCAGGTTTAAATAAAGTAAAAGTTCCACATTTTGTAAAAACGAATTGATCACCCAACAGAGATTGAGTTTTCCTCAGAACTTCCTCAACTTCAGCATACCATGAGAGTCTAATTTTAGTTTCTGAGTTTACTTTTTAGTAGTTCTATTTATAATAATTAATATTCAAAACTTTATCATGTTTATCATAAATGATACAGACAAAAGAAAATTTTCTTATGTTTTAATAGACTAATACTAATTTTACCTTACAATTATAACATGGATAGATAGGACCCTTTGATAAATCTGACATTTTCTGCAATCTTAGTTGTCTTGTTTTTCCAATTCTTGATTCATTTTGCTAATTCACCATCCTAGAAATTATATTACTATTAATCACTAATTATTTCCAACTATGTTAAAAATGAATAAATGAATAAAAAAGCAGAAAACAATGAAACCAACTTTAGGGGTGATATAATAGTGAAGAAAATAATCATTGTTGTATCACCCTTCAGTTTCATTATTTAGTTGCCCAAATTATTGCACCATCATTAAAGAAAGTATCAAGAATTCAAGAAACATCATTTTCGTTTTCTGTTGATATTTGTTGAGCTTTTACAGTTCAGAATTCAGAGTTTTTTTTGTTTTCTACCTAAAATAGCAAAAAGAAAACTGACAAAGGGTATTAAACAGAAAAGAGACAGAAAGCAGTACTCTACACTCTTAACTTTTTAAATGAAATCTCAGACTATGAATCTTCAGATGATGATTATCTAGATAAATTCTATTAAGCTCAATAACTTAAAAGTGCAAATATATTTCAATAGAATCAGGGTCTTCATCATACAATATTTTGCAATAAGAATCTAGACCACCTGGTGAAAGATAAGTGGCAATATTCTGTTATTACTTACAATGCTTGTGTAAGTTTTATTTTATACATTCTATTAATAGAGGATGTTGAAGGCAGATGTATATTCAAAGTAAAGGAAATAGATGATTTAGAAAAGGAAATAGATGGTGTAGAAAAAGAAAAATTCAGGGCCTCCCTGGTGGTGCAAAGGTTTAAGCACCGCACTATGAAGCAATCCACAGCCTCTGCAGCACGAGTTCGATTCCCAGCCAGCCAGGGAGCAACCCACATGGTGCATCAGACCTCTCCTGACTTGCCCACTGCTCCCCTCAGCAGTGTACTTCGCTCAGTCTGCCTGTTCTGTTCCCCACTCTGTCTCTGGTGAATCCTCTCACCTCCCACATCTCTGGCCTGTGCCCTGGCTCTTGTATGCATAAATAAATAAATCGTTTTACAAAAAAAGAAAAAGAAAAATTCATTGAATTGTCTATTCAAATCTATAAAGATTTTTATATCTATAGTGCAAAGAAGATGGCTTTCTTCTCTTTAACAAAATTATCAGTGTCCAAATTTTAAAAAATCTTGAGTTTTAACAACACAGATGCAAGAAAAATCAGAAGTAAAGATAAGCTGGAAACTACTGGAGATGGACTTGAAACCTGGGATCAGTGCTGACAAGATGGGCATGCTCTGGCTTCATGCATGACAGCTGATGAGCGGTTTGTATTTGAAAGTATAAAAAAAGTTTAATTAATTAATAAAAAAAGAAAGTTAGCCCCAGTTACTTTTGCGGTTACTCTGCAAAAGTTTACAGAGTAAAAGTTTAGATTTTCTTTGATTAAATTGTCTAATAAAATTGTTTCTTTACTATTCCTTTATTCTTACTTCTATGAATTATTCATAAAATTACTTAAAATAATTAAAAACTAAAAACAATAAATGAATAAGGATGATTTTTTTTAATATACTGAGAGTTAAAATTAAACACTGAATCTTAGACTGACTCTGCAAAAGAATGAATTAGAGAGTTCATGCAGATTTCCTAGGATCCAATCCCAGAGATCATAACTCAGTAAGTCTGGAGCAAGGACTTTGACATCTGCAATTCTAATATGATTGTTTATTTGAGTTAAGCTTGGAGAATGACTGCTAGAGAAAAATACATACCCTAATGATTGAAATGCTAATTCATTTTACAGCAATTTCATGTCTGTTTTGCCATGACATTTTCATACTGTGACTTTGAAAGAAGTCAACATAAAGTCCTGATCTAAAGCCAACATCCTAAAAAGCGAATACCACTCTTTTAATTTTACTTTTGAGGAAAACTATATTGAAAATTCTTTTAAAATAAACTTGTTTCAAAATCAATTATTAAAGGTTAAAATAAAGAGGCCTTCAATCTCAATGAAGTCAAAATCTACTCAATGGATAAAGCTCTTAGCATAAAAGTAGTAAAAGAATGGTTGAAAAGGTTGGGCCTCTCCGGTGGCACAGTGGGTTGTCTGCAGAGCTGTGAAGCTGTCCACAGTCTCTGCAGTGCAGGTTCAATTCCCGACTGGCCAGGAAGAAACCCACATGGTGTGGCAGACCTCTTCTGTCTCGCCTGCTGCTTCCCTCAGCAGTGCTTTCAGTCTGTCTGCCTGTTCTGCTCCCCACTCTGTCTCTGGTGAATCCTCTCATCCTCCCACACCTCTGGCCTGTACCCCAGCTATTGTATAAATAAAATAAATCTTAAAAAAAAAAGAATGGTTGAAAAGCTTAGGACAGCTATTGCTCTATCCAAATTGCAGTGTTTCTGCATAATCACTGATGCTACTCAAAAATCATGAAAAGAGAAAACAAAGCACAGGCTAAATATGCTAGGCCATGAATGCCCATAATTTATTTTCATTTATTTTTTATATTTTACATCATTGTTCATTTTTAAACAATATTTGCTTCCCCACCCACCCCCAGGTGTAGTCCCCACAGAATTTCCTTCACCAAAGCACCCGTGCACCATCACCACAGTCCCCTGTGCTCCTCCCTCCCTCCCTCTGATCCCTCTCCCTCCTCCTCCCCTGCAGGATGTCTCTGTCTATTCCTCTACAACATCACTTTTGTATATGGATGGGTGAGAAATAGCCAGGCATAAGGGGAACATTTAAGAGTAGTCTAAGCTAGACCTCACTCTGCATTCAAAGGGGATGTGATTCTTCTAACAGACAATATTTAGTTATTTGCATATAACACTTGTACAGTTTCTCAACTTACCTGGTTTTGTGCAAAACTTCATAGTCAGTAACAGGCAGCCCAAAAAGCTGTTCGCCAGATGAATACGTAACAAATTTCCTCCACAGATCATCAAAGTTGGCCTATAAAAATGGTTTCAAAATTATACTAAAATGTAATTAATTCAGACTCCATGAACATGAAATTTATTATAACCAGCTACATTGAGGTTTATTTAGTAATATCTATGAATAAGGATTTCTACAGAAAATTTATGCTGATACCAAACCACCAGAGGAAAAGTTAAGCACTTAGGAAAATTAACTTTCAAGCATTCTGATAACATTCATTTTATACAAAATTACTTCTTTAATAAATTAAATGGTCTCCACAAGACCTATATTTCAAGTTTCCAAAAATATGTCTAGCTACATTAAAAAAAAACTATAAATCAAGCTTTTTCACAAATTTAGATGGTCATCTCTCCCACAGAGTTCAAATGAGGGAAGCATTTGTGTAATTCATTCAGGCCTGTTTTCTCTACAAGCAACAAAATCTGTAAAACAAATGATTCCATTGTAACAGCATTTGAAATAATGCTAACAATTTAAATCAGCAAAGTTAATGATCAAGTGATATGACATAACTCTAACATAGGTAAAGAGATACTCAGAAATACCACTTGGTATGTGGCAAAGCTATGTTTAAACTACGGAAAGCTTTCATACCAATTGATTTGCTGCAAATGTATGTATTCCTATTAAAGAATAAAATAATGGTTTTTTGGACAGCAACTCTGTGTCTCCCAGTAGAGTGACTGTGCAAGCTGCCTGCATATAAATACAGACAGACATTGGGGTGGGTGAAAAAAAACAAAACACTAAAGGGGATGCAGAACAGAGAGATGTTTATTACTCCTACTTTAAGAAGGAAAGACAATTTTTAAAATCTGCTAAGGGTTCCCCTGAATGGTTTTTTAAATCTGCTAAGGCTTTAACCCTAGTTGGGCAGGGTTCAAGTCTCAGCGCTATCAAGCTATCCACAGCCAGGGAGCTACTCACATGGTGCAGCAGACCTCCCCTGACTCACCCACTGCTCCCCTCAGCAGTGTATTTCAGACAGTCTGCTTGTTCTGCTCCCCACTCTGTCTCTGGTGAATCTTCTCACCCCCCACCCCGCACCTCTGGCCTACACCCCAGTTCCTCTATGCATAAATAAAAATAAATCTTTAAAGAAATTAAAAATAGGGCCTCCCCGGTGGCGTAGCGGTTGAGTACTGGGTTGCGAAGCTGCCCGCAGCCTCTGCAGCGCCGGTTCGATCCCCGGCCGCCAGGCGAAGGTCCCACATGGTGCGCAGCCCTCTCCTGCCACCCGCTGCTCCCCTCAGCAATGTACTTTGTCAGTCTGCCTGTTCTGCTCTCCGCTCTGGCCCTGGTGAATTCTCTCACCCTCCCGTGCTTCTGACTGTACCCAGTGCTTGTATAAATAAATAAATAAATGTTTAAAAAAATAAAATAAAATAAAATCTGCTAAGATTCAGTAAAGAGGAAGAAGTTAAAAGTAAAGGAGAAAACAAGAAGAGACAAAAAATACTGTGAAGACCCCCATCCCCCACCATGAGAAGATAGGCCCATCTCTCTGAAATTTATATCACAGACCTGAAATTTTCCCTGTAAATTTGGAGACAAGGTCATCTGTTCAAACAAATACCAAAACTCCTCCTGTTTCCATATTTCTGTCAGTGAATAGCCCTACCTTCTGAAACTGCTCAAGCTGGTAACCTTGATCATTTCCCCTCAACGTCAAACCTATCAAGACTGTCTCTTTCAAAAACTCATGATCCACCTAGTTGTCTTCATTTTAAAGAGTGCCATTTGGATTGGTCTCCATTTTTACACATCTCTTGCTTGTATCACTGAAACTACTGTCAGTCTAGACCATTCTCCCTTGGAAGCATTCTCCATACTAATACCTAATGCCAGAGAAATCTTTTAAGATCACAAGCGTTATAAAATTCAAATGTGTTCATGTCATTCACAGCTTAGAACCTCCAACCCTCAGGCTAGGCTCCTTGTTCTAATCTACAAAACCCTCCACGAGTGATCTCTGCACACCAGGCCTCCATCCCTCAGCATTCTTTTGGCTCACTGCACCCCACATTTCACACCTTACTTCTCCCAAAATCTCCCAGCTTGTACCCTCATTGTTGGACCTCTGAATCAGATACAAATTCTGCCTGACCTGTTTTTTCTCCTTTCCTCTTGGCTGACTCTAACTTGACCCTTAAGGCACAGCTGAGAGGTCTCCTTTTTCTGGAAGTCTCTGCCAACTGCACCAGACCCCTGTGGCCTGGGAGTTCCTCACATCTCTTTCCACAGAAGAAGTTCTTTTACCTAAATCACAGAGCTCCCCATATGGCACTATGATTAGCTCTCTGTCTCCCTATCAAATCTTAGCAAATTAGAGGTAAGGGTCATTTATTAATCATTTTTCTATCAATCAAGCCCCACAGAAGGTATCTGACAACTAGGACATCAAGAAAAGATGAACATAGAGACATTCACTGTATGAAAGAGGATGGAGGACAGTAACAAATGACAGGACTGCCTGATGCTCCTGAAAATCAAGTTCACAAAGAAATTCATGAATCTGTAAAACATTCATCCCAAAGGGTGTGTAAAATTTCTCTAGATGAGATGGTGAGGGGTTGACCAGACCCAGTGAGAACTGTACAGTGCGAGGCAAATCAAGGGAACTGGGAAGTTTAAAGTGAAAGTTACAGAAGTAGGAATAATAATGGACACACAGGAAGAGGGGAAAATCATTTGTCAGTACTTAAAATCTTATTTTGATACATTTTATTATTCCATGATTTTTTCCCTATCATTTTACATATAAATAAGACACCTGGAAATCAAATAAGGTATACACTTATTCTATAAAAATACAGAAAGGCACTCTTTGGAGAACAAGAAAAGGAATCAACCACCTTATTTAGCAGGTAAGAATACAATTAAAATCTGTACACACCTGAAATAGTAACATTTCTACTATAAAGTAAAACACATAAATTTTCTCCTAAAATCATTTAAAGAATAGTAGTGTAGGGCCTCCCTGGTGGCGCAAGGGTTAAGATGCAGCCTATGAAGCTGTCCACAGCCTCTGCAGTACCAGTTCGATTCTTGGCCAGCCAGGGCCACATGATGTAGCAGACTTTTCCTGACTCGCCCGCTGCTCCCCTCAGTAGTGTATTTTGGTCAGTCTGCTTGTTCTGTTCCCCGCTCTGTCTCTGGTGAATCTTCTCACCCCCCAACCCGCAGGCTTGTACCCCAGCTCTTGTAAGCATAATAAATAAATCTTTTAAAGAAAAAAGAATAGTAGTGCATTGTCAATTAACAAAAAACTTTGAGTTTTACCTGAAATATCTGAAGTCTGTTGCTAGCTTCTTGGGGTGGAATATTTGGAACCATGGGTCCTTCCTGTAATTAATAATATCTCTATTTTAATTCTTAATCATATGTATTTATAAATTTATTGGGTTTGTCTATAAATACCTTTTAAATAAATAAACTTTGCTTTTAATGTAATGGTCTAATTTTGTCCTGTATGTAAAGCTTTCATTTATTTTTTCTAAGATTTTTATTGAGCTATCATTCACATATTATACAATCCACTCATTTAATCTGTACAATTCAATGATTTTTATTATATTCACAGAGTTGTACAACCATAACCATAATCAATTTGAGGATATTTGTATCACTCTAACTTTCATTCATTTTTAAGGGACCTTGATGCAGCTAATAAAAAAAATCTGACAAAATTATATCCTGTAGAAAGCTTGTACCACAAGAGCTCATTTTAATTTCATTTATGATTTTAAATGATGATGTTGTGGATTACAATAAATACAGAAATCTGAGAACAGCCTGTTTTCACTAAGAGTTTAGCTCAATATAGAACACACATGAACAAAGCAGAAGGCAGTCTCTGAGTCAGAAAACAGTGGCAAAAAAGGACCCCAGAAGGGCGATATAATCGTGAGTTTATGAATATATTAAATAGACCAGATTACCATAATAGAATGATAGGGCAATAAAATGTGGGTAATGCAACTACGAGGTAAATTTGGTTGCTGTTTAAAAAAGGTGCTATAAAAGTAGTTCCAAAGTTTAAATTATCTTAGGAATAATTGTGACCACTAAAAGGAAGTAAAATGTGTTGGGCAAATATATCCAATTTCTGGGTTTAACTTCAAAGAGGTCAATCATTATCAGTCACTTTACCAGGCTGAATAGTCTGTGGAACAGACCCAATATGACATTTATAATTTATTTTCAGTGACTCTTTTGGTTTTCTAAGAGTTAGGGGGAAGTAGTTATATAATGCCCTGGTAGTAGGCATTTATAGTTTCTTACAGCCTTCCAAAAACTATATTACATTTTCCATTATGAGAATTTTGGCCCTGAGATTTCACAATCTTCAAATTCGTTGCTCCTTTTAACAGTTAGATCTTTCTTTTTCTGTATAACATGCTTAAAGGGCTAGCTTTTTTTTTAACATTTATCATTTTTTACATTTTTTTAGACAATATTTGCTTCCCTCCACTCCCTCAGATTGAGTCCCCATAGAATTTCCTTCCCCAAGGCACCCGTGCACCATCACCACAATCCCCTGTGTTCCTCCCTCCCTCCCTCTCACTCCTCACCCTCCTCTTCCCCTGCAGGATGTCTCTGGTTTATAATTGTCTGTTTTTGCTTTGTTGTGTTTTGTACTGTTATTTTTTTTAACACTGATGTCTTATTTGGTTCCCCTATATTCCTGTTATAAGTGAAACCATCTGATATTTTTCTTCTTCCTTCTAGCTTATTTCACTGAGCATAATTCTAAAGGGCTAGCTTTTTTATGATAGTTGCAAATATACAAATATAGCCTCTTACCTCAATGTACAAATCATAAAAACCCTGTATTTCTCAGGGTTTATCACTTTCATCTCAAATAAACATTCAACAGAACATTGAATATACAGTATGAAAATACTTAAATACCATCTCATATGATTCTGCAAAGTTCATGACATCTTCACGAAAAACTTCCACAGACTCAAGTAGATTACTTTTAAACTTTGGCTGCACTTGAACTAATTCATCTTGAACAGAAACCTACAATAAAAAAGAATATTCAACCTGAGAGTGAAAGTATAGCATTTAAATGAAAACTATAATTCTTTTCCAGCAAGTTTGTAATCACATAGATGTCATGAAAGCAATAACCCAAATGTACTACAAAGAGACTCCAATTACTGTGGCAAGAGAAACAGTTACTACTATAGGTTACATGCAGTCTCAAGGGCCAGGCTAAGATCTGGGATTAGCAATAGCTAGTAGGTTCACAAGGGCACAGTGTTTGAGCAGTTCCCTGAAAGAGATCTCTATCTTGGTAGAGATGCCCTCCAAATGGTTTTCAATGACGTTTCTCTTAAACCTTCAATCATAATAACTAGCATTCAGTTCATGTTCACTTTCTACCAGGCTCTTTATGTATGTTATCTCATTTAACCTTCACAACAACCCTGTGTGGGAAATATTAATATAATACCCATTTAACAGGTGAAAAAACCGAGCCACAGCGTGACTAAGTATCAGTATGACGTAAGGTTAAGATTAAAAACCTGGCAATGTGGTTCAGGGTCCCTCCTCTCAATTAGCCTTATCCATAGCATCTATCTAGAACATATACTACTTTAAACATAATGGTAGTTGTAGTAAAGGATGGGTCACTGGGCTTAACACTAACAGTTAAAGAGAAAGAAGAATAGTCCAAGTGAATCTTTTCCATTGAATAACAAAGTTGGGCCTTACAAAATCTCAACAGAGGGCCCCTATTTCCTTCCTACCACATTCTCCTAACTAAGCAGCAAGAATTTTTCAAAATAAATGATAATCAATAATGAGCATAAATTTAAATAAACATTTCATACACATCATCACAGAAGCCTCATAACAACATACCAAAAAATCTCTAAAACATTTCTAAATGACCATATGAAGAAATTGAGAAACAAAATTTTTTAACTTGCATAAGGCCACCCTACTGACTGGTGGCAGGACCAGAATCACAAGTCATGGCCCCAGTTTTCAATTCTGTTCTTTGCCACAACAGCTTGCTTCAAACTCATTCAATAAACACTTCCAGTACAAATAAAGGATCTGGATCCTTCCTTGGAGAGCATTTTTATTTTTTTTTTTTCAGATTTTATTTTTATTTTATTTTATTTTTATATTCCCCATATAATTGCAACCCCCTTATTTTGTCCCCATCCCTCCTTTCCCCGCACCCCCCCCCCATAGTGTGTCTCTGGTTCATAGTTTTTTGTTGATTCTGATTTTTTCTTTCTTATAGCTATTCTTTTTCCTGGTCCCTAATTTAGGTTTTCTAGATTCCTGCTATGAGTGAGACCATCCGGTATTTTTCTTTTTCTTTCTGGCTTATTTCGCTGAGCATGATCCCCTCCAGCTCCATCCACGTTGCTGCAAATTGCATGTGTTTATCTTTTTTGAATGCTGAGTAATATTCCATTGTATATATGTACCACATCTTCTTGATCCAGTCATCTATTTTTGGGCATTTGGGTTGTTTCCAAAGCTTAGCTATTGCAAATAGTGCCGCTATAAACATAGGGGTGCAGGTGCTCTTTGGAATTAATGTTTCTGTGTCCTTTGGGTAAATACCTAGGAGTGGAATTGCTGGATCATATGGAAGCTCTCTCTTTAGTGGGTTGAGGAATCTCCACACAGTGGAGAGCATTTTTAATGTGCAATTTGTCATGTGACAAATGAACGTTTACCATGTTCAAAAATGCTTAGAGGGAAATTTATAAACTATAAACAACAACACTAAGAGAAAAGAGATCTCAAATCAGTAATTTAACCAACCACATTAATGAACTAGGCCAAGAACAACAAACTGAACCCAGAGCAAGCAGGAGGAACAGAAAATTTTAAAATAGAGCACAAGGATATGATATAGATAAAAACACTAGAGAAAAATCAAACTAAAAGTTTCTTCTTTGAAAAGATCAACAAAATTGATAAGCCTTACCTAGAATAAAGGAGAAAGGATTCAAATTATGAAAATTGAGAATGAAAAAAGGGGCCAGCACTTCCTACATTATAGAAATAAAAATTATTTAAAGATCACAAGTTGCCAGAGGCAATCTATGAAATGGAAGAAAATATTTGCAAATCATGTATCTAGTAAGGAGTTAATATCAGAATATATATAAAGAATTCCTATAACTCATCAACACATAAGTAACCAGTTTAAAAACAGGCAAAGGAGTGTACTTACAGCTTTACTCTGCAATTTGTTGAAAGAATATCTCAAGGTATCAACTGCTTCTGATTCTTCTTTGGTTACTTCAACTTCAAATCTGTTTAAAATAGCATAGGCTTCCTGGAGGAGGAAGGAAAAGGGACAGAAGTTCAGAATCATCACAAGAAAGCAACTGCCAAATGATTTAGTTACCGTCTAGAAAAACACTGTAATATCTCTGAAGAAGAGAGTATTCTAGAAGAGTGCTTTCCCAAATTAAACATGTATAAAAGGCACCTCGAGATCCCACTGACACTAATATTGAGTCTAGGTCCTAGACACTGAAATCTGCATTTAATAAGTACCTGAGTGATTCTGATGGGGATATAAGCAGATCACACTGAGAAACTATTCTAGAAAATATCCCTAGGGTTATTTTGTGTCTCTCTCCCTCCTTAATCTGGTGCCAACACCATGCAAAAAAAATTTTCAATATCTTTCTATCTATACATATATATATGTTATATAAAGAATGGAATAAATTGATGATGTTGTAGGAGACACTGAAAAAAAAAAACAAAACTAGAATGATCAAAGGGATGCACTGGCAATTGACTTTACCAAAAGAATTTATGCTGAAGAATTAAGCTTCTGCAGTTAGAGAAAAAAAAATGTCATGATAATTTGTTAAATCTTGAGGAATGGGTGGTAGCCCATACCCAAACTTCTCAAATACCAATATTTAAAGGAGTAGTAAAAGGATGAAGTTCGTTAGCTACTAAAGAGTGTGAGCTCTAAGTGGGACTTCAATCATGAAATCATGAGTACTGGGGATCAAGAGATGGCAGTGGGGGGGCTAATTCTCCTGCAAGCAATAAATAATGTCTACAGACAACTGTAAGCAATATATAGTCTATAGATGATTTTAAAGAGAGTAATAAAATGAATTAAGTTTTATTTTTATTATCACCATGAACGAGAAATTCTAAATGTTAGTCATAAAATAATTGTGGAAGACCGAACAATGGTCTCCACACTATTGTCCACATCGTAATCTCTAGAACCTTACCTGGCAAAAGGGACTTTGTAGATGTGATTAAACTAAAGAATCTGAGATGGGGAGATTAGTTCAGATAAACCAGGTGAGCCCAATATAATCACTAAGGGAGAGAAAAAGTGACTGAGAATGTCACTATTCTCTAAGATGTCAAAGATGAGATGATCTCAAGGGAGAGTGTGATGGTATTGCTCAAATGAGCAAAAGACTGCAGATAGTCCATAGAAACTGGAGGCGGCAAGGAATGGATTCTTCCCTAGAAACTCTAGAAGGAATGCAGCCCTGGTGATATATTAAGTTTATCCCCATGAGACACATTTTCAAACTTTTGATCTCTAAAATGGAAAGATAATAAATTTATGTTAGGGTATGGTAGTGTGCTGCAGAAGTAACAGGCAACTAATGCAATACTCTTCCATATAAACATCATTTGTTGATCTAAGTTGCAACAGTTTGCTATTAAGCCTAAATGTACCATTCCCACCACACTGCTGACGGTCTCCAACAGTCATGAGTGAGAGAATCCTATAACTGGTTTCCAAGGAAAGCCAAAAATATTTGGGTAACTTGCCTGACATGTGGGGACTGAAGTAAGAGTGTACAACCCTTTTCTGTACAATGTTGGTGCCAGCATAAAAAATAATACAGTCTATTGTTCTGCAGTAAGTGTCCAGTAGTATTAATATATTAATATTCCTTTGTATACTGTTCATTGTTGATAATTGTCAGCATCAGAAAGGAGAAACAGGCAGAGTGTGCCATAAAACGGATGAAATATGTTAATAGAATTACTTTTTTAGTGTGTACCTGTTTTTTAAAAACAGTATTTCAAGAAAGAAATAGGCAATTATTTCTTACTTCAATTGGTCCCAAAGTCATGTCCATTTGAATTTCATTATCACGGATACAGGACAAGGCTTCCATTGCAAATCTGACATCATCTAAATCACGGATAGGTCTAGACAACTTTTTCAAGTATTCATTGATAAATGTTATCATGTCTGACATTTTCTTTTTGTATTCCTCATTCAAGTATCTGCAGAGTAACATCTTCCATGCCTTAGCCTCAATTGATAAGGCCAATTTCATGGGCTCTGGTGAAGACAAGAAAAGATCAAAATAAAATGAAATTTGACATTCTGAAACTACACATTCACTTTTTGTATAATCTGGAGCATCTATAACTGTACTGTCCATTATACATGTTGAACACTTGAAAAGTTAGCCTGAATTAAACATGCTGTAAGCAATGTTATTTCAATTTTTAAAAATTAAGAAAAAGCAAATGTGCTATAAGACTACTAGATTTTGAAGACTTAATTCCTATCTCCATAGAGTATGTTAAACTGTGCATGAGAGGAACACTAAAACTTATGGGGAATTACTTTGAGAATTAGTTCTATGGGAATTAGTTCTAGGACTGTCCAGTTGTATCTGGCCATCCCATTAGCAGCCTTCATTCATCACCCCCTCCTCCTTTTCTTCTAGGTGGCCCAACACAATGGAATGGAAATTTGGATTTCTGCCTTGGATTTCTTTATACTCCAATCTTGACCTCTTCTGCATGATTAGAAAATGTATTGATATATAACCAGGCCATGTACCCAGAGCCTACCCGATTGTCCCAGGCAATCCTGGCCTTTCATGGTTCAGTTCAGAAACCCTTCTTGAGAGTTTGGAAGGATATTTGAAGAGGAACCAGATAGAGAAGCAGAAAAAGTCATGCACAGAGGCAAGAAGAATTGAGAGGCAGAAAAAAAGGATTTCCTCAGCTTCCTATACTGTACCTGCTTCTGGTCTATTCCTAAGATTTCATTGCATCTTGGATTCTTGGATATACTTTTTTCCCCTTAACATAATTCAAGTACATTTTTATTCCTTGAAAACAACATAGCCCTAAATCATCAACTTTTGTGCATTCTTTCTTTCTCCTCACAATACCCATAATCCCTAGTCCTGCCAAGTTTGAAACATGGCTGCTCCCCTCTCTCTCAACCTCCAACAGTTAAACTGAGTATAAAGAGTATAAAGGGCTGCTCCCCTCTCTCTCAACCTCCAACAGTTAAGCTGAGGAAAGTGCAGCCTGAAAAGAGACACACGCCAGCATGCTGACTTGAGGCTGTGAGGTATGACCTCATGAGAGATCTACATCTCCTAGACCTTTCTTCTTCTTTTCTTCAGGCCTAGAGGATTCATTCACGTTCATCATTCTTTATAACTGTGATCACCTGTTCCATTTCTTAGTTGCTTCTTTCTAAAATCAAGCATCTGACCAACTAGAACACTGTATTTAGGCTAGAGTATTACCCACTCTAAGGGAAAAACTCGAGTCCTTGTAGTTATTGTGCCGGGTGTATAGCTTCTGATTCCTAACTAAATAATTTCCCCAAGTATTTGGGATTCTTCTCCAAATCACATCCTTCCTTGATATAATAATAGTATTTAATATTTATTAAACATCAATTATTTGTTAGACACCAAGCTAAGTGTCTCATACAAAATAGATTATGAGGTGGGCACTGTCATTATTATCAACAGGAGAGATGGAGTTTAAAGAAGTCAAGTAATGCTGGTAAGGCAAACTTGTCTCCTTAAAGGTAGAGCTGAAAATCTACATAAGGTCATTGAAATATCTTCTCAGAATAAAATCTTACAACTTAGGAACTTAGGACAAGACTATTATATCTCTGTGACTATAACAATAAGTAGACATCACTACTAGTTTTAAACCCAAACCATAAACCAACTCACCTCAGTTCACATATTTTTACAAGTAAATCAGTGTCAGCCCCACCCTTCTGAATATCAACCAATCAGGAAGAAAATCTCAAGAAGCCCACCTCTGAGTGACAACCAATCAATTACAGTCTCACATGAAATATCTTTTTACAGATGATGTTAACTTATTTAAACCCACAATCGTTGGGCTCCATGCTGCCCAGATATTCTGTATGAGGCCAATTATCTCTTCTGCTAGGAACACTATGCCTGAACAAAGCTCTCCCTCACTAGATAAGCTATAAAGTCAGCTTGCTCTTTTTATTTCAGAAAGGAAGTGGCTGTTTGATCATCCTTTGACACTGTACTCCAAATGGATTAACTATTCCAGAAAACCCCAAACTGTTTGATTCCTATCTCATACATACAACCTGCTCTCCTCACAGTAATCTGAAAACATGTTTCACCTGTGATTTTATTTGTTTGCCAGTTGAGGAATTGTGAAGTGTATTAAGCCACCTGGCATAATATTATATATGAAAGATATATATAATATATACTACATATGTTATGTGAACATAAATATTTTATATATGAACAACATTGGTGGTCCAGAAATATTTACAATATTGTATAAAGGTACCTCACTCACCGATTTCCAAATAACATAAATTTCATGTGGAAATACAGATACTTTACATAATTAATAAATATTCTTCAGTACCTGTATGCAATTCAAGTGCTCCTACAACAATAACAGGCTTCAACTCATCAATCTCCTGTTCAAAGGTAGCGTAGCGTAGAATTTCTGACCTGATCTCAGTGAGGGAAGGGTTGTTAGCCAAAAACTCCTGCAGTAAGGAAACAACATTATCATTAATGTTTGGACAGTATAAAGTTTACAGTTTTAATAGTTCAATTAGAAAATTGCATTAGCTTATACACTTTTCCATGTGTATGTGCTGTCAGGTTAGTGTCTGGGTAAAGAAAGCGATGAACCAGTAGCACTGGGGGCAGAGGCTCATGGAAGGATGTTCATAGACTATCAGGAAAGATGATTCAGAGCTATAATATTTCCTTGAGTCTCTAACCAAAAACATAGCTGAGTCTGTTTAAGTGTGACACACCCTTGAATCCTTGACCTCTAGAGAGTGTCTGGAATACAATTTACTGAAGTGAATTAAAAAACAAAATCTACTTGAGCCTCATTATTATCAACAGCCTTAGAGTGAGAATGACACCAGATACAAGGCGTCAGGTCACTGACATGTATAGGTTCTTGGCCTCTGCTCAAGAATTCTCATCAATGTCATTACTGTTTTCCTGGTTCTCCCATGAGTTAGGGAAAATTAAAACCCACACTGCATCAGAGTTAGTGAAAATCCACCTTCACTCTCATGTCCCGGTCCTCTGTCCAGAGAGTCTTGTACTTTTGAAAGTCCTGCAGGGCCTCCTGAGCTACCTTTCTCAGAGAGTTCACAGAGGAAGAAAGGAGGAGGACCAACTTGGAGATATCCTTATGCTCGGCTACTCCTGGATAAAAATTCTTCAGCTTCCTCGGAGGAATAATTTCTTCAAAAGACCCTAAAAGTAGATGTTTTTATACTATAGATAACTTGCTATATTCCAACTTTAACATTATCAATTTTAATATTTATAGACTTTTTTCAAGATGTATTTTCTGAAAGACCCTCCCTCCAAGTAATTAATAACTATTCTCTTCCTATGTTCACTTATTCTAACTAAACTATTATGCCAGATTTTGAGGTCCAGATTTCTTTAATATGGGAGAACTATTATCAGAGGAGAAAACTGAAAGACATTGATTAAACCCCCTCAAAGTTTTAAAAGTCTTCCAAGGAAAAACAAAAAGAGTTGAAATTGCTACCCTACAGAACAGCATCATGATTAAAGCACTGTATGTGTTACCCAAATTGTTACAGGATATGTCATCGCAAAGGGGAGAGTAGCATCACCATGGCTGTGGGCGCAGAAGCCATCTTCCCTGCCCCCATTTCTGCCCATCAGCATCTCAGGTGCCTTGGACTACAACTCCCAGCATGCTATCAACCAGACAGCTGGAACGGGGGAAGCCGGGAAGGAGGAAGGAAAGACAGTGGAGAGGCTGCTCCTGATACTTTAGGGTAGCGGCAGGCAGCTACATCAAGGACAACAGCAGCCATCATTGACATTGAGGTGGATTATTCAGCTGGGATGGTATATTGTAAATCTCAGATCTCTCCCCCTCTTCAACCCACTGGGCCCTGCCCAGCTCATGGCTTGTTTTCCTTGTTGGGAGGCGGTTTGGACTCCTAGTAAGCTTTCCAGCTTTGGGCCAAGCCTCTTTGGCAGGGAATTTGCCCACAAGGGAACGCATAATTTTCAGAGTTTGATCAGGAATCTCTCTCCTACTCATCTCTATCCATTCCTTTTTACCCACTCCCTGATAAAGATCATTGATCATGCTAGAGTTTCACTGCTGCTTTGACATGGTGTAGATGGTCAGACCCTTTTAGGAAGGGCAAAATAGGTTTTTCCCCTTAATGGTTTGAGGGCTTCCCTAGAAACCCCTCAGTTTGATGCAGTTTCAATTTGTTTCCCTAACTGGGAATGAGCCTCCTCGTTACAAAATTACCTTATGTCGGTTATTTAATATTCACAGAAATATTTGTGAGGATTAAATGAAGCAACATATGTTCCTCTTCGGCTTAGCATCTGGTACATAGAGGTGATGGAATCACTGCCATCCACCACCATAAACATCTCTTGCCAAAATCTGATTCTGTCAATAACTTAATGGAAATTGTCAAGTGTTCTCTATCAAGCAAAAACCAGATATTTTTGTTTTGCACAAGCAATACCTGACTAATTTTTTTGACTTTTTTAAACATTTATCATTTTTTACATTTTTTAGACAATATTTGCTTCCCCACATCCCTTCAGATTGAGTCCCCATAGAATTTCCTTCCCCAAGGCACCCGTGCACCATCACCACAGTCCCCTGTGCTCCTCCCTCCCTCCCTCTCACCCCTCCTCCTCCTCCTCCCCTGCAGGATGTCTCTGGTTTATAATTGTCTGTTTTTGCTTTGTTGTGTTTTGCACTGTTGTTATTTTTTTACACTGATGTCTTATTTGGTTCCTCTATATTCCTGTTATAAGTGAAACCATCCGTTATTTTTCTTTTTCCTTCTGGCTTATTTCACTGAGCATAATTCCTTCTAGCTCCATCCACATTGCCGCGAATGGTATGAGTTTATCTATTTTGATTGCTGAATAATATTCCATTGTGTATATATACCACATCTTCTTGATCCAGTCATCTATTTTTGGGCATTTGGGTTGTTTCCAGGTTTTACCTATTGTAAATAGTGCTTCAATAAACATAGGTGTACAGGTGCTCTTTTGAATCACTGTTTTTGTGTCCTTTGGGTAGATCCCTAGGAATGGAATTGCTGGATCATATGGTAGCTCCATTTTTAGTAAACTGAGGAACCTCCAGACAGCTTTCCACAATGATTGGATCAGTTTGCACTCCCACCAGCAATGTAGGAGAGTTCCCTTTTCCCCCGCATCCTAGCCTACATTTGTTGTTGCTTGTTTTTTTTTGATAGGTGCCATTCTTACTGGTGTAAGGTGGTATCTCAGTGTGGTTTTGATTTGCATTGCCCTGATTATAAGGGATGTTGAACATTTTTTCATATGCCTGTTGGCCATTTGCATTTCCTCTTTGGAGAAATGTCTTTTGAGTTCTTCTGCCCATTTCTTGACTGGATAGTTTGTTTTTGTTGAGCCATGTGAGTTCTTTGTATATCCTTGTGATCAGTCCATTATCAGTTGGATGGAGTGCAAAGATTTTTTCCCAACCAGTGGGATGTCTCTCCGTTTTGGTTAATGTCTCTTTTGCTGCGCAGAAGCTTTTCAGTTTGATGTAATCCCAGGGGTTTATCTTTGCCTTCACTATCACAGCTTTGGGTGATGAGTCTTTAAAGACGTTTCTGAGATAATACCTGACTATTTAAAAACAGTTGCCAAATGCTTTTTTCTGTAATGATCCTGTGGTTTTTGTCCTTTAGTCATAGGGTATATTTTAGTAAGTTAAAACTATCTTGAATTTCTGGGATAAACCCTTTTTACATGTTGCTCAGATTCAGTTTGCTAAATATTGTTAAGGATTCCTGTGTGGTCACTTCAATTGAAGAATCTTTAAAGAACATTTTTTTAATATAAAGAAGTGAAATTTAAACATATTTTCTCCTATGGTTTGAGCTTTTTATGTCTTGAGAATCTTTCTCTGCCCTGATGTCATAAATATATTATGCTATATTTTATTCCAAAAGTTATACAATATACACTTTATATTCAATAGAAGTGTTATAAAATATAGAATAGCTACTAAGATACATGCAAGATCTACTTTTTCTCCTATATAGATAAAAGCCCCTACTCCACTTATTAAATAGTATATTCTTATACACACACACACATATATGTAGGTGTCTGTGCACTCTGCCCTATTCTGCTGACCTACTCTTGTTCCAGGGATCTATTCTTGGACCATTAAAAGACTACAATTAATTAGTCTGACTTTATAATACTACTACTATTTGGCAGGGCTAAATCATTGCAGAATTTTTCTTCACAATTTTGGAGGCTATTTTTGACTTTGCATTTCCACATACCTCTAAAATAAAAATTCACAAATTATTGAAAAAATAATGTTGGGATTTTGTAGCAATTGTAGTGAATTTGTAAATTAGTCAAGGAATTGGTTTGTTCCTATATTTCATGTCATTCAATAATAATAATTTTCTACAAAAATGCTACGCAAATACTTTTTTACACTTACTTGCTAAGTACCTTATGATTTTTGTGGCTGTAAAATATCTATTTTTTATTACAGTTTTCCAAGATATGATTGACATGTAATTCTACTACATTTTAACTGAATTATTGGTCATTATAGAAATATTTTCTTTTTGCATGTTGGTCCTCATAAATAATCATTACTGAACACATTGCTTTGAATAATTGTTTCTAGGTTCCTTGGATTTTCTATGGATTGATTTACAATCATTATTCTCATTTTTATTATTTTATTTCATAGCAAAATACTGAATAAGTGATAAGAGCATACTTGCTTGTTTACTCTTCATTTTAATAGGAAGGAAATATTTCTTAATTTTCCACAAATACCATTCTCAGAAAGTCTCTCATATTCCTAGTTTGCTAAGAGAATGTGTGTGGGTGAGTGGAATATAGTTCTATGTACAGAAATGTATATAAAATACTTGTTAAAAAAAGAATAACATGTATATAAAACACAGGCTAAAGGAGAAAAAGAATTCCAGCATACTCAGCAGCACCCAGGGTAAGAATAGAAGCTGCCAATATAGGTAATCCTCTCAAAGCCCCTCTCCAATCACAGGGTTCTCCCTACTCCCAGAGTAACCATAATCTTGAATTTTCTTTGACAATAACTGGCAAACCTATGGTGGTTATACCTGGTTTGCAGGGGGCGGGGGAGGGGTAATCCTAACATTACCTCAATTTTAAAAGTAAATAAATTTATAAAAATATATCTCATGCCAGGCCTCCCCGGTGGCACAGCGGTTGAGCGCTGGGTTGTGAAGCTGCCCGCAGCCTCTGCAGCACCGGTTCAATCCCTGGCCATGGGCGAGGATCCCACATGGCGCCCAGACCTCTCCTACAGCCCGCTGCTCCCCTCAGCAGTGTACTTCGGTCCTTCTGCCTGTTCTGTTCCCCGCTCTGGCTCTGGTGAATTCTCTCACCCTCCCACGCTTCTGACTACCCAGTGCTTGTATAAATAAATAAATCTTAACTATATATATATATATATATATCTCATGCCTCTAAAAAAAAGATAATTTACAGACAGACCAATGTGCTCATCTCTAAACACATAGTGTTTAAGCATAAACCTAGCTGTAAAGGAAAGAACACGAATTGCCCATGTTTAGGTGAAGGTTCCCAAGAGAAACACTAAGCAGAATCTCTGGGTCTGGTCTGGCTTCAGCTCTCCTACACATTTACAACAGTCCTATGTAGGAAATTTGTGGGATAGGATCATAAGTGAACCCTAAAGAGTATACATCTCATTATACACAGGGTATCCATGGCTGTTTATTAGCCAAATAATGAATTTCCATCAGAAATAGGGTCAGGACAGAGTGCTAATCTGTATTTCCTAGATCACAATTCCCTAAAGTTCTCAGTAGCAGGTTAAAACAGAATTTTTCCAAGTGATGAAATGAATTTCCTCAGCCAACGTAGGGCAATGAGAATAGAGCAGTGAATTCATCAGCACAAGGGAAAAGCAAACAAGCACAGCCAAGAATACAGACCAGGCTCACCCAGGCACCCAGTCTTCAAGTTAGAAGACAGTACAGTGGCATCAGGCATCTTGCTGAAGCCAGTCAAAATTTGACTATTTCTTAGGTAGCAGTGGCTGCCTGCTCTTCTTAGAATAGAATTGTCATTTTGTAATCATCCTTCAGCATTCACTGGGAATTCCCTTCACCTCTCTGCTGTATTTTATTCCTGTTTACAATATTCTACATTTTTTCTCTTTTTATTTTCTTGTTTTGGTGACTTTGTGGAAAAAAGGTGTATTAAGGGTAAATTTTTTTAAGACATTGCATGTCTGAAACTCTTTACTTACCATCTTATTTAGCAGAGAATTTGGCAGAGAATAGAATTCTTACTAGGAAGGTTGATGATAAGTCAAAGATTCTTGCATCTAGTGACTTTAGTTTTACATTTAGCTTATTATAATAATAGAAAAACATATGGAATGAACCAGAGAGAGAGGAAACAATAACAGCAAACAGTTGAATTCTAGTCCTCTTATCTAGGTACATCCCCAGTGCTGTCATGAGGTGAGTGACCTTGAACAAATTATTTAATCTCTCCAAAGAAAGTGATGAAATATTTATTTCACTAGGCATTAGATATACATAGATTATGTATGTGTATGTGTATATATACAAATATAGCTCCATCCAGACCTCCTTGCTTCTAATTTTCAATGTTGTTACTTCCAGATCAAGTCTCGTCATTCCTCACTGCCCAGGAGTTCATAGATATTGCTTCAGATCATTTCTCCTGCCTCAAAAAGATAAGACTCTTTGAAGTTCTCCCGACTGAGGAAATTCCTCCTCTCACTGTCCTATAGGGCCACTCCTGAGTAGGCTGTAGTGTAACAGAAATCCTTTTCAGCTCACACCAATATATCAAGCCAATTCATCATAGACCAGACCTGAGGTTGTTCATTCTCCATTAGTGGGCAGTAGGGATGTAAACAGAGAAATCAGAGATGGTGTAATATAAGAAGGGGACCTGGGCCACTGTTTATGTAATTCACTTGGTGTCTTGAATTTGCAGTGGAGGCAGTATCATTTCAGAAAAAAAGATTGAAAATTTTCTTTTTCAGTTCCACCTATTGTTGAGATCATGCAATATTTGTCTCTCTGGGTCTGGCCTATTTCACTTAGCATAATGTCCTCCCGGTTCATCCATGGTATCACAAGATAGCAGGATTTCCTTACTTTTCAAGGTTAATAATAATATTCCAGGGCCTCCCCCATGGCACAGCGGGTTGAGCACAGCGCTGGGAAGCTGTCTGCAGCCTCTGCAGTGCGGGTTCTATTCCCAGCCAGCCAGGGAGCTACCCACATGGCGTGACAGACATCTCCTATCTCACCCGCTGCTCTCCTCAGCAGTGTATTTCAATCAGTCTGCCTGTTCTGTTCCCCACTCTGTCTCTGGTGAACCCTCTCACCCTCCCACACCTCTGGCCTGTACCCCAGCTCTTGTATAAAAATAAATAAATCTTTAAAAAATAATAATATTCCATTGACTGTTATTCAATTAATTCAATAATTCAATGAATAATATTCCACTGTTAACAAACTCATAGTAACAGAGGTTATCAGCGACTGGGGTAGAAGGGGAGCTATTGATCAAAAGGTACAAACTTTCAATTACAAGAGAAATAAGTTTTTAGTCCCATTGTACAGCACAGTGACTACAGTTAGTAATAATGTATTATATACTTGAAATTTGCTAGAGAGCCAAATAAATCTCAAATGTTCTCATCACTAAAAGGTAACTGAGAGGTAATAAATACATTAATTGCTTTGTGGTAACCACTTTACAGAATATCCATATATCAAAATATCAAGTTATATACCCTAAACATATACAATTATTACTTATCAAAAATAAATAATTTTTATTTGTAGAATGGTAAAAAAAAAAGTTTTGCTTTCAATACAAGGAAGTATCCAAATAGCAAACATGTCCATGAAATTGGGGGTATCTTATCATACCCATAATTATTTAAGGGAATAGCATATGTACACTACATATATTTACAAGGAATACATGATCCAGGTCTTTCAAGCACTGGGTTCTAGCAAACTAACTTTATCAGATCAAATTCAATACTGAAAGTACATGAGTACTAAGAATTATTGTAATTTTAAACTTCGAATTTAAGATTATATTAGAATAGTGATAAAAATCCTTGTTCGCCCATGACTGAAATCTAGAAAGAAAGCTATGCATGTTGTTTAAGACAGAAGATGAAAAACCTCACCTTTTGTTTTGAATACTGAAGTTAACAAATAAACCTGTAAAAATTACTTTAAAAATCAATATTTATCATAATCAGGAAGAAAGAAAGATCATCTACTGACTGTCATAATTTTAAGATTCTATTCTTCTATATTTGTTTTAACATCCTTACTCTCTTCCCTCTTCAGCTTCTTTCCTGTTGGATGGGACTGTTCAGTAGTGGTACGGGAGGAACTGGAAATGGCACCCTTGATGTTGCGGGTTTGCTGTTGCCCCCAATGAGCCACGCCTCTGCTGACCTCCAAGGTTAACTGGATCATACGGTTAATGGCTTGTTGAATGTCATCCAAACTAGGAACCATCACCTGGGGAAAAACCAAACGAGTTCCTGATACTGTCAGCCCATGCAAATGGCTCCCTCTGATTCTCACCATCCCTTTCTCCTGAGTGGGGAAAGCCTCAGGCTGTCCAGTGGAAGGCTGCTTCAAGGAGAGGAATGTTAGAGGAGGGTAAGCTGCAAACACTCTCTGACCTCAAGTCTTCCCATTCTAGGCATCCCTGCAGACCAAAAGATCAAACACAGTACCTGTCATCCTTTGCCTGGGAGAGTGGCTGGATGCAGCCCAAAATTGTGGGCCATATGTTGGATGTCTATGAAGCAGAATAACTGAAGAAACTATACTGCCCGAGATTCTGACTTTAGTTCTTTGAAATGTGTGAAAGAAGCTACTCTTTGGGAGGCCACACTGAGTAGCTGTGGTGTTAGGTGAGTCATAATTATCAGTGTCTGGGCCATCACCGAATGTACTTCAGTCATTCTGCATGACTTAGAGTTCCAGATGACAATAAGGGGCTGGAGTGAAGATGCAGATGTGCGTCATGAGAAGGCACAGGGATCCACAGAGCTCAGGGCAGGGGTGCTGTCCTTCTATTCTGCCATCCTCAAAGTTGTATCTTTAAAGGCCAGGATATAGTCATATTTAGATAATCATCTTAAGAAAAAGCAAGATTTTGGGGGGGGGCTTGAAAATTGATGGCTGAATGGATATCGTAAATGAGTTAAATCAGGCTTTTTTACACCGTCCCACCACTAGCCTCTATGACCAGCATCAACAGCCTTGCACGTCTCCCCTGTTAAGGACACCTGGGCCCAGGGAGCACAGGCACGCCTAAGTGTAGGTGCACACACCTGGGCCTAGAAGGCAGGGCTAAAAGGGAGGTGTCGCTCTGGTGGGGGTGCGGGGTGGTGGGGGTTGGGGCTCAAGTTGCTGTCTCCCTGATGGCTAGTTTCCCTTGTTCAGTATTAAAGACCTATAAAAATGATACTGAGGGCTCAAAAACTCTCTTTTCCATCTGCAAGAACCGACAGTGAACCTACCTGGCCTGGGATGGTTGCACAAACTTAACTCTAATGTCAACATTCAACACACCATTAATTATGCAGAAGTTTTTACAACAGATATATGAATGTCATAATTTTGAATTTTGTTAAATACTAAGACAAAGTCAAAGGATACACAGAACCAAAAAGTTATTGTAAATGAAACTCACATCAAAGGCTATACTTCTTCAATCCATTACCAAAATATGATTGTGTTCATTTGAATACTTAATGATACTTACCACATTAGGAATTGCAAGATGCACTTCAGCTTTTATAAAGGAAACAACATCTTCTGACTTTTTTCGTCCATAAGGGCTGTAATAAAATGGACATTTAACTTAGACACCTTCACCTAAAACTCCACAGGTAGCTTGGTTATGCTATAACTTTTAATCCTAAAAATAAAGGCCATTTGCAAAGTACTGAATTACATGAAGTGAGGAGGATATTTATAATGGAACCACACATCTCAGAGAACTAAGAAAACGTAACTTTATATTCTTGGAAGTAAAATATTAGTCTCATATATATTTCCTAGCATTTTAACATTGATCTCTCATAGTTATAATAATAAAAATATAATAAAAATATGTTTACTAAAAGCACTCCTTGTTTCCAGCCCTGTAACAAATGCCAGATAAAATTACCAATAAAAAGCATATACCAGCATATATGTTTATATATTTTTCTGCAAGATTAAAACAGAAGTTTCTGATTAAACTCTTCTATAAATTGTTGTCATGTTCAGGCTGTACAGACATACAAGTACAAATAATGAAGGACACACAACAGAATTACATATTATTTTGGTTAGCACCCTCTGCCTTGACCTCTGACCCCATCCCAGACAAAATTATAATAAGTGTAAACTTACCATAGCAAGAAATACTGTCATTATAAAAGCTAAACCTCCATCTACAAATATAAGCAGATGAAGGGATAAATCAAAAGAAACATAAAGCTTTCACAGTTCAAAGTAGAGACCCAGCTTTAGCATTCAAGGCCAGAAGTTCCCAGATAGACATACAATTGCAAAGAACTCTTTGAACTAAAGTCAAGCATGCCAGCAGAGGGAATAACTCATCTCATTTACATGTCACTGTAAAATTCAAAATGCAGCAGTAAAACATGGGTAAATTGTATTAAAAAGGAATCTATCTAAGAACAGGAAAGAGTTTCATCAAGTAAAAGAGCTGAATAGAGGCAGTAAGCACCACCTTCGTTCATTAATTTTTTTGACAAATTAGAAGATTCATTTAAGGAATTCTCCAAAATTTCAGATGCAAGAAACAAAGAAGATAGAAACTTCAAGATAAGGTAAGAAAAAAGATAAAGATAAGTCATGTTCATTGAATGCTTAATGGATGCCAGGCACTTTTCCAAGCACATCCCATGAATTAATGGGATCCTCACATAAACTGCATGAGACAGATGGTATGATTATTTCTATTTTGTAGAGTAGGAAGCCCAGGTAGGAGGAAGTTAAATCACTTACAGAGGGTCACTCAGCTCAGCTATTCCTTACTACCTTATGAACTGTACATAAGGTAAATTAAAGCATAGAACTGCTGTAATCTGAAGAACAGATTGTCTTTCGTCTTGAAAATGTGTGCCCAACAGGATTACTGGGGAAAATGATCTATACTTAAATGGAATAAAGGGGGAAACCTGTAAGCACGAAGACAATGGGCAGTTATTTAAAAATAACATAAGATTGGCGCAGAACTCTCATCTGAAAACAAGAACAAATGAAAACAATGAAAAAGAATTCATAGTCTGTAAGGAAAGGGGATTGTGTTCCGAGGAGATTAAACAAGCATTTCTATGCACAGGTAAAAGAAAGGCATTTTGGATAAGGGAGGATTTTGAAAAATT
Organism: Talpa occidentalis; assembly: GCF_014898055.3. NCBI lineage: Eukaryota > Metazoa > Chordata > Mammalia > Eulipotyphla > Talpidae > Talpa > Talpa occidentalis. Next base: position 60,790,832 of record NW_023602073.1, on the reverse strand, counting down.
ATATCACGTATACCTATTCAAAAATTACTGAAGTGCTGCAGGCCATGTTAATCCAGTCTTAGTGAGTTAAGAATTCCAAAACACCTCTTTGTGCTAAATACATCAGAACAATGGATAGAACATAAAGACATGAGAATGCTCAGATACAAGATAAGTATCTCCACGAATCAGAAATGGATCAGAAACACAAAAACAGTCTGAGTGGAGAGTCTAGCAAGATGGTTGCAGAGTGAATGCTCTGGGTTCACCTCCTCCAGATGCACACAACAAAATGTATGAAAACCCAAGCCAAGTACCCCTGAGGGGAAAACTGATTACAGTATACACAAGAGGAGCATCAGCCTGACTGAAAGGGGTAGAAAAACTGTTAAGCGAAGTTTGTTTAAAGTAATTATAGGGCAGCACAACCCACAGAGGGAGAAGTTGCTGCAGTCAGAGCCCCTACAGCTATTGACTATCCAACATGTGAGCTACTAAGACCCGGTGGCACTGCACTGGATAAAAGGGTGCATGATCAGACACCCAGGATGAAGGGTGTATCGTTGGAGAGCTACAGAGGTAAGACACAGAGGCCTCCTAGAATCTGAGGCTCATAATACAACTGCTGTAGCCTGAATCAGTTGAGAGCACCTGTACTTCCTTTAAAAGAAACTACTACTAAAGGCCAGGCTAAGATATCTAAAACACTTGCCAACCTTCACAAAGAAACATTTACAAAAGGAATTTTAAATTATTGCCCTGGTCTTCTTTTATACATACTACCCTTCACTGGCACCCTCCCTTAACTATTCCAAAAAGTATAGATTTGCAAATCTATCCTCACCAAAACCCATACAAAATAGAAAATAAGAGTCAAAAGACAGTACAAATGACAGAGCAAAATTTAAAAAACTTGAAAGGAGCACCAAATCAGTGGATTTGGGAAGTATGACAGAAGAGGGATTCAGAACAATAGTCCTGGCAACCGTTTTGGAAAAAAAACAACGGCGATCATTTGTAAATATATATAAATATAAAATATACATAAGTGTAAAACAATGGAATAAGCATAAAGAAAATGTGAAGTAGCTACATTAAAAAAATAATGGTGATGGGCTTCCCCGGTGGCGCAGCGGTTGAGCGCTGGGTTGCGAAGCTGCCCGCAGCCTCTGCGGCGCCGGTTTGATCCCCGGCTGCTCCCCGGCCACCGGAGGAGGGTCCCACATGGCGCGCAGACCTCTCCTGCTGCCCGCTGCTCCCCTCAGCAGTGTACTTCGGTCCTTCTGCCTGTTCTGCATCCTGCTCTGGCTCTGGTGAATTCTCTCACCCTCCCGCGCTTCTGACTGTACCCAGTGCTTGTATGAATAAATAAATAAATAAATAAATCTTAAAAAAAAAAAAAAAAATAATGGTGCTAACCGCACTCTGTCTCTGGTGAATCCTCTCACTCCTTCCTCTAACCCTCTCCCCACCACTACCTGTGGGGCTTATACCTCTGGCTTATACCTCAGTTCTTCTATGCAAAAATAAAATATTCTGAAAAAAGTAATGGGGCTAAGAAACACTATAGCTAATTTAAAAAATACACTTGAGGGCCTTAATAGCAGACAAACAGAACCAATAAAGAGAATTAATGAACTTTAAAACACAATACTGGAAGACATAAAAATAGAACAAGGTAAAGAACAGAGAATTTTTTTTAAAGATTTATTTATTTATTTATACAAGAACCGGGGTACAGGCCAGATGCACGGGAGGGTGAGAGGATTCACCAGAGACAGAGTGGGGAGCAGAACAGGCAGACTGACGAAATACACTGCTGAGGGGAGCAGCGGGCAGCAGGAGAGGCCTGCACGCCATGTGAGACCCTCACTGGCTGGCCAAGATTGAACCAGCGCTGCAGAGGCTGCAGGCAGCTTTGCAGCCCAGTGCTCAACTGCTGTGCCACCAGGGGAGGCCCAAAGAAAAGAGAATTTAAACAATGAAAATAGTGTCAGAGCTCTCTGGGACAATGTAAAGAGAAATAGTATCTATATCATAGGGATCCTAGGAGGAGAAGGGAATAGGAAACCTATTAAATAAATAAATACTGAAAACCATCTCACTCTGGGAAATGTACCAGTAGTTGATCCAAGAGGCCCAAAGGGTTTCAAACCAAATAATATTAGATAGACATACACCAAGACACATAATAATAAAGCTACTGGCCACATAATAATAAAGCTACTTACCAACAATAAGAACAGAATATTAAAAATATCAAGATTGGGGGAAAAAAAACAAGGCTATAAGAGATTACTATGAAAAACTATATGCCAATAAATTTTATAACCTTGAAGAACTAATAAATTTCAAGATTTTATTTTGAGAAAAATCTACCAGAGATAAACCAGGAAGAAACAGATGAACTGAACAAACTAATCACGGACATGGAAATTGAAACAATGATTTTAAAAATCTGATAAATGAAAGTCTAGTGCTAAATAGCTTAACAAATGACTTCTATCAAATTTTCAAATAAGAACTATTGCCCACCTTGCTCAAATTGATTATTAAAATACAAGAAGGAAGAATGCTCCCTAATACATTTTATGATGCCAACATTATCTAATACTGAAACCAGAAAATAAAGCCCAAGAAAATTATAGACCAATATCCTTGATGAACACTGGTGCAGAAATTTTCAACAAAGTACTAACAAATTGAATTCAAAAGTAAAACACAAGGATTATGCACTATGATCAAATGGGATTCATCCAAGGATACAAGGATGATTTAATATATATAAGTCAATTAATGTAATATACCATATCAACAAAAGTAAAGATAAAAATCATACATTATCAACAGATGAAGAGAAAGTTTTTGATAAGATTCAATACCTATTTATGAGAAAAACTCTAACCAAGATGGGAAAAGAAAGAACCTATCTCAATATAATAAAGGCCACATATCAAAAACCAGCAGACAATGTAATACTCAATGGTGAAGAACTGAAAGTTTTCTCTATAAGATTTGGCACAAAACAAGTTTTGCCTATTGTCACCACTTCTATTCAACTTAGTGCTAGAAGCTTTGACCCGACCTAACAGACAAACACAGGAAACAAACGGAATCCAAATAGGAAAAGAAGAGAAATTATCACTACTTATAGATGATACAACATTATATATAGAAGATGCTAAGACTCCATTAAAAAGCTAATAGAAACAATACGTGAATACAACAGAACAATAGGCTACAAAATCAAAATACAAAAATCCAAACATTTTTATATACAATCAAGAAACAAAAGAAATTTTAAAAATAACTCTTTACAATGCCTCAAAAATAATTAAATACTTTGGAATCAACTTAACAAAGAAGGTAAAAGACTTATGCAATGAGAACACAAGATGTTACCTTAGGACTTACATAGCAACAAAATGAGATGGAAGGATATCCCATACCCATGAATGAAAAAAATCAATACAATTAAAATGACTATCTTGCCTAAAACTACATACAAATTAAACATGATACCCCATCAAGAGCCCAGCAATATTTTTTTAAGAAACTGAACAAAAAATATTGCAATTTAATGTAACCATAAAAGTCCTCACATTGCAAAAGCAAGCTTAAGAAAAAAGGAGAGAAAGGTATCATGTTACCTGACTTCAAACTTTAGTATAAAGCAACAGTATTAAAAGCAATATGATACTGACACAAAAAAAGTTATGTGGATCAATGGATCAGAAACAAAATTATAGAAATTAACCACTATGTATATATATACCAGTGCCTAATCTATGATAAAGCATCCATGACCATAATATAGGGAAAAGCTCATATTTTTAATAAATGGTACTGGAAAAATTTGACAACTATACATAAAAGAATGAAGTTGAACTATTAGTTACACCATATGTAAAAATAAATCCCAAATGGATGAATTATTTAGGTACGACTAACAACAACAAAATACATAGAAGGAAATATTAGCAATACATTTCACAATATTAACAATAAAGGTATGTTTGGTGGTGACTCAACCCTTATGACAAGGGAATTAAAAAACCAAAAATAAACAACTGGGATCATCTCAAGTTGAAAAGCTTCCATACAGCAAAAGAAAATAAAAGATGATGAAATAGATACCTTACTGGGAAAATATATTTATACAATAAATAACTGATAAGGGATTAATATTCCAGATATATTTTTTTAAAACTCATACAATTCAAGGGAAAAAACCAACCATTTACAAATGGGTAACCAATATGAACAGACAATTCACCAAAGATATCCAGAAAGTGAAAAGACATAAGAAATGCAGGTTAAAACTACAACTCATCACACCCATGAAAAGGTCCCCCAACAATAAGTGCTTGAGAGGAGAGGATGCAGACAAAAAGAAACCCTATTACACTGTCGGTGGGAACGTAAACTGGTAAAACCATTATGGAAAGCAATCTGGATTTCCCCTTAAAAATTAAGAATTAGAAATACCATACAAACCAACAATCCCACTCTTGGTTATATATCCATAGAATATGAAATCATCAACAAATAAACCCATAGGTTCTACAATGGTCACAGCAACTTTATTTACAATAGCTAGGATATGGAAGCAGCCTAAATCTCCTTCAAAAAATGAATAGATCTATAAGATGTGGTTCATACATACCTTGAAATATTACATAGCCACCAGAAAAGATGAAAGGCAGCCATTTTTAATAAAATGAAGGGAATTTTTAAAAATTGTATCAGCAAAGCAACTCCAGACAAGAAAGGAAAATATTGGACATTCATATAACAGACAATTTGACAACATAAAACACTTTCAAAAACGACTGTATACCAGCAAACATCCTAAGGGCTCTGAGGTTAAGAGGGAGGTGGCAGGGAAGGGGCAAGGGAACAGGAGAGATGGTGTTAGGGGGTGGGGAAGAGAATAAATGTAACTAAGGAAAAAATGGAAGGATGAATGGATACAGTGTATCCAGATTAAAAACAACCCAAAAAACAGCCAGGCCAGGGTTCTGGTGTGGAAATAGGCAGTGAGGCTTTCCAGGAAGCAGAAACTATGAGCAAATATGCAAAGACTTGGTTCTGAACTAAATGTTCCTAGTATCACCTGGTGGCAAAAGTGAAACTTCTAGACAAGGAGCTGGAAGGAAGGAAAGAAAAACACATAAAAGTGAAAAAATCCTCTTGCTCAAAGAGAAAGCCTACAAAAAATGCAAGTCCCAATATGCATGAGTAAGTCTAACAAAAAGGGAGAAAGCTAAAGAAATCAATAATTGAAGCAGAAACTTATTGCAGATGAATTTCAATTATGGCAGTATGACAACATCTAAATTAAGCATCCAGGAAATGTTCAAAGAGATAAATGAAGACAATCTTACCAAAAATGATAATAAATTGTTCAGCCAAAAAAGTAGAATGATGCAATGTGTAGAGGATAAGAAAAAATGAAATATTTAAGATGCACTAGATCACTAGGTATAGACTACCTACATAGGTAATTACTCATAATGTATTCCAAAAAGGTCAAAAATATAAAATACATGTCAGAGTAATTAGAAGACAGAGAAGAAATTGACCAAGAGGTGCCCATCTTTGAGACAAATACATGTCCGTGTGTCCAGGACAGTTCTAGAAAAGGTCTATCCTGACATTTCATCTAGATAGTGCCCTTTAATTCAAAAGAGTATCCTAGCTGGAATAATAATTTATGTGGTGACATATCAAAAAGACTAGCAGCAACAAGTATTGGCAAGGTTGTGGAGAAAAAGAAACTTTCATATATTACCTATGTTTCCCTAAGGGAGAAATTCTCTAAGGAGAAAAAGGCTTTAAAATGGGACACTGCATTATTTTAATGCACGATAAAAGAATAAAGAGTCAATCGGGTATATATCTCTTAAAAGCTTCATATACTCAATTGACTTTTTATTCTTTTATCGTGCATTAAAATAATGCAGTGTCCCATTTTAAGATGTACCATGGAATATTACTCAGCATTCAAAAAAGATAAACACATGCAATTTGCAGCAACATGGATAGCGTTGGAAGGGATCATGCTCAGCGAAATAAGCCAGAAAGAAAAAGAAAAATACCGGATGGTCTCACTCATAGCAGGAATCTAGAAAACTTAATAAGGGACCAGGAAAATGAATAACTATAAGAAAGTGAAAATCAAAATCAACAAAAAACTATGAACCAGAGACACGCTATGGGGGGTGGGGTGGGAGGGGAAGGATTGGGGTCAAAATAAGGGGGTTGCAATTGTATGGGGAATATAAAAATAAAATTTATTATTAAAAAAATAAAATAAAATAAAATGGAATAAAAAAAATTTAAAAAAAGATAAAAATTATGCAGAGTCTTAAAAGATAGAAAAAGATGTACAGAAAAACTGGGAAAGTAAAATTAATGACAGTCTGAAAAGAATTTGAGGAATCAGGATTAATATGGGTAAAGAATTTCACAAAATAAAAATAAAATAACTGTGGGGCCTCCCCTGGTGGGGCAGTGGTTGAGCGCTGGGCTGCCAGCAGCCTCTACAGCGCCAGTTCGATCCCCGGCCATCGGCAAGGGTCCCACAAAAATAAATAAATAACTATGCTCTAAGAAGACTTAACTACTATGACCTTGTATGCACCTACCAACATAACCTTAAGATACACAAAACAAAAACAAGGAAAATTTGAGAAGCTTGTGATGACATTGGGTGGCTTTTACAGTACAATTAAACTAAAATCCAGCAATGAATAGTTCAGGACTATATCTAACAAAAATGTGCAAAGTCATTACAGAAAATTATTAAACTTCATGGAAAAATATTAAAGAATACTTAAATGAATGGAGAGATGATTCATGATTTTGGATATTTTAAGGATGCTAATTCTTCCCAAATTTATCTATCAATTCAATGTAATTTAAATAACATTCTCAAAAGAAAAATTAATTTGCAACAACTTTTAATTGCTTAATGAATTAACCAAATGGTAAAATATACTGCTCTCCTACTATGCGGATTAAATAAATCCCTATAAAAGATGAAAAGAAGGCATAACAGAGTAGGTAAATATTTATTTTAAAAGATAAATCACTAGGAAAAGATAGATATACTTGAACTTTTTGAACTCAGCAAAGCATGCTATCAAGAGAAGGAAAGATAAAGAACAGCTGAGGAAAGCAATGTGCCATATTATCATCAACAAAATAATCTATGAGAACACATATGAGTGGAAAGAAAAGAGAAGGGGGGAGAGAAGAGGGTGAGGGGAGGGGAAGGCAGGGAAAGGAAAGGAAGGACTGGGAGGTGGGTCCTTCCTCCCAGGGAACAAAGAGAAAAAAGAAAGAGCACAAAAATACAAATGGCTCAAATGGCTTCTAAGTGAGAAAATATGTTCAATAAAATCAGAACCAGGAAAATGATTGTTTAAATCCCATGGCATGCCATTTTACACCCCTTATTCTGGCAGGAGGTTTTTAATTGAATGATACCATCTGTGTGCAAGGATGTAGAACCATGGACACTCTCATGTTGGCACTGCTAAGTAGTGAGGCATATAACTCAGGGCCCAGCATTCCATCCCTAGCAGGTGCAGCAGGAGACAGGGACAAGAATGCCCACAGAGGCTTTATTCACAACAGCCCAAACTGGAAACAAACCAAATGGTCATCACCAACAGACCAGGTAAACAGATTATGCATTGTCCAACAATAATAAACTGTATCAACAGATGAATCTCATACAGACAAAATTTAATATGCATTGATTAGGGATGTAGAGATGTGGTAAACTGCAAGAAAAACCAAGACAATAATAAACACTAAGTTCAGGACAGTGGCAACCTTCAGGTGAGCACAAAGAGGACTGGTAGTGTTCTTTATCTTGACCTTGGTGTCAGGAACATGTTTTCATTTGATCCTGTTGTTGCAGTATTACGCACATTTTCATAGTCTTTTCATGAATGTTGTATTTTAAATTTTATAAATAATAAAACCAATATAATTAATAAAAGTCAGAGGTGCCATTAGCACTGTTGTTACAGATAATACCATCAAATATATTTAGTATATTTCCAACTTGCCTTGAAACAAATATTCTTTTTTTCATTGTGTCCAAAGACAACCGTGTAGCTTTTTGAAGACTGTCCAGTAATTGATGAGAGAAATAAGCATAGACCTCTTTACATTCCTGCAATGAGAAATCATAATAAATTTGCTGCAAAATAACCTCTTACACACCCAAAGCAATAATACAACATCAGAGGTGACCTGCTGAAAGATGAAAGGTAACAAACTATATCATTTCGACTATATTTCAGAAATAAATTCAATCTCAAAGTACTTGTTTTCTTCTTTTTTAACAAATAGCAATATTTGAAAAGTGTTCTTGCATAAACACCCTAGCAAACCATGATGTATTCAAAAGCCAAAATTCAAACAACAGTCTATTCAAAACAATTCTTTCTGCTCAGTCTATTCAAAACAATTCACACAACAAAACTGAAGCACTTATTAAGTGTGGTACATTTCTCAGTGCTTAAGGATATGAGCATGAGAGATACTGAGTTTCCATCCTCAAGAAGCTCAGCTTGGTAAATAAACATATTTTAAAAGCTACAATACAATACAATACCAGGGCCTCCCTGGTGGCGCAAGGGGTTAAGACGCAACCTAAGAAGCTATCCACAGCCATTGCAGCACGAGTTCGATCCCCAGGCAGGGAGGTGATTCACATGGCACGGCAGACCTCTCCTGTCTTGCCTGCTGCTCCCTTCAGCCGTGTACTTCAGTCAATCCACCTGTTCTACTCCCCACTCTGTCTCTCACTTCCCACACCTCTGGCCTGTACCCCAGCTCTTATATGCATAAAAAAAATAACTCTTTAAAACAAAAAAGGAATCTCCGGGCCTCCCCTGGTGGCGCAGGCAGTTGAGCACTGCGCTGTGAAGGTGTCCACAGTCTCTGCAGTGCCAATTTGATCCTGGCCAGCCAGCAAGGGTCCCACATGGTGCGGCAGACCTCTCCTGTCGCGCCCACTGCTCCCCTCAGCAGTGTATTTCATCAGTCTGCCTGTTCTGCTCCCTGCTCTGTCTCTGGTGAATCCTCTCACCCTCCTGCACATCTGGCCTGTACCCCGGTTTTTGTATAAATAAATAAATCTTTTTTTAAAAAAAAAAAAGGAATCTCCACATCCTTGGGCTAAGCCCTTCTTTCCTTCCAGAGAAATAGCCACATTTATTGGTGAGAACAAAGGAGAGTAGGAGCCCAAGCAAGTATGTGGACCTCAGCTCTTGCACGCATGGGACTCACATCCAGGGCCAGGCTCTGGCCAAACTGTTCCTCCCCATCCTGCACCTCCCTACCTGACAGTGAGTGGGTCAGTCAGGCTGAGCTGGGTCAGATGCGGGGGCTTGGTTACCAGGCATGAACAAAGAGGAATATGATCAGGCTTTGTGAATTCTCAGGCTAATGCACAGGCACGACAATGAGATCTTTGTTAGAGGCCATTCTGACAGCAATGTGGAAGATGGATTTGAGAGGCAGAGGCTATTCTGGAAGCTCCATAATTCTCCCAGTTTGAGACTCAGGTGGGGTCTTTTTCTAGGGACCCCAGGTAGTGTCAAAGGAAATACAACTGAAACACCAGTACCACTAACATGGGATTATACTCACTCTTTCCACCTGACTCCCAGCAAATGGCTCTGAGGGTCTGATGCACAGTACTGAGAAGAACTTATGGCAAAAATCTAGACTGAGGGGCCTCCGTAGTGGTGCAGCGGGTTAAGCACAGCGCTATGAAGTTGTCCGCAGCCTCTGAAGCATGGGCTTGATTCCTGGCCGGCCAGGGAGCTTCCCACATGACGCGGCAGACCTCTCCTGTCTTGCCTGCTTTTCCCCTCAGCAGTGTATTTCATCAGTCTGCCTGTTCTGCTCCCCACTCTGTCACTAGTGAATCCTCTCACCCTCCTGAGCTTCTGGCATGTACCCCAGCTATTATATAAATAAAAAATAAATCTTCAAAAAAAAAAAACTAGACTCGGCAAGAAAATGTTTCTGGATGAGGTGGTCATATCATCCTTGTACAAGAAGGTGAAAGTGAAATGAATGTGTTGTTTATTTCCAGCACCACAGAGTAGAAAAGTGTATAAAATCAAGAATGAAAAAATGAGTAGGAGGGATTAACAGAAAACCAGAAGGAACAGGAAAAAAAAGAAATAGTACAGATGTGCAAGTGGTACTCAGAGTCAGTGCATAACCTAGAGTGAGGTCTAAGGAGCAGAAAGAAACCTTGTGTCTCCTTCTCAACCTGTATTCTCAACACATACCAACACCTGTGAAAATGGGCCCATCTAGGGTTTCTCCTGTGCTGGTTTAAAATGCAGCTCCCTGGGCCCCAAGTAACCTAAAATCTGGGTCTGCAATATAGATAATTCTATTAAACACTGTTCTTCATTACTGTCAAATGGATTGATACTTAAGGCCCCAGAAGTGACATTTACTATATAAGAAAACATGGTCAATAACAAGGGGGGGGGTAATAACTATAAAAATTGCAATGGACAGATCACATTAGAAACTGATTATGTTGGGGAAAACTGTAAAGAGAGCTATTTCTTGCAGATCATACGTGTAAAATTGACGATTCTATTTTGTGGATTTTGTTACAAATCCATATTGGTTATAAACCCACACAGGCTGTCATTTGGAGTTGTCTATAGTCATAATTCTGTGAAATCACATGCAGTTGTCTCACAATAAATACCTTTTTAAATTCATCTTCTTTCTCATTAACATCATCAGTCACTCTATTAGTATCAAATTCAGTGCTTTCACCCTCTTCTGCTTCACTTCCAAAAACAACACGTTTCTTCTTTTCTACAGATAAAAGACAAAACAAAAACATAGCATCTGGCCTGTTCTTACAGAGATCCTTACAGAGATGGGCAATCCTTACAGAGATCCTTCTTACAAAGCTCTTACTTTTAAACTTTTTGATTTGTTGAATTAAATTAAAACACTCATCTCAAAAGACTCATCATTCCACCATATATCACATAAATATACTCTAGTGTCTAGAGTTAAAAATATTTTAAGAAGTTTTTACATGTTATCTTTCTAAAATATCTGAGTTTTCTAAATTAACAAATTGACATTTTTCTGGTTTGACACTTCTTAAGAAACTGATGGGGATCTCCCAATGTTAAAGTTAAAAAAAACTAAATTTTATAAGATTTCAGGAATTCTGCAATGCAGTTAAGCACAGCCATTATTAAAAATTAAATCATATAATTTCAAAGGTAAACAAATTATGACTAATATAATAAATACTTCAAAAAAAGAAACTAACTGAATTAAATGGAAATTCTACGGGAAAGAAGATAATCTGTAAATGTTTATCATCAGCTCAGAGTTTCTCAACCTCAGCACCATTGACATTCTTGCTTGTCAGGTGCTGTCCTGTGCATTGTAGCAGCAGCCCTGGACTCTAACCACTTGGAATGGCCAGCAACCCTGATCTCTACCTGCTATGTGACAACCAAAACTGTCCCCAGATATTTTAGAATGTTGTATAGGGGCCTCCCCTGGTGGCACAGCAGTTGAGCACTGGGCTGCGAAGCTGCCCGCAGCCTCTGCAGCGCTGGTTCGATCCCCAGCCACCAGCAAGGGTCCCACATGGTGCAACAGACCTCTCCTGCCTCTCCCGCTGCTCCCCTCAGCAGTGTATTTCATCACTCTGCCTGTTCTGTTCCCCACTCTGGTTCTGGTGAATTTTCTCACCCTCCCGTGCTTCTGACTGTACCCAGTGCTTGTATAAATAAATAAATAAATCTTTAAAAAAAAAAAAAAAAGAATGTTATACAAAAAATAAAAAGCTAACAGCAGACCTGAGACTTAACACTTCAGAAAGACCTCCCTGCAAGGCTGGTCCTTGGTTGGCACTGGGGCCCTGGATTCAGGGTTCCCACCACTCTTTAAGTGATTAAAAGGGCTCACAGTGTCCATTTATACCATTTGTGCAAATGATATGGTTCATGCTGAACAACTGCTTTCCTTCTGGGAGTCTGGAATTTTGATACCTGCTAAGCAGAAAGTGCCTGTTTGAGAATCTATTTGCAACTCTTGTGACTCAAACATTATAACTAGTGAAATTACCTCGTTGTTTTCCTGATTTCCCACTGTATTTAACTTCATAAATACCCTCAAATATAACTATAAGTTCTTTGACAGCTTCTTCCACGTGTCTACTTTTGTGGTTTAGAACATCAGCCCATTCTTTTGTGTATGTCTATTAAATAAAGAAATGACCATTAATTCCAGATACTTAAAAAACTGAAAATTATTAACATGACTTTACTGTATAACTAGAATTCAATGCCACTTGAAAGTATTGTAACTAAGGATAGTTGCATAACGTTTCAGACTCAAAACTGTCAATAGCTACAGGCACAACTGCAAAGAAAAGAAGGAGAAAGAAGAAAAATACAAAGTCTTGGTTTGTTCTCTGATTCAACCACACATAGAAATCTATGTTCACATTCATGGTGAAAAGAGAGTAGGTTGGAGATGCAGAGCTGATATGGCGGAAGTGGCAGCAAAGGATGCATAAAGATGCCACCATGGTATAGCACAGAGGTGGTGCAGAGACAGTGGCAATGCCCAGTGTCTACTGGCTGTGGCTCTCAGATGACAGAAGCTCACAGAATCCCACTGTGGAAGTAGCAGTGGCGGTAGCAGTGTCTGGGTGAATTTATGGGTCTCCTCCTATGCAGGTGACCTTCTCCCTTCCTACAAGTGAGTGGAAGTCACAATGATAGTAACAGAGTAGGTCCCTGGTTTTCCTACCAAGAGTAACATTTAACACTTAAGCAGAGGGGAACTGCATACAGACAGTTTCCCAAAGCTAAGAGATGAACTTGAGCGCCCCCTGGACATCAGAGACCAGTGTAGGCTTCAACAAAGGTGACACTGAAGAGATTCATGCTTCACTGAACAGGAGGTACGCGGAGAGAGAAGACGGGAGTACATGCTATGGGGCAAGGGAGACAGACAGTAGGGTTATCAACTCAATCAGGGTCCCTCCGGAGATGGAAACAGAGTCAGCGTGGAGGCACACACCCTTGAAGGAGGGGAAAACCATGCAGGGGCAAAGGTGCTCCATGCAGGTTGGACCCCCAATAAAGATAAGAGCAGAGCAAGTGCTCTGGTTTTCCCCTCCCCCTGGGACAGATGCTTACCTCATGAATGCACTGAGTTTCTTCTCCTGAATCCCACAGAGGAGGGATATCATCAGTGCCACAGCATGAGCCAGCACTCCCACCAGCTCCAACAGCTAAATCCTTCCAAACCCTTCACCCTCTGCCCCACCTCCCCATTTTGCAGGTACAGAAGCCAGAAATGCAAATTAATTAATTTTAAAACCACAGTGCTACCTCCAGGAGAAATAAAATTATTTCAACCCTCCAAGTTAATGCTACAGATATTTTTAAAAACAACTCTCCAGAATCTAACCTCAAAAACATGGAAGATTACATCTCCCTACCAGATAGAGTTGAGAACTGCTATAATAAAGAAACTCAAAGAGATATAAGAAAACTCAGATAGGCACGTCAAAGTGATATAAAAGAATTCAGAAAAGCTAACTGAGAAATATGACAAAATTCAGAAAAAAAATTGAGCTCAGAAATAAAATTAAAAAAAGAAATTCAAGTTTTAGATAAGAAAGTCACAGAGAGTCAAGATGTTAAAAGTTTAATAAGTGAAATCAAGAATTCCAGAGAAAGCTATGGAAAATTAGTTCTCAAAGTGCTTCATTTGTTTACATCCCAGTTCTCTCCTTCCACTTCAATCCTTAGTATTACTACCTTCAAGGTCACTGATTCAACCTTCATTTGACTATATAAAACACCTATTTATGATTAAAAAAATAACTTAATAAATCAGGGCAGGAGGAACATTCTTCAACATAATAAAGGCCATATATGCCAAACCCATAGCTTGCATCATACTAACAGGAGAAAATATAAAAGCTTTTTCTCAAACATCAGGTATAAGAGAAGAATATTCACATTCATCACTACAAATCAACACAGTATTGGAAGTCCTAGATATAGCAATAAAGCAAAAGAAAGATATAAAAGGAATCCAAATTGGAAAAGAAGTAAAACTAACATTGTTTGCAGACATGATAATATATGTAGAAAACTCTAAAGTCTATGGTATAATACAGCAATTCTACTCCTAGGTATCCACATAAAGAATGCAAAATACTAATTAAGAGGGATATATTCACTCCTTTATTCATTCCATGCTATTTACAATAGTCAAGCTATGGAAACAGTCTAAATTCCCAAGGACAGAGGAGTAGATTAAAATGTATCACATATACATAATGTAATACTATTCATCTAGTTAAAAAAGCAAAAGATGAAATCTTGCCATTCACCATACATGGATGGAACTTGAAGGAGAAAGACAAATACTAAATGATTTCACTCATATGTCCTATGTAGGATATAAAAAAATAAAGGAGCAAATATAAACACTCTCTAAAAATATAACTGTATATTTGAGGTTACCAGAAAGGAAGGGTACAGACAGGGAATAAAAGGGGAGAGACCAATGGGCTATTGGGAAGATTGGTTGATGGTCTGGTGGTGGGCATGGTGTGTTGGCATATATTTAAGTAGATGTGAGCCCCTAAAGCATAAACAGTGTGATAAACCAAAGTCACCTCAATAAAAAAATGTTTTAAAATAGAAGGCTAAAGGAGTCAAAAGTTGAAAATGAAAAGTGATTTTACAAAAGGACAACCCAAAATGTTACATAGAGACTCAAAAGATATCAAGTTTTTAACTGAGCATGGTATTGAATGCCAGGCAACAACTGAAGAGTTTTATGTGTATTACCTTATTTAATTAAAGCAACTTCTTTGGGTATTCAAGCAAAGAAAAAAAATAACCCTCACTGACTACCAAAAGTTTTTCTGTACTGTTAAAAAAATGTAATTGCATTCACTGATGACAAGTGTGGGAACATCTGGCAGGCACAGGGAAAGGACTTCACTCTGCATCTGCTGTTCAAAAATTCTCTTATTCTATTAACACTTTTCCTCTTCATATCATCCAAAATAATTTTTTACTAATTATGGTGACACCCTCATAAAACCAGAATTTTTCTTATCTCTCAACCTTAACTGTCACGATCTGCATTAATGTGTGGTGTCTTTTTTCTCAATATCACAAACACATAAAAAAATACTTTTGGGGGCTTCCCCTGGTGGCACAGTGGTTAAGCGCTGGGCTGCGAAGCTGCCCGCAGCCTCTGCAGCACCTGTTCGATACCCGGCCACTGGCAAGGGTCCCACATGGTGCGCAGACCTCTCCTGTCACACCCACTGTTCCCCTCAGCAGTGTATTTCGTCGGTTTGTCTATTCTGTTCCCCGCTCTGGCTCTGGTGAATTCTCTCACCCTCCCGCGCTTCTGACCATACCCAGTGCTTGTATAAATAAATAAATAAATCTTTTAAAAAAAAAAAGAAAAAGTACTTTTTGAAACTAAAAAACCCAACAAAAACCATCAACTTCTCTGGACAGGTAACATTATTATGCACATTTCACAGATGAGAAAACTGAGGCTCAGAAAGAATAAGAAAGTTGCCCAAGATCACATAGTGGGTGGTAAAAATGGGTGGTTGAAACCCACTTTATCTGTTTCTAATAACCATACTTTCTGAAATTCTCTAATAGCAAAGACTTTAGGAAAAAGTTGAAATCAAATTCAGAACAAGGATATTGAATAAGTCTTTTGACATGTTCACAATGTCAGTGTATTTTAGGACAGAGAAATATAAACAGGAGCATCCGTTTCATATGCTTGCCAAAGCATATGAAAAAAAAAAAGGAACCTGAACAAGTCTAAGTAAATCCTCCTTCAGAAAAACCTTGGCAATTTCCATGTCCTCCATGTACTGTCCTCATATGTTCCTGTCCTCATATGAGTACAGGTACTCATCTGTACCTGTATTTGAATCCATCCTCATCTCTTCCCAGTCTCAGAGGAGATGGTGTTCTTCCTCTTACCCAAAGATATTCTCTGACCTTCCCCACCATGACTTATTCTTCTGACCTTGCTCCATCATTCATTCACTCCACCTTTTCTGATTTATTTAACATGGTGTTAAATATTAGAGTGGTAATAGTGACCGAGCCACTTCAGTCTAGCAAGGAAAATAAGTGTTAAACAAGTAGATACTCCCCTCGAACCAAGGCAGATATAACACATATATTTATCTACAACAGCTTCCTACTTGCTTTGAAATCCCCAAAGAAAAGAACCAGACACTATTAGCTAAACATGATAGATAGAACGCACATGTTTATCTCAGCACTCCCCTGATATCTCTGAAAACCTCAACAAATAAATATAAAATAATATTTTAAAAAGAATATACCCATGGGAATAAATAGGAGGAGGTCATATAAATTCTGCATGTTCCCAACACCATATATAACAAAGTTATTGTGATTCAACAATTGGTGCTGGGACAACCGAATATCAACTTGTGAAAGAATTAAATTGGATTCCTTTCCTTACACCATACACAAAAATCAACTCAAAATGAATCACAGACCAAAATTAAATGTAAGAGATAAAATTGTAAAACTCTTCAAATAAAATATAGGCATAAGGGGTCCTTCCTGGTGGCGCAAGGGGTTAGGACACAGCACTATGAAAGTGTCCACAGCCACTATAGCACAAGTTCAATCCCCAGCCAGGGAAGTGACCCACAAGACACAGCAGACCTCTCCTGTCTCACCTGATGCTCCCCTCAGCAGTGTATTTCAGTAGAAATGTCTGTTCTGCTCCCCATTCTATCTCTGGTGAATCCTCTCACCACCACACCCCTGCATCTCTGGCCTGCACCCCAGCTCTTATATGAATAAATAAATCTTTTAAAAAAAGAAAATATAAGCATAGAACTTCATGATTTTGGATTATGCAAAGTTTTTTAAGATATGACACCAAAAGCAGAGAAAGAAAAGAAAAAATAGATAAAGTGGACATCATCAAAATTTAAAATTTTTGAGGTTCAAAGGCCAGCATCAAGAAAGTGAAAAGACAAGTTATGGAATGGGGAAAAGGTCATAAATCATATGTCTGATAAGGCAGTAGAATTTAGAACATACAAAGGACAATTGCCATTCAAAAATAAAGACAAAAACTCCAATTTAAAAATGAGCAAAAGATCTGAATAGATATCTGAAGGATGTTTTACCAGTCATTAAAAAGACAACATCACTAGTCATTATCAAATGCAAATCTAAACCACAAGGCGGTACCACTTGCTAGCCACTAGAAAGGTTATAATCAAAAAGACAAACTATAAGTGTTGCCAAGGATACAGAGAAATTGGAGCTCTCATCCAACGCTGGTGGAATGTAAAATAATGCAGCTGCTTTAGGAAATAGGTCTTCAAAAGTTTTATTATGGAGTTAACATATTATCCACTCCTATACATGCCCATAAGAAATGAAAATGTGTCCTGGCTAACATATGTACATTTATGTTCACAGTAGCATTACTCTTAATGGCCAAAATTGTAAACAACCCAAATGTCTATCAACTAATGGATAACTAAAATGTAATAGATCCATACAATACAATAAAAAAAACAAAGTACTGAAACATAGGAAAATAGATGATCTTTAAACACTGTATTAAGTGAAAAAAGTCAGCCACAAAAAAATGAATATTGTATGATACCTTTTATAGAGAGTGTCTAGAATACAGGCAAATCTATACAGGCAGAAAGCAGATCAGTGGTTGCCTAGGGTGGGGAAAGTTGAGAGGAAGCAGGGAATGACTGCTAAAAAGCATTGGTTTCTTGAGGTAATGA
Source organism: Talpa occidentalis (assembly GCF_014898055.3). Classification (NCBI taxonomy): domain Eukaryota; kingdom Metazoa; phylum Chordata; class Mammalia; order Eulipotyphla; family Talpidae; genus Talpa; species Talpa occidentalis. The sequence continues at coordinate 60,772,954 of NW_023602073.1, read as the reverse complement.
AAATATTCCAAAATTGGTCCTCCCTAGTGGCACAGGCAGTTGAGCTCAGCGGTGTAAAGCTGTCCGCAGCCTCCGCAGCACGGGTTCAATCCCAGCCAGCCGGAGAGCTACCCACATGGCATCGCAGACCTCGCCTGTCTATCCCGCTGCTCCCCTCAGCAGTGTATTTCAGTCAATCTGCCTGTTCTGTTCCCACCTCTGTCTTTGGTAAATCCTCTCACCCTCCTGCACATCTGACCTGTATCCCAGTTCTTGTACAAATAAATAAATCTTTAAAAAACTTGTACAAACAAAAAAATCTAAAAAAAACTCATTAAAAAATATTCCAAAATTGACTATGGTATAGGTTGCATAACTCTGTGAATATATTAAAACCACTGGGTTGCATACGTTAAAAAAAAACTGGATAATCTGGTATATGAATTATACCTCAGTAAAGTCATTTAAAACAATAATTAGTGCCAGAAATTTTGGAAAGAAAATGGAGATGGGAAATGAGAAATGGAAAGTGAAGGCAGCGTGTGTGATAATTCAGAGAAGTTTAGTTGTGAATAGCAGTGCAGGAAGGTGTGTGGAGGTTTTATTTTCTTGGGGAGTAAAATGAAAAAAGCATGTTAGGCTGCTGGTGAGAGGGGTCCAACAGAGAGGACAAACTTAAAGACAGAGAAGAGAAGGAGGAAGACTGGTGGAGTAGGGTGTCCAAGAAGGTAAGAAGGCATGAGAATTAGAGCTGATTGGGAGGACCTAGATTTTGAAAAGAGGTGGGAAGTCAGAGGATGGAAAAGGTGGATGCAGAAGCAGTTGACAAAGTACCAAGAGCTCTGATGGTGAAAATTATTCACATGGCCTTAATTTAGAAAACTATAAATAGGGCCTCCCCAGTGGTGCAGCAGTTGAACACTGGGTTGTGAAGCTGCCCACAGCCTCTGCAGCGCCGGTTCAATCCCCAGCCACTGGAGAGGGTCCCACATGGCGCGCAGACCTCTCCTGCAGCCCGCTGCTCCCCTCAGCAGTGTACTTCGTCAGTCTGCCTGTTTTGCTCTTCGCTCTGGCTCTGCTGAATTCTCTCACCCTCCCATGCTTCTGACTGTACCCAGTGCTTGTATAAATAAAAATAAAATAGAAAACTATAAATAACTCCTCCAAGTTTTGCAAGATCACCAGGTGCTGGTTATTCTCTAGCATATTGTTGGCTCTTCTTTGCCCTTCTCTGTGTAAAGGGAAATTGGCTAGTGGGGCCCCTTATTCTCTGGCTTCCAGTTGTTTTTGTTTTTTTGTTGTTTTTTTTTTTTTTAAAGATTTATTTTTATTTATTTATACAAGCACTGGGTACAGCCAGAAGCGCGGGAGGGTGAGAGAATTCACCAGAGCCAGAGCGGGGAGCAGAGCAGGCAGAAGGACTGAAGTACACTGCTGAAGGGAGCAGCGGGTGGCAGGAGAGGTCTGCGTGCCATGTGGGACCCTCCTCCAGTGACCGGGGAGCAACTGGGGATCAATCTAACCGGCGCTGCAGAGGCTGCTGGCAGCTTCACAACCCAGCGCTCAACCGCTGCGCCACCGGGGAGGCCCTCCAGTTGGTTTTGAATTATGGGAAGCTCCAGCAGAAGCTAGGCGAGGTGGAGGAGAGAGGGTAAGTTATTTCTTTGTCATACCCTCCTTGCTGGAAGGTCTGTACCTTCACAGATTGAGCTCCTTCTTCCATGTGGTGCCAGGTTTTACTGGGCTCTGAAAGCACTATTTCCTCCTCTGGTGACTTCAGCCCACAGGTAGCCAGGGAGTGCCACCAGAGTGACTCCTGAGGTATCTCACCTGCTGGATCATCACTGGTACTGTCCCATACACAATTCCCCAGCTTCATCTGAGTACCCGAACCCTGGTCAAAGAACACCTGCAGAAAACCTTATATTTGGCCCTTGCTGACTGGATCATCCCAGATGGTCATGGCAATGCACACTGCTATAAATACAAGAAACTTGGATGCACACATTTCACTGGAAAGAGATTTCATAGGAAATTTCAGTGGCCCTGCCATCTTCTATTCAACACACAGCAAAATAATGCAAGCAAGACATATAGCAAAAACATCCTCTATACTGTATCACTACCAGTTGAGGCCACACAAACTGAAATAAGTTTTCCTGTTAAGGGCTCCATCTCTTCTTGGAAGATTAACTTGCCCTTGAGGATTAAGAAAATTCTTACAACTCAGTGAAGAACAGACTGAAATGCTCAGGGGCAAGTCAGAGACAGACTGGAAGACAGATAAATTGATTTTCTGTCAATTTACCATTGTAGAAGACTCATTGGCTTTTAGCATATTCATAGAGCTGTGTTAATTCTAGAACATTTTCATCACCTCTAAAAGAGTAGTACCCATTGGCCTATACCCATTGGCATTCCCTCCCTGTTACCCCATCTCCACAGACCTGCCAAGCATGAATCCACTTTCTGTTTTTATAAAGCCAAGTTGATTCTGTTGATAGAATTTTGAGTACCTTTTAATGTAGTTACTGGTGTTTTCCTATCATAATTTGAATCATAACATTTCCCTGATTGTCTATTCCATCTGTATATCTAAATGGTTCAGATATGTCAGTCAGGGTTCAATGAGAAAAACAGAGGCAACATCAACTTTAACAGAATGAGAGAATTTGATACAGAGAATGAACAACTGTTAAAGGAACAAAAAAAAAAATGCCCAAGGGAAGATAAAAGTCATACAGAGATAGTCCACCTCCTATATCTTGATTTACATTATTAACACATATCAGCTTTCTGATAATAACAGCTTCTTTTGCATCATCAGTTGCAACCACCACATTCACACTCAGGCACCCTTAATTTATCCCAGTTTGCCTTATTTGTATAATCTCTTTCTATGCATATAAAAAGTCTTTTTTCCTACATTCAAGGTAAGTGAATTTTACCTCACTGAACAGTCAGTAGTGTCAAAACAATTATAGGTATATATACCAATAAGAGATGCAAAAAAAACAAGGAAACTGATATTGGAATTTTCCTACTTCTTTGTTCATTTATATTCTGTTCACGTATAAGTAAAACCTGATAGGAAATGCATATAGTCAAAATTAGAATGAGCAAGAAGAAAATGACAGGCAGGAAATTATCCTCCCTCCCTCTCTAGGGTAGGAAACAAACTTCTTAAGACAATTTTCATTGCTAAGAAGACACCACACAGTGTTAAAGGGGCTCTCCATCCTAGAATAAAATAATCCAAGAAGTAGAGGAGACAAGGAAAATCTCAGGTGATCAATTTCTCCACTGACCTGTAAGTAATCAATCCAGGTTGAAAAAAGAGGGTTCTGAAAGGTCTCTTGGTGGGGGAAGGAAATGAAGCTCTGATATAATAGTTTGTGTGAAAGTAAATGTGAAAAAAGAAAGACAATTAGAAACCCTAGGAAAGATAAAAAGTTGTATGAAGAAAGATAGATTACAAATACAATAGATGGTTCTGCATTGCCCAATATTTACATAGGCATAATCATATATTATTATTTAGAGTTAATGCTGAAGTAAAATAATTACAACTACATTGAGATGACAAGGGAGGAGTAATAGAGAACAGGGTCAAAGAGCTAAATGTCCACTACGAAAGTAGGAAGAAATATGTATAAATTGGCCAAATCAAGAAATAGTACTCTAAGTATATTACTTAGAGGTGCAGAATGATACCATAAAACAGCTAAAAATTAAAAATGAGAGCTTTTCCTAGAACTCAAACTGTGAATCTCCAAATGCCATTTTTCACTGGTAACATGGAAAGGACCAAGGACTGATTAGAGAAATAGGAGGTGCATATCTAGGGCAGGAAATGCACAAGATGAGTTTTTAAGATGTCCTACAATTCCAGAAAGCAAGGAAGTTTTCAAAGACTACCAGAATCATATCAATGTGACTCTCAGTCTTTTGGCTAAGACCAAGTGTGGAATCATATCAAAAACATAGAAGCTAGCCTAAAGAATTCCACGAGACAAAGATGGGAAAATTCAAACATCAAAAAGAATAATGACTACAATGGACTGAATTTTTCAGTCTATGTATTCATAAGATTATTTAAACAATTTAAAACTGGTATATGAAGGAAAATTGAAGCATTGAGTCCGACTTTTCTGGCAAACACTTTCTGAGTAACCAAACAGTTAATGAGGGTAATGTCTTCCCTATAGAGGTATTTCATCCATAAAAGCTATAATTAGAAAATCAACACTTTGCAACCTCCAAAAAAGAATGGTTCTAGGCAAAAATAATCAATCACAGGCTGCTAAAACCTTGAGGTGAAGGGTTTGTGGCTGATAAAGCTGGTTATATCTGAGCCCATGGATCGATCTTAATATTACTAAAAGGGAAACAACCTGATATTATGTGCCTCCTGATGTGATGCAATAGAAAATAGCTGTGGACTATTCTGGACTATTCTGCCAGAAAAAGAAAATAAATTAAACCTGACCTGAATCAAGTCTTCAGATCTAATTAAAATTTACAGGAAATTCAGGGGATTGAGGGATATATTAACAAATTAAATTACACTATTCAAACATGATCAGCAAAGTCTAGATGGGAAAAAAAAACATGGAAAAGTCTATAAGACAAATGATACCATTTCTTCAAAATAAAAATCATTAAAAGAAGAAAGCTGGCAAAGGAATTTTGTCTATGCAAAGGACTTGAATAGACATTTCTCCAAAGAAAATATACAAATGACCAAAAAGTATATGAAAAGAAGCACAACATCAGAAGTAACTAATGAAATGTAAATCAGAACCACAATGAGATATCACTTCATACCCATTAGGATAGCTATTAAGAATTCTTTTATTTAAAAATAAAAAGTAACAAGTATTAGTAAGCACATGGAGAAACTGGAATCCTTGTGAGGGAAGGATGATAAAATGAAATGTGAGAGACACAGCAGTCAAATTCAATATGTGAATCTGTTCGGAACCTTATTCAAAGAGATCAACTCTAAGATGACAACCTATAATTCAGAAATTTTGCTTCTCAGTATAAACCCACCAAAAGGAATGCTTAGGTCCACAGAGAAACACATATAAGAATGCTCACTGTATACTCATAGCAGAAATTTAGAAAACCTAAATAAGGGAGCAGGAAAAAGACTAATTATAATAAAGTAAAAATCAAAATCAACAAGCAACTATAAACCACAGACACACTATGGGGGGTGAGAGGAGGAAGGAGTAGTATCAAAACAAGGGGGAGGGCTTCCCCTGGTGGCACAGCAGTTGAGTGCTGGGTTGCAAAGCTGTCCGCAGCCTCCGCAGCACCGATTCGATCCCCAGCCACCAGCGAGGGTCCCACATGGCACACACATCTCTCCTGCCTTGCCCACTGCTCCCCTCAGCAGTGTATTTTGTCAGTCTGCCTGTTCTGTTCTGTGGTGAATTCTCTGGTGAATTCTGGCTCTGGTGAATTCTCTCACCCTCCCGCACTTCTGACTGTATCCAGTGCTTGTATAAATAAATAAATAAATCTTTAAAAAAAAAGATTAGACAATGCCTAAAAAAAAAAACAAAACAAGGTGGGGGGTGGGAATTATATGGGGACTATCACCAAGATGAAATGCATACATTGTGCAAAAATGAAAAATGACATAAAAATATATAAAATTTAAAAAGTAATAAAAAAAAAGGTATAAGTGATCCAAATGCCCAATAGTAGAATGGATAAACAAACTATAATAACTTCATGCCACAGGATACAGTACCATAATAAAAATGAAGGAACTCTTGCTTAACATAACTACAGGGACGAATCTCACAGACATAACAGTGAGAAAATAAGTCAGATATAAAGAACATGTGCTGCAAGATTCCATGTATATGAACTTCAAAAACAGACAACAATCTAGAGATAGAAGCCAAAATGGTAAGCAGTCTGGAGGGGATGGCAGTTATTGCCTGGGGCAATTATCTGTGTTGTGGGAAGTGTTTCCTATCATTATCTTGGAGATGGTTACAGGTGTACATATATAAACATTCACTCAACTGGTGCACTTATGACTTGAGCACATTGCTGTCTACACAATATATCTTGGTTTTTACAAAAGTACATGGGCCTAAAATGAAAAGTAAGTGGAAGCCCCAACTTCTGTAGGGACTTTCTTATTTTTCCATAACCAAAATACCAAATAAAGCCTTGGGTCCCTCACAAGGGTAGGAGACTAGAGCTGAGACCTTCCCTACCCACCTTCAGGCAAATCAATGGCTAAACTTTCAAGGAAAGGGTAAACTAAAAGTAAGGTCAGCTATCATGATTAAGCTCTGGGGCAGAGGACTAATCCTCCTTTGGGAATTTACAACTGCTATCTTTTCCTCACAAAGGCTTAAGTCTTGAGAGTTTATACCACCTTGTAGTTTGGGAAATTCTGTACTTGGAGAAAACAATATCAAGTTAACCCAATTGGTAAAATTCCTGGGTACCACAAAGAATCAAATAAAAATGGACAAGTTCTCAATCAAATGGATGTGTGTGCATGATTTACAACCTAAAATATTAAAAACATGAAGAAACAAGTCACCTTGAGCAAGAGTTGGAGGAAACAGCAAAGGTCAGAATTAGACACCCCAGTCAATTCAGATAAAGAAATTGTTATAAAATATAATTAGATGTCTACATAAAAAATAGAATAAAAAACACAAGAACAGAAAAACATTTTATACACATACACACATAGTTGGAAAAGACTAAAAACAAATTTCTAGAAATAGATAACTCAATAAGGTAAGTAGAAAACAAAAACCAAGAAGTTAGAAAGCAAAAGTATATCCAACTATGTTGAGAGTTAGAATAAACATAAACAGACTAAAATTACCAGTTTAAAAAATTTTTTTCATAATAAATTAAAATTAAACACCAGTTTAATGTTCTTTACAAGAGAAAATGGTAACATTAGAGAACCCAGAAAGCTTAAAAATATTGGAATAAAAAAGAATATATACATAAAATAATAACCTAAAAAACTTTGTGACAATATTAATATCAAACAAAAGAGACTTTAAGAACAAAAACTTATTAATGATAAAAGAAACAAATGGCCAGAAAGATAAAATCATTTAAAACTTTCACGCACCAAAAACAGAATGCTAAAATGGCTCATTTAGTGTTGTCTCTGTTACAGTCAAGGGCCCAACACTGAGAACAAATGATTTTAAGATCCAATATATTAAGAAGACAGTAGTTCTTAAATAGTAGCAGTTGATGCAATCCTCAGCCCATTGCCCAACTAGAGATTATAGATGAGAAGCTTGCTCATTGGCGGAGATTGGTAGAGATGAGTGTAAGGAACTTTAGAAGAACCACTCAGAGACCTTGACCTATGTCCTCTAGAATTGGATGATGAAGGGGCTGACCCAAGGCTAAGTAGTCCTGAGGCAAGAGACTGGCCAGCTACCTTGGCCCCCCAAAACAAGAAGAGGTATCCTGGGAAGAAGAAGCTGCATTTCCATACAAAGTGGTCAAAGGCACCCATTACCGATGGGCCAAATTAGGCCTCGTGATGGCACCACCCTTAGGTGTCTTGTAAAGGACATTAGCAAGGTGATCCAAACCAACAGAGTGGTATTAGCAGAAGGCAGGCAAGAAAGAATTCATTTCAGCAGCAGTGTATTTCAGTAGATCCGCCTGTTCTGCTCCCCACTCTGTCTCTGGTGAATCTTCTCACCCCCCACATCTCTGGCCTGTACCCCAGTTCTTGTATGCATAAATAAATAAACCTTAAAAAAAAGAAAGAATTCATTTAAAGACATAAAATGAGTGCTTTCAGGAGAAGTTGTAATCTGCCAGGCCTCAAAAATGCTTTAGACAGAGTTCATGTCTTTGTGCTTTCAAGCCAATTGGGGATAAATGGGTATTTTTAAAATTTCAACATAATATGATACTAAAGAGGTTAGGTTTTTATCTGGTAGGGATCAGGTGCTACTGTCATTGAAGAACTGAAGCTGTGGAGTGGTACTGGGGACAAACATGGAGACAGAGAAATGGGTTAGAGCCCAAGGTGACCCTCAGAGGCCTGGCCTTAGAAAGGGGTGGTAGGTATGGAAAAGAAGACACAATAGAAATAAAATGTGAGTAAGAGGCAAAGCCTGACTAAGCCTTAAGACTTCCTGGATTTAGGAAATGAGTGGGGAAAGGAGTTCAGATGCCACCTCTGTTTCTGGTTACTTAAAAGGAAAGTAAGGGGTATTTGAAAGTAAGGGGTATAAGGATAGATGCTATTGCCCTGGGAACATAACAAAGAAAGAAGAGTGGTGAACTACTGAGAACCCCAAGGACAAAGGTGAGGACACTAGTAAGATAATGTCTAGGGTTGGGTCATGAGCCTGAGCTGCTGAAGACTTACAAGATTTTGGAACTGAGGATGTCCAAGAAAAAAGTTAGGTCATCTAAATACTACTGACACATATTTCTTTAGATCATAAATTAACATTTTAGATTTATAAGCCAGTATTTCTATGATTAAGATGCAATAAATAAATGCCTACCTCATTGAGAGTCAACATATCTTCTACTACGGTTGCACCATGTTCAGGCAGGGAAATTAACACGGTTTTGGCTATCTCCTTTAGGACTGTATCAATGTGCATCTCACACAAGTCATTGATCTACCAACAAGAAGGAAATATATGGAAGAAAACTCTTCTTTTGTCCAAATGTGTACTTGAGCTATAAATTAATTTAGAAGACTAAATTTGGAAGCTTGCTGCATATATATTTGGTGGAAATTTTAGGAGTATGTCTGCAAAGAAAGCTTGAGAAGGAACTAGTTTTATTGAGGAGCAATATGTGCTATAACATCAAAGATTTATCTCCTTCAATCCTCACTTCAGCATGAGTCATTACTAATTTCAGTTTTACAACTAAAGGAACCAAGACTCAGTGAAGGAAAGTAACCTAGGGAGGAGCACACAGCTAGTTAAAGACAGAGAATCAAACCCAGGTTTACCTGACTCCCAAGTCTCTGAATAGTGTCTATTACACCATGTTGCCACCATAGACAAGAGAAGCACATGTAAAAAGATATGCACATTCTATAGTGCAAACATGGCAGAAATCAGTGGACTGTCCCTAGGTAGATGGCATTGCCTTATCTTGTTAACTTTATATGCATCAATATCAATATTTAAGCACCCCACTCTGCCATCTTTCACAGTCTACAATCATTCCCTTTTAGGTAGTGAAGTTTAGTGAAATTTAGGTTGTGGAATTTGATCATCCTTTAAGCATATAAAAAATAAGGGACAAAAAGAAGGCAAGCCTAAATATAAAGAAACAAAAAACTTTTTTTTTAATTTAATGGATGTTCTTTTAGTTAAACCTCCCATCCTTTAAAAAGTTTTTATAAAAAAGTTTTTATAAATGATCAAATATTCCTATAGCCTAAGTATTGATGTACGTAGTTTTAAATTTTTTATGTAACATACCTTCTTTAAAAGTTGATTGAACATATCCAAAACTGAGTCAACTTCTTGAAAGAAGCTTTCTAATGTTAAAGATGACCATGTTAATATTGTGAGTCCCTGCCTCAGCACGGATTCCACCTAGAAAAAAGTGAAAATAGAACTGCTTCCACCAATAAAAGAAGCATGTTTATATAAAAAAGGATTTCCTTTATTTCCTGGAAATACTGCAAGTTACAGCTCTCTAACTATGCTTCTCCTCCATGAAACCTAATAAAGGTGACTTTGTCTTTTTAATCATCTTTGGCTGTCTATGAAACAATCATGGATTCTTAGAAAGTACTCATTATTTAGATTTAGTTGTTTTTCAAAGGCAGCAGAACTTAGACAAGAAATAATTCCGTAGAACAAATAGAGCCATAACATTGAACTAGGAAGACAGAGGATCTAGGTAAGAATAGATTTTCAAAAATCCATAATCTATAGAACCAGAATCTAATTTTAAGTTACAGGAAAATCAACATAAACTTTCAGCATTACTAACCTTCTTCATTTTAGGGGTCATCAGATTGACAAACACAGAAGGCACTTCCTGACACAACTCATCATAATACTGCAGAAGACCCTGTAAAAAGTTCAAATGGCATATTTTACTTTAATTAATTTTAAAGCAACAGTCTCATTTTAACTTATGTGAGGAAGGCTTCATTATCCCTCTTTCTTCATAGTCCTGACAAGATAGAGGCTGATCATTCAGATTTATACTAATTTACTGTGTTTTTCTCTCACCTATCAATTACCTGAGCATCCCCGTTAAGCAACAATTCAATGGATCTTTCTGTACTCTCATTTTCCATACTTATTATTTACCTTTCTCTATTTATGTTATTTTCAATAGTTAGGATAATTATATTTTTGTGATTCTGGTCATTATACATTCTTGCCCTTTTTGTTCCTTCTGACATATTAAAACACACATCACTGATGCCACACTTGTACACTTGAATCCAAATAAATTTACAGAGTCAGAATTAATAAGCATTTCTTTTCTCTTTTAGATCATTTTTAGGAGATGAACTATAGTGGTACATTTTTTTATGATTTGGAAACGTATTGCACACTGTGATGGAAGAAGTGGATACAAGTTAATTCCTCCCCAAATTAATAATATTAAAATGTTCCAATGTTAACTTAATAGTTTCCAAGTTCTTTATTCCTTTCTTCCTTTTCTGTTATTTGTAGTTTAACTTTTATGTATTCTCGACAGTTCACAAAAAACTTGACTTTCACAATATCATTTAATACTAACTAAAATCCTTTAAGTGCAATATGAGATAGCAACCTGAATTTATAATAGTACCTTGACACTCAACCCTCTAAAGTCGTAACTAGGCAGTACAAAAGCCTAGGGCTTTTGATGCTAAAGCAAAAGTTTCCACAATAATAATATTCCTCTGAGGGTTTTTTTTTTTTAAATACTAATTAAATCCTGTTTTGGCAAAGGCTTAAACTATTAAACTCTTGGAAGAAAGCATACACATAAATCTTTGGGACCTTGGGTTAAGCAAGTGAAGTGCTTAAAAGCACAAGGGACAAAAAGAAAAAGGAGCTAAATTGGATTTCTCAAAATTAAAGATATTTGTGCTTCAAAGGATACTATCAGGAAAATGAAAAGACAACCCACAAAACAAGAGAAAAGTATTTGCAAGTCATATATCTGATAAGGGATTTGCATCTATAATGTATAAAACAAATGTTAATAAATTCATGAAGATTGAAATTATATCAAGTATCTTCTCTTATCACAATGGTATCAAATTATAAATTAAGCACAAAAAGAAAGCAGGAAAAACCTCTAATATGTGCAGACTAACCAACATACAATTGAATGAGTATTGGGTTAATGAGGTAACCAAAGAAGAAATTTTTTAAATACCTGAAGACAAACAAAAACTAAAACTGCTCAAGAGATGCTAAGGTTACTAATATAATTTGTTTTACAGTGTTAGTAAATCATTTGTGTGTCTAAAAAAAAATCTGACACTTTAGTAAAACTGACACATAGATACTAGGGTTACTATTGTAATCTACATTATTAGTGAATCATTTGGGTATTTGAGGAAAAAAGAACTCTTTACATTTTAATAATAAAAAGACAAATAACCCAGTGAAAATGGGCAAAGGATATGAACAGACATTACTTCAACAACCTTCAAATGATCAATATACCATGAAAATGTGCTATACATTATTAGCCATGAGGGAAATGCAAATCAGAATCACAATGAAATACCACCTCACATCCAAATGACATTAAATGAAAAAGATAATAGCAAATGTTGGCAAGGATGTGACGAAATTGCAACCCTCATACACTACTGTGGGGATATAAAATAATACATCCTCTTTGAAAATTAGTGTGCTAGTTCTTCAATAGGTTAAACACAGAGTTACCAATTGCTGAAACCCAGCAATTTTACTCCTTGGTATATACCCAAAAGAATGAAAACATGTCCACAAGGAAGTCTGTATACAAAACTTCACAGAAGCATTATTCATAATAGCCAAAAAGTAGAAGCAAACCGAATGTGCATCACCTGACAAATGGATAGCTAAAATGTGGTGTACTTACAAAAGAGAATGTTGTTTGACCATAAAAAGATATGAAGTATTGATACATGACTCAATATGAATGAACTCTGGAAAGATTGTGCTAGTCAGAGAAGCCAGTCACCAAAGACCATATATTATGTGGCTCCATTTGTATGAAATGTACAGAATTAACAAATCCACAGAGATAGAAAGTATGTTAGTGTTTGCCAAGGGAAGTTGTGGGGAGAGCTAGAGGAAAATGGGGTTTCTCTTGGAGGTAATGAAAATGACCAAAATTTATTATGGTGAGACTGACAGAGGCCTTGCAACCTCCCTTGAGACCCCACCAGACTGAGGAGACCACAGACATGCACCAGGGAAGGTACCAGAGTGGCCAGAGATCTCACAACATCCCATAAGACCCTGCAAGCACCCACCCAAACCAATGAGACCCAAGACTCACGCCAGGGAAGGTGCCAGAGTGACCAGATGCCTCCTGATCTCCCACAAGACACTGCCAGTACTTGCCCAGACCAGTAAGACCCCAGACTACACTGGGAAAGGTGCCAGAGTGGCCAGAGACCTTGAGACCTCCTGTGAGATCTTGCAAGTTGCTCACCCAGAGAGTGAAACCCCTGACCAGGGTGGTTGGGGAGCCATGCCCAGAGGAAGCCCCACAGATAGCAGCTGGGTTCCAAAGCTAATAATGGGGAAAGGGAAAACCCCAGCAAACAGCAATGTGAACCCTCAAGGACACAGTAAAACACACAGAGAGAACAAATCTCCAAAATTCAACCTCAAAGACAAGGAAGCTACATTCTCCCTATCAGATAGAGAGTTTAAATAAATTACAATGATAAAGAAATTCAAAGACATGGAAGAAAATGCAGAAAAACAAAATGAATATCCTTAGGGAAAAAATCAATTAACTGAATATAGAAAATAAATCTCTAAATAAGATATAAATGAAATTTCAGGATCTATAAAAAGAGAAATACAGGAAATAAAAAGCTCAGGAGAAAGTCACAGAAGTAGAATAGATCAAGAAGAAGAATTAGTCAATGTAATTGAAGATGCGAATGTACAAAGAACCCAGATAGAGGAGAGAAATTAAGAGGAAGAGGAACAGGAGGAAGAGAAGGAAGAGAAAGAGGAAGAAGAAAAAGAAGCACTCCAAGAATTATCCAATTCCATGAGGAAAAACAACATAAAAATAATGGGACTATCAGAGTCCCATTGACCCATTGGGGAGAGAGAAAGGATCAGAAATGTACTTAATCTTTGGTCAATCTGCCTGTTCTGTTCCCCACTCTGTCTTTTGTGAGTCCTCTCACACACACACACACCCCCACACACACACCTCTGGCCTGTATCCCAGCTCTTGTATGCATAAATAAATAAATCTTTAAAAAATAAGAAATAATTGGGGAAAACTTCCTTAAAATAGAGAAAGGAATAAATGTACAAATCAAGAAAGCTAAAAGAATTCTGGCGTACCTAAATAAAGTGAGTGTAACACCAAGACATACAGTAGTGAAACTTCTAAGAGTTCAGGACAAAGAAAGAAAATAGAAGCTTGCAAGGGGGAAGAAGCAGATAACCTATAAAGGTACCCAGATCAGGCTAACAGACTTCTCTGAAAAAACACTATCAGAGAGAATAGAGTGGAATGATGTGTTCCAAATACTAACGATTAAAACTACCTGCCAAGAATGCTCTATCCTGCAAGATTTTCCTTCAGATATGAGAGGAATACAGTCCTTTTCAGATATATAGAACATCAAGGAGTTCACAAACACTAAGTCACATCTCCAAAAAATATTGAAAGGAGATTACACATCTAAACCAAGAGAGAAATATGCACAAATAACTAAATAACAGACTATCATATATCTTATTGATTAATCATGCTAAATGTAAATGGACTGACCTCACCAATTAAAAGACACAGAGTTTCTAGCTGGATGAGAAAACAGAATCCAACCTTCTGCTGTCTCCAGCAGGCACACTTAAACTCTAAAGACAAACATAGGCTCAAAGTAAAGAGCTAGAAAACAATCCTACAAGCAAATGGGACTCATAAAAAGAAAAGACAGCCAAAATTATAACAGAGAAAACAGAATTCCAATTTTAAAAGGTAATGAGAGAGACAGGCAGGGACACTATATAATGATTAAGGAAAAGATACATCAAGAAGACATAAAACTCATCAACGTATATGCACCAAATGAAGGAGCAGTAAAATACATTAGGCAACAACTATCAACACTGAAAGCAAACATTGGGAAAAAACACATATACAGTAGGAGATTTCAACAGCCCATTCTTATCAATGGACATATCAACTAGACAGAAAACAAACAGGGATACACGATAGCATTAAATAGAGAACTAGACCTCATTGCCCTCATAGACATTTACAGGGTACTGCACAGCTAAAAAGCAGAATATATATTTTTCTCAAGTGTAGTCTATTCTCCAGAATAGACTACATTCTAGGACACAAAACAAATATCAACAAGTTTATGAAGATTGAAATCATACCTAGTATCTTCTCAGACCATAAAGTATCAAGCTCGAAATCTATCAAAATCTTTTGATCAACTATCAAAAGAAAACAAGGAAAATCTTTAATACATCAAGACTGAATAACGCACTACTGAAAGACTAGAGAATTAGTGTAAATCTGCATGTTCTATTAGTTTACAACCATTATACATTACACAGCCTTCTGAAAATATTTAATGACATGGAGAAGATGCATATGTTATAATGTTAAAACAACATGCAGAATATATATATGGGGTGCGTGTGTGTGTGTGTATGTGTGATCACAACTGTGCAGTTAAATATGCATGAAAATAGTTCAGAAAAAAAACGTGACTCAAAACTACAATGATATCATCTCATACCTGTTAGAATGGCTATTATAAAAAGGGCAAGAAATAACAAGTGTTGGCAAGGATGAGGAGAAAAGGGAACTCTTTTGCACTGTTGGTGGGAATATAAATTGGTGTAACCACACTAGAAAACAGTATGGTGGTTCCTCAAAAAATTAAAAATAGGATTACCATATGATCAAGCTATGCCATGTCAGGATACTGAACTAATACATGAAAAGAAATGAAAACAGGATCTCAAAGAGATATCTGCATTTCCATGCTTACTTATTCACAATAGCAAGATATGGAAGTAACCTAAGTATGTGTAGATAGAGACAGATAGAAGTAGAGGTATACAGACAGACAGATATGTGTCTATATATCTTTATCTACATTTATATAGTTATATACCCTTATCTATCTATAACTGTATATGGAATATTATTCAGCCATGAAAGAAAGGAATTCTGCCATTTGCAAAAACATGAATGGATAGCAAAAGCATTATACTAAGTGAAATAAGTCAGACATAGAAGGATTCAGTGTATGGTATCATTTGTATGTGGAAGCTGAAAAAAGCCAAATTTATAAAAACATAGAATAGAAAAATGATCACCAGGGGTTGGTAGTAGAGGAAATAGGGAGAGATTGGTAAAAGGGTACAAACCTTCAGCTATAAGCTGAATGAGTTCTGAGGATAGAATATATAACATAGTTGTTTGTAGGTAATAACACTGTATCATTTAATTGAAATCTGAAGAGAGTAGAATTCAAATCTTCTCACCAAAAAAATGTATATGAGTATATACATACATACATTGTGTGTGTGATAAATGTGTTAACTAATTGAATAGGAGAAATAGTTTCACAGTGTATACAAACATCAAATCATCACAATGTACAATTATATTTCTCTGTTATGTATCAACAAATCTGCAAGAAAAAGAATCAACATAGTAACAAATATCTCCTCCATGTCATATCAGCAAAACTGAAGAGAAATGCTTTTTATTTATAAAAAAAAAACCCTACTTAAAATTAATTAGAAAATATAATTGATCTTACCTGCAAATACAATTTGTCTCCTTTCAATTTACTTTCCAATTTTAGCATTCTCTTTGCTTGTTCTGGAACCTCTAACTTCATTTTTATCATGCACTTAGTTTCTCGAACAACTTCCAAAATTTTGGGATCAAAATTAACCAGCAACTTCCCGGTTTCTGGATGGCGCACAAAAAGTGTGGCTTGTAAAGCTATGAATAAAGAATGGTAGATATTACTTATTCTGGATTGTTTCTGTTCCCAGCTATATTTCTATGTCTTTCCTCGCCGGATTACTGACTCTTTAAGAGCAGAGCAATAGCTTCAGATGCCCCATGTGCCAAGGGATAGTATGATATATATGGTCAGAGCTCAAAATTGAGATAAATGGAGTGTGCAGAGGCCAAACATCAGATCCAGAGAGATAAAAATGGACCAAAATGACTCTGAAAGGGTGAAAGAGAGCTGTAATACAATGTTGGTTTGTTTTTACAGATTGTGAATTGACCCCTGACAGAAAACTGGGAGATGTGCACAACTATGAATCTGATACACCGCACCAGTTTCAAATCCTTTTCCACACCTACCCAGTTGGCTTCTTTAAGGAGGTTTATCTGAATTAAATCTCTGTTTTGAGTTTCTGGTAACTACATTCAATATCAGTAAGAAATATTTATTAAACCCACTAACATTCTAAATTCCTAGAATGTAGAGATTTTTTGGTACTACTTCTGAACTACTACCTGGATATTATTCACATAAGTAAGCATTTTCAGATATGCTTTTTATTATGACTTCATATAATCTCAACTAGTTTTTGCAGTATAGTCTCAGATTATTTGCTATCCTAACATGAACTACTTCTAGAGGCAAAATAATAGCACACTTTTAGACTAGAATGTGCAAGCTTGAATTACATCTTATTACTAAGAAACACTACAACATGAGAACATCACATGTATCTCCCAAGCTTCACGTTACTTACTAGAATGTAGTGGCATCAAATTTCTAGTAAAATAAAATAGGCTACATATCCCTTTTAAGTTAGTTGGCTTTTACTCATCAGACAAAATTAGTCCAGATAGGTTCTTTTTTTTTAAAGATTTATTTTATTTATACAAGAGCTAGGGTATAGGCCAGAGGTGCGGGAGGGTGAGAAGATTCACCAGAGACAGAGAGGGGAACAGAACAGGCAGACGGACTGAAATACACTGCTGAGGAGAGCAGTGAGACAGACAAGAGAGGTCTGCCATGCCATGTGGGTATCTCCCTGGCTGGCCAGGATCGAATTCACACTGCAGAGGCTGAGGACAGCCCCAAAGCGCTGCACTCAACCCACTGTGTCACCAGGGAGGCCCTTGATAGGTTCTTAATGATACTGGTTTCATGAGGATTTGAACTAAAAATTTTACCCAATTCATTTGGAATCTTTTGAAAATTGGCTTAGAAATCATTTGTCCTCACATGTAAATTCCAAAATTTCCTCTGAATATTCATGTAATTAAATCTGTGTTTGTTAAGGATGTACTGAGCTTGCACCAAAGATCATAAAGGTCAGCAAGACACCAAGAATGACAGCCAGGAAGTTGCTCCAGGACTGAGCAAATGTTTCATTCCACATGAATCACTATCAGAGCATCTATATAGATAAACCAACTAAACAGGCCAATACCTGGCCCCTATTATTATTCCAAGTTCCTATAGAATTAAATGTTATCACATCAACATGACAAAAGCCTTCCAGGACATTCATCCCACTAAACTGTGTTCACATGTCTCTGTTGCATCCAGGATCTGCCATTCTCTGGCTGTGTGATCTCGGGCAGGTCACTTAACATTTCAGTGTCTTTGCTTCCTCATTTATAAAATGAGGACAAGAACGGTTTCTAGCAGGGTTGCCATGAGGATTAAAGGAAGTTATATATGTAAAGTGCTTAGACAGAGTCTGACACATAATTAGCACTTTGCGTTAACTATGTCTGTCATTTAAAGGGCGCAAAGAGGAAACAGACATAGAGAGTATCCTTGAAATATGTAGGGGAGATAAGACAGATTTATAAAGCATAAATGTCAAGAAGAAACTGCATATAAAGTGTGTGGAGAACTTAAGAGGAGGAAGACATTATTTTCTGTCAAGAAGAATAAGGACAGGCTTTATGCACCAGGTGACTGTTGAAGTTTTTTTTGAAATGTTCAGATAAAAGCAAAAAGCAACAGGACAGGGCAAAAAGTAGAAAGTATAAAGTATTGCAGAATCAAATAGCACATGCTCCATAGTGTTAAAAATCCTCTTTTAGGAAGTCCTCTTCAACAAATGATGTTAGGAACCTTGGACAGTCACATAAAATACATTTCAAATAAAATGAAAAAGCTAGATCATTATTTAACTCTTTACACAAAAATTAATTCAAATTGGACTAAAGATTTGGACATAAGACCGGAAACAAAAAAATACATAGAAAACATAAGTGATACACTTCTGGACATCAATCTCAGAAACATATTTGAGGACTCAAATCCAATAGCAAGGGAACAAAGCAAAACTATGCAAATAGGATCACATCAAACTAAAAGATTTCATACCTTGAAAGAAACCACCATTTTTCAGGGGGCAGTGATAATCTAAGTATATCAACTTGAAAGTCATGATAATTTTTTATTTATAAAACCAGTCACAAGTGTAAAGAAACAAATAATTGTACCATTCCCAAAGTGAAGTTTAACCATCATAAGATTGTATTGAGGGGATATAAAAAATTGCCCATAAACTCATTCCAAATCTCCTAACACCCCTCTGCAGCATGGTCTCATACATACCATACTGTAACTGTGAGATCTCTTTGACCCAGGCCGTGTGATAGACCACTTCAAACTCCACCAGAACATAGGAAATTTTGTTATACTGACGAATGACTGCTTTACCTTCTGCACTTGATAAAATATCTGAGTTTTTCTGTGTTAAGAGAAAAAGAAAGATTTATTTTTAAAAGACTGTTGAGCACTGGCATGTCCATATCATAATGTTGTTCATGTATAAAATGATATCACATATGATAACCTTAGATTTTGCCTCAGAGTAAAAGAGATGAGGAAGGCCATGTAAGCTAGACATGGAAATAGGGAAATGTTATCAGTAGAAAGGGAAAATTGGATAAGGAAAGAAAGGATTTTTTTAAAGGTCTATTTTATTTATTTATGCATACAAGAACTGGGATCTAGGCCAGAGGTGTGGAGGGTAAGAGGATTCACCAGAGACAGAGTGGGGAGCAGAACAGGCAGATCTACTGAAATACACTGCTGAGGGGAGCAGTGGGCAAGACAGGGGTGTTAGCTCCTGCGCCATATGGGTAGCTCCCTGGACTGGGATTGAATTCCTGATGTGCCACAGTGGCTGGCAATAGTTTGATAACTCTGAGACTTAACCCTTGCACCACCAGGGAGGCCCAAGAAAGGAAAGATTTAAAAAGAGAATGAGAAATATATCTACCCCCATATCCAGGCCCAGGCTTTGAGAGACTACATCCAATTCTGTATTCCCTCCCCCACTTTTCTGGACAATACACACAGAGTGATTTTTCTTGAACTGTGACTATTAGGGCAAATTCCTACATTCCAAAGAACAAATACCAAATTTTTTTTTTATGTACAAACTGGAGGCTATAATTTTTGTTCACCTATGTCAAAACCAGCACAATCTCTGCTTTGTCACTGGAGTCATTCAATAATCAAATCCCCACCCCAGCCTCTTATCTAAAACCAGAGTTTCTATTTATTTTTTTGATATTGAGAACAGTCAAAAAACAGCAGTCAAACAGAAACAATGGGAGCTTAATATTTAATAATGATTAAATAAAAAAATTACTTGCAAGACTAGGACTGTTTTGTTCTATATTTAGGCATGCACAACAACAAGCAAACCAATGCTGCTTTGCCCTTCTGTCTCTAAGAAATCAAACAAAACAAAGAAACAAAGAAAAAATAAGCTGGTAATTCCAGAATGCCAAGAGGGCTTAAGAGCATCCTCGTGTTTTTCAGAAATCAGATAACCAGAGACATGGAGAATCAGGGGACTGTGGTATTCCTTGCCCTACATCTCCATCCCACACACAGGAATATAACATGTAGAGTGTCTTTGATTGTATCTTTACCTTCACTAGCACTGCAGGTCCCTGAATAATGTTGTTTTATTCAACATATGTCCTTATACTGTTGATAAGAAAAGTTGAATGTTACAACATAAGGACCTGGTCTCCCTTTACATCATTTCATTTCAAGTGGCAGTTTCCAGAAACCTACTGATGCTATTAAGTGAGGACTTACTGCATTCACAGATGTAAGCTTCAGTACTAGGCCTTTAGTTTCAACAAAATTTTTTTTAAGTCTTTATAAAGTGCCCTATATTAGAACAATTAGTTTTTAAAGCCTTTATAAAATACCTTATGTTATTCATGAAGTTAAAAGATTCATTCCCTTAGAGATAAATGTAATTAAATAGGGTTATCTACCCAAAAGGAAAAAAATTGGCTTAGTGTCTTTCAAGCATATTTATAAACTAAATGTTCTTTGCCTGATAAAAGAATGAGCTCTAACTACTGCTTTGGATACAAATATTACAGCATAAAATGTATTTCTTGCATTAAAAACCACCATAATCCATATCCTGTGAATTTAACTATTGACTTACAAAGAAATAGTTGATGGGCTCACTTATGCGGCGATACAGCTGCCTCACCCACAGTATTTTTCCTGCTATAGGGGGCATGTTGCGAGCAAGAGGGGGGTCATCTTTTTGAGAATGATAAAGCTGTAATTGAAGAGCTGGTATTAATGTTTGAAAGTCAGTACAATGATACAACAAAAAATACACAGCTATATTTATATTAACATTTTACCATTATTCACTTGCTTATATATGCACAGGAGGTAGTCAATAAATATGTAAATGCACCTCAGAGATGATCCCCTAAGCTTCAGAAACTATGCTGTTTACAGTGTATGAGCTTTAATTCTGTCTTAACCCTCATATTTCCTATTACATATTTTTTTTGCCTTTTATGCCAAATGTTAGGGAGATATGCAAAAGAGGGCACTTGTAGTATTATGCGCTCTACATTACATCTACCATAATATTCTCCAGTGCTTGTATTTCTACACACAAATACATTAACTTCAACAGGTTTTTCCATACACATGTGAATGCTGTTACAAAAGACAATTCTTAAGAGCAAAGGGACCCACATGTAGCTGGCATACGCTATTATACAACCTGTCATACATATATATAAACACTGTCCTACACACTGTCATACATATGCATGTATATACATATACGTACACACTGTCATTCAAAGTGACATCCACTGTCAGCACCTTCCCACATAAAGGGGGGAGCATTGAAGGTACTCAACAATGATGGATCACTCTGAAAAGCTTGGCCCATGATAGTGATGGCAAATACTTTCAGAACACTTTTATTTTTGTACTAAAGTACTATTCTATTTAAAAACATGACACTTGCCTTCTTCGTAGCTTCAAGTTCAGCCACATAATAATGAAGAATACGCTCAATTGTGTGGCTTATTTCTGATTGAAGACAGGGGATGTTTAGCTTCTGGAATCTGAAAGTTATTGAAGGCAAAGAGTTAAAAAGTAAATAAGAAGCCCACTTAAGGACTGCTGCAGTCAGCCCTAAAAATCCAATCACTTATTTGACTAATGGTCACACATTGTCTTAGGAGGAGTTATGAGGAGATGGGTGTGGTTCAGCCCTCTTGGAGTGTACAGTTATCTTATGGAAAAGGCAGATATCAGTTAAGAGATATGGTCAAGTCTGGGGAGTCAGAAAAGATTTTCCTGAGAAAGTGGCATTTCAACTGAAAATTGAAACATGAGTGGGGAGCTGACTTAGTAGAATGGAGGGGAGAACACTGTCTGTCACTCTTTCAACGTCAATGCTCACATAATTCCACATAGCTATAACCAGTCATGATTTTATCAGCCAAATATCACTTCCTCTTAGAGACTAAGGGATGCATAGAAAGCACTAGAACAATAACATTGTGATAATAAAATGGACACTCATATTTTACCAGTAAAAACAGAGGTAGAGAAAGAAAGAGAAATACAAAGACAGAGAGAAAAATGACTAAGAAATGGTACCCATCATCTGCATAGTACCGTCACTCATCAAAATAATTTTATGCTTGTTTTGACTCTTATGATGATGTTATGAGGTGGGGTCTTACCAGGTATGATTCATTTATAGAGATGAGGAACTATGGAAAAGTCAGACCCAAACCCAGACCTCTGGAGAGAATTCCAGCAGGGTCCCTGGTGTGGTCATGAGCCCTCCAGAGCTGGAAAGAAATGGCATCATATTCAGCCCATCCCTCTCACCTGGGGTGTCTCTGCCTTGCAAGGGAGCACTACTATCAGGAATAGGGTAGAAAGGAAGCTGCATGAGCACTCGGGAGGGAAAATGGAAAATTTCACTTTTAGAAGTCCATTCAGTACATTGAATTAAACATTATTTGTTTCCTTTCCAATAACATCCATGAAACTATAGCCTCAAACATATTACAAAGTATAGTAGGGGGAGGCATATGAAATAATTTAATATTCTTATTGAAAGACTTTCTACTAGAAAAAAAGAAATACGGAATATGCCATATTTAAATTTTTTACTAGACTATTTAATGGTAATGTTACAGGGCGACCCCAATGTGAAACAGGTTGGCCTGACTATGCATCCTCACCCATGCACGTAAAAGGGACTTATAATGAGACTCAACTACAGGCACACACAAAAAGGTTAATAAAGGATTTACAAAAAGGGAGAAATGAAGAAAGGACAAACTCAGGGAGAAAAAGAGAGATAAATTGGTGAATGTGTCCTACTTGTTCTGCCAAGCTGGGACCCCAGAGCACATGCTGAAAGCATGCAAAAACGCAAACTCCCCGAAGCCCATATGTCTGGGTTATATACCAAGCCTGTCTGCTTAACTCCACCCTGAGTTCCCAGCAATCCTCCCATTGGTGGCAAGGACATTATGGGATTTGTACTCTTTGCTGTCTTGGATCTCTTTGGTCTGGAGTGAGGGAGAGGTCCAAAAAACTTATTTGTGGAGTTTGTTCAGGACATTCTTCACCCTCCAACAGTAACTGAAAATTACAATATTTATCAGTTTTCAGTTTTTAAGTTAACAGAGGAGAGATTCCCAATAACATCTTAATTGAAATTGTATTTTCAGATATAAAATGATCCCACCTAGAAACTATCCTGCTTAATGCATTTTAAATACCTTTGAAGCAACTGAAGAGCCTGCTGAGAAGACAAAATTTTTCCAAAAGTACTGTTCATAAATGCCTGTATTTGGACCTAAAGTAAAATATTAAGATTTAAATGATATTTGACTTTGAAGAAGAGATTCATTTTGTTTAACAGCAACTAATGACTTACCAACAGAATCAAAATAGCCTTAAACACATTTACCTTCTGAATAACCCTAACTGCACTGGTGACTGAAATATCCCATTAATGAGTTTGTACTGGGGCCTCCCCTGGTGGCGCAGGCAGTTGAGCGCAGCGCTGTGAAGCTGTCCACAGCCTCTGCAGCGCCAGATCGATCCCAGCCAGCTGGCGAGAATCCCACATGGCGAGGCAGACCTCTCCTTTTTCACCTGCTACCCCCCTCAGCCGTGTATTTCGTCAATCTGCCTGTTCTGTTCCCTGCTCTGTCTCTGGTCCCTGATCCTCTCACCATCCCGCGAATCTGGCCTGTACCCCGGTTCTTGTAATAAATAAATAAATCTTTAAAAAAAATGAGTTTATACTGATAACTTGTTAAAATTATATTTTGAATATGCTGGGTTGAATAAAGCATATTTTTTCAAATTAATTTTGACTGCCTTTTTATTTTTACTACCAGAAAAATTAAAATCACATATGTGGCATGCATTCACTGCTCATTATTCATTAGATATTACTGATTAGGAGAATTTATGAATGTCCCATTGCAAGCATATTTCTTTGGAACATTTAGAAGTTCTAAGCATTATTGGCAGATAAATATAATGACACCAGTAGAGAGCCAGGACAATGGGTGTCATTATTTAGCATAGCCACTCTCAGAAACCTGTCTGTACGTTACAGAGGAACAAGAAGCAGACAATATTTTTCCAAGCTCCTACCTTCCCTAGCAGTCAATTCTCAATTCCTAGTACCCAAACAATGAAATAGAAACACTCTTTGTAAATTTGTTGCACTCATAAATGATACTGGTGTGGTTTCCTGAATCATACCACACCCTTAATCAAACATTGGAAAAGAAAGTAAAACACCTCCTTTTTAAATATTAAAAAGTTATCATGACCTCTAAATTTACTGAAAGATAAAATTTGTAACTATGGCCACAGTAAAGCCTTTATAATATGGCTTTCTTAATATTTTTTTTAATTTTTTTAAAGATTTATTTTACTATTTATTGATACAAGCACTGGGTACAGTCAGAAGCACGGGAGGGTGAGAGAATTCACCAGAGCCAGAGCTGGGAACAGACCAATGAAATACACTGCTGCGGAGAGCAGCGGATACGACAGGAGAGGTCTGCACGCCGTGTGAGATGCCATGTGAGACCCTCGCCGGTGGCCGGGGATTGAACCGGTGCTGCAGAGGCTGCAGGAAGCTTCGCAGCCCAGCACTCAACCACTGTGCCACCAGGGGAGGCTCATGGCTTTCTTAATAAATTATAAAAAGAATTTAAACAGTAAGTTTAAAAACACACACACACAAACTCCCATTATCATGAAGACATAATTCCCAAAGCATCTGAGAAGCAAATTCCACTCATCCCAACTAATTAAACACTAATGCAAGAACTAATATATAAGCAGATAATACAGATCAATATCTTTCAAAAACTAAAAGAAAATCCATGCCAAAAAAAAAATATTATTAGAATTTTAGGACCCTTATTTATATTGCCCAGATTACGATTATAGGCAGTGTCATTTTTAAAGAATTTTTGGGAAAAAAAATAAGAAAAGATATATAAAATACATAATTTTCCTCATCTCTATGGCAAGAATTTCAGACTCAGGAAGTGGACAAAATACAATGTTGTCCCTCCCAGTGTCTCTGCTGTTACTCAGCAACAATCTTGGGTGGAAATCTGGATTCAGAGTTGTGTTCAATGAGAATAACTGAGATCCTATAAGGCCAAAAGGTGAGAGTAATATGTTAGTTTCACCTGACACCTTTTAACCACCCTTCATTCCTCTGATGGTGCTGAGCTGTGATACAGGATGAGGGCTTCTTTGGAGCCAGCGGACATGTAAACAGCAGCGAGAATGTGTGATTTGTCTTCCTAATCTGTTCTCGAAATTTTTTTTGAAAGAATAAGCATTACAAATTCTCTCTTAAGCAGGAAAAATGGCATTGGCTCTTCCACACAACAGAGATCAAGTACAAATATTTTTTTCTTACAACTTTGCTCATTTTTATACAGTATTTGATTTCTCCCCTCAGGTGTGGTCTCTGCAGTTCTCCCACCACCATAGCACCATAGCCCCTTGTGCTCTTCCTTCCCCTGTTTTGACCCCTCTCCCTTCTCCTCCCCTACAACATGCCTCGGATCTATGGTCAGCTCGCAAGTTTTGTTCTTCTCTTGGCCTTTGTTCAATTTCTCAATATTCTACATATAAATGAAACCATCCGACATTTATCTTTTTCTTTCTGACTTACTTCACTTAGCATAATCTCTTCCAGTTCCATCCATGTTGCCACAAATGGCATGAGATTATCTTTTTTGATCACTGAGTAGTACTCCACTGTGTATATATTTTAATGCAAACTAAAGGTAAACACTAGAAACAATAGTCCTTTGGATTTCTGATGACTCATGGGAATCTCATTTTACATTTCTCTAAAAATGTAAAATATTCCATGAACCAGTTAAAATACTATTCACATTGTTAAATATTTTTTATGAAATTTGCAAGAATAATTTGTAATAAATAGCAAATACGTGCTTTCCAGTACCAATGATTACATTTCAGCTCCTCTAAAATAAAAGAACATAAAATTACTCACCTCTAAACCATTGATTTTTGTCATGAATTCTAAGAAATCTGTGTCAAATTCTGTCCTTCTTGGATCCAGAACGTCATATTGCGTTTTCTTAACCCCTTGATATATATTTTTGAATTTTATTGCCAAAATATCTATTCCCTCTATGGTAGAACTACTCAAGGCTGAAAAGGTTTGCACAATAGTTATCATTTCCGTAATCTTAAAGAGAAGTGAAAATTTTTAAATGGGATATTAGCATCCTTCTTGATAATAAACTCTTAACAAATCATTGATTAAAAAAAATAAATAAACAGGTCCTACAATCACTGAACTAAAACCAACCAGAGATAAAATAGAAGACGAATGTTTGTCACCAGTCATCACTACTCTTTGATTAGACAAGAAAAATGCTGCTCTATCATATGCAGAGAGTACTGAGACCTTTTCTCAGAATTTGATCACTTTGTTTTTTAAGGGGAAAGGGAGATAGTTTGAATAAAAGCCCTGTGGATGTCAAAGAATTTCCTTCTTTTGTTCTTGAGAATCTTCTGAAAGTCTTTGTGCTGGATCACTAAATTCAAAAGCTTTGCCATTCTTCTTGGCCTTCTCTGTAGTAACACAAACAAAATCCATACCTGCTCCTTTTGCACCTGCATTCAGGTAAATGCAAGGCTCAAGAAGCCTGAAGGATGAATGCAGTCACTTCAGAAACCTGTAGAGCCCTGGGGACCCCTGACAATGATCTTTATCTTGCAAATGCTGCCTGCATCTGCATGACCACCATCACCTGCTTCACACACACACACACACACACACACACACACACTATTCCTTCCTGTACACAGCCTATTCAGTCCCTTAATCTTCATCAATGGCTCCCCATTTTGATTCCTGATTTGGAAACTAATATTCAAAGTTCTCTAGGGCTAGCGTGATTCAGCCAATAGCTAAACAGAACAAATATGTTTTTAGGGAAAATCTCCATATACCACACATCAAGAAGACAACACCACAGGTCCTCATATGGAGTCTGAAGAATTCACAGTCTCTGAGCATATCAACCAAAAATGGCCACTTTCAGAGAAATTGTCATTCTTAGACCACTCTTTCCCTATACTTATGAAAACGATTATCATTCTAGAAGCCAGCCCAAGCCTGGAGGAAATACAAACCACCTGGAAATTACAGCTCCATCTATATGCTCTCTGTAAAGATAGGAAATATTTGAGTCTCTTCCAAACACATGTGCTCCATTCACCTACTTTACACACTTGTTCAGTTGTTCTAACCTGCTGAGACCCCTTACCTCTTACCCTACTATTCAGAGGCTGGGATGAAATTCCTGTCACTAATAGGTCCTCTATTTTTTTCCATGAGCAGATAAAGGTCATCAAGAGGCAGAGAGAACAGTCAGCCCCATGCTTGGGCCTTCAAACTTAGCACACCCCTTGCATCCCTGCCCACCATGTCCCATAGCAGCATAGGCAAATTGTGCTAATTATCCCTAACCATGCTCCTGCTTGCTTATATGGATTTGTTTTTTCACCAGTTCTCTCTTTATCAACTTTTGACCTCTCAGTATTGACAACCAAATTGTAAATCCTTCTCCACTAACCAACATTAGCATTCCAGTTCTCAACTTGCTATAATTCCCTCATCTCAGTGTCACCATTAATAAAGACCCTATCCCTCCTACCAGCTCCAGTTCCTTTCATCTTCCCTAGCAAAACTAGATTCTCACCCCTTCTCTCTGTCTTGCAAATGTTCATGGAGAAAAGAAAGAAAAACTAAACACAGGGCACTAGGAAGCACCAAGTTCACCAAAATATAACACAACAAGAAGAGGAATGAAAAACAAAATACGTATACATTTAATTCTAGCTCTTTAGGAGAGACTAACACTAAATGTACCAGCATGTCTCCACCTACCAAAAAAGGATGCAGCACCCTAAGCTGACATGTTAGAACCTCCCTGCCCAACTTGGAGGTCAAGCTCTCCAACCCCAAGTACAGACCTGTCTGTCCTTTGACTATGGCACTTAGCCACCCAGATACCTGAATCTCACTTTCCCCAATAGACGCTGTCTTAGCTTGCCCTTCTGACTCTCCTCTTCAAGTATTTAAGAGTTTACACTTTGGGACAGACCTAAAATGTTCCTACCATGACCCATTCATCAGGGCAGCTCAGTAGTCACCTCTAGGGCATTATGCAAAGTATTGACCATACTTCAGGGTAAGCTTCATAGTTCCACTATTGAAAGCCTGGACACCAATTACATATGGGAAAGATGCCAGCACAAGGGAGTCAGGGTAAAGAACAGTCAAGATACACTTCAAGGAAGGTCTCTAGGAGGCACTACCTAAGATCTGTGTGTGGAATCCTCGTGACTCCAACTTATATTCTTGTTTTTTAAAAAGATTTATTTATTTATGCATCAAGAACTAGGGTACAGGCCAGAAATGCGAAGGGTGAGAGAATTCATCAGAGACAGAGTGAGGAACAGAACAGGCAGATTTACTGAAGTACACTGCTGAGGGGAGCAGCAGGTGAGACAGGAGAGGTCTGCTGCGCCATGTGGGTAGCTCCCTGGCTGGGGATCCAACTCGTGCTGCAGAGGTTGTGGATAGCTTCACAGTGCGGTACTCAACCCCTTACGCCACCAGGCAGGCCCCTCCAACTTGTACTCTTACTACAACATATGTTCGCACAAAGGCATGTGTATATAAATGTTCATAGCAGCATTCTTTACAAGAGCCAAAAGTGGAAAACAACTGAAATATCCATCAACTAATGAGTAGATAAATAAAATATGATATATCTATTTAAAGAGTGAAATATTATTCAGCAGTAAAAGGGCTGTTAAAACATAGATGGACCTTGGAAACATGATGCTAAAGGAAAGAAACCACACAAAGACCACAGAATGTATGAAGTATCCAGGAAAGCCAAAGCTATAAAAAATAAAAGTAGATTGATAGTTTCTTAGGACTGGGCAGAGGGGAGAATGGAGTGGGACTATGAACACTGCAGGGTTTCTTTTAGTGGGAATGAAAGGTTCTAAAACCAGATTGTGAATACCATTGCACAACCTGTGACTGTATTAGAAAATACTGCCGTGTACACTATGAATGGGTGAATTATATGGAGTGTGAATTAGATCTCAGTAAAGCTGCTTAAGAAACAAACAAAAAATTGCCCCACAGAAGTATGTACAAAGGACCCCATACAGTCATTTAGTTTTCTTCTATGGGTGTGCTTCCAGTCCCAGCTGGTTCCAGAGGTTACAAGTAAAAAAATAACCTCATGAGAATTGTTGTGGGTTTTGGGGTCAGTGGGTTTGGAGTGCAGGGTCCTTGGGTTCATTCTGGGAAAGGTTTCACCACAGCTCCCCTTTCAGCAACACGCAGCAAGTTTCCCAGGTGAGTTTCCCCAAGAGACAGAGACATTAGTTATAGTTAAAGGGCAGGTTTATTAGGGAAGGGATAAAACAGTTAAACACACTTGCAGAGACACAGCAGGCAGGAAGAGCTGCCCCAGAAGGGACAGGTTTGCTGAGAGAGGCCTGCATGGTTGCAGGTGGGTGGCCTTGACAGGTCACGGGCAGGAAGAAAGCTGCTGCCCTGCAGAGGGAGAGAGTTGGTGAAAAGAGGCACCTGCAGAGTCACTGGTGGGCAGTGGGAATGCTGCCCCAGCCAGTGCAGAGACTGCACTGATATAGTCTTCTTCTGTTTGGGCGGGGCCACTCCTTGTGAGTCCTCAGTTGGTTGGTAATTTTGGATAACTGTAGAATTTGAAAGGGACCTGAGATTCTACAAAGGGCTCAATCTCCATATCTTTACCCTGGGGCCTGTGCTCTAGACAGCAGTCTGATACCTGCTTGGATGTTATGCTTTGTAATCTAGGCATCCCTCACCTTGGGATACTAGTGTCTTCCATGCCTCAGGATACTAGTTTCCTCAACTGTGTGTTATGTTAATCTCTTTCGCCCCTACCTCCTTGTGTAAGCCAGGTTTCTGGTCTTGTGGAGCCTCCTTTTTTAGTTTAGTTTTTTTTTTTTCCTATTCTTGTCCTTCATCAAGAATGACTAGGAAATGCCCTTCAACCTGTGTGATTTCCTCACCAGTGTCCAATAAATGATGAGCAAGCTCCTAAATATACTACCAGGACCAAGGGAGTTGACAAAATAGTGGAAAATAGGGAAGCTGGAAGGATGGTGCCTAGATGGTATCTTTATAGACTTTTCAAAGGCTGACTCCAAGAACACTCTCATATGGGCTGCCTTATATCCCCTGAAAAAGTATCACCAACCCCTCACAGACCACCCCCTACCCCACCCTATCAGGCCTCCCTGGAGGCCTAGGGATTAAGTCTCAGAGCTATCACTTCTATGGCCTGAGATCGATACCCAGCCAGGGAGCTAAGCCACATATGGCCAGCATACATCTCCTGTCTCGCCTGCTGCTCCCATCAGCAGTGTATTTCAGTAGATCTGTTACAGGGCAAACCCCAATATAAAACAGGGTTGCCTGACTGTGGGTCCTCACTCGTGCGCTTAAATGGGACTTATTAATGCTAAACTGCAGACACACACACAAAGGTTGATAAAAGGTTTATTTACAAGGGAAGGGGGAATGGGGAAATGAATAACTCAGGGAGAAAAAGAGGGAGATAATTTCGTAAATGCATCCTACCTGGTTCCGGTTCCGCTGACCTGGAATCCCAATGACCTGCCGAGCTGGCAAAAACCTAGCACACCTCAGGGCCAGGAAGGCGACCCCCTGGCCACATGGTCAGTTAAATACCCAAACCGAGAGCCTAGTTGCTTAACTCTGCCCTCAGGTCCTCGCAACCTTCCCTTTGGTGATCATGGGATTTGTAGTTCCCAGTGTCGTGGTGGGTGGAGTCCACAAAGCCTGTATGGAGTTTGCTCAGGACATCCTTTCCCCCTAACATATCCACCTGCTCTGCTGCCCACTCTGTCTCTAGTGAATCTTCTTACCCTCCAGCACCTCTGGCCTATGCCCCAGTTCTACACAAAAATAAAAAAAAAAATTTAAAAAAAGTATCACTCTCTCACCAGCCAGTCTCAATAAATGTATAAAAGGTGCAAAGCTTTCTAACCTGGCAAAGGCATCACTTGCACAGTGCTTATGTAGCAGACACCATGACAGGCCTAGAGAGAGAAGGTACGTGTACACCCCAGTTGTTACACAGCTGCTAGGTTCTACAGATATTCAAGATATTTTGTCTCACGCTTTTTCTGTCTAATACAATAGTTAAGAGCAGAGGCTTTTAAATTCAAGCTCCACAGGTAGCAGCACTGAGATCTTGAGACAGGTAAAATTCTGCAATAGCCTTCATGTAAATGGCAATAGACCACAATCAGGATTGGAAAAATAAGTTGTAAAACACAGTGATCTGTGAGCAATAGTGGATGTAATCATGATAACAGTGAGACATGAACTATGGAACAATAATTCTCAGTGGTGCTACATTAAATATGAAATAATAAGGAAGGTATGGCTGGGAGTGGATACAGTGAATGCATAACACTTACCTTTTCCAGTCTTTTGCAGAAGGCTTCAAATTTGCCAAATATATACATTTCTGAAACCTCAAAAGATTTTTCCCCTGAGGATTCTAAAATCTGTTTCCTTGTTTTGTGAAAAGATGTCTGATATTCCTTGAATAAAAAAATGCAATCCTATAGGAAAATTAAAAGGGGAAGAAGGGTGATGAGACATAGTTCAGAAGTCAATAGTTTAAAAATTTGATTCTCATACAGTCCCTCAACAGGTGCAGTTTCTGTTAACATTAAAAATTCAAGTTTTCTGTCTGTGTATTGATAGGTATATGAAAATCAACATACTCTTTTAAATTAACATCACCTTTGCATTTTCTTTATTCTCACATGACAAACACTAATTGTTTTTACATTTTCATGACTAATCAAAACTCCTAGAAGATAGAAATTATCTATCAATTGTATCTGTTATCTATGGGTACCTTATAAATAGCATTCTTTACATACAGATATATAAAATAGTAAGACAATGACTTATTAATTTATCATCCAACCATCATTTCTCTACAAGGAGAGCAAAAGCCTCTACTGAGTATTTTTCTGAAATCCTAATATTTGACCACAGCTATACCATTTGCTGTTCAATCAGGCTAGTGAAACTACTAGAAATAAACAAAGAGGACATTATTACTGGTCAGTAGGAATCCACTGTCATGTCAACATTTCCTGAAAACCAAACCATCTTTAAAAGTAATGTTGAACTTTTTCAAAATCACCAACGGCCACTTGAATCTTTATCATATACTGTCTCTCTGCTTCTGATCCCTCCATTTCCTTCTTCCTAATATCAGGACCTTGGTGATTACATGGGGCTCACTTGGATAATCCAGGATAATCTCTCCATCTCAAGGTCAACTGATTAACAACCTTAATTCAACCTGCAATCTTAATTCTCCCTTGCTGTTTAACACACTATTTTTCCCAAATTCCAGAGATTAGAATGTGGTCACCTTTGAGAAGTCAGTATTCTTCCCACTACAGTCACTGAATAAAAATTTATATGGGTGGGACTCAGGAATCTATATTTTTAGCAAGTTTCCCAGGTGATTCCTACAAACATCCAGATTTGTAAATAATTATTCTCATAGCTACTTCAAATTACAATATACCTTCTCTTCTCTATCTCAGTCTCCAAAACATCATCTGTACTGGCCCAGGCACTATGGAAAGCTGTATGGAAGTTCCTCAAAACACTAAAAATGGATCTACCATATGATCCAGTGATTCCATGCCTAGTAATCGACCCAAAGAACACAAAAACACTAATTTGAAAGGTAACCTGCACACCTATGTTTATTGCAGCACTTTTACAATAGCCAAGATACAGAAACAACCTAAATACCCCAAAACATGACTGGATGAAGAAATTGTGGTATATAAACACAACGGAATACTATTCAGTGATCAAAAATGATAATCTCATGCCATTTGTAGGAACATGGATAGAGCTAGAAGGGATTACGCTAAGCAAAATAAGTCATAAGGGAAAAGATGAATATCAGATTGTTTCACCTAAATGTGGAATATAGAGAAACTGAACAAAGAGTCCAGAAAAAAGACAAACCTTGGCAGCTGACCATAGATCTGAAACACACAGCAGGGGAAGGGGAAATAGAGGGGTCAAAACAGGGGAGGGACGAGCACAAGAGACGATGGTGATAGGCTATGGGTGTTTTGGTAATGGGAGAACTACTGTGACCAAACCTGAGGGAAGAAATCATATATTGTCACAAAATTAACAACGCTGTAAGAAAAAAGTATTATAAGTAAAAAAAAAAAAAAATACAGTAGCTCCACAGTGCTCTGGGAATGGGAACATTGGGTCAGGGAAAGGAAACTAATTGTGTTCTGGATTTTATAATCTTGAAGCATGGCGTGGCTTCTGCACTGGTTTCCTGCCAAGGAAGGGGATCCCTTGTCATAGTGCTGAGTCCTGGAGAAGCCAGAGACAGACTATGGGAAGGGGAGAGGCAGGTGGAGACACTCCCATGAGGATCATGGAGAGGACAGGCTGTGCTAGGGAAGCAGCATATCCCAGACAGCAAGAGTTTGCATTCTGGCTCGACATTAATTTGCGGCTGACTCAACCTCAGCCTCCAGTCTGAAAGATGAATGTATGAATGTGCTCATGTGCATGAGCTGTGGAAGAGTTAAATGAGGCACCAGCCACACCAAAGATGGAGCACATTCAGTAAGTGAACAATAAATCTCTCTCACTCACTCACACATATACACCCGTCCATCAACAAGGCCACCATTCCAAAAAAATGAAAGAAAAGGAAATGGTTAAAATGGTAAGTAAATCTCATGTATGTTTTTGCTCAGCGAAATAAGCCAGAAAGAAAAAGAAAAATACCGGATGGTCTCACTCATAGCAGGAATCTAGAAAACTTAAATAAGGGACCAGGAAAATGAATAACTATAAGAAAATGAAAATCAAAATCAACAAAAAACTATGAACCAGAGACACTCTATGGGGGGTGGGATGCAGGGAGGGGAGGGATTGGGGTCAAAATAAGGGGGTTGCAATTGTATGGGGAATATAAAAATAAAATTTATTTAAAAAAATAAAGGCATATGTAAAAAGTAAATAAATAAATAAATCAGATATCTACATTAAAAAAAAAAATCTCATGCATGTTTTAGACAACTTAAAATTTTTACTTAGAAGAAAAGGAAGCAAGATTTTTAAATCTTCCCACAAAGAACAAGTCAAGTGCAAGTGACTTAACAGATAAGCTCTATCAGACTTTCTCACAGACTATTTTCAGGTTTTTAAAAAAGGCACAACAACAAAGATTGTCATTAATTTGTGGTTCTACTTGCATTCAGCACTTGTTCTTGAACGTCTTCCTTGGCCTCTTACACCTCAACAAGTTCCTTGTCTCATTTCAAGTAGCCCATTTTGTCCTTCTAGAACACTGCTTCTATTCCCCTCCACATGATACCTTATCTTCGATGAAAGCCAAGTTTTTGGAGACTTTTCTTTGCCAATAACATCTTTGGCAGTTCTTATCACTTCAGAAGAAGAATGTGTGTTCTTATAATTGGCAATAACTTCCCATCCTGAATTTGTTCCAGCAAGGAAGAGGTTCATAGCTTTAATTAGCAATTACAGATCAATTCTCTTCTGATCAATTTTTCCTGGCATTTTCCACTTTCACCCGTTGATTTCTCTGCTTTCCTAGATGTTTATCACATAGAAGCATCAACTTTCTTTTTCTCTTTTGTAATTTGCTCATTGATTTCTTCTATATGTTTACCGAAGGAGTCATTCTTACTTCTTTTGTAGGTGATGTGTTTCATTTAATTAATGTAAGCTTGCTAGTTTGAGCTACCACAAAGTTTTCCCACTTCATCATATTAACCTGCTGTACATCATTATCAGTAAAGTGATTCCAGAACTTTCATGAATTTTGAAGCTTTTGCTTTTGACATATAACATTACATTAAGATTGAATATGCAACAGAGTAATTTAATATTGTCTTTCCTTTTTAACAGCCTTTTTTCCTGGATATCCTTTTCCTTCTTTGACAATAATAATGCTTGTTATCTAATTTTCTCTTCTTTCTTCTTAGCTATCCAAGCAGCTTCGAATTTTCAGCTTGTCTCTGGTTTTCTTTAACTTCTCGAACCATCCATTTCCCTTCTGCTTTTGTTTTTTCTCTGCTTTCTTCTTGGCTTTTTATCTATATAAGGCTTTATCTGTATATGTATTATCATCTAGTGTTCTTATTCAGTTCATTTCTTCTTTTTTCTTTGTTCCCGTGTTGCTCTGCTTTTCAATGTCTCTTCTCATTGTGACAATCTGGGTTTGTTTGGGGATTGTCTTTATTTAAATAAGAAAATTATCTCCAAGAATAAAAACTATATCAGAAAGATAAAATATCTCTAGATCTTCAAAGGATGAATTTATATAATCAAGTTTAGGAACTTTCTTTTTTGGATGACCTAAAATTCCTCTTAATCACTGGAGGAAAAACACTGAGGCCTCCCTGTTGGCACAAGGGATAAGCACCGCACTATGAAGCAATCCTGCAGCCTCTGCAGCATAATTTCGATCCCCACATGGCGCAGCAGACCTCTCCTGACTCGCCTGCTACTTCCCTCAGCAGTGTATTTTGTCAGTCTGCCTGTTCTGTTCCCCATTCTGTCTCTGGTGAATCTTCTCGCCGCCACATACCCCGCCCCCGCGACATATCTGGCCTGTACCCCAGCTCTTATATGCATAAATAAATAAATCTTTTTAAAAAAACACTTTGAAGAAATTACCCTTTGTTTCACTTTTAGAAGGATCTGGGTCATCAAAATTAAAATCTACAGGGCCTCCCCTGGTGGCGCAGGCGGTTGAGCACAGCACTGTGAAGCTGTCCGCAGCCTCTGCAGCGCCAGTTTGTTCCTGGCCAGCGGAGAGGTTCCCACATGGCACAGCAGACCTCTCCTGTCTCGCCCACTGCTCCCCTCAGCAGTGTATTTTGTCAGTTTGCCTGTTCTGTTCCCCACTCCGTCTCTGGTGAATCCTCTCACCCTCCTGCGCATCTGGCCTATATCCCAGTTATTGTATAAATAAATAAATCTTTAAAAAAAATTAAAAATCTACATTGTTAAATTCTCCTTTTTTCATCAACCAGACATTTCATAAGCTTTAGTTAGTCCAGTGTAGTAGTCACTATCTCCTCCTTTTATTGTTTCACCTGCACCTTTTGGTGATGTTTTATAAGCCATTGCTTTATGAGCTGCTTTGGTCTGTCTGTGTGATTCTGTATCTTACATGGCCAAATCCAAGATCCTGAATGTTCCTGTCTTTAGAATCAAGTATTCATCAGCTTGGGAAACTATCCTAACTGTAATTCATCTTCTGATTCCTATGACAGCTCTTTCTTGTCTTCTATTTCTAGAGAACAGAGCATGGCGATGTCAGTGCTCAGAGCCAGCAATCTGAGTGCAGAGGTTCATGTCCAGGTTGAGGGTAGTCAATAACCACTGAAGACAGTCAATAACCACTTCCAAATGGAGCCTTCCTAGTATGGTCATTTCTTTCAGATATTCCAAAACAAGCTCTCTTTATCTTTCTACAAACTTCTCCAAGGAATAGAAAAAGGGGGATATTTCCTTTCCAGTCACCTCCCCCACCATCACCCACCCAACATTCATTCTGAGATGTTAGTGTCAAAAATACTGACAAAGACATTATGAGAAAGGAAAATTAAGGCTATCCCCCTCATAAAATTTGTTACAAAATATCCTAAACATGGCAAACTGAATTTGAGTCTTTAAAAAAGAAAACTGTTGACTGAGTGCCACGCTGTGAAGCTGTCTGCAGCCTCTCCAGCACGGGTTTGATTCTCAGCTGGCCAGGGAGATACCCACATGGCACAGCAGACCTCTCCTGTCTCGCCCGCTGCTCCCCTCAACAGTGTATTTTGGTCTTTCTGTCTGTTCTGCTCCCTGCTCTGTCTCTGGTGGATTTTCTCACCTTCCCTTGCCTCTGACCTGCAACCCAGTTCTTGTATGCATAAATAAATAAATCTTAAAAAAAAAAAAGAAAGAAAACTGTACTACGACTAAGTTGAGTTTATTCTAGGGTTATTAGAATAGTTTCATTTTAGGAAAGCTAAAAATGCTATCCATTACATTAACAGACTGAAAAAAATCTTAGTAGCATCTTAATAAATATGTTCAGAGAAGTTTATTTCAAAACACAGTCATATTTTAAAAATTACCTCCTCATACTAAAATTGGGAATAGAACTTCCTTAATCTAATCAGTTAAAACCTGTGAAAGCACCAGACTAAATGGGGAAATGCTAGCAATATTCTCTTCCAAAAGAAAATCAGAATCACATGCCAACTATCACCATGTCTATTTAAAAATTCATGGCAAACTTAGTCAATGAAAAAAGGTGAGAAAATGAAATTAATGAGAGCTGGAGAGAGATCATGGGTTCAGAGTACATGAAACAGCACACAGGCAGTGTCTGATAAGGCAGCCATAGACAAGATGAGGACTAAATTACACTCTAAAAGTAGGACTTCCCTAGAGGGAAGTAGGTAACTTCTTTCTATATTCTCACACTATTGTGTACAATGTTTTTGCAAATTTATATGCCTTGTGTATGAACAAAGTAAAAAAGTTGGGCTGTCTTGTGAAAGGTTTGCTTTATGAAAATAAAAATAGCTATACAAACCTGAATTTTCTTTAGTACAACTGGTGTCTCCTGATCCCACACATGGACTGTTCCCCCATCAGTAATATATGCTTTACATGCTGTCACCATTTGATTTGTTACCTAAAATAAATATAAATCCAAAATAATTGTAAAGATAAAACTAAATTTTATTTAAATCACAAGTATTAAAGTAGGATAATTAGTAAATATATGGCATGAATTAAACAAAAATGTTAAAAATAAACAATGAAATATACAGTCCAGTCAAAACAAGGAAACCCAAGATCACATTTAGCTACTGCATTTAAGTCAGTGTCACCAGGACCATACATTTCAAAGTCAATTTTATATGTTCTACTTATCCATTCCTCCCCTACCTACATCTTGATCTAGTCCAAGTATAATTCTTCACCATCCTTCAACATGGAGTGCTGCACCTCCCCCTGCAGTGACCTTTAGGGTTAACCGTCCCTAGGTCCGGCTGGGCAACCAGCGCGCAGGGGGAGAACAGCAAAACCCTACATACCTGCTGCACCTCCCCCCGCAGTGACCTTTAGGAATGGCTTTCGCCACGGTCCCTAGGTCCGGCTGGGCAACCAGCCTGCAGGGGGAGAACAGCATAACACCCTGAAGCAGAGGAAGTACAGCGGAAGTTCCCTGAAAAGGCAGAAGCTTATCAAAAGATAAGACCACCAGGAACCATTACAAGAATGCTAAAAATCTTATCCCGTCTTTCTAGAACTACAAACTTTAATCCCTTATTTGTCTTTCTAAACTTCCTTCTTTCTTCTATAAAAGTCATTGCTTGTTATGTAGATCACCTCCCTGATGGTCATAGACTGAGCCCATGAGCAAGCTGATTTCATTGATATTCATTGTCCCTGTGCTTTTGGAAAACATATATATATTGGTCACAAACTCAAAGAAAATTACACTCAGATTTTCACTCTTGAAGTGTGTCTGTTTGTCATTTCTTTCACCGATGCCCTGACCACCCTGCACGCTTCTCTCAACCCTGAGGTGGCCTCATCGTCTACTGCTGTGCTGGTCCGCGGCAATGGAGAATGAATACAAAGTTATTCACATCTGACATTCCCCAAAACAGGGGAAATGAAGTTAGCCATTTAAATGGTCGAGAGATCAGAATAAGATGGCAGGCTGACACATAGAAATTTGGGGGAATTCCTAAAATATAGAAACCAGACAGAATGAAAGCTACAGAAACAAACAAGACTAGAGAAAACCAGAAACCATTTATCAAGAGGTTTAGTGTGTAGGTAGAAAAGTCAAGGGAAATTTTCAAGATAAGAGATGCTGACCTTGGCCATGACTCGGCACACTGAGTACAAGCAGCTTGTACTGCAGGCAAATCGTGACATTTGCTAAATAGATGGGCTCATCAGTGTGGGTCACAGATTAGAAGGAGTGTGGCCATGCTCAGGTAGCTGCTGCATCCCAGAAAAAACTCTCCACACACTCCTCCCAACAGTAAGGCAAATCCCTTCCCCACAACAGACAGGCTACAATAAACAAAACAGAGAGGCAAATTAGGGGACTCAAATATAACTAAAAACAGGCAGGTGGTCAGTAATCACCAAGCACTTGGGGAAAACAAAAATGGTAAGAGAGGAAGTATAGAAAAGACCTATGTAAAATCTTCTAAAATGTATTCTATCCAAACTAATGCATGAGAGAGAGATGAAAGAAGTTTACATCATGAAAATAAAATAACTTGGAAGCTGATTTTTTTACTTTCAAAAACAAAAAAACAAAAAACTCTATTGATAAACTACCATCATTTGGGACACAAATGAAGAGCAAATGAGTGAGTTGAAAGGTCAAAGGGCAAAGATGAACCAAAAAAAAAATAGTGAAGGGGAAAGGAAATTAGATTCCAGGGACATAATTTAATGAACAGGTGCATAAGAAGTAACCAAAAGCAAGAGAGGAAAATTTCCCAGCACTGACAAGGACAAAGTCTTTAAACTAAAACAACCTGACATACATAGAACAAGATAAATGTAAAACAAAATGAAAACAAAAAGAACCACATCACTGAAATTTTAGAAGGTCAAGGACAAAGGAAATAAATTCTAAAAGCTTCCTGGGAGAATAAAACAAGTTTCCCAAAAGGGAAAAAGCATCAGATTAGCATCAAATTTCTCACCAACAAAACTGGATAGTAGAAAAAAATATCTTGAAAGTTCCAGAAGAAAATTAAGTTAAAACTTTAATCCCAGTTAAGACTATTGGGTGACGGACAAAACAAAGCTATTTTCAGACATGCAAGAATTGAGGAGTTCACCACACACAGACCCCCTCTCTGAAAAAACCACTTGAGAATTTTTTTTTTTTCTGTGAAAGAAATAATGAATCCAAGATGGAGCAAGGTGTAGAAATCACAAAAACCATGGAGATCAAAGAAATTAGCAATGCTTAGATTTTTGCCTAAATACTTACTGATTCATATTGTTAAAAAAATGTTAACAATGGGGCCTCACTGGTGGCGCAGGGTTTAGGACACAGCCTGTGAAGTTGTTCGCAGCCACTGCAGCACGAGTTCCATCACCAGGTCGGGCAGGGAGCAACCCACACAGCGCAGCAGACCTCTCCTGCCTCACCTGCTGCTCCCCTCAGCAGTATATTTCAGTCAGTCTGCCTGTTCTGCTCCCTACTCTGTCTATGGTGAATCCTCTCAACCTACCCCCCTCCCCACACCTCTGGCCTGTACCCCAGTTCTTGTATGCATAAATAAATAATCTTTAAAAAAATGTTAAAATGGAACTAGAAATCTCTGTGTGGGACATATTTGGCAACTGGAGGGAGATAAGTGACAGGGAAGAATTCTAAGATTCTTGCCTTGCTTAGGACATAAATGATGATTAAACCTATCCTTGTTATTTTTTTTAAGTTATAGTTTGTTATGTTTTTAACATAATATTCAAAATATTTCTATTAAATATGTACTTATGTTCTGCTTGAATCATTTACAAAGAAATTCTATTCTCGTATTTCTTGGATGATTTTTCAAATTATCTGAGATCATTTGTCGTATGACATTACACAGGAAGATTTTACACAAACAACAACTTTGGTGGGAGTAGCTAAAGAAGTATTGTTAGTAGTGGACACAATTCTTATCTCTTGAACAGAACTATTCGGAATGAATAAATTAGAAAAACAGCAGCTACATCTGTAACAAAAAGCCTGGGGCTTAAAAAGAGAGAGGTACCCCTTCAGTCAAGTATAAATGACTATAGTCAATACCTTTCTTTTCTTGTCCACTCAGAGTACTAAAACGCAGAACTCTGAGAGAACCCCAACTTCCCATTTCCCTACCTTTACCCAAAAGTCAAGCATTGTGAACTTTTTCACAGGCTTTTGTGTTGCGATCTCATCCCTAGGAAACTTACCTTGATAAACAATGAGGTCATTCTCTCTGACGTATTATAATACCTGGACACACTGTGAATCATCCTAATGGCATTAATTAAATTTTGTATTCCATGTGCCATGGAAACCTAAAATGGAAATATATTAAGTGAATTCCATCATATGGTTATAGTTTTAATCACCAATATCCTATAACTCTGAACATACATAAAACAGTATTATATTTTAATCTTAAAGTAAATTTTACTAAATGCTCCTGGAACAGGAAAAAAAATTAATTTTGACAAAAATACCAAAGTTATACAAGATGTTAGCAGGAGAAAGTGGCTGAAGAGAATTCTATACTATCGTTGCAAATTTTTTGTGCATCTAACATTAAAAATTTATTTTAAAAAATTTCGAGGTGAATGGTTTTAAAGTTTAATAGTTTAGCTGCCTCTTTTCAAAGATGAAACAATTAATACTTTGAGGAATAAAATGACTGAGTTATGGTGGAAAAGCTAGTTACAAACAACAGATGAAATGAGAATTCATTTTTTGCTGAATTCAAATCACCTTTCAGTAAGCATAAGTGCCACTAAGTTTTTGGAAAGGATTTGGAAAGAAATCTAAAAATAAGACACCGACTCCAGAGGTTTCTCCAGAGTGGAAGAGACACACACAAACAACTGAAACAAGTAGAACAGAATAGAGCAAAGCAGAACAAGAACAACCAAGATAGAAAACAATCACTAACATGTTTTGAGTGTTCACTGCACCAGGCACTAATCTGCACATTTCAAAATCACTTTACTTTGTGCTGACAATGACCACTTAAGGTAAGTTTGATTTCATCAGCTCTAAAACATCACTGGTTTTAAGATTGTACCATTACTTTACTGGTATTGAGAAAGCAAAACTGCCCAACATGGGGAATGTGGGTCCCACATAAAACAGCTCCTCCAGGAGAAAGGGAAAACAACACCCCCACACCTGCGCCCACCCCCCGGAAAATTCCTAGCACCAGCCACTGTTCACTCACTGCAACCCACATTCACACCAGTGGAACAAGAAACAAAATCAATCAAACAAAAATCCACCCTTAAAGGAGAGAATTGATTGTTTAACATTGGGTCAAGTCATATCCATGATGATTCATAAAACCTAATCGGCTGTAAAATGTGTCTTTGTGTTCTGAGTACAAAGATGCTAAAATGTGTGTGTAGGGGTGGAAATGGATATTTTAGAATCTATAAAGTGAAAGTGGTGTTCTTAACTGCTATTTGGCAATGAGAATATGGAGAGGTCCCCACCTCTGTTCAAAGCGCCCCAGTTGTAACATAACCATAATTATATGCCTGAGATT
Organism: Talpa occidentalis; assembly: GCF_014898055.3. Taxonomy (NCBI): domain Eukaryota; kingdom Metazoa; phylum Chordata; class Mammalia; order Eulipotyphla; family Talpidae; genus Talpa; species Talpa occidentalis. Next base: position 60,730,443 of record NW_023602073.1, on the reverse strand, counting down.
TTAAGACTCTGATTTTAACTATAATGCAAATTAAGATGGAAGAACAGATAAGGTCATGGCATTCTGGCCTGCTAGGAGCTTGCTTTTTAATAACTAGGACAACTTAAAATATATAAAAGTTTTTAAATAATGATGGCATAATTAAAAGCAAAAAGAACAACTACTTATCAGTGCAAAACATATTCTAGGTTTGAATTATAACTATGATATAATGAAATCAATTTTATGTGACTCATAGAAATTGACATTATTACTTTCTAGTTAGCCTTGAAAGTAAAAATACATGTGTTATCTGCTGTTCAAAAAGATTCTAATAAAAATATGCCTAGGAGGAATTCTACCTCAAGAAGGCAAATCTCGATCATATGGAGGTGCTATCTTCAGTAGGTCAAGAAATCTCCACACAGCTCTGCATAGTGGTTGGATCAGTTTGCACTCCCACTAGCAGTGCAGGAGAATTCCTTTTTCTCCACAACCTCGCCAACATTTGTTGTTGCTAGTTTTTTTAATATGTGCCATTCTCACTGGTGTAAGATGGTATCTCATTGTAGTTTTGATTTGCATTTCCCTGATTACAAGTGATGTTGAACATTTTTTCATATGCCTGTTGGCCATTTGCATTTCTTCTTCAGAGAAGTTTCTTTTTAGCTCTTCTGCCCATTTTTTGACTGGATTATTTTCTTTGTTTTTGTTGAGTTTCATCAGTTCTTTGTAGATTTTTGTGATCAGTCCTTTATCATTAGTGTTGTATGCAAAAATGTTCTCCCAGTCGGTGGGATTTCTCTTTGTTTTGGTTATTGTGTCTTTTGCTGTGCAGAAGCTCTTTAATTTGATGTAGTCCCAGCTGTTTATCTTTGCCTTCACTATCACTGCTTTGGGTGATGTGTCTGTAAAGATGTTTTTGATGTATTTACCCAAATGACACAGAAACAGTAATTCCAAAGGGCACCTGCATACCTATGTTTATAGCAGCACTATTTACAATAGCTAAGATATGGAAACAACCCAAATGCCCAAAAATAGATGACTGGATCAAGAAGATGTGGTACATATACACAATGGAATATTACTCAGCAATCATAAAAGATAGACACATGCAGTTTGCAGCAACATGGATGGCACTGGAAGGGATCATGCTCAGCGAAATAAGTCAGAAAGAAAAAGAAAAATACCGGATGGTCTCACTCATAGCAGGAATCTAGAAAATCTAAATAAGAGACCAGGAAAAAGACTAATGATTATAAAGTAAAAATCAAAATCAACAAGCAACTATAAACCAAAGACACACTATGGGAGTGGGGGGAGGGGCAGGGAAAGGAAGGACTAGAGTCAAAATAAGGGGGTGGGGGTGCAATTGTATGAGGAATATAACCAAAATGAAAATGCATACATTGTGCAAAGATGAAAAAAGATGTAAGAATTATATAAAATAAAATATTTAAATAAAAAAAAAGAAGGCAAATCTATGAAGTACTTCTAACTCCAATGAAGAAGGCTCAGGAACAGCATCATTAGGAAAATGTCCTTCATCTGAATTTTAAACATCATTATTTATAATAATAAATCCTGAGTGCATTCTTACCTATCTATACACAATGTTCAGATATATTACATGTGAAATATATAACAGTAGAAAAATTTTAAAGTACAATACCAGGATGATAAAATGAAACACTAAACATAAAATTCACAAAATTTATCAATGAGAAATGGAAGCATCTGTTCTCTGCACTTTTGCTGCTCCAGTGGCAGTTACAAACTAAACAGCAATTGCAGGCTGCTTTTAAGGAGAATTTTTAAAATGAGAGAAGAACTTTTGAAACTAGAGAAACAATGGTGTATAATAAAGCAATTTTATTACTCAATACTATTAGTACTTGTCTAGTTTCAAAACATGTTGAAAACATTCCTACATCAGAAAATGTGAAAAGCTTAACAACAAAATAATAATCTGTATCTAGAGCAACTGAACGAAGTTTCTTAAATCACAAGGAGGAAAAGAATACCGGAACTAAAAGACTTGAGAATTGTATTCACTTAAAACAGAAGTTGAACATAGTATACCTTAAAATTTAGAGTTCTTGATAACAATAAAAAACATTGTATCTTTCTTCCAATTTTACTTCATAAAATGAAAAACTTTAAATACATGGAAAGTCACAAAGAAGAGAATAATAACCACCATTGTGGAATAATGCTCTATATTTAAATGTAGGTAAAAATATCAAAGGGCCTCTCCGGTGGCGCAGTGGTTGAGCGCTGGGTTGCGAAGCTGCCCGCAGGCTCTACAGCGCTGGTGCGATCCCTGGCCATCGGTCAAGGGTCCCTCATGGCGCACAGACCTCTCCTGCAGCGCCCACTGCTCCCTTCAGTGTATTTCCGTCGGGCTGCCTGTTCTGTTCCCCGCTCTGGCTCTGGTGAATTCTCTCACCTCACTGGGTACAGCGCTTCTGACTGTACCCAGTGCTTGTATAAATAAATAAATCTTAAAAAAAAAAAATCAAAGATAGTTTCTAATTCATTATAGATATATAATAGGAAAAAATCTTTTAAATTTTTCTTCAATTTAAGTATTCCCCAATAGTTACATATTTAATTATTTTTAAATGCATTAATTTTTTAAACTACACCATATAAAGCATACTTACTAGGTCATAGTTATAGAGAGGCTGACACACTTTTTCTAGAGTATACAAATATCTGACATTATCTTTTGACTCATTTGCTGTATCAGTGATTCTTGCATCCAAATCACGCCAATTCTAAGGAGAAAATGTACATGAATTCTCTGAAATATCCAAATATACCAGTGTGCTATTATTTAATTAAGAAATTCAATCAGCCTTCCATAATTACATATACACTAAGATAGTACATATGTAACTGTGGTTTATATAACTTTTCTTCTAGTATTTAAGTTAACTTAAATAAAATTAAAGTTATTATAAACACCTTATATGATTTAATAAAACTGATACTCATTCTATTTGTAATTGGTACCCTGTCATAGGCTTACCCAGACCTGCCTTCTGCTGGAGTTACAATAAAATATAAGATGTTTAGAAGAAAATACAATAATGATGAGAAAACTAGCCATCCCTTGGGGAAAAGATGTAAGAGGAAGTAAAGTTCAAGGGTTAAGTGTATGATCTTACATCCTGTTTCTTCTCTCGCTAGCTCTGCAACCTTGAGTAAGAATTGTAACCTACCAGCGCTCTATATTCAAAGTGGGGAAGATAATAATTTTACATACTTGATAGTGCTGATGTGAGGAATAAATGAGTGCAATAGGTAAGATATTTAACAGTGTTTGGTAGAGAGTAAGCCCACAATAAATGTTGGCTGCTATAATAGCAATAATTGCTATTACCTTTATTATTATGATTTTAAACTTTCATGATTCACAAAAATAAAGTCCAATTTAACTAAAGCATGTGAAAACCAAAACCCTAAAAGTAAGGGAATGTCAAAAAGGACAATTCTATCTTGAATGTAGATTAATCTTTATTTACCCTTTGTAAGAAGGCCTTTTACATGAAAGACAAAAAGCAATGAAGACTGATAACATTCATCTAAATACAAAACTTTGATTGTAAGTGATTTCATTTTATAAATATTCAAATACAAGCCATAAATAAGCACAGCTAGCACCAGATTCAGTTTCTAAGTAACATCCAATAAAATAAACCAGGTCTTTTGTAAAAGTGGTTGATTAGACAAGGTTAGGAAAAATATAAGGGCCTCCCTAGTGGTGCAAGGGGTTAAGCACCTCACTATGAAGCAATCCGCAACCTCTGCAACACGAGTTCGATCCCTGGCTGGCCAGGGAGCAACCCACATGGTGAGGCAGACCTCTCCTGACACGCCCACTGCCACCCTCAGCAGTGTATTTCAGTCAGTCTGCCTGTTCTGTTCCCTGCTCTGTCTCTGGTGAATCCTCTCACCCCCCACATCTCTTTCCTGTACCCCAGCTCTTGTATGCCTAAATAAATAAATCTTTAAAAATATATATATAAGATGAGCCTTGAGTATCTTGTACCAGTAAATTAAAAAGTGCTCCAGAAAGGACAGGGGCATGTCAAAAGGACACAGGCGCCAACCTGAAAGATTTCCTAGTGATCAAAGCTGGAAAAATTTGAGCAACAAAATTAATGATGGAGGTATTAGATTATATTCCAAAGCTTAAAATAAATATCTATGAGGCTATAGTTATAGAAATCAATGCCAAGTAGATAACTAAAAGGAGAGTGGGACAATTTTATTCTTAAATAAAATTTCAAATCAATAAATGTGGAAAGAATGAGAGAACTAGAACAGCAGCAAATTCTATGGGCAAGCTCCACCTATGAGAGCTAGTTATGGAGTTTTAATGCAGCTATCCCTAAATGGTCATTGACTACGAAAGATAAAATAGAAATTTAAAGTAAGTTGGCAGACTCCACCTTATGCAAATGATCAAGGTTAAATTGCCAGAATTCTGCGGCATTCTTGCAAAAAATGCATAACCTCAATCTACTCAGAAAAAATCATCATACAAACCCAAACTGAGAGATGATCTACCATTTAAGTGACAATTACTACTCAGAATTATTGAGGTCATGAAATACCGGGATAGAATGAGGAATTATTATTCATTATAGATCTATAATAGGATTGTTAAATAGAGGAAATCTAAGGAAACCTGACAATTAAATGTAATGCAAGACTCTAGATCGAATCCCAGAATAGAAAAAGCACATTAGTGGGAAAACAAGGAAATATAAATTAAGTCTGTAATATAATTAATCATATTGCACCAATACTAACTTCTTAGTTTTGAACTCTGTGCTGTAATCATAAAAGGTGTTAACATTAGGTGAAGCTAGGTTAAGAGTATACAAAAACAATGTACTGTCTTACTAACTTCTGTAATTCTAAAATGATTCCAAATTTTAAAATATAAAAAAATATGAGTCACAGACTAGGAAAACTTTGCACTATTGTCTTGGAATTTTACCTTACTGACAAGCTAATAAATTATCCTGTCCTGTTTCATGGATGCTAAGGGAAGACATGAGAATCCTGGGTCAGAGGCAAGGATTATATTACTCATGGGATAGCAAGTAGCAAGAGCACTGTGTTGTACTGTTCCTCCATGTCCTTCAAAACCTCTTACCACCCCACCCCCCCCACCCCTGCAAATGCAATGGTTCTATTGTGGGAGAGGAATACTGAACTTGGAGGAATTTAATAAAATAAATAAATTAAAATAAGAGCAATTCTGCCTTGCCCTTATTGTGTAGTTCTTTGCCTCAGTGAGCCTGCATTTATTAACAATTTCAAAAACAATTTAAAAATTAAAAATGACCACTTTTATGGCAATCACCCATAGTCAAAATTGGTGTGCAAAATATTGAGAAATAAATCTTCATTTCTATACTTCCTTTTCATCTTCTGGAAATAATTTTAGTATAAGAGAAGTCTTAAAGTTTAACTTCTAAGTACGTGGTTCTGGTGTATGATGCAAAGAAGCAGTTTGTAAGGGTAATTTTCTAGTTGGCTGTTCTGAAGTATACCAAACTTTAAAATAAAAGTCCTTTTACCTTTAACAATTTGGAGTGTGCAACATTAAGCACATTTATGACAGCCTTACAACTTGGGCCTTTAATTTGCTCAATGATATAATTGAATTTAGCTGACATGCGTTTCCAGTGTTCCAATTCAGTGAGTGGCCCTGAGTCATCAGCTTCTTTTCTCATCTGCTCACTCTCAATAAGTACCTACAATCAAAAGGATTCACAGAATATAAAAATGTTACTTACTTTGTTATTAAAATTTCCCTACTTGCCTCTTCAAAGGAAGCAAAAAGTGTAAATGATATTCAAGACTGAATGATGTTCAAAACACTTAGAAAACTAAGAAGGTGACTCCTAAATGTGATCAATAAGATCTAGCAAAAATCTCAGCAAATACCATGAATAAATATGAAATGTTAGGAAATTTCATTTTAAAATAAGGTTGCCACTATCACCACTCATTTCTATTCAACCTGGTAGTGGTGGGCCCAGAGTAAGATAAGATTTAAAAGATAAAAGAATTGGAAAAGAAACAAACAACAGCCTAACAGCTGATTATATGGCTGGCCACATTTTAAAAATTCAAGAATATCTAAAGAAAAACCTTCATGTTCATGGATAACTTGGTGATGGTAATTTTATGGGGATTACATCTGAGAAGAGAAATCAAACATTGCACAAAAATGAGTAATAATGTAAAAAATGTATATATAAAGAAAAAATAAAAACCTTCGCAACTAACAAAATGAAAAATTCAGTAGGGTTGTGACATGCAAACATAAATATCAGCAGCATATATTTATAAGCTATCAAACAATCTAAAAAGTTTTGGTAAAAGCAATTTCTAAAAAGATACAACTTTCTATGACAAATAATAATAAATGATTTGCAAGATATTCTTGAAGAAAATTAGAAAACTTTCTTTCAATACACAAAAGAAGACCTTGATAAAGGGAGAGATACTCCATATTCATGGATGGAAAAATTGAATAATATAGATGGCAATCTCTGAATGTATACATTCAATGAAATTCCAATCAAAATTTCAACAGAGCTTTTCATGATATTTGACAAACTAGTAAAAAGGGACTGGCCATACCAAATGCTGACTTAGCAAAAAAACTACAGAAATTAAAACTGCATGGTATGTAAAGCAAATAGGTAGACCAGGGGGTGGACAAAAGGGTCTAGAAACTTGATATATTACAGCGGTGATATTATAATGTGTCAGGAAAGAATAAGCAGTTCCAGGTCAACTGGTTGACTATATAGAAAAAGACAAAATTAGATTCCTACCTCACCTTAACACACACACACACATGCACACACACACATATTCCAGATGAATGAAAAACCCAAATGTTAAAAATATAGTAAAACTTTTTTAAAAAGTAGAAGACATAGAGGCAAAACTGAAAAGGGGGAAAAGCATGGAAATGACTACCATTAATTGTGAAGAAAAAGCTACCACATGGGGGAAGAAAAAGGAGTTAGAATTGACAAGAGGAATGTAAGGTGGTTGTAAGGCACAGGTAATATTCTATTTCTTAATTTGTGCAAAGGCCATAGAGGACTTTGCTTCACAGTAATTTGTTTCTTTTATCATGTTCATGTTGGCAAGTTACATTTCACTATTTGGAGTAAGTGAAAACTTTAGGAGACTCTTCTATCCCTAGAAAGTTATGGGAAGAGTTTCCAAAATAAAAGACCAAAAAGCCACAAAGTTCCTAAACCCTGAAGGTAGCTAATGAAGACTGGATTACCTTCTGCAACTAATTTTTTGCAACTAATTTTTTAATAATTAGATTGTAAATTTAACTATTAAATTGTAATTAAAATGTAAAGGTTTCACATGACCAAAGACACCACACCAAATGAAAAGGCAGGACACAATGGAGACCAACAAAGGATTAACATCAGGGAAGTATTATTTGGAGTCCAGCAATTCAGTAAGATATCAAGCAATCAGAAAGAAAAGTAGATAAAGGGTATGAACAGGAAATTCAACAAAGGGGAATCTTATGGATTCAATTAATAATAATCAGGGTAATGCAAAATAAATCAAGACCATTTCACATTCAACATACTAACAATTAAAAAGCTGATGATTTTAAGTGTATTAAAAATTTTTAAGAAATGGGAATTCTCATATGCTTCCATTTAAAAAAATAGGTTGGTATAGCCACTATTTGGAGGGCTTGATAACATCCAATAAAACAACCACATATAACTACTCCCAGAAATTCCACTGGGAATCTCACACATATTAAAGGAGACCTGGACAAAGTACTCATTACGTATTACTATTATTATTTGTACAGCAGGAAAGTAGGAAAAAACTGTCCTCCTCAGGAACTGGCTATCAGACATAATTTAAATATCTCCTAAATTCTGAAAAATCTATATAATAAACTGTGGGTTCTTCATAGAGGAATAACAGACAGCAGTTAAGTAAATGAAAATTAAATTCACTTACATGAACCTGGATGAAAGGGAATGTTAGATGAGGGGGAAAGCTGTACAAGGATATTTATGATATTATACCATTTATGTAAATATTTTAAACATACACATTCTCTATATATAATTATATATAATTTTATTATATAACATAGCATAAATGAATATATTATTTTAGTTTAATGCATGATGCTTATAAATATGCAAATGAAAGTAAGATTTTCAAGAGAATGGAAGGTGACAGTAACATCAAAATAATGTCAATAAGGAGGAGGGAAAGTAAAGGATTAGAGGCTTTAATGAAAAGAGACCTGAAGCAAATATGGAAATGGTTTAGTCACAGTGGTGGTTAGAGGAGTGTTTGTTATATTATTTTCTGTACATTTATATTTATAGCTTTTTATAAATATATCTAATCTAGTACATTACAAATGTATTATAAATATGTTTATACTTTAAACTGTGATGGGATTTTTAAGAATAAGAATGAGGTAAAATACATAGTTGATTTTTTCAAACCTATGAAGGTTCTAGCTTTAATCCATAAAATGCTTTTAATTTTAATCATGATTTATGGAACTCCTTTCTAATGTCTGTTATTCTACTCCTTTCTATCCTATTAAAACCATTTCCTTCAATAGAATATACTAGACATAATCTAAATTTTCCCCAAATGGCTGAAAGTCTAAATCACTGAATAAAATAAGTAAAATCGACATTAAAAATTAACTAAATCAAATTAGCCCTCACTTAACTGAAAGTTTTCTTCTCTAGTTCCACTGTTCTGTGTTCAAGAAACATAGATCCTAGAGTCCTCTGTCAGTTTAGGGCAATTACATAATATCTGATCTTTGGTAGTCCTGGTACTCTAAGCTGGCACCTCTTAAAGTGTTGACATAACTCCATTCATATCACTGCCTTTCTTACTGCCACAGAAAACTGACTACCAGAGAGCTGAGCTGCAGACTTGCCACTGTAGCACTGATGTTAAGAAGCCTAGTTTGAACCTCTTTGTCAACACTGCACAACCAAGAGGTATTTATGTATGTATTTGATGTCTATAGTATCTTCATTGTGTTTTTTGTTCTCGCTTATGGGGAGTATAAGCAATAAATATAGTACTAGTGATAAATTCTGGCTATTCCTGATTCTTTATTATTTCACTCTCATGTTTTCCTCAAGAAATATCTTAAAATTGATTTAATAGAAAACAGATTTTGCACTATAGGCAAGAATAGACTGAGTTTCATAATAGAATATGGAGGACTGCTCTCTTTCCTTTACTTTTAGGGATATAATGTAATAGGGAGGATACAGATGAGAGTTGAATCATATCTGATACAATTATTTGAATGAGCTCACCTGTTCGATCTGTTTGTACCATATCATTAACACCTCCTCCAGTTGATGAACAGTTTCTGAATTGCTAGCTGCAACTGTCACTTCTTCGAAAGTGTGCAGTTTAGAAAAATCAATATTGTCTATCTGCTTTAACTTTACTGTTCCTTCAATACTTATTCTAGCACCTAGAATGGAAAAAATAATATCAAGAGCAGGTGATTAATGTCAATGTATTAAGTGTCAATTGTGGATTCTAGCTGAAATTACTGAAATGTTAGAGATCTAATATTTTGTAGAGATATAATTTCAATTGATCATCAGATAATGACTTGACTTGTTAATTTTTTTTATTTTAACAATATGAAATAATTAAGTCATATATTTTTAAAATAATTAACAACAAAGTACCTATATTTTAATATAATGGATTTTTTTTACTTAATGATATGGGAATGATAGTTCTTAATGATATTTCTACCATAATGAAAAACTAAATATATCTTACTCTTGCAAAGATCTCTGGAAATAAGAGGAACCAATGATTTGATATTTTCCATCATTTCTCATAATTAGTTTAACAACACTTTTAAGATGGACATTTACTCTAATTTTTTTCTTCTCAAAAAGATTTAATTTTATTGAGATAATACTGGTTTACAACAATGTATGCAAGTCAAAGGTATAGGATCACATCTTCTCAGAAACATGTAACCATACCACACCCATCACCAAGGCACCCTCAGTCCTGTACCATAGTCCATTGTGCCCACACATCTTGGTTTCTCTTCTTCCACCTGCCTGTCTTACATACAGATGCATTCCAGATGTAAAGGGTTTGTTACTGGTTTGGTTTTGAATGACCCATTGTTTGTTTCTCCATATTCCACATATAAGTGAAGTCATCTGGTATTTCACTCTCCCCTGACTTATTTCACATTGCATTATCCCTTCCACTTCTAGCCATGTAACAAATACATCTGTGCAGTATTCCATCATACATATACACCTCATCTTCCTAATTAACGCATCTTTTTTGGGCACTTAGGTAGTTTCCATAGGCTGGTTATTATACATAGGGCTGCAAAGAACATAGGAATTTGTATATTGCTTCAAATTAGTGCTTTTGCATTCTTTAGGTAGATACCTAGGAGAGGAATTGCTGGATCATATGTTAGGTCTATTTTGAATATTTTGAGACACCTCCATTCTGTTTTTCAGAATAGAGGTAGACTGGCTGAACCAGTCTACATTACCACCTACTGAATATAAAGATTTCCTTTTCTCCACATCCTTGCCAACACTTGTGCTTTCCAATCTTTTTGATATGGGCCATTCTCACAAGGGTGAGGTGGTAACTCATTAAGGTTTTGATACGTATTTCCCTGATGATAAAGGATGCCAAGCACTTCATCATGTGCCTATTGGCCATCTGTATGTCTTCTCTGGAGAAGTGTCTATCTCTTCTGCCCATTTTTGGATAATATTGTCTTGTTCTTGCTGAGTTGCATGAGTTCTTTATTTATCTTGGATATCTGTCCTTTGTCAGATGTATGAGGTACAAATATTTTCCCCCATGCAGTTGGGTGTCATTTTGTTTTATTGATAGTTTCTTTCACTGTAAGGAAGCTTTTACCTTGATGCAATCCCATTTGTTTGTGTTTACTTTTGTTTCTTTTGCTCTTGAAGATGAATCCACAAAGACATCACTGAAGTCAGTGTCCTGGTGTGTCTTACCTAGGCTTTCTCCAATGTAGTTTATGGTTTCAGGTGTTCCATTCCAGTCTTTAATCCTTCTTGGGTTAATTCTTGCATAAGGTGTGAAATGGTGATCTAGTTTCTAGTTTCATGCAGATGGCTGTACAGTTTTCTCAACACCATTTGCTGAGGAGATTGTCTTCTCTGTTGTATACTCTGGGTCCTTTGTCACAGATTAGCTGTGCGTAGATGTGTGGATTTATTTCTGGATGCTCAATGCTATTCTGTGGGTTAGGGCTTCTGTTTTTGTTACAGTATCGTGATGTTTTGTAGTGTAGCTTTGTAGTACAGCTTGAAGTTGGAGAGTGTGATAACACCACGCTTCCTCTTTTCTGTCAGAACTGTTTTGGCTATTTGGGATCTGTTGTGGTTCCATGTGAATATCAACGTGTTTTGTTCTATTTCTTTGAGCCTTGTTTGAAGGCACCATTGGAGCCTTGATTGGGATTGCATTGAATCTATAGATTACTTTGGGTGGTATGACCACTCTGACATATATATTTTAATGGTGCTGTGTTTGGTGAACATGTATTGATGAGTGCTATGTCCTCCTGATGTATTGATCCCCTAATTATATAATGTCCATATCTGTCTTTTGTTACATTTTTTAGGTTTAAGTCTTTTTTATCTGATATATGTATGGCTGCGCTTGCCTTTTTCTGAGTCCTATGTGTTATAGGATTGTTTCCCAGCCTTTTACTTTGAGTCTGTGTTTATCTTTAGAGCTGCAGTGAGTCTCATGGACATAGGTAAAAGATGGGTTTCATTTACTGTTCCAGCAGGCCACCCTGTGTCTTTTTTTTTTTTTTTAAGATTTATTTATTTATCCACACAAGCACTGGGTACAGTCAGAAGCGCGGGAGGGTGAGAGAATTCACCAGAACCAGAGAAGGGAGCAGAGCAGGCAGAAGGACCGAAGTACACTGCTGAGGGGAGCAGCGGGCGGCAGGAGAGGTCTGCGCCCCATGTGGGACCCTCCTCCGGTGGCCGGGGAGCAGCCGGGGATTGAACCAGCGCCGCAGAGGCTGCGGGCAGTTTCTCAACCCAGCGCTCAACCGCTGCACCACCGGGGAGGCCCCACCCTGTGTCTTTTGATTGATGAATTCTGTCTGTTTATATTTAGGGTAATACTTGATAGATGAAGATTTATTTCCACTTTGTCTTTAAGATCGGTTCTATCCAATTCCTTATTTGGTATTTTTGTAGATTTTTTTCCCCATTGTTTTAGATAAGAAAGCCCCTCTTCCAACATTTCTTGTGGGATATATGTGATGTTGACAAACTCCCTCAGCTTCTGTTTTTCTGAAGGGAGACTCCTTTCTCCCTTGTATCAAAAATAAAGTCTTGCAGGATATAGTATTCTTGACTGACAATTTTTACCATTAAGTATTTTGAATATTTCTTTCCATTCTCTCCTTGCCCTTAGGATTACCTTGAAAAGTATGTCAGTTTACGGGATTTCCTCTATAATTTACCTGCTTCTTTTTTCTAGCTAATTTCATTATTCTTTCTTTGTCTTGAAATTTTGGTAATTTCACAACTATTTGACTTGATGTAGGTCTCATTACATTTTGATAACCAGGTATTGTTTCAGCTTCACGGACTTGTATATCTAGTTCCTTGCCCAGATTTGGGAAGTTTTCCTCTATTATTTCTCTGAATAAATTCTATGATACTTTCCTACTCTCTTCCCCTTCTGGAATGCCCATTATTCTTATGTTACCATTCCTAATGGAACTGGATAGGTCTTGGAATGAGTCTTCATTTCTTCACATTTCTCTTCATTTTTCTACCTGGATCCTTAGTCATTATGATCTCAGGTCACTTATTTGGCCCTCCAAATGGTCTAGTCTTCAATAGCTTTACACAGAATTTTGTATCTCCTCTCATTTTTTCCTATCCTGAAAGTCCCTTATATATATAGATTTGTTTTTGCTTAAAATTTCAAATTTCTATTCATTTTTTTTTGTATTTCTCATGTTATTCATTTTTTTCTGCATTTTTTCATTTTTTTGGATTTCTCTTTAATGTTAATTACAAACTCTCTGATAGGAAGATAATAAGGTCTTTCATATGTTTTGTTTGGGTTCTGGAGAATTGTTCCCTCCATGTGATGTCATACTCCCTTGAGATCTCAAGTTGTTATGTGCTGTGTTTTTTGTCTGTTTTATAATTTTTGATGTTCTCCCCAGGAGCTCTGAACTCTCCAGCAGCAGCAAGTTGGGAGCTTTAGGGAAAGCCCAAGAGAACACAATGGGGGCAAGTGGATACCACTCCTGACTCTACACTGGCCACCAGCAACCAGGATGCTCTTTGTTCATAGGCTATATAGACTTGTAATTTCTGACTACACACTATGGGCACAGGCCCATAGATCATTCAGAGGGGAGGGATGGATGACTTCCCTGGTTTTTCAAAGTCTGTTCAGTTACCCCTGCAGATAGCACTATGAGCAATCTTCCCAGTGGATCTGCAATCTCCCACTATGCAAGGAGGTGGCCACCAAAAATCTCACTGGTCCCAGGCCTGAGTTTCCACTGACTCACAAATGGGGACACAAAAATATCATCTGGACAGACCGAGTTCACTATGGCTATTTTCAGTTTCTTCCTATGTACTTTAGGTGTGGCCTGGAAGTTGCACAGGGTAAAGAGGGAATGGTTATATATTCACTCTTTCTAATCCCTGTAGTTTAAGAGTCCCCTGCCAAAAAAACTATGTATAATATGCCCAGAAGTACTGAACTCTCTCTATGCAGTGAAACAGGTGAAGAAATTATGCCTGCTCGAGACCACATCTTTTCTGAGTTCCAAAGATAGGCACAAAAAAAAAATCCATTTGGTAGACTGAGTTCACTATAGCTATCTGTAGTTTCCTTCTCTGCATTCTAGATATGGATCTCAGGTTGTTTAATGCTTATTTTTAATAACATCTTAGGTTATTCTATTACAGACAATTTGCTGGCTTTTGCTAATTTGATAAACATTAAAATGTATACTTACCATCTAAAAATGAAAGATATCTGTTTATAGTTTCTGTGAAAATGCATTTTTCAGATTCTCCTTGCTTGGACTGGTTTAAAGCTCCCCAATTATTTGTTGCAAGAATGGCTGGTAGAAATATGTTTGCCAGCATATTTCTAATCCCAATTAGGAGTCCTTTTGATCCATCCAGAACAGTAAATAGCACTTCCTAAAAGGGAAGTGTTCAAATGTTCTTTTATATGCTAATCCCATTAATTATGAAAATCACAAACTATTTCACATTACAATAAGCATAGACAACACATTTCATAAAGCATTATGAAAACTGAAGTGCTTGTGAATAATAGAGCTTTGAACTCTCCTGCACTGTTGGTGGGAGTACAAAGTGATGCAACCACTATGGAGAGCTGTGTGGAGATTTCTGGACCTACTAAACATAGAGCTTCCATATGATCCAGCAATTCCACTCCTAGATATTTACCCAGACACAGAAACATCAATTCCAAAGAGCACCTGCACACCTATGTTTATAGCAGCACTATTTACAATAACTAAGATTTGAAAACAACCCAAATGCCCAAAAATAGATGACTGGATCAAGAAGATGTGGTACATATATACCATGGAGATTACTCAGCATTCAAAAAAGATAAACACATGCAGCAACATGGATGGCGCTGGAAGGGATCATGCTCAGCGAAATAAGCCAGAAAGAAAAAGAAAAATACCGGATGGTCTCACTCATAACAGGAATCTAGAAAACTTAAATAAGGGACCAGGAAAAAGAATAACTATAAGAAAGAAAATATCAAAATCAACAAATAACTATGAACCAGAGACACTCTATGGGGGATGGGGGCGGGGAAATGAGGGCTTGGGGTAAAAATAAGGGGGTTGTAATTGTATGAGGAATATAAAAATAAAATTTAAATTAAATAAATAAATTTGAAAAAAAATTTTAAAAATAATAAATAAAATCAACAAACTTACATTCTGCCCCATTTTAACCATTCACTTGTTGCTCAAGGAGACAATTTACTTGCAGCTTTAATTACTGCACAAGGAAGGAGACAAGGCCCGGGGCTATACAATTTAGGGAAATGACTGAGTTTCCTCCATTAAAAAAAAGCTTTCAATGGAAGGATGCTCTGTCCATGAAAGGAGATCAGGAAAACTCTTATCAGGTTAGGCATAATATTTTGATTTATGAGAAATAAGCATTTGGTAATTCAGATGTATTTCTCTTATATATTTAATGTTCTTCACGATTTCTAACTCACAGTACCCAAAATCCTTGGAATTTCCTAAAGATTGAGATTGAAGAAGTTATTTATTGTTATGTTAGTAAAGTTGCTATTGGACCTCACATGGCTGATTGCCAGTGGGAACAACATATGATTAGAGAGCTGAGACTTTCAGTCTCTGAAGAGAGGTGATGGGCTAGAGTTGAATTAATCCCCAATGGTCTATGACTTAACCAACCATGTCGACATAATGAAGCTTCCACAAAAATCCGAAAGGGAAATATTTGGGGGCTTCCAGCTTGGAATGGATAAAAAAGAAGTTATACTTATATCAGATAAAACAGATTAAAAACTCAAAAAGATAAAAAGAGACCCAGAGGGTCACTACATTATGATCAAGGGGACAATACATCAAGAAGACATTACACTCATACCATATACTCACCAAATGAAGGTCCACCAAAATACATAAGACAACTATTATCACCTCTGAAAATAGACATCAGAGAAAATATATATGTAGTAGGAGACTTCAACACACCACTATCAACAATGGATAGATCAATGACACAAAAAATAAGTAAAGACACTAAAGCTCTAAATAAGGATCTATACCTCTTGGGCTTAATAGACATCTATAGAACACTAAACTCAAAAAAGTCTGAGTACACATTTTTCTCAAGCCCACACAGATCATTCTCCAGGCTCGATCACGTACTAGGACACAAGACAAACATCAACAGATACACCAAGATTGAAATCACACCAACCATCTTCCCTGACCATGAAGGCATCAAGCTAGAAATAAACCAGAAAAAAAAAGGCGAGGAACCCTCCTTCCTCATGGAGATGGAAACCCACACTACTGGAAGACCACTGGACCAACAAGGAAATCAAAGAAGAAATTAAAAAAATACTTTGAGTTGAATGACAAGGAGGACAGTAATTTCCTAAATGTATGGGATGCAGCAAAAAAGCAGTAATAAGAGGAAAATATATAGCAATACAGGCTCACATCAAGAAACAAGAAAGAACTCAAAGAAACAATCTAATCTCACAACTCAAAGAACCAGAAAAAGAACAACAACAAAAAAAACCCTAAAACCAGTAAAAGAAGGGAAATAATGAAAATCAAAGCAGAAATAAATGAAATAGAAACTAAAAAAAGCATCCAAAAGATCAATGAAATCAAAAGTTGGTTCTTCAAAAAAATAAATAAAATAGACACACCCCTAGCCAGGCTCACAAAGGAAAAGCGGGAGAAAGCACAAATAAATAGGATCACCAATGAAAGAGGAGAAATCACAACAGACACAGCAGAAATCAAAAGAATAATCAGAAACTACTATGAACAGTTATATACAAAAAAGTTCAATAATCTAGAAGAGATGGACAAATTCGTACAACTTTACAATCACCCAAAGCTAGATAATGAAGAAATAGAACACATAAACAGTCCAAATACAAATAATGAAATTGAAATGGTAATCAAAACCATCCCCAAAAACAAAAGCCCAGGACCAGATGGATTTACAAATGAACTCCATCCAACATTCAGAAACAAGTGCTCATCCTTCACAAACTCTTTCAAAAAATTGAGAAGGAAGGGATAATACCAAACACGTTCTATGAAGCCAACATTACACTAATACCAAAACCAAACAAGGACAACACAAAAAAAGAATACTACAGGCCAATCTCTCTAATGAACACTGATGCAAAAATCCTCAATAAAATTTTAGCTAACAGAATCCAACAATGTATCCATAAGATAATTCACCATGACCAAGTAGGATTTATTCCAGGGACACAAGGATGGTTCAACATCCAAAAATCAATCAGTGTAACCCAAGACATCAACAAAAAGAAATATGAAAAACATATGATAATATCAATAGATGCTGAGAAAGCTTTTGACAAAGTACAACACCCATTTATGATAAAGGCCCTTGAAGTCCTCGGGATACAGGGAATATACCTCAACATCATAAAGGCCATATGTGACAAGCTCATAGCCAGTATCATTCTCAATGGTGAAAAGCTGAAAGCATTTCCATTAAGATCTGGAACAAGACAAGGATGTCCACTCTCACCACTGCTTTTCAATATAATACTGGAAGTCCTAGCCAGAGCAATAAAACAAGAGAAAGACATACAAGGAATCCAAACAGGGAAGGAAGAAAGGACATGCTACTAGTTAGTGGGGGAATTAGCAGGCAAATTTGTGTCTATGAGATGAGAATTCCTTTTTACCCACTCTGTCATCCTGCATTCCTAGGACTAGGTAACTTATATTATCTAGGTTAATTCTAGGTCAGTTCTCTCTTCTCTTTCTAAACCCATTAAATAGTTAAAATATTAAAAGGAGGCTACATTAAGTAAATAGTACTTAAAATTATATGAGCAAAGTTAAATGTGTCCCCAGTGAGTGGAACAGTGGTATTTATTTGCATACTATCTAGAAGAAAGAGAATTTTCATGAATCTTAGGCAGTATCTGTTACAGGGCAGGGAGAGGGGCAGCCCAAACCCTGCAAACCTGCCTATTCTAAATGGGTTCTGCCATCCGCTGCATCAACACAAAACATACGAGACTTTAACGGGAAGGAACTTTAATACAATTAGGAAACAACACAGGAAAGGCAAAGAATCTAGTTTCTAAATCAAGCACCCAAAGTTACCCATCCCCTCGTGGGTAAAACTCCATCCAAATGGGATTGGCCCAGAGCAAGGCCCCAAATCCTGCCTCAAGTCTAAAGCATCTTCCAGTGGGGACCCACAGAAAAGGGTCAGAAACAACCAGACAAGCCCGGAAGGAAAAGAGCAAAATCAAAATCAAGATAAAAGCTGCCATTGAGGGCCTCCCCGGTGGCGCAGCGGTTGAGAGCTGGGTTTCGAAGCTGCCCGCAGCCTCTGCAGCGCCAGTTCGATCCCAGGCCGCCGAGCGAGGGTCCCACATGGCGCGCAGACTTCTGCTGCCTGCTGCTCCCCTTAGCAGTGTGTTTCTTCAGTCTGCCTGCTCTGCTCTCCCCTCTGGCTCTGGTGAATTCTCTCACCCTCCCGGCTTCTGACTGTGCCCAGTGCTTGTATAAATAAACAAATAAATAAATAAATAAGCTGCCATTGACACCTCCCCACATCTGTGTCACCCAGTGCACGACCAAAAGGCAAGCACAGTTTCTTCACATGTCTCTCCATTCCATGTGCCTCCTCAAGGTCTCCTCCTGGCTCTCCATCCTGCTTCCTTCCTTCCTCAGTCTCCTCCTGGCTCTCCATCCTGCTTGCTTCCTTCCTCAGTCTCCTCTGTAGCTTCTCCGCTCTCAGCTCCACCTTTCTTTTGGGTGGGGCAGAAAACCTGGAACCTCCCCCTTTCCTGGGGACCACCCTATTACATATCTAAGGTATACAAACTGCTCAGTTTCTTTGAATATATGAATACATTATTTTCTTAGAGTCAGTACCATACAGAGGAAGAGAGAGCCAAATAAAATAACAGTATCAGTATAACAATATACTCAATGCTTAACTTTAGACTGTCAATATCATGTCAGATATCATAGCAATATCTCAATTGCTATAGCAGAATCAGATGTCAATATCATAGCAGAATCAGATGTCTCTTGTTTGTGCTTTGTTCCTCCACAAAAAAAAAAATAATAATAATAATTTAGTATCCATCCATGACAAAAAAATCCTCAACACTTTGTACCTCTTTAACATATATAACATTATTTGCAAATTATATCAGAATAAAACTGGAACAAAATACTAATTGAATGTTTGGGGGAAATGTAAACATACCTCAAAAACACTTTTGCTATTTATAGCATAATCATTATGGCAGCGAACAAAAAATATACACAGTCCTTTAAGGTGCTCTGGGAATGCATTATCTATATAAAATCTCATCATTTTTGCCCCTTTTGTTGCTCCAGGAATTGTTCGACCACATTCTGAAAACAAAAGTCAGGAACTTAGCATATGATCACACAGCTGATCAAGTGCAGTAAATTACTGTGGATATTATATCACTGTTTCTTGTTTTATTTTATTGTAAGAAGTTTTCAATATGATTTATAGATAAGCTTTTGTTGTTGTTTTTGCTAAAACAGTATCAATAAATGTATTTTGTACATTTCAACCACCTCTTGTGCCTTTCCCTGAGCTCTTCACTGTTGTTCCTTTTGGCCTGGTCTCAGGTATGATCTTCACCAAACTGTACTCCTACCCCACACCACATCCTTTAGCTACCTAATTCTTAAATCTCTTTCAGGTATCAGATGAAATACCAAAGTTCAGAGAGGCCTTCACTAATTCCGCTGATATGAGCTGGTCCTAAATACTACTAAATTTCTACTAAATACACACAGGACATCCAAATTATATTAACTCCTCCCTTGAGCTAATTTCAATGAAAATCAAAAATCTTAATTTAAAAACTATTAAAAATAAGTTTTGTTAAATGGCTGACTGTACTATTAATAGGCAAAAATCAACAATTCCTACTCAGTAAAATGAGCAACTGAAATATAATTTAAAAATATTTTTAAATCCCCAACAAAAAGGTTCTGTTTGCCCAGTCTTTCTGTTAGAAGAATGTCCAAACTCCAAACCAGTGAACAATGCCCTGAATGGACTCCATCCCTATCTCCATGCTGACGAGATCTCAAGCACTGAGAGTTACAACTCCCAGAATACCATGAACCTGACTTCCTGAATTGGGGGTTAAGGGGATGGGAACTAGAGGTAGAGCTAAGAGATCACATTGGGCTTAAAAGAGTAAATATATGTGTGCTCTTTCTCTTGTTTTATAGCTTTAGCTTGCAAACTGAAGCTTGCTCAGATGAAGTCTCTGCTCACTAGGCATTGCTGGTGGGACAGATGATCTGGCCATATGTCAGCCAATTAATCTTCTCTCTTTCTGTTCTCCCTCTTATCATTCCCCTTGTAAATAAACCTTTTTTTATTAATTTCTCCCAATGGGTCTGCTTTTGAGTCTTGTCCCAGTCTTTAATCATGCAGGGGAGTACTCACAACCCAAATAATTCCCATTTCCCCCAGAGGTTGCCCTATAACATTCTTTTCTTTTGAGTGGGGGGTTTCTCCTGTCCTGTGATTCTGTAGAATACCAGTCTCAGGGCTCTGAAGGGTTGGCATGTGATAATTAGATTAATTTGATTCTCTTTAAGAATGTAAATGTTGGAGACACACAAAGACAAAAGGAGATTTTTTGAATGATGTCAATGTAAATGATGAATCAAAGAAACTGCCCTCAAGTTCATGATAATGCCCTATTCCTATCTTTCCCAAGGCCTTATCGTTCAACTAATTCTAAATTTTGTGAACTACTCACACATTTTTTTTGCTAATATAATCAAGTCTATTTCTATTGTTTGCAGACAAAGAAATCTGAATACACAGTATGTAGCCATGTAAGAGCTCAAAACCTCATTCATGGAGGTTGATACAGCGAGTTATCTCTACTCTTAATATCTTCCCATTTTCCTGAATAAGAAAACCTGAAATGTTCCCATTCAGCAACATGTGAGTTCACAGGGTGACAAATACTTCCTTAGTTTCCCTAGCCCCTGGGATAACAACAATGCTTCAAAGGCTCAACAGTGCCATCAGAAACCCAGATTTTTTTCTCTCTATTCTACCACTCTAAATATTTGGCTTTTGTGTTCATGTTTGCCCCACATCATTACAAAGTAAAGCTTTATGGATCACATTCAAGGCACCTGTGGGAAAGGGCCCAGCCACACCTTTCCCCATTATCAGGAAATCCCAAACTTGTCTTATGTCTTATCAATGAGAACTGTGTTACATATGGCTTCTAAAAATCACAATACAACTATAGAAACTATATAGTGTTTTTTTAAACAATGGAAATCTATGTGTAATGACAGGAAATATCCAGGCTACATTTTCAAGTGCAAAAAGCAAGTAAAGAATGAATTTTGTATTATATGATCATATTTTAAAATAATAATCATTTATATGTTTGTAAAAGCACTATAAGACAGACATGTAGAAGAATACTCACTAAGCTTCCAAGTGTATTACTTTTGTAGACAGCAAAAACAATGATTAAAAATATGTCCATCTTTTTTTCTGGCAATTCCCCTACTAGTAATTATTCCTTAAAAGTCTTCCTAATCCACATAGAATTTAGCTTCAAAATATTCACTGAGGCATTATTCAAAGAAGCAATAAGTAGCAAACAACTTAAATTCTAATAAAAGGAGATATGCTTTCAAGTAATAGATATGTTAGCATAATGAAATACAATGCAACTGTTTAAAATTTAATTGTAGAAATATATTTAGTGATAGGAAAAGTAAATATTATCACATTTAAATAGAATAAGCAAAGATAAATTACAAAATGGGATCGAACTCTACATATATATTTATATATACAGAACTATAGATATGCAACTAGATATACAAGTATATATTTATATATATATATATAAAACATAACCAAAGGCATATTCTCTTTTTCTCTCCCTCTCCTTTTTCCTATATATAGCAAAGGAGTCATAAAGAGACATTCATCAAGGAGTTAACAGTGCTTATTAAATAGGAATGAGAGTGATTTTTGTTTTGTTATCTTTATATACCTTTCAGCTATTGTTTTTATTTTAGTGAATATGAAAGCATGGAGCATATAATAATCTCTCCAGAGTAGGAATTATGAGGGACAGAAAATCCATAGATCAGAGCTAGTCATTAATTTTGAGTTTACATATTTTGTTGAGGAGGAGATATATATGGGTATCTGTGTATATACAAAAAATACACGTGTGTGTATATATATATATACACACACATATATGTGCATATATATGTAAAATACAATTCTAGTGAAAATGTGTATCCCCAGGAGAGATACACATTGCCAAAAAGACATATTTCCTCCCTAAATCATTATGGTAATGCCATAAGCTTCTGTGAAATTTCTTTATAAATATAGGACTATCTATGTATGAGAGAAAAGATATACTGCACTTTAACATTCACTATTTGCTAGCATAACCTTCATAAGTCATCCTTACCATAACCAGGTACCTCTCCCTCCTGATACAAAATTTTCAATGTCTTACAACCATCTTTCATAAAAAAACGAGTAAATGCATCCAACTGTAAAATAAAATAGAAAATGATGATCAATAAAATGAGGAAACTACAATAAAATGAACCAGCCTTGTCTTGTGCTGGCTCATTTTACATTACCTTAATCATTTTTGTAGATAAAGAAAATGAGGCTCAAAGAGTTTATTCAAGGTACACAAAGGTGGGTACATGAGAGCCAGATTTAGAATCTAAACTAATTTAACTTCAAAATGGAGTATACAGTGAAATATAGTTCCAAAACTACACTAACCATTTACATATATACATGTGAAGCAACTTACCTGACCTCACAGAATCTTAGAAGAGTAAGTCAGTGAGCTCAACAAGAGATAAATATAAATAATTATTAAAGAAACTTGTAAATAGTTGACTTGGGAAACAGGAATCCTGTCTTATTAAACTATTTTGTTTGAACAATTATGTAACAATTATGTAAGTGGTTATCAAGTTGTGATCTGACAAACACTGCAGACAAATTAACTAATATAACAGCAAATGATTATGAAAATGTTCCATATTTGTGAGCATGAAGGTCTCATTACTTATAAGTCAGTGTAATATCTTCATAAATATAAAATTTAATAGGTCACATAAACAAAAATCCTCACCATCACTCAAACTACCAAATTATCATACCACTTTCACCGATTCCCACTAATTCCATATAAGTCTCTCCTGGACAGTGGGTTAGTTCTCACATACTCCAAGTGAAGGAAAGATCCCAAGACTGGCAAAGCCTCTGTCTACTACTTAAATTTAAGTGTGCATCAAAGAAGCATCTAAGAGATCTTTTTAAAAAATATAATGCTATACCTGAGAGTTTGAATTTCTGAAAAGTTAAGGTGATACTGATGTTTCTGGTCAAGAGAAGAAATTTAATAATCACCACCCTAGGAAACGAAATGGAGCCAAAGATATGGAAAATTCTAGCCCTTAATTTTCTACCATTCCATTATAACATAATAATAACGTTCAAGATACAAAAGCTCTCAAAACAGCTATTTTTGTCCAGCACCACAAAATACATTCTTATTGTATCTGCATACCAAGCAAAGGATCATCAAAATACATAAGGCAATTATTATTAAATCTGAAAGCAGATACTGGCAGCAATACAATAGTGGTAGGAGAATTCAACACCTCACTTTCACTAATGGACAAATCTACCTGGCAGAAAAGCAACAAGAAAACAATAGCCTTAAATGAGGAATTAAGACACTTGGGCTTATTAGTAATTTATAGGATCCTGTACCTAAAAAAAGCTGAATACACATTCTTCTCAGTGCACACAATATATTCCCCAGAATAAACCACATGATAGGTCACAAAACAAATGTCAGTAAGTTCATGAAGATTGATATCATATTGAATATATGCTCTAATCACAAAGTATCAAGGTAGAAATCAACTACAAGAAAGCAGGAGAAATCTTTAACATATGGAGACTGAACAGCAACCTACTAAACAACCATTGGATAAATGAGGAAATTAAAGAAGAAATTAAAAAGTACCTGGAGACAAATGAAAATGAAAGCACAATCTATCATAACCTATGGAACACAGTAAAAGCAGTAGTAAGCAGAATAAATATATCAGTATAGTCCCACATCAAGAAAAAAATAAATCAAATAAATAAATTTACCTCTCATCTCAAGATACTAGTAAAAGAAGAACAAAGCCAAAAAATAGTAGGAAAAAATGAAATTAATAATTATAGCAGAAATAAACAAAATAGGAATTTAAAATACACTACAAATTACTGACAATATCAAAAACTGATTCTTAGAAAATATCAACAAAACAGACAAACCTGTAGCTAGACTCATTACAAAAAAAAGAGAAAAATTTAATAAATATGACAAGTGAAAGAGGAAAAAACATAACAAGACATTGAGAACTACAGAGGATCCTGAGATTACTATGACCATCAATAAGCCAGAAAATTGAATAACCTACATGAAATGGAGAAATTCTTAAAAAATCTCAATCCTCCAAACATAACCTAAACAGACAAATACAAACAAAAAATGAAAGAAATAGGGCCTCCCCTGGTGGCACAGCGGTTGAGCGCTGGGCTGTGAAGCTGCCCGCAGCCTCTGCAGCGCCGGTTCAATCCCCGGCCACCGGCGAGGGTCCCACATGGCGCGTAGACCTCTCCTGCCTTGCACGCTGCTCCCCTCAGCAGTGTACTTTGGTCCTTCTGCCTGTTCTGCTCCCCGCTCTGGCTCTGGTGAATTCTCTCACCCTCCCGCGCTTCTGACTGTACCCAGTGCTTGTATAAATAAATAAATAAATCTTTAAAAAAAAAAAAAAAAGAAAGAAATGAAAGAAATAATCAAAAGTCTCCCAAAAAAACAAAAGCCCACACCCAGTGAGATTCACAAATGAGTTCTACCAAATCTTCAAAGATAAACTAATACCTATCCTTCTCAAAAAAAAAAAAAAAAAAACAAAAAAAAGGAAAAGCTTCCAAACACATTTTGTGAGGCCACTGTCACTCTGATAACAAAACATGACAAAGACATCCATCAGAAGAGAGAGACAGGCAGACAGACAGAGACAGAGACAGAGACAGTGAGAAGTATTGACCCATTTCCTTGGTGAACATAGATGCAAAAAACCCTAGCAAAATCTTAGCAAACCAAATTCAATTATCCATCAAAGGGATCATACATCATGACCAAGTGGATTTATTCCAGGCATACGGGGATGGTTCAACATCCAAAAATCAATTGATGTAATTCACCACATTGACAAAAGGAAGATAAAAATCATATGCTAATAGATGCATAGAAAGCATTTGCTAGGATTCATTTATGATTAAAAGCCCTCAAGAAACTGGGGATAAATAGAACATTCCTCAACGCAGTAAAGGCCATATATATGAAAAACACACAGCAGTTTCATAGTCAGTGATAAAAGATTGAAAGCTTTTCCTCTGAGACCAGACACAAGCCAGGGATATCCACTTTCACACTACCAATCAATGTATCAATAGTATTAGCAGTACTAACTAGAACAAGTAGGCAAAAGAAAGATATAAAAGGAATCCAAATCTGAAAAGAAGGAAAATGATCACTGTGTGCATAGAGACTCTTTAAAGATGCCACTAAAAAGCTAAATGAAATGATAACACAGTCAAGTGGGAGGGTACAAAATCAACTTGCATAAATCAGTTGCATTTCTATATGTAAACAATGAGTTAGAAAAGAAAGGAATTGAGAAGACAACCACATTCACAATTACAACAGAAGGAATGAAATATAGTCATAAACTTAACAAAGGCGGTAAATGACTATACAATGAAAACTATTAAGAAACTGTTAAAGAAACAGAAGACACATGAAAGTGGAAGGATATTCCCTGCACATGGCTTAGAATAATTAATGTTGTGAGAGTGGCCACACCACCCAAAGTAATCTATAGATTCAATGCAATCCCAATCAAGGCTCCAATGGTGCCTTCAAACAAGGCTCAAAGAAATAGAACAAAACACGTTGATATTCACATGGAACCACAACAGATCCCAAATAGCCAAAACAGTTCTGACAGAAAAGAGGAAGCGTGGTGTTATCACACTCTCCAACTTCAAGCTGTACTACAAAGCTACACTACAAAACATCACGATACTGTAATAAAAACAGAAGCCCTAACCCACAGAATAGCATTGAGCATCCAGAAATAAATCCACACATCTACGCACAGCTAATCTGTGACAAAGGACCCAGAGAATACAACAGAGAAGACAATCTCCTCAGCAAATGGTGTTGAGAAAACTGTACAGCCACCTGCAGAGAAGATGAAACTAGATCACCATTTCACACCTTATGCAAGAATTAACCCAAGAAGGATTAAAGACTGGAATGGAACACCTGAAACCATAAACTACATTGGAGAAAGCCTAGGTAAGACACACCAGGACACTGACTTCAGTGATGTCTTTGTGGATTCATCTTTAAGAGCAAAAGGAACAAAAGTAAACACAAACAAATGGGATTGCATCAAGGTAAAAGCTTTTCACAGTGAAAGAAACTATCAATAAAACAAAATGACACCCAACTGCATGGGGGAAAATATTTGTACCTCATACATCTGACAAAGGACAGATATCCAAGATAAATAAAGAACTCATGCAACTCAGCAAGAACAAGACAATATTATCCAAAAATGGGCAGAAGAGATAGACACTTCTTCAGAGAAGACATACAGATGGCCAATAGGCACATGATGAAGTGCTTGGCATCCTTTATCATCAGGGAAATACATATCAAAACCTTAATGAGTTACCACCTCACCCTTGTGAGAATGGCCTATATCAAACAGATCAGAAACCCTAAGTGTTGGCAAGGATGTGGAGAAAAGGAAATCTTTATTCATTGATTCTTCTAATCCATTTACACTTTCTGTGTCTTCTATTTCTTTAACAATTTCTTATAGTTTTCATTGTATAGACTGGCCTAGCCCATTTGGAAAACAGAACAGAGATTTCTCAAAATATTCAAAATAGATGTAACACATGATCCAGTAATTCCTCTCCTAGGTATCTACCTAAAGAATACAAAAACACTGATTTGAAGAAATATATGCACTCACTCCTATTTTCCTTGCATCCCTATTTGTAATAGTCAAGTTATGGAAACAATCTATGTGCTCAAGGACAGAGAAGTGAAACACAAAAATTCAGAATGTATACACAATGGTATAAATAAAAGATGAGCTCTTTCCATTTGCAACAGCATGGATGGAACTGTAGAAATGCTAAGAAAAACAAATCAGGAAAGAGAAATACCAGGTAGTTTCACTTAAATGTGGAATGTGGAGAAACAAAACAAAGGTGAGACAAAATCAAATCAATAATAAATTCTTGACATCTGACTGCAAAACTGAGGCATCCAGAATGGGAGTACCAGGTGGAAGCAGGTGAGGGAGGGGTCCCAATGTAGCATGGTAGAGGATAACAGGGGTTTTGATTGTGGGGATGGTGTGAAAATACACATTTGGAGAGGTCTGAATCTATAACCCCTTAAACAAAATACAATTATGTAAACCAAGTTTATCTCAATAAACACGATTGTGAAAAAATTCTTAAGAATTTCACAATGGCGGGCCTTCCCTGGTGGCATGCCTCCCCTGGTGGCGCATTGGTTGAGGGTTGGGCTGCAAGGCTGCCCGCAGCCTCTTCAGCACCGGTTCGATCCCCGGCTGCCGGTGAGGGTCCCACTTGGCGCGGCAGACTTCTCCTACCTCGCCTGCTGGTCCCCTCAGCAGTGTACTTCGTCAGTCTGCCTGTTCTGCTCCCCGCTCTGTCTCTGGTGAATTCTCTCACCCTCCCGTGCTTCTGACTGTACCCAGTGCTTGTATAAATAAATTAATTAATTTAAAAAAAAAAAAGAATTTCACAATGGCAATAGATCTTTAAACCAGGTACAGAGCTCTTCAACACGGGGAACTATTTAAACACGTAGCTCACACACCATGAAAACAGCCTAACAACACATGTACACTCCCATAAAACAACTTTGGTAACAATAAACCATACACTACTCCAGTTGCTTGTATGTCATGTTTGATGTGCATATCTCTGCATTTTTCTATCCTTTCCAGTTAAAATAGCTCATAGCTACTGACTTCTCCACACCAATCACATTCCCATATCACTTAAAGGCCTGAGGAAAGAAAAAAAAAAAAAAAAAAGAGCAATCCCCATCAGGCACTACCAATTCTAAAATTTCATGGAAGAAGTGAAAGTCAGACAACTTTCCAGAACCTGGCAACACTGCACCAAGCATGGTGCAAGAAAAAGGCTCTTTTAGGAACCATTCCACAGAATCTTGTTTCCTACAGCAAAAGCTGAAGATTTTTGCCTAAGTTCCCTGGCTCCTATAAAAGCAGGGGCGATGGACCCCAGAGATGATCACATCACCATACCATCATCATCCAACACTGTCACCAGTGCATCCAGTGGGACAATGCACTCACCAGCAGGATACACCTGTTCACTGCTCTTACTGGGGTGCCAGCCTAGTCTACCCCTAGATTTGATTTAAAAAAAAAAAATTGAAGCAGCTAATAGCAATTTAATGGAAAATTGAGGACCAAAGCTAACAGAAAGGAAGCTACCACAAAAATTGAGGACCAACGCTAACAGAAAGGAAGCTAGCACACTTTTGCTTTTTCTTGTTGTTGTTAATTTTTTCTTGTAGAAGAACTGGGAAGTAGGCCAGAGGTACGGGGGTGAAAGGATTCACCAGAGACAGAGTGGGCAACAGAACAGGAGGATCTACTGAAATACACTGCTAAGGGGAGCAGCAGGCAAGACAGGAGAGGTCTACTGCGCCATGTGGGTCAGCTCCCTAGCAGGGGATCGAACTGGTGTGACAGTTCAATAGTGTGATAGTGCTGAGACTTAAGCCCTAGGCCACCAGAGAGGCCATACCATACTGTTTTTGAGTACTTCTATGAATGGCACAGCTTATCATACATTATTATAGTGAAGATTACCAGATAAATTCACCCATCCAAAATTTGGACACTTTCAGGAGTGAAGGAGGGACCATTAATAATTATGCCAGGAAAATAAGCATAACCGATGCATTTCCCTAGCATGCTGAAATGTGTGGTAATTGCCTCAGATTCTACTATACTTACATAGTAGTCACTGTTTCCTAGCTCACATTTATGCATTGTGTTTTCCTACCCCAATGATTTGCAGATGTAGTTCCTATAACCTGTATTTTGAAAAATCTCTCTACTGGCATTTGACTAACCCTCTACCTTCTAAGCCATTTTGAGTTAGAATTTTAAGCCAACTCTGTTAACTTCTCTTTCCTTCCTCCCCAGAGTAGACAGAACTAAAAATATCAACTGCTACATTACTCTAAGTTTCTTCTCTAGTCAGTATAATTCCAACCTTCTCTTTGTAAATATTGTTTTTCATTATGATGACTCCAGTTTCTTAAATCAATCATGTCTCAAAAAGCAATTTAAAAATGAAACTTACCGATGGACAATCCAAAATTAGTTCTTCAACAGTTCCCATGTCCAGTCCCACCTTTTCTGATAAAATTTCAAATATGTATTTGAAGGAAGGGTCAATTTTCGTTCTTCGGTTTTCCCTTGCGTCTCTAAATCTTGCCTAAAGAATGAAAACCATACGTACACATTGTGATTATGAAAAAACCCACCAACACGTTTCATTTGAAATTAAAGTGATGCATAGGAAGAATCTTATTATATGCATAACCTGTTTCTCTTTCAAGGTTTCCTGTAGATTTGGAATGCCACTCATGCTTCGGCGGTATCTGGACGATTTACGGGAAGACGGAGAAACCATATCAGAAAGCCTTGATTCAACCAATCGAGGTGCAAGCCTAGGTCGAACTCTTTGAGGGTCCAATTCCTCATCGTCAGAAGAAAAGAGATTCAGTAATTCACTTGCAGAAAGAGCACTTTTACTCGGAGAGATGCCTTGCTCAGAGGCTTGGCCTCCCAGAGGGGACAAGATCTCCTCTCCGGAAGGAGGAACCCCTTCTTCTGGAGGAGGAGGGGCTTCTTCTGAAGACACTGGGGCGTCTCCTCCCAGAGGGGGGGCCTCCTCTTCCTGAGGGGGCGGGGCCACATCTCCTGGAGGGGGTGGTGCACTATCCTCTGAAAGTGTAGGGGCTGTCTCTTCGGAAGAAGCTGCTTCGTTTGGAGGGGGTGGATCATCTTGATTTTCGCTCATATCCATGCTTTCCTTTGGCAGAGCAAGTTAAACTTCAAAACCTAGAATTATATAATGTTTTCTTTTAAAACTGTACAGTAAATTGAGTATTATGTGTTAATGTACTCCTTTCGTTATAGCTAGACAAGTAGGAAAAGCATCCATTTCTCCCTCACTATTTATCTAAAGGAGCTACGTTTACAGTCTAGATGGATTTTTTTTTTTAACCTTTCCGATTCACTTTATTATCGTTTTTCCTCCTCACATACAGAGCTTCTCCACACACATTTCTTGTTGTTATAAAGTCACGTGAAGTTTGTCAGATACCATTTTATCTAGAGAGATATTTTTTAAGGAGGACCCCCAAGGGTTTTTCAAATAATCAGTCCTCCTTCTGATTATAATATGACCCTAAGGGATTTTGTTTTACACACAACCCTTTCTTGTCATAATAACCACTGACACGCAGTCCTGTCCTCGAAATAAAAAGAGCCCAAAAAGGGATTGAGAGCTGTTGAATGAGAGGACCAACTGATGATCATGGCCAAAATATTGACTTGGCCAAGTGACCAAGCAAAAATTATATGGATTGAAATATTCCTTGCTTCCAAAAATTGAGTGATATCATTTGCTAATCATCTCAGCCATCTCATCTTAGCATAACTCAGAACCCCAAAAAAGCACAAAACAATCTCTTAACAACCAAAATGAATATCCCCAATTCAGACATAAAATTCAAGCTAGAATGTGACTGACTACTTACAGAAGCAATGGTATTATAAGAAGTATAAATCTGATTTACCCAGTCAGAAAAACTCTAATTAAAAAGGAATGTGGGGCCTCCCCGGTGGCGCAGCGGTTGAGCGCTGGGTTGCGAAGCTGCCCGCAGCCTCTGCAGCGCCAGTTCGATCCCCGGCTGCTCCCCGGCCACCGGAAGAGGGTCCCACATGGCGCGCAGACCTCTCCTGCCGCCCGCTGCTCCCCTCAGCAGTGTGCTTCGGTCCTTCTGCCTGCTCTGCTCCCCGCTCTGGCTCTGGTGAATTCTCTCACCCTCCCATGCTTCTGACTGTACCCACTGCTTGTATAAATAAATAAAAATAAATCTAATAAATAAATAAATAAATCTTAAAAAAAAAAGTCCTTGAAGAAAATTAAAAAAAATAAAATAAAATAAAATAAATAAATAAATAAAAAGGAATGTGGAAGTTATCATGGACAACAATTATGAAAATTAGGGACACCAGCAAAACAAGAGCAAACACCAGTTACAGAAAAAAAAATTGTAGAACAATAATGAAGTTTCCATCAAAGTAAACAAGTTTTTGATTTATGGTTAAGATCCAGAAACCAGAATAACAGTTAATACTTAAAGAACAAAAAGAATACATTCCAAAGCAGAAAGAGGCTGTCTAGTGAGAAATTCTGAAGACATCACTGCAGACCTGACCCAAGTAATAATGTGCTTCTTATGGAAAGACACCAGTCAATCCCCATTAGACAAACTGCACCCCACAGCTGCACTCTCCAACTTTTCCAAAGAATCCATAAACACCTGAAATTGTTCTCTTTGATATCCTACATTGACCTGAGCTGGACTTTGTTTAAACTGTCAGCTCACCTGTACCCACCCACCACCAAGATGTGGAGACAAGAATGATTGTGCAGTCTGCAGTCTTTTTCTTTACCCTTTTCTTCTTTCTTTTTTATTAATCCTGTTTTTTTTTCCCTTTGTTCCCTGGCCCAATCTATTATCTGTCTTCTTCATACCTCAGTAAATTTGCTTGGAAAATAACTAATTAAAAGTCTCTGAGTTACTATTTGACACAACAAAGATATACAATACCCAGGGGTTGCATGTGGATTACATTTTTACACTTGAAATTGGCCTAGAGGAGTTGGTTGGGCAATCTATAATAACTCAAGAATAAGAATGATGACACCTATTAGTGAAGTCTTATCAACTGCCTGTCATTTGTGCCTTTGAATTTTGCAAAAATAATTCACTTTACTTAATAAGAGAATCTGTGTGCCTCCGCTCAAAGGATATTGATAGGCATGGGTGTTTGGTTTCTAAAGAGAAAGCAAAATCTACTTTAATTTCAATATAGTGGTAAAACACTTGTACTGATGGAACTCAGTAGGACTGGAGAGCTTCTCTGTAGGCACTAATGCTTTTTATAGAGCTACATGGTTAATTAAGTCGCTATTATTTAAACTATGAAGGAAAAGTTAAAATTGAATCATGATATTTTAAGAAATCAGGAAAGTATGCAATAAATCTTAATGAGTTTTCTATCTAAAAATAGCTACCATCTTTTAAGTGGTAGCACAGATTAATTTTCAGAAAATGTTATTATCCAATACAATTTATTTCCTGAGGATTCCAGATAGTTGACATTCATGGCACATAATTTCAAAACCAGAAAAAAAGCTTAGAAATCATCAAGGTCAACTCACCCTTCTTAGTGATAATGAAACTAAGATCCAGAGAAGTTACAGGTCTTACACCCAATTACAGTCAAGAACTATCTTTCTAAACTTCATATCATACACATTACTGCTCTACTTAAAATCCTACTCTGGGCGCCAAGTACAAACTCTGAGTCCTGGGCTTTCTGATAAAATCCCAGTTTTCTTTTGCTGCCTTTGCACTTTGTGCTGCCTGTAGTCACAGAAACTCTAGTAGTTTCTAAAACAAGCAGTTTTCTCACCTCTAGGCATTGGCAAGGGGCTCAGTCTAATGAAGGAGGTAACATACCAATAAATGCTGGTGGTTTCATTATGACTACCCAAAACTGTAGAATCTGTAGAATCACAAGAGAAAGTACAGGAGGGAAATCTCCAAGGAGGAGCTATCATATATATGAGTATTTTAGAGAAGATTGGGGAAATGATATTTTCAACAAATGTATGACAGTTTCTGTTTGGTGTGATATATATTGTGCTTGATGTAGATGAGAGAGAGAGAGAACATGAGAGAGATGACTATTCTATGTAATGTTCAATATATTTAATATTTAACTTATATGTTAAACATGTAAATTTTAGCATTTTTAATATACTAAGCCTAATTTACTTGAGTCTTTCAACATTTATATTTTGCTCAGATGAAGGATTTCATTTTTTTAAATAAATGACCAACTGCAGAGCTCACACTTACAAATTTCAAAGCCTTTTAGACTACAGTAATCAAGGCAATGTGTTATTGGCATAAGAATAAAGAGACAGAATGCACTCCTATATTTATTGCAGCACTGCTTTAGGTTGTTACCGAAACAACCTAAAAGCCCATCAATAGGGCAATGGATTAAGGAGATACAGCCCAGCTATTAAAACAAACATGAACTCTTGCCACTTGTGACAATATATATGGAGCTGGAGAGACTATGCTAAGTGAAATAAGTCAGAAGGAGAAAGACAAATGCTGGATGTTTTCACTCATATGTCGAATAGAGAGAGGTGGGTAAAGGGATCAGACAAAACAAACCCTAGAAATATGACTGAAGAACTCAGACTACTAGATAGGAAGGAAAGGAGGGGGCAGGGACAAAGAGGGGAGGGGGTCCAATGATTAAGGGTGAAGGATTATGGGTACATTGGTGGTGGGTGTGGTGTGAAAACATACATCTGTGGAGTTGTGATCTCATTTGCCTAAATCATGTATAGTGTTGTAAGCCAATGTGAGAGAGAGAGAGAGAGAGAGAGAGAGAAAGGAGAGAAAAGGAAGGAAAGAAGAGAGGAAGGGAGAAAGGAAGGAAGGAAATAAGGAAGGAAGGAAGGCAGACAGACATATAGGCCAGTAAAATAAATTTATGAGACTAGAAATAAGCTCATATTTATGGCCAATTGATTTTTCACAAGTGTGCCAAGACAGTTCAATTGAGAAATAATAGCCTTTTCAACAAATGGCACTGAGACAACTGGAAAATGTATGGGTATATGTGTAAAAGAATGAATTTGGATCTCACACCACATGCAAAAATTAACTCATGATTTGTCAATGACCTAAATGTAAGAGCAATTTCTACAAAACATTTGCAAGAAACATAAATGAAAATCTGTGTGACCATGGGTTCAGAAGAATTGCCTGAATCATGAAATAAGTAATGGTTTCCTAGCTATGACACCAAAACCCAAGAATTCAAAGAAAAATAATTGAACCTCATCAAAATTAAAAACCGTTATACATCAAAGAAAGACACTATCAAGAAAGTGAAAAGATAACATACAAGGTAGGAGAAAATGCTTGCAAATCATATATCTAAAAAGGATCTAGTATCCAGAATATATAAAGAACTCTTACAACTCAATAATTACATGATGAATTGCCAAATCTAAAATGGATGATTTAAAAATGGACAAAGAATCAGAATAGACATATCCAAAAGAAGTTATATAAATGGTAAACAAGCACATGGGAAGATACTCAACATTATCAGCCATTAGGTAAATGCAAATCAAAACTGCAATGAGTAACACTTTACATCTACTAGGATAGCTATAATACTTTTTTTGGCCATAATTTCTTTTAAGACAACAAAAAAATATTGGCAAGGATATAGGGAAATTAAATCTTGTGAAATGTTGAGTAGTACAGTTTCTGTGGGAAATATTTTGGCAGTTCCTCAAAAAGATAAACATAAAATTACCCAATGACCCAGTAATTACACTCCTAGGTGGAATTCTACTAGCAATTATATCCAAGAGAGTTAAGAACACATGTGCACACAAAAATGCAGATGCAAATATTTACAGCAGTATTGTTCACAATATCAAAGAGTGGAAACAAGTCAAAAGCTCACATAGGTGATGAATGGGCATATCCATGTAGTGAAGATATGGCATATCCATGTAGTGGATTATGATTTAGTCATAAGAAAGAATGAAGGACTGTCACATGCTACAACATGAAAGAGCCTTGAAAACATCACTAAGTGAAAATGGACAGACACAAAGGCCACATATTGCATGAGTCTATGTATAGAAAAGTCCAGAAATAATAAATGCAGAGTCAGAAAGTAAGTAGTTGTTGCCACGGAGTAATGGCACTAACTGCTAATATGCCTGGATTTCTTTTTTGGGTTATGGGAGTGTTCTGGAATTGTTTCTGGAATCCAGCCACCTCAACGGTGGGAGCCAGCAGGAGTTGTGGCATTCTTTTACCCTGCTGCTCCACCACAAATCAGTGTGGCAGTTCTCCTTAGAACCCAGTAACTGCCATTTTGTCAGTTATGGCAGTTGCTCCTCAGAGACCTTTTATATAACAATGTACTTCCTGGATCATGAAATGGACCAATCAGGTATGAGCTATGAGCTGATTGGTGATTAATGGCCCAATCAGCCACAGTAAATCAATTTTTAAAAGGTCCAATCAGACTAATGGGTGGGACACCCTGAAAGAGGATGTTAGCCAGGGTCTGAGGGAGCTGGAGAAGAGATGAACAGGAGAGAAGACACCAGATCCCGAAGAAAAGAAGACAATTCCAGTCTCCAAAGGAAGAAGAAAGGGAAAGACTCCATTCATTTCTGGCCTCTGAAGAAGGAAGAAAGAAGTGTCCAGCAGCCAACCTCCGAGGAGGGAAGAGAAGCCAAAGACCTTTGCAGAGACTGGGCCTTGGTCCTGTCTCTGACATCGCCTGAAAGGAGCACCAAAGGCCCTGGGCCTGTGTCTCAAAGAGCTGTTGTTGGTGTAACCCAACCACTCACAAAGAGTCGTTAACATTGGGTGTCTCTGGCACCACGTCTGAGGGACCAGTAGTGACCATCCCTACTGGCCAGGGCTGTGCAGCACTCCTGGTGACCGGTGGCGACCATCACTGATGCCAGCTGGGTGAGATAACCAGGCACTTGTGGACACAGTAAGCTCTTTGTTTCCCCTGTTTGTAAAATAAACCCCATGGTGGTTGTTCCTGGAGCCCAAGGTCTCTTGCAATTATGTGTGCGGGTGAGAACCCACAGTGACCAGAAAAAAGTCTTTATTTTATTAACTTATAGAACTTTTAAAAATAATAAAGGAAAAGAAAAAAATTTTTTAAAAGGATCCTTATGGTTTAAGCAGTTTGTGAACATGGAAAACTGATAATCAGGTATCAATCATTATGATGGAGAAACAAATTCTAAGCAATTTATTATGATTTAAGATGTTAAAAATAAAATGCATAACTTAGACTCTATAAATAACCACTGCTATTTGGGGAGATTTTTGCTTAGAGAAGTTGTGTTTTCTATATGCATTTCAAATGTCAAACTGTATTTGGCATATAATGAACCCAAAATATTAAAATAACAGCTTACCAAAACTTGATTATGTAGTTGATTATAGAACTGAAATGGAAAACTCTTATTGCATTTATTGAACATATTATATATACACTAATGTATACAATATACATTATAATTATACACACATGATGTTGTTCACTGCAACATGTTTGTAATTGCAAAAACGAGCAAGAAAACACACTCCCTGAATAACACCAAAATGATCCTTGATAAAGTACCCATTCATTTTACTGTAGTACCCTGTTCAATAAAAATTTTAGGCAGAATTTAGAGATAAAAAGACTAATGTAGAGTTATATATTATAGGAAGACTTTCCAGACATATAATTATATGGGAAGGAAAAATCAAGATAACAATATATTGCATAACAATATCAAGTGTGTACATTTTATAAGTGTATATATTCATATATGATATTGCATCTATTCTAAAATGCACACTTTAAAAAGATTTAGTAGCAGCATTTTTTCTTTCTTTCCTTACATATTCCCTTATGCAGTTACAAATAATGTATGATTTTCATGTATGAGATTGTATAAAATTACAATTAGTAATAGTTTATTAAAAACTACCGAGGGAAGGGAAATCTTGAGTGGGAATGACTGGAGGAAGTAGAGGAAAAATTATGGTTTTGGGGCCTCCCTGGTGGCACAGTGGGTTGAACACAGTGCTGTGAAGCTGTCTGCAGCCTCTGCAGTGCGGGTTTGATTCCCGGCCTGCCAGGGAGATACCCACATGATGCAGCAGACCTTTCCTGTCTCGCCCGCTGCTCTCCTCAGCAGAGTATTTTGGTCCACCTGCCTGTTCTGCTCCCCACTCTGTCTCTAGTGAATCCTCTCACCCCCCACACCTCTGGCCTGTACCCCAGTACTTATATAAATAAAAATCTTTAAAAAATAGAAACTCTTTAAAAAATTATATTTTCAATATTGTAATTTTCTGTATGTTTTTTAAAAAATATATGATCAGGTATATTTTATTTGTATTATATGTGTGTGTGTCATGTATCATAACAAACAATATATATTGATAGTTTCTCCTGTATCTACATAAATACATATCCTAGAATGTAAAATTTAGAACCTAAAATCCCCTATGGATTTTAAGATTTAGCAAGACTACTTCTATAATAAGAGACAGGTCCTTATTCCAAGTATTTACACTTTGCTGGAAGAGCAGAGTTAACACAGGATAAACTCCCCTTCGTCTCCTTTCTCCCTTCTTTCCACTTTTTCATTGATAACCTGCTGCAGCATGTGATCATTTTAAATCTCACCACCCCTTCTCTTTAAGCTCAACTTTGGACATTCATTAAACCATCCATGAAGGCATCCTCTGCCATCTCAGGAGCAGTAAGCCCTTGGCCTCCTCAGCCACAGGAATAGTGGGGTAAGGCACAGTCACTGCACCCACAATTTTTCCTCTTGCCCAATTCTGTGCCCCTATGCCTTCAAGATATAGTTCGTTCACAATTATTCAAAACTTCAGTATGCTTGGCCACTGTGGTTATATATAAAATTAAGAAGTTCCTCCAAAGGAAAAGGTATGAGTTGGGGAGGCTGGCTTAAATATACATAGGATTTTCAATGCCAAAAAAGAAAAAGTATATTTACAATAGCTAAACTATGGAAACAACCCAAATGCCCAAAAATAAATGATTGGATCAAGAAGACGTGGTACATATACACCATGGAATATTCCCCTCAGCAATCAAAAAAGATAAACACATGCAGTTTGCAGCAACATGGATGGAGCTAGAAAGGATCATGCTCAGTGAAATAAGTCAGAAAGAAAAAGAAAAATACCAGATGGTCGCACTCATAGCAGGAATTTAGAAAACCTAAATAAGGGACCAGGAAAAAGACTAATTAAGACAAAGTAAAAATCAAAATCAACAAGCAACTATAAACCAGAGACACAGGGGGGGGCGAGGTAGGGAGAGGAAGGATTAGGGTCTAATTAAGGGGCGGTGCAATTGTATGGGGAATATAACCAAAATGAAAATGCATACATTGCGCAAAAATGAAAAATGATGTAAAAATTATATAAAATAAAATATTAAAAAAAAGAAAAAGTAAATTAACAAAGGACTGAGACATCGGCAGGAAGAGAAACTTCTGGAGAGAAAAAACTTGATGGAGAAGTTGACATTTGAGTTGGGTCTGAAGAAGAGCTGACCTGGAGGTTGGGATTGGGGCGCACTCTAGGCTGAAGGTAGTGACAGTGCAGAGCGAGAAAGCAGGAAAGGGCATAGCTTGTTTGGGAAGATGATAAATTGAGTGATGAGACTTTCGTGTAGAGGAAAAAGGCAGAGAAGCAGAAAATATGCCTGAAGAGATAGGTACGGTGTCTGTTTCCAAAAGCGGGGAGTAAGAGTATGAAGTCACCTAGCTGTCCAATGACCGGATTGGGAATCACCAGGGTCAGTGACTTCGCTGATTTGTGTAGCAGGATGTTAACTTGGCTTGTTAGGAGGAGAGCTGGGAGGTACAGGGCTGAAATATTTGCACAGACTCTGACCTCCCAGAAGAAAAATGCAGGCGCCGCCCTACTCAGCCACCCCGGATCCTTGCCAGAGGAGGGCTCTCAAGGCCGGAGCCAGCGAGTCCGCCCCCAGCGCGTCCCGGCCGCGCAGTCACCGCCACTGCGCTGGGCTCACCCCAGTCTGCCCGCTGAGGCCGGGCTGCCCCCGGGGAGCTGCTCCGGGTCTCCGCCGCCGCCGAGGCCTGGCCGTTGGGAGTCCGAGAGCAGCTCGCTCTGGAGCGCACCGCGCGGGCCGCGCAGCACGCTGCTCCCGCGGGATGCCCACATCCAAGTGATGTAGGCGAGCTGGGGTGGGGGGAGCTGGGGAGCACTTGTGGGGAGCGGGTGGGCACCGACATGACGTCTCCCAGCCCAGGCCCCACGTATTTGCCAATTTAGTCACACTCTGCCAAGGCCAAGCAGTGAAATATTGTCTAGGGGCCCCCAGGCCACTGGAGGGCAGCTATCTAAAGATGCCCCTTGTAAAGGGAGGGATTTGGGGTTTCAGGTTTCAGAGGATTCCAAGGCATAGTTGGAGGGGATTGGCATGAAATGAGTAATTATGTAAAATAATGTTTTCTATGGCATTTACAATCTGAAGCTATTTGTGTCTCAGCTGAGAACATCAAATGTTTGTTGTTTGCTTAGGAAAAAATATAATATGATATATAGTCTGAAGGAAACTGACTTCTTTTCAAAATCCACCTACCTTCCCTTTCCTGTACATTTCTGCTTTTCCTATTGTTGTAGAAATAAATTCTAGCCTTTTACCCAGGCATAGGAAGAAGAAGTGGTAATTCAGGAATGGTGAGGTCAGAAGAAGCTTTATTACTCATGCATGAAGTCCCAAACCTGGGTAGCCGGGTAATGTCTGAGCACCAGTTTAAACACCAAGGGTTCCTTTTCTACACAACTGTCCATATCTGTTACATTGATAGCAATCATTTTTCAGCAGGCAAAACCATTTCCGGCAAAGTCCCCAGACAAGTGGGGCAAGGCAAGGGGTGTGGGGAAAGATGCAGGCATTAGGGCATGGCCTTGGAGAAAGAGAACAGCTTGTCCAGCTGCCCCATCTTGTAGATAAGAGTGCTGAAGCCCTGGTCATGAGTCTTGCAAGGGGAGGAGCTGTAAGTAAGCAAACTTATTAATTATGCCTGCATTGGAATGTTCATTGCACCTGGGCTGGAAGTTCTGCTGCAATCTTTATTATATTCATTTGCTCAATAATATATTTTCTCATCACTATAACTCCCTGACATTATATGATTGGTGTCTGTTTTAATTGAGTATTAAAGTGGACCTTTGAAAGTACAGCAGATCAATTTAAAACGAGGACTGAAAGATATGCCTGCCAACTGGGGGGGGGTGGAAACAATGAATATAAAACTCAAAGTTAGATAAACCAGTCCATCTGTATTAAGAAATACCATGCAGCTTTTATACTGTACGAAACTGTGGGACCCGCAGAGGCCCTGCACATATTACAGACCTAACTGTCCTCTGACCATAAGCTTCTGTCTTAACTAGTATGTAGGCAATTAAGGAGGTGACTGTGTGACTGAGGAGCAACTACTTGTTTCCCAGGGAAGGGGGATTCAATTTTTTATTGCTTGCTACAAAAGATGTTGAGCCCCTGGACCTGGATTCCTTCGCAGACCTGCAACCACTGCCTGCATCTGGGCCCACAGTGTTGCCCAGGGGAACTTGGGAGCAAAACTAGATTCCTATTGCGTAATCCCTGCAATTCACTCCACTGTGAACAAGGATCGCTCTCTCTCTTTGTCACTCTCTCTCGCTCTCTCTGGCTCTCTCTGGCTCTCTGTTTCTCTCTCTCTCCTCTCTGTTTTCCTCTCCTCTCTCTATCTCTGTCTGTCTCTCTCACCCATTTTTTGTCTCATTGTCTATTTTTGAGACTTACAGAGTTGTGGTACATTTAACCCTTAACATCTTGCTAGTCAGCAGTATATCTATGTGTAGTAAGAAGCAAATCTATATGAAATAAGAAACAAATGACAGAATTTTACATTGTTCAAAGAGCTTTAAATATATTCATATGCCTTAACCAATAAATAGCTCTCTGTTGAAAATACATTCTAAAGAAATACTACTACATATGAACAGAGTTTTTGTTCTAAGGATGTTCATTGCAGAGTTAGGTTTGTAGAACCATATGCACATATTGGGTTGTGACCTGAGGATCATCCCAGGTATAATCTGAACCCAAACAGAAGGTAAAAGAAGGGCCTCCCTGGTGGCACAAGGGCTTAAGACCCAACCTATGAAGCTATCCGCAGCCACTGCAGCACAAGTTCAATCCCCAGCCAGGGAGGTGACCCACAAGGCGCAGCAGACCTCTCCAGTCTCTCTCATTGCTCCCCTCAGCAGTGTATTTCAGTCAATCTGCCCTGTTCTATTCCCCACTCTGTTTCTGGTGAATCCTCTCACCCCCTACACCTCTGTCCTGTACCCTAGTTCTTGTATGCATAAATAAATCGATCTTTAAAAAAAAAAAGAAGTAGGCAGCCACTCTGCATTGGTCAAAGGCAGTTTTAATAACAAAAGGAACTTAGCTTTGAGGCTTGGTCTTGAGTGGCCACAAAATGGGTGTAGTTTTCTGCACATGGCCACCAGATCTTAAAAATTTATGTAGTTTAAAAGTTTATGTGCATGTATGTATTTTGTCTTATGCAATAGATTATATTGTTGCACAGTTTAAAAGTGCAAAAAATAGTATTGTGCCTCACAGATTCTTCAGCAGATTTTAATTAAAGTTTATGTTTACTGGTTTAATCATGGGCACCATCCAGATAGCGTTAACAACACATTTTATCTCAAGGGCATGTCCTTGGGGAGCCTTTGGAAGCAGGATGGCAAGTGGAACAAACATTCCAAGGATAAGAGAGGGGACAAGGAGCCTCCAGTGGCTCTGGCACTGCTCACAGGCAGCAATTCTTTTGATTGCTTTCCCCAACAAAGGCAATAGTTTCATTCATTAACCCTGACAGAAAAGCAGTTTCATGGAATACAGCCAAATGATGGCACTCCTGAGGATGCCTGAGATATGGGAAAAGCATACCTTCCATAGAGTTCTCTTGAGGCTTCATAGAAAGAAAACAACATGTAGCATATATAAAACATTAAGTCTTTAGACTGCCCAAGACACTGAAAATTAAATGTATTTTGAAAACACATCCAGAGAACATATATATAAACACTATAGCACAGAAGTAATGACTTAATCAATGCTAGTTGTTATTAGTACTATTAATATTAGTGTATGCCGTAAAGGAAAAACATATTGAACTGGTAATCAGGAGACCTGAGTTTTAGTCCTGGGACTGTATTACCCAATAACTCAACTAATTAGTTCTGACACTCAGATGGTGAAACTGCTCCAGTACTGGAAAACCTCATTTATAAAATAGAATGTGGAAGATGAGCTGATCTGTCAGTTCCTTCCCTATTCAAAAATCTATATCTGCATGATGTCTGGTTTCAAGCCTCATCAACTGAAAGAAAGATGATACTATTGACAGGAATAAAAATGTCAAGACAACCAACTGGAAATGTGTGGCTATTGTAAGGAATATGCAATTAAAGTACACAGATTATCACTATCTGTAATATGTAATAACTGCCCTAACATACCACACGATCATATTATCAGATGACAATTTTTAAGTAGCCAGCCATTCAAGTCAATAGAATATATGTAAATATCGAATAGCTATCCACAGTTCATTCTCTTGAGTTTTGCTTTCAGGATTATAGGATTTTGATTGCAACAGCACTAATTCATATCCTATTTTGTTTTCGTTCTATTTGGCTAAAAAGAAAAGAAGAAAAACTGCCAGTGCAAACATATAAAACATCTGACAAGAGGAAAGGAGACAACTAATAAAATAAATTATATTGGGATACATTAATAAAGAAAAAAAGTGACTATTTACCCAACTTTAGTTATATAACAGCTTTAGTTATAAAATAATTGGTAATAATAATATGAAGCAATTGTTAATAATATCAGGCAAATCCCCAGTACATCCCTCCCCTATTGCTTCTCCCACTGCCCCTTAGAGGAAATCATGCTCCTGGATTTGGACTTGTTTATTCCCATGCACTTCCTGATGGTATTACTAGATGTGTATTTTGTCATAAGCAATATGTTATATTGTTGCACAGTTTAAAAGTGCAAAAATAGTATTGTGCTACATGGATTCTTCTGCAACTTTAATTTCAAGTGTGAGATTTATCCATATGGGACATGTACCACTGAGTCATTCATTTTCACTGATCTGTAGTGTTCCACTACATGAAAATAACATTCTGGTTTTTTTTTTATTTTTTTTTTTATAGAAGCATGTTTTATTTATTTATTTGTTTGTTTGTTTTTGTTTTGTTTACACATGCACTGGGTACAGTCAGAAGCGCGGGAGGGTGAGAGAATTCACCAGAGCCAGAGCGGGGAGCAGAGCAGGCAGAGGGACCGAAGTACACTGCTGAGGGGAGCAGCGGGCGGCAGGAGAGGTCTGCGCGCCATGTGGGACCCTCCTCCGGTGGCTGGGGAGCAGCCGGGGATCGAACTGGCGCCGCAGAGGCCGCGGGCAGCTTTGCAACCCAGAGCTCAACCGCTGAGCCACCGGGGAGTCCCCGAATAACATTCTGTTTTGATGTTGGACATTTAGGTTTTATCCATTCTTTTTGCTATTGAAAATGTGTTCGTTATAGAGTATAGGTACAATAATCCTCTAAGATTTACAAAGAGCAGTGAATACTAGGATGTGCTATTGAATACCTTTAACTTCACTAGATATTATCGAATTATTTTCCAAAGTGTTTATAATAATGTAGGTTTTCATCGGCAAAGGTAAGAATTTCAGTTGTTCCACACCCATGCAGTGATACACAACCCAAAACTTAGCTGAAAACACACATCACCCAAAAGGGTAATCAAACTGCCATGTTATGAGCAACACCATGCAGAGACTCATGTGGAATGGAACCAGGGCTCTCCACAACAGCCAGTGAGGAACTGACCTGTCCAGACCCATAGGCGTGACAATCTGTGACAATCTGTGACAAGTGACAATCTGTCACCTCACTGCAAGTTGTTGGCATCCCCAGACAGCAGCAGGGACAAGGAGCCAGTGGCAGTGTTGAAAGCAGGAAAAAGGACAGTGGCGTGTGCACAGCAAGTTTATTTGAAGCAAAGCACAGCAAATCTTTATTTGAAGCAAAAGCAGCAAGGCAAACCTCCTGTTACCAGGAGGGACTCAACTGAGTTACTGTTACTGGAATTAGGGAGGGTGATCTTAGGGAGGGTTTGAGTTTTTTGTTAGTTTGTTCTCTTTTGGGGGGGCAAGGGGTTTGTCAGGGGGCAGTTTCGAACTTATGTTTCTTTGAAGTTGCTATTCACTGGTTTTCACCTGTGGCTGCACTCTGGACTTGGGAGCCATCATGTCCCCCAGGCCTGCACTTCCCTACCTCCCTGCAGCTGTCTCCTAATCTGGATCATTATCTCATGCTTTCTGGGGGGTAGGAGTCTAGGAATCATCCAGTTGGGTTGACCATTCTGACTCAACATTTCTCACAAAGTCAAAATTAAGGGATCAACAGTCATCTCAAAGCTCTGCTAGAAAAGGACCCACTTCCAAGCTTACGCCTATGGGTCTGGACAGGTCAGTTCCTCCCTGGCTGTTGCGGAGAGCCCCGGTTCCATTCCACATGAGTCTCTGCATGGTGTTGCTCATAACATGGCAGCTTGATTACCTTTTTGGGTGAGAGATTGGAGAAAAAGGAAGTGAGAGACAAGAATCAGTTGTTAACATAATCTTGTCT
Source organism: Talpa occidentalis (assembly GCF_014898055.3). Lineage (NCBI taxonomy): Eukaryota > Metazoa > Chordata > Mammalia > Eulipotyphla > Talpidae > Talpa > Talpa occidentalis. The sequence goes on along the minus strand of NW_023602073.1, from coordinate 60,685,620 downwards.
AATCTTAGAAATGACAGACCTCACTTTTGTGATATTCTGTTCCTTAGAAGCGAGTCACTAAAGATCTTTCTCAGGGAAGGGAATAAGAGGAGAGGGAGAATACCAAGAGATAGAGACAATAGGGGCCATCATAAGGCTGCCTACCACAGTTTCCATTTCTTGATCTATATCACTGTCATTACCACACTGTCTTACCTTAGGTTTATATTAAATCTAAAGGGTCTCCTACTTATTTATTCTTAAAATATGTCTTGCCTATCAGGGGCTCCAAAAACAGAAATCTAGAAGCAGCTTATTCAGTTCAATGAAAGTCCCATCAGGGGCCTCCCCTGGTGGCACAGCATTTGAGCACTGGGCTGTGAAGCTACCCACAGCCACTGCAGTGCCGGTTCGATCCCCAGCCACAGGCAAGGGTCCCACATGGCGCACAGACCTCTCCTGCCACGCCCGCTGCTCCCCTCAGCAGTGTATTTCGTCGGTCTGCCTGTTCTGTTCCCCACTCTGGCTCTGGTGAATTCTCTCACCCTCCTGTGCTTCTGACTGTACCATGGTTCTTGTATAAATAAATCTTTTTTTTTTTTTTAAAAAAAAAAAAAGAAAACTCCATCAGGTCTGCCTGTTAAAGCGGTGCTGCTCTGGCCTGAGACAGATCGCAGTCTGCTTGTGCCAGGACAAGGGAGAATTGCTAGCCGGTTCAAGACTTCCAGCCCTGGTCCCCACAAAGCTGAGTGCTGCAGGGAGCCCCATTAGCAAGAGGTGAAGTAGTCAGCCTCTCCAGACGACGATATTGGATCTAACAATTGGCAGGCAGCCGACTTAGGTAAGAAAGAAAGACGAAAGTTCTTAAAAAAACTTATGGGCAGAGGAAAGAAAAAACATATTGGTGGTTGTCTTGTTATTGGGGACCCACAGGGCCAGCAAGGCAAGGGGCAGGTTCTCTATGGATTCACAGGTAGAGGAAAATCCTGGAGCCCTCCATGGCTTTTTCAGGCTTTTAATCATCTTTCTACGCCATTTGTAGTGCTGCAACCAGGCGCAGGGCAGGCAAGGGGGCTGGGGGACCAGGGGGTTGGCAGGCCTCCTAGGCCCCACTGAATCTTTACTCTTTGGGCTCTCTCTGATGTCCTCTCCTGGTCTCTCTAACACTCTCCACCGCACAGCTTCCTCTGTGACACTGCCCTTATATCCTCAGTATCTCAGCTCAGGTGTGCCCTCTTACACTCGCCCACACTATACTCCAGGTATCCACCATCAAGTATGCAAACACCTCTTGCATTCAAGGCTGCAGGTGATAGCCATAGAAGCCAACAGCAAAGAAGTCTGAGCAATCGTCATTTACCCTACAAAATCACAAATCAACATCTCACTTCTGAAGTGGAGAAGAAGACAGAAAAAAGGAAACAAACCAAGGATGAACTGGAGTCTCAGCAAAGTATGGATAGTAAATTATCTGGAAGATACAGTGTTGTGGCTTCAGTGAGAAAGAAGGTCTTGATGGAGAAGGAGGAGATGTACTGGAGGTAATGATGATGAAGACTCGCCTGACCCAGCTGATTAGTGAAAGAAGGATCTGCTCCAGCTACTGAGCATCCTGATAAAGTAGAGGATCTCCAAAACAAAAATGACGCAAAAAGCAACTATAGAAAAGGATGTTTGTTAAATCCAGTGATTCATAACTCCCAAATACATAGTCTTTGTGTTAAAGGTAAGTTTTATTGCACAGTGCGCAGTGGTGGGCTGCTTAGAGCACAGACCTTTGTATGATACTTTTTTTTTTAAAGATTGTTCTAAAAGATTACAAAGAGCTTTTGGATGCCTGGATTACATTTTTATGAGCATGATTATAACCATTTTTGTAAAGAGTAGTGTAAGGTAAAAAAGTATCAGGCTTTTCTGCCCTCCCGCCATTAGGACTGATGATGGATCCCTGCGGTCCTGAAAGCACGTCCAATGGCGAGCACCTGGAGTGGGGTGTGGGCATGCGTAAGTGGGGACACCTGGGCTGAGAGACTGAGCTTATAAGGGCATCATCATGGGGATGCCAGGAAGAAGCAGAATCACAGGAGAACAGAGACCACCAGAGAATGCCTGAGAGCCCAGACAGAGTGAAGACTTGCTGGGGGCTGGGAGGCCTGCCAGCCTCCCGGCCCCCCAGCACCCCTGCCTGTTGTGTACCTGGTAAATCCCAATAAAAGCCTGAAAAGCTACCGAGGGCTGCAGGACTCCTCCTTACCCCGTCTGCTTGGTTCATAGAGATCCTGCCCTGTGGCCATTCCTGTCACTACAAGTAGAAGTGGTATAAAATGAGAAATAAATACAATGGTCAAATTCCTTTCATATTCGCAGCCTCAAACCTCTCAATTCACCTTTTGACCTCTTCAAATAGTTACAAGGAAGACACTATTTTTATTTATAGTAGCTGTTTCAGCTTTTTGTTTCTTCATATTTTTTCTTATAAAAAGTTTATCTGATACTGTGATATATTCATGAAAGGTATTTTATTATATATTGTCATAGCAGAACTATTCATCATGGAAATTTCTGCTGCCAGTAACAATCTAAGTCAATATTGGCCATAGATTAGGTACTTAGTTCACTTATTCAGTTCTGTTCTTTTGAATGAAGTTGCAGCTGTTACATATTTGGTACATTATGGTGCCAAGGTCTTTATATAATTTGAATTACATTGTTAGATTTTTAATAAATTTTGGTGAATGTTTACAGAATTTATTCCCCTGATTTTTTCGTCCTTTTTTAAGATTTATTTATTCATAGAAGAACTGGGGTATTGGCCAGAGATGGGGGGAGAAAGGATTCAACAGACAGAATGGGGAGCAGAATAGGCAGATCTACCAAATACACTGGATACCCTGCAAAGGGGAGCAGTGGGCAAGACAGGAGAGGTCTGCTACACCATATGTGGGTGTAGTGGCAGGAAGGCACAGAGCAGGATCTCTATGATCCAGGCAGTCAGGTTAAGGAGAATTCTGGAGCCCTTGGTGGCTTCTTCAGGCTTTTACTGAACTTTTTACAAGGCAGGGGGCCAGGAGGCCTACTGCGAATCTTCGCTCTTCCTGGGCTCTCCTAAGTTCTCTCGTGGTCTCTGCTACTCTGCTGGTCCTGCTCTCGTTCTGTAGCTCTCGTTCTGTTGCTCTGCTGGCAACCCCCTGACGCCACCCTTATAAGCCCAGTCTCTCAACCCAAGTATGCCCACCTATGCATGCTCACAGCCTACTCCAGGTGTCCTGCCATCAGGCACGCATATAGGACCACAGGGATCCATCATTAATGCTAATGGCAGAAGGCCAGAAAAGCCTGATAATTTTCACTTGCCCTACAGTGGGTTAGCTCCCTGGCCAGGAATTGAACTCAAGCCCCAGTGTTGATAGCATGATAGTGCTGAGACTTAACCCGTATGCCACCAGGGAGACCCAGTCCTATCTATTTAGAACTATGTAAAACTGAATCTTTTAAAGGATGTTTTTGACAAAAACACAAAATTAAAAAAATCAGGATTTTTTAAAATTAGAATTGCATTACATTAATGAATTAATCTTGAATTTATTATTTATGATATTGAATCATTCTATTAATTTACCTGGCTTATTACTCATTTTCTGGGATCTTCACCAGAGAGGTTAGAAGGAAAGAACAGTTTGAGATATGTTAGTCTCTCCCACAACGTTTTTGGTCTGGACTTCCTATAAACAAATTCAGTGGTAATGCACAACTTGTGTATTGCCTCAGTTCCTGAGTTTGGCAGCTTTAAGGTCTATCTCCATGTCAAAGTTCTGTGCTCCTGCTACATTGAATTTTGATGAGACATCTCTCAGTAAGTTAACACCAGTGTGGGGTAAGGTAAAAAGTATCAGGCTTTTCTGCCCTCCGGCCTTTAGGATGGATGACGGAACCCTGTGGTCCCGAATGCATGCCTGATAGCGGGCACCTGGAATTGGGTGTGGGCATATGTAGATAGGATTCACCTGGGCTAAAACTGGGCTTTTAATGGCAGCGGCACAGGGATGCCAGCAGAAGGGGGGAGAGGAGAGAGAGAGAGAGAGAGAGAGAGAGAGAGAGAGGAGAGAGAGAAAGCAAGAGAGAGAGAAAGAGAGAGAGAGAGAGAAAAGCAAGGCCACGAGAAAAGCAAGGCCACGAGATAATGCCGGAGAGCCCAGATACAGTGAAGATTTGCTGGGGGCTGGGAGGCTGAAGGCCTGCCAGCCTCTCAGCCCCCTGCCTGCTGTGTACCTGGGAAATCTAAATAAAAAGACTGCAAAAGCCACTGAGGACTCCAGGACTCCTACTCCTCCTTTACCTGGTCTGCTGGAATCACAAAAAAACCTGCTCAGTGTCCCATCCTGCCCCTATAACCAGATATACACAAGTTTTCTGTTGAAATCTTTACCCTGTCCATCTATAAGAGCAGCACTCCTATTCTTTTGGGCAATGGCTCCCCACCCCAGGTAATTCTAAATATTGCTATTTACAGTTCCCTGATCACAGGTGTAAGCACACAGACCAGGCTAAGCCAATCATAGCTCTTTATAAAATTGGAAGTCAGGGGAGAGGTTGACACTCTCTGGTGAAAGCCTTGAGAGGCTGAGAACTCCCATTTTTAGGCTTGTGGAGCAACTGTATCCAACAAAATGAAGTTAAAATGTAGAAAGCAGCCAAGATGAGAGATGGAGACATCTTGGTTATGGCCAGGAGCCTGGTGCCAAGTGCATTTCTATCCTACTTTGGTTTGATTAGATGAACCAATAAACTATTTTGCCCAATCCCTTTGCAACCTGAAGTCCTAACATCGATCTATTTTCTTGTTCATTTACATAGACCCTCCTATTTACTTTAAAACTCTCTGTCAAATCTCGTTCTTCACACATTTAACGTCAAGTCCTTTTCTAAATTATGCTTATACCAGTCATCATTTCAGTCTTTTAACAACAGGAAGGATTCATTGAACATCTACTAAGTACTGGTCTTCAGAGACTGCAATGATAACTGAGTCTTCCAAAGAACACAATTAAAATACATACTTGAGGGGCCTCGCTGGTGGCGCAGCGGGTTGAGCAATGTGCTGTGAAGCTGTTCCCAGTCTCTGCAGCAAGGATTGCATCCCTGGCAGGCCAGGGAGATATCCACACAACACAGCAGACCTCTCCTGTCTCACCCGCTGCTCCCTTCAGCAGTGTCTTCTGTCTGCCTGTTATGCTCCCTGCTTTGTCTCTGGTGAATCCTCTCACCCTCACGCGCCTCTGGCCTGTACCCCAGCTCTTGTATAAATAAAAATAAATCTTAAAAAATATATATATATTTGAACAAAATTTATGTAAAACACACTATAAGATGGGCATTTGGATATAAGTGAGATTATGAATTAAACCTCATTTGCTCCTCACCAAAATCCTGCAGGGGAGTTGGGAGAGGGGTTAGTAATTATTCCAATCTTCTCGAGCTAAAAAATAGTGGAATCATAACTTGAACCCAGGAGGTTTATTTGTCCGTTATTTTAATTGTCCTGTTCTGCTTAAACTCGGGGAATAAAAATTTCTGAATTCATTTAATTTACAAGAATAACTCCCAATTCTCTTTCCATCGGATTCCAATTCCCTACCAAATTACAGCACTGAGGTATGGATGGTTACTCAGGACCAAAATTAGGTCCTGAGCAAAACACAAATCCAGGGCTTTCCAGCTTGCAACTTCCCTCCCCCCGCGCGCCGCCCCAGACGTGCCTCCATTATTGGCAAGGCACGCTGGGAATTGTAGTTTTGGGCGCGAAGAGCCCAGCGAAGGCGCTGACTCACTGGAGCCCAATCAGCAAAGAGCCGACTTGCTCTCCGCGCAGCCATTGGCTGGAAGTCAGCGTTCGCCCGCCCCGCGGCGCCGTCGCTCAGTCGCGGGTAAAGGCAGCTCGGGGCTGGCGGGGTGAGAGTGACTGCGGCGTTCGCGGCCGGCGGGGCGTGAGACAGCAGTGCGGCCATGGCGGAACCTCAGCCCGCGTCTGGCGGCCTCACCGACGAGGCCGCCCTCGGCTGCTGCTCCGACCCGCACCCCAGCACCAAGGTGGGCACAAAACTTAACTTCTTCCATAGCTGAGCCCTGCGTGGGCCGCTTGGGCTCCGGGAGGGAGCGGTACCCGGGCTGAGCGAGGCCGCGCTCAGGCGGGATTCGAACCGCGGTCGACCGCTGCTGCAGCTCCGCGCTAGTGGCGCCCAGGGGAGGACCCAATTCTTCTGGTTGTTGCAGACACTGCTGCCCTGCTTGCATTAACTTATTTGAGAAGAGTATCTGGAAGCCACCGCTGACCCAGGGCCAGCTCCCTCTCTGTGGGTGTGGGTGCTCCTTGCCCGATGAGAAGCAGTTTCAGAACTTCTAATCCAGGTTCAAAGGTGCCTGTCAGGCCGGCCCCTCCCAGCACGATCCTTTTTATCCCCACCCCCTCCACACCCCCCCTCCCCCCCTCCGTGACTGCCCTGGCTCCAGGCTCAACTCCACCAAACTAATTTGTTCACCCCGAGTTTAACCACGCCTAGAATTTCGCTTTGTGGCCAGCCTTTTGCCCTCCCTGTGCGTGTGCCTCAACCCGCCCCCCACACACACACCACCTCAGACCCCAGGAGAAATTATAGAATCTTGAAGCTTAGATCCAAGGGGAGTCTTAGAAGTTCACTCAGCGACCCCCTCATAGTAGAGACCCAGTAAGGAATAACCTGTTGCACATGAAGGCTTTCATCCCTCCACCGTGCTGGACATGTCTGTACTGAGAGTCAGTGTAACTCATGCAGGTGTGGTGCCTCCCTGCTTTGTCAGGATTAGACACGACAGCCACTCTGGGGTGTGTGTGAGTGGGAGGGAGGGCTCCACTCTACTCCATGTCAGAAACGTCTTTGTATTTCTTCATTAGACTGGGGTATTTCTAAATTCCTTGATGATTGAATTTGTGCTTTTCCAAGACCTCTACTACGAGTTTGATGACTTTGCTCTCCTGCATGCTTTTTGCCTTTAGGGTGAAGAGTCAGACACCTCAAATTGCTAAAGCCTTTTTCTAGTATCTGGTAGGTCGCTTAGGAAAAATGTGACTGCAAAATTAATGGGAAATAAACGTATTTTCTCTCTCTCATTTGTGTATCTTCTAATAATGATAGTTAATTCACAGAATATAAATTGAATAAGTATAAATCAATTCCCCCAGATTACTGGGAATTTAATGTGCTGGACTATTTAAAAAAGTATTCAGGGCCGTTTCTATAAAATTTTAAAAGTATACTTCCTTGGGCCTCCCCTGGTGGTGCAGCGGTTGAGCCCTGGGTTGCGAGGCTGTCCGCAGCCTCTGCAGCGCAGTTTGATCCCCAGCCACCAGCCAGGGTCCCACACCAAAAAAAAAAAAAAAAGTGTACTTCCTTGCATTCTTAATTTACAGTCCACATAATCTAAATTTCTCTTGGTGATTTGGAGTAATTATTTTTTGATATCAGTAATTTTTGGCCCCTGAAGTACCGTGTGGGGGACATAAAATAGAATATGTAATAGCAGTTGGTATATAATGTGTGTGTGAGGGCCTGGGTGGTGGTTCTAATTTTACTTCTTAATTTAATCCTATGACAAAGACATAATTATTATCCTTTTTACAAATAAGAAACTCACACAGCAGTGTTGAGTAACTTGCCCTGGGAGGAACTCATACTCCTACCTCCACCATATTCTGTCTCTGGAGTAATGACTGCAACTGAAATTTTGAACATGAGGGAAAATTAAACTCCTCAATGAATTAAATTCAGCTTGATTGCTGATCATCTGTATTATGTAAAGAGCATGGTATGTTTCTGGGATACTGGGATGGACAATATGAAGTCCCTTCACCAAACATATAGCAGCTCTAACATAAAATGAAACAGATTAATGTGTTATTGAAATTATAAAGCACCTGGGAGCACAGGAGGTAGAGAGATTCTTGAAGGTAGCCTCTGTGGAGTGGTGTGCATACAGGGTATTTGGGGTCTGAAAACCTGCCTTTGAATCTCCAGTTTTATTACTTTCTGTAGTGATCTTGGCAGGACATTAGGGCTGAGTTGTAAACGCAACATGAAGAGAGCTGCTATGAAAATAAAATGTGTGGCTGTTCTTCTTTGAGCTGAAAAATGATACAATTCAAGATTGTATTTAAAATATGGAGATCAGAGATCAAATAGAGGGTGGGCTTGGGCCCCTACCTTAAAAGATGAATGGATTCCAACCCCATATGGGAGACAGAGTTACATGGGAGGACATTCTAGGTGGAAGACACTCCTGAGGAAAATGGTAGAAAATGCAGTATGGGCATATTCTTGGAGAGGTGAGTCCTGTATTTTTGTTTGAAGTTCAGGTTATCTAAGCAGTGGAGTAATGTTAGAGAAAGCTAGAATGGTAGATTGGAACCAGATCGTGGAGAGAGCTTTGATTGTCGCATCTCAGGAAGCTGGGTTTTATATAGGTAGTGGGAAACCATTCAGGATTTCGAAAAATATTCTATAGAATTGACTGGAGGGAACCAAGCCTAGAGGTAATTATGACACCTAAAAGACTTTTCTAGAAGGTGAGATAAATGACAGGGCCTGATTTGGAAGGCAGCTATGCTCACCACTATACCACCAACACGGACCTAACAAGGCCTGATTTGGAAAGGGGAGAGCAGCAGTGGTAGAAAGACAACTGGCTTGTTGATCATTTGCATCTGACCTAAGGGCAAACCAAAGAATGTATAGCTGTTCGACATCCTGGACAGTCTTACTTGGCTAACTTACTTCAGAAAACCAAATACTTCTTTTCCCAAGAGGTAATGTCCTGAAATTCATTCCTTTTACTGTGTCTACCAGCATTTGATATAATACTTAGAGTCCCACCCCATAGCAGTGGTAGGTCATGGGGCCAGGGAAACTTTCAAAGTTAGTAACACTTAAGCTCAGTTTTCCCAAATACGAGGGAGGTGACCAGGTAGAGTTGGGTGTAGTGTTACAGTAGGAAGAAAGGATGGAATCCGTAAGGAAGAAGGGCAGCGGCCAGACAAGATGACTGACTGTTGTAGGCAGAGAGAATCATCAGCTATATAAAAGCACAGTGACATAAGAGAACTATACATGCATTATACTGCTTTGTAATTTAACTTTAGGTGCTCAGAGCTCTAATTATCCCCATTCTAAAGATGTGGAAACTGAGATTTAGGAAAAGTAATGATTTACTCAATAGTGGTAGAGCAGAGACTGACAGGTAACACAGAGAGACTGAAGTTATAGGTAGTGGGAGTTGAAGGGATGGTACCTAGAACGGTCACTGGGCTGCTTAAAGGAAACACGAGCACTTGCATTATGTTCATTTGTTTGCTCTAAAGATTTCTATTGGGTAAATGTATTTTATAATGTTTTATTAGTATATTTCTAAATGTATATAATCAAAATAACTGTGCATCTGTTGCGGGGGCATGTTTTTCTTTCCAACTGATAAGTGTATGAAATAAAAAAAACATTGGAGAGGACCAATTTAGGGAAGTAGTATCAGAAGCTAAAGTTAGAGAAGTATGCAGCTGCCGTATATGCTTGCTTTGGGGACTTTCTCTTAAATGCTATGAGGATTGATTTTTTTTTTTTTTTAACCCAGAAATGACACAATTGGGCTTTCATTATGGAACTATCACTCTGGTAGTACTATAAGATCATTCTGATTGCATTTGGATAAGCCTGCATGAGGTAGGCTATGTCTGTCACCGAAGCAGGAAGTAGTAAATACATGAGCAAAATACGGATTCTTCCAAAGGGAAAGGGAAAGATTACAGAGGGATTTAAGCAGTCAGGTTGATAGAACATGTGATTGGACTATAAAGGACGTGCACAGAGAGATATCAAAGACTCCAGCTACCTGACTTGTTGGGAATATTGAAGGGAGTGCTTATTTGGGCTGCAGTGAATTTGATATTTTGACCCAGGTGGAAATGATGAATAGACTGATGAGACAAAAGTCCAGAGAGGAGGTCAGTGGTATGGGCTGGGGCTGAACCCTTATAAGTAACTTGCCCTGGGCCGGGCACTATACTAAACACTTTCCTGTATTGTGCTATTTATTTTTCAACTCAACCCTTGGAACTGAGAACTTTAATTATCCCCATTCTAATTATATGGCGCTTATGCTCAAGAAAAGTAATGATTTACTCAAGGTAACAGTGGTAGCCTGCATTTGAGCCATACAGCCTCTGAAGAATTATGTTTCTCATATTTGACTCTAATTATCCCCATTCTAAAGACGTGGAAACAGGTTTAAGAAAGTTGACTAATATCACAGGTAATTTTTAAAATTTCCCCCCTGACTCTGTCACCCTTGTCTATAGTGTAAGTATATTTAAAGTGTGTTGTTGGCTGTTGAGTTATAGAGTGGGAAGGGAAAAAAATTACATGAAGACAATTTAGATAAGAAGATAGAATAATGTAAAGGGAGTGGCTGTATTATTTTCTGAAGTAGCTTGTCACATTCTGACATAGGGTGAGTCAGGAGAAGTAACAGTAGGTGGAGGAAGATAGGAAAGAAAAACATATTACCCCACATTGTACATCAACCTGTGTTCCAGCTGTGGTGTAGTAAAGTCTTGTTCCGCTCAAACAGGCTTGTAATGCCAAAAAGATCTTTTCACTAAAGACAATTGTGATTTTAAAAAGTCAGGAAAAAACCAAAACTTTTCAATTTTAGTTTTACTGGAGATATGAAATCCAGGAGTAAGAGTTAAGCCCTTTTGTCTTTGACGGGAGTCTCACCTTTGATTAACTGTAGCTGTTTTCCAGGAAATAATTTAAGATGGAGTTTGTTGCTTATGATAAAAATAACTGAATTGATAAATTGCATCTGGAGAGGGAGAATTATAAATATCTAATACGAAGCTATAGCTTTAGCTTCCCTGAATGCAGTGACTCTTACAGCTGTCCTTATGGAGGTTCTGGAAGTTCTCCTTATGGAGTTGTTACTAGAGGTACTGGCTCCTGTGGTACATAGGCTTCTATACCAGGGTGAGTCTCATTCCTCCCCAGCGTGAGCTGTCCTTTGCAGACTCATGTTGAGTAAGAACATCTAACACTTTTGTTGGCAAGCTTTGTTTTCCTGATAACCTTTTGGCCAGTGGTTGTCTTGTGAGTGAATATTTTGTTGAGTTTTAAGAAGACTTCCTGCTTTGGGTGAGAGATGATATGACACCTTTGAAAATTCTCTGGAGAAGAGAGTTGATGAGTTCCAAAGGGAGTTTGCCTTGCTGTTATTAAGTCCAAACCACACACTTTATACTGGAGAAATTTGAAAAGGCTAAATGCTCTAGGTATTTTTATATATTAAAAAACATAGGAAGACTAAAAGGTGGAAAGAAAGAGCAAACTAGCTGGGGACCTTGAGGCGCTAGAAGTGGTGTTTCCTAGGGGTTTGCTTTTTGCTTCATACCGCCCAGATTCAGGGCCAGCAACCTGGAAATGCCAATGGGTGCAGACCCAAATAAACCAAAACACCAACACCTGATGGAAGGCCTGCTGTCTCTAGCCACAGGATCAGGACTTTCTGAGAGGATGGAATACTTTTGGACAATAATTGCTTTACAGCCAAACACCACAGAAAACACTGGTGACACAGTCCTACCTATGCCAACAAAAGATGAGTGGGAGCCTGGTCTATCAGCTAACAGGCTGTCATGAAGTGCACAGCGTCTCCCTGCAAGAATGGCATCAGAAGACTGAATTGAAAGCCAAGACTTTATCTTGCCAGACAGCAACAAGGTTCCCCCCACCCCCTTGCTATATCAGTGGAGAAAATGGGAAACCTGAAACTCTACCCTAACCCAGCCAGCAACAGAAATATTTTAAGACAACTATAAATGGAAGAGCATAAAGGGATATAAAGAGAAGTAAGATTTTTATACTTTATTCAAATTGTTCAAATAAAGACACCAAGTAACTGATATGTTACTTATATATAAATGGAGCATCTAGAACAACCACTAAAAATGCTGTACAAAGAGCATATGCAAACACTTAGATGAATCAAAATGGACTTAGAAAAAAATAATTCCAGTGACAAAAAAGCAAAACAAATCATAAGGCAAAAATAAAGAAGCCAGTTTCTCTAATATTTCATTAATTACACTAGATGCATAAATATCAGTTATGACAGAGATTGGCAGAGTGGATTTAAAAATATGCCCCTAATTTGTGTGCATGGTAATGAATGTTAACTAACATTGTGGAAATCATTTCATAATATAAATATATATGTCATTATACTATATACCTTAAACTTATGTGCTACTGCATGTCAATTATACCTCAATAAAAATAAAATTAAAACTCCAGTTATATGCTGTGAACATGAAACTTCAAATATGATTGAGGCAAGTTAAAAGTAAAAAGATGGAAAAATATACTATGCGTACATTAATCGAATGTAAAAAAGGGGTGACTATTTAGGTTCCAAATAATGTAGTTTCTTGTGCAAAGAAAATTATAGATAAGCGCATTATATAATGATAAAAGGATCAGTTGACCAAGAAGATATAGCAATTTTAAATGTATTGTCACAAAAAATAGAACTGCAAAAATATGTGACATAAAAACTGATATAATAGTGGGCCTCCCCTGGTGGCGCAGGTGGTTGAGTGCAGTGGTGTGAAGCTGTCCGCAGCCTGTGCAATGCCGGTTTGATGCCGGCTGGCCGGCCGGCAAGGATCCCATATGGTGTGGCAGACCTCTCCTGTCTTGGCCACTGCTCCCCTCAGCAGTGTATTTCGTCAGTCTGCCTGTACCCCGGTTCTTGTATAAATAAATAAATAAATGAATCTTTAAAAAAAAACTGATATAATGGAAAGGAGTAGACAAATTCATAATTATAATTGGAGACTTCAGTGCTCCTCCCTCAGCAATTGATAGAACTAGACAGAAAAGTAGTAAGGAGATAGACAAATTCAACAACACCATCAGCTAATATGATCTAATAACATTTAAAGAATGTACTTTTCAAGTTATATGTTACAGAACATATAACAAGAATGACCATTTCACAGGTCCAACATCAAATTCAGCATAGTTAGAATAATTGAAATCATACAAAGTGTGTTCTCCAGCTACAATAGAATCAAACTAGCAATTGTTTGCAGAAACATAAGAGGAAAATCTCCAAACACTTGGAAGCTAACATATTTCTAACTGATGTATAGATCAAGAAAGAGTCTCAAGGGAAATTTAAAAAATACATTGAACTAGATAAAAATGAAAAAAAAAAAAATCCTCAGGTAAAACAGTGCTAAGAAGGTTAAGTCCCTCCTCAAGAACCTAGAAAAGGAAGAGCAAACACAAAGGAAGCAGAAATGATATAGGGCAGCAAGGGGCACCAAAACTGGCCAAGGACAGTGCCCAAACAGTTTACCGGTCACTATCTGCGTTCTTCAGTCACATGTGCAATTGCAAGACTACTCAGGTTCAGAGAATAACAATAATGGGATTTATTTAACAAACTAGGAAAAGCAAAGAGTTACTGAGGCCAAAAATGGCCATTTACCTTACTTGAAGCAGTGTCCAATGTTTTTAAGTCCTAAACACACAAATTCCCAAGATGGCGTCTTCCCATCACTGAGGGCCTGGAGCATGTGGCAGCCAGACCATAGGCCGAGATACAAAGACAACAGAAAACACTACAAGAAATGTTCCTTGGAGCTGCTTGCCCCACCAGACAAGTGACACTCAAAACAGCAGCTGCACCTGCCGAATAAATGGACAAATGGCCCACACTCATACAGCTCAGTGAGGTGCCCAGCTCTGGGTCTTTGCCTTTCCTGCCAGGCTGTAATAGCAGCAAAAACTGGGACAGTCTGAGCCACTTGGCTACTTTCAAAGCCTCCGAAATTTTCCTCTCTGAGGTTGGTTGCTGGAAGCCTTTCCATGTTCTTCAGAGGCCCACAGCAGCCTTCTGGAAGATCAGCATGGTGGGAGCAGAAATCGCTGACCCCAGAATTGCTGAAGATCCAAAAATACAGAATCCCAAGCTGAATGCTCGGGGCTGAATCCTAACCACTGAATCCTGGGGGCTGCTTCTGTAGATCCTCATATTTCTTAACAGAATCTCCACCCACACGAAAACTTTGTTCACATTTTCCCTGGGGTTATCCATCCTCACTAGCACCCCCCTCCAGGGAGCACCACCTATAGCAGTCTTTGGCTTCAGCCACTGGTTACAGAAGGGAGGAAATAATAAAAGAAATCAATGAAATTGAAAACAGAAAATAGGGTAAATCAATGAAGCAAAGCTGGCTCCTTTAAAAAAAAAATCCAGTAGAATAGACAAAGTTGTAGCAAGACACACCAAAAAAGAAAGAAGACACAAATTACCAATATTGGCAATGAAATAGGGGACACTGTGTAGACTGTGCAGGAAGATAAGTGAATACTAAAAACAACTCAGACATGAATTTGACAGCTAACATGAAGTGGACCAATTCCTTGAAAACCAAACTATCATAATTTACCCAATATAGAATAATTTGAATGGCCATATAATGTAAGGAAGACAAATTAATAGTAATGTTCAAGAAAAAAATCTTTAGGCCCAGTTGATTTCACTGGAGAATTCTTCCAAACATTAAAGAATTCTGGGCCTCCTTGGTGGCACAGGGGTTAGAGTCTAAGCGCTATCAAGCTATCAGCCCTGTGGCATGAGTTCTATCCCTAGACAGGGTGCTAACCCACATGGTGCAGCAGACCTCTCCTGTCTCACCTGCTGTTCCCCTTAGCAGTGTGTTTCAGTAGATGCACCTGTTCTCCTCACTCTGTCTCTGGTGAATCCTCTCTGTCTCTGGTGAATCCTCTCACACTTACACCCCATACCTCTGACCTAGACCCCAGTACTATGCATAAATAAATAAATCTTTAAAAAAAAAATCAATCCCTTCAGGAATTCCATGCAATTCCAGGAAAATTGAAGAGAAGGAAATACAACCAATTTATTTTATAAAGCCAGCATTACCCTAATACCAAAACTAGATAAGGACTACCAAAAAATTTTTTTAATTTTACAAAAAATTCATTATGGCTATAGATATAAAATATATATAGAGAGATAATATATAAAAATCCTTGACAAGTCAAGTTCAGCAACATATAAATAGGATTATGTGCCATAAAACCAAATGGTCTAGTTACATAAGGCTGACTCAGTATTCAAAAGTCAAAGTATCTATATTAAGAGCCTAAAGAAGAAAAATTATATGATAATATAATCTTACTAATTGATACAGAAAAAGTAGGTGAAAAAAATCACCATTCATGATTGAATATATATGTGTGTTAAATGGAGATTAATCTATTCAACTTGGTAAAGAACATCTATAAAAAAATTTGTAGCTAACAAACTCAATGGTGATGCTTTCTCCTAAATTTGGAAGACTAAGACAAGGTTCTCTATACCACTCATTCAGCATAGCGTCAGGAGTTCTAGCCAGTGCAATAAGGCAAGAAAAAGAAGTAACAGTCATATAGAGTGGAAGGGAAAAATAAAAGTGTCCCTTTTTGCAGATGGCATGATTGGCTACATGGGAAATCCTAAGGAATCTACAAATAATTTTTCTAGAACTAATAAGTGCATTCAGCAAGGTTGCAGAATACAAGATAAACATACAAAACAGTTTTGTACTTTTCTAAACTAGGGTTGTGTAACCATCCCAGGTCGGGTAGGTTCATTGTCAGTTCTGGCAGATGAAAAGAGAATTTTGGAGCCTTTGGTGGATTTTGCAGGCCTTTAATGCTGAGCCAGGACTATATACACAGGCAGGCAGAGAGAGACTAAAAGATCAGAGACTGAAAGGCATAACTTACAACAGAGCCTCTACCCCCTCTCCCCCCTTTATACTGTTGAGTGTCTTAACTGATACATTGCTACAAATGCAAGGCCCATCAGTTGTTTGCTGGAAGTCTAGGAAAGGTACATAACATTTCAAAATTATGTCTGTTGTTTGGAGGGCAAAAAAAATTAGCCTGAATTTAACTCATTTTCCTTACAACTAGCAAAGAGCACATGAGCACCAAGATTGAAAATACAATACCACTTATAGTTGCTCAACAAAATTAAATACTTAGTTATAAATCTAAGGACTTACATACTGAAAAAATTACACAGTACTGAAAAAGGAACTGAAAGAAGATCTAAATAAATGGAGAGAGACTATGTTCATAATTGGAGACTAAGCATAGTAAAGATGTCACTTCTCCACAAATGGATATGCCTGTTCAACACAATCCCTATCAAACCTTTTTTAAGATATACACATGGGAGATTTGGTGGAGAGTGAGTGAAATAAATACACTTATGGAGGAGTCACAGTGTAACCCCAAAGTTATATAGATATGTAAACAACTGACAATAATACAAAAAAGATAGACGAGATTATCCTAAAGTCTATATGGAAGGCAAAGAAACAACAATTTTGAAAAGAATAAAATGAAAGAAATCAGTCTATCTGACTTTAAGACTACATAACTACAGTAATCATACTCTGATATTGGAGCTAGATACTGGTCACTGGAGTAGAACAGACACAGATCCATATTAACCCTTTGCACTCCGAACCATTCTGGACATTGGCTACCAGGTACTTGATGCTACTTTGCGGCGGAAACGTGCATTTACAGACCCTCGTATTATTTAGTATAATTTTGGAACCAAGTAACGTATTATAATGATATTGGACTTATATGAATTGGGTGACATCGAGGAATGTATATTTGCAAAAAACACAATATTTTATTGTTTATAATTTTGTACAGTATGATAAGTTTTGTAACACTCCCCAATATGCATTGCAGGCTGATTAGTGCATGTTTGACATGTCTGTATAGAGGTCTATCTGGAACTCATCTTCACTACTACTTGTGTCACGAGACTCATTCGTGGTTGGACGCTTTGCCATTGTTCTAATAAAAAATATGAATAAATGCATGGGTTGAAAATTTCTAATTGTTATTACTAACTGACAAGATGATATTTACCAAAATAGCTTTCACCAAACAATTTATTCACTAAGAAAAGAATCACTTTTCTGAATTTTCTCCTCGTTAGATCTAGGTGCACTGCTCGAAGCTTCAAACCAAAATGAGCTCAGCTTTGAAAATCTTTGCCTCCAGATGTAGACTTGTTTATTTGTAATTATATATCTCACTATACAGTGCGTGCTATGTTCAAAAACCGACCTTTCTTCTACAAACTCCCCTTATCGCTCTTTTCAAGTGGCGTCGCGAAGTGCTTGGACCGTCGTGAGCACGCATCTCACGTTCTCGTCCAACACAAAACCCGCTGACATTTCTTGTATATATCTTAGTAATTTTACGATATTTTGATTTAATTTCTTGTGCCATTTCAAGATAAAACCTCAGGGAAACGTGCATGTCTCAAAAAGTTGCGTTGAAATAACTCAATTCCCCATAATCACTGATAAATTGCAATGTCCCCTGAGAGGGGACATCCAAGTGATATGCTAGAATTCCGATGTCCCCTGAGAGGGGACAGCGGAGTGCAAAGGGTTAAGATGCCCAGCAGATTTTTGACAAAGATGCAAAAGCCAGTCAATGAAGATAGCCTTTACAACAAATAGTTCTGACATGAGTGGACAGCCATAGGTAAAGAATAAAGCTTGACCTAAGTCTCATATCTTATGCCAAAAAATCATTTAGAGGTGCTCAGAGAGACCTTGAATCGTTGGTTCATATCCCTGCCCTGCCTTAACAGTTTTGTCAGGATTGTACTGTAGGCACATAGTACATGCTAGAGAAGTAGCCTTGCTTGTACCTCTAGAGTTTTTTTTTAATAGTAGTTTTGAGCCAATTCAATTTGGAGAATATGCCCTCAAAACTGATTATTTGTTATTCCCTTTTGTAAGGCAAAAGAGAAAATCTTTATTACCTAGTAAGTATCCCAGAAACGCTGTAGTAAATATAAAATACATCTTCTGTTCTGAATTTAGAGCTTAATAAGGGAACAAGACTGTTAAAAATTGTCCAGTGAGGTAAGATTGAATGTCTTTTTTAAGCACAAGATATATTTACTTTAAACTATTTTAGAACCATAGCAATAAAATAAAATAATTTTTAGGAACTTTTAAGGAAAGGAAATTTTTCTCAAGATCATTTGAGTGTTTATCTGAAGTACAAAGAATAAGCAGAATATTTTAGTGATAAAAAGAAAATTATTGTGTGAGCATAGAATAAGTTGCTCAGACCAAGCCCTGGTTTTTTGTTATCAAAAACCCACTGCCCCTGGATCCCAATTTATTCCTTCATTGTTAGAGGGACATTAACCAAGGTGATAGAAAGTTAGGCCTTTAGAACCAAAATGCTGGAGCTGGAATTTTTTCTCTGCCACTTACACTCTTTGCAGTAAAATGGGAATGATAATAACATGTATCTCACAGGGTTGTTGTGAAGATATGAATTAATTTCTGTAAATCACTTATAACAGTGTCTGTCACTCTAATTGTTATTATAGAGGTATTGTAATGAATGTCTTCATCCATAAATCTTTATCAGGGTTTCTAATTCTCTCCATAGCTAGATTTTTAAAGGGGGGATATCTTGGTCAAAGAGTTTAAACTCTTCAAAGCCTCTTGAGATCCTGCTTTCAAGAAAGATTATAGGCCAGAGCTCAGATAGAGCGGGATAGGGCTAGGAGGGGCAAGGGTGTTAAACTGCTGTTACAATACTTGGCACAACATCTACAGAAAAAAAAAAAAAAAAATCCTGTGGCTAAAGTCATCTGTCATCCAGCAGTGCTAATGTTGAGACTAGAAAGATGTTGGAGAGACAAAATAGGATGTGACCAATATGTCACACTGGTACAGGAATCAATTGAGTCAGTACAGAACAGATTTTAAGAGGTGATTTTTAGATTCCGTGCTTTTTTTTTTTTTTTTTTTTTTTTAACTGAAGAGACCAGTAATGATGGATGCTGCTTGCTTAGAAAGGAAAAAGTCATTTACCCAATAAATAAATATTTATTGGCTACCTACTCTGTGCCAGGTTCTAAGACATCATAAAACCAAACAAACATCCCTGCCCTTATTAGAATTTATATATTCTAGTGAGGAAAGAAGAACAATAAAAGCTATAGTATTTACTATAGCTATAGTAAATAGCATGTTAAAAAGTGACAAGTGCTGGGCCTCCCTGGTGGCGCAGCGGTTGAGTGCTGGGTTGCAAAGCTGCCCGCAGCCTCTGCAGCGCCGGTTCGATCCCCAACTGCTGGGTGAGGGTCCCACATGGTGCGCAGACCTCTCCTGCTGTCCACTGCTCCCCTCAGCAGTGTTCTTCGGTCCTTCTACCTGTTCTGTTCCCCGCTCTGGCTCTGGTGAATTCTCTCACCCTCCCGCACTTCTGACTGTACCCAGTGCTTGTATAAATAAATAAATAAAATCTTTAAAAAAAAAAAAGTGACAAGTGCTATGGGAAAAGAAAAAAAAAATGGATGAAAGTAGGAGGATTAGAGATTACACTTTTAAATAAAATGGTTAGGTAAGGCCTCATAGAAAGGATGACATTTGAGCAAGCATTGTGAAAAATTACAAATGACTCTGGGGAACATTCCAGCAGAGGGGAATGTGCCTCACTAGTTCACTAGTTCACTAGTCTGAATGTGCCTCACTAGTTCACTGAGCACCGAGGACCCATGGGACAGAGTGAGTGGGCTGGAAGAAAGGCCAGAGAGGTATCAGGCCAATCATAGCGAGCAATCGTAAGGACTTTGAGATTCTGAAATGGGAAACCTTCTTCATTTGGGGGTAGAAGGGTGATGCAATGTAACTTGTAAATCTGAGAACAGATTGTAGTGGGTAAAGTGAGAGAGGAATCTGGTAGTTTATTAAACGGTTTTCCTTCTTCCAATCTTTAGTGCTAGCACCTGGCTGCCTCATTGTTTTCTTCTGTAGTAGTATGTGCACATTTCCATACTGAAATGCATAGTATTTTATTACACATTGCTTTCATTTCCCCTTTACATTGCAAGAACGGTATTGTGTATATAGCTAAGTTATATTTGAATTCTATTTTACAATCTTATTATAGAAAGCACAATTAATGTTGGTAACAAATGGTAAAAGCTAAAGGTGTTTAATATATATTGTTTCTCCTTAGGATTTTCTGCTGCAGCAGACCATGCTGCGAATTAAGGATCCTAAGAAGTCATTGGAATTTTATACTAAAGTTCTTGGAATGACGTAAGTAAACTATTGACAACTGTACTGCTTAAATACATAGCTTGGCCAACATAGGGAAAATTTTCAGGTTCACAAAAAATAGATTAAAGTTTGCTTCAGAAGTCAGAAAAGTTCTTTTGGCCAGGAGTCTGCCACGAGTCATCACTAGCTGGGGCTGCTGTCCGGCTCCTCCCCTTCTCCCAGCCAAGCTTTCCTGGCCACAGGACACCAGTTCTTGCATCTTCTATAGCTTCCTTCTGAGAGCTGCTGCTTAAATTCTTAACATGTCCAGACCCTTTTGATATTGTAGCTACTCTTAGCTTCTTGTTTACTTTAGGAACAATATAAAGATACGACTTAGAGAATGAATGACTTTGCCAAATACTGGCCATCTGTCCCACTTTTATATAATGCTAAGCAGGTAGTACCTTTTGATCTTGTAATCCTTAATATATATTTATTTTTCTTGATTTGTTTCTATAAATAACACAAATGTTTTTGTTTATTGTTTATGTGTATACATAAAGAATGAAATTAAATGTTTTTTAATTTACTGCCTAGATACGCTCCACTGACCTTGATAGAAAAGTTCAAGTAATATATTACATGTCTATATTTAAGAAAGCTGATCAGTTCAGAAAAATACAAAATGAAAAGCAAGTTTCCCTCTGAAGAAACAGATAACATTCAAAGGAAAGCCAATCAGGCTGACATCAGACTTCTCCGAAGAAACACTACGGGCAAGGAGAGAGTGGAGGGACATAGTCAACAGACTCCAAGAAAACAGATGCCAACCAAGAATACTCTATCCCGGAAAGCTCTCCTTCCTCTTTGAAGAAAGAATATGGACCTTCCCAGAAACAGAAACTCCGGAATTTCATTACAACTAAACCCCCACTCCAAAAAATACTACAAGGAATCCTAAAGCCAGAACCTCAGAGGGACGAATAAAAATGAAAGAAGGCAAAAAAAAAAAAAAAAAAAAAAAAGAGTTATTAAAAGAATAAATAAATAAAATCAAAGGAAAGACAAACACAATGGCAAATACAGATGCTAACATATCAATATTAACTCTAAATGTAAATGGACTAAACTCTTCAATAAAAAGACACAGAGTTGCAGCCTGGATTAAGAAACAAAACCCAACCTTTTGCTGTCTCCAGGAAACACATTTAGCTACAAAAGATAAAAATAGGCTCAAAGTTAAAGGATGGAAAACAATCCTACAAGCAAATGGACCAAAAAAGAAAGCAGGAACAGCTATACTTATATCAGATAAAACAGATTTCAAACTCAAAAAGATAAAAAGAGACCCCAATAGTCACTACATTATGATCAAGGGGACAATACTTCAAGAAGAAATAACACTCATTAACATATACTCACCAAACGAAGGAGCATCAAAATATATCAGACAACTGTTATCCTCTCTGAAAACAGACATCAGAGAAAACACATATGTAGTGGGAGACTTCAACACACCACTATCAACAATGGATAGATCAACAAGACAAAAAATAAGTAAAGAAACCAAAGCTCTAAATAAGGGCCTAGAGCAATTGGGCTTAACAGACATCTATAGAACACTAAACCCCCAAAAAACGGAGTACACATTTTTCTCAAGCGCACACGGATCATTCTCCAGGATCGATCACATACTGGGGCACAAGACAGACATCAACAGATACACCAAGATTGAAATCATATCAACCATCTTTTCTGACCATGAAGGCATCAAACTAGAAATAAACCATAAAAAGAAGGCAAGGAACTTTCCTACCTCATGGAGATTAAAAACCACACTACTGGAAGACCACTGGACTAATGAGGAGATGAAAGAAGAAATTAAAAAATTTTTTGAATTGAACGACAAGGAGGACACCAATATCCTAAATGTATGGGATGCAGCAAAAGCAGTAATAAGAGGAAAATATATAGCAATAGAAGCTCACATCAAGAAACAAGAAAGAACTCAAAGAAACAACCTAATCTCGAAGCTCAAAGATCTAGAAAAAGAACAACAAAAAACACCCCAAAACCAGTAGAAGAAAAGAAATAATAAAAACCAAAGCAGAAATAAATGAAATTGAAACTAAAAAAACAATCCAAAAGATCAATGAAACCAAGAGCTGGTTCTTTGAAAAAATCAATAAAATAGACAAACCCCTAGCCAGGCTCACAAAGGAAAAAAGGAGAAAGCACAAATAAACAGGATCATCAATAAAAGAGGAGAAATCACAACGGACACAGCAGAAATCAAAAGAATAATCAGTAACTACTATGAACAGTTATATGGAAACAAGTTTAACAATCTAGAGGAGATGGACAAATTCCTACAACTCTACAATCACCCAAAGCTAGATAAAGAAGAAATAGAACACCTAAACTGCCCAATTACAAGCAGCCAAATTGAAATGGTAATCAAAAACCTCCCCAAAAACAAAAGCCCAGGACCTGATGGATTTACAAATGAATTCTACCAAACATTCAGAGACGAATTAGTGCCTATCCTTCACAAACTCTTCCAAAAAATTGAGAAGGAAGGGACAATACCAAACACGTTCTATGAAGCCAACATTACACTAATACCAAAACCGAACAAGGACAACACAAAAAAGGAAAACTACAGGCCAATCTCCCTAATGAACACTGATGCAAAAATCCTCAATAAAATTTTAGCTATCAGAATCCAACAATGTATCCATAAGATAATTCACCACGACCAAGTAGGATTCATTCCAGGGACACAAGGATGGTTTAACATCCAAAAATCAATCAGCGTTATCCAACACATCAACAAAAAGAAATATAAAAACCATATGATAATATCAATAGATGCTGAGAAAGCTTTCGACAAAGTGCAACACCCATTCATGATAAAAGCCCTTGAAATTCTTGGGATACAAGGAACATACCTCAACATCATAAAGGCCATCTATGACAAGCCAACAGCCAGTATAATTCTCAATGGTGAAAAGCTGAAAGCAATTCCATTAAGATCTGGAACAAGACAAGGATGCCCACTCTCACCACTGCTTTTCAATACAATACTGGAAGTCCTAGCCAGAGCAATAAGACAAGAGAAAGACATCCAAGGAATCCAAATAGGAAAAGAAGAAGTCAAACTATCACTCTTTGCAGATGATATGATATTATACATAGAGAACCCCAAAAACTCCACAGAAAAACTAATTCAACTCATCAGTCAGTTCAGTAAAGTGGCAGGATACAAAATCAACACGCAAAAGTCAGTAGCCTTCCTATACACAAACAATAAATATGAAGAAGAAGAAATCAAAAAAACCATCCCTTTTGTTATTGAAACAAAAAAAATCAAATATTTGGGAATAAATCTAACAAAAGAGGTAAAGGACCTATACAAAGAAAACTATAAAACACTGTTAAAAGAAATAGAAGAAGACACAAAGAAATGGATAGACATCCCCTGCTCATGGATTGGAAGAATAAACATTATTAAAATGGCCATCCTTCCAAAAGCAATATACAGATTCAATGCTATTCCAATCAAAATTTCAATGTCATTCTTCAAAGAAATAGAACAATTATTGATGAAATTCATATGGAATCACAAAAAACCCCGAATAGCCAAAGCTCTCCTGAAAAAAAAGAAGGGAATGGAGGCATCACACTCCCAGACTTCAAACTATACTACAAAGCCATAATCATCAAAACTGCATGGTATTGGAACAAGAACAGACATACAGACCAATGGAATCGAATAGAAAATCCAGAAATAAACCCACAGATTTATGGTCAACTAATCTTTGACAAAGGAGCAAAGACTATGCATTGGAGCAAAGAAAGTTTGTTCAATAAATGGTGCTGGGAAAACTGGGTCGCTACATGCAAAACAATGAAGCTTGACCACTACCTCACACCATACACAAAAATCAACTCAAAATGGATTAAAGAACTAGACATAAGACCTGAAACCATAAAATATATAGAAGGAAATATAGGCGAAACACTACGTGATTTGCACATCAAAGACATCTTTACAGACACATCACCCAAAGCAGTGATAGTGAAGGCAAAGATAAACAGCTGGGACTACATCAAATTAAAGAGCTTCTGCACAGCAAAAGAGACAATAACAAAAAAAGAGAAACCCCAAACTGGGAGAACATTTTTGCACCCAACACTAATGATAAAGGACTGATCACAAAAATCTGCAAAGAGCTGAGGAGACTCAACAACAACAAAGAAAATAATCCAGTCAAAAAATGGGCAGAAGAGCTAAAAAGAAACTTCTCTGAAGAGGAAATGCAAATGGCCAACAGGCATATGAAAAAATGTTCAACATCACTTGTCATCAGGGAAATGCAAATCAAAACTACCATGAGATACCATCTCACACCAGTGAGAATGGCACATATTAAAAAAACTAGCAACAACAATTGTTGGCAAGGGTGTGGAGAAAAAGGAACTCTTCTGCACTGTTGGTGGGAGTGCAAACTGGTCCAACCACTATGGAAAGCTGTGTGGAGATTTCTGGACCTACTAAACATAGAACTTCCATATGATCCAGCAATTCCACTCCTAGGTATTTACCCAAAAGACACAGAAACATCAATTCCAAAGAACACCTGCACCCCTATGTTTACAGCAGCACTATTTACAATAGCTAAGCTTTGGAAACAACCCAAATGCCCAAAAATAGATGACTGGATCAAGAAGATGTGGTACATATATACCATGGAATATTACTCAGCATTCAAAAAAGATAAACACATGCAATTTGCAGCAACATGGATGGCGCTGGAAGGGATCATGCTCAGCGAAATAAGCCAAAAAGAAAAAGAAAAATACCGGATGGTCTCATTCATAACAGGAATCTAGAAAACTTAAATAAGGGACCAGGAAAATGAATAACTATAAGAAAGTGAAAATCAAAATCAAGAAAAAACTATGAACCAGAGACACTTTTAGTGGGGCGGGGGCGGGAGGGGAGGGATTGGGGTCAGAATGGGGGGGCTGCAATTGTATGGGGAATATAACAATAAAAATTATTATTTAAAAAAAAAATTAAAAAAAAAATTAAAAAAAAAAAAAAAAAAAAGCAAGTTTCCCTCTCCCAGCCCTTTTTCCCAAAGGTAACTGCTGTGAACAGTTTCTTGTAATTCTTTCCAGAAAAAGTAGTTTTGTAAATAAATTTATGGCATTATTTTTAAAAAACAGAATGAAGTGAAAGTATTGAAATTTTGCTATTTGCCAGGCACTTTACATGTTATTTCATCCAGTCTTCCCATTAAGCTTGATGATGTAACTTTTATCCCTATTTTCAGTAAAATAAAGAGAGTCAAATTGTTACTCACATTTAAGTTACTGGCCCCAAATTCCTTCATGTGTACATGATAGAGATGAATTTGATTCTAGGTCTGATGACTCCCAAAGTGGACCTTCATTTAAATCTGGTTCCCAGCCGATTGGTCCTATAAGGTTTGTGCAGTCTGCAGTAGGGTTAGAGATAGTGTTTCATGATTGGAGTATTTGAGGTGTTTGATACTTTATATAATATAAACATGTTACAATAATTCTTTTTTATTTTTTTAATTTTATGTATGTTTTACATCATTTTTCATTTTTGTACAGTGTATGCATTTTCATCTTGGTTATAGTCCCCAAACAATTCCCACCCCCCTTGTTTTGATCCTACTCCCCCACCGCCCCCAGCCCCTGTAGTGTGTCCCTGGTTTATAGTTGCTTGTTGATTTTAATTTTTACTTTATTATAATTAGTCTTTTTCCTGGTCCCTTATATTTAGGTTTTCTAAATTCCTGCTATGAGTATTGGTTACAAGTCAGTGTGTTTTGGTGGACCAAGACATATATTATACCTAGCAATGATAATTACACTTTTGCTATGCTTGAACCATTCCCTCTTACTGATTATGAATGAATTCATCTTTGAGCATTCAATCCTTAATCTAAAGAAAATTGTATGTGTACTCATTCTACTTACTCCCTGGAGAGTAATCTTACGCTCTTTACACACTTTATAAGCCATAACTTCAGTTATCTTTTTTAAAACCTCAGGATTAGTAGTTCATTCACTCTTCCATATCAGCCTTTCCTTTCACACTGGTTATTTCCCCTCACCTACAGCAACACGTGAATCGTCTCTGTTCTAGGCCAATTCCTGTCCGCTGTTCTGTTACTCTCCACATGTACTGTTGGCCAGTACTAACCATCGCCAGGGAGACAACACTTACTCTTTTACTGGCTTACTGCCCATTCTTTCCCAGCCCAGGGCAGTCCCAGGGCTCGTGCCCCCCCTTGCTGCTCAAAGTGCCTTCACGGGACCCTCGCAGACCTGCTGACCTGTTCTCAGTCTTAATCTTTTTGACCTTTCTGCAGTATTTGGTACTGTTAATCTCTTTATTGTTGACATTCACATCTCTAATATTAATGTCCTTCCTTCTCTGTTGCCATCTTTCCTCAGTTTCTTTTCCTAGAACTTTTGGCATA
The DNA here is from genome assembly GCF_014898055.3 of Talpa occidentalis. Classification (NCBI taxonomy): domain Eukaryota; kingdom Metazoa; phylum Chordata; class Mammalia; order Eulipotyphla; family Talpidae; genus Talpa; species Talpa occidentalis. The sequence goes on along the minus strand of NW_023602073.1, from coordinate 60,658,908 downwards.
GTAAGAATTCAGTAAATTTACTTTATTTAACTGAATGCCGTATATCTGAAAGAATAATAATAATATATACATTATATACAAGTACCAAAATTCCTTTTCAGCTCATTATATTTGAAGAATTGATGAATTGCCAAAATTTGCTTTTGAAAAAAAGATTATACATGGGTTTATGAATGGGTTTTTTATTTATTTGTTTTTTCAAAAAATTCTTTTAAAGATATATTTATTTATTTACACAAGCACTGGGTACAGTCAGAAGTGCAGGAGGGTGAGAGAATTCACCAGAACCAGATCAGGGAGCAGAACAGGCAGACTGACGAAGTACACTGCTGAGGGGAGCAGCGGGCATGGCAGGAGAGGTCTGCGTGCCATGTGGGACCCTCACCTGGTGGCCGGGGATCGAACCAGCGCTGCAGAGGCTGCAGGCAGCTTCTCAACCTAGCGCTGAACCGCTGCGCCACTGGGGAGGCCCATGAGTGGGTTTTTTAATTAGATTTTTCCCCCATTAATTTCCCACTGCTTTTCCTGTTAAAATTGCTTCATTGTTTATAGCTCTTACTCTTAGTAGAACTTGGATATTGTCATGTTGATTTTAGTATGAATCAACCTTTTCTGTTGTTAATTACTTTGGGCTTATTGTTTAATTTTCAGGCTACTCCAAAAATTAGATTTCCCACCAATGAAATTTTCACTCTATTTCTTGGCTTATGAGGATAAAAATGACATCCCCAAAGAAAATGATGAAAAACTAGCCTGGGTGTTCTCCAGAAAAGCTACACTTGAACTAACACAGTGAGTTTGAGTTATTATCTTATTATGCATTGTATATTTTTTAAGTTAAAAAAAAAATTTTTTTTAGCTTTTTCCCTTAATTTACCGGCTTAATTTAAACCATGTCTACCTATTATGCTTGTGTTTGTAACTGTTTCATTTTTCTTCATCAAGTTCTGGTTTTTGTATTGTTCTTGTAGTTTAGGTAGGGCAAGTGAGATCATTAGCCTTTAATATAGAAAAGGTAAAACTGAAATAGCAAGATATTTGCTAAACTGTAGCTAATGAATAGGCACTACATCTAAGGTCTTCATAATTTCAACAGTTGGGTATTCTTTTTTTTTATTCTTTATATTATGTCCATATACTTTTTATTATATGTTTGTTTCAAAACTGTTGTGTGATTTAGCGTGTTCCTTGATTTGAAATAGTTTTGGAATCACACAGATCTAAATACAAGTCTTGGTTCTGACAGTAACTCTGTGACCCTGAATGGGTTATACTGTCTCCCTTGGTAGCTGTTTCTTTTATAAAAATAGATACTTGAACCAGCCCATGGAGCTATCTTGAGGATTTAATGAAAAATAAGTAACACAATAAATGATAGATGTTCTTGTTATCATTATTGTTCCTATTCAGATACTTGATTGTACTGTCTATCTAGTTTAGTTAAAATATACTTTGTCCATTTGCCCTTGCCATAGTTGAAAACTTAATATTTACAGTGGCAGAGATTAGACCAAGTATATTAAGTAGCATGTATACATGGTAAGATTTCAAAGACACATAGTTGCAACTTTTTTTCAGAATGTCTGCCCTATGGGTCACTTATAATTATGTTTTCCCTCCCTTTATAGTAATTGGGGCACTGAAAATGATGAGGCCCAGAGTTACCACAGTGGCAATTCAGACCCTCGAGGATTTGGTATGGTTGCCTTTACTTATATGTAACATGCATATAATATGTATGGATTTGTATGGTTTTGTATTGTATACCAGTTTATGATTATAATAAATCTAAAACACTAAGTATAATCAATATGAGGGGTATCATATTTTTATGTTCCACAACTAATTTTATTTAGTTAACTTCATTTTCTTAGTCTAAACTTGACATTTACTCTGTCACAATCATTTTACCTTCCAGTCTCAGTATTATTTTTTTTTGGTAGACTTTTTGATAGACTACTAAATTTAATAGACTTTTAGTAGACTATAGATTCTAATAAATTTTCAGCTAGTATACACTTTGGCCTTGATCTAAAATCTTTCAATTAAAATAATAGGTTTACAGCTTTAAATTGGATGCTATATAATCAGTGTCAAAAATAAACCTATTAAATATGAGCAGATGATTATTTTTTGATGTGACTCACTCTTAACAGATTAAGCTAATATATGAGGCATTATTGGGCTTCTTTTAAATAATTCACAATTCAGAGCAACTGGTTGATTTATGATACCCAGCCAGTTAGACCTAGATTGTTGTTCTTTAATATAGTGTAGGCTTTGGTTTCTTTTTTTTTCTTTTAACTGTATTTTAGGTTTTGATCCTTCTTGAATGAATGTTTTCAGTGCCTTTGTTGTGGCATCTGGATACTGTACCCTTATAATTGTTTCTTCCTTTCTCCACTTTGTCATTTAAGGTCACATTGGAATTGCTGTTCCTGATGTACATGCTGCTTGTAAAAGATTTGAAGAACTGGGGGTCAAATTTGTGAAGAAACCTGATGATGGTATGTCTATTTGTTTTCTTTAGGTCCTCTTTAATTGCATAGCAGATGGCCCTATTATAGTGAGACCCTTTTGGTTGTGAGTAATTTTAAAGACATCTTTTGAAACCAGCTTAAGGAAAGAAGGGATGTTATTGGAAGAAAACTGGGGTATCCTAGGCAACTGGGGTAGCTTTACAGGGGACTTGACTCAGGCTCTAGAGAGCCAGCCATGCCCTAGACTCCATCTCACAACCTTTGACCCTACCACATTCTCTCATTGGCCACCAGTTTTCACTATCTTAGGGGTATCTAGCCACCCTCAAATCGGTTCCTTTAAGTAGGTTGTATCTGATATAATTACAACTATACTAAATCTTTTTAGTTTTAATTGCCTGGTATTTCTTTTTCTTTCATTTACAAAATTTGTATGTCCTTATGTTTTAGGTATGTCTCTTTAAATACTATCTGTCTAGATTTTGTTGCACTTGCATGTATTATAATTATCTTGCTTAGATGTGTTTTTGCCATCATAATCCATTATTTCAGTTTTTATTTGAAATATCTGTTTCATTTTAACCCTTCTTTTTTTTTTTTTTTTTTTTTTTTTATTAAAAGCTTTGAGATGCAAATATCTATCCCAAAAAGAAAAGTGTTTGGGGCCTCCCCGGTGGTGCAGCGGTTGAGCGCTGGGTTGCAAAGCTGCCCGCGGCCTCTGGCGCCGGTTCGATCCCCGGCTGCTCCCCGGCCACTGGAGGAGGGTCCCACATGGCGCGCAGACCTCTCCTGCCGCCCGCTGCTCCCCTCAGCAGTGTACTTTGGTCCTTCTGCCTGCTCTGCTCCCTGCTCTGGCTCTGGTGAATTCTCTCATCCTCCCGCACTTCTGACTGTACCCAGTGCTTGTATAAATAAGTAAATAAATAAATCTTAAAAAAAAAAAATAAAAATCACTTTAAAAAAAAAAAAAAAGTGTTTGTTCTCTTGTACCCTATCATGCTACTACAATCCTGATTGGGGCATATTGGTTTATTTTCCTTTTTCTTTGGCCTTGACTTTTTTAAAAAGATAATAAATACATCGAAGTATTTGATCACTTTCCTCCATATAGCTCTTACAGTATCTTTTGGATTTTTCTGTGCCTTTATTCAGTACCTCAATCAAACTGTTTTTCAAAGACCTTGTAAGGCAAAACTTTGCTTAGAACCATGCCTTTATATATAAATGACAGGTTTTGCTCTTGAAAAATCTGCTATTGCTGTTGAAAAATCTGCTGATTTGTATTCTTCTGTATGATATCTTCAGCTTTTTTCTAAAGGCTTTGTATTTAATTTTTTGTCCTTGCCTTCTTTCTGAGAGATTTCCTTAAATTCACATACCAATTAGCTAATTTTTCCTCTGATATATCTGTTCTGGTCCCATCTATTGTATTATATATTTCATTATCCCTAACGTTTACTTGTTTCCCTTAGTATTTTCTTGTTCTTGTTTTATAATTGGTTATAGTTCTTATTCCTTACGTGTTTTAATAGTCATTCTTGGTCCATTGGTCTAACGTTTGTCCTTCTATTTGAACCTAGAATCCATTGTTTGTTTTATGGTTATGGTCCTTAAATTCTTGTTATTTTGGTCTTAGGAGGTTGGGTTTTTTTTGTTTTGGGGGTTTTTTGTGGGTGCACTATAAATGTTAGCTATTCCTACCCATCAGTCAGAGTGAATGGGGAAAGGCCAGACCTCACTCTTTAACAACCAGTCATCTGAGATTGATGGGATGGGCAGAGGCCCTATGTACCTGAAAATAAGAGTTAAACACTTCACATTCCTCAGAACAACATTTCAGCATAGATCTTCCTTCTTCTTTGTCACACAGGGAGCAAGAGTATTATCAGCAGGCGAGACATCTGAGATTTATTCCAAAACCCTATTTGTGTGGAAAGTGGAGTCAGGGGGAGATCTGTTGGTTCTCATCTGTCTTCTCAGTTCCCCAAGCACACAGGACGCTGTGCTGCTCTTCCTTATGCTCCTTAGGACAGCTGAACTAGGTGTTTGGGCCCTCACAGTGCAGGGGTAGGTGCTGATGCCCAAGGCACCAGGAAGAACAAGAACCAAGCTAACAAAACTTAATGTGAATTCTCCTACAGCTGTGATGGACTGTCTAATGGTCCCAGGCAAAAATACCACCTCCTACCTAGATCAGGTTAAAATTGTCATCCCACTCCATCTCCACCTCTCCTCTCCCCTACCATCACCCCAGAGATTTATTACTTTTTTTCCATCTGTGTTCCTCTGGGGTTGATCTTGGGGAAAGGAGCTAGACATAAATAAGGAGTCAAACTAATGAAGCATCTTGTTTCCTAAATGAATTTCTAAGGTCAGATTTTTCCATTTAAGCAAACAACTCTACTAGCAGACCTCCTAGCCTCTCAATCCCAGTTGAGAATTTCAGGGAGAAAGAATTTGATTGGCAGAGCTTATGTTACATAGAATAGTCCTGAGAGGATTTGTATGACCCAGGAGTCTGGGTTTTCTGGCTTTGTGGGTAAGCCATGCTACTTTCCACTGCCATGAGCCACTCCCTGCTTTCATTTTTCATTCTCCCCTTTAAAATGAGACACTTAGTCTGACTACTCATATCATGCATAGTTGTATCATGAAGGTGCAATACCTGGTACCCAGAAGGTGCAATCATTCTCCCAGTTTTATTTTAGGAGAGTTGGTTTCTAGTTACATGTAAAAGATAAAATGTTAGTCATTTTAGAAAAGGTGCATTTGGGCAGCATTGACAATAGAATTTTCTAAAGCTAATTAAAACTTTAAACAAAATAATGTATTTCATTAAAATGCAAATTAAAATTTGTGTTAATTAAATTTTTTTTTTATTTTTAATAAGAATCTTTTCAAATAATGAAAATCATTTCATTTTACAGGTAAAATGAAAGGCCTCGCATTTATTCAAGATCCTGATGGCTACTGGATCGAAATTTTGAATCCTAACAAAATGATGGCTATTGTTTAGTTCTGTGAAAATACTGCTGGGAGAGTTAGGGGAAGACATTGTAGGTGATAAAAAAGGAAATGATGTGATTCAATATTTTCAATTTAACAGAAGCATCTAGGACTGGTGGGTCCCTGTCCCAGTTCATATTCTTCTCCAATGGGTTTCCCTTTCCTATTTCAGCTATGACTATTCAGTCATCCTAATTTTAAAGTACTGCTTTGTCTTAATGTCCTTGAATGTAATTGTGTAACTTTACTTTTTTAGGTAATAATTAGAACAATTCCCTTCAGAGGCTGCATTTGCCTTTTATCTTCTAAATAGGACTTTTTACGTCCCTGCCTTTTAATCATCATTTAAAAAAAAAAAAAATGCACGTAAGATGTTTTGTTATGGTTACCTTCTGGGGTTTCAGTTCCTCAGAAATTGCTTTTCACAATGGAAAGTAAAGAATATTGAACAAAAGTGAACTTCATGTGCACTTCAAATAGTATACATTGTTGATGTTACAAAAGAGAAGCTCCTCTTGGGAGCAGTTCATAATCATGCTGACAAGGATGCTGATAGAAGAACTAATTCTCCTTATTTACAAAGTACTTTCAGAGTTTAAAGACTATCCTCTTTATTTTGGCATAGGAGGAGAATGGGAATAATATTTACTGGGCATGCAAACACTGGACTGGTCTGTCACATACTTTATATCATTCTTCCCCATGATTGTATGAGAAAGAAAGCAGGCTAGATGAGAAAAAAACCTTTAATGAATTGAAGGCAATATAAAGGTTTAAGCATTCAAGATATTGTCATTATTTTTAGTATTTAGATTGTATCTCAGAAATTGGTACCCTCCTCCTCATTACCCCCCTAGTGCAAGCGTGTGCATGTGTGCGTGCGTGTGCACACACACACACCACACAATACCTCCTGTACTAGTCTCCCATTGTGACAACTTCCAGTGACCTTGAGCAGTCCTCTGAGCTCTTGGGCCCGACTACCACTGTGAGGGAACAGCACCCGAGGAAGTCTGGAGCACCGACTGCTCTGGGAACACCTGGTTATTTCTGTGCAAGTGATGTTGTTATTACGTGTGAAGAGTCCCACCCCAAGGTCTTCAAGATACTGGTAATCATTTTGGGGAAATTACATCTTGTGATAACTCAGTTATCAGAAATCAGCTCTTCCCTGCTATGAGTGACATTTGATGGGTTTTTAAAAAACAAACTGATTTTGAAAATTTCTTATGGTCTAGAAAATTAGAACATCCAGTTTGTGATTTAACTACCTTTAGATTTTCCATAGACTGCAGTGAACACCTTTGGACAGGCATGCCAACTATGCTTACAATGCTAGATGCATTTTACACTTCCATTTCTAATGGAATGGATTTAGGTGAGCAATTCAAACAAATAGCAGTACTTTTAGACTGAAATAAAGTTAAATTTAAATAACATTATGTTTAATTTGTAAACTTCTTTCCGGTATGCTCATTCTTTAAAAAAAAAAGTTCCCTCAGGGTGTACTGCAAGTGTGTCTGAAGGTACTTGTGCAGACTCATTTTGAACTGGAAATAGTTGTAATTCTGTACATCCTGCAGAACAAATGGTTTCTATGGATAAGCTAAAGCGGAAAGGCTAGGCAGAGCAAAGTAAATAAAGAATAAAGGACTATCGTAGATGAATGTGCAGAGAAGAAAAAAGGTCAGATGTCAATAGGTGAGTCATGGGAACCAATGAAGGTCAAGTTCACATGTCAGAATTATCCAGAGAGGGTTATTAGATTCATAACAGAAAAAAGTCATTTAAAACTTTCCAGAGAAAGAAGCCTTTTTTACTTGCAAAGTACAACTTGCCAAGTTCTTTGGTTACTCCTTAAATTCATTCCTGTATGCATTATATATATATAAATAGCATGCCATCACCATTCTAGGGATTAGGACTATTCACTTCCAAATTAACTTACTTGAGAGGTGGTGATATAAGAGGGTGAAGGAGAGCACAAGAAGTTTCTTGTCTTCCATGATTGGACAGCAGTACTGTGTAGCTTACTATCAATGTGAATAAATCAGTCTTCTGTGCACTTACATAGGTAAGCCTGGGACTGTTACCATGCAGGTGGTTTGTGTTAGGAGTGGTGGCTGAGAATCACTGTTGCTTCCTCACACAGCATTCTAACCAACCCTGCATACAGTGCATATAAATAATCCTTAACAGTCTCACTCCCAGAAAAAATAACTGCTTGCAAAAAGGGTTATATCTGTAAGCATGCTTGCTGCCAGCAATAAAAAAAGACCCAATTATCTGACCTATAAGCACGTCAGAGGTTCTGGAATGAATTGATGGGAGATCCCAGATATCAAGAACCCTGGTTTCCTTCCATCTTTCTTTGCCTATCTCTCAGAATTTTATCTTTGGGCTAATAATACTTGTTATCAGTAATACTTACATGTTTGTAGGTATCAATATATAAACCTACACTGCCCAGGAAAAGAAAATAATCTTTTGTTGCTCGTGTTTCTTAAATGTGTCAGATCTTTCCATAAGTTCTCAGCAGAATTTTCCCTCATATTTTGCATAGAACTGGGTCACTTCCCTGTCTTTAGTCACTGGCAGAGGGAATAAGACCACTCTGACTTAGATGGATCATGTTTACCCAAGTACCTGCATGAGGGTAGACACTGGACCAAAATTGAGAGGGCTTCTGGGGAGGCATAAACAAAACTTCAACAGGGTCCTAACTGGTGCAGAGTGATATAAAGAATCATTTTCTATTCACAAAAGCTTGGTCTAAGATTGTGGTTCTCAACCCTTCCAGTCTTAGCAGACCCATTTTAATATAACTTAGGCACATTTATAACACCATATCCACCATCTTGAAATTCATATATAATTTACCTATATATACAACTTCAAAAAGGGTAAATCTAATACCTTTATTGCAATGCAAAGGGGAAGTGAAATCAATTTGTAATAAAATACTATGCATTTCAAAATATAAATGCCCAGATACTAATATACTAGAAAACAATGAAGTAGCCAGATTAACCTGGAAAACTGTTTTAATAGACTACTGTTAACACTGATGTTTTATTTTTTTATTTTTTTAATAAGTTTTTTTTTTTTAAAGAGGCATGTATTTTATTCATTTATTTATTTGTTTTGTTTTGTTTATACAAGCACTGGGTACAGTCAGAAGCGCGGGAGGGTGAGAGAATTCACCAGAGCCAGAGCGGGGAGCAGAGCAGGCAGAAGGACCGAAGTACACTGCTGAGGGGAGCAGCGGGCGGCAGGAGAGGTCTGGGCGCCATGTGGGACCCTCCTCCGGTGGCCGGGGAGCAGCCAGGGATCGAACTGGCGCCGCAGAGGCCGCGGGCAGCTTTGCAACCCAGCGCTCAACCACTGCGCCACCGGGGAGGCCCAACCCTGATGTTTTAAAATAAAGGTTGAATTCATGATTCATGAAGGACTGTGTCACAACTTTAAGAGTATACTGATGATGTGTTTTACTGGTCTCTCAACATGAATAATATCCCTGTTTGAAACTCATTTCTTTCAAAGTGGTAATCAAGTCTTGCTAAAGTCTTTAATGAATAATAATTGTTCTGTTTATAGGGTAGTTTTGTCCTTAGTGAATATTAACATTATAATAATATGAAATTACATATAAGTAAAATAAGAGTTCTGGACTCAGAGGAGAAGGTGTTACAATTTAATTGAAACAATAGATAACATTGTATAAGTTGAAGGTATAATGTGTGTTGTGATATTTATATTTTACAACCTATTAATATCATAGGCTTAGCTTGCACCTTTATCATTTTTGTGATGGGAACAGTTAAGATCTTCGCAACTCTGAAGTTTATTATACAGTAGTATTGTCTAATCACTGCTGTGCATTAGATCTCCAGGACTTATCTACTTGTTCCAGGTTTGTACTTTACACTTAAAAATTTTTTTAGAATAGCTTTAGATTTATAGAAATGTTGCAAAGATTGTAAAGAGAGCTCCCTTATTTAAAAAATCTTAATTAGTGTGGTACATTTGTCACCACTAATGAACCTGTATTGATATGTCTTATTAACTGAAGCTTATACTTCATTGATATTTCCTTAGTTTTTACCTACTTTCCTCTTTCTGTTAAAGGAATACCAGGATACCACATTATATTTAGTTATGTCTCATTAGGCTCCTCTAGAATGTGACATTCTAGAGGTCTTTAGACTTTGGAGGCTTGGAGGGAGTACTAGTTAGATACTTTGTTATTTCTTAGTTGGGATTTTCAGAATTTTTTGTCATGATGAAACTGGGGTTATGGACATTTAGAAGCCCACAGAGGCAGAGTACCCTTATCAAAGATACATACCATTTACATGATATCTCATGTTTGGTGTTAATTTTGATCACCTGGCTAAAGTAATGTTTGTCAAGTTTCTCCACCATGGAGTTAATCTCCACCCATCCCCTTTCTGTATATTGCTGTTTGGAAAAAGTCACTACATGAAACCCACATTTAAGGTGTGGAGAGTTATGTCTACCTCTTTGCGGGGAAAACCAGGCTTTTTGGGTACCTTTCCAAAGCTATGCAGGCCATTGTGGGCCATCCCTGTCCTTTGTCCACTAAATTCCAACAGTGAAACCCAAATGAAAATGCCCCACAAGTTTCTAAAATAACCCCTAGGGGTCAGTATTGCCCTGTTGAGAACCACTAGTCTAGGCGTAGAATATGACTGACAGCTTTTACAGAGGAATCTGAGTTCAGAAGTTACAGTTTTATGCTTTACTCCTTATTTGTGTATATATAAATTTTTGTCCCTAATTCAAAAACAATTTAGTTATTTGCCTTTGAGAGTGCTTCAGAACTTTCATCTTTCCTCTTACATACTCATTGGTTTATACATTTCATTAAAGTATATATTTACTATTACAAGGATAAGTGGCTTGAATTTGTTGGCAGTGGACTCAACTGACTTAATAAACACATAGGTCATTGGGGAAACAAGTGCACAGGCATCCCAGAGAATGATCATGTTATATTCATCCTGCCAGGATATCAGGGCTTTACTGCAGAAGTGGAGAATCAGCTTACTCCAAAAATCAGTGAAGTGGAAATCAGTCAAGAGAATTGGTTAAGACTGCCAGTTGAGGGCCTCCCCGGTGGCGCAGCGGTTGAGCGCTGGGTTGCGAAGCTGCCCGCGGCCTCTGCGGCACCAGTTCGATCCCCGGCTGCTCCCCGGCCACCGGAGGAGGGTCCCACATGGCGCGCAGACCTCTCCTGCCGCCCGCTGCTCCCCTCAGCAGTGTACTTCGTCATTCTGCCTGCTCTGCTCCCCGCTCTGGCTCTGGTGAATTCTCTCACCCTCCCGTGCTTGTACCCAGTGCATGTATAAAGAAAACAAGCAAACAAACAAATAAATAAATAAAAACATGCCTCTATTAAAAAAAAAAAAAAAAAAAAAAAAGACTGCCAGTTGAAATGAAACAGTATTTACATAGACTTCATCTAAACTACTGACTAGTTTTACTATAGGCTTCAAGAGTCACTGAGAGGCTTAAATGTTTAGATTCTTTTATCTGGTAATATTGTGATGATTTGGGAATTCCGTTTCCTAGAAAATCATCAGATTTTAGTTTTTAATTATATCCAATTTGTTGCTTCCATTATCTTTCATAATAGCAAAAAATTAGAAACTAATGACCAAAATGGGGAAGTAGTTAACTATTATAGCAGCCATATGATAGAATATTATCTACTTTAACACCACTGTGTTTTCAAAAAACATTTAAAGATGTGGAGAGATGCTCATGAAATGTGAAAAAAAAAAAACAATATTCAAACATATACATTATGTTCTTGATCTTGAGGACTATGTGCAGTCCATGGACGTAGCTGCTTTCCACAAGATCTAAAAATCATGGATCACGACCCTTAAAGATTTGAAAGCCAAAAATAAGTAAATAAAATTAAAAAAAAAAAGTACACAGAAAGGACCAGAAGGAAATTATGAAATTGTGATATTCATGATTGCCGGCATACCAATGATTTTGTATCCTTATATTTTTCTGTATTTTTCAAACTTACTGAAATGAGCAAGTATCATCACCATATAGATGGAAAAATAAATGAGAAGTATTGTTACAGGGCAAGGAGAAGGGCACCCCAGAAACCCCAAACCTGCCTGTTCTAAATAGATTCTGCCATCCCCTCTGTCAAAATAAAACATATAAGACCTTTAATGGAAAGGAACTTTAATACAATAAATGTAGAAAAGAGAGAAAATATAGTTTTTAAATCAAACACCCAAAGATACCCATCCCCTCATGGGTAAATGTCCAGCCAAACAGGATTAGCCAAATCAAGGCTTGAAAGCCTGCCACAAGTCTAAAGCACCTTCCAGCGGAGACCCATAGAAAAGGGTCAGAAGCAGTCAAACGAGTATGGGAGGAAAAGAGCAAAATCAAAACCAAGATAAAAGCTGCCATTGTTAACCTCCCCATGGGTCTCTCACCCACATCTGTCCCAACCAGTCCAGGACCAAGAGGCAAGCGCAGTTTCTTCTCATGTCTCTCTGCTCCATGTGTCTCCTCCAGGTCTCCTTGTTCTCCATCCTGCTTCCTCCCTTCCCCAGTCTCCTCTCAAGCTTCTCTCCCTGCTCAGCTCCACCCACCTTTGGGTGGGGCAGAGAACCTGGAAACTCCCCTTTCCATAGGGACCACCCCGTTACAGTATCACTCAAATTACTAATATTTACTTCTTTTACCTGATGGGTAAGTCTTAAAATTCTAAATGAACAAATTTAATGGCATTCAAAATTTTCTTAAACAGCAACACTGACTTCTCTTAACTGATTTTGAATGAACTTTGTTACTTTACTTTCATTTTGTATTTTAAACTGTAGTCCAAAATTGTGCCCTGTCTATTGTTCAGTTCAGGCATGAGTGCCACTCTTTTAAGAAAGTGCTAGTGAGTATGTATCAAAACCAATGAACTCTTTTAAGAAAGTGCTAGTGAGTATGTATCAAAACCAATGAACTATAGTCATTCTGCCAGCATCTTGAGCAAGCTAGGTACTCAAAGAGCCTGGTTCCTGTACTCGCAGCACCTAAGAGCTAGATAAAAGTTAATACTTTCATGGCAGACCTACTGAATTAATAGTTTCAAAGGATTAATTAATAGTTTCAAAACACCACAGGTGTTTTGCATGCACAATAAAGCTTGAGAAGCAATGTACAGACTCCTTTTTTAAGTCACTAATATCAGAAAAGTATGTATCCAAAAATATGAGTATATTTTCTTCACTAAATAACAAAACTGATTATTTGTGGTAATGATCCCCAAACTGAAAAGTAATGAATCAGGGGTGTAAGAAGTGGACATTTTATTTTGTTCTAATTGCATAAAATTTAGGCCCCCATTTACTGAGGGTGTAAGGAGAAACTTGAATCTCAGTAAATTCAGGATCTCCTTTGATTTTTCTGAGCTGAAAGTTTTAAGTTCCTGTAAGGTCTAGAAAGTTGGAAGGAGCTAAGTAAGCATCTCATCTTCCATAGGTGACTCATTCTGTTGTCATTTACTAAAATGTCACATATCCTATTTGGTCCTTTATTATAAATCTATGTTGTTTGCTGTTAGACCATCATGCATTCTTATTCTTGAGGCTACTTCAGGTCTGCATCACCTGGCTATTCATTCTGCTCTTTCCATGCTATGCCAGCCTACAGGGGCAACTTTGTAGCCAGGACTTCTCCATAACATTTGCTCATGGAGCAGGACCACTGTATTGGCTTTGCATCACAAGAGACTGTATGACTTACATAATTACATAGACTTATCTGAAGTTTACATAAGGTCCTATCCAGTAGACAACTGACAGCCATTTCTTTCTCAGGTTTCTTGCTGACTTCCTGGGTTCTACCTGGGAAGCCAAATAAAGGCCCCCTCTCCTTTTAGACCTCCAGACACCTATCTCGGAATTCTGTGATTTCACTTTCTCTAACCCAGAGGTGCAAAGGAAGGGAGGGCCTCTTCACAGGGACTTGCCAGGTATTGAAGCTCTCCCTGCTGATTACAAGTCTCAAGACTCAACACATGAATATTTAGATTTTTGAAAGTCAAAGGCCTTTTTTCTTTTGTAACTACCCTAGACCATGACCTAGGTGCCTGAATGGGGAAGGGCAGGGAGAAAGTTAATATTTTTAAATGTCATGCCATATGAATAATAGAATATAAGTGCCTAAATCCTGTTTTATTACTATTATAGTGCAGTGATTGGAGTATGGCTGGGAGGACACAATCATATTAAGTGTTCTCTTAGACCAAGAAGGCTAAAAGTATAAGACAAGGATCCTGTCTTGAGAACATTACAATCTGTAGGGGCAAACTGCACAAAACAACTAGAGCAAAATGTCAACAAGAGCACAACAGGTTTACAAGCAACACTGACTACCCAATTTGAGCCATAGGTGGTAAAGCTACAGTATCTGAAGGATTAAAGAGTCCACTCCTACATTGGTGGTTCTCAAAATTTGGTGTGGATCAGAATCATATGGACAGCTTGTCAAAGCATGGGTGTCTGCACCCCGCTTCCAGAGTTCTCATTCACTAGGTCTTAAGTGGGCCCTGGAATTGATACTTCTCACAAGTTCCTGGATGCTGTCACTGCTGCTGGTGATGAACTACCCTTGCCCTAAGTATCAACATTCTTCAGAGACCCGTGGGTTTCATTCTACAACTCACTGTAAAATCTATTCAGCAGTCTTTCCTGAGGTCCGTTATTCTTTCACTTGCAGCCCTGTTCCCCATGATTAATGTGTCCCTGCGCTAGTCTCACCATCCTTTCTAAAAATGCAATAAAAGAAATCTCTATTCATGGTAGCCCCTCTTCTATGCTTTGCTTTAAAGTCAGAAGCATACTCCTTGCTCTGCTTCCCTTCCATAGTCCTGTGTTTCTTCCAGTGTAGTACATGCAAGCCCTGTCTCATTGTGAACATAGTCTCAGCATTTTGTTTTCACCTGCTATCCTTGTTAAGTAAGATTTCGAGAATCTGCCTGAATAGGCTTGTAAATGGACTGGAAACAAGAGAGTGAAGAATTAACAAGTGAATTGATCAAGATTGCAGGATAGTCAATTATACAAAAACCTATTGAATATCAACAAAAACAGCCAGAAAAATTATAAAATAAAATTTTAAAATAATTTACTTTAAAATAGCTCCTACAACATGAAAACTCTAGTGATAAATCTAAAAAGATATGCAAGGCTTCTGAAAACAATATAACTGTAAATTTTTAATGACAGAAATAAAGGAAGACAAATAAGTGGAGGGATATACCTTCTTTATAAATTACAAGACTCAATCAGAGGTAAATTCTCCCTAAATTGATCTTTAGATTCGATGAAATCCTAAACCCACAAAAGGATTTTCATGAAAGTTGGCAAACTGATTCTAAAATGCACAAGGAAATACAAAGAGCCAAAATAGCAAACTAATGATCATGAAAAATTAGGTAACTTTTGACCAGATGTCAAGACTTATTATAATACTACAATAATTAAGGCAGTGTGGTTTTGGTATAACAATAGACAAACAACAAAAAAAGATCCTCATGTATGACCACTATACCCATGACAGAGCAGTAGGTAGAGGAGAGTGTTACAGGTAGATTCCCAGGGAATAGTCTTGGAGCTGGAGACTCATGGACAAGATGGTTTATTGGGGAGTGCTTTCAGGAACAATGCCTGTTAAACGTGCATTTGTGGGGGCAGAGGCAGTTTAATATGTTAACAACAGAGGCTTCAACCAAGTCCATGAGGAGCCCTAAAGCTGGGACAGTCTCATAGAGATGTCACAGCTAGAGGCAAGATGACCAGGCCTGTCCATTGTACCCCCGCACTGACCAGAATGCACCCCAGGAGGGACTCCAACCTTAGATGAGGCCTCTCCCTTCTCCCATGAAAAATTCCTGGGAAGAGACAGTTGTGAGCTACCCAGCTTTTGGATGAATGAGTAGCTCACTCCTGATGTATAATTGTCTGTTTTTGCTTTGTTGTGTTTTGTACTGTTATTATTTTTTTACTCTGATACCTTATTTGGTTCCCCTATATTCCTGCTATAAGTGAAACCATCCAATATTTTTCTTTTTCCTTTTGGCTCATTTCACTGAGCATAATTCCTTCTAGCTCCATCCATGTTGCTGCGAATGGCATCCTGAAACAGGAATCTGGACAGTGAAGGACAGCAATGTAGTCCACCCCTTATGCCACTTAGATCTACTTCCTTTATATAATAAATTTAATCTATCTACAATCATTCCTCTGGGATTCGGATTGGTTTGTTTCCCTAGTTCCTGAAGAAACTTACAAAGGTAAGGTTAAGTGAAACCTACTAACATCCCTCCTACTGAGGCTGTTTTTATGGCAACTGGTATTCACCATCTCTTTCATCTATTGCCATTCTAGATTCTCTTCATCCTTGGCTAGCGCCTCTGCTAGTCTAGGTAACTCAGTTGGTAGAGTGGCCCAGACCGTCATCACTGGGCCCCTGTACACTGTTTCCTTTTCAGACCAGCCAGGGTTGCAGAACTTGTTCACTACCGTTGGAATCAGGCATGAGAATGCCAGTGGGCACCCCTGTTGACCACATAGAAGCTGAGTCTACCCCTAGCTGCCCCTATTGTATAGCAGCAGCCCTACTTCTTCCTAATGATCAGGATCACTTACTCCTGTGGAAATGATGATTATTCTTCTTGTCCAAAGTAAAAGAGCAGCAGCCAGAGCTTAAACATTAGTTGGATTCACCAATGCAATCTATAGATTCAATGAAACAGCTATCAAAATCCCAATGATCTTTTGGGGGTAAAAACAAAAAATTTTATCCTAAAATTAACATAGAATTCCAAAGGAAATCAAAGAACTAAAATAAATTTGAAAAAGAAGAATAAAGATAGAGGACTCAACTTTTTGATTTTAAAAACTCATTGCAAAACTATGGAAATTAAAACTGTGGTACCAGTAAAAGGACAAATAGACTGATAGAATAGAATAGAGGCCAGAAACATATGACCTTATATATTATGGTCAGATGATTTTTGGCAAAGATACCCAAAGCATTCTATAAAGACAAAATTCAAAAAACAAAAGTAAAAACAGAAAAATATTTTTTAAAAAGAAGGAAAAATGAGAAAAATTCAATGTTTTCAACAAATGATGCTGGAAAAACTGAAATCCATATACCAAAAAATTAGGTTGGATCTTCACCTACACCACATACAAAAAATTTGAAATGGACCAAAGACCTAAATGTAAAACCTGAAAATATAAACTGTTTTGGAGAAAACATAGGGGGAAGTTTCATGATATTCGATTTGGCGCTGATTTCTCAGCTATGACACCAACAGCACAGGAAACAAAAAAATAGGTAAGTTGTTTCTCATCAAAATTTAAAACTTTTGTGTCAAAGGATACTATCAACAGAGTAAAAATAATGGGGGGAAATACTTGAAAAATACTTGCAACAAGAAACAACATAGTTTTAAAATGAGCAGATTTTCTCCAAATAAGGTATTCTGATGACAAACAAGTACATTTAAAAATGCTCAACATTAATCACTAGGGAAACACAAATCAAAATCATAATGATATATCATTTCTACCCATTAGGATGACTGTTATTAAAAACAACAACAACAACAAAAAACCCCAGCAGATGGAAGGGATAATGTTCTGTGAAACAAGGCAGAAGGAAAACAAAAAATATCAGATGGTTTTACTTACAGAAGGAATATAGGGAAACCGAACAAAGGGTCAGGAAAACAAAATACAAAACTAGCAGGCAAATGATAAATCCCAGACATACAGCACAGGAGGAGGAGGGAGAGGGATCAAAACAAGGGAGGGAAGAGCATGAGGGGCTATGGTGACAGTTCACAGATGATGTGGTGGGAGTTTTATGGGATTACACTTGAGAGAGAAATGAAATCAAAATCAAATATTGTACAAAAATAAACAATGATGTAAGAAAAACACAGCCACAATACTAAATAAATTTAAAAAAATTAAAAACAGCAGAAAATAACAAGTGTTGGTAAAGAAAATGGAGTCCTTGTGTATTGATGGTGAGAATGTAAAACAACACACTAGGTAACAATATGGCAGTCCCTCAAAAAATTAAGCATAGAATTACCATTTGATCCAGAAATTCCATTTCTGGGTATATATCCAACTGATGTGAAAGCAGAGATTCAAATTCGCTTATGCTAATATTTGTAGCAGTATTATGCACCGTGGCCAACCATGAAAAGAACACAAATGTCCACTGATGAATAGATAAGCAAAATGTGAGCCCTGCATGACAAATGAAATCCTGACAAAAGCTACAGTGTGGGTAAACCTTGAAGACATTATGCTGCATGAAATAAACTAGACACAAAAGTACAATTATTGTTGATTTCATTTACATGAGATCCTAAAGTGGTCAAATCCACAGTGACAGAAAGAGTGGAGGTGTCCATGGGCTAATGGGAAGAAGTGGGGGAGTTATTGTTTAACAGGTACAGAATTCAGTTTGGGAATATGAGAAAGTTCTGGAGATGGATCATGGTGATGGTTTCACAACAATGTGAATGTGTTTAATGTCACTGAACTGTATACCAAAAGTGGTCTAAATGGTAAATTTTATGTTTTGCATATTTTAACACATTAAATGAGATTAATGGGACTCACATTATTTCCCCTGGTGAAAGTGTTCCCTTTCAGGAACAAGGAGCTGTAGGAAGCAGAACTTAGAGTTGTTGCCTTAGTAAGCACTATTGCTGCAAGTGGATAATTGAGAGCAAAAACAGTAAGAGGCTGCTCATATTTCCCCTTCTTGGTTCTTGAACCCATAAAACACCCATTGGGAAAATAGCACTAATAATGAGCATTGGTATCTTGTATATAATTTGTCCTGACAGATGGCATCTCATCATTGCATGGTATCATCTCCAAGCTGGCACCTCAGCTGCATTTTCAAAAGACCATTTCATCACTTTCTCCAACCAGCAGCTGGTGGGTGGTGTGTTATATGACAGGTGCAGTTGGTGTCTGGTCATGTACCACTCCCATGACACCTTTCCTGTGAAGTGATCCTCTTTGGCTGCCATCATTGTAGGGACATACTTCAGGAAGTCATTGCCCCTCCAGTCTGGATACTAGAATGTGACACACAGAGCAGAACCTGCCCAGGTTGTCTCTCAGTCTGAAGCAGAGAGATCTCAGCTGGTCTACTTGAGCAATAAACGTTTATTGTATACTGCTGAGATTTTCTGGTTGTTTGTTAGACAGCATTTTTGAGGCAATAACTGAATGGTTTATTTCTATATCATTCCCCTTCAAATTTCTTTAGTTTATCGTGTTCTTTTTTCTAACCTCTGAAGTGGAATGATTGTTTTGCTTATCCCTAATGTTTTAAAATCTCATAAGTGCACTTAAAATATTTTTTTCTTCAGAAAAATACATACCACAGCTCTTGATTGATGGGTTCTCATAGTTATTCTTTCATAATTTTCAGGGGAAATTTCAGTTTTGCTTTCCTCTTTAACGTGATACTTTATTTTGTCATCCTTTTCATATGCAATAAACTACAGTTTATTGCATTGCAGTAAGTGAATGTAGATAGTGTCATTTCTTCTTTTTTGAAATTTACTGTAACTTTTTTTGTAAACAAGCATATGCTTGATTTTTGTAAATGTTCCTTGGGCAAGAACAGTATGTTTCTTCTTTCATGAGATATCAAGTTCTACTCAAAACCATTAGGTCAGATGGTGTTTAATTAAAATCCTCCACAGTCATCGTTTTCTCTTCCTCCTCCTCTGTTTCTTCCCCCAACCCCGTTATTAATATTTATATCTAGTTGGTGCATCAAATTCTAAGAAACATACTTTTTCCTTTTATTTTAAAGTTTTTTTCTTACATAGTTAGCTACTGTAGCGTTTCATACATAAAGATTAATAACAGATCACCTTCATTTGGACTTTTATCATATGAAATATTGTTTTTTCTCCAATGTGATGCTGTTGGCCTTGAATTCTATTATATCTAAGATTAATATTGTCACCTTTTTTCTTGTTTGCTTTAAACTGAAATTTTTGTTCTTTTCATTTAAATTTTTTTCTACTTTATTATTTTTAACAAGTCAACAAAGTATGTTTCCCTTTTCCTCCTCAATCTCATCCATCTTAGCAAATGTTAACAATTTTGTGTATCTCCTTTAACACCATTCTTTACATTTATAAATAAGTATAAGCATATAGGCTAAATAATATCCCCAATGAATGAATCCAGGACTTAATCTCTGCAGCCTGTTAAGACCTCGATATGAAAAAGTTATCCTAGATTACCTGAGCGGAACCTAAAAGTAATCATAATTGTCTTTGTTTGAAGGGAGCAGAGGAAGATTTGACACAGAAAGGAAAAGACAATGTGATAATGACAGCAGAGATTGGAGTGATGTCTCCATAAGCTAAGGAATGCTGACAGTCTCCAAAAGCTGGAAAAATAATAAACAGATTTTTGTCTAAAGCCTCTGGAAAGTGTGGCCATCCCCACACTTCGATTTCAGCTGAATGAAACTTAACTTTCAACTTCTGACCTCCCGAAATCTAAGAGAATAAACGTGTTATTTTAAGCAATCAACTTTGTGCTGCTGTGATTTGTTACAATAACAATAGAAAACTAATGTATATGGACGACAAGTCAAAATTTTTCTTCTTCTTCATTTTTTACAAATATAGCCTCACACTTTTAAAATACTCTGCAACAAGTTCTTTTTCCCCTGTCACTAATACATCATTGTTACAGACCACAAATCTATAAATACCATTTTTTAAATAATCGAACAATATTCTACAGTATAGATGTTTCATAATTCGTTTAACCATTCCTCCAGAGATGGACATTCCAGTTGTTTCCAATTTGTTATTACAAATAGTGCTGCAGTAAACATCTCTGTGCATGTTTTATATGTTGGGAGTTTTTTGAGGGGAAGAGAGAACCGACTCATGAGGATTTATGGGAAATACATTTGAGGGTTTAGTAGATGCTCTCAGATTACTTTCCAGGAAGGTTGTAACAATCACATTTGATTTGCATTTCTCTCAGTACAAATGAAGTTGAGCATTTGCAATCTGGCAATTTGCATTTTCTATTTTATGTAATGCTTATTTAGTTCCTTTGCTCAATTTTTCTCTGATTTATTTACCCTAAGAAACCTATTCTGTCATTGGTTTTAGAAATATTTCTCCTGTCTTTATCTAGAATTTGATTTTATTCACCTTCTATAGCACTGGGACAGAATTTTCCCTGCTTACTCACATCTAAAGAAAGTTGAGAATCTAAAAGGCCTTTCTATGTCTCAATGAAGAAATTCCACCTGTCAATTCCTCCTATGTATTTTGGAAGATTTTTGTCCCTTATGTCTCATTTTAACTCCACCATTAGCCTGATGGATCTCAGCCTGATGGCTCTCAATAGCTTAATCTGCACAGATGTTGAAAGAGTATATATAGTATCAGTTAGTATAGGCTAAGTTAGATGAAGTAACAAATGATTTCCCCAAATCTCAGTGATTTACAATAACAAAGATTTATTTCTCCCTCACAATACATATCCACTGATTGTTTCAGCTACAGCTAGTGATACAATCTTTTTCTGAAACATTGTCTTGGCAAAGAACTGAGAGCATAGAAGCTTCAGCTTTAACTTACACATGTTAAGTTTTGTTCACATTTCACTGGTCAAAGTTAGTGGCAAGTTCATGCTTGAGTTCGCTAGGGCCAGGAAGTTAAATCCTTCAATGAGGTGAGTCACTAAATATCTATGAATTTATTGCAATCTGCAGACACTGAGATGTACAGACAATGGAAAAACCACAAGTCATAGCATAAAATGGATTGAAGGAAGGAAACCAAGACAGAAAAAAAACACCCCAAAAACCAGAATAGACAAGTCCTGGTGTTGGTAGGATCAAATAGACTCTTCCAGAGCTGCTTTTACCCTTCTACTGAGGTAGACAGCGTCAACTTCCTTTGACTCTTCAGGAAGCCACTGACCTGAAAATCATTCCCCCCAGGTTCAGAGATAGAACTTCTCTAAGATGCTGGCTCCCAAACTTTTGTCTGACATAGTATCATCAATATACAGAAGTGACCCATACCTGTACAATAAGTACCCTACATTACACTCTCAAGAACCTGAAGCCTCAGGTAAGATTCCTTTCAGATCAAATCTCTCTCTAGGAAAGGTAGTCAAGTTGTGAGTCCAGAAAACACTAATTCAACATTCTGCTCTTGGTCATTTATTCTTGGTTTCTTTCCATAAGCCAAAAATTTTTCTAGAGGTGGCTGCCAGTTCTTCGTATCTTTGCTGTCCATCACCCTACTATGTGTGTCTGGAGATCTCATCTCTCTTGTAGCATTTGGATTGCCTTGTTTCTTTTACCGTCACTGGAGAAATCATTAGTGTTGTTCACTAACATCTGGTATGGCAGAATTCTGAATACATGGTAGAATTCACTTCCTAGCTCCCTTGGAATTGGTTTTCTGACTTGTTCTGGCATTATTCATGAGTAGAAATGGGCTAGATAATTGGGCTAGATAATTGAATAGTTACTTTGAGATCCTCTAGCTCTTTTCTTTCTGGAAGAAGTCACTGATATTTTGAGGTTATTTTTTATTGTTGCATAGACCAGTCTATTTTGACTAATACCATAACATACCCTATTTTAAATATAAGATATTTAAAATGACAAATTAATGGCACTTGTAATAATAATATTTGATGGATCTTTGGGATACAAAATGTTTCTTACCTCTCAAGAGATAAGTAGAGTCCCAGCATTCTTTCCTCTCCAAATCAAATTTCAATTGACTCAAGCACCCCAATGCCACACTTAGTCCAGAATCACTCCATTGGGCTAGACCCATTTCAATACATTGATTTTTTTTCAATGTAGTTCACACACCAGTTTCACAATCACTTAGGTTGTTAAAAAAATAAATAACAGATTTCCACAACATCCCTTAAATCAGAACCCTGACAGTAGGACTCAATATGCCTCAATCATTTTTTTAAGATTTATTTTTTATGCATACATTAAATGGGGTGTGGGCCAGAGGTGTGTGGTGGGTGAGAGGATTCACCAGAGACAGAGTGGGGAACAGAACAGGCCGAATGACTGAAATACACTGTTGAGGGGAGCAGCGGGCGAGAGAGGCAAGGTCTGCTGCACCATGCGGGTCATCTCCCTGGCAGTGGATTGAACTAGTGCTGCAGTGGCTGTGGATAGCTTCATAGTGCTGCGTCCTAACCCCTTGCACCACCAGAGAGGGCCTCATTCTTTTTCTTTTTTTTAAATATTTATTTATTTATGCATACGAGAGCTAGGGTACAGGCCAGAGGTGTGTGGTGGGGTGGTAAGAGGATTCACTAGAGACAGAGTGGGGAGCAGAACAGGTAGGTCTACTGAAATACACTGCTGAGGGGAGCAGTGGAAAGTCAGGAGAGGTCTGCTGAGCCATGTGGGTAGCTCCCTGGCTGGGGATCAAACTCGTGCTGCAGTGGCCACTGATAGCTTCATAGTGCTCAGACCTAACCCCTCGCGCCACCAGGGAGGCCCTGCCTCAGTCATTCTTAGGCACACTTCACACATGGATCTTTCTTATTCTAAAATTACCTTTGCTCCCCTTGTCTAATACCCCACATGATTTTTAGATGAGCTTTATCCAATAAAGTTTTTTTGCAGTGATAGAAACATTCTATATATGCACTGTCCAACACAGAGGTCACTAGCTACATGATTATTGAGCTCTTGAAATGTGACTTGTGTGACTAAGAAAATGAATTTTTTATTTCACTTCACTTAAATAGCTACATGTGGCTAGAGGCTACCATAATAGACATCACACTTCTAGAGAATGAGTCCTTTAGAGCAAGAACTGTAACTTCAATCTCTATATATGCTCTGTGCTGGGCATAAGGTATCCTAATAAATAAAAACTAAAATAGGAAGTAGACTTGCACTATTTCCCTTTTTGAGGTTCCCGGTATATTAAGAAAAGATGAAATGTCAAAACAGAATTACAAAATGTGTTTTCTGGTCAAACATCTTAAATGTTTACCTTATACTTATAAGGCAGCTTTACTGTCTATTATCAAGATAATTTCAGGATGAATATATTAATTCACAGATGCATTTGTGTTTAATGACAATGCTTAATAGTTTTGGGGTACTCAATTACCTTTCTGCCTTTGACTTAGCAAATATAAAATGTATTAAGATAATGACGAATCTTTCTACATTCCTTCAGTTAGAGTTATGTATATGTGAGAATATATAAACCAGTGAATACAAATCAGATCACTGTTATATGTGATAGAAAGGAGTTTAAAACAAAGAATATGATTTAGGTTGATACAGGAAAGTTAATTTTTCAAATTCTGGCCACTTTGGAAAGTAGACTGAGAGTTGTTATAAAAAAATTATTTGATTGGAGAATTCTAGTTTCCCATTTATATTTTTCAACTATTACTTTGTTTACCTACCTCCCTCAGAAGAAAAAAAGCAAAATTAAAATAATGACATTGTATAAATTTGCAATAACTTATTTGAAACTTTGAAAATAATTCATTGTTGTGGATATCTTTATCCCATGTAAAACTCTGGAGACCTCATAAACCAGGTGGTCTTGTCAGTATGGAAGGGTGCATAATTTTCACTCTTGCCTGAAATGAGGGTGAGGGACTATGTGGAAGATAGTCATAACTAAGCATGTTTTATCATTTATTTCATAGCTTTTTCCACAATCAACTTTAGCTAGCTAGTATAATCATATGTATGTATAATTAGATTATACATATGTGAATTCTATGTATAATTATAGATTGTATAAAAAATTTTAAGTAAACCTGAGAAAGAAAAACCCAAATTTATGGACTTGCCCTTTTCCAGTAAGTTGCCAAGATGACCAACACAAAGGGAAGAGGAGGGGCCTCTAGGACTTTCAGAAAACATGCAGATGTTCCTTTGGGCACACATATGCAAATCTACAAGATTTGTGATATTGTGGTCATCAAGCGTATGTGCACTGTTCAAAAAGGAATACCCCACAAATGTTACCAAGGCAAAATTAGAAGAGTCTATAATGTTACCCAGCATACAGCTGGCATTGTAAAAAAAGGGCAAGATTCTTGTCAACAAAACTGATGTTCCTATTGAGCATATTAAGCACTCTAAAAGTCAAGAGCTTCCTGAAAGCATGAAAGAAAATGATCAGGAAAAAAATGGAGGCCAAAGAGAAAGGTACTTGGGTTAATCTGAAGTGCCAGCCTGTGCCACCCTGAGGAACACACTTAGTGAGACCCTATGGAAAGTAGTCTGAGCTGCTAGAACCCATTATCTGTGAATTCATGGCATGATAGGTGTGAAAAGAAAATAAAAGAACTATGCACTAAAAAAAAAAACATAACACAACACCCCAATTATTTTATTTTATTATTCTTTATTATTTTTATTTTATTTTATTTTACATATTTTTACACGTTTTCATTTTTGAACAATGTATGCATTTTCATCTTGGTTATTATTTTTTTTTTTTTGGTCTGGTTCTTTATTTTTACCTCTTTTTTTTTTAAATAATAAATTTTATTTTTATATTCCCCATACAATTGCAACCCCACATTCTGACCCCAATCCCTCCCCTCCCGCCCCCCACCCCCCAAAAAGTGTCTCTGGTTCATAGTTTTTTGTTGATTTTGATTTTCACTTTCTTATAGTTATTCATTTGCCTGGTCCCTTATTTAAGTTTTCTAGATTCCTGCTATGAGTGAGACCATCCGGTATTTTTCTTTTTCTTTCTGGCTTATTTCGCTGAGCATGATCCCTTCCAGCACCATCCATGTTGCTGCAAATTGCATGTGTTTATCTTTTTTGAATGCTGAGTAATATTCCATGGTATATATGTACCACATCTTCTTGATCCAGTCATCTATTTTTGGGCATTTGGGCTGTTTCCAAAGCTTAGCTATTGTAAATAGAGCTGCTATAAACATAGGGGTGCAGGTGCTCTTTGGAATTGATGTTTCTGTGTCCTTTGGGTAAATACCTAGGAGTGGAATTGCTGGATCATATGGAAGCTCTATGTTTAGTAGGTCCAGAAATCTGCACACAGCTCTCCATAGTGGTTGGACCAGTTTGCACTCCCACCAACAGTGCAGAAGAGTTCCTTTTTCTCCACACCCTCGCCAACATTTGTTGTTGCTAGTTTTTTTGATATGTGCCATTCTCAATGGTGTAAGATGGTATCTCAAGGTAGTTTTGATTTGCATTTCCCTGATTACAAGTGATGTTAAACATTTTTTCATATGCCTGTTGGCCATTTGCATTTCCTCTTCAGAGGAGTTTCTTTTAGGCTCTTCTGCCCATTTTTTGACTGGATTATTTTCTTTGTTGTTGTTGAGTCTCATCAGCTCTTTGCAGATTTTTGTGATCAGTCCTTTATCATTAGTGTTGGGTGCAAAAATGTTCTCCCAGTTGGTGGGGTTTCTCTTTGTTTTTGTTATTGTCTGTTTTGCTGTGCAGAAGCTGTTTAATTTGATGTAGTCCCAGCTGTTTATCTTTGCCTTCACTATCACTGCTTTGGGTGATGTGTCAGTAAAGATGTCTTTGATGTGAATATCACGTAGTGTTTCGCCTATATTTCCTTCTACGTATTTTATGGTTTCAGGTCTTATGTCTAGTTCTTTAATCCATTTTGAGTTGATTTTTGTGTATGGTGTGAGGTAGTGGTCAAGCTTCATTGTTTTGCATGTAGCGACCCAGTTTTCCCAGCACCATTTATTGAACAAACTTTCTTTGCTCCAATGCATAGTTTTTGCTCCTTTGTCAAAGATTAGTTGACCATAAATCTGTGGGTTTATTTCTGGATTTTCTATTCGATTCCGTTGGTCTGTATGTCTGTTCTTGTTCCAATACCATGCAGTTTTGATGATTATGGCTTTGTAGTATAGTTTGAAGTCTGGGAGTGTGATGCCTCTATTCCCTTCTTTTTTTTTCAGGAAAGCTTTGGCTATTTGGGTTTTTTTGTGATTCCATATGAATTTCATCAATAATTGTTCTATTTATTTGAAGAATGACATTGAAATTTTGATTGGAATAGCATTGAATCTGTATATTGCTTTTGGTAGGATGGCCATTTTAATAATGTTTATTCTTCCAATCTATGAGCAGGTGATGTCTTTCCATTTCTTTGTGTCTTCTTCTATTTCTTTTAACAGTGTTTTATAGTTTTCTTTGTATAGGTCCTTTACCTCTTTTGTTAGATTTATTCCCAAATATTTGATTTTTTTTGTTTCAATAATAAAAGGGATTTTTTTTTATTTCTTCTTCTTCAGATTTATTGTTTGTGTATAGGAAGGCTACTGACTTTTGCGTGTTGATTTTGTATCCTGCCACTTTACTGAACTGATTGATGAGTTGAATTAGTTTTTCGGTGGAGTTTTTGGGGTTCTCTATGTATATTATCATATCATCTGCAAATAGTGATAGTTTGACTTCTTCTTTTCCTATTTGGATTCCTTGTATGTCTTTCTCTTGTCTTATTGCTCTGGCTAGGACTTCCAGTATTATATTGAAAAGCAGTGGTGAGAGTGGGCATCCTTGTCTTGTTCCAGATCTTAATGGAATTGCTTTCAGCTTTTCACCATTGAGAATTATACTGGCTGTTGGCTTGTCATAGATGGCCTTTATGATGTTGAGGTATGTTCCTTGTATCCCAAGAATTTCAAGGGCTTTTATCATGAATGGGTGTTGCACTTTGTCAAAAGCTTTCTCAGCATCTATTGATATTATCATATGGTTTTTATATTTCTTTTTGTAGATGTGTTGGATAACGTTGATTGATTTTCGGATGTTGAACCATCCTTGTGTCCCTGAAATGAATCCTACTTGGTCGTGGTGAATTATCTTATGGATACATTGTTGGATTCTGATAGCTAAAATTTTATTGAGGATTTTTGCATCAGTGTTCATTAGGGAGATTGGCCTGTAGTTTTCCTTTTTTGTGTTGTCCTTGTTTGGTTTTGGTATTAGTGTAATGTTGGCTTCATAGAACGCGTTTGGTATTGTCCCTTCCTTCTCAATTTTTTGGAAGAGTTTGTGAAGAATAGGTACTAATTCGTCTCTGAATGTTTGGTAGAATTCATTTGTAAATCCATCAGGTCCTGGGCTTTTGTTTTTGGGGAGGTTTTTGATTACCATTTCAATTTCGCTGCTTGTAATTGGTCTGTTTAGGTGTTCTATTTCTTCTTTATCTAGCTTTGGGTGATTGTAGAGTTGTAGGAATTTGTCCATCTCCTCTAGATCGTTGAACTTGTTTCCATATAACTGTTTATAGTAGTTACTGATTATTCTTTTGATTTCTTCTATGTCCGTTGTGATTTCTCCTCTTTCATTTCTGATCCTGTTTATTTGTGCTTTCTCCCTTTTTTCCTTTGTGAGCCTGGCTAGGGGTTGTCTATTTTATTGATTTTTTTGAAGAACCAGCTCTTGGTTTCATTGATCTTTTGGATTGTTTTTATAGTTCAATTTCATTTATTTTCATCTTGGTTATTAACCCATACATTTCCCTCACCCTTGTTTTGATCCTACTGCCTTCTCCCCCGACTAGTGTCTCTGGTTTATAGTTGCTTACTGATTTTGATTTTTACTTTATTATAATTAGTCTTTTTCCAGGTCCCTTATTTAGGTTTTCTTTTTTTTTAAGATTTATTTACTTATGCATACAAGAACTAGGGTACAGGCCAGAGGTGCAAGGGATGAGAGGATTCACCAGAGACAGAGTGGGGAACAGAACAGGCCGATTGACCGAAGTACACTGCTGAGGGGAGCAGCAGGCGAGTCAGGAGAGGTCTGCTGCACCATGTGGTTTGCTTCCTGGCCAGCCAGGGATCGAACTCGTGCTGCTGTGCTGCAGACAGCTTCATAGGTTGCGTCTTAACTCCTTGCGCCACCAGGGAGGCCCCCCTTATTGAGATTTTCTAAATTCCTGCTATGAGTGAGACCATCTGGTATTTTTCTTTTCTTTCTGGCTTATTTCGCTGAGCATGATCCCTTCAGCTCCATCCATGTTGCTGCAAATTGCGAGAGTTTATCTTTTTTGATTGCTGAGTAATATTCCATTGTGTATATGTATCACATCTTCTTGATCCAGTCATGTATTCTGAGGCATTTGTGTTGTTTCCATAGCTTACCTATTGTAAAGAGTGATGCTATAAACAGGATTGCAGGTGCCCTTTTGAATTAATGTTTCTGTGTCCTTTGGGTAAATACCTGGGAGTGAAATTGCTAGATCATATGGAAGCTTCGTCTTTAGCAGGTTGAGGAATCTCTACACAGCTCTCCATAGGGCTCGGACCAATTTGCACTCCCACCAGCAGTGCAGGAGAGTTCCTTTTTCTCCACATCCTCGCCAACATTTGGCCTATTTTTTTTAATATGTGCCATTCTCACTGGTGTCAGATGGTATCTCATTGTAGTTTTGATTTGCATTTCCCTGATTACAAGTGATGTTGAACATTTTTTCATATGCCTGTTGGCCATTTGTATTTCCTCTTTGGAGAAGTTTCTGTTTAGCTCTTCTGCTCATTTTTTGACTGAATTATTTTCCTTGTTTTTGTTGAGTCTCATCAGCTCTTTGTAGATTTTTGTGATTAGTCCTTTATCATTAGTGTTGTGTGCAAAAATGTTCTCCCCATCAGTGGGTGTCGCTTTTTTTTTTTTTTTTGGTTTCTGTCTCTTTTGCTGTACAGAAACTCTTTAATTTGATGTAGTCCCAGCTGTTTATCTTTGCCATCACTATCACTGCTTTGGGTGATGTGTCTTTAAAGATGTCTTTGATGTGCATATCATGTAGTGTTTCGCCTATATTTCCTTCTATATATTTTATGGTTTCAGGTCTTATGTCTAGTTCTTTAATCATTTTAAGTTGGTTTTTGTGCATGGTGTGAGGTAGTAGTCAAGCTTCATTCTTTTGTATGTAGCGACCCAGTTTTCCCAGCACCATTTATTGAATAAACTTTCTTTGCTCCATTGCATATTCTTTGCTCCTTTGTCAAATATTAGTTGACCGTAAATCTATGGGTTTATTTATGGATTTTCTGTTAGGTTCCATTGGTCCATGTGTCTGTTCTTGTTCCAATACCACACAGTTTTGATTATTATTGCTTTGTAGTATAGTTTGAAGTCTGGGCATGTTTTTTTTCAGGAGACTTTGGCTATTTGGGATTTTTGGTGGCTCCATACGAATATCATCAAAATTTGTTCTATTTCTTTGAAGAATGTCATTGAAATTTTTATTGGAATAGCATTGAATCTGTAAATTGCTTTTGGTAGAATGGCCATATTGATAATGTTAATCCTTCCAATCCATGAGCAGGGGATGTCTTTCCATTTCTTTGTGTCTTCTATTTCTTTTAACAGTGTTTTATATTTTCCTCTGTATAGGTCCTTTACCTCTTAGGTTTATTCCCAAGTATTTGATTTTTTTGTTTCAATAATAAAAGGGATGGTTTTCTTGATTTCTTCTTCAGATTTTTTGTTTGTGTATAGGAAGGCTACTGATTTTTGTGTGTTGATTTTGTATCCTGCTACTTTACTAAACTGTGAATAGTTATAGTTTGACTTTTTCCTTCCCTGTTTGGATTCCTTGTATGTCTTTCTCTTGTCTTATTGCTCTGGCTAGGACTTCCAGTAGGATATTGAAAAGCAGTGGTGAGAGTGGACATCCTTGTCTTGTTCCAGATCTTAATGGAAATGCTTTCATGCGGCTGGCCTCCCATGCTGTTCTTGACATGGTCCAGGCATTGGGAAAGACTCCCAAGAAGTGGGGAGTCCCTGTGCTCCCCTGAAGAGGGAAAGTTGTGCTTCCCAGAAGAGGGGAGTTCTTGCACTTCCCAAAGAAGATCTGAACTAGGGAGTCTCCATGGCAACGCCTCTAAAGCTCTCCTCTTTGTTCTTGGTTAATGCTGAAGTAAGTTAGTTATTAATTGGCCTGTGAAAACCTAATTCGGACTCAGCTTATTGTTCTTATGCATGAACTATCACAAAAAAAGTAAACATTGTTAAAGGTATAGTTAGGAAAGAAATGTTTCAGCCCTGAGAACTATGGAGAACAAGCTGCCCTGAACCAGCTGTGCTTAGAAACCATAGCCTAACCTGGGGGGTACCTGTTTGAGGCAACAATACATTTCCTGGTGTATGCAAGAAGTCAATAGTTCACAGGCCGTGTGGAGGTTAGGAATTTCTAGCTAAGAGTTAGACTTCAGTAGAACTTACATAGATTTGATGAGTTGTTTTAGACCACTTTAAAGTAATTAATATATTAACCAGGTTAATTGAATGCTAGGAGATAGATTGATTTTAGTAATTGACTATAGAATAGGAATTTTACACCCACTTTGTAATTGGGAAAGTTTAATTGTTGCCAAATGTTATGCTGTCATGTATGATTGATCATGCTAGTAAATGAGCTGTAGCTAGGAAACTAATTGTTCTTAGGTTACCAAAGAAATGGCCTACAGGTGTAAGGCCAAGGGAGTCTTTACATGATCATGAGAAAATAGGCATTGATTGTCTTTGCTCTGCTTCAATGCTTACACTGATGTAATTCCACTGCTTGCCTTAAGGTATAAATAAAGACCCGCTGAGACCCTCAGCAGGAGATACTTGCACGAACTAAGGTGTCTGTGTCTACCTCAATCCTACCTCGCTCCACTTCCCCTCAGCCCTCCGTAAGAGAAGAAAAAAACTTCACCGACTCCGTCCTCTCCTTTCTGAGATCCCTGACACGACTTCTATCTGAAGCTGGTCTCCAGCACTTTCAGCTTTTCACCATTGAGAATAATATTGGCTATGGGCTTGTCATATATGACCTTTATGATGTTGAGGTATGTTCCTTGTATCTTGAGGATTTCAAGGGCCTTTATCATAATTGGGTGTTGTACTTTGTCAAAAGCTTTCTCAGCATCTATTAATATTATCATATGGCTTTTATATTTCTTTTTGTTGATGTGTTGGATTACATTGATTGATTTTCGGATGTTGAACCATCCTTGTGTCCCTGGAATAAATCCTACTTGATCATAGTGAATTATCTTATGGATACATTGCTGGATTCTGTTAGCTAAAATTTTATTGAGGATTTTTGCATCACTGTTCATTAGAGAGATTGGCATGTAATTTTCTTTTTTGTGTTGTCCTTGCTCAGTTTTGGTATTAGTGTAATGTTGGCTTCATAGAATGTGTTGGTGTTATCCCTTCCTTCTCAATTTTTTGAAAGAGTTTGTGAAGGATGGGCACTAGTTCATTTCTGAATGGTAGAATTCATTTATAAATCCATCTGCTCCTGGGCTTTTGTTTTTTGGGATGGTTTTGATTACCAATTCAATTTCACTACTTGTAATTGGGCTGCTTATGTGTTCTATTTCTTCTTTATTTATCTTTGGATGATTGTAGAGTTGTAGGAATTTTTCCATCTCTTCTAGATTGTTGAACTTGTTTGCATATAATTGTTCATAGTAGTTTCTGATTATTCTTTTGATTTCTGCTGTGTCTGTTGTGATTTCTCCTCTTTCATTGTGATCCTATTTATTTGTGTTTTCTTCCTTTTTTCCTTTGTGAGTCTGGCTAGGAGTTTGTCCATTTTATTTATTTTTTCAAAGAACCAACTTTTGGTTTCATTGATCTTTTGGATTTTTTAGTTTCTATTTCATTTATTTATTTATTTTTGATTTTTTTTTTCTTTTTTTAAATATTTATTTATTTATTTATACAAGCACGGGTACAGTCAGAGACACGGGAAGGTAAGAGTATTCACCAGAGCCAGAGCGGAGAGTAGAACAGGCAGAGTGACGACATACACTGCTGAGGGGAGCAGCGGGCAAGGTAGGAGAGGTCGGCCGGGCCAAGTGGGACCCTCACCCGGCGGCCAGGGATAGAACCGGTGCTGCAGAGGCTGCAGGCAGCTTCACAACCCAGCGCTCAACCGCTGCGCCTCCGGGGAGGCCCTCTGCTTTTATTTTTATTATTTCATTTCTTCTACTGGGTTTAAGCATGTTTTATTGTTCTTTTTTTAGTTTTTGAGATGTGAGATTATGTTGTTTCTTTGAGTTCTTACTTGTTACTTGATATGAGCCTGTATTGCTATATATTTTCCCCTTTACTGCTTTTGCTGCATCCCATACATTTAGGAAATTGGTGTCCTCCTTGTTCAAATCAAAGTATTTTTTAATTTCTTCTTTGATCTCCTCATTAGTCCAGTGGTCTTCCAGTAGTGTGGGTTTCACTCTCCATGAGGTAGGAGGATTCCTTGCCTTTTTTTATGGTTTAATTCTAGTTTCATGCCTTCATGGTCAGAGAGGATGGTTGCTATGATTTCAATCTTAGTGTATCTGTTGATGTTTGTCTTGTGTCCCAGTATGTGATCGAGCCTGGAGAGTGATCCAGGTGTGCTTGAGAAAAATGTGTACTCAGATTTTTGGAGGTGTAGTGTTCAACAGATGTCTGTTAAGCCCAAGTGGTCTAGATCCTTATTTAGAGCTTTAGTGTCTTTACTTATTTTTTGTCTCTTTGATCTGATAGTGGTGTGTTGAAGTCTCCTACTACATATGTATTTTCTCGATGTCTGTTTTCAGAGATGATAATAGTTGTCTGATATATTTTGGTGCTCCTTCATTTGGTGAGTATATATTAATGAGTGTTATATCTTATTGATATATTGCACCCTTGATCATAATGTAGTGACCATCTGGGTCTCTTTTTACCTTTTTGAATTTTTAATCTGTTTTATCTGATATAAATATAGCTGTTGCTGCTTTCTTTTTAGGTCCATTTGCTTGTAGGATTTTTTTCATCCTTTTACTTTCAGTGTATTTTTATCTTTTGTAGTTAAATGTGTTTCCTGTAGACAGCAAAAGGTTGGGTTTTGTTTCTTAATCCAGCCTGCAACTCTGTGTCTTTTTATTGAGGAGTTTAGTCTGTTTACAATTAGAGTTAATATTGATATGTAAGCATCTGTATTTGCCATTTTGTTTGTCTTTTCTGTGGTTTTGTTTTTTGTCTCGTTTCGTTCTTATTCACCTCTCTGTTGGGTCTGTCTTTAGGACTCTTTGTAGTATTTTTTGAAGTGGGGGTTTAGTCATAATGAAATTCTGGAGTTTCTGTTTGTCTGGGATGGTCCTTATTCTTTCTTCATAGAGGAAGGAAAGCTTTGTAGGATAAAGTATTCTTGGTTGGCATTTGTTGTCTTGAAGTTTATTGATTATGACCCTCTGCTCTCTCCTTGTCTGTAGTGTTTCTTCGGAGAAGTCTGATGTCAGCCTGATTGGTTTTCCTTTGCATGTTTTCTGTTTCTTCTCTCTTGTCAGCTTCATTATTTTTTCCTTGTTTTAGATTCTTTGGAGCTTTACTATTATGTGTCTTGCTGTATTTTTCCTTTCATCATGATAGTTTGGTGCTTCTTGTATGTCTATTTTCAGCTCCTTCTTTGTGCTTGGGAAGTTCTCTTCAATTATCTCCTTGAATATTTTCTCTGTTCCTAGGTCTCTCTCCTCCTCTTCTGGGATCCCAATAACTCTTATATTTCCTTTCCCCATGGAGTCAGATAGTTCCCAAAAACTTTCTTCATTCTTTTTCCTTCATACTTATCTTTCCTTTTCTGTTTTGGTTCTTTTTATCTGTGTCTTTGAGAGTACTTATTCATTCTTCCATGTTCTGCTTTCATTGCTTTTCCTAGAGTTCTTCAGCTCCTCCATTATTCCTTTGATCTCCTGCATTTCTTTCACTTACCTCTTTTGGGACTCAATTTCATTCTTCTGATTGTCGATTATTTTTCCCATATCATTTTTGACTTCCTTCAGTTTTTTAATCATGGCAATTTTAAATTCTCTATCTGGAAGGCTCAGAAGTTCTTCCAAGTCACTGTTGTTGCATTCTGGTGGTTGATTTATTATTTTTTTTTTGTGGCGTGTTCTTTCCCTGAGGACTTGCTTGGTTGCTTGTAGTTTTTCTTCTCCCTACTGCTTGTTTTCTGATTTGTCCTATGCGTTGGGACACTGTGTCACTGGTACTGGCCAGCTTCTCTTTGGTGACCTCCTTCTGGGATGTCGGAAGTTCTTTCTGTGTGGACAGCCCTTTCTCAGTTCCACACTGTTTTGGTGAAGTCTGGACGTGAACCTCCCTGTTTTAAAGATGGCACATCTGGGAGATGCTCCCCTGTACCTTCTGTCTGTCCCTGTGGTGGCTGGATCCCCCTCTGGGCACCAACTGGCTGCTAGTCAGGGGGCCTGTGTGTTGTGGGGTTCAGCTCACCTCTGTGGGGACAGCCCTTTCTCATTTCCACACAGTTTTGGTGAGGTTCAGACGCAGAGCTCCCTGCTTTAAATATGGCACATCTGGGAGATGCTCTCCTGAGGCCCCAAACCCAAATTTAAATAGAAGGTTAGAACCAAGGAAGAAATTAGAATACAGATAAGCAGGCCTCAAGGTCCTACCCAGACACTAAAGCTAAAATTTGATTCAGAGCTTCATAACAGCCAAAGAGAAATGGGAAACATATCCAGTTACACATTCTACTTGGCTGTAAGGAAGACACATCAGTTACTCAAGGGCAGCCAAGCATTTCATGACACTTGGCTCTAAAGAAAATTCTCTCATGGGATAGCCCATTGGGAGCATAAAATGAATGAATGCTCAGCAGCTCTACAGTAAATGTATGAGTGGGCTACCTGGTGCTCTGTCTTCTGGAATCCCTTAATGTATGCAGAAGACACAAAATTCAAAAATTCAAAAGACAAGTCACTAAATCACTGCTGGGAGGGCCAAGCCAGTAAAGTTTTAGCTAATGAGAGCAGCTGGTCTGCAAATTCAGACAAGTCATGTGCTTTTTTTTTTAAAGTTCACATTAGTTACCATTGTTTAGAGATCAGTAGATTATAAATCTGGCAACTCTGGACACTCATAACACCACATGATAATGATCTGCTGTTGATCTGAGTTAGAGTACCTACCTATTAGGCATTTGAATGTCCTATTGGAGATTAGGATTGAAAAAAATTTCAAAGAGGAAATTAATAAATTGCTTACTCTGGCTTTAGAAAACTCTAAGTTATCACTCCTACAAAATGTATTGATTTTAGTAAAGTGACTGGCTGGTAAATCTACATGAAGGAATTACTTGCAAAACATAGCCTTTAAAAATTTACCTGGATAACTATAAGAAAGTGAAAATCAAAATCAACAAAAAACTATGAACCAGAGACACTTTTTGGGGGGTGGGAGCTGGGAGGGGAGGGATTGGGGTCAGAATGGGGGGTTTGCAATTGTATGGGGGAATATAAAAATAAAATTTATTATTTAAAAAAAAGAATTTAGAAGTAAAGAAAAGAAATATTTACTCTCGAATCTGCAAATTATTCTCAAATAGTTCAGAAAAAAATATGCAACAGTATATATCAAGAGAAACGTATTTAAATGTGGCAAAGTAATAACTGGGGAAGCTGAGTAAAGAGTATGGGAATTCTTTGTACTATTTTTAACTTTTCTGAAAGGAAATAATTTCAAAATTAAAAATTTACAATGAAAGTTTAAAAAAAAAAATTTACCTGGTATTTAGTTACTGGATGTAGGTCAACTATGTCTGAGGATATGTACCAAAACAATTATTCTAATTTTTGAACAGTTGAGCTTTAGTTATTCCTCCTGACAAACAGTAATATGCAGTCAACTGTATATTAAAATTCATCACAGTAAAATGTCATCCATAGTCATGACAATGAGTGACTTTCTTATCTTTAAAGCAAGGTAGTTTTAGCTACAGGTTAGATATGAGTGCTACAACTTGCTATTTATGCTACTTGATATACTTTCTGATCTCTTTGAACACCAATTCTATTGATCTAGATGTCTATGTTCATGCAGAATTGCTGGTTTTATAAGAATGAATTCCATACTGAATTCATGGCACTTAGTTCTTGCCCACAGAGTGAAAGCCTGAGAAACAGAAACCTCTTTTAAAAGCAAAGTTTACTTTTTCTAATTATAAAAGAAGTGTACCCTGTCAACAACTTAGAAAATAAAGAAGTTAGATTATTTTCCCCCAACTTTTTATTTTGAAAAATTTCAAATGAACAGAATACAGACATGTAGGTCAAGGGTCCTCGTAGTTATTAATGCTGAGCCACAAACTTACTCGGAATGTCTTGTAGTCCAAGTGAAAAGAGAAAACTGCCAGTTACATAATTCACAGAGCCTATAACGAGAAAACACATCTATTACCAATGGTAGCCAAGTTTCATGACAGCTGACTGAGAGAGAAAATTCTCCTGTGTTCATTTAATAAGGAATACAAGATGATCACATTCAAGAACCCCACAGTAATCACATTGGCTTGTTCTGTAAATAAAACCTGCTAGAATCCCTCAATATTAGCTGAGAGTACATGGTAGAAGCCTAGGGGGAAGAGCATGAACTTTATAAATATAGAGTCCAACTACCTAGGTTTGAATCCTGGCTCCCTCACTTAATTGTATGACCTTTTGTAAATCACTTCACCTTTCTGTGCCTTAATTTCCTGATTTACAAAGTATTGTGATTAATAATATCACTACATCAAAGGGCTGTTATATGGCTTAAATAATGTATGTAAAACAGTACCTGGTACATAATAATCATTATTTCTACAGTTAATGCTGAAAGAAAGGTGTGTGCATGATGTCATAGTACAAGGAAGGTCACTTAAAGCAACTAAGAGTCGGAGGGAAGTTTTCCCAGAAACAGATTGCCTGTGCTGGGCCTAGATCTTGGTCTTAACTACTGTTATTATGACCTTGCTTAAATTATGTGAACTTTGTATTCTCACCTGCTAGAATAGAGATATGTCAGTTGCTGATACAAGAAGCTAACGTTTGTAAAACGAAACTAGATAATATATAAGGATTAGCTAGCAAATGTAACAGCATAGCAAGCAAACAATAAATGTTTCCTCTTGGATCTAGTAAAAAAAGTAAATAAATTACTCTTGCATTCAACTCTAACAGGTGTCCATTTCCCCCCTATTAAACAGTGTACTATTTCTGAAGTAGCTGTAATAAATGTTCATTCAGGTAACAACCAATCTGGAAAAATGTTACATGACTGGCAGTTTTGTGCTGACAAAACTTAGCACAATTCTATTTGTTTTGTTTTTTTAATCACCACAGAACTGCCTTGGTAAAATTGCGTCTGTTTTTGAGGCACACTGTGCCTATCTCAAAGAGTAATTAAATATAACACATTGATTTTCACTAGGCAAAACCCATTGCACCCTCATCTGTATAACTTTGTATATCCCTCATTTTACTTCTTATCGAATTTGATTACAGCCTGTAGTATGCTGTGATAACATGTTGTAGTTACAGTTCAATTTGCACCTGACTTTAAAAAAGAAATATGGCAATATTTATTTATAAATATGGTCTTATGTATTTATCTCCCTCCCCCAAACTGTTAAATTTCTTAAATAACTGAGTCATATCCAGATGCCAGCACTTAATAAGACTTAATGTTTGGAGGGCCTCCCTGGTGGACTTGGGGTTAAATCTCAGCACTACTCACACAAATCCACATGGCACAGCAGACCTCTCCTGTTTCCCCACTGCTCTCCTTAGCAGTGTATTTCAGTAGATCTGCCTGTTTTTTTCCCCACTCTGTCTTGGGTGAATCCTCTCACACCCCACCTCTGGCCTACACCCAAGTTCTAATATGCAGAAATAAAAACAATAAATATTTAAAAAAAATGAATTTAAGACCCAATGTTTGGTAAAATGGTCTGTAAGAGCAGGAATGGACCCCTGAGCAGGTTTTCTGATCCAGCAGACCAGGTAAAGAAGGAGTCAGAGTCCTCAGTGGTTTTTGCAGGTCTTCCATTGGGGTTACCAGGTACGCAGCAGGCAGGGGTGCTGGGGGGCCGGGAGGCTGGCAGGCCTCCCAGCCCCCAGCAAGTCCTCACTCTATCTGGGCTCTCTCTATCTGCTTCTCTCTAGGCTTCTGCTGTTTCTCGGCTTCTTGGCTTCTGCTGGCGATCCCGAGACACCGCCCTTAAAAACCCAGTCTTAGCCCAGGTGAATCCCATCTACCTATGCCCACACCTTATTCCAGGTGCCCGCCATCAGGCATGCATTCAGGACAAGGATCCATCATCTATCCTGATGGCGGGAGGGCAGAAAAGCCTGACATTTTTCCTTACCCTACATGGTCTAAGTAGGATTTGAAGTGTGCTGTTATAAGCAAATGAATCATTTGTTTGAGAGATTATAAAGTTGGAGAGATTACCTAGGAATTGATGTGAAAATCTTAGACTCAGTCCTGATCCTCTCCATTAGTAGACAAGAAAACCAAAGCCTTGCATAGTTAACTGCTTTGCCTAAGTTTATCTTGCCAGGCAATGGCCAGCACCAATTGGGGAATCTCAAACTCCCATCAACAGTCCAGAGGCGAATCTGCACATTGACCTGTCAAGGCTGCTGTAATTTGATGACCATCACCATCTCACTAAAGGTGCTACTGATATTTTTTTTACATTTTTTAAAAGGACAGGTTAATTAAGAAAAAGAGAAAAAGAGGCACCTGCGTAGTCACAGGCAGGCAGGAGAGCTGCCTAAAGCTGCTATTGTTAATCACCAAACACTTTTGTATTGCTGAATCTAGTCAATGCTCTTTAGCCCTTGATATATTTCACCTCTTTGTGCAGGTCTGTTGCCTCCCTAATCATCTTGCAATACTTCCCAGAGGACAGGTATTGCACTCATCTAGTTCTTTTATCTCTCTGGCCATTCTTTTTTTTTTTATTTATTTATTTATTTATTTATTTGCTTGTTTGTTTGTTTGTTTTTGTTTATACATGCACTGGGTACAGTCAGAAGCGCAGGAGGGTGAGAGAATTCACCAGAGCCAGAGCGGGGAGCAGAGCAGGCAGAAGGACCGAAGTACACTGCTGAGGGGAGCAGTGGGCGGCAGGAGAGGTCTGCACGCCATGTGGGACCCTCCTCCCTTGGCCGGGGAGCAGCCGGGGATCGAACCGGCGCAGAGGCCGCGGGCAGCTTCGCAACCCAGCGCTCAACCGCTGCGCCACCGGGGAGGCCCACTCTCTGGCCATTCTTCCTCAGACTTCCTTGTGTGCTTCTTCTATTCATCTACCATTCCCATCTTAATGTTAGTGTTTCCTGGGGTTATATCCTTGGATCCTCTATTATTTCTTCTATATTTTCTCCCTGATTGATCTCACCCATGCCTGGGGCTTAAATTACCAATTATAATAAACCAGTGTCCTCCAAATCTATTTTATTTTAACTCAAACTGTCTCTGTGTAATTCG
Source organism: Talpa occidentalis (assembly GCF_014898055.3). NCBI lineage: Eukaryota > Metazoa > Chordata > Mammalia > Eulipotyphla > Talpidae > Talpa > Talpa occidentalis. Next base: position 60,619,003 of record NW_023602073.1, on the reverse strand, counting down.
ACTGCTTGTTGGATATACTCAGCTAGATTTGGAGGTTTCCTCCACTGAGTCATAGTTACATTAGTCTTTGAGGGAACCTAATCAATTGTACCTTTCTTTTCCAGATAAAGGAGAATGGCACAGGAGACCAACTTCTATCATTACTACTGAAAGTATTACTATACTTACTACTGAAAGTATTACTACTGAAAGTATTTGTTGCAAGAGCAACCATGAACTTAGTGGCTTAAAACAACACAAATTTATTAAATGATGGTCCTGAAGATCAGAAACCCTAAAATCAAAGCATTGGCAGGGCTTAGTTCTTTCTGGGAAAACTAGGGAAAAACTCATTTCCTTGCCTCACCCAGCCTCTAGAGGCTGCCTGGATTCCTCAGCTCCATCTTCAAAGCCAGCAATGAAGACTCTTCAAATCTCTCTTTCTCTGATTTTTGCTTCCATCATCATACTTTTCTCACTCTGACACTCCTGCCTCCAGCACAAGTGGGTAATTCAAGATAATATCTCCATCTTAAGATCCTTAACTTAATCACATCTGGAAAATGCTTTTTGCCATAGCTTCTGAAGATTAGGTCATGTGCATCTTAGTGGGGCTGAGGGAGATGGGGATTAGTATCTTAAAACCAACTAAGTTGGTATTGGGTATTACCTGTGAAGAGTGATTCCAAACTTTGGAATTAACTAGGTTTACTAATTTTATAATTCTATAACTAGGCATCCTCAATCCCACCCCCAGGCCCTGTTCCTAGAGAAGCAGAGACCCCCATCATGACAATTCCTGGAAGTCAATTTTCTTTTAGGAGAAAAAGAATGGAATGAGCTACAATGTCCAGTTTTCCTTTAAATTTACCAATAAGGAAGTCACTAACTTTGCGGAAGAGTGAGCAGGGGCAGGTGCAGCAAGAGGCCTGGAGCATTCTATTAATGGATGCCACTGAATATGGAAGGAGGCATGTTGGAGAATATGAACTTCCCCAACAAACATATCCACATTTGAACTCATTCATATATAAATATCTCCTAGGACTATCACTACCTCTATCTAGTAACTTAAAAATTTGTAGATAACCCAGACTCATCCGTGTTCCCCTCTTGCCAAATGTTTCCATCATCTACCCCAATATCCACACTAGAAATCTCCCCCATTCAGTGTTGTCAGTTCTACCATGTCAACAGTGCTCACATCCATCTCTCCCTCTATATTCCCACTGTGGATGCCTAGGTTAAGACTCTTACCATTTCTTTTTTTTTTTTTTTTAAGATTTATTTATATATGTGTAAGGGCAGGATTGGGCACAGTGCAGGTTCTCTGATCCCATGCAGACCGGGTAAAGGAGGAGTCAGAGTCCTTAGTAGTTTTGCAGGTTTTTTTATTGTTGTTCACCAGGCATATGGCAGGCAGGGGTGCTGGCTGGGGGACTGGGAGGCTGGCAGGCCTCCCAGGGCCCCAGCAAGTCTTCACTCTATCTGAGCTCTCTGGAGTTCGTTCTGCTGCTTCTCGGCTTCTCGTTCGGCTTCGACTGCTGCTTTCTTGGCTTCTACTGCTGCTGCTGGCGTCCCCGTGACGCCACCCTTAAAAAGCAGTCTTAGCTCAGCTGAATCCCATCTACCTATGCCCACACCCTATTCCAGGTGCCCGCCATCAGGCATGCATTCAGGACAAGGATCCATCATCTATCCTGATGGCGGAAGGGCAGAAAAGCCTGATATTTTCTTTACCCTATAATATAAGAACGGGTACAGACCAAAGGTGCGGGAGGTGAGCGGATTCACCAGAGACAGAGTGTGGAGCAGAACAGGCAGACTGACTGAAATACACTGCTGAGGGGGGGCAGTGGGTGAGACATGAGAGGTCTGCTGCGCCATGTATGTATCTCCCTGGCCGGGGATCCAACTCGTGCTGCAAAGGCAGCGGAGAGATTCACAGCGCTGCGCTCAACCCCTTGGCTACCAGGAAGGCCCTCTTACCATTTCTTAACTGGAGGGCAGTCATGGCCTCAAAATTGTTTTCCTAGCCTCAAGCCTCTTCCTGTCCATTTCACTTCTATACCGTCACTCATGAAATGTACTGTGCCTGGAATTCCACCCTTCCAAGTTAGTCTCTCCAACCTCCTACAACCCGGTTCTTCAATTTGTCCAAAAGCTTCAAGCAACTATCCAACATCAGATGGAATCGAACTTGAACACAGGTTTCTCTGACTCCAAAGTCCAGGCTTTTAACTGCTCTTGCTCGACGACCTTCTTATAATATATTTTAAAGTGTAAGGGCTTTACACTTTCCAAAGTAACAGAAAGTGTACTTTGCCTTTACTTTTAGCCTCCCAACTCTCCAATGTGGAAAAGATGGGTATGACTCTACCCAAGAAGAAACTGCGTGCCCGGGGAGCTGAAGGTTTGGCCCCTCACACCTTGCTGAGTCAGCGAGTGTCTCTCAGCAGTCCCGGCTTCTGGTCTCCCTTCTCGGAGACCCGCCCGCACTTCGCACAAGCTGTCGACGGGGCCAGCGCCAGCCTGGATGAGCCCACCGCTCTCTCCACCACGGGAGTCCCGGGGACCTGCCGCGACAATCACGGCGGAGACCTCCCCATTGGCAGTGACGCGCAATCAGTGACGCCATGCAGTGACTTGCGCTGACGTGCTGACCCGAAGCCAGGGGCTGGCAGGGCAGCCGCACCCTGGAGGCCCCTGCTAGGAGGGCAGCGGGTGGGGGCCATAAAGAAAAACACCAAAAGTGGCCTCGGACGACCTCCAAGCCCCCAACCCCCGAATCCCGCCCGCCCGCGGTGGCTCGGTTGCTAAGTGACGCCAGCGCGCAGCGGCGCGTGCGCGGCCACGGCGGTGTGCGTGAGGGCGGGCGCGCGCCGCGGCAGCGGCGGCGGCGAGGACGGCGACAGCAGCGGCCAAGGGGGCGTTGGCCACGAGGGGGTTGCTGAGCGGGCGGAAGAGGAGTCCGCGCGGGCGGCTGGGTCGCAGAGGAACATCGTTGGGGTGAGTGGCCGGCGCCTCGCAGGGGAGGTGGGGCCTGGCCGCACCTGCCGCGCGGGCCCGGGGCGCGGGGACGCGCGCCCCCACCGTCACCGCGCGCGCCGCTCCACGCCCCTCTGCCGCGCTTTCCGGGGGCGGGGTAGGCGTGGGGACGGGGGCTGGCGAGGGTCAGTTCCTGGCGCGGGCGCTCCGGGCGGTGGCAGCGGGGGGCCGCGTGCTGGAAGGTGGAGGGGGAAGTGGGTATCTGGGGGCTTCGGGTCGGCTCTGTCAAGCTCCCAGACAGGATTCGGAGTCAGGAGAAGTCGGGGTGCCCAGGGCAGCCGCGCACCCTGCCCTGTACGCGGTCGCCCGTGACTGGAAGAGGCGGAAGTGGGGGGCCTGGGGTCGGGGTTGGAGTGTGTGGCGCTGCCGGGGCCCTGAGCGCGCCTGCCCTGGCTTAGACGCGAGGAGGAGCCGGTTGTTATGGAGAGAGTTGTGAATCAGTGCCTGCGTGCGGCGTCAGACACACCCACGACCTGGGCTCGGCGATCTGTCAGTGTGGAGAGGAGGCGGCCAACTGTTGCCTGGAGTTTCCAACTTCACGTGCATGTGCACGTGCTTACTGCGCGCGTGAACCGCGCGTCTGGCCTTAGCGTTCTGTTAGGTTGTTGCTATGGGTTTTGAGGCCCCAGGGCTGATAGCTACTCAGTTTTTACGTGCTCTTAGACTCAAATCATGTCTTATTTCCCAGATCCTTGTTTTTCTTCTGTTGTTGTAGGGAGGATGTGTGGAGGTGTTGTGTGTGTGTGTGTGTTGTGTGTGTGTGTTTTTTCTCCCTTAAAAGCAGTACAAGCCTGGGGGCCTCCCTGGTGGCGCAAGGGGTTAGGCACCGCACTGTGAAGAAATCCACAGCCTCTGCAGCATGAGTTTGATCCCCGGCCGGCAAGGGAGAAACCCACATGGCACAGCAGACCTCTGCTCTCCCGCCCGCTGCTCCCCTCAGCAGTGTATTTCAGTCATTCTGCCTGTTCTGCTCCCCACTCTGTCTCTGATGGATCCTTTCACCCCCTGCATTTCTGGCCTGTACCCCAGCTCTTGTATGCATAAATAAGTAAATGTTTAAAAAAAAAAAGCAGTACAAGTCTGCTATTTGCCAGGCAGAAAATACACGAGAAGCCTGAGTATAAAGGTGCAGCAGATCATCTGACCAGCGCTCTGTTCTCAGCGTGCTGGGCTCTCGTGTGGGTGTGTGGGGTCTCTCTGCAGGGGCTGTTTTATCTCTCACGCTCGAGAGGGAGGAGAATTGGAACTACAGAAGAAGTTCAATCTTTTCTGACTGTTGACTCCAAGGCAATGGCTAGAACCGGGAGAAAGATGTCATGATTTGTGCAAGAAAACTGAAGAAAATAACTTCTGAGTATTCATCCAGTTCTAAAATTCTGTGATTCCGTTTCATAACTGAGGATCTGTTGTAGTATGTTACCTGAGGTTTTTACAGCTTGGAAGCAGTAATAGCCTGGGTTTGTAACACTTAGAGTCCTCAGGATTCAGTGTCTTTTCTTCTCTGGACTAAAGTTTTTAGGAAAGGAATCATATGTTCTTCTCTGTGGTCTCTCCAACATCTAGAAAAATTTCTTGCCACAGAGTAGGCATGCAATAGATACGTGTTATATTATCACACCGTGTAAAAGGGATCTGTCAATGTACAGGAAGCATTTAGTCCAGCCCTTCAAGTAGATAATACCGGTGCCCTCTCTGCCCAGCATTACTAGCTGTGGGAAGAGGACTGTGGGATTACTAGTGGCATAAATGACTGTACTTTTACCCATTAAGAGCAAACAGGTTAGGACAATAAAGCATATGCATGTAAAAGAGTTATGAAACCAAATGGTAATATGTAAAAAAAATGCTACATGAGGGCTATAAATGCCCCGGAGAATTTTAAACAAAAATTTGTGGGATGAGTTTACTCTGCAAGAAGTAAGATTTGAGCTTAAAAAGAAGTGTAAAATTTGAATTAGAGAAAAGATAAGAGATGTTGAGAAAATAGTGTGAACTTGGTCATTTGGGGATATATTGAGGAGGCTTATGTGTCTGGTAACTGGAGAGGAAGATGTCTGCTAGGGAACTATTGGGAAGGTCAGGTTAGAAGTTTGGGGATGGAATATGTTAAGACTAAGGCAGGCCTGTCTGCATCCCACTGATAAAATAGAACCTGTTTGCTATATCTTAGAGAAAAAAAAAGGATTATTATTACTTAAAGGATAACCTGAACCAGCAGCAGGTTGTAAACTTCTGATTTCAATTATTATTTGAATAATGTCCTTACTAATGTGAATATTATGTAGTCAGCGCACATGTCCCCATTTCTAATATTTACCTGATGTGGTTTGGACTGTTCCATTTGAAATTTATTGAAATGATGTGCAGAAAGCAATCATCCAGGCATCTTCAGTGTTACAGTTTTGCTTGGGATTATCTCATGGCCTGTGCGGTTTGTAGTTACTACTGCTCCTGTAAAATGCAAATGTTAGTTGGAAAGTTGGGAAAGGAGTCTGTTGGAAGAAAGGTACTCAAAATATTGACAAAAATATTTGAGAAAATCAAAGACACTCCTGCTGAATGTTGAACTTTTGGTCTTTATTTGTAATATCTTTCCTTATGAAACTTCTTTTGAGTGTTAGGTAAGCCTGAAGGTGAATTGCTACCTAAGACAAAGTTTCAACAGTGTAATAATGTTTCATTATTTAACACCTCAGCAAATATTTACTGGGTTCCAGAAGACAAAGAGACAAAGAATAAGATACAGTTTACCCTCAGAGATACTGAGTGCTCATCACTAACATTATATATTACAATAAGGGATAATCCCTTTGGTAATAAATAAAATGCTGAAAGAATGTATCACTTTTGGGGAAAAAAATTGATGTATCAGGGAAAGCGTTCAAGAGGATGGAATTTAGCCCTTGAATGCTAACTAGAATGTTGTCACACGTAAAAGTGAAAATAAATATTCCAGGCAGAGTGCAGGGAGCATAAACAAACCTTCAAAGTTTAAAATTGAGTGGTTTCTTTTTAAACCTTGAGTTGTTTCTTATAGGTTTGGTTTATGGCAGAAATGGTGAGCCAAGAAAGACCGGCTAAAGCCAAATTGTGAGGGAGTTTTCTATTCTGAAAAACCTAAAAACTTCCCCCCTAAACCCCCTTCCCTGTGTTGGAGAGCCTTGGAAAGTAGAATAACCAGGTCAGAAATTAACTTTGCAGATTGCATTAGAATAGTGAGACAGGGACATCTGTCAGGATGTGGATGGCGGATATTGAAGAGGTACGCTGGGAATGAATAGATTGAAGGGATATTTTAGATGTTAAAAATTTGTAAATGTTATGACTAGAGTTGAGACAGTGAGAAGTCAAAGATGACACTTCTAGCTTGAATAACTGGTGATTATAATGACATCAAATTAGAAAAATAGAGATGGAGAGATGAAATGATGACATTTTAATTTGAAGGTCTCTGTGTAGAATTGAGAGACCACTAGGTAGTTGGAAAGTCTACTCCAAAGTTTACTAGACAGTTTAGGGATAATTGTAAGTTACAATATCTTAGGAGTTAGTATAGTAGTTAATCTGGACTTTGGAGCCAGGAAGACCTGAGGTCCAATCTCTGTTCTGCCACATGATGGTTGGATTGGGTGACTTTAGGCAAGTTATCACTAAATGTGTGTTTCTTTCTAAAGTTGGAGTTACTAATACTTTTAAGAATTGTGAAATTAGGTATAGTATGTGTGCAATGATTAGCACCAGGTCCTAATTTATAAATGCTTAATGAATGACAGCTATTATTATTAGTCGTAGTCGTAATACCTACAGTTGTAGAGATTGTAGAAGATACAATTACCCAGAAAACTGGAGAGTGAGAACTGCAAAGGACAGAGTGGAACTTTTGGAGATCAATACCATATCAAATTTAGACTTGAGCATGCATCAGAAATATCTGGAGGCCTTCATGAGGCACATATTTCTGGTACCCACCCTCGTTTCTAATTCAGTAGGTATGGGTGGAACTCAAGAAACTGCATTTTGAACAAGTTTCCAGGTGATTCTGATGGTTGATGCTGCTGTTCCCAGGACCATTACTATAAAAACTACTGACTTGGAGCATGGAAGAAAGAAGAGGAACCAACATAGAGACCAACAAAGAAATTGAGATTGATGGAGAACCAGGAGAGAGTTTAAAGAAAGATAAGGAAGTAACCCTCTAGATTCATTAGTCTGCTTTCCAATTTCATAGGCCCCATCTCATTCTTATTTCTGTTTTCTCTAGAATTTGGTATAATACTTGGCATATAGTATTGTTTGAATTAACCTTTGAATGTTTCTTAATACTGTCCTTGTGTATGATTGCATGTACTTCACACCTAGATTTCATTCATCTTCTTACATCTCTACTGAGTCTCAGAGAAGTTTCTAATTTTAAACACACACACACACACACACACACGCACACACACACACACACCCATAGAAATTTTCTTTCAAATAGCTGATGACTAGCAGCAAGGTGCTTTGTGTTAGAGGTCCTCCCTTTGGCTTTTTAAAATGTCAGTCCAGGTTGCAAAATAATTATCAATAATAGTGTCAAGATTCTAATCTGTGTGTTGTATTAGAAGCTTTGCAAGTTTACAAGGTTAGCAAGTAATATACTCTATTTGGGAAGTTTACAGTAGGATGAACAAAATAGGAAAAACCCTAAGGAAAGAATCAGGAAGAGATATAATCACAGAAATGTGAATGAGAGAAACTTGAAGAGAAGGATTTATTCCTTGTTTTCTGATATACTTTGAATCTTACATTTCACATATACTGAGCACTTTTGGCAAATAGCACAAATATTAATTGTAATATCTGATAGGAAGTTATAAGGGAGTTCCACTGTATAAGGAACTCAAAGGTTGTGCAGAGATATAAACACATCTCTAAAGAGGCTTCAGGACTTATATTGGAACTTCCCTGACTAATTAGCCAGGCTTCCTGGGTGCTTGTTCTCTCCTTTATTCCTTCAGCTAACATGCGTTAAGTATTTACTATTTGTCAGAAACTGCAAAGTGCTGGGCACAGAGAAATGTAATTGGGCGTATAACATTGCCTTTAGATGATGCATTGTCTTTAGGATACTGTGTGATTCAGTGTGCACGCATGGCTTTATGGGCAAGATCTGATGTCTAAATTTTGTAAAGTTAGAGGGACTTGAAGTGAAATTCATTGAGCTTTATATATGCAAGGAGCCATAAAAACATAAAAATATAGAGACAGAAAATTTTAAAGCAAAGAATATATAACTTGGTAGAGGAGAAAAACTGTTTAAAATACTGTATATCCTATGAAGGCTACTGTATAAATATTGATTATGGACTAGGTTCACTAGGTTCTTAAATTCTTATTAAGTCCTGAGTATTGAATTTTTATTTCAATTCGCAAGCTATTTAATATTTCAAAAATTAAGCATCATAAATTAACATTCATTTCCTGGGCTGCCTTTTGCCTCTCTATATAATACCAAAAATTTTTCTCAAGTAGACTGTGTCCTTGTTTTTAATTTTGGTTGGGACTTATGGTACATACAAGCAAAAAGGTCATTAACAAGTAACTACTGTTTATCAAATGGCGGTATTATATTTTGCCTTTTCTATATCCTCTTTAATCCTTATAATAACAATTTAGTAAATTGGATAGCATCTCCATTTTACTAATAAGGCAAATGAGTTTCAGAATAGGGAGAACAGTTTGCCTCTAGTTTGTGGCCAGTGAGGTTGAGTTGTGACTTCAGCCCAAACTTGGACTCCAGAGTCACTGGTCCTCATGTCAACTCCCAGTGTCAACATGAGGTTCTGCAAATGTCCACATGGAGAAGTTCAATCTCATTTCTGATGGATTGGGAAAAGTTGTTTGAAGAAGTTAGAATTTTAATAACTGCCTGACTAATTGAAAACAATTTGATAATATTGTTAGTGATGAGGGTGAAAAGGAAATGGTCACTTAAAGGTCTCAATACTGATTTCTTCTGTGAAGAGTTGCTATATTTTACCCCAAAGTTTTTAGTTGGCTGACAAGAGATTTTACTTAAGCTTTCATATTTCCCACTTCTCTATGTCTAGATGAAAAGTCTTTTAGAGGAGGAACTATGCTTTTCTAACCTTACCATATTTAAAGTAAATTCAGGGGCCTCCCTGGTGGCACACGGGTGAAGGTCTCAGTGCTGTGGCCAGCCACTACAGCACGAATTTGATTCCTGGCCAGGGAGCCAACCCACATGGTGCAGCAGACCTCTCCTGTCTTGCCCGCTGCAACCCTCACCAGTGTTTTTCAGTACTCCACCTTTCTGCTCCCCACTCTATCTCTGATGGATCCTTTTACCCCCCACACCTTTGGCCTACACCCAAGTTCTTGTATGCATACATAAATAAAAACATCTTAAAAAAATAAATTCAGAACTTTTAAAATTTCTGAGTGAAAAATGTCTTCCTCCTCACCCCAAACAAAATATATTTGAGATTTCCCAACTGATTTCCCTTCTCCTTCTACCCACCCGAGTGTTTATTTTTTAATCTATCTGCAAGCTAATACCTGTCTGTATATTCTATTTTTGATTTAATGTTCTTATTCTGATGCGATTCCTACTCTTTGGATCCTATGTTACACATTCCTAGAAAGATCAACTATACTTCAAAAAGCATAGTCAATTTCAGTGATAATTACAAATATTTCTATAAAATTACAATTATGGAAATAGATAAATATTAAATCCTGTATTATATATTGCTATGTAGACAATTATCTAAAAATTAAGCAGCCTAAACTAAACATTTCTTAACTAAAATTTTCTATGGGTCAGGAATTTGGTTGCAGCTTAGCTGGGTATGTGCACTCAAGATCTCTGATGAGTTGCAGTCAAGGTGGTGTTCAGTGCTGTGGCAGAGCCAAAGACTTGACTGTGGCTAGAGAATCTACTTTCAAGATGTCTGACTCACATGGCTGTTAGCAACAGGCCTCACATCTTTGTCAACTGACTTCACCCACAGCAAGTGATGGAAGAGTGATCAAGGAAAAAACCACTTGCTTTTTATATACTGTTTTGAAGATATGCACTAACACTTCTGCTATATTTTGTTACAAATGAGTTGCTGAGTTCAGCACACATTCCTACCTGCAAACAAGCATCAATTACTTGTTTACTTTTTCCTTTAAACGTTTCCTTTAGTCCAGTTTAGACAGAGAATTCTCTTATCTTCATTACATTCTGCCAAATGTTAACATTTTTTTTTTACTATACTTTTTTATCTTTTTCTCTGTCCTTCCATATATATTTTTCCCTAACTGTTAAGAATAAGTTGTCAATATCATGTCTTTACCCTCAATCCTGTGTGCATTTCCTAAACAAAAAATTATCAAAACCTGTCAACTAGTATTGATGTAATAGTATAATCTACAAGTTTTGTTTCATTGCCTTATCCATGAATATTTTTAGCAACTAGCTATAACAAACCCATCTCAAAAATAAAAAACAAAAAATAATTGTAACATAGGGCCACATTAATAAGCAAGAAAAATCCCAAAGAAAGAACTTAATATTCCACCTAAAGCAACTTGAAAAAGAGGAACAAACAAGACCTAAAGTTAGTAGGAGGAAGGAAATTATTGAAATAAAGATCACACATTACACATAAAGCTCAGTGAAACTAAGAGTCAGTTCTCCAAGAAGATAAACAAAAAGGACAAACATCTCTTTACTTTATTTTTTATTTTTTTTTTTTTAGAGGCATGTTTTATTTATTTATTTGTTTGTTTTGTTTTGTTTATACATGCATTGGGTACAGTCAGAAGCGCGGGAGGGTGAGAGAATTCACCAGAGCCAAAGCGGGGAGCAGAGCAGGCAGAAGGACCGAAGTACACTGCTGAGGGGAGCAGCGGGCGGCAGGAGAGGTCTGCGCGTCATGCGGGACCCTCCTCCGGTGGCCGGGGAGCAGCCGGGGATCGAACGGGCGCCGCAGAGGCCGCGGGCAGCTTCGCAACCCAGTGCTCAACCGCTGCGCCAACGGGGAGGCCCAAACATCTCTTTACTTTAACAAAAAAAACATTAACAAACAGAATCAGAAATGAAAGAGGAGAAATTATTACAGATGGCATAGAAGTACAAAGGATCATAAGAGATTACTGTGAACAACTGTACACCAATAAATTTGATAATCTTGAAGAAATGGACATATTTCTAGAACAATATGTTTTTACTAAGACTAAACTAAAAGAAAGTGAAGAGTTGAAAAAGCCAATAACAAACATGGAAATTGAACCAGTAATCAAAAATCTCCCCCCCAAACAAAAGGCCTGGGCCAGTTGACTTTGCAAGTGAAGTCTGTCAAACCTTTAAAGAATTATACCCATCTTGATCTAGAATTCTGAGTATGGAATTTAATAATAGGCATTTTTATGATGCCTCCTAGGATATTTTTGATACATTTAAAGTTTGAGACCATGGACATAATCTATAAAATTATAGAAGAAAATTTCAAAGAAATTAGTAGATGCCAAAATGGAGAAATATGTGAAAATCATGAACAGTTAAATTAATTGACCCAGGTAAGAGGTGTCTCAGAAAAAGGGGAAAACTCATTTTTTCCGTGATAGTCTTCCTTTTGCATACTGCAGGTCAAATGACCTTTGGCCTAAGATACTGGACCTCACTCTGATGCTTTCTTTTCCCTGGGTTCCTGCTTGCGTAGAGAATATCTATGTATTTTTAAACAATTTTTGTTAAATATAAGCACATATTGAAAGTACACGGGAACACAAATGGTCAGCTCAACGAATTAAAGTAACATCCAAGTTATTATCACTCATGTTAAGAAATAAAATATTGCCAGTATCCCAAATCCCATCATATACTCCTTCCCAATCACAATCACTATCTTAAAAGTAACGACTCTCTTCACTTTGAAGAATTGCATCCATGTTTTTCAAGTTTAATCTACTAAATATATACTTCAAATACTTATAAGTCACTGTTTTTTGAAATTTATAAAAATGGAAACATACTTGTGTGTTCTGAGTGTTTGACTTCTTTATCTTGATGTTACATTTGTGAGATTTAGTCATTTTAGCATACAGCTAATTTTGTTCATTTTCACTGCTGTGTAGTATTTCATTTTGTGATTAGTCAGTTTATTCATCCTTTCTGCTGTTGATGAACACTTGGTTTTTTTTTCAAGATTATTTATTTATGCATACAAAAATTGGGATGTAAGCCAGAGGTGCAGGTGGGGGGGTGGTAATGAGAGGATTCACCAGAAAGAGTGAGAAGCAGAACAGGCAGACTGACTGAAATACACAGCTGAGGGGAGCAGCGGGCGAGACAGGAGAGGTCTGCTGTGCCATGTGGGTTTCTCCCTGTCTGGCCAGGGATCCAACTCGTGCTGCAGTGGCTGATGATATCTTGATAGCACTGTCTTTAACCCCTGCGCCACCAGGGAGGCCCAAACACTTGGATTGTTAATGGGATCTTTTTGTTTTTTAAGTTACAGCATTCCTGTACATGCCCATTAATATATTTTATCATAGGGCTTCCCTGGTGGCGCAGCGGTTGAGCGCTGGGTTGTGAAGATGCCCGCGGCCTCTGGAGCATCAGTTCGATCCCCGGCTGCTCCCCGGCCACTGGCAGAGGGTCCCACATGGCGCGCAGACCTCTCCTGCCTCCCGCTGCTCCCCTCAGCAGTGTACTTCGGCCCTTCTGCCTGCTCTGCTCCCTGCTGTGGCTCTGGTGAATTCTCTCACCCTCCTGCGCTTCTGACTGTACCCAGTGCTTGTATAAATAAATAAATAAATAAATAAATAAATCTTAAAATATATGTATATATATATATTTTATCACAGGGTCCAATAGAGTAGAAATGATGAATCATACAGTATGCAGATCTTCAGTATACACCACTGAATTAAATATTTATTCAATTAAATATTTCTGTTATTTTTGAGCCTTTATATTAACAGCATGAATATCACTTTCATCAAGCTGGTTAATTTAATACTTATGCTATATCAGTACCTTGCTAGAATCCTAGAGATAGAGGGAAGCTTATTTTTATTTGTTTCATAATTTTGTTCATTTTATTTTCATTTATTTTTAAAAATTTTCTTACATCATTGTTTATTTTTGTACAGTAATTGGTTTCTCCCCTCAGATGTAGCCCCCATGGTTCTCCCGTCACCATATCACCCATGAACCATCACCATATTCCCTTGTGCTCTTCCGGCCCCTGTTTTGATCTTCCTTCCCTCTCCCTCCCTTGCGGTATGCCTCAGATCTATGGTCAGCTTGCTAATTTTGTCTTTTTCTTGACCTTTTATTTGCTTTCTCTGTATTCCGCATGTGGGACCATTTGATATTTATCTTTTTCCTGTAGAAGGAAGCTTAATGAACTTCTTTTTGTAACAGCACAGCTAACATCAACTCATTGTCTTTTTTAAGGAGTTAGTATATCAATATGGTACAAAATTTAAAAGTACAATAGCATATACAGCGGTCAGTCAGTCTTCCTTTCCTTCTTAATCCACAGGCATCCAGTTTGTTCCTATGGAAGCAGCTAGTCTTACTGTTGATTCATTAATTTATGCAACTAATTTTTATTCCATGCTTCCTGAATTCCAGATAATATTCTATTGTTTGGAGGTGGCAGGGCCAACTATGTAAGTGAAGATGAGCTTCACTTATGGAGACTTCCATTCTGTGAGGGGTGATTAAAAGTAATGAAGTTTCAAGTGTATCTTTTCAATTATTCTATTTTATAGCATATTCGATGTTTACTCCTAAACATAAATGTCTCTTACCATACATACTGTAGTGCATCTTGCTTTTTTTCTCACTAGTTTATCTGTGAGACTATTTCATAACAGTATATGACAAAGCGGCCTCATTCTCTTTATTAGCTGTGTAATGTTCTATTGTATGAATGTTGTCAAGTGAAATTGTGAAAGACTATGAAATGAGCACAGAGGGTTACTGTATGTTCTGTCTAGTGCACTCTTCCAAATTACCTGTACCTTTCATTGTCTTTGAGCTATTTTGTAACTCTGTAGACTGTAGAAAACTAATAGTAATATACATGATTCCTGTCCATAAAAGCACAGAATCCACTGGATTTTGTCCGGTGGTATGCAATGAAAGTGTTTCTGGAGATCGTGATCAGTTTTGCATATATTTATAAAGCAATTTCAGCCCATTTCAGATAGCTTATAAATGTGTGTGTGTGTGTGTGTGTGTGTGTGTGTCCTTTGGTTTCTTTCAACCAATTGTTTTACTGGATGTTTCCTTAATGAGTTAAATAAAATTTTTGACATATATTTCTGTCAGGATTTTTAGAAAAATTATCTTCTAAGAGATATAACAGTTCCCTTTTTGATGGACATTTAATTTATTTAAAGAACACTGCATATCAGTTTAATCTCTAGGAAAATTTGTGCTGTCATGAAATAGTACACTGTGGTACTCTGCCAAGGAGATGAATGTAGGAGACAGTTTTGATAATTTTTCCACCAAACATGACCTAATCCCTGCTCTCAAAAAGTTTGTAGCTTTGTGGAGGAGGAGGTGCAGGGATATTAGGTAATCTACTAAAGGAGAGCTAAGTTTGGGTTCCATTAAGGGAACTTGTGTGGCTCTGCTTTCCTTATACCTTCTTTCTTCATAGGCCCTTCGTCTTTGCTAGCTGAAGTAGAACTGGGCAACTCCCTCTTTGGAAGCTGGGTGCTAGTGTTCTTAATTTTAGTGTTTGCTGTGCAACTAGTGCAGTTCCAGGGACTCCAGTGTAATCCCTTCTCTCTAGTTACCAGTAGTGTGGTTTATCTATTTTTGCAGATGATGACATTAGTAAGAGAATACAGTGTAATCATTTGGTGTGGTGTGGGAATGAGGTTACTGGTTATATTCTAAAATCAGAACAATATGAAAATTAAGTACTATCAAAATTTTCTTTTTTTTTTTTAAGATTTATTTATGCATACAAGAACTGGGGTACAGGCCAGAGGTGCGGGAGGTGAGAGGATTCACCAGATACAGAGTGGGGAATAGAACAGACAGATAGACTGAAGTACACTGCTGAGGGGAGCAGCAGGCGAGTCAGGAGAGGTCTGTTGCACCATGTGGGTAGCTCCCTGGCTGGCCGGATCGAACTCGCATTGTAGAGGCTGCAGACAGCCTCACATCGCTGTGCTTAATCTCTTGTGCCACCAGGGAGGCCCTCTTTTTTTTTTTTTTTTTAAAGATTTATGTGTTTATTTATTTATACAAGCACTGGGTACAGTCAGAAGCACCGGAGGGTGAGAGAATTCACCAGAGCCAGAGCGGGGAGCAGAGCAGGCAGAAGGACCAAAGTACACTGCTGAGGGCAGCAGCGGGCGGCTGGAGAGGTCTGCGTGCCATGCGGGACCCTCTGCCGGTGGCCGGGGAGCAGCCGGGGAGCAGCCGGGGAGCAGCCGGGGAGCAGCCGGGGATCGAACCGGCGCAGCAGGGGCTGCGGGCAGCTTCGCAATCCAGCGCTCAACCGCTGCGCCATCGGGGAGGCCCTCTTTTTTCTTTTTTTTTTGAAAGATATATTTATCCATGCATACAGGAACTGGGGTAGAGGTCAGAGGTGTCGGGGGTGAGAGGACTCGCCAGAGACAGAGTGGGGAACAGAACAGGCAGATTGACTGAAATGCACTGCTGAAGGGAGCAGCGAGAGGTCTGCTGCACCATGTGGGTCAGCTCCCTGGCTGGCTGGGGATCCAACTCGTGCTGCAGTGGTTGCGGACAGCTTCACAGTAGTTAAGCTGTGCTTAACCCCTTGCGCCACCAGGGAGGCCCCCATATCCATTAATGCCTACAAAGTCCCAGGTCATATTTTTCTTAATATACGCTTGTTCCAAGAGAAGCTAATTTAGATTATGAGAATTTAACATTACTGGAAATTTGATCTGACACCCCTACTTTGGCTTAGCAACACCTCACTTCAATGAGTGCTGTCGTTATTAGGCATTTCCTGGCTTGCCTCAAAAACTCTACTATGAAACTAACTTTACAGTTATGCAGTTGGTGGTTCTCTCAGGAACTTAATTTGCTGATCTGAGTAATAATAATCTTGTGTACATCTACATTGTTTTCAATGATTTCTTTTCTCCCTCTACTGTTCTGTCACCCCTCCATTAAATGTTTAATTACTTAAATGTTAACATATGTATACTTTGTTAACTATTGAAGTAGTTGTGTACTATTTATTTCAGTGGCTATTGAGTTCTTTTGACATGGACACCTACTAAGAGTTTTTAAAGGAAGGGCTAATTCTCCCAAGGCTAGGTAAGTGTTCTGCCCCTTTCTCTATCTCTTTGTTGTCAGTGTTTCTCCAGAGTCTTCAATTAATTTCTTCATCAGTGGTTTAGAAACTTCTAAGGTCACTGATATCTTCTGTTTCTGTCTTGACTGAAGGGGCATAGGTCATCAAGTGGTGGGGAACACCCACTATTTCTGACTCCTTCCATACGAATAATTGAATTCACAAAATTAAATTTGAGTGTGATGTTACTCAACAATTGGCCTTATTCAGGTGAAACTGGAACTGGGAAGGAGATGCTCAGGCAGCATCCCTTTTTTCCATGTAAGTATATGTTGACCTTCTGGCTACTAATTTATATTAAGTGCTGTGTGCTAAAGGAGAATAATGTTTCCTGCTCACAGAGAACATGTTGTGAAGGAAGTACATTTAAAGGTTGATATTTGTAACAGTGTTAAGTGCTGTGACAGAAATATATCTAGAGGATTATTAGCTTAGGCTATATGTGCCATAAATACTTAGCTGTCCGTACTTCTGGTACTATCTAATCTTCCTGGGGCAGGTGCTTTCTCACTAAGCTTAAAGAATAGGACTTACCTAGGCAGGGGGTGACAGAAATGTGGATATTTGGCAGCGAGATGGTATTGTGCCAGCATGCACAGGACAGGTTCACTATTGATTTGGGCAGACAGCTAAGGAGAGTCCTAGATACCTCAGTGGATTTTTCAGGCTTTAATGCTCTCCCAAGGAACCAGGTACACAGGCACATTCGGCAGGGAGGCAGGCACGGACTGGGCATCTGGCAGGCAACTGAACCTCCCAGCCCCCCCACAAATCTTTGTGTTCTTTCTCTGGGCTTTCCCTGGCATTTGCTCTCCTGTAGCCTCATGGCCTTGCCTCTTCCGTTGGTTATGCCGCTGGTCAGCACTTCCGCCGCTTTTATCATAGTCTCTAGGCGCAAGTGTGCATACTTACACATGCGCACACACCCATACTCCAGGTGTCCACAATCAGGCATGTGTGCCCCAGGCCCATGCTCCCAAGCACCTTCTGCATTAACATGATCAGAGGGGCAGAGGTCTCGGACTCCAGAGCCTTTTAATTGGAAAAGTATTTAAAAAGCATTAAGCAAAGGGGTTGTGTGATTATACCTTGATATCATCTTAGAGTGCTTATTCAGTAAGCCAAGTGGCCTTGGGATTGAGGGGGACAAAATGGGGATCTGTTGAAGTAGTTCAGGTGAGAGATGATTGAAATCTGGCCTACATAGAATTTATTAGGTAGGCATAGGAAAGATGAATTGGAGTGATATTTAAGAGGTAAAGTTAGAAGATCTAACTAATTGATTACATAGGGTGGGGTCCAGAAGAGGAAGGCATAAAGGAAAATTGCAGGTTTTTAGCATTGATTACTGTGTGGTGATGCCTCATATTACAATAAAGGACATTAGAAGTATATGTGTATAAAGGTCAGGAAGACACAGTGCAGGTTTTCTATGATCCAGCAGACCGGGTAAAGGAGGAGTCAGAGTCCTCAGTGGTTTTATGCAGGTCTTTTATTGGGATTTACCCGGTACACAGCAGGCAGGGGTGCTGGGGGGCCGGGAGGCTGGCAGGCTCCCCAGCCCCCAGCAAGTCTTCACTCTATGTGGACTCTCCAGCGTTCTCTGCTTCTCTCTCAGCTGGCTTCTTTCAGCTTCTGCTGGTGTCCCCGTGACGCCGCCCTTAAAAGCGCCGTCTCAGCCCAGGTGAATCCCATCTACCTATGTCCACACCCTACTCCAAGTGCCTGCCCTCAGGCATGCATTCAGGACCGCAGGGATCCATCATCTATCCTGATGGCAGGAGGGCAGAAAACCCTGACATTTTTCCTTACCCTACAATGTGCATTAAGAGATGATTAGTTGGTTGTTGAGTATGTTGATTTGAGGTGCCAGTGGAATATATAATAGAATCACATTGTGGACATATGGATCTATACATGTATCTAAAGTTCAGAAGAATGGTCTGGACTAGAGATAGAGATTTAGAAGTTAATAGATGGTAATTGAAACCAAGAGATAGATAAACTCACCTGGAAGGCATAGCCATAGGAAACACAACTCTGAGGGAGATAGTAATGTAAGAGGAGACACATAGACGTAAATAGAGAAGCAGAAGGGAGAGTGTCAGAGAGGTTAAGGGGGTCGAGTTTCAAGAAGTACATGTTTAAAGTGTCATATGCTGCAGAGAGATCTAGGAAGGTAAAGATGGAAAAGCCACTCGTGGGTATTCCAGTTAAGGGTCATTGTGAGAGACGTTTCAGTGGAGTAACGGGCTCATAGTGAGAATTCACTGGATTCAGAAGGTTAGAAAGCAGAGGCCAGGGGTATAGATATTCTTATTCGAAGTTTGAATAAAAAGTGGCAAAACTGGATAACAAAGTATGAAATGCAAATTTGACAAGTGGCTCTCAGTTCTACCTGCTTTCAGCTTTGGGAAAGCTAATTTGATCTTAAAACCTTTGGGGAGTCTAGATTAAACTGCTGAGAGTTGAGGTCAGTGCTTCTTCCGTAGTCTCCTAGTAGTTCTATTCCTGAATGTACTCTAACTGCTCTAATTTGTTGTCAGTGCAACATACATGTCAGAAAGTCATCACCAAAGTTACATCATCCTAAGACTTTTTTGGTAAGAAAATAAAGGCGCTGGGCTGGGCATTTTGGTGAAAGAAATCCTGGAAAGAAAAATGATAGTTAAGGAGTGGCTGTTAACTGTCAGGCACTGTACTATGTCCTTCACGTGTTTTTTTGTTTGTTTGTTTTTTTCCCTTATAGATTTATTTATTTATACAAGCACTGGGTACAGTCAGAAGCGTGGGCGGGTGAGAGAATTCACCAGAGCCAGAGCGGGGAGCAGAGCAGGCAGAAGGACCGAAGTACACTGCTGAGGGGAGCAGCGGGCGGCAGGAGAGGTCTGTGCGCCATGTGGGACCCTCCTTCAGTGGCCGGGGAGCAGCCGGGGATCGAACTGGCACCGCAGAGGCCGCGGGCAGCTTCGCAACCCAGCGCTCAACCGCTGTGCCACCAGGGAGGCCCATTCACATGTTTTATATTACACTATTTTATTACATTTTCATAGCCACCCTATCAGGGATGGGGTTATCTCCATTTTCTAAATTGAGATCCTGTAGCCTATTGCTCCTTGTCTTATCCCAGGTTCTGCCATTGATGACTGTGACCTTAGACAAGTTACTCAGTTTTCTCGTATGTAAAAAGCTGCAGTTTTGATATTTAAATCCTCTCTAGCTCTAGGGCTCTCAGACTTTGTGAATATTTACTAATAGTGTGCTATTTGGGCATGAAAAAAACTGTTCGGGGAATTTCCCCCCCTTAGTGAATTAATAACTTAATAGTAACACTGTCTGGTTGTCCAGACTAAATAATTTATTTTCCCATCACAAAGTGAGTACCCATTATATATGTGGCCTTAGAAGCTACTGTAAAATAAATCAAGTAAATAGGCTTGGTGACAGGCTCTCCATCAATTGTTACTGGCCCTGGGCAAATGGACAAATAGCTACCTGCAAGATTGTGTGATGATTTTAGAGTGTGTTATAGGTTAAGTGCTAAGTATTTTTATTAATTTAAGAAGTACTTTGGCATGTGGCCTTTAAAAATTACATTATTATATTATCATAAATCTTGATTAAGGCAACAAAGCGTATTTACTATGGCCAGCTTCACAGCTGGGGTGAAATATTTTACAGCGTGTATAATGAGCCACTAGATGATGGTGATTCTCTGTTCACATCTGAAAAATGAGAGTTGGGAAATGAATTAGAAGCTTTAAAGGTCTATTTAATTGTGAAAATTAATTTCAAGGAACAGTATCATGTGTCCAGTGAGTGCTTAATAATTGAGGAGTAGGAGGGGGAAGAGGAAATTATGACACTTTCAGACCTTCTTAGTCCATTTGGGAAAAAGGTTAGAATAAAAATACGATGTTAATGTGACTTTCAAAAACATGCTTTACACCATGATGTATAAAGTAGCAAAATTAACAAATACTAGGCATCTAAAGATTAAATATTCTCCCAGTTTGGAGCTAAAATGTTTTAGACACACTGTTCCTGGCAAACAGGTCCTGTGGAATCTTCCCTCAGAAGACATTATGTAAATTTATAGAGGCAATTTTGTTTTCTAGTGAAGTTGAGATGCATGTTATTTTATTATAATTTATTTTCTTTTAATTTCTCTCTTATAACTATTATATTTTTCCAAGTGTTTAGTAGGTTCTAAATCTCTGAATTTTATTTCACAATAGTAGGAGTTGTAACAAGATATTTGTTAAAAAAGTGGGCATTGGGTTTGATAGAGTTGATGAAAATTGTGTTAGTTTTCTATTGATGTGTAACAATGTACTGTTTATAGCTTAAAACAACTGCCAAGTATTATCTCACAGTTTTTGTAGATCAGAAGTTCAGGCTTGATATACTTGTATTATTTGTTCAGGGTCTCATGAGACTAAAATTGAGGTGTGTACAGGCCTGTGCTTTCATCTGAGGTTTTGGATACTCTTCCAAGCTCATTGGTTCTTGGCAGAATTTGATTCCTTATGATTGTGTGACTGAGGTCTTCATTTTCTTGATGCCTATCAGCTGGTAGTCACTCTTAGCTTCTAGAGGTCCTAACCAGGTAGCCCCCTCACACCTTGGCAGTTTTTGTTTTCAAAGCCAGCAAGAGGGCCTCCCCGGTGGCTCAGCTGTTGAGCGCTGGGTTACGAAGCTGCCCGCAGCCTCTGCAGCGCTGGTTTGATTCCCAGCTGCCGGGCGAGGGTCCCACATGTCCTGCAGACCAGCAAGAGAATCTCTCCAGTTGTCTCTCACAGAGTCACCCAGAAGGTAGTCTGGTCACATGAGTGACTATCCTATATTCACAGGTCCTGTCCACAGTAAAGGAAGAGAGTTACACCGGACATGTACACGTGGGACCCATCTTAGAATTCTGCTTACCATAACCACTAGTGTCAGATGTTCATACCTATATCTCTTATCTATGTCAGTATAGTTTTTTGAAACAGAACTATATTACTTTAAGCATTCATACAGATATTAAGTACCTACGATATACCAGGTACTTTTGTGGTCATAGAGAAAGAAGAACAGGGAAGAGTCCTTGCTCCCATGGTGGTTATCTTCCAGTGATAAATACAGTGAAGAAAGTAAAATGGAGTAGAGGGTTAGAAGTGGGGCAGGGGGTGGGGTGGTGTTCTTTTCTGTAGGGTGCAGGGAGCAGAGACTTGAATGGTGAGTAGCTGGTAGAGTAGACTCTAGAAACAAAATGTTCTGGCAGAGAAAAGGCAATTATAAGGACCCGAGTCAGGCATAAGCTTCAGGAACAGGAAGGCCTGTGTGACTGGTGCAAGATGTGTGAGAAGTGAGGTAGGAAATGAGTTCAGGGAGGTGGCTGGGTGATGTTCATGCAGAACTCTGTAGGCCTTGGTTTTTCTCTTTTTAAAAAGATTTATTTATTTATTTATACAAGCACTGGGTATAGTCAGAAGAAGCGCGGGAGGGTGAGAGAGCTCACCAGAGCCAGAGCGGGGAACAGAACAGGCAGACTGATGAAACACACTGGTGAGGGGAGCAGCGGGTGCAGCAGGAGAGATCTGTGCACCAAGTGGGACCCTCGCTGGCGGCCGGGGACCGAACCGGCGCTGTAGAGGCCTCAGGCAGCCTCGCAGCCCAGCGCTCAACTGATGCGCCACCAGGGGAGGCCCACTCTGTAGGCCTTGTTAAGGTATGTCTTTTATATAAAATCAGATAGGAAGGTACTAACAGGTTTTAAGCAATGGGCTACTGATCTGCTTTACATATTTAGAAGTTTTGTGTTGAGAAATGACCTCTAATAAATGCTGACATATAATAGTATTTCAGATGCTATATTAGGTCCTGGGAATATAAAGATAACTAAAACATCATTCAGTATTTGTTGAATACCTATAGGTACTGTGTCCTGGTTATTGCTTTTGAAATGGGGTGGGGGACATCAAATGCAAAGAGGATGAATTCTGCGAAGGAAGTGAATACAGGGCATATGACAAGGGGCCTAGGCTAAGTGACTGAGGTCAAGAAAGGGTACCTAAGGAAATAGCACCCAAGTCACACCTGGCTGTTAAAAGAAGGGTGGACTCGGCAGAGGAACAGCTAATGCCAGTACCCGGTGGCATCAGGGAGCTTCTCAAGTGCCAGAGATTGTGGTGTTAGAAAAGAGCCAGAGTCCACAAGCCTTAAAAGTCTAGTTATGTTTCCTGTTGTTCTTTTATATTAGGAAACTTGGGAAGTGACTGAAGGGTTTAAAGTGGGCTTGGGAGCCTTAGAAGGAAGGGTTGAGGGAAATGTTTCACCATCACCTTTAAAATTTGGCAGATGCAACCTGACTGCTCTGTGGGAGGATGGGAGGATTGTTTGGAGTGGAAGCATTAGATCAATCAGGTAGGAGCTAAGTGATGATCCAGTGAGACACAAAGGTGGTATGGAGTAAAATTGTAGCATAGAAGTTGCCAAAAAATAAATCAACTGAAAGCTCATTTAGGAGTTCAAAAGACTTGCTGATGAATTGTATGGGAGGTGAGATTGAGAAAGGTGGCAGTATTGTTTCCACAGCTCCACAGCTGAATTTGCTGAGCAGTGGAACATTACGTGAAGATAGGCCTTTAGTGGGAGAAAGGACATAGGGAGTATAAATTAAGATTTTTTTTTTTTTAAAAAAAACTGTTACACTGATGTTTTATGGTGGTAAATAAGTGATTATGCAATTTCTGCTCATACTCAATTCAGAGCTGTCAAAAATGATATTGAAGTAGGCATTCATCTACCAAGGTCAAAGACTAAGCCTGAACGAAAACTGAATAGCATATTTTGGTGTGTTTTTAGTATATTAGGATAGCCTGCTGCCATGAAGAATGACAGTTTTAAAAATAAAGGTACATGAAAATGCTCATGACAGCATCAGTGTATCTTACAAAACAGAATATTTGATTATATAAATGATATGATCCAAATTATTTCCACATGAGCTCTTCATTTCCTGCAGAATAGTGACCTGCTCTTGCTAGTGCAGGTAGGTTAAGCATAAGGAAGAACATTAAGTAATACAGAAAATGACAATAAATTCCAGGATCCTAAAATTAATGGAATTAAAAAAGAAGAAGAGAAAAAGGAGATAAATTGAGTTTTGAGGAAGCTTTGAGGTAACCAAGTGGAGATGTAAAGTAAGCATTGGGGTAAAGGTTTCAGGAATTCAGAGAGAATGATCGCATATGCCTCTTCTTTATTTTGAGGACTTCAGTTTCAAATGCTATATTAGGTCCTGGGACTATAAAGATAAATAAAACATCATTCAGTATTTGTTGAATCCTTTTAGGTACTGTGTCCTGGTTATTGCTTTCGAGAAGCTGACTTACCAGCAAGACAGGTTAAAAACAAAATCACAATATGGTATAATGGGGACAGTGATAGAGGGAAACAGCAGCTGACTCCAGAGCATATAAAAGCACCCTTGACCTAGATTTGCAACATCAGTGAATGCTTTTATTGAAGGGTGTGAAGTCTGTTCTGAACCTTGACAGAGGAGGCAGAATTAGCCAGACAAGAGGAATACAAAAAGTCCCAGAAGTAAAAGTCATGGTCGTGTGCGAGAAGAGGGTAACATCGCAGAGAAGCCAAAGACTTCCTTGTTTTCACCATAGGCTGAACATGTGCCCAGGCCTGTCACCGGCAGTGTCTGTGCTTACATTGGATGTTTTTATGATGGTGGTGGCAGAGCTCTTACATAGCCATTCTTGCTCCGCAACCATTTCTGAAAGAGGGGAAAAAGAATATTCATAGCTGAAGCAACTTCAGAGAACATTTAGCTTGTAAACAAAGAGGACAACTGACTTGTAGATAGGAACGGCAGGATTCAAGTCTCCCAGAGTTCAGGCTATATTTTATACTGCTATAGGAGTAGCCCTTTAACTCTGTATCACATGTTCTCTGATGTGTTTCTATGGTAAGAGAATGTCCTGGATATACCAAAAGGCTGCCATTAAATAATGTGGGTTTGCATATGGGCAGTCTGTGGGCGCCAATGCCAGCATAGAGTTAGTTTTTCACTTGTGTGGCAAAGTGGACCTGTTCCTTATTGGGTCTACCCCTTTCAATTTATAATAAGTGGGGCATTGTCTCAGGATAGCCAGTATTTGTACCTTCTCTCTCCATCTTTCTTTCTACCTAATTATGTCTTTGTCCTTTTCTTCTTTATGTGCGAATGGTGAATAATACCGATAGTATAATTGTTGGGACAATAGTGATAGTAGTGGCTAGTATTTACTGAGTATTTATTATGTGTCAGGCACCATAGAAATTGCTTTGCTCTACCTCATTTAATTCTAACAACAGCCCTAAAAGGTAGTATTTTATTATCATCACATTTACAGAAGAGAAAACAGAGGCTTAGAGAGAAATTAAGTAATATATCAAAGGTTACACAATAATAAATGGTGGTGGGCCTCCCCGGTGGCGCAGCGGTTGAGCGCTGGGTTGCTAAGCTGCCCGCAGCCTCTGCGGCGCCGGTTCGATCCCCGGCTGCTCCCCGGCCACCGGAGGAGGGTCCCACATGGCGCGCAGACCTCTCCTGCCGCCCGCTGCTCCCCTCAGCAGTGTCCTTGGGTCCTTCTGCCTGCTCTGCTCCCCGCTCTGGCTCTGGTGGATTCTCTCACCCTCCCGCGCTTCTGACTGTACCCAGTGCTTGTATAAACAAATAAAAATAAATCTTTAAAAAAAAAAATAATAAATGGTGGTGCCAAGATTTGAAGTTAGGTGTCTGCCTTTGAACACTCTACCGCCTTTTGTTAGATAATCTGTAAAGTGGTACTGTCTAATAAAATATGATGTTAGCTGCAAATGGAATTGCTTTTGTAATTTAGAATTTTCTAGTAACCATGCTGTAGAAAAGAAAAAGGTAAAGTTAATTAAAGATATGTTTATTAAGCCAAGTATTAGGAAGATGTGTTATATATGTGTATATGTATACACACACATGTATACACACAATGTAGAATACTACTCAGTTGTATTTAAATAAGTTAAACTCTTGCCACTTGGGACAACATGGATGGAACTGGAGGGGATTATGCTAAGGAAAATAAGCCCAAAGGAGTAAGACAAATACTGGATGGTTTCACTTATATGTAGAATAGAGAGGAAAAAAACAAAGGTCAAATACCCAAACCAGTAACAAACCCTGAAAATCTAAGTGTGGAATTGAGGTCACCTGAGCAGGAGGAGGGAGATCAAAGTGGGTATGGGACAATAGACTATGATGGAGGGTTAGGGATGCTTTGGTGGTGGGTGTGTTATGGTAAGGGTGTGACCTTACACCTCTGAATCATATACCATGTTGTAAATTTATTGAAAATAAATTAATAAAAATAATTCTAAGGCTTATAAATAACTTGTTTTTTGAAATGTCTTTTGTTCATTTGTGGAGGGGGTGAGATTGGAGAGGAAGTCATGATCATTTGCTTTCTGATTGCTTAGTTACTGTGTTACTGCACTAGCAGAAGAGTAATTAAAATTTTTGTTTGTTTTTAGGGGTAATGCTCATTATCCATTACTTTCTTCCCCCCTGTAGCTGGCTTGTAGTAAGTCTACGTTAATTATTTGTTGGCTTGAATGTTAACTGAGAGGGAAATGTCCCCAGAACTGAGCTATTTGCATTATATCCTTTATGAACTTCCATTCTTAAATCACTTGCTTCCCATGGAGTCTACCACTATAAAAAATCAACTCAGGTTCATCCTATCAAACTAAGTAACAGAAGCATAGAAAGAATGGACAGTGCTATCCTTTCTCCATTCTGAAAATACAAACCTGTGCACTATGGAAAAGCGCATCAACAGGAGTTATGATTTTATGAATGGAAAGACAGCGATGACAGTGAAGATTTTAAGGGATTGTTGACTCTCAGGAATACACTGTTGTTGGTGTTTGTTTTCATTCCATTGAAGTTTTTATAAAACTTACAGTAGAAAAGGCCATAAATAGAGACTTAGAGAACCCAAGAAGCTACTACATAACAATGAAGTGGTTTTGTAAGTTTAAGAATATTTGAAAAAAATTTTTCTATTTTTTTGATACTAACTGATAACCTCAGTTAGTAAAGCGGAAATTAGGGAATATTTGCTGAATATTGAAGCGGGGAGAACTTCTTAATGAAAAAATTTCATTCTAAGTAGTTGAGAAACATTTCTTTTTAATGAACACATTTTATTATCATTCTTTAGAATGAGATAGAGTCCCATACTTGTGTTTCCAAGTTATGCTTAGATCATTTTATTTCAACGTAGTATTCATTTATTGAATGTTGTCCTTCTGGGAACCAAGGGAGAAAACCCTAGTCTGTGCTCTTCAGGAATTTGTGTTTTGGCTCATTTTTACAGCTAATATGAACTTGCTATTTTGTGTTTTTCTACCGGTATTGTACATAAGGTGATTTATGTTTCAGTGTCTTTGGATACTTTCCATTTTATTCAACAAAACTTGATTAGAAGGGAAGTTTTTATAATAAAAAAATTCTTATAATTTGTTATTTACTAAATCTCTTTCTGCTTCAATGCTTACTCTTTTTTTCTCACATTCATTACATCTCAGTAACTGCAACAAGTCTGAGGTCATCTATATCATGATTTTCATCCTTTTCTGAAAAAAGCCTTCTTTTGGTAAACATGTCATCACCTTTTTGTTTCTACTTAAAACATTTTTTGAAGTTTCATTTATATGAAAGGAAAACCAATTCTTGTTTTAAAAGAAGAACAAACCTCAGAAGTACATTGAGTTTGAACATAAAACTTGGCATTCATTCCCTTTCATCCCCATTCTCCCTGCTCTAGAGGTTAGTGCTTTTGGTAGGGTGATTTTCTTGCAGTCCTTTTTTCATGTATGTATTTATTTAATTAGTCCATTACATATTTAAGTGCCTTCTTAACTATCTGCTTAAACATACAAATATATATTTTCATAAATGGTTCCTACTGCACTGAAGCCTACTTTTTTCACTTAGTGTATTTCAGTGTTCAGATGAGAACATTCAAGTGTGTTCTGCATTGTATGGATACATCATACTTTATTTCTCACTTGCATATTGATGGACATCTATATGATGAGCCTGGTGTTCTGTTATTACAAGGAGTGATGAATTAATAAACTTATCTATTACTAGAAGTACAGTGCTGGGTTATAAGAATATATATTTAAAATTTTTAGAGATCTGCCACTGACCCCCCTCCCCCCCAAAAAAAAAACCCAAAAAAACAACTGAACCTGTTTTTGCTTCCAACATTATATGAAAGCACCATTTTCTACATAGATGCTTTAGTTTATAGAGTTTTAGAACATGACCACACATTGTGGTCTAGTCCTTCTGCCCCTTTTCCAAGTTACAAACTGAGTCTCAGACTTGAGATGATTTGCCCAGATCTTACCTCGCAGAATGATGAGCACTTCTGAGTCTCTAATCTTGATGCTTTGGAGGCAGTTTAGTTTAGACACATTTTATATTCATAAGTTCCACCATTCCATTTATCTGTTTTTGTCTACTCTGTTATTCCTCAAAACAAACTTCCTTTTCAAAAGTCACGTTTTCTGTAGTGCCCTGACACTCCTGCCTTTGCCATCTTGTCTGCATGGAACATCTTTCATTTAATTGCCTTAAAAAGCTACCTTCTTCCATTATTTAAAAGCACCTATCCACAGGGTATATGCATTACTTTAAATTTACCCATGGGTCCAGAAATCTCCACATAGCTCTCCACAGTGGTTGGACCAGTTTGCACTCCCACCAACAGTGCAGAAGAGTTCCTTTTTCTCCACACCCTCGCCAACATTTGTTGTTGCTAGTTTTTTTAATATGTGCCATTCTCACTGGTGTAAGATGGTATCTCATGGTAGTTTTGATTTGCATTTCCCTGATGACAAGTGATGTTGAACATTTTTTCATATGCCTGTTGGCCCTTTGGAAACAGCCCAAATGCCCAAAAATAGATGACTGGATCAAGAAGATGTGGTATATATATACCGTGGAATATTACTCAGCATTCAAAAAAGATAAACACATGCAATTTGCAGCAACATGGATGGCGCTGGAAGGGATCATGCTCAGCGAAATAAGCCAAAAAGAAAAAGAAAAATACCGGATGGTCTCACTCATAGCAGGAATCTAGAAAACTTAAATAAGGGACCAGGAAAATGAATAACTATAAGAAAGTGAAAATCAAAATCAACAAAAAACTATGAACCAGAGACACTTTTAGGGGGGCGGGGGCGGGAGGGAAGGGATTGGGGTCAGAATGGGGGGGCTGCAATTGTATGGGGAATATAAAAATAAAAAAAAAATTTACCCATGGGTACAGCACAGCAAGGGAAGTGTTTTATGGATCTTGCTTCCTCATCATCAACTGACCCCACTCTGTTGGCCAAGTAAAACATAAACTTCTTCTTTTATAAGCTCAGAGAAGGAAATAGACTTCAGGAATTTGTCCCAGCATCTCTCCTGCATGTGTTTACTTTATGTTTGTCAAATAATGTGATACTATTCGAATGAAATGAAAGCAACTTAATAGCATTAAAAATATATTAATCAATTTATTTTTTCTCTTAGAAATGACCTTCAAAGGTATTCTGCTTATGAAGTATTAATAGATGTTTCTTACTCGTGAGTCAATGTATTTATTCCTAAGGTGCTTGCACTGTAGGCTTGTTTCTCTTATAAAGGCATGTTCCCCATATCTTTTCTTGATGGGCTATGAGAATTTGTGTCAGTGCTATCCCAAGTTGGTGCTGTAGCTGAGCTGGTCACATATCAAGATTATGACCTTAGGTAAAGAATCAACGGATAAAATTCTAAGGATCAGCCTTGATGCATATTTTGATCATGCTTAAAAGAGTAGAATTCTGTATTAGATGTGAATTAAATTGGTTCATGGATGTTGTTCAGAACTGAGGAGAGCAGTCTAATCATAAACTCATCAATTATTCAATAGTGTCTTGGGGGTATTAGTGCACAGAATATAGAAGACCCATCTACTACCCTTTAGAGGTTTTGTTCTGAAACAAAGGAAAAAAACATATATTATTCTGTTTTTTTATATGGGTTTTATTCTCCCACAGAGTAAGCGAAGTTTATATGTGCACCAAAAGGGGTGAAAGGAAGGCGGTGTATTTGCTTATTTGTGGAGGTTTGTAGAAGATTTGGAGTAATATTAAGTTTGAAACCTGAAAAGAAGGACTGTTTTATTGGAAAAGTCTATTTTTTTAATCTTAAGAGACATGGACTTCTAGACCTTTTTGCCTCTTTTAGCCTTAGTTTTTATGTTTCTAAAATGAAAGTTATTTGCTTGACATGTATCTGTTCACAGTATAGATTTGGATTTGACTATAGCTTCGATCAATGTAGTGTTGGACTGAAAAAAATTCCTAGACTACATGAGCATAATTATCTCTGAGTTTTACTTTTTTTCCCTCTTTTCCTGGCAGTAGAGAATGGTATGTTGGAAGAATCAAGACAATGCTTATAAAACTGAGCAAGGAGATTAATATAGGGGAAAAAAGAACCGAAGACAAGTATAATTTGCGAACATTCCTCTACATTATATTCTAGAATGGCCACAAATGAACATAAATCAAGATTTTACGTGGCCTGGTTTTTCAGTGTGGATTTTTTGATTTTACAAACTCACACAAAATAGCCAAGGGTTTAACAAACTACATCAAAGTATGCACAGTAGAACACTTTTATAACATCTACAAATGAAAAGCCAATTTCCTTTACACCAACAGTAATGCAGATGTTCACAGTAGCTTTGCTACAAAGAAATTAAATTGTTACAATTGATGATTCCACTGCTTTAATGGGAGTTCATGCTTTAATAACCTTTATTAATTAGGAAAATATCATATAATTTAAATCTGGGCAAGAATATTACAGACCTATAACTTACCACTGAAGAAATTAAACAGAAATGGCTTGTCTTGTATTTTCAAATATTATTACAACTAATAACCTCTGCACTCATCATGACTTTTTTCTTTTTTCTTTTCTTTTTTTTTTTGGCCCTAGGTACGTATAATTTTTTACTTCCAGCAATTTCAATGGACTTGGGACCAATAGGCTGAGAATTCAAAATAGGATAGTTATATAAACTCAGATCTATAAGCAATAGCTACTTCATGGAGTTGCAGGCTGGTGACTTGTCATTCCCAAAAGTCATCCCATTTTAGAGAAGATTGTTTTATAGGGAATTACTCAGTATTAACAAATAAGAGTCAAGAGACAGAAAGAAGCTTGGTGGCTGGATGATGTGGGTCTTTGGGTAAACATTTAGAACTTAGGTTAATAAAATCTGGTAAGTTTCTGCATCTTGTCTCTTTCTGAAGCATAAGCTCAAGAAGGGGGCTATGTAGGGAACCAAGAAGCAGCAATAGCAAGCTTCAGTGTTAGGAAAACTTAAAACATAATAGAATGAATCTCACTTGGGTCATTTCATATTTAT
Source organism: Talpa occidentalis (assembly GCF_014898055.3). Taxonomy (NCBI): domain Eukaryota; kingdom Metazoa; phylum Chordata; class Mammalia; order Eulipotyphla; family Talpidae; genus Talpa; species Talpa occidentalis. Next base: position 60,588,117 of record NW_023602073.1, on the reverse strand, counting down.
TTTGTTTTAGGATACCTGAATTGATGTTTCAGTTTGTTTGCAGCTAATTGGGTAAGGTTATTTTAACTGGAGATTTTTATCCAGAGAAACTGAAGAAGGCCTGAATTGAATAGAAAATAAAAATAATGCTGCAAATTGTATATTGGGCTGTTTCTGCCTCGAGGTTCTTAGATATTTTGTCATTGAATAGTAGAATAGCTTCTCTCAGCCATCTCTATAGAATTAGATACGAAAGTGAGCCAGGAGCATTATTTACTCTAGAAGCACACTTCTCAAAAAATGGCCAAAGGCCACTGGTGGGCCCTGATAAAAAATATTGGTGAATGGCAGGCATCTTACAGTCTTTCATTTATGTATATCCTTTGGTAGTGTACTTGCAACCAATCAAGTGAAGCATTAGGGTATGCAAAATTCAGCATTGCTAAATCCATATTAGCATATACTAGAGTTTATAAGGAGTCCTACTTTCTACTAAGTCTGGCTGCTATTCAATCTGTCACACCATTACAAAACTCTGTTCTACATATGAACATGTATAATTAGAATTAATTACATTTGGGCCTCCCTGTTGGCGCAAGGGGTTAAGTCTCAGCACTATGAAGCTATGGGCAGCCATTGCAGCATGAGTTTGATTCCTGCGCAAGGAGCTGACCCACATGGCGCAGCAGACCTCTCCTGTCTCACCTGCTGCTCCCCTCAGCAGCGTATTTCAGTAGTTCTTCTTGTTTACTGCTCCCCACTCTGTCTCTAGTGAATCCTCTCACCCCCCATACCTCTGGCCTACACCCCAGTTCTTGTATGCGTAAATAAATAAAATAAATCTTAAAAAAAAAGAATTGCCTTACATGTATGGAAAGATACATATTATCAGTATAGGCTGAATTGCTTTTCAGTTATTTCTATTCTTGTGTTTCATCATAAATTTGTTGCTTATTCTTATTATTATCAATATAATTAGTTATAGGTTGTTCAACCCTGGAGTATATATTGATGCATATTTGTCTTGACAATATTCTGGGTGTATAATTTTTCAGTACTAGATTTTAACTATGTTGTAGTTAACTTGGTGAATAATTTTCCTCGCATTAGTAAGGCAGATGGCTATGTAGTCCACAAAATTTGACTTGAAAAATGACACTTCATTCTTACCACCCATTTCATATTTTATCTGGCTCATGTAAGGTGAGTTAAAATATTGAGAACTGATGATCTGAGTAGCTAGTTAGTAGAACTAAATCAGAATCATTTCTGATTTCCTCCATGTCACTACAGGATAGCTCTTGAAAGCTTACTACTTTGACAGGTCTTGTTTTGAAGCTATTATTAATTGGCTGTGTCCTTGGACAAGTTCCTTAATCTTACATGTCTCAATTTCCTATCCATAAAATAGGAATAAAAACAGTACATACACAATCCAGTTCTTTGAATTATTTTATTTTATTTTATATATTTTTACATCATTTTTCATTTTTGCATAATGTATGCATTTTCATCTTGGTTATACTCCCCATACAATTCCCACCCCCCTTATTTTGACCTTACTCCCTCCTCCCCCCTACCCGCATAGTGTGTCTCTGGTTTATAGTTGCTTGTGGATTTTGATTTTTACTTTATTATAATTAGTCTTTTTCCTGGTGTCTTATTTAGGTTTTTTAAATTCCTGCTATGAGTCCGTCCATGCTGCTGCAAATTGCAAGAGTTTATTTTTTTTTTATTGCTGAGTAATATTCCATTGAAAATATATGTACCACATCTTCTTGATCCAGTATCTATTTTTGAGCATTTGGGTTGTTTCCATAGCTTAACTATTGTAAAGAGTGCTGCTATAAACATAGGGGTGCAGGTGCCCTTTTGAATTAATATTTCTGTGTCCTTTGGGTAAATACCTGGAAGTGGAATTGCTGGAGCTTATGGAAGCTCCATCTTTAGCAGGTTGAGGAATCTCCACACGGCTCTCCATAGTGGTTGGACCAGTTTGCACTCCCACCAGCAGTGCAGGAGAGTTCCTTTTTTCTCCACATCCTTGCCAACATTTGTTGTAGCTAGTTTTTTAAATATGTGCCATTCTCACTGGTGTAAGATACTGTATTGTAGTTTTGATTTGCATTTCCCTGATTACAAGTGATGCTGAACATTTTTTCGTATACCTGTTGGCCATTTGCATTTCCTCTTTGGAGAGGTTACTTTTTAGCTCTTCTGCCCATTTTTTGACTGGGTTATTGACTTTGTTTTTGTTGAGTCTCATCAGCTCTTTGTAGATTTTTGTGATCAGTCCTTTATCATTAGTGTTGTGTGCAAAAATTTTCTGCCAGTTGGTGGGTGTCTCTTTGTTTTGGTTTCTGTCTCTTTTGCTGTACAAAGCTCTTTAATTTGATGTAGTCCCAGCTGTTTATCTTTGCCTTTGCTATCACTGGTTTGGGTGATGAGTCTTTAAAGATATTGCTGAGGTGTATGTCATGTAGTGTTTTGCCTATATTTCCTTCTATGTATTTTATGGTTTCAGGTCTTATGTCTAGTTCTTTAATCAATTTTGAGTTGGTTTCTGTGCATGGTATGAGGTAGGATTCAAGCTTCTTTCTTTTGCATGTAGCAACCCAGTTTTCCCAGCACCATTTATTGAACAAAGTTTCTTTGCTCCATTGCATATTCTTTACTCCTTTGTCACAAATTAGTTTACCATAAATCCGTGGGTATATTTCTGGATTTTCCATTCAGTTCCGTTGGTCCTGTGTCTATTCTTGTTCCAATACCATGCAGTTTTGATTATTATGGCTTTGTAGTATAGTTTGAAATATGGGATTGTTATGTCTCCATTCCCTTCTTTTATTTTCAGGAGAGCTTTGGCTATTTGGGGTTTTTGGTGGCTCCATATGAATTTCATCAATATTTGTTATATTTCTTTGAAGAATGTCATTGAAATTTTGATTGGAATAGCATTGAATCTGTAAATTGCTTTTGGTAGGATGGCCATTTTGATAATGTTAATTCTTCCAATCCATGAGCGGGGGATGTCTTTCCATTTCTTGTGTCTTCTTCTATTTCTTTTAATAGTGTTTCATAGTTTTCTTTGTATAGGTCCTTTACCTCTTTTGTTAGGTTTATTCCCAAGTATTTGATTTTTTTGTTTCAATAATAAAAAGGATGGTTTTCTTGATTTCTTCTTCTTTAGATTTATTGTTTGTGTATTGGAAGGCTATTGATTTTTGCATGTTGATTTTGTATCCTACTTTACTAAACTCATTAGTTTATTAGTTTTTCTGTAGAGTTTTTGGGGTTCTCTATGTATATTATCATATCATCTGTGAATAGTGATAGTTTGACTTCTTCCTTCCCTATTTGGATTCCTTATGTCTTTCTCTTGTCTTAATTGCTCTGGCTAGGACTTCCAGTATTATATTGAAAAGCAGTGGTGAGAGTGGACATCCTTTTTTTGTTCCAGATCTTAATGGAAATAATGCTTTCAGCCTTTCACCATTCAGACAGATGTTGGCTGTGGGCTTGTCATATATGGCCTTTATGATGTTGAGGTATGTTTCTTGTATCCCAAGAATTTCAAGGGTCTTTATCATAAATGGGTGTTGTACTTTGTCAAAAGCTCTCTCAGTATCTATTGATATTATCATATGATTTTTATATTTCTTTTTGTTGATGTGTTGCGTTACATTGATTGATTTTCGGATGTTGAACCATCCTTGTGTCCCTGGAATAAATCTTACTTAGTCCTGGTGAATTATCTTATGGATACATTGTTGGATTCTGTTAGCTAAAATTTTATTGAGGATTTTTGCATCAGTGTTCATTAGAGAGATTGGCCTGTATTTTTTTTTTTTTTTTGCATTGTCCTTGTTTGGTTTTGGTATTAGTGTAATGTTGGCTTCATAGAACATGTTTGGTATTGTCCCTTCCTTCTCAGTTTTTTGAAAGAGTTTGTGAAGGATAGGCACTAGTTTGTTTCTGAATGTTTGTAGAATTCCTTTGTAAATTCATCTGGTCCTGGGCTTTTGTTTTTGGGGGTGGGTTTGATTACCATTTTAATTCCACTGCTTGTAATTGGGCAGTTTAGGTGTTCTGTTTCTTCTTTATCTAGCTTTGGGTGATTGTAGAGTTGTAGGAATTTGTCCATCTCATCTAGATTGTTGAACTTGTTTGCATGTAACTATTCATAGTAGTTTCTGATTATTCTTTTGATTTCTGCTGTGTGTCTTGTGATTTCTCCTCTTTCATTGGTGATCCTATTTATTTGTGCTTTCTCCCATTTTTCCTTTGTGTGCCTGGCTAGGGGTTTGTCTATTTTATTTATTTTTTCAAAGAACCAGCTTTTGGTTTATTGATTTTTGGATTTTATTTTTTTTAGTTTCTATCTCATTTATTTCTGCTTTGATTTTTAATTTCCTTTCTTCTTTTGGTTTAGGGTTTTTTGTTGTTCTTTTTCTAGTTCTTTGAGATATGAGATTATGTTGTTTCTTTGAGTTCATGTTTCTTGATGTGAGCCTGTATTGCTATATGTTTTCCTCTTATTACTGCTTTTGTTGTGTCCCATACATTTAGGAAATTGGTGTCCTCCTTGACTTTCAACTCAAAGTGTTTTTTAATTTCTTCTTTGATCTCATTAGTCCAGTGGTCTTCTAGTAGAGTGGGTTTCAATCTCCATGAGGTAGGAGGGTTCTTGCCTTCTTTTTATGGTTTATTTCTACTTTGATGCCTTTATGGTCAGAGAAGATGGTTGGTATGATTTCAGTCTTGGTGTATCTATTGATATTTGTCTTGTGTCCTAGTATGTGATCGATTCTGGAGAATGATCTGTGTGGGCTTGAGAAAAATGTGTACTCAGACTTTTTTGGGTTTAGTATTCTATAGAGGTCTGTTAAGCCCAAGAGGTCTAGATCCTTATTTAGAGCTTTAGTGTCTTTATTTTTTGTCTTGTTGCTCTATCCATTGTTGATAGTGGTGTGTTGAAGTTTCCTACTACATATATATTTTCTCTGATGTCTATTTTCAGAGATGATAATAGTTGTCTGATATATTTTGGTGCTTCTTCTTTTGGTGAGTATATGTTATTTCTTCTTCAAGTATTGTCTCCTTGATCATAACGTAGTGACTGTCTGGGTCTCTTTTTACCTTTTTGCAATTTTAATCTGTTTTATCTGATATAAGTATAGCTGTTCCTGCCTTCTTTTTTGGTCCATTTGCTTGTAGGATTGTTTTCCATCCTTTTACTTTCAGTTTATTTTTATCTTTTGTAGTTATATGTGTTTCCTGGAGACAGCAAAAGGTTGGGTTTTGTTTCTTAATCCAGCCTGCAACTCTGTGTCTTTTTATTGAAGAGTTTAGTCCATTTTTATTTAGAGATAATATTGATATGTTAGCATCTGTATTTGCCATTTTGTTTGTCTTTTCTCTGGTTTTATTTATTTATTTTTAAGTATTTTTTTAAAAAGATTTATTTATTTATTTATACAAGCACTGGGTATAGTCAGAAGCACAGGAGGGTGAGAGAATTTACCAGAGCCAGAGTGGGGAACAGAACAGGCAGATCCACTAAAATACACTGCTGAGGGGAGCAGCGGGCGCGGCAGGAGAGGTCTGTCGCACCATGTGGGACCCTCGCTGGTGGCCGGGGATTTAACCAGCACTGCAGAGGCTGCGGGCAGCTTCGCAGCCCAGCGCTCAACCACTGCTCCACCAGGCGAGGCCCTAATTAATTTTCTTTTTTTCGTCTTGTTTTGTTCTTATTCATCCCTCTGTTGGGTCTGTCTTTAGGACTCTTTGTAGTATTTTTTGGAATGGGGGTTTAGTTGTAATGAAATTCCAGAGTTTCTGTTTGTCTGGGAAGGTCCTTATTCTTTCTTCATAGAGGAAGGAAAGCTTTGCAGGATAGAGCATTCTTGGTTGGCATTTGTTGTCTTGGAGTTTGTTGACTATGTCCCTCCACTCTCTCCTTGCCCATAGTGTTTCTTCGGAGAAGTCTGATGTCAGTCTGATTGGGTTTCCTTTGTATGTTATCTGTTTCTTCCCTCTTGTCAGCTTTTATTATTTTTTTCTTGTCTTAGATTCTTGGGAACTTTACTATTATGTGTCTTGCTGTATTTTTCCTTTCATCAGGGAAGTTTGGTGTTCTTCTTACTTCTTGTATGTCTATTTTCAGCTCCTTCTTCATGTTTGGGAAGTTCTCTTCAATTATTTCCTTGAATGTTTTCTCTGTTCCTATGTCTCTCTTCTCTCCTCCTGGGATTCCTATAACTCTTACATTTCCTTTCCTCATGGAGTCAGATAGTTCCCAAAGTCTTTCTTCATTCTTTTTCTTTGTTCTTCTCTTTCCTTTTCTGTTTTGGTTCTTTTATTTCTGTGTCTTTGAGAGTACTTATTCGTTCTTCCATTTCATCTATTCTGCTTTCACTGCTTTTCCCAGAGTTCTTTAGCTCCTCCATTAATCCTTTGATCTCCTGCATTTCTTTCACTTCCCTCTTTAGGGACTCAATTTCATTCTTCTGATCGTTGATTATTTTTCCCTTATCATTTTTTCCTTTTTGACTTCTTTCAGTTTTTTAATCATGGCAATTTTATATTTTCCATCAGGAAGGCTCAGTAGTTCTTCCAAGTCACTGTTGTTGCATTCTGATGAGTGATTTTCTTTTTGTTGTGTGTCTTTCCTTCGAGGACATGCTTGATTGCCTGTAGTTTTTCTTCTCCCTGCTGCTTGTTTTCTAATTTGTCCTATGCGTTGGACACTGTGTCACTGGTACTGACCAGGTGGTCTTTCTGGGATGTTGGAGGTGGTCTTTCTGGGATGTCAGAAACTGGTGGTACAATTGAGTCAAAAACTGTTATGCCAGAAGTCCAGTAGGGCAGTGGTACTAAGAATATGTTAGTGGCTACTGTCACAGAAAATCCCCTCCTTCTGTATTTGTTTAATTCCAGAGGTGGATCTTGTGGTCCCACGGACTGCCCTGGCCCTGGCTGGATCCTCCTCTTAGCTCCGACTGGTGGCCAGATGGGGCCTGGCTTGTGGGGGCTTTTCACCTCACTTCTGGCTGTGGTTGCAGCCCTTTCCCAGTTTCGGAAGTCTAGGTGGTTTCTAGACGCAAAGATACCTGGTCTAAAATGGCGAGTCAGGAGGACACTTCCCTGTGCCCACGGTCTGCCCCGGTGGTGGCTGGATCCCCCTCTGCACTCTAACTGGATACCAGACCGGGCCTGGCTTGTGGGGGCAGCCCTTTCCCGGTTTCATGCAGGCTAGGTAGGTTCTGGACACAAAGGTACCTGTTCTAAAATGGCGAGTCAGGAGGGTACTTCCAGTTCTTTGAATATTAAACAGTTGATATGTGTCAAATGCCTAGGACTCTTGCCTGGACTATAGTAAAGTCCTCAATAAAAAGTAACTGTTAGGTGAGAAGTACTTTCTGTGTTCCAATTGCAGACTGTAATTTTGATTTTGGATTAAAATATGCAACACATATTTATTTTTCCAACTAATATTTTAATGCCTTTTGTATAGAAGTTCATTGTTAATCATGGTGTGTTAAGAATAGTTACAATGACAATTTTCTAATGGCTTCCTCATGTTGACAATGATACATTATCTACAGTCAGTGGTTCCTTGCAGGACAGTTTTGAAACCTGTTTGTTATTTTGTGAGTGATAACTTAATTGACGTTAGATAACATTTGAAAAAATGAAATGAGCAGACACAAGTAAGCCTGATATGTTCCTTGAGCAAGTGAGAACATGACCTTCAGCTCAACTTCTTTATGGAATTCCCACTCTTCTTTTAAGAGATTTATTTACTGGTTACTGGTTTTGACATACAGATCATGAGAGAGGGACAGCTTCCATACATGTATTAAATATCACTAGAGCTTACATTTTTCTACGTTAAAAATATATATCAAGAGAAATGTTAAGATTTTCTTCCCCTATGTCTATGGTTTGTATTGCACCCTCCCTGGGATGTGAATACTCCATTTTGTAAAGTGAGTAGCCAGTAATTTGAATATTAACTCCTATTCTTACACAAGAATGGTAACTTTCTGAATTCCTGTTCATTTAGCATTCTATCTAGCATAGTCGTAGTGGTTTTTGTATGGTACTTGTAGATAACTATATTTGACTTTCTATCAATCATAAATCATGACTTCCTACTTCTAAAATTGACGTCATTTAGTCTTGCCTTCTTAAGTTGATGGTGAGTTCTTTAAAGATAGTGACTTTTTTTAATTAACCTTTGTGTTTCTATCACCTGGCACTGGGTTTGTATCATAGAGCTGCTTAAATATCTTTTAGCAAATAAATTACATACACATTCAGAAATTAGTTTCTCATTTGACAAAGAAGAGAAGAGTTGATGTAGGTAATTAGTAAGTGGAATTATATACTTTCAATAAAATAATCTTGTCAAATATTTTTGTTATAATGCAGTTCATTTGTGTTCAGAACTGAGGATATCCATAAACATTTGTTTACAAACAGAGTGACAAGAATTTGGAGCTGACCATATATTAGAGATCATTTCATCTGTCGTAGAGAAAGACATTTCAAGAGTCCTATGACTAGAAAATGCCCACCAACTCCTGTCATGTGTCTCACTGGAGCACTTTACAGCCTGGGTGATATTACTCTTCTGTGAGGCTTAGAATTGGATTTGCAGAATCAAGGTTACAACCAACAGTATGGTCAGTTTACACCTGTTTATTCAGACTTTTGGATGACAAGGGTAGAGTATACATCAAAAAAAGTGAAGTATCCTTCCCCTGAGAAAGTAGAATATGATTTTCTGAGAGTGTTTAAGATGCAGACAGGATATCATTTATCTCCCTAAGGGATATTAATTTAAAGTTTAAGGAATACTTCTTCAAATTACATACCACGTGGGTACCAAGAGCAGAAAGAAATTGCCAAACCATATGCTAGTAAATGCCATCTTTCCTCAAGAGAAAGATCATTTATATTTTGCAATTAAAGAGCAGAAGGTCTTTTTTCCCATAAAGACCTTTCAGTCATGAACGATGTGGGGTGGAAAGGGCTTCCCAGGGGAGACTTACAAAGCATTCAAGGACTCATTGGCATCTCCACCTGGTAGGATTTTGCTTTTCTGTCTATTTTCTGATTAAGCTCTGGAGAATTAACTTTAATTCTAAAAAATGTGGTGAGCCCTGGTTAAAATAAGGTTTGTAAACAGTTCTGCTGGAAGTGAACTTTAAGAAATTGTTATTTAGGTCAACTTGGTTTTTTCAAACTCCTTAACTGGCAATTACAACATTATGAACTACATATGGTGCTCTCATTTTATTGACACATTGTTTATTATTTTGGTTAGACAAATGGGTGTGGGTTTCTTATTGCATAATAAACAGTCAACAACCCTGAGAATTTTAGTACTGCTATTTTAGTCATTTTTAAATTTTTGATGCATTTGAATCCATAAAAATTAACCAACCAAGTAAGACAGCGCAGTTTCTACACCACCATCTTTGGTAAATAAGTCCACAAATGGTCCTAGATCCTTCAATTAATAGTTGTATATAGTATCATGAATGGTACCATTTCCTGGCTGAAATATTCCTGTACTCTCTCAGAGGTAATAAAACAGTGCTAAAAGAGTGCCAAGGTGAGGACAAGACACTGTGGGTTCTTACTTGGGTGCTAACAATTGCAAGACCACTCAGGCTCAGGGACAGTAGCAGTGGGGCTTAATTAACAAAGGAGAGATTGGGGGTAGGGTAAAGAAAATATCAGGCTTTTCTGCCCTTCCGCCATCAGGATAGATGATGGATCCTTGTCCTGAATGCATGCCTGATGGCGGGCACCTGGAATAGGGTGTGGGCATAGGTAGATGGGATTCAGCTGAGCTAAGACTGTGCTTTTAAGGGCGATGTCACGGGGACGCCAGCAGCAGCAGTAGCAGAAGCCGAAAGAGAAGCCGAGAAGCAGCAGAACGAACGCTAGAGAGCCCAGATAGAGTGAAAACTTGCTGGGGGCTGGGAGGCCTACCAGCCTCCCAGCCCCCCAGCCAGCACCCCTGCCTGCCATATGCCTGGTGAACCCCAAATAAAAAACCTGCAAAACTACTGAGGACTCTGACTCCTCCTTTACTCCTCCTTTACTCCTCCTTTACTCCTCCTTTACTCCTCTGCATGGGATCAGAAAACCTGCACTGTGCCCAGTCCAGCCCTTACATTGGGGAAACAGAATTTCTAAGACCACAAGTCTGTGGTCACTATCACCCTAGATAGTGTCCACAGTATCCAGTAATCCCAAACAGAGGCCACTCATACAAGATGGTGCTGTCCTGTCAATGAGGGTCTGGAGCTGGTGGCAAAGCAGTCAAGAACACCAGGGTCTAACTCACAGTGGCAGCTGGAGGTGCTAACAGGTGGGGTTGCTGAGTTGACACTGCAGCAACCCACAGCAACAGTCTGAAGGCCAGGTTGGACAGTACTAGATGAAACCAGAGGTGGTGCTGGATGAGCAGAAGCAGTGGATAGCTCTCAATGGTGGCTGGATACGGAGAGCTGGTCACCTGTGAACAGTACTAGTTAGCACTTGCAGTGGTGCCATTCACCACTGGTCACCAGGAGGTGGTGTCATACAACCAGTGTTACAGTGTTGTTGGGTTACACCAACAACAGACAGCTCTTAGAAAGCTATTGGCATAAGCCGATAGCATCGAGCTCTTTTTGAGACCCCAGGCCAGTGGTTCTCTTTGCAGGCAGTTTCAGAGGCAGGGCCAGAAGCAGGTACAATAGCTAGGTGTCTGTGAAGGTCTACAGAGGTCTGGAGGTCTGTGGAGGTCTGCAGTTCTGCTGAATCCCATGGAGGTTGCTCAGTGCTTCTTCAGAATCTGTCTGCTGAATCCTTCTCTATTCTGAAGCTAGAATCAAAATGAGTCCAGGCTGCCTCCTGCCCTGCCTTACATCCTCTTTCAGGGTCCTGACAGGGTCTTACAAGTCTGATTGGACCATTTTCAATCCTAAGTGCCTGACAGGTGCCAGTTAGCACCAGTCAGCTCACTTTCATTTTTCACTTCACCACCATGAATGTAACTGAGCTTGAACCTTAAGTGTGGGCAATTTCATGGGCCGGGGAGTTCTGAGGAACCAAGGCCAGAGCCAGCCTCACTGGGGACAGAGGCATACTGCACCCAGTGCCCCTTCAGCAAGACCAGGTGTAAATATTCAAAGGGAACATGGGGGGAGCCTGGAGCATTAGTACTGGGACATGGGTCCAGCTGCTGCCATGTGGGCTCTGCTGGGAGTCTGCCATGTTGGCTACACATTCTAGCGGCTTCTACTGCCTGCAGTTCCAGAGAGCTACAGTGCTGGTGATGCCTGAACCCAGTGGGATGGGATTTGGGGAACCACTGCTGTCTGGGCTAGCCTGAAGGCAATGTTTTGTGGAGCCAACTACAAAAGCCCCCTGCTTGCTTGCCTCCCTGCTTTTACAGCATCCTGGGTGCTGCCCACATGGGTGGGGAAAATCTAGTAGATTGCCTGCAGCCACCCCACATTCTGCTGGCCTACAGAGAAAACTTCTGCTGCTGGCCACCTGACCCTGGCAGAACCACTCATACTGGGAAGGCCGGCAATGAAAAGCCCACAGCTTCTGTGCTTTCAGGGTGGCCTGCACATGTTGGGGCAGTGGGGTGGGAAACCACTGCTGCCACTCAGCCTCCAGGTGCTGCCAGTTAGGCGGGAGGCCGCAGTAAAGCTGTTCTTGCCTCAAAGCCTCTAGATGCTGTAGGGTCCTGTAGGTAAGGTAAAGTATCAGGCTTTTCTGCCCTCCCACCATTAGAATTGATGATGGATTTTTGTGGTCCTGAATGCATGCCTGATGGCGGGCACCTGGAGTGGGGTGTCAGTACCTGTAAGTGAGTACACCTGGGCTGAGAGACTGGGCTTATAAGGGCAGCGTCACGGGGACGCCAGCAGAACAGAACTATCAGAAGGAGCAGAACCATGAGAGAAGCAGAGAGAACACGAGACAATGCCGGAGAGCCCAGACAGAGTGAAGACTTGCTGGGGGCTGGGAGGCATGGCAGCCTCCTGGCCTCCCAGCAACCCTGCCTGCCATGTACCTGTTAAATCCCAATAAAAGCCTGCAAAAGCCACCGGGGGCTCCAGGACTCTCTCCTCCTTTACCCTGTCTGCTCGGGTCGTAGAGATCCTGCTCCGTGCCCATTCCTGCCGTTACAGGTCCCTGTTACAGTAAGTCCCTTTATTCCTGCTCTTTATTTCTGCTTTATTTCTGCTCTTCTCCTTCCTCCCACCTTGAAGGAACAGCTTGAGAGAATAGATTGCCCTTGTCCTCTCCTGTGAACATCAGCAAGTTTAGACTCTCGGGACTTTCAGCAGGAGAAAATCTCGGAGTTCTTAGTTTGCATCTGGAGAAAATATGTCTTAAGTCTGGAAAAAAAATACTGAAAATCTCTGAGGTGATGATCTTTAGCTGTGATGTATCAGATAGGGTGTCCTGGTAGGCCATACTACACAGGTATCTGATATTCATTACTTTTTGCTTGTCTCAATGTAATGAACTTCTTGTCCTTGCCTTCAATTTGTTAATTAATTTTTGTCTGTGGAGATAATATATAATCCCTCTGCTTACCATTTTGTCTTAGTCACTAAAACAGGTACTACCTATTGTGGCAAATTGAAACACTTGCCTGTTATACACTAATTTATTTTATAATTTTATTCACCATACTTAATGAGAAATTTGTTTATAGTTTTATCACAAATAAAATGTGCTTTTTATTAAAATTTTAAACATTACAGAAATAAACCATGCATTTTGTAGAATTTTCCCACAACCCTGATCCATTGGGTTAACCTTTCTTAACAATTAGGTGTTTGCTGTTTACCTAAACCAAATAAGATTTTAATTATACCAGTTGGTAGTTTGTCTTTTTGCATGCAAATATAAGAATTTTAGACTTTTCAATGTCAGTAGTATCTTACTTTATTCTTTTAAAATCACATAATATCCTCTTGATTTGACTTACCATTAATGGGTTAACAATTCTTTTTTTAAATAAGATTTATTTATTTATGCATACATGAGCTGGGGTACAGGCAGAGGTGTGTGTTGGGGAGAGGATTCACCAGAGACAGAGTGGGGAACAGAACAGGCAGATTGACTGAAATACACTGGTGACGGGAGCAGCGGGAGAGTCAGGAGAGGTCTGCTGCACCATGTGGGTTGTTCCCTGTCTGGCCTGGATCTAACTCGTGTTGCAGAAGCTGAGAACAGCCTCTTAGGTTGCGTCTTAACCCCTTGCGCCACCAGGAAGGGCCAACAATTCTTTTTAAATAGTTAGAGCTTTACAATTTTTACTGTTACAGAAAGTTCTGAAAGTTGACATGCTTATGTATTTCATTATGTATGCTTGTGTAAATATCCATCTTACTTTTTAAAAAGTGGCTAGCACACATTGAGAAAAATTTGTATTTTCTTCCACTAAATTGAAATGCTATATTTCTGTGTACACTGCATTCTTGTGTATATTTGGGCTCATTTCTGGACTATGTTCTGTGATATTAGGATAGTGATCTGCCTCTAATATGACTGGCCTTAATTGCTCTAATTTTTTATTGTTTTCTCATCCCATTAGTTGATCCCTTCTTGGTGCTTCTTTTAAGATTATAAACCAATTCACATATTTATTCTTCCAAATGTGCTTCTTTATCACAATTTAAACGTTCTGTTGTGACTCATCTGGATTACTGATTATTCGTGTATTAATTATAGCTATGTCTCAGCTTTATAAAACTTGATAGATGTGACATTCTCACTTCTTATTCATTTTCAAAATATATTTTCCCATTTATCTAATTATTGTTTTCAACATAAATGTTTTGTTGACTTTTGCTTTCTGAAGTGTGTCACTAAACTATTGTATTGTTTACAATATAAAATATAATAAAATATCAAATATGCTTTTTTCATATGGTGAGTTATAGGTGATTAGTCTCTTTACAACATGGGATCTTTCTTCCTCAATAGAATTTTGTAACTCCTTTATATGACTTGAGTTTATTCCTATATGTTGTATGTACTTTGTAATTTCCAATATAGATTTCCTTCATATTTTCTAGTGGGTTGTTTTGGCATAGAAGGATACTATATATACAATATTGGTCAGTGGTCATTTTAGCATTCCCTTCCTTGTTTTTATTTTTATATTTTTCAGTTGATTCTTACAGGTTTTTCATGTGGGCAGATTATCTGCAAGTAATGATTATTTTGCCTCTTTATTTCCTAACCCACTTTTCTTTAACTTAGTTTTTTTTAGATTTATTTTTATTTATTTCTGCATACAGAACAGGGGTGCAGGCCAGATGTGCAGGGGGTGAGAAGATTCATCAGTGACAGAGTGGGGAGACAGACAGGCTTGATTTACTGAAATACACTGTTGAGGGGAGCAGTAGGAAAAGCAGGAGATGGTCTGCTGTGCCATGTGGGTTAGCTTCTGGGCAGAGAATGGAGCTCATGCTGCAGTAGCTGCCTGCAATAGCTTAATAGTGCTGAGACTTAACCCTTTAGGCCACCAGGGAGGCCCAAGTTTGGCTTTCTTAATTGCATTGTCTCTCTTGTTCCTGAAAATTGTTAATAATGTTAAGAGTATACACCCTTATTGTCTGTCTAGACTTTCTAGGAACGTTTCTGCTTTCTCATTATTAATCAGATGCTTACATCTATCTGTTAGTTCTTATGTGTGTATGAGTTAACTTCATTCTTATTAAAAGAAAACCTTTTAATAAATTAGTGATTGCTTAAAAAGATAATTTAAGCTTTATGAGCTAATTACATGACTTTTTCCTCCTTTGAACTTGTAATTTGATGACTTATTTTTTCTAATATTCATCTGTTCTTGGAATTGAGCCATTTTTATCATGAAAACTGCTTAATTCTGTTTTCTATTTTACATAGGATTTTCCCCCAGTGGTTTTTGAGTGTTTGGTCATGTCTTTTGTGTCAGGGTTATATTGGCTTCATAAGAAGAAATAGAAGAGTTTCCTCCCATGTGTACAATAGTTTAAATAACATTGGAATTATCTGATCCTTGAAGTTTAAGGGCTGTTCATAAAACTTTGGATCTGGTATATTGAGTGGTAATATGTCATGAATACTTTCATACAGGCCAGGAAGGTTATTTGTATAGTATCCGTTTCTCTTGTAGAAGCAGGTAGACATCTTGTTTCCAGTGCTCATGCTGTAACATTCTTTGATCCTCCTGTTGTTTCTGGAACAACAGGGAAAAGAAATAACAGTAGAACTGAACTATCTTTAGAGACCTGCTTGCAAGATTGGGTCTTGTTTGATATCTGGGAACTTAGATTTTGAAGGGGTTCTGCCATTAATTGGTAAGAGTGGCTCACTTAAACCGTGCAAACATTATGGTTTATGTTGCACTACTTTCCTTCTGGGATCTGGAATTTGGATGTACACCAGACAGAGAATACCTGCTCAAACACCTCCCATTGAACACCCTGGGCACTGAGTCTCTAACTAGTGCCCTGGTTAGAAACATTTAACACTTGTTAAAATTATTGCAGCTCTTTTTTTTTTTTTAAAAGATGTTATTTACTTTTATACAAGAACCGGGGTACAGGCCAGATGCGCGGGTAGGTGAGAGGATTCACCGGAGACAGAGTGGGGAAAAGAACAGGCAGACTGAAGAAATATACTGCTGAGGGGAGCAGCGGGTGAGACAGGAGAGGTCTGCTTCACCATATGGGATTCTTTTTTTTTTTTTTTCATATGGGATTCTTGCCGGCCAGTCGGGATCGAACCCGCACTGCAGAGGCTGCAGACAGCTTCACAGTGGGGTGCTCAACCGCCTGTGCCACTAGGGAGGCCCAATTATTGCATATCTTAACTCCACAGAAAGGACCCTACAGCCTTGTCTGGATTCCCCCAGACTTTGACCCTGTGCTTTTTCAAAACCTTTCCTGATTTTTGTTTTGTTTTGTCTTTTGCTGTAATAAATCATAACCATGTGCTGAGTCATGAAAGGTCAGTTTATATGACAGGCCAAAACAGAAATATTACAAGACAATGACAGACTTACAAAGCAGAACTTTAAAACAACAACAAAACACAAAACCCCTCCGTATTATAACCATGTCATAACAGGTGCGGAAACAGTTTCATGAAGTTAGAAAATTTTGTCATGTTGTTAGTAACATCTTGTTAGTCACAGAATAAGTTTTAAAGTTTAAGAAACAAGTCAAAAGAGTCGCTCTCCCTGAATTTTTTCCCCAATTAGTTTTGTTAAAATTGGTGGTTAAAAATTTATTGATGTGTGGTTTCTAAAACATGGGTTTTAAAATGTAGATGGGTAGACCCAAACTCTCACTTTGCATATAAGCTAGGACATCTGGCAAAAATATTTTCTGCATACAAACTGTGGCAGTGATACTTCGTTTGTAGCACTCAAAATGGAATGATATCATACTAAGTGAATTTTCTCAGTGAATATTTTGTTTGCATATCCCTGTTTGCATATACCTGAGTAAGGAATACGAACCTACAGCATCATAGTCTAAATCAGTGGCCCTTTCCCAAGCTGTTTTTTAGGATCACTTCCAAATAGTGATTCCACATTCCAGTTCAGTTAAATCAGAAGCTCTGATAGGTGGGCCCCAAAGCATCTCTTTTTCTATTTTTTTTTTTTTAAAGATTTATTTATTTATTTATTTATTTATTTATTTATTTATTTATTTATTTATACAAGCACTGGGTACAGTCAGAGGCACGGGAGGGTGAGAGAATTCACCAGAGTCAGAGCGGGGAGCAGAGCAGGCAGAAGGACTGAAGTACACTGCTGAGGGGAGCAGCGGGCGGCAGGAGAGGTCTGCGCACCATGTGGGACCCTCCTCCGGTGGCCGGGGAGCAGCCGGGGATCGAACCAGCACTGCAGAGGCTGCGGGCAGCTTCACAACCCAGCGCTCAACCGCTGCGCCACGGGGGAGGCCCTCTTTTTCTATTTTTAACCTCTTCACGTAATTTCAGTGTGTGGCAAGTTCATTGAGAATCACTAGTCTAATTAAAATAGTTCTGTATGCCAAAAAAAAAATTTGTGTTTATTCCACAATTTTCCATGCCTGGTTATATTTAATTTATGTCTCTAGGTGGAAAATAATTGAAATGTAAATTTAGCAAAATGAAATTTATTAAGAACTGCAAATCTGGAGAACCTGTTAGGATAGTTATATATATATATATATATATATATATATATATATATATAATTAATGTTTATTATTTATCAGTTGAAGAATTTTAAATTTACCTTTGAGCTCAACCAAACATCAATCGTTATTTATCAAGAATCATTTAGTGAAATCATTTGCATCCTACTCATGACCGAGATACAATTTTAAGAAAATGTTATACCAGAGAATATATTCACTGGTTATAGCCATTGCTTTATTTTAGCCAGAGAAAGAGTATTTTGTAGTGTCATGTACCACCATTGAAATTTTGGATAGTGATGAACAAGAGTTCATATTGAAGTGGAGTAGAATTGTTTACTTGCTTATAATGGCAAATTTGATTGTTCATTTTTTACTTGTCAAAAAATATGTGATTACAAGAATATATTCAACACAATATGAGGGAATCTCATTCAGTATACATCATTGTAATTCAAGGGAAAACATTAATCAGTGACACCTTACTTCTTTTTAAGTTATATTATCTTTATTGAAGTAACAGTGGTTTACAACTTTTCACACCTTTCCAGATGTATGTTACCACGTCACACTCACCACCAAAGTACCCATAATCCTCCACAAGAGTGCATTAGGCCTCCTTTCCCTCTGTCTCTGATACTACCTTCCACAACCCCCTCTCCTACACCTTTCTCCGTTAGTGGCTTCAGTTCTTTAGTCAGACTTCTAGAGTTTATTACAGGTTAGTTTTTCTGTTCCTTTGTTTTCTCTATATTCCACATATGAGTGAGATCATCTAGTATCTGTCTTTCTCCTCTTGACTTATTTCACTTAGCATAAACCCCTTTTGTTATCTCCATGTTGTCACAAATGGCAAAATTTCATCTTTTTTTAAATAGCTGAATAGTTGAATGGAATTTTAAAATCATTTACTAGTAACTTTCAGAATTTCATGAGTGACATAGGAAATGATTGTGTTATTTTGGACCTTGATTGGGTAATCCAACCAGAAACCAAAACAATAACCCAAAGCAGTCTCATCCTTTGTCTAGTGTATAGCCAATCCTTAATCGTATGTTAGAGCAGTGGTTTGCCTGAGGGTTAAATCCAGGCCTTTTCTGTAAATAATTTTATTGGAACTTAGCCATGCTCATTCATTGACTTAATGTCTCTACTTGCATTTAGGCTTCAAGAGCAGGTATGACAGAAACCATAAAACCTGCAAAAGCTAAAATACCTGTTTTCTGATCCTTTGCAGAAAGTTTGCCAACTCCTGTCTTAGACTATTATATTACATGTTAAAAGATTGAATTACCTATTTGCTGACACTCCTAAACAAATCCTCTTAAATTGAATTTGGTCTTTCACACACACACAAGTAACTGTAGATGATTCCAGTTTTTTTGGCTTTCAAGTGGAGTCTGTAGTTGAAGGAAAGTAATTTGCCTTAGAAACAGGGGAGTATGCAGTTAACACTCTCATATTCCCAGTGTAGGGGGCCAGGGGCCTGTTCATTCACCTGGGGTTGCCATTCCTTGCCTCACTTATATTCTTGTCCTCCATTTTCTGTGCATTACAATCCTTGCTGTTGCCTCCTCTGCTGGGGTTGACCATTGAGTAGCCTGTGATGGGGGCAACCCAGACCTTGAAGCTCTTTCTCTTGCTGATAATGGATCTGGATGTAGAAGTTTAAAGATTAGGAGTGGTTTAACCTTTAATCCTGGCCTAAGTAGAGAGTTTAAGAAAGTATGGAAATAGACTGGAGATGGCATATCTGGCTGTTTCCCCAGTCTCTGGTACAAAAGAAGGGTAGGTGACACCTCTCAGCTGTCAGCCACATCTATACCTCAGACACCTGAATGCCAATGACTACTCTCACCCACTTGCTGGATTACTTGCAGGACTTACAAATATAATAGAAATTGAAGAATATAAACATTTTTAGTTTTCAACAAATATACCTCCCTTTCTGGCATGTAAAGTTTTAGACCTTTGATTTTCAGTTACATTTATAGAAAGGTATTTTATACAAGAGCAAGGAAGCACTTGTGAATAAGATTAAATGATACTCTCTAAACATAGGCAACCTGAGCATCAGAGCTGCAAGTTTGGACTGGAAATTACAAGCTTGAAAAAAATACTGGGGTCATTTTTTGGGGGGTGGGGAGGTTAGGATAAACTTTCATTAGTAAATGTTGAGTTATTTTGTGACACCAGAAGACTTTTTTTGTAAAGTAATTAAGATGATTTCAGACCAAAACCTCTGAAATGAATGGTTTAGTTTATTCTGTTGGTCACTTATGTCATCTGCCCAAGTGACTCTTCTACTGGGCAATAGTTAGATCTGACCTTATTGAATACTTCTGTTAAGAGAGCTGTTCTTCTGGTTGTTAATCTTTTTTCTCCTGGGGTGCTGAGAAATAAGGGACTGTATTTGGGCGTAATTTTCTAGATTGTGACAGCTCCAAGTGCTGTTGGTGCTTAAAGACCCTGGTGTTTTTGCTTTCCTAATGTTATAAGGCAGTGATAGAATTTGACTGAATTGCTTCCCAGAATAAATGCGTTAATAAAGATACCGGTAGTGATGAAATAGCTCTTTGTTGTGGTTTTTGAAAGTACTTTAAATCTTTACTTATCTATGTTTATATGTGATTTTCTAAGTGTACTCTCCTTCCCTTACTAACTGTCATCCTTTCTTTTTGAATAGGTCAGTGACTATCATCTGTTCTACAAGATGAGTAACAGCCACCCTCTTCGCCCCTTTACTGCAGTGGGGGAAATTGATCATGTGCACATTTTGTCTGAACATATCGGTGCCTTGTTGATTGGGGAAGAATATGGCGACGTCACATTTGTTGTGGAAAAGAAACGATTTCCTGCCCACAGGGTAATTTTAGCAGCAAGGTGCCAATATTTTCGGTGAGTATGTAATACTTTTTGAAGATTCAAGTCACTTGTAGGAAACACTGCTATTTTCTACCCTATGAAATATATGGATCCAAGCATAATGATAAATTCTGGCAATCTTTCAGTTCAACATCTGTAAGAATTTCAGCTTTGTAGACTTTTTGTTATCTTTTGAAACCACTTTTTCCTGTAGGAATCATCTAAGAATTATAGGATCCGAAGGTTTTCCAGGTTAGGCAGTACTCAGTCAACCATTTTTCAAGGTCTTAAGAATATTTCTCAGGTTGTCTTTGTTGCCCTTACCTTCCCCTCAGTCAATGACTAATCGAACTTAAGCTGATTTATTGGCAGATAGGCTTCTTGTTGTATAGGTAGACTGACAGCGGGATTTGCTAATGAAGCTGTGTACCCTCAGTTTCACACTACTAAAGTCCTGAGTCTGTAGGTAACCCAACAGATCTCTGTCTCAGACCTGCAGTTTGATAACTCCAAATTAAAGGAAGCTTAAGTATTTACTAAGTAGTATAGTTACATTAGAAATAAAACCAAACAAGATATTTATGTATTTAATTAGTATAAAAATTCTACTTATATCTAACTATTGTTTGCTACTCAAACCCTAAATTTCCAGGGTTATAAGTATTAAACTGAGCTCTAATTACTCTATACTTTACCTAATATTAGTTAAGAAGTAATCATTACTATGTTATTGACTGAGTGATAATTTATTCTTTTTTTTTTTTTTAATATTAAATTTTATTTTTATATTCCCCCATACAATTGCAAACGCCCCATTCTGACCCCAATCCTTCCCCTCCCGCCCCCCACCCCCCAAAAAGTGTCTCTGGTTCATAGTTTTTTGTTGATTTTGATTTTCACTTTCTTATATTCATTTTCCTGGTCCCTTATTTAAGTTTTCTAGATTCCTGCTATGAGTGAGACCATCCGGTATTTTTCTTTTTCTTTTTGGCTTATTTCGCTGAGCATGATCCCTTCCAGTGCCATCCATGTTGCTGCAAATTGCATGTGTTTATCTTTTTTGAATGCTGAGTAATATTCCATGGTATATATGTACCACATCTTCTTGATCCAGTCATCTATTTTTGGGCATTTGGGCTGTTTCCAAAGCTTAGCTATTGTAAACAGTGCTGCTATAAACATAGGAGTGCAGGTGCTCTTTGGAATTGATGTTTCTGTGTCCTTTGGGTAAATACCTAGGAGTGGAATTGCTGGATCATATGGAAGCTCTATGTTTAGTAGGTCCAGAAATCTCCACACAGCTCTCCATAGTGGTTGGACCAGTTTGCACTCCCACCAACAGTGCACAAGAGTTCCTTTTTCTCCACATCCTCGCCAACATTTGTTGTTGCTAGTTTTTTTAATATGTGCCATTCTCCCTGGTGTGAGATGGTATCTCATGGTAGTTTTGATTTGCATTTCCCTGATTACAAGTGATGTTGAACATTTTTTCATATGTCTGTTGGCCATTTGCATTTCCTCTTCAGAGAAGTTTCTTTTTAGCTCTTCTGCCCATTTTTTGACTGGATTATTTTCTTTGTTGTTGCTGAGTCTCATCAGCTCTTTGCAGATTTTGTGATCAGTCCTTTATCATTAGTGTTGGGTGCAAAAATGTTCTCCCAGTTGGTGGGGTTTCTCTTTGTTTTTGTTATTGTCTCTTTTGCTGTGCAGAAGCTCTTTAATTTGATGTAGTCCCAGCTGTTTATCTTTCTCTTCACTATCACTGCTTTGGGTGATGTGTCTATAAAGATGTCTTTGATGTGCAAATCCCGTAGTGTTTCGCCTATATTTCCTTCTATGTATTTTATGGTTTCAGGTCTTATGTCTAGTTCTTTAATCCATTTTGAGTTGATTTTTGTGTATGGTGTGAGGTAGTGGTCAAGCTTCATTCTTTTGCATGTAGCGACCCAGTTTTCCCAGCACCATTTATTGAACAAACTTTCTTTGCTCCAATGCATAGTCTTTGCTCCTTTGTCAAAGATTAGTTGACCATAAATCTGTGGGTTTATTTCTGGATTTTCTATTCGATTCCATTGGTCTGTATGTCTGTTCTTGTTCCAATACCATGCAGTTTTGATGATTATGGCTTTGTAGTATAGTTTGAAGTCTGGGAGTGTGATGCCTCCATTCCCTTCTTTTTTTTTCAGGAGAGCTTTGGCTATTCGGGGTTTTTTTGTGATTCCATATGAATTTCATCAATAATTGTTCTATTTCTTTGAAGAATGCCATTGAGATTTTGATTGGAATAGCATTGAATCTGTATATTGCTTTTGGTAGGATGGCCATTTTAATAATGTTTATTCTTCCAATCCATGAGCAGGGGATGTCTTTCCATTTCTTTGTGTCTTCTTCTATTTCTTTTAACAGTGTTTTATAGTTTTCTTTGTATAGGTCCTTTACCTCTTTTGTTAGATTTATTCCAAATATTTGATTTTTTTTTGTTTCGATAATAAAAGGGTGGTTTTTTTGATTTCTTCTTCTTCAGATTTATTGTTTGTGTATAGGAAGGCTACTGACTTTTGCGTGTTGATTTTGTATCCTGCCACTTTACTGAATTGATTGATGAGTTGAATTAGTTTTTCTGTGGAGATTTTGGGGTTCTCTATGTATATTATCATATCATCTGCAAATAGTGATAGTTTGACTTCTTCTTTTCCTATTTGGATTCCTTGGATGTCTTTCTCTTGTCTTATTGCTCTGGCTAGGACTTCCAGTATTATATTGAAAAGCAGTGGTGAGAGTGGACATCCTTGTCTTGTTCCAGATCTTAATGGAATTGCTTTCAGCTTTTCACCATTGAGAATGATACTGGCTGTTGGCTTGTCATAGATGGCCTTTATGATGTTGAGGTATGTTCCTTGTATCCCAAGAATTTCAAGGGCTTTTATCATGAATGGGTGTTGCACTTTGTCGAAAGCTTTCTCAGCATCTATTGATATTATCATATGGTTTTTATATTTCTTTTTGTTGATGTGTTGGATAACGTTGATTGATTTTCGGATGTTAAACCATCCTTGTGCCCCTGGAATGAATCCAACTTGGTCGTGGTGAATTATCTTATGGATACATTGTTGGATTCTGATAGCTAAAATTTTATTGAGGATTTTTGCATCAGTGTTCATTAGGGAGATTGGCCTATAGTTTTCCTTTTTTGTTGTCCTTATTCGGTTTTGGTATTAGTGTAATATTGGCTTCATAGAACGTGTTTGGTATTGTCCCTTCCTTCTCAATTTTTTGGAAGAGTTTGTGAAGGATAGGCACTAATTCGTCTCTGAATGTTTGGTAGAATTCATTTGTAAATCCATCAGGTCCTGGGCTTTTGTTTTTGGGGAGGTTTTTAATTACCATTTCAATTTCGCTGCTTGTAATTGGTCTGTTTAGGTGTTCTATTTCTTCTTTATCTAGCTTTGGGTGATTGTAGAGTTGTAGGAATTTGTCCATCTCCTCTAGATTGTTGAACTTGTTTCCATATAACTGTTCATAGTAGTTACTGATTATTCTTTTGATTTCTGCTGTGTCCGTTGTGATTTCTCCTCTTTCATTTATGATTCTGTGTATTTGTGCTTTCTCCCTTTTTTCCTTTGTGAGCCTGGCTAGGGGTTTGTCTATTTTATTTATTTTTTCAAAGAACCAGCTCTTGGTTTCATTGATCTTTGGATTGTTTTTTTAGTTTCAATTTCATTTATTTCTGCTTTGGTTTTTATTATTTCTTTTCTTCTACTGGTTCTGGGGTTTTTTTGTTGTTCTTTTTCTAGATCTTTGTGCTTCGAGATTAGGTTGTTTCTTTGAGTTCTTTCTTGTTTTTTGATGTGAGCTTCTATTGCTATATATTTTCCTCTTATTACTGCTTTTGCTGCATCCCATACATTTAGGATATTGG
Organism: Talpa occidentalis; assembly: GCF_014898055.3. NCBI lineage: Eukaryota > Metazoa > Chordata > Mammalia > Eulipotyphla > Talpidae > Talpa > Talpa occidentalis. The sequence goes on along the minus strand of NW_023602073.1, from coordinate 60,564,141 downwards.
TGTCCTCCTTGTCATTCAATTCAAAGAATTTTTTAATTTCTTCTTTGATCTCCTCGTTAGTCCAGTGGTCTTCCAGTAATGTGGCTTTTAATCTCCATGAGGTAGGATAGTTCCTTGCCTTCTTTTTATGATTTATTTCTAGTTTGATGCCTTCGTGGTCAGAAAAGATGGTTGGTATGATTTCAATCTTGGTGTATCTGTTGATGTTTGTCTTGTGCCCCAGTATGTGATCGATCCTGGAGAATGATCCGTGTGCGCTTGAGAAAAATGTGTACTCCGTTTTTTTTGGGTTTAGTGTTCTATAGATGTCTGTTAAGCCCAAATGCTCTAGGTCCTTATTTAGAGCTTTAGTTTCTTTACTTATTTTTTGTCTTGTTGATCTATCCACTGTTGATAGTGGTGTGTTGAAGTCTCCCACTACATATGTGTTTTCTCTGATGTCTGTTTTCAGAGAGGACAACAGTTGTCTGATATATTTTGGTGCTCTTTCGTTTGGTGAGTATATGTTAATGAGTGTTATTTCTTCTTGAAGTATTGTCCCCTTAATCATAATGTAGTGACCATTGGGGTCTCTTTTTATTTTTTTGAGTTTGAAGTCTGTTTTATCTGATATAAGTATAGCTGTTCCTGCTTTCTTTTTGGCCCATTTGCTTGTAGGATTGTTTTCCATCCTTCTTTGAGCCTATTTTTATCTTTTGTAGCTAAATGTGTTTCCTGGAGACAGCAAAAGGTTGGGTTTTGTTTCTTAATCCAGGCTGCAACTCTGTGTCTTTTTATTGAAGAGTTTAGTCCATTTACATTTAGAGTTAATATTGATATGTTAGCATCTGTATTTGCCATTATGTTTGTCTTTCCTTTGATTTTATTTATTTTTTAATAACTTTTTTTTTTTTTTGGTCTTCTTTCGTTGTTATTCGTCCTCTGAGGTTCTGGCTTTAGGATTCCTTGTAGTATTTTTTGGAGTGGGGGTTTAGTCGCAATGAAATTCCGGAGTTTCTCTTTCTGGGAAGGTCCATATTCTTTCTTCATGGAGGAAGAGAGCTTTGCGGGATAGAGTATTCTTGGTTGGCATCTGTTTTCTTGGAGTCTGTTGACTATGTCCCTCCACTCTCTCCTTGCCCGTAATGTTTCTTCAGAGAAGTCTGATGTCAGCCTGATTGGTTTTCCTTTGAATGTTATCTGTTTCTTCCCTCTTGTCAGCTTCATTATTTTTTCCTTGTCCTGGATTCTTGGGAGCTTTACTATTATGTGTCTTGCTGTGTTTTTCCTTTCGTCGTGGAAGTTTGGTGTTCTTCTTGCTTCTTGTATATCCATTTTCAGCTCCTTCTTCTCATTTGGGAAGTTCTCTTCAATTATATCCATGAATATTTTCTCTGTTCCTACATCTCTCTCCTCTCCTTCTGGAATTCCTATAACTCTTATATTTCCTTTCCTCATGGAGTCAGATAGTTCCCGAAGTCTTTCTTCATTCTTTTTCCTTCGTACTTCTCTTTCCTTTTCTGTTTTGGTTCTTTTTATTTCTGTGTCTTCAAGATTACTTATTCGTTCTTCCATTTCATCTATTCTGTTTTCATTGCTTTTCCCAGAGTTCTTTAGTTCCTCCATTAATTCTTTGATCTCCTGCATTTCTCTTACTTCCCTCTTTAGGGACTCAATTTCCTTCTTCTGATCTATCACTTTTTTAATCATGGCAATTTTAAATTCTCTTTCTGGAAGGCTCAGAAGTTCTTCCAAGTTGCTGTCGTTGCAATCTGGGGAGTGGTTTTCTTTTTGTGGTGTGCTTCTTTCCTGAGGAGTTTTTAGGTTGCGTGTGGTTCTTCTACTCCCTACTGTCTGTTTTCTAATTTGTCGTATGCGTTGGGACACTGTGTTGCTCGGACTGACTGACATCTTGGGTGAACTTCTCCGCTCCCCTCTGGCTCTTCCAGGAGCCATCTCTGTCTTCTGGGGGAGCTTTCTGCTGGTTTTAGGCAGTTTTTACTGAAGAAATGTCCCTGTTCTCAAATGGCGAAGCGGGATGCAGTCCCTGCGCCTCCGGTTTCAGGCACACTCTTCTGCGCACCCGGTCTGCCCCGGACGTGGGTGCCTGCTCCCTCTGTGGGCTCAGACTGCTGGTCGGAAGGGGCCTGGCGTGGAATAACTTCCCGGCTGGCCACTGGGTCCTCCAGAAACCTTCTGCCCTTTTCAAGCAGTCTTAAGAAATGTCCTGTTTTATAGGGTGTTAGTGACTTTTTTTTTCCTGGTCTCTAGGTGGCGCCAGAGATCTCTCCTATTGTCCTTGGGGGGCTGTTTTTCGCCTCCCCCCACCCCGTGGGACAGAGAACAGAGCGGGAATGGTAGGGTACACCTCAACAGCTTTGGGGTGCTGTGTCTGCCTTGTGCCCCACCGTCGTGGAGAAACCACGCCCCGAATTTTCGTGCCCCGGGTCTCAGTTCAAAGCCCTCAGTTCCAGGACGCGGGCTGTAGCCCAGTTCAGTGGCGCGGGAATGGCGCCTTTTGCACCGCTCCCGTGCCTGGGCGCCTGGTTCCTGCTCACTCAGGGAGGGACCTTTACCTCAGTGAGGACCTCTGCGCGTCTCCCCGCAAGCCTAGGTCGCAGGCGCGGGGACCTGGGCAGCCACGATCCAGGTCTGCACTTGCTTTTCAAGCTCCCCGAGCGCGCCGCGTTTCCGCGCCAGCTTACTGGCAGCCCGGGCTGTGTGCGCGTCTCCCGGGGTCTTTGTTCTTCTCTAATGGCGCCCGGAGCCGTTCGCTCACCGCCGCGGCGGATCCTGCAGGGTTCGCCTCAGCTCCCGTTCACGGGGTGTGGTGGCTGCAATAGTTCCTTTCCACTCACAGTCCCACTTGCTGCGTCGTTTGTTCTTGTTGGCCGTTTTGGTTTATTGTTTCCTCCTCTCTGCCGGTCGGAGAGTGCCGCCTCTGTGGGCGGGGGAGGGGAGCAGGGTTCTGCGCTTCCCTCCCTTCTAGTCCTCTTTTATGGCCAGTTTCTTCTTCGGGCAGTTCGCTGGAGTCACCCGTTTATCTTCCGTGTCCCAGTTCTCACTGGGACCTGCCGCTTTTCCTCCCTATTCACTTTTTTTTTAATGGGAGATCTTACTCGCAGCGTCTCCTCGCCGCCATGTTGCTCCGCCCCCCCCCATAATTTATTCTTGATAGAGCCATAGAGTTCATATCAGTAGAGTCATGGATTTGCTTGGGAACCTGTATATCTAAAAATGGAAGTGCCAATGACTGAGAAAATTTCAGTTACTTTCTATTGAAAGTTAGTCATTTTTTTTGTACTCAGAATTAACCAAGACAGCAAAACAATAATAACTAGTTTCATAAACATAATATGTATATCTCTAGGAAATAGTTGCTCTTTCACTAGACTTTTATAATACCTCATACATATTTGTAGAATGTCCCATATTCATAACCATTTTGCATTTAAAATACCACTGTAGATGAAACCGAGAGCGTGCAAAAGAGAGAAATCTATGAAGAATTCTAGCTAAACCTCTTCTATTCTCTTTGTTAGTGGTCAACTTTCCAAAGCAGACCTTGGTCTAGTTTTTATTTGTTACCAGCCTTTGTCCTCTGTACACTTCTCCTGAAGATTGGAGGTGTAATAAAGTCGTAATTCAATGGAGAGTAATATAGAAATTCAAATTCATTACCTTACTGGATTGTCTACTTCTCATTTTTTAGATGAGCAGATAAGCAAAAATGCAGAGATTTTTTTTAATCTGAAAAATATTGAAAGACCAAAAAAGTTACCACCCCAAATTCCATCAACAGTATCATTTTTAATTTATAAAGTGACAAATAAAAGTCTTTCCCTCCTAGTCATCTAATCATATTCCCAGAGACAAACCACTGTTAATGGTTTAATATGAAATTTCCCCTAATTTTCCTTGACTTAAGTAGACATAGCTATATATTACCTATGTGCATACACATAAAAGTATGTGTTTATGCACTATTTCCCATGTGACCCATAGGTGTCAATAACTTGATTTACCTGCTATATCCTGGACATATTTCCAAGATGTGTTGGTCTTCCTTGATCTTTCTAATGGCTGCAGAGAATGTGTCACAGTTTTTTCAGCCACATCCCTATCAATGGACCTTTTATCCATCTAGTATTACCAAAACATTGATCTCCCCCCCCCACTGTTCAGTATATGTGTTTCAGTATATATTGTTATATATTTATTTTTATCTTGCTGTTTTATTTCTTTAGCATTATAAATTAAAGTGAAATAACTGAGTTGAAGGGTATGCATGTTTAGATTTGAAAGATATTACTTTCAAAAGGGGGGGCTTTCAAAAGGGGGGGCAATCATTTCTTCTCTAACAGCAGTACGTGAGAGAACCTGTTTTCCTATTTTGCAGCACTGACTATTAGCATCAATTTCAATTTCTGCCATTTTGATTGGATAATGGCACCTGGTTGTGTGGAGTTTTTGTCTGGTTATACCTTTTCCTGAGTTACTTTTGAGACCTGTCTTGTTGACCTTTAATATCTTTATACTGAGTTCACTATTCTTCTCAAGAGAGTGCTTTCTTCTTTCTATTTAATATTTATTACATGTCTTAGGCCCTCAGAATATTTCATTAGTCCAGTTGTTTATAGAATTAATTCAAAATAGTTTAAAAATCATTTTCTTTAAAGAACTATTTAAGGTGATTGCTTTGTATTTCTTCACCTGAATCTCTGTGTCATTAAACAAATTGATGTCTCTATGAAATAATGCTGGTAACCATTATTTCATAATTTTGTAGCAAGTCCTATTTGAGGTTTTCCTCATGCATTTCTTCTCTGTCATTCAGAGCACTACTGTATGGTGGAATGCGAGAATCTCAGCCAGAAGCAGAAATTCCCCTCGAAGACACCACTGCAGAAGCATTCACAATGCTACTTAAGTACATCTACACTGGGCGGGCAACACTGACAGATGAGAAGGAGGAGGTGCTACTGGACTTTTTGAGCCTGGCTCATAAATATGGATTTCCAGAGCTGGAGGATTCTACCTCTGAGTACCTCTGCACCATACTTAACATTCAGAACGTCTGTATGACTTTTGATGTTGCCAGTCTCTACTCACTTCCCAAGTTAACTTGTATGTGCTGCATGTTTATGGACAGAAATGCTCAGGAAGTGCTCTCAAGTGAAGGTTTCCTCTCCCTTTCTAAGGTGTGTCATTGACTACAAGAAATTTACATACATGTGTTGTTTTATTTATACCTGAACAGTAGAAATATAGCAGTGGTTATGGAAGAAGTTTTCTGTCTAGCCATCTGCCTCTGGCTACTGGCACTCTAGGTCATACAAGAGAAAGGCAGATTGCTTTTGTTTCCTTTTAAGTTTCTTCTGGTAAGTTTTATATGCCCAAGAGACTGTGCTGCTGGCTGGTTGTTTTCAAAGTGCTAGCAGTCAAATAGTCTCCTTTGGGGTGCTGCATACTGTCTTTTGGTTTTATATTTCTCTGGCAGAAAATGCAGCTAATGATTTCTCATTAGCTGAGGGGAATTTATAAAGGAGGTTTGATGAATCATTGGATATGTATAAGTCATGCCTCCCACTCCCCCCCCCCGCTGCCCCCACTGGCTCACAATTCACTCTTATACAGTGAATATATATTAATACATATTCACAATATTATGTTTCTCTATAATATAGTTTCTCTATATTATAGAGAAACTGCTTTGTTCACATCTTTCTTTGAACCCCAGAGAATAGTTGCCTCTCCCTTCCTCTTTCTCTGTTCCTCCAAGGACTTAAATTTTTCGAATGAGAAAACCTATTTGAAAAGCCATGTTATCTTGGTTTGAGTGTAAACTGTGCTTTGTATTATCCTGAAAAATTTTCAAAGGCAAGGGTCTTTAAGTGTTCCTGCAGGTCAGTCTGTAATCTGAGAACCAAAAATATGTTAGTGCAGTAATACTGTGGAATAAAAGATTTTGAATTTTTGAAACTGGCTGTGTCTTACTAACTTACAAATGTAAACTCTCCTGAAGAACCTCTATGAACTTCTAACCTGTAATAACTTTTCATGTTGCCATTTTTCTTCTTTGTTTTATTAAAGATGGATGAAGATAGATTGGGAAGACTATATATTTGATGTAGTGGTCCAAGATGCCCAGGCAGGAACACAGGATTCTACCATCCTTTCTTATTATTGGCATAGCCCCAATGGGCAAAAGAATATAGGGCACAAACAATAAGGAATGAAGATGGGCAAAAGAGTTAATTGTTTAAATATAAGTGATACTTGCAATTTTTTAAGGTTTTGCTGATTGATCGCACATGACTGAGCACCATACTAACTGGACTTTGCCCTCTTTATTCTTTTCAGACAGCCCTTTTAAACATCGTATTAAGAGATTCATTTGCAGCTCCCGAAAAAGATATTTTCCTAGCCTTGTTGAATTGGTGTAAGCATAATTCAAAGGAGAATCATGCTGAAATCATGCAGGCTGTGCGCTTACCTCTGATGAGCCTCACTGAGCTTCTGAATGTTGTGAGGCCTTCTGGACTGTTGTCTCCTGATGCCATTCTGGATGCTATTAAAGTTCGATCAGAGAGCCGGGATATGGACTTAAATTATAGAGGCATGCTCAGTAAGTACCTCTTGATCCTCATCTCACCAAGAAACTTTGCATCTTATTACAGTTAGCTACAAAATTATAGTGCAGGTATATATGGGTCTGTGAATATACAGCTCTGTTTCTTATGAAATGTCATCCTGTCATTCTTCTGTTAATTCCTTCTGAGATTGCCTGGCCTTGGTTCACCTCCGAAATAGGTATTTCTTGCCATTCATGGAGAAATTTCTCCAGCTGCTCACTAGAAGATTGAAAGTAGATACTTTGCTGTACAACTTCTCATGTTAAGACCTTTCCTTCTTTCCTCCATCAGATCAATACTGAGTACATGTTATGTGCTTGCTATTATTTTTGATATTATGAACATGGAGACTGTAAATAATAATAGCTAACATATAAGTAGCATTTCCAACTTTATATGGTGATTTTTCTTATTAATAAAAATAATATCAATTAACATTTATAATGCTTACTGTGTATCAATAATAGTCCTACATGATCTCACAACAACCCTTTGAGGTAGGTACTGTTATTGGCTCCATTTTACAGTTGAGGAAACTGAAGTACAGAGAGTTTAAGTAACTTGCCCAGGTCACACAGAAGAATGTGGAGCTGAGAATCAGACCTATATAGTTTGGCTCCAGAGACTGTGTAATTAAGTTGTAACCCAAAGTGGCTGAAAACTTAGTTATTGTAAAATACAGTATCTGTTTTTGATTCTTTTCATTTCATTGTAGAAATAAGACATACTCTCATGAAAAGTTAAATGCAGTATTCAAGATGAGTACATGGTGTGAACTTCAGAAGTTTGGGATAGTTGAGGGAAGATTTCATAGAGGTTATGAAGTTTGAGGTGAGCCTTGACATGTGATTTGAATGACTTCAGTTATGGTGCATTTTGTTGGGAGGACAAATGAGGTTAATAGATTAGAGCATCTGAAGAACTAAATAGAAGAGCTTGTCTAGAGTAGAAGGCCTATATTAAAGAAAGTCTGCAAAGGTCAGCTCAGGCAAAAATGGAGTATTTGAAACTAGATCAGGATTTTTCTTACATGCAATAAGAAGCCAGTTTTAGAGGATGAATGGTGTGAGTACAGTGGTGGTTTTGAAATATCCACGTACAATACTTAATGATTCAGAGTAGAGAAATTTGGAATAGGGAAATCTAGGCCTCCCTAGATATTCAGGGAGGCCAATGAGGAGGGTGTTTAACCAGTGCACAACTGATACAACCTAGGTCACAGAGACAGTAGGGAAAAAGGATAAAAATAAATATAAAGAGGAGATAATATTTTTCAATAGTAGATCTTGATGATTTCAGAGATATGAATTTGAAGATTAGGTTTAGGAGGAATTTCCCATATTTTATCAAATTGAAGAATCCAGAAATCCTGAGGAACCATTATTTATCAAGAAAGGAAATAATTGTCAGTTAAATCATGACACACCATTATGTCTGTATCCCAGATTCAGAAATGTAAAAATTTGAAAAAAATGCCTCTTAGAACTAATGAATTATAGTCATTCTTGGAAGAAAATGCTGAGCTTGGGTTTAGACTTACTGCGTGTGAGGATTGCTGGAACACCTGAATTCTAAATTCTGTCTCATGGTAGTCATTTCCCCAAGTGACCTTTTCCTTGACCATGGCTTCACACTCTGTTGAAATACTGATTGATCTTAAATAGGTGTCTTTAGCTTGGATTTCTCTCCTGAGTCATTGGATTTAGATTTCTTTTCATTAGGCATAGAAGAGAAAGCACAGGTTTTGCAGCCAGACAAATCTGGCTTCAAATCCTGAATTAGTAGCACTAGTTATATGAACTGATATTAAAGAATTTTACTTTTAGTTTTGTATCTCCTAGTATTGTTATGGGAAATAATTTAAATAAAGAGTATAGACAATATGTGTAAACTCAGTGAAGGAAACCATTGTTACCATATTATCGTTATTGATGTGTTCTTCCTCATCTCTATGTGGCTGTGTAGGATTAATCCTATTGACCACATTGTCACAATTGGTCCTTGAAGGCAGAGACGATCTTTGTAAGGCTTATTGATTTTTGTATCCTTAACATTTTAACAAACTGAATAGCATATAGCATGTACTTGGTAAATGCTTGGTGAATGAATGCAGGGAGAAATGTCTAACAATAGTGGAAGCATGTTACCGCTATTTAGGAAATAGTTAAGACTGGTGATAAAATAGTTGAAACCTTGGCTAGATTATAGAGAAAGATGTAAAAAGCAAAGTGTGAGACTTGGAGAATATCTGTAACTAGGGGGCTGCAGTAGAATAGGCACAATTAGGGAGGTAGGAAGAAAACTGGGATAGGGTTACCGAAGCCATCTGAGAGGAGAGCTTTTATATGGAGAGAAAGTGATCAGTGGTATGTCATAATGCTGAGTTTAAGAAGAATGAGAATTGAGAGAAAACTTTTGGATACAAACTGTGGTTAATTGTCTGGACAGGGCCTCCCCTGGTGGCGCAGCGGTTGAGTGCTGGGCTGCGAAGCTGCCTCTGCAGCGCCGGTTCAATCCCCGGCTGCTGGCGAGGGTCCCACATGGTGCGACAGACCTCTCCTGCCACCCGCTGCTCCCCTCAGCAGTGTGTTTCATCAGTCTGCCTGTTCTGTTCCCGGCTCTGGCTCTGGTGAATTCTCTCACCCTCCCGCACTTCTGACTGTACCCAGTGCTTGTATAAACAAACAAACAAACAAACAAATAAATAAATAAATCTTAAAAAAATTGTCTGGACAGAAGCTTGGCTAAATAGGGAATTAGGCCATGGATTTGAAAAGATGGTGAATACAGTGTGTTGGTCTTTGATGTGTGAATTAGAGTGAAAAGTAGTAGAGAAATAATGTGGCCCCTAGAGGAAACACGTCAGGGGAAGAGGTTCAGGATGAGAATGGAGGTGCTGGAGAATAGTACCAGTTGGATAGTGGGTAGGAGGATAGTAGGGGGGAGAAACAATAAGATTACTAATGAAACTTTAAACTTTCTAAATCCTTATTGTTGGATCCTCTTTTACATAAACTCCTTTTCTGCTCTGCTCTCTTTTCTTGTCCTAGTTTTGTCTTGAGGTGCTGGTAGGGTTCTAAGAATGGATTTTTTTTTTTTTTTTTTTTTTTTAAACAGGAATAGGCTTGGGACATTGCTGTATGGGTGAGGAGATGCTTTGGACATTTCACATAGTATAGCTTGGACTTGACCAGCATAAATGTGAGACCTGAGTAATAATAAACCTATGAAATTGCTGCGAAAGGGAATAATCCACTAGTTGAGGAACACTCAGTTCTGCAATGGTGTACTTACTGTAATTATTACTCATAAATGTTAAATTACTCACTTTGGGATAATTCAGTGAGAGCTCAAAGAAGAGATTATACAAATGGGAATCTTTTATCTAACTTCTAAATTTGAGAAATGATTAAATAGTAGGCTTTCTGACTTTTAAATTATATGAATGGTAAAATTGATAATATAAACGGTACTGAAGCATGTCATGTCACTTTCCTATCAGATCCTTAAAAATGGGATAGTTATTCTAAGTAAATGTTATCCAAGAATTCATATCATTATTTTCTTGTATTACATTTCTTCAGTGTTAGGAAAAAAAGGATTTGAAATTTCAAAAGTTTTTCCTGGACTAATGATCTGGAAAGATAGTCCTGTTTATTTTGAAATTACTGAAAAAATTTGTTTATTTCTTTGTTCTTTCATAGGTGTAAGTTCTGCATCTTTGGGTACTTTTCATCAAAAGTCTCTTGAGACCAGGGGCATAGAGAGCAAATCTTTCTCTTTGAGTTTATTAATATTGGTTACTGGAAAGTTTAATTCTTAGAGCTGTATGTCCTGAAACTGTCTTTTTTACCAAATTACAATGAATCCACCTTCCCCCTTTAAAAAAAAGAGGCTACAATGGATAGATTTTAACTTACCAGTGATGGTGGTAGTTTTTCTGGGAGGGTGTTTTAGACCACTTTTGTACATATATCGTGGCAAGCGTTTGTCTATACACCCGTGGAAAAGGAATTAACTTTTTAATAAAAATTTTTCCCCTTACGATATTTGAACTACTTGTACTCAATTTTTGTGTCTTAGCTGTGGCGATATTTCTACCTTGAAAGTTACTGGCTTTTCTTTTCAAGTTGAGTTATGCTTTGTTTTGTGTTCCTCAGGTTTGAGATTTGGGGAAAGAGAACATAACTTCTTGTTTCTTCATGTTTATAGCAGGGGGAACATAACACGACTTCCATCCTCAAGATTTTCTTTTGAATAAAAGCCAATTTGTTCACTGAACTGTAAAGTTAAATTATTGTTTAACATATAAAGGTGTATTTAAATCTGTTCTGCAGTGTATACCATGTACCTAACTCCCACAATTTCCGGTAACCCAGTCCAAACCAGGGAGCTTGTAACTAGATGTTATAATTGTTACTTCTCTTGCCTAAGCTCCTACTAGAATGAGCTTCTTGATAACTGTTATTATGTCTTTTTATCTGTCTTTCCCACACCTAGCACAGAGTCTGAATCCAGATTTTTTAAAATAAGGGAGGGACTGAATGAATCCATTCCTTCCCTCTAAATTAGAATGTAAAATTTGTTTCCCTTGTCTCACAGACAGTAATAACAGTAATAGCCTTAATACTTTTAAAACTGGCTTCTATTGCTATTGTATCTTCAAATCTGTAGCTTATAGTGTCTTTGCCTGTAGTGTGAGGGCTTCACAGATCATGTCTGAGTGTCCGTCCATGGATACTCAGTGTCTGATATGCGCTCTTCTTTCCATTGTGAGCTGCTTGAGGACGGAGACCAGCAGTGACCAGCACATGGAAGGCAGCTGAGGGATTGTTTTCCCCTTTAAAAAAATAGGATGAATGCAACTGTCAACACTTACCTGTTTTCATTTGGTGGTTTTTATAATATGCCTAAAGTTCCTGAGTGAAATAAATGCCCAACTTAGGACCAAGGTGCTGATCTGGCTGGGTGGTTTCCTGTTTCAATTTTGTGGTGTATTTGACTACCAGAGCCACCAAAGTGGGAATGGAGACCTGCAGAGAGTGGAGATAATGGGGATAGTTAAGGTAAGGTAGGAATTGTCAAGAAAGTCATTGCAACATTTGCAAGTCCCTCCATTCTGCAGGGAGGTCAGATTGGGGGGAATAGATGATTGAGGGGACAGAGTGGGGTTGATCGTGGTGGGTAGAGAACTAATTCTGAGCCCAAATGACCCATTATCTCAATCTAGAGAGATCAGTAACGCATGGTTAAGAACATAAAACAATTAAGAAGACCACAAGATAACCAACTGTCACTCAGATTTTGGCACTGTGTAGCTAGGGGCAGGTCCTACCTCATTAGTTTTCCTTCCTAATAATTGGTTTGTTTCTACTTGCCTGTGGAACTTCCAAGCTTAATTCTTATTGTTTGTAAAATGCATCAAACATTAAATAAGACTATTACTGTTACCTGGTATCCAGTTTAATCACCACCACCCTGTATCTTTTGAAAGCTCTTTTCTCTACTGGTAGACAAATTTAGGCAGTAAGAATATTTATGATTTGAGTTCTTCTGTTATGACTTGAATTTTCTCACTACTTTTCCTCTTATCACTTAACTACAAATTTTGCAAAAAATATTTGGAGTTGTATTTTTATACTGTGAGATACTCAGATTGTAGTTACCATGAAAGAATTTCCACTTGTGTAAATGTTCCCCATTTTGAAGTGAACGATACTCTTAGAGAATCTATATGAACAGCTTGAAATGTTGTCAAGTACTCTTGAAATAAACTTCAAAAGGAGACAGTTTTGTGGTAAAATTTCACTTGCATTTTGACTTAGTTACAATCACTTGCAACTGTTGTGCCTAGCATTATTCCTAGCTTGTTTCAATTTTAGAGGTGAAGAAGCTTATGTTTAGTAGCCATGTTTTTTAAATTTGAAAGCTTGAGCTCCTCTTTTTTAGTTTAGTCTCTGCTAGTGGTGGCAGAACTGGAGGAGCTGGTTCTAGTGGTCAGGAGCAATAGACTTTGGACCCTCAATTGTAAACCTAGCAATAAAGAGACAAACATTTATTTTAACTAGGTAGCTACTCCTCATTGATATCCAAAAAGCCCTCATGTGAAGCCTTTGCTTGTTTGCTTGCTTATGAAGTGCTTTACCTCTAGATTGGAGGCAACAGGAGGGCAGGGTTTGTCTCCTAGGTATCCCCAGTACCTCACGTGGCACCTGGTACACAGTGAAAAACATTCAGAAAATGTTTTTTTTGACTGATTGATTGCTCTATTTATACTATTTGTACTATAATCTTTACAACTAAGGCTGTGAGGTAGGTCAGGCAAAATATTGTTATTTTTAGATTGCAAAACAGATAAAGAGAGATTGAGGCCTCACTCAGGTGTGGTGAGTGGTAGAGTCTGTGTCTCCCTCTTAAGAGTATTTTTTTAAATGATAAAGTCCATTTTTTTTCTTCTGCTCTATTAGACTGTTTCTTATGTCTGGGCCCAAGTAACCTTAGAAGGAAAGGGTTGGAAAGAAAGGAAAGTATGGCCTTCCTGTCAGATTTCTTCATGAAACAGATTACTTAGATTTTCTTATCTTAGCTCTAAGAATCAAGCTCTTACTTGGTTGGATGACCTTGGGCATTAGTTCATCTAGCCCTTTCTCTCCATTTTCCCATCTGTGAAATGGACTTAGTAATTATACGTACTATACTTAAAATATTTTTATGATAAGTTAAAGTAACTAATAATGTTTGTTAAATGAAAAATAAATATGAAGAATATTTATGATTACTGTAAGCTAATAGAACATAGGAAGTTATCAATATTTAGCATTTAAGTTTCTGGTGATGAGTAATTGAGCATGACTATGTGATGTTTTGTTTTGCTTCGTAGTTGCCTTAGGCTTTTGCAAGTCAACTAAACCCATCCCAACACCCATTTTTCAACTGTATTTATTGTCTTCTGGAGCCACTCTTGTTACCTGTCCTCATTAAAAAAATTTTTTAATGCACATTTCCAAGAAATCTACAATGATGAATTACTTACCACCACCTTTCCCTAAGAGCCTAATTATAGGAGACACTTTCCCTTATTTAAATGACATAGCCAAGATGTATATGTACTGTGAGAATTCAGTATTTATTTACAGTCTGTAAACTTGCTTCGTTCTTTTATTATTGTATGCTTTTTTATATATGTTTCATAATAATAGTGTTGAACTTTTTTTTTTTTTTTTAGAGCTTACCATGTGCTTTGCAAACATTATCTCTCTTAATCTTTGGAACAAATAAAAATATCTGGGGGCTAGATATTGCCCTATTGAGAAACTGAAGTTCAGAGAAAGTAATTTCCACTAATTGGTAGATCTGGATAAAAGTAGAGCTGTATTTAAATTCTGACTTTGAAGCTCAAGCTCTTAACATCTACTCCATGCTGCCTCTTGTCTCTCCAGAGGGTGTCAGTTTTAGAAGTCAGTACCAACAGGTTCCAGATCTGTAAGCAAAATTTGCACAGAGGATTTTGGAGTCCCAGGAAACAATGAACACTTAACAGATATCATTTTGGAGATAGTTGGATTTCTAATGATAACCATAATATTCATTTCTGAATTTTTATTTTAAGAAATCCTCAAATGAAGTAATAATATATCTACTTTTAGACATATTCTTGTTTTTTAGCCAGATTAATTGATTCAGGTATCTATGTATGACCGACAGCTCTGCTATATTAGAATCTTACCTTTTCTGTTGTTTTATCAAATGTCAGATCTATCTGCTTTGCTTTTACATAATAAATTGTGCTCAGTCCACATGGCAGGTATAGGTCATTTTACTTGCTCTTTTTGCCCAGTAGATATTAAATTAAAGCTACTAATAGAATACACTCAGTAGAGCTGATTTGTTTGTTCTAGTATGCATTTTTCCTAGTGTTACTAACTTTTTCTTAATACCTATACCAGGGACTTTGTGGCCATGTTGGTGTCATTAAAACTGTGGATAGAATCTTAATCTTCATAGACATTCCATATTTTCTGTCTCCAGAGATTTGTCTCTGCCATTTTTAAACTAGATGTACATAGTAGAATCTAGTACAATAGAATTTTATCTTTCTCCATCCAAATATAGAATAATAAGTAAGCATTGACTTTGCTTTTTCTATCTTTAATTGTAGTACCAGAAGAAAACATTGCAACAATGAAGTATGGAGCCCAGGTTGTTAAAGGGGAGCTGAAATCTGCCTTATTAGATGGTGATACTCAAAATTATGATTTGGATCATGGATTTTCTAGGCACCCAATTGATGATGACTGCCGTTCTGGCATTGAGATTAAGCTTGGTCAGCCATCCATTATCAATCACATACGGATCCTCCTGTGGGACCGGGATAGCCGGTGAGTCATTAGCCTGACTTGGAGAGAAACTGACATGTTTGATGGAGATGATCTAACATTGTGGTTATCTACCTTGGTTTTACAGATCTGATGCTTTATTTCTTTGTGATCACTTTGTTATTTCTGTTGAAGTTTTATTCTGAGAGAATTAAAGAGTATATTCCTTTAAAAACATAATTTTGCTTTTTTCTGCCAGTCAAAGGTAGTGATAAATATTTGCTTTACAAATATTTGCTTTATTGTGGAAAATTTAGAAAATATAGAGAACCACACAAAAATAAAAATTGCTAGTAACCTCACTCATTATTAATCTTGGTATATATCTAGCCAGTATAGTCTCTTTCTCGCTCTTTCTCTCACATACACAAACACACACACACATACACACACACACAGGTTTACAAAATAAAGATTGACTGTGTAATGAACTAACTTCATTTTTAGCTTAATACCTTATGAACATTCTGACCTTTTAAATTATTTTAAATTATAACTTTTATAAGTAAAATGTTACTTTTAACAGTTTTAACAGTTGTCTGACATTCCATCATGTGGTATGTCATTTACGATTATCAGTTTACTTGGTTCCTTATTTTTGGATATTATAATAATTTTTTAAGTGCATTTCATCCAATGAATGAGGAAAACATTATATTTCAGCATGTGGATAAATAACCCCAGACAAAAGAAATTTGTGAAACAGTTTGGTGGACACCAGCCTGGAAAAATCCATCCTATTCTGCAGTGACTTCAGGATTCTGCCTTCCTTCTAGCCCCTCTCGTACTTTCACCTATTATGGCTTCTAGGGTTCAGCCATGAAGTAGGAAGATCTAGAACAGGAGGGGTGACCAAGAATGGAACTGTGTCTCTCATTGTCACTTATCATTAGCCTAAACACACAGAGACTCTTATACCCTGCTCATGCCTCTGGGGTTCAGGGCTTTAGGACTTAATAGTAATTGTGATAATATCTTATGAATCTTGTAGAATAGTGCATTTCTCTTGTTAGCACCACTGACCACTACCCTGGCCTTTTAGGCCATTTTAGCCAAATATGAGGGGAGTTTTATAAAATGAAAGTCAACCTTTCCCATGTGCGTGGGTGTTCAAGGTCCTATAGTTTTTCAACCTGTTTTTAAATTAATATTTATTTTTTTAGTAGACATAAAATTTATTTATATTAAATTAATGTTAACATGAATTAATTTTTCTTGATATGTATCTTGCTGGATGTAATATGATGTTTAGTTAGCAAAATGGTGCTGATTCACTTAACTCTCTGAGTTAGGTTATTAACCTTGAGTCCAAGAGTGTCTAATTACTAATAATATAATTTATTATTCATTTATTATAATCAGGTTAGGATAATTTGATTAATAATAATATTACTTCTATAGGACTTTCATTACTTTTATGTGACAGGCCTTTTTTAAAAGGTTTATATATATATGTTCAATAATGAAATTAGTATAAAAACTAGAAAAGGAAAGATGTATGTTTGAAACTGAAAGTAGCTATCTTTGTTTCCATGATGTTAAATATTTATAGGCCACTTTGTTTTAGTATATATGTTATATTCATGGGGGACTTAACTTTATCCCATAACACTTATTTTCTCACAGAAGTTGTTATCATTCTAAGTAAAGGTGAAAAATTCTGAATGTTAAGCCAGAAAGATTCTGACATGTGTTGTAGAATTATATCCTACATTACTGATAACCCAGAGAGGTTCAATAAAAGGTTATAACCAGTTTGAAACTGAGCGATAAAATGAATGGGAGTGAGGGGACAGCCGAAAATGAGAGGATGACACAAAATAAGCTGACCTTTTCTGGTCACAACTGTGGTTCCAGGCTGACATTTATGGTCACCTAAATCTTCCAAGATTGTTCCTGTTGATATTACAGTACAAGTAATAACTGCATCTCAAATTTAAATTTGGCTTATGACAGGGCAATATAGATTTGTTCAGTGGGGTCCAGCATGTAATGGTCCAGGGTAGCTGACCAGGGGAGGATAATAGGCTGGTTCCATTACTGCCAGATTATTAGCTGGCAAATTTTAAGTTAAACACAAAAGAAACATGTATTATCTCTTCACCTATGTCATTTATTTTTCTGCAGTCTGAAATTGTACATGCAGGTTGATAAGAGAATGAGCAAGAGCAGGAGATAAGCCAGATTCTGTGGGAAACTGTTCCAAGTTAGCTTTCTTTCTGAGAGAGTGGGCCTGAGCACCCAGGCCTGGGAAGGTCAGGGAGAGGCACACTTCCTGCTGCTCTATTTTGTCCATTCTCAGGCATGGCATTATAAATTTATGCTAGTAGGGTATGAGCAAAGCAGCCTACCCTGTTTGAACAGGAACGAATGTTGGGAATACCTGATATGTGCCAAGCACTGTGCTAGCCCCTGAGAATATGATGATAATAAATATGGCCAGGTCCTTGTTCTTAAGGAGCTTGTGTAGACAGATATGCTGAGAGATAAGACAGTACATTGTGGTGAATGCTACAGCTCTCATTATCAGACTTCGATTATTGTACAGAAAACATAATTAGTGAATAGTATGTTTTTAGTACCTTTTAACATTATGTTGAGTGTAATTTTGTATTTTTATTTTAATATGATACTTTTTTCTGCCTTTCTTCCTATTGATTCATAGGTCTTACTCATACTTCATTGAAGTGTCAATGGATGAACTTGATTGGATCAGAGTGATTGATCACTCGCAATATCTGTGTCGTTCTTGGCAAAAGTTATATTTTCCAGCCCGCGTCTGCAGGTTAGTTCTCATGGCTAATGAATGATTTTTATTCTTAGTTAAGGAGATTTGGTCTTTGAGAAACAGACTACATTTATTTTTCTGTGTCATGGAAAGAGGGTTTTCCTGAGTAGTACCTAGCAAATAAATATCAACTGAAATTTTAGGAAAAATAAAAAAAGCAAGCATCTTAATATTTAGAGTGCGTTGTGAAATTGTTTATCCGAAGTGTCTTACACTATTTCTCTGTAGTAACCATGTAAATAAATAAGGAGAGACAGACAACTCTGAGAAGTAGAATACTTTTTGAACTCCATGTTGCATGTGGAAAGCAGTGTTATTGTTAGGATGTTCTTTCCATGGAACCATGAGAGATATTTCCAGAAGCTTCCCTGGCAGTCATCAGGGTCAGGAGGAGATTTTTGGATGCCAGTGTGCATGTTTTCAACATTTGTGTTCTTTTGCTAGGTCACTGGATGTCAGTGGAGTTTGACAGAAGGGTCTGAGTGAGTTGGGGTTGGGGTAAGGGAGACCAAGCTGATGAGGTCCAAGCTTACACCTCCCTGCAACCAGTACTTTGCTGTTACTGTTGTTCTGTATTGCTGTCCCATCTAAGGTTGTTTTAAAAAAGGACTGCAAAGCTACCATCCTAATATTTTATATTCTTCCTTTAGTTGTAAGCCATCTTACGGAATAAAAGTGAATTTGGGAGTTGGAAAAGGTGGTTAAAGTTCCTTGAATCTCTTTTGTATTTTTCTGTTGTAATTTTCCCCTTGGAAATTGCCCTCAGATACTCTTTTTCAAAGGCAGAAAGTGATTGGTTCACTTAGTAAAGTGTAGCAAGAAGAGAAGGGAAGGGATATGGTAGGTGTTAACTGGGGGAATGTGGAGCCAGTCCCTTGCCCACTCCCCTCCCTACCCTCACCCTGATCCTGACTGTCCTCCCTTTGTGGTAGAGCAGATGGAGGTGCCCCACTGAACTTCGTTTTATAGTCAGAAGTTACCCTGATACTGAGTAAACTCATGATTTAACAGCATCAGGCTGAATTCTTATCCCCAACACAAGAACTCCACAAAACCTTGCAGCCTCTGGTACAGTAAAGAATGTTACCTACATTTTTTTATTATGGGTATGACTGGACACAATATTGTTACCCGGGGATCCTCTTGTGTGAAAATGAAGAAAATCAATTTCATTTCCCCAAAGAGAAACTAAAGTGTCTCAGCTCTGGCGGTTGCTCTTTTATCAGAGGAGTTTTGAATGGATTAAAATGAGAGGGACAAGAAATTGAGTGAGGATTCTGTAACTCAGAGCTGCCTAGGGATACTTTGAGAGTGACAGAGGGGCCCCACAGTCGAGGAAGAGATTGAGTCTGCATCGACTCAGGTTATTACAGCTGTGTCGGATTAAAAAATAAGCAGCATAACAGCCAAAGTGTCTGATGTGGACCAGAGGACTGTGTGTTTGTATTTAATTTGAAACAATAGGAACATGACTTCCAGAACAAATCATCATGAATATAATTCCAGCCTTGACAGTCTATGGTGCTTTACTTACTTGAAAACTCCTGTTATAGGGAGGAAGATGTGTGCCCTTGGTCATGATCTTTGACTTTTAGAAAATACACTTCCTTTATTTGTTATTGGGCATTATTTATATTCCCCTTTTCTTATTTTTTGCCTCCCATGTGGCCTTCCCTTTGTTAGTGTAGCTTTTATGTGTTGTAGAGCCTGGTTACATTCATGGTGTAGTTTTTGTCTTGGTAGAGCCAGCTCCTAACTTTGGTCAAGAGAAATTGAGCAAAGGTGATATTAGAGATAGTGATAGTAAGAGGAGAAAAGAGTGTTGATATCCATATCAGTAAACAAAAATTTTTAATATTTAACCACTTTAACTTATATTAATTACTATGTTCTTTCATAAAGTCTGCCTTTTGCAAAAGGTTACAATTTTGGTTGTATTTTCAAATGAACTGAAGAATAAGCCCTTAATGATTACCCAAAGATATCTTATACTTGGTATTTCTTATCTTCATCTTTTGTTGATCACCTTAATGATATTATAAATACACTTCTTCCAGGAACTGATCTCGGCACATAAAATGCCTTATTTCCTTAGCACTTACTTAAGTGTTCAGTTGCATTATGTTAATTTGCACATTTGTATGTCACCTTTGTTCTTTAGTGTCCTTTGTGTGTTTGTCTTGCCTCTGATAATAAAATTACAAGCTTTTGGAAGCAAGGGGATAAATTCATATCTTTTAGTATTCTCGCATGGTACTCAGGCTATGACCTTATATGCACTAGATACTCTATAAATTTTAGCACAGGTTTCCTGGTGTCAAGGCCTTGATCAGGCAGTGAAGAAAAATTGATTCAACATTAATGTGTATGTAGGTACCTATATAATGTTTATGTAGGTAATATATATGTAGGTACATTATATATATATATGTATTTTAAAGATTTATTTCTTATGGGTACAGTCAGAAGCACGGGAGGGTGAGAGAATTCACCAGAGACAGAGTGGGGAACAGAACAGGCAGACTGATGAAACACACTGCTGAGGGGAACAGCGGGCACAGCAGGAGAGGTCTGTACACCATGTGGGACCCTCACCAGTGGCCGGGGATCAAACCGGTCCTGCAGAGGCTGTGGGCAGTCTCGCAGCCCAACGCTCAACCCCTGCGCCACCTGGGGAGACCCTATATAGGTACTTTTTAATCCATGTAATTGTTACATTGTATCTCAGTGCTGGAAAATCTTCTAGAGTGGTAAATGATTCTATATTGTTTGCAAAGGTTAATGTCTGGTTTTTCATCGGGAAACTGAATTTTGAGGTTAATGCTGAGGAATGTGTGCCAGGTATTGATGAAAGATCACATCAAATCTATTCCAGTGAATTGGGAACTATGAGATTACCCACTCTTTGAGTATAGCCTGATTTACATCTAAATCAGCATTGCGTAATAACCAAACCACAGGCTGTGGAGTTAGAAATCATTTCAGATTCTGGTTTCATCTAATGCTTGTGTTGTGATCTTGGTGAAGTCGTGCTTTTTTGCACCCTAGTTTCCACCCTAGTAAAAAGCAGGAACAACAGCCCCGCCTTCATGGAATTGCTATGCAGTGTTGGATGACATGGCATATGTACAAGTAATAACAATGCCTGGCCCAAAGTAGTGGCTCAGTATAGTTGTTTTTATTTATTTATTTTTACTATTTTCCTAATATGTTTTTATTATTAAAACTGGTTTTACATTTTTTTTTTCTAATTTCTGAGACTATGAAGTTTAACTTTCAGAGAAGCAGTGCCATCTCTGCCATCCTCATTTGCCATAGTGCTCTCTCTGAGAGATCCATCGTGGAGCCTTATCTTTTTGATGACTCTCCGTATTGCCTGTCTGTCCATACCCAGCCCAAACATACCTAAATTCTTCTCTTTACCTGAGTAACCTGCCCATTTGTGTGTTTCCAGCAATTTACATATATTTTGGTACTGTTAAGTACTTTTTTGTTACGGTAAAATACATACATTGTAAAATTTGCCATTCATATGTCTTGTGGAATGTAATTCACTCAGAATTTCACCTCGCTAATCAGGGAGTGGGTATTATCTAGTGGCAGACTAGAGAGTAGTGTCAGACTTCACAGCCAGAGGGATCTTTCCAGCCATAATGGTAAATCAAGAGAAATGATCTGCTTTGTCTTTCTGGGTCCTTTTTTAGGAATGCCTTGTGGGGTAATTTGGGATTGCTCTATAGACTAGTAACTGCCCCCACCCTCAACTCCCAGCTGGAGATGAAGAAAAGTGACTTGTTAATTTTGATACAGTGTTTCAGAACTATGTTCTACCTTATCAAACTTCTCTTTCTCAGCAAAAGGCAATTCCCACTTTACCCATAAATTCTCCAACTTTCAAATTGTCTTCTTGGCTACCTAGTATCTCTCTCTGTGTCCTCCATAGCTTTCTTAGACCCTAGACCCTGGAACTGAATAAGAAAAACTAATAAGGAGTGGCAAATATCGAGTTGCCTGGAGATGTTTTTAAAAACGTCCTGGCTTTTTCTCAACAGACATTGGCAGTTTAGCAGCTGTGTAATATTCCTGAACACATAGGTGTGAATACCAGAGGGGTAGATTCCAGAGCCTGCATGTGTGTGGCTGGTATTAAAAAAGATCATGGTGTAAGACCTAGTTGTTGAGGGAGAGATGTAGCAGGCCTGAAAGCAACATCCTGAAGGATAAATGCACTGATGGAGGAAAGAAAAGCAATGCAGACATGTTTACTGCAGGGACTGCTCAGAGAGATTAGACAGGAATCAGGAGGAGCACAGTTCACTGAAGACAAGGCCTGAAAGGGTGAGACTTTTAGAGTAAGCCACAGAGGGATGAACGCAGTAACTCAACACTGGGTTTCTGTTTTTCTTTCCTTTTGTTTTTGGCTATCAAAATGGAAATGTCTTATTAGTGACATTTTCATTATAAAATTATGATGTAGTCTCTATTTTAAATATTGATGAAACTCTGGAAAGGTTGTACCTACTATCTAGGAATAGCATGAATTTTAAGTTGAATGCTTCACCATAAGCATCATCAACCTTTTACAAATGTGATTTATGATTTGTAAATAATATCTGATTTTAATTTGGATTTCTTTTATCACCAGTGAGGTGGAATATCTTTTAATACTGGCCATTATTGGCTGCTCTTCATTTATAGAAAACCTTTTTTTTTTTTGGGTATTCTGCACATTTTCCTTCTGGGACAATTATTTTATTCTTTTTGCCTTGTGAGAATTTTATACCGGTATATTGTTATAGACACATTGATACATAATGTGACAATATATGTTATATATATACACATACACAGAGACATATCCTTTTGTCTGTCATAAATTGTGTGATTTATTATGTAGTTACCTAGTGTTTTATTGGTACTTTTTGAAGCATAAATTTTTACTTTAAAAATGTGTTTTTTTGGTCAGTGTTTATGAATTTCGGTGGTGCAGTATATATAGGAAGGTGTGCCTTACTCCAACACTAAAGTTATTTATATTTTTTCTACTACTTGTTACTTTTTTATTTATATCTAAATAATTGATTGAGACAGAAATTTTTTGTACATCTTTTCAGGTAGGGATAGTCAGTTGCCTAAGGACATTAATTTTCCTCCCTAATGTCATCAGCCATATTTATCATGTGCTAAATTGTATACTCTACTCTGTTCCATGCATTTCTTTGACTATTGCGAAAGTGTTTTAATTATTGTAGTTTCCCTTTCTTCCTTTTTCTTCTTTTCCTAAAATGAGAAATTATAATGTGCCAAATGTGTCATGGAAAAAAGAAAGGGTGTTATAGAGCATCTGCCAGCCTGTCTTCTGGTCTCAATGGTCACATTAGAGGCCATAAATGATGATAAACATCTCACTGGAATGGTCCTACTTTCATTTACAGGAAATTTAGGTATGCTTCACCAGCTAAGGAAATAGATTTTTCTTCATTTACTCATCTGTTTATTCATTCTTCAATCACTCATTTCACAAATAAGCTCCTACTTCGTGCTATGCATTATGCTTGATACTGAGACCAGAACACTAAAGGAGACCACCAGGGTTTCTGCTCTCCTGGAATTTGGGAGAAACAGATACAAACAAACAACAAGAACTCATGAGGTAAATGTAAGTATTGTGATTGTAACTGGGGTTGGGGAAGGCCACACAGGAAAATAGGGAGACTGAAATGAAGGAAGGGATATTCTCTGGTCATTGCTTCAGATCTTTAGGCTTTCTTTGGTGTGCATGAATCTTATTCAGGAATAACTTGTCTATTGTCCAAGGCCTCATACTAAAACTGTATTGTTTTTGGTACAGGGCATTTTAATATCTTTTATTGCTACCATACATTTCAGGCCCCCCATCATCTCTGCCACCATTAGATGCAGCATAATTTTTTTTTACCCTTCTGCATTGGTTTATAGTACCACATAGTACTATAGATCCATAAGACATAAAACAGATGAGAAAATAAGCATTGCTATTTATGGAAGTAGTCTTTCCCCACCACATTAACATTGTACGAAAACATGTGTGTCTTCTTCCTTTTCTTTTTTTTTCCTCTCTCTGCCCCTGAAATTTGGCACCAGTGTATTTATTTACTTTTAAAGGCAGGCACTTTTACATTATTCAGTGGTTCACCAGGGTGCTTTAGAATTATAACTAGAATTATGCTGAGCCTTTAGTTCCTTTGTATGACTGGCGTCTTCAGAACTCAAGAAATGCCTTATTCAGATGCAAAGGAAAAAGGAATAGTTTCACTTTTAAAAAGTAATCATTTTAGTTCATACTTAGTATGAATTTTACCTCTGCCTACAACTTTGATATTATAATTGAATGACCATAGTGCAACCCTGCATTCAGAGGAAGTTTCTTTTAAGAACGCAAAGCAAAATGTAGCCACATGGTGTCACTAAATCATAACAATTTTACTTGGGACCAAAGAAGTTGAAATTGCTTTTTTTTATAAAACCATATTTAAATATAAATTGTTCTGAAGTCTGTGATTTGTGAAATAGCATGTGAAACTGTTTGACTATTTAAGTCTTTCTACTCATGTGGAGCATTAATTATGCCTGAAGTCCGTAAATGTACATTCGGGTGCTAGCCAGCTCTTGATTCATCATTTGCAAAGTATAGCAGATATTTGGGCTTTTTAGTACAGTTCTTCTGTTTCATACAAATAAGGTGTTTTTTTTTTTTAATATCCTCCTTGGAATTTTGAAGTAAATAGAATATTAATGCAAAGGAGATAGATGCATTAAATATTTGTAAGGAATTAGGAAGCAGAAGAAATGGAGAAATGAGGAAAAGAGAGATAGGGGTATTGGACCTCAGGGGAGAAAAAGGAGATGAACGGAGATGAACAAACATTTATTGAGCATCTGCTATGGGTGAGACAGACAGCGTTAACATATCATTCTCATCGTAACTGTGAGAATACCACTAATTACTTAAATACAGTAAATGAAAATGAAAAATTTGCAGGTCTGTCTGAGTGCATAGTTAATATCACAGGCTTACATGTCTCTGTAGGACCTGAGGGTAAAGAAGTAACTTTAGAGTAGGAGAAACCGAGGAACCCTGAGGAAGCTCATTGCCTACTTGACAGAAACCACCCCTAGGAATGCTGGCAGCACCCGCGTGGACACACTCTGCTTGTGCTGGTCATGGCCACCCAATGGCAAGAATGCTCATGATGAGATGATGATGATGGTGATGATGATGGAGGATAGTTGTGGAAGTTTTCTCTTTTAAAATGCCCCAAAGAGCATGTCACAATTCTTTATCTAGGTATCTTTTGTCAGTTTGTCAATAGTGGTTTGCATTTTCCTGTCCCTTAGCTGCCTATAAGATTATTTTAGACTTTATTATTACAGAATGAACCAGATGTTTTTAACTGCTGATTTGTTTTGCTTCAGCAGTTCTTAGAACTGTTTCTATATATTATGGAATTTCTCTTCACAGATCTCTTTACATCTTGAATTGCTTTTTTTTTAGTTGAGGAAGTTTCTATTATTTTCACCCAGAATCCTTTTATTAGGCAAAAAAGAAATCCACTGTGTTTTATATTCAGTAAAACCTTTGAGACATTGCTGTTGTTTTTTTATTCAGTTGAATTTAGACATTTTTGTTTTATTTTGTTTAAAGGATAATAACATGTTGAGCTTCTTTTGTATGTGATGGAGGAACTGGAACATCATAAGATAGGAGAGGATTGTCCTTTTCCTTTGCATTTTATTTTATAACTTTAGAATAAAAATTAGTGTCTTTAATAAACCAATTGCATAAGATGTTAGTAACACTAATGACCTGTTATTATCACAAACAGCTGTTGTCTGGAAGGGCAAGAACTATATTTGGTGGTGCTAACAGTTGCTTCCCAACAATTAGGCCCAGGAATACGTTCAGATAGCACTTCTTCAGTTGATTCATTAAACATCCTTTTTCTCATGCTTTCCTGAGCCTCAACACTACTCTATTACTTAAGGGATTTATTCATTCAACAAACATTTACTGGATACCTTCTATATTGTAGGCACTTAGCTTCGATGTCAGGCATGAGGATGAATAAGACATAGTTGCTGATCTCAAGAATTTCATGGTATAATAGTGACAGCCTTGTAAAGATTATAAAATATGGTAAGTACAATAATAAAGATACATGTAGAGTAGGCAGGAACATGTTATGGGGGGGTTCTACTAAGAGAGGATATGAACAGCAAGGGATTGAGTAGATAATATAAGGGATAAAGGATGTTCTGTGTATGCAGGGCGCTTGCCAATGGCAGATCTGCGCTAGACTTTACCAAATCTAACTTTTTACTCTAAGCTTTTCATCATTGGACCTTTCTGCTTCTTTGGCTTCATCCTTGGTTTTTATTTAAAATGACATGTTTTGTCTCACCAGTCAAAATCATCTACTTTCTACCTACTCGGACCTCCTACTTGTGTCCCTAAGTTCAGAGACTATATGTGAAGGGGAAACCTTCTCTCCTTATGTGATCTTGTATAAGTTTTCCAGATGTCTGGGATTTGGTTTTAGTTGAAGTTACATGTTTTTTATTTTAAACTTTAAACAAATTAGACTATTCCCTTTAAAGAACTGTAATTTGGTTAATTTTTACAAGTAATATTTATAGAATATTAAATTCCCCAAGAAGTGAAGGAAAGTCCATTTTGGAGCCAGCATTTGGGTCAGTGTAACTTTTGCTTAGAAAAATAATACATTTTCATTGGTACTTCATGGTTGGGTACATGCTGTATGTAAGGAAATTAATATTAATATATCAGTCTTCCTACTTAGTTTCTCTTTTTGGATTATTTTGGTACTGTATCTCTCCCAGCACAGTACCAGGTGTTGAACTATTGGGCAGAGGACTGTGGGTCTGTCAAGTAGAAAGCAAAGAAGAAAGAGAAGACAAAGCGCCATCTGGGAATCTAAGCTCCTTGGATAAGCCAGGGACTTCCGACGACATAAACAAAGATAAACAAAGATAAGGGGAGTTATGGCACAAGGACTGGAATCTAGAATTTAATGGAAATGATGGGGAAGAGTTTCCAGGACTTTCACCACTGCTTTCAGAGTGAATAAGAAAATGGTATCTGTGTAGTAAAACTTCATTGGCTTTGCTTTTTGGAAGACAGAGAAGAGGGAAAGGCAGATAGATCTTGGGGTCAAAAAAAAAAAGAGAAAATGTTGGACACAGGTTTTTAAATTATATGAATATTTCCAATCCTGTTTACTTTGGAAATGGTAATCTAAAGAAGATATTGGTTAGGCAGTTAATAATTCTCTCAAGTGGAAGCTCAGGCCTATGTATATTCAAATTTCACCCCATACTGGCTGGCAGTGATTGCTCTGACCTTTCATAGCATTTATAGCTTGAATCACCCAGTTTAACCATTAGTTACATAATACCTCTCGTGTACCTTTTTATTTTGTGGTTCCTGGACCTTATTGTATATTCCTTTGAAATTAGTTGCTTTTCAGATATTTTGGTGAGCCTCTTTAGTCCCCTAACCGTTTGCCAAATGCAGGTGCCTGAATACTGATAAATTTTTCTGGAAAAATTATTTTTTAACAGTGCTATTGTTTTTCTAGCATTAAGAGATACTAAGGAATAAGAGGAATTTAGAACATTTCTTTCACAGAAAATATGCTTTAAGAGAACTGTATGAATAAGTTCCATGGTTAATAAAATCATCAGAGCTTTCTTAGTGGTCATTATAAATGGTACAAGTTTTCTAGATCAGGGTGTTTTCTGTGGATGTAGGTTTAGCCTCGAGGAGAGTGGACCAGAAGTGAAAGCGGATTGCTTGTCAGCTGCCAGAAATTCCGGGCAGAGTGCCAACATGGTTCACCTTCTAAAAATTCATCTCCCAGTATGAAAATAGAGGGCTTGATCCCTGCAAGGAATGATGGTAGCATGAACACTTGGACTTCCCTCGGCCCAAAATACTTTATTGATGTGAGGAAGGGTGGGGGGCGACTGATCAGTGTGGACTGGCAGCTCTGACCTCATTTGAGAGCTATAATATTTTCTTTATCAGCCTTCCTTCATTATGTTTCAAATTATAATTTCATAAGTTAATAATTGTTCTTCCAAATAATGTGAGTCATATATACACATGGATATGTTCAGCCTGATAGGGAGCTGTAGGTTTAATTTCTAATAGTCATAGAAATTCTATGCACATTATGAAGCTATTAGGATGTAACAGCTGTTTTAGTTCATTTCACCCTGCAAAAGAAATGTGATGCAGACTAAAATGATCAGTAATTATATATTTTGAAAGCTAAACCTCCAGTTACAGAAAGAGCTAATTTACACATTAGATACTGATAAAACTACAGTATGCTATGAGTTTTAAAGTTAGTGTTATCTCCTGCCTAAGACTATGAAAGAGAATCTATGCCAAGACATATTTTTCCCTATTTGAAATGCTCTTTTGCATTGCCTATTGTAATTTTGAAGTTGCAAATCAACGGTAATGAAGAACTGCTTGATATTTTTCTAAAGGAAAAAAATGAGTGTGTTAGAGGAAGTAGGATTTAGAAGGATTTTATATTATTTCTGTTGATCAGTGCCTACCATCTGCCTTCCATTTAGTGTTGTGGAAGCATGCATGCATTTCCCAGTTCTGAACAGATGATATGCATGGTTTGTTGAGATATATGTGTATTCTGGATATGTGTGTGTATATATACCTATGGTGCTTAAAATCACACTTGAAGTGTAAAACAGATAATGAGTCTCCATTTTGGGCTAATCTGCATATTCAGCTCTTATACACAAAACAAAAGACTACAATGACACTGATTTTCTTTTCTGCTTTAGAATCAGCACTAACCAGCTGTCAACAAATATTTTGATTAAACACTTTTCTTTATTGGGGAACTTTGGGGCACATTCTTTGTATAAAGATATTGTTCTCTTTGATTTCAAGGGACATATTTTCAGTATGATTCATGAATACATCACACCGGTAAGCTGTCATGCACAAAAATATATTTTTCTCTGTAAACTTCCTTTTTACCATTGATTTTTCTAAGGCAAAAATATGACTTAGAACAGAATATTCCAACTCAGGGTGTTTGTCTAAAATAAAGGTGATGAATAAATATATAAACCTGCTTTAAGTATACTGCGAAGTATAGCTTTATAAACTAGGCTTCTTCAAGAGATTTTTAAAGATATAACAGTTCCTTTAATATATTTTAAATATGATTTGAATACAGACATTTTAATATTTTGATATATATTCTTCTGTTCTCTTTTGTGTGTAACCATACAGACATACTGTTTACAAAAATGGTATTATGTTGTACCTGTATACTATTTTGAAATCTTGCACATGTATATTATTCATTTTGACTGTCATCCATGTCAGTACATAAATATCTGTTTTATCCTTTTTAACAATAACACAGTTTTCCAAATGTGCCATTGTTTACCTAAGTAAGCCCCGTTGGGGGACTTTTAGGCTATTTCCAGTTTTACAGTGTAGTTTTTGCACACTTACCTGAGTATCTTTATACATAAACTGAATCAAAGAATACGATCATCTTAAAATGTGAAACATATTGGTAAATGCCATCCAAAACATCATAACAGTTATAAAAATTAGTAGATAAAAACACATGGTGCAGATTTATGTTAATTATGATGCTGCTTTTGTCAGTAAACTATCTTATCTATTCATCTATATAATCTGCTTTTTATCTGAATACAGAATGATATGAGGATACACATCAAACTTTAATATTGATTACCCTAGGAAAATGAAGTAGACCGATTGAATTATATTTTCTTAGTCTTTTCTCATACTTGATATATCATTTTTTAAAGATTTATTTATTTATGCATAGAAGAACTGGGGTACAGGCCAGAGAGGTGGGAGGTGAAAGAATTCACCAGATACAGAGTGGGGAGCAGAACAGGCAGATTGACTGAAATACATTGCTGAGGGGAGCAGCGGGCAAGTTAGGAGAGGTCTGCTGCACCATGTCAAACTCATGCTGCAGTGGCTGCGGATAACTTCCTAGGTTGCGTCTTAACCCCTTGCGCCACCAAGGAGGCCCTATAATATCATTTTTTAAATTAAAAAGGGAGTCGAACTTTTAAAATGTTTCTGGGAGTGAGGAAATGGGGAAAGAAAGAATAGGTAACTCTTCAGAAACTTTGCTGTGAAGGTGAATAGGATGGACGCCTCCCTGGTGGCACAGGGGTTCAAGACAGTGCTATCAAGCTACTGCCAGCCACTATAGTGTGAGTTCGATCCCCGGCTGGCCAAGGAGTAACCCACATGGTGCTGCAGACCTCTCCTATCTTGCCCACTGCTCCCCTCAGCAGTGTATTTCAGGACATCTGCCTATTCTGCTCCCCACTCTTCTCTGGTGAATCCTCTGACCTCCCATACCTCTGGCATACACCCCTGTTCTCGTATGCATAAATAAATAAATCTTTAAAAGAAAAAAGACATAGGATGGAAGGTAGAAGTGAAGGTGTTTCTTGAAGATGAAGGTATGAAAGCACCTTTAAAAGGATCCAGGGAAGAGAGATGGAAGAGTTAAAAAGAAAGATAGCCAATGGATCAAGAGACACTTTCATTTTGTGTAACAGGCAGAAAGAGAGGACAAATTTAGTTCCAGACTGCGGGTGCCAGTGTGATGACTTGTATTTAATATGTATGGAACAAAATTGTCAGTTGAGAGTGAGAGGGAAGTTGAAAATTTGAATAAAGTAGAGAAAGGTAGATATTAATTGCTACAGACTCTGAGAGAGTAAGTTTCCTAGGAAAACTATGAAGCAGAGTTGATTGTCCCTTTGAAAATGGTAAACATGGATTTATAGTGATTCCATCTGCCTTGTGTGGTTTTCTCTGGTGAAATTCAGTTACTCAGGTTAATGGTCAGAGAGGTAATTGGTTGAGGGGTCAGTGGGAGTTTGGCTTGTCGAGTGCAGTAGGAGGTGGGAGGTCACGAAAGTGGAAAGAATTCGCAGACTCAAAATGAAAAATCTAGCGGTAATTGCTGCTGGGACAATAACAACAATTGCTCATGCCAGGTCCTGTTTTCTACTTTCTGTTTTTGTTTTATGTGGGACTGCTGCCTCAACCACCACTACTGTTTTTGAATACATGTGAAGAACAGTTGTTTTAACCTGATTATTAACTGTGAACAAACTGTAGCTATTTTTTGTCTTTCTTAGAGCACTTGAAAACAGATTCTAGGGCATATCTTTAAATATAAAATTGACCTAAATCTGTGTGTGGGCCCAGAATCTGGAAAGTAAGCAAACTAAGAGAAAGTATTAGGCTAAGCTGAAACTGAGAATATGGCCCAGATGTTGTTTATTACCATTGTCCACATCATATCTAGAAAAATAGTGCAGTCTTTGCAAACTTTTCAATTGCTTGGTCAATTGAGAGATTATTTTGAACATTGTCATTGAACAGTATACATTATTTGACTATTACTCCATTGGTTTTATCAGCTTGTTACTTATTTTGTCATCTGAGAGAAGACATGACCAATAGAAATGACATCTTTGGAACAAGCCTTTGGAATGTGTTTTATTGCTGTCATAATGTGTTTTAAAATATGCCCTACAGAATCTGGGTCTGAAGGACTCTGACTTATAGCTCGATTTTTGGAGGGTTTTTTTTTTTTTTAATACTAATCATTGATGTCTTGTTTTAAAAATAGCATTATCTGTGGAGTGTTGGTAATAAGAATGCCTCTGAATACTAGGTACTTTTACAGAAATATTTTGTTTTAGTTCTTAAAACCACTCTTGGAGATAGATTTGATTATTCTTATTTTACAGAGTCTCAAAAAGGTTAAGTACTGTGCTCAGGATCTCAAAGCCACAAAAGTCTAGGATTTTAACTCAGATATGTCTGGCTCCAAAGATATATATCATATAATGTCACTAAGAAAGAAACCATTCCTATATAAAAAAAAAATTCTGCCCTTTTAATTGTAGGACTTAGAAGGTACAGTTTGGATTTGGGACCTCATTGGTTTTGGAAGCTTTGTTTTTATAACTGGCTTGATTTATCAAGGGATTCTTAAAGTTTGCGTAATGACATCCTAGCATCTTGTTTTTATAGACAAGTATGGCCTCATCAAAGACTTTGGGACCCTTACGTACTATCATAAAGCCTGGAAGAAGGAGGAAAGATGTTTACTAGCCAAGAAATGCTTTTTAGCACAGGTGATCACTGTAATTTTCGAGATACTTTAAGTATTTCATTTGGTCTTACCTGGCAGCTAAGCATTGTGTCCAACATTATATTTCACAAATGAGGAAAGTGTGACTTAGCAAGCATAGTGAATTTACAGTCACAGAGCTCAAACACATCTGAGATTAAAACCTAGGGCTGTCTGATTTTCAGATCTTTTTAAACACACAGTGCTGTCTTTTTCTTCTCTGTTTATCATCTTGTGACATTATTATTATTAATATCAATGAGACTTCAAAGATTAAAAAAATTGGTTTATTCTGGTCTTAGGATTCTAAATAGCTTTTACTATAAGGTTATCAGAACACACTCTCTCTCTCTCTCTCTCTCTCTCTCTCTCTCTCTCTCTCTTTAGCACATGGATAATATCCATATGTTACTTATTTTTAATCTTCTAAAAGCACTTAGTACCCTCAATGGTTCCAGATTACGGCACATGCCAGATATACATTTGGATGGTTAAACTAATAAGTCAAGATTTTAATTTTGCTGCTGTGGTTAGTGAATGGTGCCAGATTAAAATCACTTCTATTATCAAAGAGTAAGATGCATACTCAGTATCATTTTAGTTAGTCTTTTCATGATGCAATGATAGGGTATGAAGAAAGGTAATATTAAAATGTAGAATGCTGGGATGTGCTTCTAGTTCCTTGAGAAACTTTTCTGGTTCCCGAAGACAGAAGCATTTCTATGACTGTAGCCTTTCATATACTGGTGCCCTGGTTGTCTAAGTATTTATTATCTCATAGCGGCTAGTTGCAAAGATTGTGTAGAGACATAGAAGTTATCATGCTATAAAAAAGTTCATCACTGATGAACTGTCCACATGTAAAATTAGTTCCATTCAAACATTCATCCCTGATGAATACTATGCTTGCTCATCCTGTTACAGTGTTTCACTGATTGTTGGGAAGATGTGAAATCATTGTACTCGATTGCAAAGTCAAATGGCACTTTGCAAAATACAGGAAATAAAGATTTAATGAAATCAAGAAAAGTGATGTTGAAGAACTGCCAGGCTTGCATGCAAAGCCATTGGCAAATGAAATTCAGGCAATTATAGAGCAGTGAACAATTGAAAGGGAGAAAATCCACCAAAATGATGACATGTTAAACATTTCAAGAGAAGGATCTGAGTGTTAAAAATTAAGTGAAATTTCACCATGTCCAGGGATTTTTTGGACCAATCTCTCTTACCATAATTGTGCTGGGAAAGTTAGTCAGGAAATGTAAGAAAAAACTATGACAAATGGTACCTAGCAGTTGTGCATTACCACTAACACTTCTACTTTGGTTAGCATATATTTACATTTAAAAAAATGTGCTCAGTAGCAGATAAAAAAACACATATTTGATCTAGATTTTTTAAATTATTTTATTTTATATAATTCTTACATCATTTTTCATTTTTGCATAATATATGCATTTTCATTTTGGTTATATTCCCTATACAATTCCCACCTCCTTTTTCTGACCCTAATCCCTGTTCTCTTCCCCCCACCCCCCACTGTAGTGTGTCTCTGGTTTATAGTTGCTTGTTGATGTTGATTTTTGATTTATAAAACCTTTCCTTCCTCATAGTCACTGAAAATTTGGTTCCTATGCTAAGTGAATTGACTTTAAATGTCCTTTTCCAGGTAACTGTTGTCCTGAAATAATGAGAACATTCTGTAGTGGGTTCTATACTTGTCTTCATGTGTCTGTGTGTTGTTCCTGTCCAGTCACACTGGTAATGGACAGCAGAACAAGCACTGACATGGAGAGTTAAAGATAGGAGTGACTCAGCCTGGGTAAAATTGTTTTTTGTTTTTTGTTGTTTTTTTTTTGCCAGTGAGTCAAAAAAAAAGATCCTTGATCAACAATAAGCTCTTTTATAAGAATAGTTAACCAGCAGATTGTACTTCTGTCTTGGAGAGAGGAACTTCATATCATTCATTAAAAGCCATTATATCAATAAAGATTTTCAGTTTAAGGGTGATTGAGGGGAATGCAGTGACATTCTTTTTTGTTGTTGTTTATTTCTATTCAGTAGCATTGTCCATAACTTCACTGTTACTCAGCCGTCAAGGCGAATCCATTTTAGAGCTCTCTAATCAACTTGAAAAGGAATGCTTGTTAGTAATATTACCAGCCTTCATTTGGCTCACAGGTAGACTTGGCCACCTCAGCTGCAACAAGAGTGGAGTCTAAAATACCCTTTTGGCTGTGTTCACTGAAGACTATGTTTTGGATGCCCATTATTTCTTGAGATGAACTTCCATTTAGAATGCCCCAAGATAGTGACAGTATTAGAGGATTAAGTATTTTCTGGGTTTTAAAACATGTGTAAAGAACATGTGTCAGTTGGAATTATAATGCATTGTTTGACTTTTCTGGTAATTTCCAATAACCAGCAAGCCCTGTTCTAAGCAAAATGAGGTGGTTTTTCTTTTTCTTTTTTTTTTTTTGAAACCTAAAAAGTAATGTATACCTTAAAGCAATTCTCCAAATAGAGCTCATTCATTATGACCCCTATTTACATTCATGTTTCCTTTGAACTTAGGCCAGAATATTTATCTGTGCAATTTAAGTAGCAACCCGTTAGTTAAGTGCTTGATTTAAAGTAGCTGGCATTTCCATTTATTTTTCTCTTATTGGAAAAGTTCATCCCTCTGAGAGGGCTTGAATTAGTCATTGTGTAGTTTAGCTTAGTCCCTTGATCTGGAGAAAAAACATTCGCAAGATCTGTGGAGTTGTCTATCACACCTGTATGAGGGACATATCATGAATCTCTTAATAGTTGTGAGATTGCTTTTCGGTGAAAAGTATGACATGTGTGACTGGTTCCTTCTCCTCCGTTTTATGGCAAATCATGTAAATCATATGTCATGCTAACCATAAATCTTAATTTATATTTGCCCATGGATTTTACTCTGAGATTCACCTTGTTACAGCTGAAAAGCTTCAGTAACATATGGCTTCTTTTTATTAGTATGATTAAGAATGTATTCTCATCAAATTATACCATCTGCTATAAGAAAAAGAGAGGTAAATACATTGATATATTCCTCTTTTTTTCCTTTTAACCTCCATCCAATTAGCTACTAAGTATAAATCTCTTAGATTGGATTATTTAGAAAATATTTTATAAAATTAAAAAATGTATGTAGGGAAGCAGTAGTTTTAATTATTTTTTTCTCCCACATATACCATGTATTATATCACATATAAAGTGAAAATTTGAGAAATTGTGTTGAAGTCATCTGTTAATATGGTGCTTTATGATATATTACAAAGCCATGAAAATACATTTTCTGGTTGGAATTAACATTTAGCAGATTGAATAATTGATTATTTCTCATTCCTGGTCCAGTACCTGGGCCAGAATTGTCATTCATTGTTTTTTTTCACTTAACTAATTAACTAATTGATTGAATCTTGGGATAATTTAGTCTGATAAATAAATGAAGTTTTAAAGCATGTAAACTATTTTTTTTTTTAATTTAAAGGTTTTTTTTTAAGATTTATTTTATTTATTTATTTATTTATTTATTTATTTATTTATTTATACAAGCACTGGGTACAGTCAGAAGTGCGGGAGGGTGAGAGAATTCACCAGAGCCAGAGCGGGGAGCAGAGCAGGCAGAAGGACCGAAGTACACTGCTGAGGGGAGCAGCGGGCAGCAGGAGAGGTCTGCGCGCCATGTGGACCCTCCTCCAGGTGGCTGGGGAGCAGCCGGGGAGCAGCTGGGGATTGAACCGGTGCTGCAGAGGCTGCTGTCAGCTTCACAACCCAGCGCTCAACCGCTGCGCCACCGGGGAGGCCCAAAACATGTAAACTATTTTAATAATGCATTTTAATCTTGCAAGAATGATATTTGTAAATAATTTCCTGTGTATTAAGCTTACAGTATATCTAAGGATATAGAATTTTCTCAAAAATGTTTATTTTTTATTATATTTACTATTTAAATCTATTGAACTTTCCTTTTTTATTATTTTCATTGGAATTCATAGGTAATACTCTTCCTCTCTAAGACCTCTGTTATTAAGTGTGTCTTGAAGGATCCAGTTTATATCTGTATAACTCAGGGGTCACTTGGAGTTTTACATTTCATGAACTGTGTAGGTAAGAACCCTCAAAACCCTAATTACAAGGTCTTCAAAAGTCTAAAACTTTCCCCTAAAGTTCTGAGAAACTCTAGTACTTACTTCTGAATAGCTCCTCTGCCTTTGGTTTCTCTTATCCTTATGTGCTAAATTTTTGTGTAACATATTGCCCAGATGTGAAACTCAACACAGCTTCCAGTTTCTCCAGAGGAGTGTCTCCAACAGAAGTGACCAATGTATATATATATTTTTAAAGATTTATTTATTTATTTATACAAGCACTGGGTACAGTCAGAAGCATGGGAGGGTGAGAGAATTCACCAGAGCCAGAGCGGGGAGCAGAGCAGGCAGACTGAGGATACACTGCTGAGGGGAGCAGCGGGTGGCAGGAGAGGTCTGCGCTCCACGTCGGACCCTCGCCCGGCGGCTGGGGATTGAACCGGTGCTGCAGAGGCTGCGGGCAGCTTCGCAACCCAGCGCTCAACTGCTGAGCCACTGGGGAGGCCCAATGTATACTTTTTTGAATCATTGACCAGGAGAGTTAAGGAAAAGGTTAGCATCATTCATCCCATATTAATGTCTTTAAATCTATATGAGACATTATTTTTCATTTATTCATTGGAAAATAATGTGTCAGGCACTGTGCTAGACACTACATAGTCAGGGATGAATAAAAGTTGAGTCCCCATTTTCAAGGAGCTTATAGACCAGTAAAGGAGACCAGTAAAGATATAAAAATCTGTGATAAATGATATGAAAAAGAGATACAGAGTATTCGAGAACTTTTAATAGAGCTTTTCCCTTATGGGGAGTGGAGGGTGGGTGAAGAGTAAAAGGGTTTATCTAACCCAAGATGTGTTTGGGAATGGAAGAGTGAGAGACAAAAACAGGTTTCTAGAGTCTCTTTCTCACAATGCTGCTCTCTGTATTTTCCTCTTGGACACTTCATGTCTCCCAGCGCCCAATTTGTTTGCTGCTTTCTCCAGGATTTCCCCTTAGAGGTTCCATGTTCTCCCATTGTTAGGCAAAACAGTTCTTCTATATACAGCTACTAACATGTAATATCTCCAAAAATTAATTTTTATAAGATAGTCTGTATTCCTACCAAGATTTCACCCCCAACTCAAGGGAACTATTCTAAATCACATGTTGGCAACATCATTCATTCAACCAGTATTTACTGGACATTTGTGCTCTGCAGTTTGCCTTCTAGAAACTGGGGAGATTAATTCTCAAGAAATTTATAATACAGTCAGGGGATTACTCATTAATCCTCTTTCCAAGGGAGATGGGTTTATAAAGAACAAAAAAAAATATTCCTCTGTTACATAGGAAGCAATCATATTTGTATGTCATAGATGTACGAGAATGAAATACACTAAAAATGTGACTTTCACTTAAAATAAATTAATTTTTAAAGTTGCATATGCTTCAATTTTCTATCACAATCACCAAATTAAGTACTATGTAAATCTTTAAAAAAAATTTTTTTTAAATTATTTTAAAGCAGACCTGCCTGTTGTTTCATCATTTCTGCTCAATTTAATTCTAAAGGAAATAACATCAAACATGTAGAAAATTTTGTTATATTAGAATTTTTTTAATATTCCTGTCTTCCCTGAGTCTGTTTTAGTATATGAGCATTTTGTTTGGCTTTACACATTTTATTTTATTTTTATTATCAACTTTGTTCCTTTATTTATCTTGGGAACCAGATCTTAGGGGGTATACCAGAGAAGATATTGAAGGGAAGATGAGAGGGAAGCTTTATTTTTATTTTTTAAATTTATTTCTTTTACATCATTGCATATTCCCTGTAAAATTCCCACCACCAATTCACCCATGAACCATGCCATAGTCCCTTGTGCTGTTCTCTCCCCTGTTTTGATCCCTTTTCCTTCCCCTCCCTCTCAGAATGTCTCTGATTTGTGGTTGCCTGCTAATTTTGTTGGTTTTTATTATTATTGTGTTGTTGTTGTTGTTTTTCCCTGATCCCTTATTTGTTTCCCCTATATTCCTCCTATAAGTGAAACCATCTGAAATAAACCTTGTGGCTTATTTCACTGAGCATGATCCCTTCTAGCTCCATTCATGTTGCTGCTGGCTTTATACATTTTTAAAGACAATAGGCGGTATTAAAATCATTAACTTTCTCTAACCATAAGACATACTTGATAAGACTAAAGAGTTTTTTCTGAGGGATCATTTAGTGCGAGTTATAGGAAGGGGTGTGTTTATGTAGCAGAAAAATTGACACCAAGAAGACTTAATCAGTCAACAACAGTTATTTTAGTGAATGTCTTCTATATGTCTACTACTAGGAACAGTCTAGAAATCCTCCGTGCCCAGAACTACTACTTCTCAATGGCCTAATATTCAGTGTTAGAGCTTTTAAGTTGTACTGTACAACTAGATTACTATTGGGAAGTTTTGGCATTATCTCTGTTTTTTTCCAAGGGTGGTAGGATTATTATGTTGGTTCTTATGCCAGACAGTATCTTACATTTCCTATAATCATTTGAAGACTGTTTGCCCTTAACCTGCTAGAGAGAGGCTGTGTGACCCACCCCTGAACTAGTATAAGGAGCTGAGGTGTAAGGTCTGTCCAGTGTTTTCCAACTCAAAGTGTCACCCTTTAGGTAAGGCTGTCAGAGGTAGCAGCTCTTTTCTTGGATCTGTTTCAGTGACCAACCTGTCCCTTCCAAATCTGTTTAGTAATAGGTGAAAATTATAGTCTCCTCTATCTTGAATTAGTTTCAGATAAACAGACCTTGATATTGTGATACTGTCTTTTGACCCCTTTATTTTTGTCACCCTAGTGTCTGGCAACTGTTCCTAATAGATTAACAATATTCTAATCTTATTGATTAGATTCTAGGATATTGACTGTTTACCAGTGAGTAAGGTAGGTGGATATTAAATAATCATGAAGCCATAGTCTTCTGTTTTTCATTTCCTTTATCTTTGGGATTCTGCTGGTCTTGCCATTTTGTTCTCCCTCTTGAGAGTTTCCTTTCTCCATGAGCTAGTTCTGCCAACACACTCTTTGTGGACTATTTTCATACTTGCTCCTTCTACATGGTCAGTGTAATAAATTGAACCACAGCACTTCATGTAATCCAGACATTCATCTCACAATTATCTCATTCTCATTCTCTTTTGTTCTGTCATTACATAGTTCTAAGTGTGCAGAATACTGCTTTAGATTTCTGTACTTGTGGTTGGCCTGAAGATGGGAAAATCCCAAGATAAAGATTTGGATTTAGGAATGATAGAGCTCCTTAACTGCATCTTGATCCTCAGCCAAATCATCTAGTTCAGCATTACTAGATTCCTGTCTTGTGGTATTTGGGTGTTAAACTGACTAATGATAGAGTGATACTTTGATTTGCATTCAGCTTTTGTTTTCTTCTCTTTTAAAATATAAATATATGGTGATAATGGCAAATAACAGAGCAGAAATTCCTTTGTCTTTAGCCACAGTATTAGCAAAATGCCTAATTTCTACTTTCTGGGTATTTACAAAATTTAACCTCCCTTCCTCTACCCCATCTATATTCTGTGTTCAGTGTCTCAACTCGGACACTGTTATTCTCTTTGTCCTTTTTCAGTCTAGTCTCCATACTTGCTAAAATCCAAAGTAATTGTGTTATTAGTACCCAGCGTAAAACCTTTCCGTGGTTCTTCTTTGTCCGTACCTTAAAACCTAAGATGCTTAGCACAAAGATAATATAATGGTTAAATGTACAGTGGTAGAGTCACTCTGTCTGGTTTTCAATTTTCCTTTCATTTATTAGCTGAGTGACTGTGGTCAAGTCACCTAACCTCTCTGTCCTCAGCTTGTACACTGGCAAAATGGAGATAACAATAGTGGCTTCTTAGTAGGAATAGGCTGCTATGGTGATTAAATGTCTTAAGAATAATGTAATTAAATTAATGCCTGGTACATAGCAACGGCTTAGTAAGTGTTAGACCTCTGCCTGCTTTTCTAGTCTCACTTCCTACTGAAACCTTAAGCCAGCAAAACCAAGCTGCTTATAGATTCCACATGTATACGAAGCTAAGTTCATTATTCTGTATCTTAAAACATGTTATACCCTTTGCTAGAATAAACTTCACTTGATCTTCTGCCTGAGCATTGACTTCCCTATGAAAATTTCTTGATGAGGCTGAACAACCTGGATACTGTAGGCATTGAGAATTCAACAAAATATAGATTGCATAAAAATGCTTGTCTTCATGGAGATTATATTCTAATGGGGAAAGACAGACAGTAAACAAAATAAATAAGTAAAGCAGGGAAGAAGGACTAGGATGTTTACAGAGGGACGGTTGCAATTTCAAATAGAGAAGTTCTTATTATAAAGGTGACATCTGAGTAAATACCGAAAGAAGATTAGGGAAAAGCCAGTGTGGACAAAGGGTGTTCCAGGCTGACAGAACAGCAGCCGGCCCTGACGTGGGAACTTGCCTGGTGTGCTCCTTGAATGGTAAAGAGACTACTCCAGCTGGAGCAGTGGGGGAAGTGGTATAAAACAGTGTCCAGAAGAAGGGAGGTCAGATTGTTTAGGGTTTGGTAGAGTGAGATGGGGAGCCCGTGGAGGGAGCTGAGCGGAGCACTAATATGACTGGTCAGTCTAACTGCTGGGTGAGGGTGGGCTGGAGAGGGGCCAAGGACAGACACCATCTAGCAAGAATAGTGTAGGCAAAAGATGTTGGTATCTTGGATGAGAGTAAAAGCGATGGTGGTAGGTATCATGCTTTCAATTTTAATCTACTCTAAAGGCGGAACTGATGGCATTGGCCAGTAAATTTGATATGGGGTAGGAGAGAAAGGAATTAAGGGTGACACCAAAACTTTAGGCTTGAACAATGAAAAAAATGAAATTGTAGTAAGCTGAGATAAAAAGGTGTGTGAACAGTAGATTTTAGAATAGCTTAGTTGAGCATTTTAGATTTGAGATGCCTTTTAGATGTCCAGGTAGACCTTTCACACTAGGCCAAAAAGAGCTGCCAGTGAGTTGGGAGTGAAGAGAGGAATGGGAACAACATGTGTAAAGACAATGTTTCTGAGAAACTTAACTGTGAAAGAAAGGAAAGAAGTAGGACAGTGGTTTCCTACATTTTGGAGGCTTAGCTGCATAGTCACTTTGGGTATCAACTATCTGGGGAAAGTTATTTTTACAGAAACCTAGTTATTAACGTTAATTTTTTCCTCCATTGTGACAGCTGTCATTTTGGGTTACTTCCCTCCTTTATTCTGACAATACCTAAGTCAGGACCTACTAAAATCTTGCTTTCTTTCTGCTCCGTAAATAGGATGCAAAAATACTGAGCCACCCTCTTTCTGGGAACTAAGATCCTATCCTCTAAAGCAGGTTAACAGGAGTGTCAATGTGGAAACTTGGGACAAGGCCATGTGCATGAAGGAGGATAGCTAATATTTATTGAGTGCTTCTTCTGTGCCAGCGCAGTCTGGGTGTTTTACATCATTATCCATTTAACTATAATAACTAATAGTGACAGAGCGGCATAAAGAAAATCTTACAGGTAAATAACTGGGTTTTGTCGCAACCCTCTTAGCATCATGTTTTATCTTACCAACTTTGATAGTTCTTTGGCATGTCCAGGGATGTTTTATGAATGTCTGTGAAGTGCCAGGCACATTTATGGACCTGGGCACAGAGACATTAAAATGGAGTCACATTGTCGGTCACCCTTAAAAGATTTTATAAACTTCTGGTTTTAAAAACGGAGAGACTAAATTTGGGGAAAATCACCTAATCCAAAGAAAATCTTCCAAAAGATCTTAAATCCTTAGAATTTACAGATCCCCTTTATCCATGAGTTCTGCTGTTCCCTTTCTACTGTTATTGATTTTTCCTGATGCTGTTCCTATCATGTCTGCCTGGCCATATCCACTTCCTTATGGATTTATTGCTCATCTTTTTACCCTGCTCTCTTTAGTGGAATACTGTGTCAAACTTTTATCGCTTCCATCAGTTTATAACAACTTAAAGGTAGATTGTGCTTCTGGCCTAAACATGTTGACAATGACCCTTAACAATATTTGAATTATAGTGTGGTTTTCAGGTAGACATCTTAATGTACTGTTTTCTTTTTATATCGAGACCTTGTTTCTTTACTCATTTACATAGCTCTGGGGAAAGATAAATGCCTGAATTGGACAAAAAAGAAATTTTGCTTTGAAATTGCTCTATTCCTTTTTTTAAGGTGCCATTTAGGAATGCACGATTTTAAAATTTTGAACTTTGTAGGCACATTTTCATTTTAAAAGAAGAGGGAAAATGACTTTAAAAACTGTGTTGGCAAAACCTGAAAAGAAAGCTCTAAAAAAAGGACTCTAGCCTGACAAGAGAACAGGAAGAAATGATTACTGATGATTTCAATTTCCAGTAAATTACAAAGCATACGTAATAGGCTTCGAAGAGAGATGATTCCTATAGCATACTTCATGCTGCCTTCGCAGATAAGTGTGTAAATGAAAAGGAAATGAATTGTTTCAGCTTGGCAAATCTATACCATTTTGGTAGAGTGAAAATGAGTAAAATTGAAATAATTCTATCACTCCTTACTGAAAATAAAACATAAATGTTTTGGATGTGTTTCTAGAGAATAGTATACTTATAGATTTATTATAAAGAAACATAATATAGAATCAGAGGTAACTAAATAGGTATCAAAAATAAGGGTATAATAATGTTTTATATAATTTACACTGCAAATTTTGAAAATTTGAAATATTACTGTATGGCTAGGATTTTTTTTTAAAGCTCCGTAGAAACTGGCAGATTTTTCACAAGGGGAAAAAAACTTTATTCATATATTTTTAAACATTTTAAACCTATAATGTCCCAGGTAATACTACTAACAAAACAGAAAAAGTCCCTGCTGCTAAGGAGTTTATATTTTAGAGAAAGAGACAGATCATACACAAACATACAGCTCACAGGTAATTCTGTCATTTCATTTACCACATTGTAAGGACTGTGAAGGAAAGGAGATTGTCCCTAAAGAAATGATGCTTAAGCTGGGACCTGGGGAATGACATGGAGCTGACCAGAGGCAGGGGAGAGAAGGAACCA
The DNA here is from genome assembly GCF_014898055.3 of Talpa occidentalis. NCBI lineage: Eukaryota > Metazoa > Chordata > Mammalia > Eulipotyphla > Talpidae > Talpa > Talpa occidentalis. The sequence goes on along the minus strand of NW_023602073.1, from coordinate 60,520,885 downwards.
AGAAAGAGTCAGGCAGTGTAGATAGGGCAAGTGAATAAGGGCAGAGAGGTACAAAGTGAAGTAGCTTAGTGAATTGGGCATAGGTCTCAAGGCATGCTGTGGTTTTTGAATTTTCTTCTGAGAGCAAAGAGAAGTTACTAAGGGATTTTTTAGCAGGTTGTATTTTTAAGAGATCACCATGGGCAAAGGACTTTCATGGGCATTTCTGCAAAGAAGATAAACAAATGGACAGTAAACACATGAAAAGATGTTCAATATTACCTGCCATGAGGAAAATGCTGATCAAAACCACAATGGAAGAACACTTTATAGCCATTAGGATTGCTATTATTAAAAACAGTCATGCAAGGGGCCTCCCTGGTGGCGCAGCGGTTGATCGCTGGGTTGCGAAGCTGCCCGCAGCCTCTGCAGCGCCAGTTCAATCCCCTACTGCTCCCCGGCCACCGGAGGAGGGTCCCGCATGGCGCGCAGACCTCTCCTGCCGCCCCGCTGCTCCCCTCAGTAGTGTACTTCGGTCCTTCTGCCTGTTCTGCTCCCCGCTCTGGCGAATTCCCTCCCGCACTACTGACTGTATTCAGTGCTTGTATAAATACATAAATGAATAAATCTTAAAAAAAAAAAAAAGACTCACCCACAGGGCCCTACTTTAAAAAAAAAAAAAACAGTCATGCAAGTGTTGAGAAGGATGTGGAAAAATTGCTGGTGGAGCATTGCTAGTGGGAATGTAAAAGGATGCATGCTATGGGAAACAGTTTGTCAGTGCCACAAACAGTTATTTACATTTTTACTTTTTATTATTTTTTAAAAAAAATTAATCTATACAAGCACTGGCTACAGGCCAGAGGCATGGGAGGGTGAGAGGATTAACCAGAGACAGAGTGGGGAGCAGAACAGGCAGATTGAAATACACTGCTGAGGGAAGCAGCGGGCGAGACAGGAGAGGTCTGCCTCACCATGTGGGAATCTCCCTGGCCAGCCGGGAATCACACTGGTGCTGCAGAGGCTGTGGACAGCTTCACAGCGCTGCGCTCAGCCCGCTGCACCACCAGGGATGCCCTATTTACATTTTTAAATTATTTAAAAACTTTTGATTAAAATATATAAAATGTTAAACATATATAAAAAATAAAAAGTTAAGTCATATATCCAGTTATTCCATTCCTAGGTGTATACCCCAAAAAATTGAAAACAGGGTTCAAACCTGCTATTGCAGCATTATTCCCAAAAGCCAAAAGGGGGAAACACCCCAGCGCCATCACCAGAGGAACAGACAAGCAAACTGGTCTATACATACAATGGGATATCTTTAAAAGGGAATGGAATTCTGATATGTGCTGTAACATGAAGTTTGAAAACATGTTAAATGAAATAGGTAGATGCAAAAGGACAATATTGTATGATTCTGCTTATATGAGGTGCCTGGAAAAGGCATGGAAAAGGACAGAAAGTGGTCCTGGGGAAATTATTGCATAATGGGTATAGAGTTCCTGTTTGGGATCATGAAAAAGTTCAGGAAATGGATAGCAGTAATGACTGCACAATATGCTGAATTAAACTTACTGCACTGAATTGTATACTTAATAATGGTTAACATGGTCAAAGCAAAACTAGTGCATATATATTTAAAAAAGAAACTGGGCTTCCCTTGTGGCGCAAGGGGTTAAGCACCGCACCATGAAGCAGTCCGCAACCTCTGCAGCACGAGTTCGATCCCTGGCCGGCCAGAGAGCAACCCACATGGCGAAGCGGACCTCTCCTGTCTTGCCTGCTGTTCCCCTCAGCTGTGTATTTCAGTCAGTCTGCCTGTTCTGTTCCCCACTCTGTCTCTGATGAATCCTCTCATCCCTGCATCTCTGGCCTGTACTCCACCTCTTGTATACATAAATAAATAAATCTTTAAAAAAATAAAAAAAGAAGCTTGTGTATCAATCAGTTAGGAATGCATTTTAATGCAAATAGCAGGAAACCCTCCTATCTATGGTTTGAATAATTGCTTATTTTCTTGTATAAGAAATGCAGAGGTCAATAAGCTGGTATATAGTTCAGCAGTGTCTTGAGGAGCCAGGCTAGTTCTGTCCTTCCACTTGCAGATCTTTAGTATGTTGGCATTGTCTTCATGCTTATCTTTGTAGATTACCATATGCTGGTTCCACTACCAGGCCCTTGTCAGGATTTCAGGCAAGAAAAAGAAAGAGTACTAACAGGAGGAGGCAGCAGTTGTATCAGAAAAGAAAAAGCTCACTGGCTGGGACTTACGTGTTATCATCCATTTCTTTTTCTCATATACCGCATCTGACCCATCAGCAAATCTGTTGACCCTACCTTCAAAATACACGCAGAATTGGAACCACTTTCACCTATCTACTGCTCAGACCCGGTCAAGTGACCACTATCTCCCAGATCATTACAATGGTCTAACACTTTGTCTGCCTGTCTCCATTCTTGAACTCCTATTATGTGTTCTCAACTCCTAGAGGTTTTTTTATTTTTGTTGTTAAGACATAAGTCACATACCATAAAATTTACCCTCTTAAAAAGTGTACAATTCAGTGATTTTTCAGTCCGTTCACAAAATTGAATAACTATAGCCACTGACCCCTAGACATTGTACCTTTGAAAATGTTAAAATATTTTTAAAGCCTTCTGATAACTCCTTAACTCAACCAGAGTAAAAGTCAAAGCTTTTGAGCAGCCCCCAAAGCCCTGTGTGAATTGGCCCCCTTTTACCTCTCAGAACTCATCTCCTACCACTCTTGGCTTTCATCCTCTGCTTCAACCAACCATATTGGCCTCCTTCTTGTCCCACACCATCTGGGACAAGATGGTCCCATTTGGGACCTGGGCTTTTTTTGTTCTTTGACCCAGATTGCGTCCCTTGCCTCCTTCCAGTTCTTTGTCAGATATCACTCTACCTCAGTGGGCCCTTTACTGATCCCATCCCTGTACACATACATGTATACACAGTGACACATATTGACACTTCCTATGTCCTTTTCCCACTATTTTTTCTGTAGTTTTATATATACTATATAATTTGCTAACTAACTTTGTTTTGTCTTCTCCCTACTTATAAACTGCTTGAGGCAGGATGTTCTGGCTGTTTGAGCCCAGCACCTTGAACAGTTGCGATATGTATTTACTGAATATCTGAGCTGTGTTAAATGTTATATGGCACCCCATGCTGCAAAACAGGCTGACCTTTAAATTAGAAGAAATGTGAAAGGGGGTGGGGATGAGTGTTGACTGAGCCCATTTAGCATGGCAAGAACTCTGTGGTCTTGTTTTCTTTGACAGACTTGCTACTAGATGCTGAGCAGCCATGTTATAATCACAGATAAGACATTTCTAGTTCCTGCTGTCATGGGGTTTATATTCTAGAAGAGTTAAAAATATAAATATAGTAATATATGCATATATAATATGTATATCTATAGTGATATATATTGGCATTCTAAAAGTTATACAGTTATGTATATATGTGCATTCTGAAAGAGGTATATATTTATATTTACATGTATTAAAATATTTAACTCTTAGAAAATACATATTTAACTCTTCTAGAATGTAATATTGTATATAAGCATATATAATTATAGATATACAACTATAATGTGTGTGTTTTTGTGTGTGTATATATATATATTTGCAAAGTAATGTTAAATAGCAATGATACTTGAAGAAAATAAAACAGGTCAAAGAAAATAAAATTGGGTTATTGGGGGAGATACTCTTTATATTCTTTGGTTAGAGAAGACCTTTCTAGAAGGTGACATTTGAGCTGAGACCTGAGTGACAAGGAGGAGCCAGCCGTATGGATATCTTGGGAATAAGGAAGGGAAAGAGGGTTAGTGTAGATGAAGCATGGGGACTGAAGGGAGTGGCAGGAGAAGAGGTTCGATAGAAGAGATCATGGAGGGCCTTTTAGGCCATAGTAAGCCTATATTTTTATTTTAAGTCAGTGGGAAGTCATTAGAAGGTTTAACCGGGGGAGGGATATGTTCTGATTCATATTTTAAATGGGAGTTTGTACTGGTACATGTTCATAATCTCATTTGCTTTCCATGGTCATATCGCATGAAAGTATATAGCAGACCCATATAAACAAAATAATAAATAGTAACTTGGCTAAGTGTTGGGAAACAATGGAGAGATGGCAAACAAGTAAGAGCTCATAGGCCCTGAGTTGGGTGTAGCCTTTTCTGAGCCCCACCAAATTTAGGCCAAGAGGAATCATATACCTCATGTCTCCTGGCCTTTTAATTTTCCTGGAGATTCAGGATCCATATGGTTTTGTTAAAGTAAATAACCCCATCAAAAAATGGGCAGAAAAGCTAATAAGAAACTTCTCCAAAGAGGAAGTGCAAATGGCTAACAGGCATATGAAAAAATGTTCAGCATCACTTGTAATCAGGGAAATGCAAATCAAAACTACAATGAGATACCATCTTACACCAGTGAGAAAGGTACATATTAAAAAAACTAGCAACAAGAAATGTTGGTGAGGATGTGGAGAAAAAGGAAGTCTCCTGCACTGCCTGTGGGAGTGCAAACTGGTCCAACCACTATGGAGAGCTGTGTGGAGGTCCCTCAATCTGATAAAGATGGAGCTTCTGTATGATCCAGCAATTCCACTCCTAGGCATTTACCCAAAGGACACAGAATCATTAATTCAAAAAGGCACCTGCACCCCTATGTTTACAGCAGCACTATTTACAAAAGGTAAGCTATGGAAACAACCCAAATGCCCCCAAATAGATGACTGGATCAAGAAGATGTGGTACATATACACAATGGAATATTACTCAGCCATCAAAAAGATAAACTCATGCCTTTTGCAGCAGCATGGATGAAGCTGGAAGGGATCATGCTCAGCGAAATAAGCCAGAAAGAAAAAGAAAAATACCAGATGGTCTCACTCATAGCAGAAATTTAGAAAACCTATATAAGGGACCAGGAAAAAGACTAATTATAATAAAGTAAAAATCAAAATCAACAAGAAACTATAAAACAGATATACAATAGGGGGAGGCGGGGAGAAGGGAGTAGGATCAAAACAAGGGGGTTGGGAATTGTATGGGGATGAAAAATGCATACATTGTGCCAAAATGATGTAAAAAATATATATAAAATAAAATAAATGAAAAAATTGTTAAACTTTTTAACTACAAATGTTAGCAACTTACCCAAATAGTTTATGAAAATACTGTGGGCCAAACAGAACAGCACTGAAAGTAAGATAGGATCCCATAAATGATACTTTGCATTCTGAATTAGGGTATTATTAAGGGAGATGCAGAAAATCAAATGGGATTGAGATTTGAAGGTGGTAATGACATGATAGTGCAGATGTGGAAGATGCAGGAAAAAGGGTCATCCTTGACCCTGAATTTCTGGTATGATCCACTGAGTGAGAGGTGACCCATTTAATGAGAGAGAGAAATCTAGAAAAAGGTGTATTATGGTACAGGAAGACCAAACATTTAGTATGGAAACTTCCTACATTTGAGATACCTGTGAGTCATCTAAATGGAGATATCCAGAGAGAGTTGGACATAAAGGGCTGGATGATGAAAAACAGGATGTGACTGGAGATACAAATGAGGAGTTATTGATATATTGTTGAATTGAAACTTTGGGAGTAGATAAGCCCAACTAGGGTAAAGGGTTGGAAAAGAATAGAGAAGAGGGCATGTGTCAGCCTCAGAGCATGACTGTATTCTTGATAACTGTTTCTGTTCTCTTCTTCTCAAATATTCTATATATGAATTTACAGTTAAACACAATTAGGGCCTCCCTGGTGGCACAAGGGGTTAAGCACAGCACTATGAAGCAATCCGCAACCTCTGCAGCACGAGTTTGATCCCTAGCCAGCCAGGGAGCAACCCACATGGCACAGCAGACCTCTCTTGTCGTGCCCACTGCTCCCCTCAGCAGTGTATTTCGGTCAGTCTGCCTGTTCTGTTCCCTACTCTGTCTCTGGGGAATCCTGTCACCCCCCACACCTCTGGCCTGTACCCCAGCTCTTGTATGCATAAACAAATAAATCTTAAAAAAAAATAAACACAGTTAAAGGTATATGCTTCCTACTTGAGAAAATAAATGCCAGCCTTTTTTTTTTCCAGTAGGTGTGACAATGTTTGTAGGAAACTTAGGAACTCTAGCTAAAAGAAGTTATTCATACAACTAGAAGAAATCACTGGTTTTGTATTAAGCTTGCGAGAAAAAGAGAAAGAATGTAGGACTTTGACTAATTCTGAGTAGAGATTTCAGGGTATATAGGTCAACCCCAGAATGAAAAGTTTAGAATAGGCCTGTGTCCATGCTCCAATTACAAATTTTCCTTCTGTTTGAATTCTCCCTCCTCTCCTGTACTTTCTTCCACCTCCCTCATAAATTTGAGCCCTCCTATAGGCCCAAAGGTTTAGATAACATAATAGTAAAACAAATATCAGAGCTGTGAAACTTATTGCCTTCTTTTCAACAATAATTTATATTCAATTATTCTGTTATTCTGACATCCATTTTGTAATTTTCATGCTTTTTATGTGGAGGTAGGGAGTGTGGGAGGCTACAAATAAAAATATGAGTAATATGCATTTCGCTTAAGGAGTCTTTAACCCTAGACTGTCATAAACATTGTCATTAAGTTTCTATTTCCCATTTCACCTTGTCCATCATTAAAACAGCTATTGTGTTTTCTTGACTTGTGGCCCTTCTGATCAAGCTGTGAATATATGTGAAAGAGAAGGGCCCTGCTCTGTATGGACCACGTGAGGGTGATGCTGTGTGCAGAATATTGCCACTCTAGCATTTGGAATCGTAGAACACAGCAGGAGATACTTCACAGCTTTGCTTTGCTTTTGAGTTAAATTCAGAGTAGTAGCCTTTTTTTTTTTTTAAATTTATACTTAAATCTTTAGGTATCTAACACTGGCTTCCAGTGAAGCACTGCTGAAGCTCTTCTGCTAGTTGACCCAAGTCTTTGGTGTCCAGAGAAAACAGTGTTTTCTTGAGATAGAGTTTTTTATATAAATCTTTATAAAGCTGGCCCTTTGGGTTGACCTTCAGGTAAAAAGACACTGCTTTTGTTTAGTGCTTAAATAAAAGAACAAAAAGTAAATCTGAACAGAGCCAGACTTCTCTTTTTGTTAGAATTTTGTATCAGCTTTTGTACCATATGAGTGCCTGGAGGCATCTTAAGATGGATATAATTTTATAAATCTTAAATAAAAAAAGATAAATGCTTTATAGGTTTGGGATTTGCAAGTGTGTAACATGCTATAAGTCATCTTTTGTAATACAATAAGGTTTATTGTAATACAAACCAATTTATCAAAAATATGGCTCATGAATTACCACCTAATCCATAAAATGGGCCTCACCGTGGAGCATTTAATACTAATTTATTATACCTCCACTCTTTATATTATTTCTTAACACTTGTTAATTGCCCAAAATTTCTTGGGCGCTGAACAAAATCAAATTGTAACATGACCATCTTTTTGGAGGTATGTGTTTGACACTCTCCCACAGGAGGAAGGTAGAAGAAGAAAAATCCTACTCTTCCGTTTGCCTTTGGTTTTGATGTCTATGTCCCTACTATACTATCAATTCCTAAACCGTTTCAGTTCATCTTTAAATTTGCAGTACACACAGCAATGCCATGACCCACATGTCCTATTCATTAAGGTGTTAATGAAGACTCTAAATTTTAAAAGGAAAGCACTAATACATCAGTGTCCCTGCCCTTCACTCTGTGAGAGACCTCTAAGACAGGTACTTCAACCACCAAGGGGTTTCTAGGAATACTTATTTCCCTGAGCTTGCGAACTCTAGTGTTGTACAGGAATTTTCTTTATGAATCTAATACAATATAAAGCCTAATACAGAATCATGTTTTAAACTATCATATTGTTAATACTTGTAGTCAAATCTCATTTATCTCTTATAATTGGTCTAATTTGCATTTTATTTGTTGTGAATTTTAATACCCACATAGAATTGTTTCAGCTACCAGTTATGCTCCCATCATTTGGCTTATACTCAGGAAAATTGAAAGAAAGATAATCAAATAAATCTCTTTAAAAGTTAATAGACATTTCAAAGCCAAGTAAAAGTGATTGTTTTTGATCATCTGTGCTTCTGCCTTTAGTTAATATAAATAAGCAGAAGTTGGCTGTGGCACAACATGATTCTTGAACAGAACAGTGGTTATCTGGTTATAAATACGTTCAGAACTGGCCATCTGTCCTAAAGGAATTCAGGACCAGAGTCTCAGATTCTTTATTTACTTTCTATCCATCTTGGAACTTAGTGTTAATTTTGAGTTCATCTGTTTAGAAGAACAAATACATTTAATAAAGATTTAAATAATGTTTGGTTGAACTAAGATACAAATATTACTTAATATGCATGAGTTGTTAATATTAATTGTTGATATTAGTTAAATGTGGTACAAATGATTAAAAATTTGGTAAACAAAGGGTTGTAGACTTAGTAGATATAGATTTAAAAACTAATGTAGGTAATAATTTGAGGTATTGAAATTACTCCTGCTTATATGTAAAAAATGCTAAAAGAATGTTATATAGATAGATAACACCTGTCACTCCTTAAATGCACTTGGATTTCAGAGTTAAAAATCACAATGAATACTTTCAGTATTTCTCCCACTCCTCCCACTCCCACTTGCTTTTAATGTTAGTGTTGACAATGCATGTGCTCCTCAGAAATACCTTAATTTCCCCAAAGTAATCTGTAATTTTCTCATCTCTTTGGTTTAATACTACAGACTCAACCATTACTTTTTTTTTTAATCTTAAGAAACTAATGAAAAAAATAAATACAAAAAAGAAAGAAAGAAACTAATGAATTCCTAGGCATTTAGTGTATAGAAACAGATTCATACTGGGTTACTTTTTCTACCAAGCTGGTACCTCAGTACTATGAATTTGCAAAGAGTAGTTATGGACCCTGATAAGCAGTTCTGATATTTAATTTTTATCAATATCTGTTCAGTAAGGGTACAACTTAAGCCATTTGAATTGCATCAAAGTGACCCAGTGATGTTGATAAAAGTAGAAGGTTTTTTCCTCCTCACTTAATAGTCTAAGGCTGATATGTAGACTCTCCCTCACCATCTCATGGAATACTGGTTGCCTATGTAGCTCTGCCTTCCTTTAGACGTGACTTCAGTGACTCCTCTGGTTGATACTATGACAGCAGAGGAATTATGCCCAAAGGCTTTGAAATATTATTCATCACTTCCACTAAAACTTTATGTGTGAGAACTTGGGTCCTGGCCAAACCTATTGGCAAGGGAAGCTGGGAAATGTAGTCTCAATTGGGCAGTCATGTACCAGCTGAAATTTGCTGAACAGGGCAGAAAAAGCTTTGAAGGTCTGCCACTCCACTTATATCTAATATTTTTTTAGTCCAAAATATAAAACTCAGTGTCATATTATCAAACATGGTAGCTGACATGAAATGCTTTCCCCCATCCCCACCTCTTAAAAAATATAAATGAAAAAGGTATGTATACTTGACCTGTGTTAAACTGAAGGTTAATCTGATACATTAGCTTGATCTGTAAAATCAGCAGAAATTTTGATAGAATTGTTCTTTTGCAAGAATCTTTTATAATCTGTTTATATTTATATATCTCAAAAATATGTTAGTCAGAAGGCCTGTTGGCCATGTGTGGAAGAATAATAAAAGGAAATTTTCTGAAGTAAATTCCAGGAGAGCATATCCAAGATTCAGAGGGGAGTTGTTATTTCCAGTCCCAACAGTAAGTCTGCTATAGCCCAGTCCTTGTGTTCATTTGAATCCTCTCTTTTTTGGAGCACAGACTCAGCAAGCACCTTCCTAACTCCCTTATATTCTTTATATATATTGAGATGCATCAATCATTCCCTCTGTAAATATTTTTGATTCCTGTGAGAGTGATTTCTCATGATTACAAAACGTTGCAAATCACAGTGATAATTTCTTCTTTCTGCTCTTTGAAATTAGTTTCTGATAACAATTTTTATTTCCACTGAAGTGGCTTAAGTACAGGGATAGAATGTGCTGATCATGTCAGTATATATTCTTTCACCATGTGATGACAGAAATTTTTTTTTATATAGTAACTCCTTCAATCTTTGGTGGACTTCATACTAAGGGTGAGTGTATCTTATGGGCTAGATCTCCTGGACACTGACAGATGGCCAGGTTTAGCTGACTTTCCCTTGTTTGTTACTACCACGCCTCCCAGATAGGGAGTAGGAGGGGGGGAATGAAATATTCTCATTTCTGTTCATTCATGTCTTCATCATGAGTCTTAGAATACCTAGAGGGCAAAGACTATATCTCTTTGTGGTTTTGCTTTATAATGTTTATCAAACAAGAGTGACTTTAAGAAGTCATGTTTTGTTTAGTTATTTATTTTTGCCTAAAGACTTCCAAAGGAGGTTTAGTTGTCAATCTAGGATTAGTTTCAGAATGGTTAGTACTAAATAATCCAGTGGGTTTTTTTAGTCATTGTGTCATTTTTCAAAAGGCCCATAACACTGGATTTACTGGAGTACACTTCTGCAGAAATTTTGTTCTGTAAGAGACAGCTTAGATAATTTTGTGGTCAAGGTAGCTAATCCATTTATTAAATAATCCATTTCTCTACTTTTAGGCAAGACTACTCAATTTTTGCTAGTTTTTTTGTTTGTTTTTAGGGATCATAAAGAGAAAATTCTCCAGCCTATCTTATATTTCATATCACCATTAAATTAAAGCTTTTTACTGAGGGCCTCCCCTGGTGGCACAGCGGTTAAGCGCTGGGTTGCAAGGCTGCCGGCAGCCTCTGCAGTGCCAGTTCGATCCGCGGCCACCGGTCACCGGCGAGCGGCCCACAAAAAAAAATAAAAAGCTTTTTACTGATATCCCTTATTTATGATAATGTTGTATCTCCTGAAAATGGAAACTCAGCCAGTAATCAACTTTCATTTAATAAACCCTCTATACTTGGAAATGGTTTGAAGTCACTTCCCAGATTTAAAAATTTTAAATATTCTTATTTCTGTCATCATCTTATATTTTTTTTATTTAATAAATATGTGTAAATTAATATTGACTAACAGTGATTAGTAACTGGAAAAATGTACGTAGTGAAGGTCAACCCTTCGCTTTCTAGGCAACTAGTTTAGGTGGGTAAGAAAAAACTAAGTATGTCTTGCTGCCTCCTAATAATTGAAGAGATGTCTCAAAGCAGCCTGTTGACAAACGAACAGCATAGCCCAAAATGCTCAGGGATTCTTGGTAGGTAGCAGAACAGAACAGTTTTAAGAATATAAACCTTGGCTCCATACTGCCTGCTTGTGAATCACAGGTCTGCACGCACACACTGTACACCTAGACAGTTACTTACTTTTTCTTGTGCCTTGGTTTCCCTGTCTCTTATGTACAGGCAATAATAATGTCTACCTTATAGCATTATTGTGAAGTTTGAATTAGTGATTAGAACAGTGCCCGGACATAGTATGATGAATTAACAATAGGAATAAAAAATACTGTAGATCAAAATGCCATTGGAGGACTGTGTACTGGATTAAGCTGAGACTTAGTGGACAAATAGAAAGATAATCTTAGAAGAGAAGAAAGGCTTGTCCAGGCAAGGCAGGGGAGCACTACAAGGTATGTGGAGTGCATTGACCTGATTGGCTTGGTTGGGGCAGAGCTCTCTGAAACAACAAGATTTGAACTCTGAGCAGAAAGGCAGACTTAGGCCCAACTCTCAGAGAGTTTGGATTTAATCTTTGTAGGTGGTAAGACACAAGCATTATTGTAATTTTGATATGAGGTACTTTATTGGATTGTGGAGACAGGAAATTTGCAGTCATGGCACAGGCCTGAACAGGAATGGGTACAGTGAAAACAATGAAGAGGAGATGGCTGCAGGAGGCATCAGCATGGGAAATTGAAAGGATTTATCTGCCTTTATTTTTTGAGCAGTTTTCTCCTGCCTCATGTGTACTCTCCCTTACTTGGTATCTGTCACCACAGAGGGAAATTCAGAATAAGGATAGTGTGGGGATATGCTTAGGTTGAAAGGCTGGTTGGAAATGAAGAACTGAAAGAAACTAAGTAGAAAAGTCAGGGCTAGAGTTAGAAATATGGCAGTCATCTCCTTAGAGATAATCTTTGAGCCATGGAAAGAGTCAAAATCTTTGAGAAGAACTGGGCCTGACATTGAGGAACATCTCAATGTTAGAGGTTTACAGGAAGGTGACAAAATAGCCAAGGATCTGGGAGGAAACCAAGATGGTGTTAATGACTTGTATCAAAGAAAAAAGTTTGCAAATAGAGTGCATAGTCAGCAGTGTCAAACAGAAAGAGGCCTAACATAGTTATTGAATCTGGCAATAAGGAGGCCATTAGTAATCCTGGTAAGTAAAATACAAGAACCAGACTTGGGGACTTTTATTTGAGAAGGATGGATGTGAAAGGAAGAAGAAATAGAGGTTAATTCCAATATATTCAAATTAAAATTTTTTTCTAAAAAAACATTAAACTTTCAGGCAGATTGAGAAAATCCAGTGGTAAGGGAGAAATGAAAGATTTGGGGGAAGGAGTGGGAGTGAACTGACAAAGAACTATAGCACCAGGGAAGGACAAGGTGGCACCTCAGAAGGAGGCCCACAAGCTGAGACAATTGCCTGGTATCTTGTGGCCAGGACAGTGCTGGACTCCTAATAAGCATTTGGAAACAGTGTCGTATAAAGGCACCACTGAAAGGAGGAAGGCAGCTTAGTGTAAAAGCACACACAAGTAGGAGGTGAAAATGAATGAGTTAAAAGTGCCTGATGAGTTGAATTTTAAAAGTTAATCTTCAGCTTAGGTGTACAGATATGATAATGACAATGAATGCATCTACTGTGTTGAGCATTATTCTGAGTATTTTTGCATATATTATCTGATTTATTTCTCAGATACATCAACTGTAAGATAACAGCACTTTCCCCTAGTTTTAGTAGATGAAGAAATTAAGGCCAGAAAGATTAATTTGCCCCAAACCGTACATTTAGTAAGGGCGCAGTGGGCATTTGAACTGAGATAATCTGATTTCACAGGTTATGATCTTAACCAGTCAGTTAACTGTTTCTTAGGCCTTGGGGAATGAATGAAAGATTTTGAATGTTTATAAACATTTAGAACATTTTTGGTGTAAATGGTGTTTGGGAAGCAAGCCATGGGATGGATGTAGAGAGAACAGTGAATTTTTTAAAAATGACTTCTCTTTTGGTTATGCTAAAAGTTATATATGCTTATTACAAAAAACTGAGAAAATAAAGAAAATAGACATTTTAACAAGGGTAGCTGGAGCAAGACACAACTCAGAGAGAATCCTAAACCCAGAGATAACCAATGTAGACAATTTTGTATATTTCATGTAACTTTATTCTAAGTTTATTTTTCTTTTTATAAAATTGTATCTTAATGTGTTTAATGTGTGTGTATACTCATACACGTGTGTATATGTATGTATATATAGTTTTGTGTGGTTTTATTGAAAGTTTTATCAAGGGGAGTTGGGGCAAAAAAAAGTTTTATCAAAAGTATTATTTCATGGTATCCAGTGTACCATAAAATTCCACCATTTCTCTTGTTGAAAAGTTTACTTCTGTATTTTGTTCTTATAAATAATGCCACAGTGGCCACCTTTCTTTGTCCGTACTTCTTATTGTTATGTTAGGCCTGTGTATTAGTCAGGACTCCTCGATTTATAAGTGATAGCACCCCACTTTCAACTAACTTCTGTGAAAACAGAATTGTGGGGATTAGATAACTTTTGAAATGATGAGGTCACAGCTGGCCTCAAGGGTAGCTGAAACGTGGGACAACTCAGACACCTGAAACCCCTCCTTCTCCCTGTTCCTGGTCTTCTCTGCATGGTTGTTGCTGAAACAGTTTCTATCCCTGGGAGATGTAACCACGGATAGCTAGCTCTTGAGCCATAGCTCACAGCATTGCCACCAGAGCATAGCTCACTGCAGCACCTGCAGCTTGCTTTTCCTCCAAAAATTTTATGATGAAAGTTTTCAAACTAAAAGTTTACAACACAAATATGCTACTGTACTTGCTTTATCACATATCTGTCCATCATTCAGTTTTGCGAACCATCAATTCATCTTTTAAAAAATCAACTCAAAGTAAATTGCAGCTATCAATTTTCTCCCCACTAAATAGTCCAGCATGCATGTCATTAAATTGGAGTTCAATATTTGTTTATATTTTTCCTGTGATGTAAAATTTACCTATAAAGAAATGCACAAATCTTAACTTTACATTTTGTGGTTTTTGACAAATCCATATTCCTGTATAGTTGGAGCCCTCATGTGACTCACTTTTTCTAATCCTAAGACTAAAACCCCAGGAAATTGCTCTAACTAGCCCACTCTGGGTCTGGTGTCCGTCCCTGAGTTCATACAGGGCGAATGAAGAAAGCATTTCCCACACACAGGAGAGTACTGTACTACAGAACTATTGATATCTGCAGGAGAAAGCTTCCTGGAAGTTGAATTACACTAATTGAATTTAGACAACATGTCTTTATGCTATTCGAAAAGCATGTATATTGGTTTTATTTCCCTTAGAAAGCCACCTCTTAATGTCCCAGAATGATTATTTTATGTACCCGTGCATCATCATTTTTTCTCTAATTGATATATCACGTGTTTTATATGTCTTTCAAAAAAACAGATTGTAAACTCTTGAGGGCAGAAATCAGTTCTTTTCAAATCTAACTTCATCCCTTATATAATGGTGTGTGATGTTAGGTACTCAAATTCTTCAACCAGTGGGATCCTTTATGCCTCAGTGAAGGTTGTTTGTTTTAACTGCAAATACTAGGAAACCCTGACTCCAAAGAGGCTTACATAATGAAGAAGTATACTTCTTCAGTACCTGTAAAAGTATACAGGGATTGATCAGATTCTGAGTTGGTTAATTTGTGGCTTAAGGACCTCATTAAGGACTTAAGATTTTTCATCTTTTGCCTCTGTCATCATTGCTGTGTCCGCTTTGTCCTCAGACTCTGCTTATAACATGGTGGTTACAGATCCAGGCATCACATCCAGGTGCAATAGTATCTCTTCCTTCCTGCCCCTCAAAAGTGCTAAGAAACCTTTTCTAAAGCCCCCAAGCAGATCCACTTATGTCACTGTCTAGAACTAATTGAACTTGTAACCCCAAATAAGTCACTGGTGAAGATAATGGAGCCATAGTGATTGTGGTCAAGATGTATCCCTAAATGGGACATCTCTTCCCATTTCACTTGGGAGAGGAGCAGTTACTGATAGAATCAGGACTCTGCTGGTGAGTGTTATAGAGGCAACAGATAGTGCCTAGTACCCAGCATTATCCCTCAATAGAAATACCTTATCTTGGCTTCTGAAGTTCATGGTGGTGGAATACATTGAAGGAATTCTGTGTTTGAGTGCCTGAATGCTTGTTTAGCTTAGTGACACCTGATAATGTATTGACCCTGGCCTTTTAGGTTTTTTAGGTGCTTAGTATTTTTTCTACTTCTTCCTTGGATTTATATTCTTACTACATTTTGAAAATGTGCATTTTAATTGTTTCCTCATAATTTCGTCTGGATTAATTCCTCTATGTCTGAAGTCTAAGCTTCTCTGGAAAACAGAGCCTGAGGCAAGGATTAAAATGTTGATGATTTCTTTGAGGAGTACAGGCCCAGGTCTATAAGGGCAGAAGGAAGAGAAGCAAGGAAAGATGCAAAGAAACTGATTTGACGTATTGTAGAGCCAGCTCCTATTTCACAACAAGCTGTGAAGAGACATAGCAGGTCACTCAGCAGGCAAGTTCACTTCCAATAGAATTTCTCTGAGAGGGTTGCAAGAAGGAACTACACCTGAAGTAGTTCTTGGAAAAGAGAGAGGGGGAATTTACCTGCCTGGTTTCTCCTGTCTCCTGTTCCTAGTCAATGGAGGTTTATCCCATGGGAGCTGATTCCTCTGCACTCTCAGCTGCATCACTCAAGCCTCTGTAACTACTCAGGATGATAGATCTCATGCCCTGCTGTGTGATATTTTACCCTACAGTGGGAGTGGGGAAAGAGGTGGTTCCAGGTGTTTGAGAAGGGACAGGAGGGAGGGAGTTGGCAGGTATCTGAGAAGGTCCACAGGTTGCATCCCATTATACCTAAGAAGACTGAAGTTGAACTTCCTTGCCCTGCCATTACTTTGGTACGTAATCACTTGGAAACATTAGTTTGAGAAAGTAAACCAGAGACTGCTTTCACTTTCCTAGGCTATAAAGTTAAGATAATCAGTTTATGAATTGTTTTACTTTTCTCTGGTGTGGTAATCTCTTTAAGGAGTATTGGGTGTGTTTCCAGAGCTCACAGATCATACTGGTTGTTGTGGCTCTGGATCAACATTGACTTCTTCATAGTCATCCTGAAATATAACTGAGGCAGAGTGGAGTGATTCTAGGCACCCTTATATTGTCCAGTCTTTCCAAGTTGATCAAGATTGATGGACTCTTTGGAGCTCACTTGGAAATCTTCTAAGTATTGACTTTGCATTCTGAATGTTCTTACAAGGCCAGTCTCTTTTCAAAGATAACAGTTTTTGCTTTTCGTTCAGGGTGCAGAGAGAAAATTGTGTTGAATTGGCAGCAGAAGAGGCACAGTCTGATGGCATGAAGGAAGGAATGTTTTCCTGTGTTGGTCTGGTCTTTGCGTTCCTCGTTATGTTTCTTCTATTTTCTTGGGTTAAGATCTCTTTGTTTTCTTCCATTAGTATACTTTACTCAGATCACTATGACTGCTTAATAGGTGTTACGAAATAATGGTAACTGTTTTTGCATGGGAGATTAAAGGACGAGCTTGTCAAAGGTGAGTATTAGCTGGTGTATCTAATGAGCTTGAGGAGACTTCTGGCTTCTTTGTCGTCATAGGAACTGAGGCAGAGCTTTTAGACATGCCATCCTGTCACTAACTGAGTGTTCTTGATCCATTCTGAATTGCCTACTGTGAGTGGCCCTGGCATGACACTATGGGATCATGTAGTCCTTTGAGCTGTGTCAAGCTGTAGGAATTCTTTGCCAGTCTCTGGTTTGTACTGTCCAGATTTTTGGCCTGTATTGTTTCACAGCCTGGAGCATCTGGGCTTAACCTAGGAACATAAAATCATATTGTGTCTATTGGTGTTAAACTATACCATTCTACATGTGTCTAGTTAACTGGCCCTCTTCTTGATGTCTTTTACAGTTCATAGAACAACTGTTACTTTGCTTAGGATAACCTTGGGGGCTAGGGGAAGCTTCTCCTCTCACTTTTTAGTCTAATGAAAATGATCACTTTTTTCTTCCATTCACCCTGGACACTCATTACCTGCTGTGAGGTATAAGGCTACTTATAGGACTGATTAAAGGTGAGATTATTTTCCCCTTCTTGAGGCTGTACTTATGAGTTAGAATCATAAAAATTCAAGAATTGTGCCAAATGTTCCTTTGTTGATGACTGTGATTTAGTCTGTTATGTAACTGTAATGTATAATTTACACATCCTGAAGATCATCAGTCTCTGTACAGAGTGACTATATTTAACCCTCACTTCTTTGGAAAAAGAGAACATTACCAATTATCTTTGAAACTATATTTGTGAGACAATGCACATTGATCCACCCTCTGTCTCCATTTTTAATTTTTGGTGCATTAAGTAGTACTTTATGATTTATTCTATGCTTTTCATGTATAAAGGCTCAAAGGAGAAAGAGAGCTTAGTAGCTAGGGACTTTATTTTGAGGCATCCATTGCTTATATACTGTCTAAACCAAGAACAACGGACATAATTTTCCTGTCGTCTCTATTAATATGCAGGTCCAGAGAGAACAGAAGGGTGAATTTCTTTCCACTATTATCTTTTAGTTGCAGAAGGGGAGTGAAGAGAGAAGATATTGAAATATTTAAAATTCAGTAGTAAGAAAATAACACTTCCTTTTTCTATATTGTGATGCCACTAGTGCCTGTGTCATTTGAAGAGTTTTGGAGGAAGAAAATGGTTAATGTTGGTTTTCTTCTGTCTTAACCTTTGTAAGTTAAGTCCAGCTTTAAGCTCAAATTCTGTAATGGTGTCTTTTAAACAGATTTGCTTATTTTCCACCCAACACTTTGCCTCATTGCCCTGCCGCAGGCTGTGTTTATATGAAGTTGTCATGATGTAAGTTCACATAGGACTGTGTTCCCTTAAGAAAGAAAGCCTTGAATAAGAAAATGATATTCTCATTAAATCAGCTCTTTAAGAGTAGGTGGGAGGAATTGCTATCGATCTAATGGATTTAATAGTTCATATACAAAGTCTGTGGAATAGAAGTAATATTCTGCAGCTGAGTAACTGTAGATTAATCCATCTTCAGACAGAATTCTGGAAGCATCTGTAAAACTGGAAAATTACTTTTTCTTTCCTTTTTTCAGGCACAACTGGACTAAATGTATTTCCCAAATACTTCAGAATTAAATTATATTCACATAAGCAGGTCTGCTAAAAATTATATGAAAAATTGAAATAAAATCATAAAATACAAATGTGAAGTTCTTATTGGCTACATTTACTCTGGTGCCAGTGTGTTTGGAAGGGCTGCAATGTTGAAGGGTAACCAGAGGTCACTTGTAGAAATTCTTTCTTTGTTAGGCGGTTCTCTAATAGCTAGTGGTGGTCTATTTTAGTTCAGTTGAATGAAGTAGTCCTTTTAAGGTGGGTGGTGTAGTCAGACATTTAAGCTTCTCTTCAAGCTCTCCCCTTGACCCTTTTAAAACCTTTTTCTTTTATTCCACTTACTGAAAGCATATCACTGAGTCCTCCTCCATTGTCAGGAAAGGACAACCATTCCCTTTCCCCTTCCCATTCTAACCTTTAACTAGCAGTTGATTCTGTGAAGATTTGGGGGGGTCCCTGGAAGATTTTGTTAGGTCTGAGTGACATTCTATGGATGGAAATTAGGTAGGCCCTGTTCACATTTCATTCTCATATAAACTACATATTCCATTCATGCTTAAACTGTTTGAAGGTTCTCAAAGAAATAGAAAGTAAAATAAAAATAATAATGTGAAAGCTACGACTCTGTTCATCAGAAATGAAAATTGCTGAAGGAATTGGGACTGATAAATTTACAACTGAAAGAACAGATGTGTGTTAGGAATAACAGCAGTTCCTCGTGTTTCTATAGAGCATTGCAGTTTACAAAGCGCCCTTCATCTGAGTTTAGTGTGGTTTATATGCTAGTAGGGGGTTGGACTCCCATGGTCTCTTTAGCTTTAAGGTCTCTGCATCTAAATCTTCACACCAGCAATTTTAATTGGCAGTGTTGCTGCATTGTATTATTAGACTGGTTGAATAGTCAGATAGGCTGCTATTGGTGGCAGCTGTTCTTCATGTTTTAATCCTTTCCCGCTTCTGCCTTTCTCATCACTGTCACTTTCCAGTTTGAAAACTAGAGCATATGTAGCCATCTTTATTTACTTTTGTTCTATACTAGCATTTGCCTTCTACTAAATGAGGTTGTCCTTTCTAAGACAGCTGGCAATTTGTTTCTACAGTCAAGGCTCATATACTGTATTTCAGAGCCTGGGATATGTTAGTAAGCCTTCAAAAATAAAAATATCATTTGAATAAGTACTGTGCTGGTGCCGGCAAGCTATAGACAACCCCACCAAACAAAGCCACCTCCCGAATTGATGATATTAGTACTCCTGCTCATCTGTCCCACCTCTCCTGATAGTTTTATAATCAATACTAGTTTGAGGAGTAGTTATAAATAGAAATGGATGTGTGTATGTCTTCATATTACTCTTTTTCTCCAAAGCAGAATCACTCCTTTGGTTTATTTTTATGAGCAGTACTCCTAATTAGATTTTAATACTAGCCCAAGGAGCATTTCTTCTCTTCCATTTACATTGGAGTTGTTGAAATCGTAATGAAACTTTTAAACCAAGATGAGAGTACTTCTTAAATATGTGTTTTTTAAATCAACCTTATAGAAAATTTTATAGGCCAGATCATTCCAAGATTCCCTGCACTACAATGGGGTCCAGAGTTATACATGTGGCTAAGGGAGGGCGCTGTAAATTCCTCAGCATTTATACTTGGAGTTTTACTTCAAGTATATGGTCCAACCCAGTGAAGAACTACTGCACTTGTGAATATGGCTTTTTGACTGGGTCCTCATCATATTTTTGCTAATTTTAGACTGTACATATTTTAAGCTTTGTTACTTTTATATTACATGCATCAGAGTATTAAAGTTCAGGACTGGACACATGAAAATACTTAAGTCTCAGCCACAAAATTCTATTAGTTATAGTATTAAATGTTTATATACACAATAGTTTGTAATGATAAGGTTTCATTAAAAAAATTACTTCTTACTGGTGATATATTTCCAGAAATGTATTAAACTGTTAAATATTGCCTTTATAAGGATTATTACTCGTATTATTTTTTATAAAAGGTCAGGAAAAGTAGTTTACCTCCCAGCAGCCAATCTTTTCTGTTGTAAAAGTTGGTGAAGATTTTGCAGGGCATATTATGTACAGTTGTTAAAAAGAATTCAATTCACCTAGCAAAGTCCACCCTTTGCTTGGCACTGGAGAGATGGTGGTGAATGGGCCCCCATCCCTTATACAGTGCGTAGTTTACTGGAAGAGTGGATTTTATGTGGGTCATCTCAGTTGATGGTACCTAATTGATAGTTACCAGATGGTGTTTGGTGAGCACACATACCACGGGCACTCAATGATTAAACGGGTGATGTGAACCATACTGTCTCTTTGTTCCTGTAAAACATACTGGTAGTTTTGTATTGCCCTGTGGATCAAGCTCAGAATCCCCATTTTGAGTTATGAAAGGGCACTGCACTATTTCATTTACCTGTCCTCTATTTGTACACATCTAAGATCTTTTTCTAGAATTGCCCCTTACACCCTTCCTGTTGTCTGTCCAGGCAAATCTTTACTCTTTATCCTTCCATGTATAAAACTTCTGGTGCCATGTGGAAAAAAAGTTGATGGTTTCCCTTCAGATTTTGAATTGTGCATAATAAATAAGTAGTAACTCATCATAATTCAAATGGGATTCAACTTCACCAAAGGTATTTACAAAATACTGTGGAAAAACACAAGGGAGGAAATGATTAATTATTTCTGGGGAATTCAGAGAATGTTTTTATGAAGAAGATAATATTTATCTAGGTTTTCAAGGATGAGTAGTTTGCAGGTGGGAAGGTTATTTTGTGCAGAGGGAATAGTATATATGAAAAGTTAACGGCATAATGAAAGAACAGGCATTTTTAGGGAATGTGGCTGGACTGTAGGGTGTTCATATTTATTTGGTGGCATTGGTCCTGGAGACAGCGCCACCAAAAGGATTAATATGATAAGCTCTGAAATGGAAAAGCCAAGCCTAGGAGGTTCTTTTACATTGTGGTGTGTTAACACATTACCAGCTGGTTTAGGCACTTGATTTTTTTTTTGATGAGACATGAAGTTAAGAGTAACTGGCTCTTTGATCAGGGGGAGGAAAGTGTGAGTAATCTTTTAAGAACCATATTCACTCATCAGTCAGCAGACATTCGCTCAACAAATACATACCAAGGCCTCTGCACTCAGAGCAACAAGGGAGAGGTAAAGATGTTTCTATCCTGTTTGTGCAGTGCTCCTTTCCCAAATTCAGGGTTTTGTTAGATTTTTCTTTTGAGAAGTGTTAATTCTATGCCATTTTATTATATTGTATGCATGCTTGCTACTAAGCACTGTATAGTTATTGCTCTCTCTGAAGGACTCAGAATCATTTTAACCCACTCCACTGCTTTATTTCAGGAATTCTCATTCTGCGTTTTGAGGAGTACAGGTGCTCATATGGCTGGCATTTCTCTTGTATTCTGCCTTTCTAGCCAGTATTTATAAGGTCAAGAAGGCGGAGCATGCAGTGTTGTAGATGTGAAAGCTGATTTGTACTGAACCTTTTAGGTCTAACATATCTTAGCTGCCATTTTTTACTTAGAGATGATGCAAACAGAATATAGTTTAACTGTAGTGAGAAAAATGGAATAACACTGAAAGTAGGATAGAAAGTTTTTTCTTAAAGATTGCATTCCTGGTTTACAAATGTGTAGAAGAACATTGAAACCTGTTCTGAGGATTATTTTAAATTCATGCATCTCATCCCTCCTTTCCCTTTATTTCCCTTCTCTCCTCTCTTCTTGCCTTCTTTCCCCTTACCTCCCTCTTCTCTCCTCTCCTTTCTCTCCTATTCCATTGGCTGCTTTCTTTCCTTCTCCATGTATTTACTGAGTAACTTTCATGTGTTAGCACTCTGCTGGGTGTTGGGTTAAAACAGCAAACATCATGTGCTCTTGTTTTCATGGAGGGTATAACAGTTACTCTCAACCCTTTTTTAAGGCTGTTGTTTAAGCCTTTGAAAAGAATCAATGTCAGGTTATCTACCCAGAGATTCTGATTCCATGGTTCTGAGTAGGTAGGTAGGATCACTGACAAGTGAATGGCCAATTACAGTTCTCTAAAGTGGGGCTATGTATGAGGTAGTTAGCAAGTACTAAGACCATCTTGCCTAGTCTTGGAAAATCATAGTGGTAGAGGGATGAGTAGAATATGGGGATAGAGTAGAAGGCAAAAGCCTGTCTTAGGCTTTGGAGAACAATATTATGGACTCAAGAAGAGAGAGCATGGGAAATTGGGTGCTTATCAGTTGGCTCATAGGAGAGAGGGCAGGGAGTATTGAGAGCTGCGACTGAAGAGGTAAGCAGGTAAGAGGTAAGCAGATCATTCAGGACATTGTCAGCCTGGTTGAGAAATTGAAGTTTAATCCTGAAGACAGTTGAGGCTATTGATGAGTTTTAAGTTGTGGAAAGGTAAAAGATTTATTATGCTTTCGTATAATTGCTCTTGCTGCTCTATGGAGAATGGCTTTGAGATGGGTAAGAAAAGAATTTGAAGACTTTTGAAGAAGGCAAGGCAAGAAATGCCAATGGTTTGAATCAAAGGAGTGGAGATACAAAGAACTTAAATCAGATGCCATTTGCTTAATATCTTCCAATGGTTTCCCACTGTTCTTGAATAAGATGCAAATTAATACCATGCGTACATCACACTGCTGCCCTAGTTCACTTACTATGGCCAGAAAAAACTTCTGTTTTTATATTTTCTGGAATACACCAATCTTTTTCTCATCCCAGGGCCTGTGCACTTAGGGCTCTCCCTACAACACGTAATTTCAGTGGAGATACAAAGAAGTTGACAATTTAGAGAACACTGACCTTGGGCAAAAGTAGATCTATTGGGGTGGAGGGGTGGCTGGGTGAGAGATTCCCATGTTGGAAAGACTAGATTCTTCGCTTAGGGTCATGGAATAGAAGAAGGTATCATTTACTAAGATGGGAATGCAGGAGAGAGGGCAGATTTGGCAGGGAAAGCTGGTAGGTTCAGTATAAACATGCTGAGTTTGAGGTGCCAGTTAGACAGCAAAGTGGAGATATCACACAGCATTTAGGCAAATGGCCTGAAGCATCATTGGGATCTGGGTTGAAAATAAGATTTGGAAGATAGTTGATATAGATAGTAACTAAGACATTATGGGTGTATGAGAGGACTTAGTGTATGAAGAGAGAAGAGGAGGTCTGGTTTATAACCCTTAGGAATACCAAAATTTTTGAGGAGGAGGAGGAGAAAAGAAAGCGGAGATTGAGAAGAAGGAATGGTAAAGGAAGAATAACATCAAGACAGTGAATTGTCATACAAGGCAGGCGGACTTTTTAAGCAGGGAAGAGTGATCAATAGGGTCAAATGTCATAAAGAAGGCAGTAAGGCATTTCCATTTGCTTTAACAGTGTTCTCTCAGAAGGAAGAGCAGTGGCACAGCATTAAGAAAGGTGGGTTGAAAGTGTGAGGTAAAATGATCATGGCTAATATCAAATCATCATGTTGTGTACCATAAAATTTATGCACTGTTATATGTAAATTATATCTCAATAAACTAGAAAGAGCAGTCATGAGAGACAATTGTTTCATGAAGGGGAGCCTCCCTCATGGCCTAGGGGTTAAGTATCAGCACTTTCACCACAGAGGCCTGAGTTCCATCCCCAGCCAGAGAGCAAACCACACATGGCGCAGCAAACCTCTCCTGTCTCTCCTGCTGCTCCCTGTAGCAGTGTATTTCAGTAAATCTACCTGCTCTGCTCCCCACTCTGTCTCTGGTGAATCCTCTCATCCCCTGTACCTCTGGCTTATTCCCCAGTTCTTTATGCAAAATAAATAAATATTTTTTTTTTAAAAAGGGAAGTTCAAGACAGCAGAGATAGGATGAGCTGGTAACAACTGGAAATGGAGGAATTGAAGGAGAATTGTTGAGATAGGAGAAATTTGGTTTTGTTGATTCCCTCCTGGAGCGATCATTCATTAAAGGCCCTCTGTGAACCATACTCTGCTTTATGCTGAGAATATATCCTCGTTCTCTTAATTCTAGGGGAATAGCTACTTAATAATTGAATAATAAGCAAACAAACAAAAATAATTAGAAGTACTATGCAAAAGTAAGCAGGATGCTTTGGTAGAGACCAACAGTGAGAACACCTGCTGAAGAGAGTGTGTTCAGGAAAGACCTCTGTGAGGAGGTGCCATTTTCCATTGAGACCTAAAGGATGAGGAAGAGACAGGGTATAAGGCACCTAGAAGAAATTATGTGTTGTAGAGAGAGCACTAAGTGCACAGGCCCTGCGATGAGAAGGAGATTGGTATATTCCAGAAAATATAAAAACAGGAGTTTTTTATGGCCATAGTAAGTGAACTAGGGCAGCTGGGTGATGTATGCATGGTATTAATTTGCATCTTACTCAAGAACAGTGGGAAACCATTGGAAGATATTAAGCAAATGACATCTGATTTAAGTTCTAAAATTCTCACGATGGTTGTTTTTGGAGAATAGGTAGGGCAAAGATAGAAGTGGGGGATGAGTATGTAGTTACTTGGATAAAGGGGGAAGAAGAAAGAAGAGGGTGTTTAGTGAAATATGGTAAAGGTAGAAGCAACATGATTTGGCTGATGGTGGCCTGAGGAGGTCAATGGGCAGGAAAGAGGGAGCACTTTGGGGTCTGGTTAGACTGCATAGTGACTTTACTGAGAGGGGCAGAAACAGAGGGTTCCAGATTTTCAGTGGGTGGGAAGAAATGCAGAATTAAGAGTTCCCATTTTATACATGCTGAAGTTCAGTTGCTTAAGAGATTTTAACTCAGCAGTTGAATGTTGATATGTGACTGTTCAAGCAGAGTTTGATTTGTAGATAGACATTTAAATGTGTTGGTATAGAAATGTGTTTCAAGAAGCCGTAAGACTGGACAAGATCACCTGAGAAAAGGATTCAGAACTGATTTCTGAGGAATGCTAGCATTTAGAAACCAGAAAGAGGAGACAGAGCTTGCAGAAACATCTGATGAAGTAGGAGGAAACTCACAAGAATGTGGTATGATGGATGCTGAAAGAGGGATGTTTCAGAAAAGGAGTAAGCAACTCTGTTGAATGGTTCTAATAGTGTCGAAAGTGGCTATGGATTTGGTATCATCTAGATTAATAGTTACCATTGCAGATGCATTCTTATTGTTGTGATGGGGACAGAAGATGAGTGAAAGCAAGTGAGGGAGAACAGCTATACCAATTATACTATATCTGTTATATTCGATCTAATCCATGCTTTAAAAGTCTGTATGAGGGTCTATCGCATAGTTCTACCATAATTTATTCAACCTTCACAACCAATGAGTATTTCTTTGTTTTCACTTTTGCCATCGGAAATATAAGTAGAATAACCACCCCCCTGCCCGTGTGTGTGTGTTTGTGTGTGTGTATCTCACACTGGTGAAGAGAGGTTTCAGCAATGAGCTTACTGGGATGAAGAATATAGATATTTTTTGTGTTATCCTAACTAGTATTACTACTTTCCCAAAAGGTTATAAAAATTCACATTTCTCACCAACAGTTTATGAGAAATTGATGATAGAGAGGAAGGTGTGTCTAACTAAAGGTGCAAAGTTCTTGAATAAGAATGAGGAGGTGACGTCTAAAGGACATATGAGAAGGGTTTGGGCTTTGATAGGGGAAGGGCCATTCTCCATCATAAGGAGGAAGAAGAAAAAAATTTAAGATAGTGATTTTTAGTTTAGGTCATAGTGACAAGAGAATGTTTTATAGTCTTAGTGAAATAAGACAGGAAATCATCAGTTGAAAAGAAAGCATTTGGGATACTCAAAATATGGAATCATTCCTAAAAAGTGAAAAAAAAAAAAACAAAACATGTATACTGGGATTATTGGACCATGTTGAATTTAAAATGAAGTCTGGTTGTATGGTTTCTCTCCACTGTATACTGTTATTTGACTTTGTACTCAGAGAAAGTGAATAGTAAGGGTCATTGAGAACTGTGCTTTGCCAGACAAGTGTGGTGGAGAGAGACGCACACAGGAGAGAAGACTATCCCAAGGAATGGTTATAAATGTACCATAGAATCTAAGCTGAACAAAGAGGGTCAGATAGGGATTCTGAGATTGTGACAAGATCAGCAGATGAGAAGATTCAATCAGAGAAGAATTCTTAGCAATGGGGATACTAAAGCAAATCACTGGGAGGGATGGAAAGGGGTGTTGGAATGTGGAACATTTGAACTTAGAATTTTGGCACAAGTCTGGTTTCTGTTGACCAAGTCAAGGAGTTGTCTCTGGATTGGGGTCACTGATGTATAGTGTTAAAAGGGATCCTAAATGGACAGTAAGGACTTGAGAGGCCAAGGTATTCTTGTTGCATAGTATACATTCTTTGTCGACACAGCGACACAGCAGTGAGAGTGACGGGGAAGTGAGCCAAGAGCACAAGTTTTCAGTTGGGTGGAAGAAGGTAAGGGTTGAACATGAACTTTGAAAGAACACGATTTGCAGAAGAATGAGAAGTGGGTTCAGATAGTAGTGGGAAACAAGGAAGGTTGCCTTCTCTACCTCCTGACCCTGGAATTTGTGGGGCTTCATGAGAAGGAGTCACTTCTTGAGAGGGTTGTTAGGGAAGCTTATTTAAATGCTGGTGATGAGGAATCAGGACAAGAGAGGTTAAGGAGCAGAGGTTTCTGAGAAGGGAGAAGAGACAGATCTTGGTCTCCTTGTAGAGCGGAGGCGGGAAGGGCAGCAGGCCTGACTGTGATTTGGGTGGGCAGGGGCTTCAGGAACAGCTCCTGAGGATAAGGCTGTAGGATGGGCTATATGAGAGAAACAGAGGAGATTTGAAATAGCAGCTCTGAAGAAGAGGAATGGAATGACACATAGAGGGATTGTCAGAGATGGTGAGAGTTCAGCTGAAGTCAGAATTATAAGTCAGGCATAAATTTCTCACTTCCCTTTCTTCCTGTTATATATATGTATAATGTATGTTTTCTTCTATTCCTACCAGATGGAGTGAATTGCTCTCTTGTCTGTGTTTCCATAGGATTAAACACTTACTTTTATATGACTAACACATTGTATTACAGTGATTTACCTGTTTTTTCTTTTAGAGTGTGAGCTCCTAGATAATAAGGTTCTTGTCTTATTTATCTTTTCTTCATGACCCCCTAGAATACTGACTAGAACATAGCAGGTACTCTGTTAATGTTCGCGGAATTGAATCAAATTGCGTAAGTATGGTAGTTTTGTTTTTCTCATAGTTCTTTTCTTTTATTGATCTGGCACCATATATTCTAAACAACTTGCCAGTTCCTGTGGGTATAGTTGGCTCGTTAAGAGCAAGCCATCCTATTCTCATGCTGTCTAAGAGCAAGATCTGGGCAGAAGATTAAGATAGCCCACTCAGCTCTTCATGGTTGGCATGAGTTTATTTACTTCAGAATTTCTCTCAGCAGAATCTTTGTTCACCTTTTTATTGACCTTCCATTTGCCCATAAGGATGTTCTCTGAGAATGTAGTGAATGGCCATGTTCTTCTGAGTGAAGGTTCTATGCTAGATTTCTTTCCCTTCAGAGTGAATGGCACTGTGCTATATGATTTAAAAGCTGTGGGAGACTCAGCATGGAGGAGAAAGCTTTTCTTGTAAAGAGAGCCCAATAAGCAAAATATTAAAAAGTCACCTTGCTTCTCAAAATGTTGGAAATAATGTACTGACATGAAGACCACACAACCATGGAAAAATATTAATTTGCCCATTAATGTGCTCATATTGTTTTGCGGGTAGGAAAATGAAGGTACATTAAGTATTATTCATATTCCATGTCAGTAGCCACAACTTCCTTAGGCTGCCTCTAAGGTAGAATTATAGAATGATAGAGTCTCATAGACAGCACCTAGCCCAACACCCAGTATATTTGGATCCCCTCTTAAGCTTCACCGATCAGGTGGGTGTCCAGCTCCTGCTTATGTACCTCTAGAGATTGCATTTTCCCTGAGAATGGAAACCAGGTTCTGCATTGACTCCAGGACATTGCTAGCTTTGTAAGAACACTTCTACAGCTTTGCTCCTATGAGCCCTTTATACTCTTAAAAGTTACTAGGAACTCCAGAGAGCTTTTGTTTATTTAGGGTATATCTATCAATATTTATTACTTAATTTTAAAATATAGTAATTAAGCCAGTAAGCATGAGTGTAACATTTTTAATGAAAGTTAGTGATATTTTCCAAAATAAACAAACAAAAAAAAAATACTGTAGAAAGCGGCCTTGCAGTATCTGGTATAATAAATACTAGACAGCTGGATTCTCATATCTATTTCTCATTCAGTCTGTTGTGATATCACAGATCTTGTGGCCTCTGGAAAACTCATCTGTGCCACATGGTCAGCACAGATTCTTAGAATTAAGAAGCTTTTATCTTACAGATCTGAAAGGAGAGGTCCCAGGGACCTCTGGGAGTCCTTAGACCATATTTTGAGAACTGTTGCTGTTTGTACACTGACACCTGGGATGAATTGGTACCTGCTAAGGACTGGGATGAAAGAATAAATAGATACAAAAGGAGCCAAGAAAAATGTACTCATCTTATGGTCAATAAATATTGAGTGCCTACCATGTGTCTGAATGAAAAGCACTGAGCATTCCTATCAGTCAGTCCCTATCTTCTTCAATATATAGACTCACTTTGACATAAAAAAAACACTCAGGATTGTAAATTAGTATTTTTTCAATTAATTTAGTTACAATAGAATTATCATAGCCATCTCTGTGGACATTAGAAAATGAGCACTGGGGCCTCCCTGGTGGCGCAGGTGGTTGAGTGCAGTGCTGTGAAGCTGTCCGCAGCCTCTGCAGCGCAAGTTTGATTCCCAGCCAGGGAGCTACCCACATGGCAAGGCATGAGCTACCCACATGGCATGACCTCTCCTGACTTGCCCCCTGCACCCCTCAGCAGTGTACTTTGGTCTGTCTGCCTGTTCTGTTCCCCGCTTTGTCTCTGGTGAATCCTCTTACCTCCCACACCTCTGGCCTGTACCCCAGTTCTTGTAATCATAAAATAAATAATTCTTTGAAAAAAAAAGAAGGAAAAGAAAATGAACACCATCTCCATGTTTTTAGCCATTATACAGTTGGCCTGCAGGCAGTACTTTGTGTCAGGATTTGCAGAACACTGACATTAGCTCTCTGCCGGGTGTGTTAGCTGCCTCTACCACATGGGGTCCACAGATTGGGAACCACGGATCTGTGTGTAGTTTACCCTCAGCGCCTAGAAGTGATTTATCAGTTCTTGTCACCAACACTAAAGTGTTGATGATGATAGAGTTGCTTTGAAGCCATTCTGACTTTTGGTGCCTTCAATTAAGATGACTAGGTGTCAGAAAGAAAAGCCAAAGACAAATAAAAGGCCAAGCTTCTGGGGCTTCCAGCTCTTTTCTCTTGCACTTCTTTTGCCAAGAGCAATGGATGGCCCTTCTTGCCAGTGGAGCAGTCCTCCCATGCCCTGTGAGATGTTGCTGAGAGCTAGTGGAGGGGAATTGTGTTGAGAGAGTTAATACTCAGTTAGAGAAAAGTGGAAGAGTGGTAATAGTGCAAGGGGAGGAGTGAGAAATTAAATGGTATCTTTTTAGAAGTCTGCCTTATTGCAGTCTGCATTGCTCCTTGGGGATTTTTCTACTGAGTACAAGAAAATCAGCAAGCACTTCTTGAAAAACCCAGATGAAATTACTGCCATAAATTTTTATTTTTTTTTTATGGTATAAAACCCTTAATTTAGATGGGGAGGGTTTATTACCAGTGTTTTCTTGGCATGGCTAAGTTCAATTAATTTCCGATGACAAGCTTCCCCCCCTTCCCTTTTTCTGCCTTTTTTTTTTTTTTTCCCAATATGTGGAAAGTACAATTTGTTATTGGTTTGCCTTTGGCTCTGGAGACCTCATTAAGGGCCCAGAGAAAGGAATTCTATCTCTCTTTCTTTGACACCTTTCTGTTTTCTGCAGGACTCAGACTGTTTGCATTGTGACATGGAAAGTATGTATGGTGTGTGTGAGAGGAAGGTTAGCAGATAAAAGTGGTGGTGTTTATACCTTTTAAATATTGATTTGAAATGACTATCGCAAGTTAAGAAATTGTTACCACAGTGTTCGGCTAAGATAGGGAGCTCAGCTTTAGATGAGGTCTCTGAAAAGAATGTAGGCGCATTTAGACCGGAAAACTTATTTAGCTGTTCTGACAGTTCATATGTAACATACCTGGTTGTTTGAAAGCAGGAACAAGATGTCAACAGAATACTGTATTTACTCACACTCCTAAGACATGGCATGCTGCACCTCCAAGTTCTTGTTCCTATCAGAATACTGTGAGCATATCGTGCAAACAAGGGAAATAATCTATGGTGTTTTGTTTTGTTTTTCTCTGCATGGTAATATGGAATCTATTGTAGTGTGAATAAAAGGAGTCACAGGAGATTCATTACTATTTGTGAAGTGTGCTCTCTGTGTCTTCGGCATGCGATTCTTTATTTTACTTACAAAGCAAATACAAAAATTAGAATTGAGGTGCTAGAGAATAAATATTGCATAAATAAGCAATCGAAACAAAAGTTTTACCATTATAACAAATAAATACCCCGCTTCAGAGGTTGGAGATTAGAAACTCGTTACATTAAATGCTTGACAATTAATTAGCTATTGTCTATAAAGTTCCCAAGATGACAAGTTACTTAAATACTATTATTAGGAGTAGCTGGATTAGTAATAATAATGTTCAAGTGCCTTTGCAGCAATGAGGAGATTTTAAAAATAAAGATAAATGTGTGTGATCATAGAGTGATTTGTGTGCTGAATGCAGAGCAGGCGGTCCCTGTGCACAGTGTTTTCTGAGACTGCAGCATGGAATGTGCAATATTTGGCAGTGTTCGGAGGAGGATGAGACAAAAGTGCTTAATTTGTTAATATTTTTTCTTCCCTTTTTGCGTATTGCTTAACCCCTTGTCAAAATAGTGTTCACTTAGCAAAATTAAAGAGAAAATTAAAAAGCTGACAGAAAACAGGCTCAGCAAAAGACCAAGTATAAAAGGTATGCCTCAGGCAGTTGCTGACAGGCATTGTTTAGACTCCAAATATGTAAGATCATTCCTCGGTGCATTTAAAAATACACATATGATACATCATTACTATGGGAAAACTTGACTGTATAGGTTCTTGTTCTGTGAAATTTATATTCTCAGGGTCCCCTCTGTTTTGGATGCAGATTCGTCAGAAATTCAACATGGAACCAAGAACTGGCCTGGTATCAATAATGGAGGTGGGGGACAGGGCGGAAGAAGAGGAGAGATGACCAAAGGAGATGATACACATGATTCTTGGGTATAGGAACCAGGCTTATGAGAAAGATGGTGTGAAGCTTCTTGATTTTTAGAATTAAAGAATTTTAACCATCGGCTGGTTTCTAGAAGCAGTGTTGCTCATCAAATATTTCGCGTGTCCCCTCACATTCCCCAGCCTGTGTGATTGTCAGGTCTGGGCCATGTGACTAGCTCAGGCCCATGGGTTCTGAGCAGAAGGGATATGTGCCTCTTCCTGGCCAAGGCATTTAAAAATTTTCTATCCTTTTCTAGGTTACTTCCTCGTCTGTAGTTTTTTGGTAATAGATAACAAATAGAACCATGCACATTTTGAAATATATATGTGCCTTTAAGTAATGGCAGAAATGCAGCTTATCTTACATATATCTATTTGGCACATGCTACTTAGAAGTATGTGTAGCAGTCTTTCTCCATGTATGTGAAATGTAGATGACAGACTGGTGGTGGGGTGACTGGTATTTGATCATTTATAAGAGTCCTGGAAAAAAACTGCTTGGTACAAAAAGCTGGGATAGGTTGAATTTGATTTTAGATATTAGAGACAGGTGCCTGAGCTAGCCAAATTCATATAGTAAGCCACTTTTATAAATGAGGAGATGTCTGTTTCTGATACTTAGGAATCCCTCAAATAGTGCACTTTACTAAAGACTTTTATTAATGTGAAAGTGACTTTAAGGTTTGTGTTTCTGTAAGGCCAACATTATGAAAACAAAACAAACCAGTGTTGAGACTAAGGGTCACCTCAGTCTTAAATCCCTTTGTTTTCAGCATACCTACCACTCTTTATTCTCCTCAAATGCCTCTTTCTGTAAACCTCGCTGTTACCCTTTGGGTCAGTTGCTTGCAGTTTGACTCTAGCAAAGCTTGTTTAATTAAGACTTGAAGAAATACTTTCCACCCTGCCTGGGACTTGAGAGACTCGCATAGCTGAGAAGGCCTTGCCTGCTGTAATGGTGGCTCAGCTAGCTCAGCGAAGCTTTACAGAAACAAGGTTTAGAAATCTCTGGTACATGATGATTTTCATTCTACTAGGTCTCTTGTAAGGAGTCAACAGTTCTTTTTTTTTTTTTTCCCTCTTCCCTTTCCTCCCCTTCATCTTACTCTTTCTTCATATAATGAACTGAGAAACCTGAGGAAAGGAAGTCTATACTGCTGTCATGTGTGGGGCCCAGGAATCCTGGTTATTTGGAAAAGCTAGCCAGTTTTAACACTATACTTAAGAAACATCTTCTTGAATGTAGCATCTTTTGTGATGGGTGAAATGATAAAAGAGGTAATGCAATTTGGAAAAAAGAGAGAAAAGCATATCCTTGGATCTACATTAGAGAATATAAATCACTAATCAATATAATCAGATAATATCTTATCTAGAAATTGTGTGTGATAGCAATGGAAGGTGGGAAAAGTTCCCTCAATGTGTACATTTTGAGAATTACAGTGTTTTTGTTGGTACAGTTACATATTCATTTCTGACAGACTGCATCTTAAAAGGATTGGACTTTTATAGATTCTATGAATATTCAGTCACCAAAACCAATTCTGTCCTTTACCTTATGCATCTAGATCCATCTGTCATTGCTTTCTAGATGGTCTTAGCTCTGTATTGTGAGATTTCTCTTTTGAGAAAAGATATTTCCGTGTGGATGGAGAGGACATGCTTGGAGTACAGATCTTGGATTGTGTGTGTGTGTGTGTGTGTGTGTGTGTGTGTGTGTGTGTGTGTGTGTGTGTGTGAGAGAGAGAGAGGAGAGAGAGAGAGACAGACAGACAGACAGACAGAAAGAGACTAAGACACCAGGTTTGGCCCACTTAGGTCTCTGCACCACCTCTTTTAAGCTTTGAGGACATTGTTTGGACACTGACCCAGCAAGGGAAGGCATAATGACTGTCGCAACTAGTAAGTCATCAGGGTACTTGGCAAGCTGGCAAAAGCTAGAAGCCTCATCTATTTGCATTTTAATTGGCATGACCATTAGCCTAAAGCCTGAATTTTAAAAGTTGTCCCTTGAGCCCGTTCTCCCTTTCACCCTTACTTTCCTGAAGCTGATTTACATCTTGAA
Organism: Talpa occidentalis; assembly: GCF_014898055.3. NCBI lineage: Eukaryota > Metazoa > Chordata > Mammalia > Eulipotyphla > Talpidae > Talpa > Talpa occidentalis. The sequence continues at coordinate 60,486,974 of NW_023602073.1, read as the reverse complement.
AAATGTTTCTCAACATTTTAAAACTCACACCTTTTTTGATAAACTTAGAAATCTTATACCTCCTTTTAACAGTATTTAAAATGTCCATTAAAAAGTAAGAATATTAACAAAAGAATGAAGGCACTGCCAACCTTCGAAGGATGCCTGTTTTATTACTTCAGTCATGTCACGTCACTGTGAGAGTGGGGTTGGCTTGCTCGCCATGAGCATTTTCGCCTGTTCTTGCTAGTGACGGAGCACAGCATCGGTCACTTTCACCTCAAGCCTGCGCAACTGCTTTGTTTTCATGCCCACAGAGGGCAGAGAGCCTGCTTTGCAAATATAATATATTGTAATTCTGAAAATGCATGTTCAGACTGTACATGCACCCATCTCCTCTAGAAAAGATGTTGTTTGATATGACTGCCATCCCATCTCCCACCACTTCACTGCTTTAAATACTTAAGTATGAAGAGAGAAGCAGATGAAAGTAATTAAGATGGGTTAAGTGAGACATTCTTATTCAGGAGCACACTCATGTCTCTCAGCCACCAGCCCTGTGGGGCTGTGTTATTGTTCCTCCTCTCCCTTGTCCTAGCCACCTCCAGATCTACCTGCACCGTAGGCTGGTCCCTGTCCTCCAGTCTTACTCGGATAAGAATAAGCCAGTGTCAGGAATAATTCTATTGGAGAGAAGCCTGTGGTGCCTTAAATAATAAGGTAATCTGTAGAAAGACTTGGTGCCGTCAGTAGCATATGAAGCACAGAACAAATGCTGGGTCTGGTCCCTCCCCTTCCCTTCCCAGAGTTCAGTGATTTTGCGTCTAGGCTTGTCTTCGGGTATTCTGATAGTAATGGATGGGATTTTTCAAAGATGAAATTCTGAGTGTGTTTAATTGATTTATCTATGTGACTCCCTATCTCCTAGCTCTGTTGTCAGTCCACCTTGTAGGGAGAATGGGTCTCCTGCATTCTGGGAGTGGTAAGAATGGATAGAAAACTAGCTTTCTTTCAGGGTCTCCTGTGTGAGCATGGGCCCTGGGCTGAGAAATTTCCTTGCTTCACGATGTTGCCATGAGCTGGGAATGGTTATCTCCCATTTTGCAGATGAGGAAACCGAGACACAGGTGCTGTTTGCCATAGTGGTGGAGTAGAAATCCAAACCCAAAGTCACTTCTCTTTACTTTATATAGAGTTGGTTTTTTGGTTCCAGTGAAATGAATGATTTTTTTTGGACACATGTTCAAACTTTTCTGTACCTTGGATAGGCAGAAGGAAAAAAAATTAGATAATCATTTTTATTTTGAAAATGAATAACTTTTTTTTACCTAGAGTCTATTTGCTATAGGATCTCAGGCAGTGCTTTCATACCCAACAGTTTATATGGAGTACAAAACCAAGAATACTATAATCATTTAATTCTAGTTTCAGTTATTATAAATAGAATTATGATTCCTTTTCATGAAAAGTTAATATGTTTTCAAAACAGAAGTATTATTGATTGGCCTAAGGGAGCTTTTTTGACAGCCTGTAAGGGTAAATATCTTTCATCACCTCTTCAGAATAATATTTAGAGTCTGTAAAATTGCATCCATCTTAATAAGAGCTGAATGATGAAAAAATCATAATGTGCATATACTATCTTTTATACTGTAATTTTAAAAACAAATGTTCATGTATAGAAAAAAATTAGTAAAAGATTTTTATAATTTTGAACTTGCCTTATGTACTCATTGTATTGTATAACAGGCACAATAAAGTTCCATATTTTTACAGTCCTATTCTAGACTTTAGTTTTTACATGTAAAAATTAATGAATGCCAACCTCACCCTGGCATCTCAGCCATTATTCTAGGCTTACAGAATATAATCATGCATCACTGAAAGTGTGTCTCCTCATGTAGGTTTTGTGTTGTTTTACTCTGATTTCTTTTTTACTGTCCAGAACATTTCTTAGGAGGAACAAAAATTAGATTTGATTAAAAAAAACCTCTAAATTTGGTGAAAGGAAATTTGACGGTGAAAAGATAGTCAGCATGTGCTTAAACAATTGAATTTTTTAAAGGTCTTAACGTTATGTTGTCACTATTCGATTTTTTTTTTTTTCAATTCAGCCTTTCAATTTTGATCAAATTTTTTTTCGATTTGTTACTTTGGTCATTGGAAATTGCATTTTGAGCTTTTGGCCACTCGAGGGCGCTATGCTATTGCAAACCACTCATTCCAGTCAGAAGTCATCAAATCTCTTCATTTGTTCCTCACTAAAAAGATAAAGGATTTATATTCTTGTAATGCCAAATCAGTTCATACTTAACATTCAGCCTTTAGCTGTGAAAACTTGTTTGAATGACAGTAATGACTTCATTTCAAGTTATTTAAATGTTTAATGCTGTGTAATTTGCTCAAATGTGTATAATCCTTTATTTAACTAGATGAAAATAATATACTGTTAACATTGTTTTTAGCATTAATTAATGTGACTAATTGAAACTAACACATTAATGCCAGTTTCCCTGTTTTGTTGCATGGTGAGACTATAAAGAAGTTTCTCTTGACCCCTTTGATCTCAGTTCAGAGCTCCTGTCCCTTCAACCCTGCTCTCTGCCCCACACACATTCCACCCTCTTTCTGCTGTTTCTGAGTTAATACGATTTCAGTACACCAACAGCTACTGTTGATAGCAAAACTGATTATTTCTAGATGGTTTTTCCCTCCTAAAACTTGTTTTTGCAATGCATTATAGTAGGAATTCCCTAACATTATTTTGTTTTTCCAAAATGAATGTAGTAATGGTTGAAATCATTGAATTACTATAAGCACTGAAAATGAGGGTGAAAAAATGGAGGTAGGAGTTGACATCACTAGTCCTGGCAGTTGGTGAGAACTCATTTTCAGCAGGAAATGGTGGAACCTCAGTATTCTTGCCTGAAGACCCCATCAACACAGCTATTGTTGCCTTTGACTCTCAATAATAATGAGAAACAAAATCAAAGCCCCTGCTGTTTTCAAAGCTTTAGTCTGGTTTTGGAAATCAGCTGAGTATAAGTCAAAACCAGGTAACACCTTTCTGGCAGTTAGCTTGTACTGCTGTGATGTGTTATATTAAAACTGCCCATTACAGTTCTTTGTAGGCATAAATAATTCTTTCTTGTTAAACATTGCTCCTCCAGGATGTCAGAAAAAGGAACAATTTCACCCATTGTAATTGTTGATAAATATCTTTTATTCAAAGTAATTGTTAGGTCACAGCATGCTTTGTATTATTCTAAGCTCTGTGGAAGTTTTGTTCATAGGACGGACACTTTTTTAAGGGTTAAAAATGCAGAGTATTACTACTTTTATTCTGGATTACAATTGTTGTCTTAGTATATATATATTTTTAAATCCTATAAACAGAATTTGTCAACTCTTTCACTTAATATTTTATATCATCATTAAATTCTTTATATGCAGTGTTGCTGTTTTATTTAGTGAATAAGATCTTGAAAGCTTAAGTTTAATTTGATGAGCAAAATGTAATCTTATTATTTAGTACATTGGCTCTGGTTATTGGTTAAAAATTGTTCAAAAAATTTATATGACATTTGTGCCACACCATAAAATCCTTACCATAAATTTAAACATTATATATAGCATATATTTTATATGTATACATATATAAAAATGCTTAAATATGTGTATATGTGTTGTATGCATGTAAAAGTACATAAATATATGTTATATACATATATAAAACATGCATTTATGCTTTCAACACGCATATGCAAACATGTACACACAATAATATGTTCAACTAGTAATAGTAATCTCAATTGGAGAACAAAATAATTGAAACCAAAAAATTAAGCTTCTTCTTAATTATATGCCAGACAGCACTTTTATTTTTTTTTTTTTTTAATAATAAATTTTATTGTTGTATTCCCCATACAATTGCAGCCCCCCCATTCTGACCCCAATCCCTCCCCTCCCGCCCCCACCCTCCTAAAAGTGTCTCTGGTTCATAGTTTTTTGTTGATTTTGATTTTCACTTTCTTATAGTTATTCGTTTTCCTGGTCCCTTATTTAAGTTTTCTAGATTCCTGCTATGAGTGAAACCATCCGGTATTTTTCTTTTTCTTTTTGGCTTATTTCGCTGAGCATGATCCCTTCCAGCGCCATCCATGTTGCTGCAAATTGCATGTGTTTATCTTTTTTGAATGCTGAGTAATATTCCATGGTATATATGGACCACATCTTCTTGATCCAGTCATCTATTTTTGGGCATTTGGGTTGTTTCCAAAGCTTAGCTATTGTAAACAGTGCTGCTATAAACATAGGGGTGCAGGTGTTCTTTGGAATTGATGTTTCTGTGTCCTTTGGGTAAATACCTAGGAGTGGAATTGCTGGATCATATGGAAGCTCTATGTTTAGTAGGTCCAGAAATCTCCACACAGCTTTCCACACAGACAGCACTTTTAGATGAGTTTATAAAATTCATGAATGACAGAGTAATGCAAGTTTAAAATTGTTGTTTTAGTTGTCCCATTCTTTAAATCCATAAGTGACAAGAATCCTTAGCACTTTGTAAAGAGCCCTTCCTTCAATTTGATCCTTACCTTGTATTAGAGGTAGATGTAAATATCACCCCAATTTATGGTGGAGGAAATGGAGCTGTGGGAACATTAAAATTACTTACAATGTGAAGTATCAGGCTGGTGCGCACTCTCTTGCTTCCTTCCACCATCCTCCTCCTTTGAAGGCTACAGACCCTGAAGGGTGTCTGAACACAGATCTGGAAGGCCTTCTTTCAGGAAGTCTGACCTGTTTCCCCGAGAGTCCTAGGCTTGCTTAGGCTGTTCTGTGCAATAGTTTTCTCATCTCTATAATGGGATCTGGTTTGTCTTTCTCCAGTTTATCTGAGACAGAGGAAATAATAATGGAGTTTTAATTTATAGAGGACTTTAGTCTTGAAGGAAAAGGCTATTAACAGTGTATTTTTGCTTTTTGTGTTTTGGAAGCAGGACCTGGTTCTTTTTTTTCTTTACATAAAAGACAATAATCATGCTTGAAAAGGGAAGTACTGAAAGTAAACAGATGAGTGAAGCATCCTCTATCATAGAAACCCTGGGAAGTGTTTCTTTAATTATTCTTAATAATTCTCATTTGGCCAGGTGGAGGACTCAGATTTTCTTCCTTCATTGTTTTTTCTTCACTTTTCAGTTTCTTCTCACTTGAGAATGAGGTTCTTTATTTTTTAAAAGCAAACATATTGGTGTGTGATAAAGGTGGGCTGATTTCTTAAAGCAATGCAGTGTTATCAGTGTTTGAATGCTAAGATTAAATTAAACCATAAATTAGGACATAACATTTCCTAAAGACATTTTGTTTTAATCAGTGCTATGATGAAAAAGATAAATAACTACGCAAGTAGCAATACCATGAAGAAAATGAACAGGTGTTATGACTGCATATTACATAGGAAAAGTAAGAGCTTGTTAGTAGATGTAAATAAATATTAGTTAGTTACCAAATGCACATAAGGGCTTTGGCTCATGAATATGATTTGCCTGATCTTGTGTGGCCAAGACTTCGGACTTTGTTGGTCCAACTGTTACAGAACCAACACTTTGCCTCTCCTGCCAGTATCATCATACCTCAGAATATCTAATATTTTTCACAATATTATACTAGCAGGTACTTCACAGGGACCGCGTTCGTCTCTACTACAATTCTGCCAGCTTTTCCTTAAGATCATTTCTTCTCAAATGATTATTTTGCTGTCTTTTGTCCCTTTCACCTCTAGTGATCTAGTTTTATACCTGCCCTCAAAGAGCTGTCTGTCAACACGATAGCCGTAGTAACTACTTTTCCCTTTCACCTCAGAACTTTCATCACTTCTTCTCATCCCTTTTTGGTTTTAAATTCTGACTTTTTAGCCCATATCTAACCTTTTCAATCCCAGGCTGACTCAGGGGAAACCACGATAACATTGCTTTGTACCTTCTCTGGGGAAAATCTGCACGGTAGCTCGAGCCTTTTTCAGCTTTGGTTTTCTCTTTCTTTGACCCCTCAGCCCACACTGACTTACTCAGAATGAATTTCTATAACCTACGTGTCGAAAGGACTCCAAGTTCTCTCCTGTCAGACATACCTTTTTATCATCTCTCACCTTCTACACTCTTTTCATTGACAGGTTTCTCTGGGGTGTGGATTATAACTAGCCTGCAGCATGTAGGACTGAACTCCCTTCTTTCACATGTCAAATAAGTTTGAGATTGAATGTGTCTTGAGATTGTAGTGTCCGTGCTCTCATTTGATAGGTGAAGTATGTGGTGTCCAGAGAGACTGTGGGATTTGCTTAAGGACACACAGCAAGCAAGCAGCAAACCCGGGACTAACATCCTGGTGTCCTGACTCAGTCCATCTGATAGCATTTCCACTACACTTTCCTTCCATTTGGCCACCACTGAACACAACTTCTGCAGGCTATGCAGGGAACTTACACTGACTTCTTTTTAAAGACCAACAAATAGATCATTAACCAGCTCAAGTAGAGCATCCCTTATATAGCCCCACATCCATGTGGCTATTACTGATCTCTTATCAAAAGCAAGGGATTTAATTAGACAGAAATTCATGCGACATTTCTGAAAATGAAAACAGTAAGTTAAAAAAAAATTGAAAGGCAAATCACAAAATGGGAAAAAGACAAAATTATGATAGAAAAAAGGTTAAAGTCTTTACTGTTTGGCTTTTTAAAAGACTCGGATGAATACTCAAGAAAAAACGGAAACAGGACATGTGACAGCAGAATAGACAATTGACAAAAGAAGGCATGCAAATAAAGGGCTATGTGAAGCAAAGATCAACCTCATAGTGCAGCAGAAACCATTTAATGCTTGTCAAATGGGTAAATACTTGAATTTATGCTCATAATCGTGTTGGTGAGAGTGAGGTAAAATATTCTCTCATACATGCAGGTCTTCGAAGGATTAATTAGTTATAGGAAATATGATACATGGAATGGAATTGTACAACCATTAAAAATGATTTAGGATAATTTTATATGATACAAAAATGCTCACAAATTGACTGGTAACAAGTGGGGGATAGCAGAGAAGGGACTAAAATAAGCGTAATCTAATTTTTTAAATGATATATATATATGCATATTTTAAAAAGCTGTAAGGAAATACACCAAATGTTTAAAGTGTTGTGATTGAGTGGAGGGATTATGAATGAGTATTCTCTTTAACCTCTTTGTATTTCCTAAATTTTCTGTAATGAAAAAGGAGCAAATTAACATCTTTGTAAAAGGAAGCGGGACCTCACCTTCAGATCACACATTCTTTGCAGAGCTGCTGGTTCTTGTCTGACCTTTTAAAAAGCTGTCTCCTGCTCCTCGGTTTGCTTAGCGAGTCTCTGTAGTCAGGTAAAGGCCACACAGCACGGTAAGAATAGACCCACCCAGGAGCTGCTGCTTGCCTTGCACCTTGAGGCTTCAAAAGTTACTGCCCCTCCCGTGGAGTGTTTTCATTTACGGAGTAAACACGTTGGTTCCTACTCTCTATAAGGCCCCTTGCAGCTCCACAATCGCATCTTTCTGATTTTTCCCCAAGCTCTTCACCACTCTCCTTTCCTTTTTATGATCCTTTATATCACCTCATTGATCGTAGGTTGGGAGGCCAGACCCACTCTAAAATCTGATTCTGGAAAGTTTTGTTGTCCATGGTAAAAAAAAAAACAAGCAAAAGCCGTAAAAACCTTCATCAGCTGCACTAAAACCTTTAGGGAGTTGCTTTTTAAAGAAGGTTTTTATTCTTGATTATAGTTATTTCTTATTTTTTGCATATATTTTTTAGGTCTAGAGCAGCAGTCAGTAAGTTTTTTGGTAAAGGATCAAATAGTAAATATTTTAGACTTTGTGGTCACATAAAGTCTGTTTCATGTTCTTTTTTTCTCCCTTAAACAGTTTTTTTTCAAAAAGATGTAAAATCCATTCTTAGCTTGCAGGCCATAGCAGGCTGTAATTTGCTGACCTTGCTTCAAAACCTTAGAGGAACAAGAAATTATTTTGTCATACCTGGTGATACCTGCAAACTTGTTTTTCTTTTCCCATAATCCAGAGACAAGTCTTCAGACTACATATAAAGAAAGTAATCCTGCAAGATGACAGAAGAGAATTTATATAATGGGTAACCAAAAGCATATTATTTTGTCCAGCTAGTTCATCTCATGTCTATAAGCTAAAAACTCAAAGATGACATCTGCATTATAGGACTATATTAAGCTTTTCTTCATAGGTTATATTTTTTTTCTCTTAATTGCATTAACATTGGCTTACAGTGCCCTATATGATTGAAGGGAATAGGCTCACATCTCCTCAGGTGTCTGTCACCACACCACCCCACCATAAAAATACCCCTATTACTTTACCCTATGCCATTGCTCCTCCCCCATCATGTGCTCTTTTTTTTATGCTAGTCCTGATATCTTAAACTCTTAGATTTAGGTAAAGACTCAAAAAGTTGACCCTCGTGCTTTCAGCAGGACTACATCCAGTGCTTTAAATTCTCCCTTCTAAACATAAGAACACAGATTTTATAGTGAAATACACCTGGGTTTTGTCCCAACTTGATCACTTATCAACTGTGGGACCTTTTTCAAGTTGTTAGCCATGCTAAACCCCTGCCTCCCTGTCTCCACAATGAGGGCAATAATAGTACCTAATTTGTAGGGTTGCTGTAAGTGGCAAAGGAGATCAGACTTCTAACATTTTGGCGCATAGGAGGCACTCAGTTGATGCTGCATCATTAACACCCCCTCTATTTTAAAAGGATATTCATTGTTAACCCTCAGAAACCAATTATAATCTCAAATGGTAGTCAACTCCAAAAAGTGTTTCATAACTCTAACCCATATCTCATCTACTCTAGAATTTAAACCCAGACTGCGGAGCTATTACTTTTATTTCTTTTTATTCAGTGCTCATTGGGCAGTAAAAAACAAAGCCTACTAGTAGTGACCTCCTGAAAAGTGAAAATAAAAGATTTCCTCTTTAATTCAGGTTCTCCTAACCTTTTTCCATAAGTCTGATTGCCCGTGTGGTAGATATTTTTGTGTTTCAACTTTACCTTTCCTCTGCCCTTCTGCGTTAAAGAGCAAAAAGCTGGTCACAGTATCCTAAACAGGATTTCATCATCTCTTTTTTATTTATTTAGTAAATATTTGCACAGTACCTACAATGTACTAAACATGCCTGAAGCTGGACATTCAGCAGAGAACAAGGCTGAGTTCCTGCTGTGCAGCTCACATTCCAGCAGGAGACATAGACAGATGAGATGTGAAGAAGTAAATACCATATTTGCTGGTAGTGTTTTGAAGAAATTGCAATGGGCTCACGAACTAGCTCCAGGTGCATGAGTTACAGGAAGGGACACTTGAGCACAATAATCAGGAAACAGTTCCTCTCAGAGGAAGTTAATTGTGATGAGGCCTGAATAATCGAAAGTTGGCCTTATGTTCTAGGCCAGTGAGCAACAGGGTAAAGGCTGTGAAGTGGGAACAAGGTTGGGGTGTTCGAGGAATGGAAAAAAGGCAAGTATGTTAGAAATCTGATGATAGTCTGTTGGGGTGTTAGGAGAAGGTTTGATTAGGAATGAGAGCAGAGAGATGGGCAGGAGCAGAGACACTACAGGCCTTGGTGACATGGGACTTATTCTAAGGATGATGGGAAACCCCTGGAGGGTTGAGGTAAGGAGATGAAGTAACAAAGATTATATTTTGAAAGATCGCTATAGCTACTATGAACATGAGTTTTGATGGGCAGGGGGTGAAGGAGTAGGGAAGACACAGGAAGTTAGGCAGGGAAGGAGAAACACATGGAGAGAACTTGGAAGGAGCTGCTAGTGAAGCAGGAAGAAAAGGAGGAGGGTTTTTTTTTTTTATGATTTATTTATTTATACAAGCACTGGGTACAGTCAGAAGCGCGGGAGGGTGAGAGAATTCACCAGAGCCAGAGCGGGGAGCAGAGCAGGCAGAAGGACTCAGTGCTTAAAGCATGAGTAAATGTTAGCGAAGCCACACTGCTGAGGGGAGCAGCGGGAGGCAAGAGAGGTCTGCGCGCCATGTGGGACCCTTCTCAGGTGGCCAGGGAGCAGCCGGGGATCGAACCGGTGCTGCAGAGGCTGCGGGCAGCTTCGCAACCCAGTGCTCAACCGCTGCGCCACCAGGGAGGCCCGAGGAGGAGATTTTTAAGGAAGGCAGTTTCAGTACAGGCAGAAGGGAGATGGGAGTGGGCAGTCGATGCTACCCAAGATAGTTAAGAACAGAAAATCAGCTACGAATCTAGCAAGATGGAGTTTATTGATGACTTTGCTAAGATCCTATTACATGAAGTTATGGGAGGGGAACACAGAAGGTGAGGTAATAGGGATAGCAAGAAATGTAGAAGATGGGAGGTTATTCCTGGGAAGAAAAGCAGAGAAATGGCAGAACCTGGAGGGCAACACGAGTCCAAGCCGGATGAATGTTTATATTTGAATTAGAAGGATGCCCCCAGGAAGGGAGGACTCAGGAGAGTGGCTCTTTCAGGGGTCAAGACCCTGATATGAGAGAGGGGTTGGGACCTTGATCTCAAATGAAAGATTGGCTTTAGGTAGGGATAAGGTTACTTCCCCTACAACAGAAAGAAAAGTCGAATATATAGTACAGATGTGCTTGGGTACATTGGATGAGGGTAAAAATGGAAGCATTACCTTCATTTTTACAATACTTGCATTTTGCTGGGTCTTTTTGGCATGTTATGTCCCTCTAGGTCTTTTTGTGCTGTCGTGCTGATTTATCTGTGCAATATATTTTTTCTCCCTCTCCAGGCCATGTATCTCACATAGAGATCTGTTTACATGTCTGTCTCTCCCACTAAACTGGCATCTCTTCAACAAGAGTGGTTATCTTTGTATCTGCAGACAGGGCTCAGTGTCTGGCAAGCAATGAGTTGAAGGAATGACAGCTCCATCAGTCCAAAGGACTCCCATAGTAGCTAAACAATGGGCAGTAGAAAGTAATTCGAGAGTGTGAATAAAAAAATTTAATGTTTGCATTATTTAGAAGAATAAATATGATTATGATTTTTTAAGTTGAGTGAACTGTTCACATTACCAGAGCTGAGGAGTAGCTAGGGGTAAGAAAAAGGGCCGCTTGGAAAAGGCGGAATTTTTTGACTAGGAGTGAGTTAGTGTCCAGCCTACTATAGTGAAAGCACAATCCTAGGTCCAGGAGGAAGTAAGACCCAGCTATATGCAGGACAAGCAAATCCCATCATTTCAATGAATCAGAAAAAAATAGGCTCTGTGGGGTGGACAGCTTTATCATCGTGTCCTGTAGGCCTCGGGGAAGGAAACTGTGATGGAGGGGCCAGGGTTGCCTCCTACGCCCACAACGGAATGGCGGTGCCATTTGCCAACACCTGGCGGCAGAGAGACAGCAAGCCTGATGTGGAGACCTCCCATCCTGTGAGGATCTCCAGTGGTGGGGGGAGTCAGTGCTTAAAGCATGAGTAAATTTTAGCGAAGCCACAAGAAGATTTGACCCAAAATGAGTGAGAACAGCTTTATAGAAAGTTGCAGTTTCGCATGCCTAGCTCTTTCCCAAAGGGTTTCTTCTTGGATTGGGAGGAAAAGACACAGCAAAACAAAATAGTTAACCTTCCCCTTCAACATATACAGCACATCCTAAATGAAACATGACTTTCTGAGTTACATGCTGCCCCTGGCAAAGAGGCTGGTTGTAAAAGCATAATCTCAACACGTGCCCTGAAATTAATGTTCCATGGGTGCTGCAGATTTGTGTGACGTACTGTAAGTTATATCCAACCCAACTGTTCTTTTAACCGCCTGCATTAACTATCATGAAATGAGTTGCCCTGAAAGGGACCATCTGAATAAAGCAGCTTTTATGCCGTTAAAACTCCTTACTGCACGACCCTCGGTCTCTGCTGTTGATGTTGGGAGCTTTCTCTCCCGCTTTTCACTCTCTTGCTTTTAATGGGTGGGGGGTCTCCATACCAGGCTTGCTTTTTCTCTCTCTGCTGCCCGGTGTTGGCACATGGAGCTGCCATCCCGTTGTGGGGCCAGGAGGCAGCCTCTCCATCATGTCTCCCCTTCCCTGAGGCAGCGGGATACCGAGTGGAGAAAGGTCACAATAGAGCCACCCACCCCACGGAGTTCATTTTCTTCTGACTCATTAAAATGCTGCCTTCATCTTTCCCCTGGATTTTTACTTTTCTAAACACTTTCTGAGATGAAGCCTCATTTTATTTTACATGAAGCTGACAGCTTAACATCTCACCAGATATCAACTGGGAATACAATTTTACCCTCACTGTGCTGTGCCATCTTGCCAAGTTCTGTCTTTGTTACCAGGTCTCAGAAAAGAATTAATTTGAATTACATGATGCTGTGACTGTCTTCTGAAAGAAAGCTAGAGCCTCACACACCTTGGGAAGGTACCTATCTGTGACTGTACCCCAGTCATCCAGATTAAATGCCATTCCTCGGCTCTCTTTCTTTTTTGTGTCGTCTTGGGTCCCCTCATGTTAGAATTAAATCTTCCTGTTTTGCCTACTTACTCAAAAGGCCCATTGCTTCTTTCTTCATTTCCTTTTATTTGAGAGACGCTAACAGAAGTAGAGAGGCATTTTTGAGTCTAAACATAGATCTACTGCTATAAGAAGAGCATTTTTATATTGCTGAAGGTGCACAGGTGTTCGCACACTTTCCCAGAAGAACTTTGAACGAGCTTGGATTATGAAATCAAAATTCTTGTCCTCAGGTGTGTTGATGGAGCATAATGGCAACACCAGTGGTCTAGTCACACAGATGTGGTCCAGAAAGGGAGTGTTACCCTGTTCAGCACGAAGTCAAGCCTAGAAAAATCTAGATTTTTGAATGTTGGAAAGGTCTGAAGAAGTGGGATTTGTTTCCCCTCCAAAGGTTATAATAACTGTCATTTCACTGATAACTTAGTCACTGTCTCACATTTGTCATATAACTTAATTTATGTTTTCACTAGCATTAAGGATAATACTATTATTATTATGTTTTCTCCTTTTTTTTTTTTTTTTTTGTTTTCCCTATCTGTACTGGGGATTGTTAGATAAATCTCCCTAGGAAGGCAGATGCTAGGTTAATAAGAGCTTGGCAAATGCTGTGTGAGTCAGAGCTTAGTCTGGGCTGGGCGACTAAGTGGGGTGTATGTCTGAACCTGGGTCACTTTGATGTACTCCATATTGAGCCCTGTCGACTTCTACTTGCCTTTCATTGCATATTTGAGAACTATCTCACAGCCAGAACAAAACCCAGGGAAATCTCTACTCCTGTAGTTATGGTTGTGTTCTTGTGGTTTCCATCTGATAATAGCATAGTTTGGAGAAAACGTTCCAAGGCTTTTGAGAACTCCTGAGACTCTTATTTTTGTCTTTGCTTCCAGCCAAGATAATTGAATCATTGTCAGTCTATTTCAACGGTACTTCTTCAGGTAGAATGTGATACTATTTGGGATGTTCAGATAGACCAAAGGGAACACAACTTGTAGCTCTTCCTGGAGCTATAATTCTAGTTCTATGTATGATGAAAACAGAATGGAATTTTAGCCCTTACTAAGGCAGCTTAGTCACTATACAGTAGCAGCCTGTTTTGTAATTTCCAGTCTCCTTTGATTTTCAGCCTGATTCATTCCCTTCTCAAGGAAAACACAAGTCCTCAGCCTTTCCCCACAATTGCTAAACTAGACTGACAGAGTTTGAGAGCACGTGAAGTAGGTCGAGCCTATCCAGAAGCCAAGAACCCACACTTCCCTCCTTTACTCTTTTTGCTTTGTCTGCTTGTCCGTTTTTCCTCTCAGTGAAGAGAAACCAATGTGGTTCCCATAAGGAGAGTATGGAAAGAAAGAGAGGGCAAATTCAGTGATGCAAAAAAGGGAGGAAGTGGTGGTACATGAATGATGAGATTTCTACCATCCTTACCGCCAGCCATGTAATTTGCTAAAAAACCAGGAGACAGGATGGAGATAGTTACATCATAGCTATTCATCAAGCATCTGCATGCCCAGAGATGCCTAAAAGACCAGTAAATGGAGGTATCAGATGATATATGGGGGTAAATTAATATAATATTCAAATCAATAAAGTAAAAACAAACTGTTTTAAAGATGGTAAAGCTCATATCAGCGCAGTACTCGCAGATACATAACCTGCTTCTGCACACCACCCCCTCTTTTACGTACACTCACGAGTACAGACTGCTGGGAAATGTTTTGAATCTCTGATCTGTCCCTAGTAGAAGACATTTGAGAGAATGTGTTCTAGAGAGGAAACAGCATATTGGCCTCATGCTACTTCCTCGTAGGTACTTGCACATCCCTTGTCTGACCTAATCCTACACAGCTCCCTATGCAACAGGGTGTTCTCATTTATACAGTTGAAGAAATTGAAGCTCACAGAAGTCACAGTTTAAAAATTAAAAATTAGTAGGCCCAGATTTCAAATCCAGGTCTGCCTGACTCCAAAGACGTTTCAAAGTCTCTTTCCACTGAACTATGATGCCTCTGGAACACTACTGAGGTTTTTACTTGATTATTTGTTACATCTCTGCTTGGTTTGGGTCAAGTTAGTGATTCTTAAATGACTCTAGGATAAGAGGACGTCCTGTCAAGATTTTACAAAAAAACCAAATATCCCCAGTTAGTATTGCTTTCATCCTCACTTTCTTAACTATAATCAGTATTGATTCTTTCTTATTGCCTGATAGCATTAAATTATGACAACATTAGGGTTACAGAGAATAAAATCAGCAAATATAGATACTGCTAAGTGGATCAGTAAAATGTGAGAATGGGCTAAAGTTAAAGGAGGGCTTATCTCAAAGGTATGGATATAAATACAAAACATAGGCTTTAAAAGCACTTAAGATAAAGGTAACTTTGCTACACAAGCTTTTTTTGGTATAAAGGAAAATGCAGTCTTGCTTCTGAACATATTATTATTAGCATGATTCTGTCTCCAGCATATCCTATAGACAAGTTTGCTCTCATAAAAGAAGTTGTGTCTATTTAATCAGACCTTACTTGTGTCTAGCACATAGAAACTAGGATTGAATGCTTGTGAGTTTTTAAGTTGAAGCCATAACCCCCAATGTGATTGTATTTGGAGACAATAAAGTTTAGATAAGGTAGTGAGAGTAGGGTCCCTGTGGTATGGGATTAGTCTCATAGAAAAAAGAAGAGATGCTGGTGCTCCCTCTCTCCCCTCCACATGAGAAAAAAAGCCAGAAGTCAGCCATGTGCACAACAGAATCCAAATCAACTAACACCTCAATCTTGGGCTTCCCAGCCTCCTGAACTGTGAGAAATAAATGTCTGTTGTTTGAGTCCCCCAGTCCATGGTATTGTGTTATGCAGCTGAGCTAAGACAGGTTAGTTGAAATGAATAGATCTCAGTCTTCAATAAAATGTTGGCACCTTTCAACTACTTCATTTTACTGTTCCTTTTACCTCTGAACTGCTGTACTCTCCTCTAATTTTGACTGTCAACCCCAGTGATTAGAGAAAGAAAGCCCAGATTAGGGTTTCTCTTTTCTCCATCTTCTGCCTCATTGGAGTTCATGCCATTTAGGGAGCTCTTCCATTTTAGGAAAGACATCTGTCTTTGTCATGCATTCCCAGTCCTCAGCCCTTATTAATCATCTTCAAAGCCCCACCCATCCCAGGTGTCACCTCACTTAAGCCTGGACCTCACTGGCAAGTTCCTTCCTGGTGTGGATGCTTTCCCCACTCCCTGTGCATATTTTAAAAATCAGTTAAGAAAAGTTTCTATTTAAAAGCTCCAAGGGAAAATTAGGTAGAATAATAACATTTTCATATGATTATTTGCCATATTGGCATCAAGGCAGAGAAATCTGTTAGAAGAACTGTTTGCTCTTTTCCCATGTGTCCATACTGAATAATATAGAGCTGGATATGCTGTCTCTATTCTGAAGCTGTCATGTGTTGTAATAACTGGTTTGACACTTATTATCTTTTTTAATGCAAAGAGGAAATTGTCAGATTTTGCAACAGTAAAATAGATCCTTTGTTATTTGTATTATTTTCACTTGAAAGTATTTTTTACTCCCTTTGCCTTGATAAAACTGAAATTTATGTGGTAAAAGATGAAGGCATGACATAAAATGCCAGAATTTGGACAGTATCAGAGCAGAACAGGACTCAAATGAATCATTAATTGGTGTTTTTTAGAACCAATGTTTATAAGCAAAGCTGTCAGCTAAAATCACAGACTAACCTCATAGGATCTTGGTGCTTTATCAGAATAATTATTCACCAATGACTTTAATATCTTCCTGGAGTGGTTAAAACTGTCCATTCCATGCTGGTTCATATCACATATCACATACCCTAGTTTTACTCAGACCTGCACTCGTTCATCGTCGAGGTATAAAGGGGGTTGGGGAGAAAGATGTAGCCACACAGGTACACTGAATTATGCTTTTAATTTTGTATTCCTGGGAGGAATTCATAATCAGATTGTTCTGGTCTTTGTGCTGTGCTGCCTTGAAAATAATTTTTAGAGGGCCTAATAGTTAAGCTTAAAAACTATTTTCAGTGAGCCTGTGATATTCAATGGTTAGATTAAGCAGTGAAAAACATAGTGGCAATCTCAAATTAATTTTCTCCAGCCTGTCCATTTCATGAAATAACACGGCCATTTCCGAACTTGCTTGCCAGCTTACATTCTTTAAGGGTTAGAGAGAAGGGTTCTTGTTGTCTGCTGCCCTAGGATGAACTGAGGATAAGACCACTAAATTTGGGCCATTGCGTTTCCAGGTCTGGTCCTGCTATTGCTACTGTCACTACTACTGCCTCTCCCAAAGTGCTGCAGAGTCTCTCTGTGCTTTAAAACTCTTTTTTTTCTCATTTTAGTGGTTGAGCTAGACCTTATCTCAGTTCTGTTTCCTGTTTAAATGATTTAAAATGCAAAGTACAGCAGTAGCTTTTTTTTTTTTTTTTAATATTTATACAAGCACTGGGTACAGTCAGAAGCACGGGAGGGTGAGAGAATTCACCAGCGCCAGAGCAGGAAGCAGAACAGGCAGACTGACGAAGTACACTGCTGAGGGGAGCAGGGGGCACGGCAGGAGAGGTCTGCACGCCATGTGGGACTCTCGCCTGGCGGCCGGGGATCAAACTGGCGCTGCAGAGGCTGCAGGCAGCTTTGCAGCCCAGCGCTCAACCGCTGCGCCACTGGGGAGGCCCTATAGCAGTAGCTTTTGACCAAAAAGTAGGGGAAATCCAGGATATTGTGGCTATACTAGTTTTCAGAGATCCGAATAGTGGCTCCTGGGAGGGCCACATGTGGAATAGTGTTGCCTATGTGAAATAACTTCATTCTGAGCAATCAACAAATATTGTAGAAGATGCTGTACTTGGTGCTGTGGGGCAGGACAAAAAAAATAAAAAAAAACAAAAAAAAACCCCCACAAGAACGAGTAAATTTGACAGATAAGAGCTAAAGGTAAGGAAAAGAAATTGATATGTCAAGGCAGCATATGTTGTCAGATGAGTGCTTTGTGTAGTAAATGTTGAGAGCTGGAATAGAGATACTTAGGGAGCCTTCACAGACTCAGAGCTGCAGAGCAGGAGGGGTATGCCATATGCAGGCAATGGTAGCAGCAGGACCATGGGGACGGAACACAGACGTCTGCATAAAGATTGGGAGTGCAATACAGAACTAGGCTGAAGTTGTTTTTTGGTTTGGTTTGGTTTGGTTTTAATTTTAAATATAAATATTACTAGGAGATTTTTCTGAAAATACATGTATTATTATTGCAGAAAATTTGGAAGCTAGAAAAACATTAAGAAAATAAGAAGAACCCATAACTTTATAATCATAGATAACTACATTGATCTGTTTCTCTTTGGTCATGTGCATGTATATATGCATATATTATTCTTTAAAATGAATTTCAGATCATGTTATCTATGTTTTACAATTCTTTTATTCATTTAATGTTCATTTACTTTTCCCCAGAGTATTAAATATTCTTTGAAAGCATTTTTCAGGACAGTGTATTATTTACTTATATAGAGGCACCATAATTTAACCATTCATATATTGAAGTACATATAAATTGTTTCTGTTTTACGATTGTAAATAATGTTGTGTCAGTTTTTCTTGTATATATATTATGATTATTTTTACACATAAATTATCTGAGTATTTGTGATTTCAAAAATTATGTTTCTACTTTCATATAGAATTTAATGTGGCAGTTGTAGATTTTGAATTTTAAGTTGTAGGCATTAGGTACCATCTACCTTTTTTTTAACCATGATGTTGACTAAAAATTTGAAATTTTTATAATATAAATGTAATTTAGAAGCATACTGGAAAATAAATGTAATTAATCTTAGAAAAACTGGAAATTGTCTCTGGAAGATGGTACTTATAGGAGATTCAAGAAAGAATTCTGTAGGAACTGATGCTGATATAGATTACATATCCATTTATATATATATAGTTATATATATGTATGGATTCATTCATTTATATGAACCAGGAGCTGTGGCAGACCCTGGGAAAGAAGGTAACTTAGTTTAAGTTACTATCAGTACTTTCTAGAACTACCGTAGTAGTGTTTTAACTAGTTTGCCTGTGTATACTCTTGTTTACTTCCATTTCCCACCCAGCAGTTAAGGTATCTATATTAAGACATTAATCATATCATGGACATAATGCCCAGGATAAAACCCAGTTTTTTAATATGACCACTGTGTTGCCTATTTATTACCTCTAGTCTTGCTGGCCATTTTTGCATTTCCTAAAATGTGTCAAGCTTTTTCTTACCCTAGGGTTTTCCAAACCCTATGTGTTACCTTTTTTATTCTTCCTAGAATATTTGCCCCCCAATCTTTATCTGTCTCCTTAATACCCTTTCATCTTAGCTCAGTTTTCACTACCCGGAGAGTTCTTGACTTCCATTACCCTTTATCTTAAGCTCTCATAGAACCCAGTTATTTTTCTTTTAAAAACATATAATCATACCTTTATTTGTATATTTAATGTATCACCACTCCCACACCAGACTGTAAGCTCCATGAGGGCAGGAATCATAATTGTCTTATTTGCTTTTATACAATGTCAGTTACTGTCTTTGCTATGTGGCAGAAGTGAGAGAACAAATGAAAGGTTAATAAGACAGACATAGTTCTACTCTCTTAGAGTTTATAATCTTACTCAGCTGCCATATTGACCCTGAGTAAGAAGAGGAGAAACTAGAAATGATGAGGAAGAACTTAATTTACATTGGTGGTAGGATAAAGAAGTCATTGATAGAAAAGCTTGGTTAAAACAAAGCAAAACCTTAATCCAACCTATTATTATTATTTCTTTTAATTGTGGCCCTGAGGCCTTTTCTTTTTTTTTAGAATATGGCATTTATCCTTTGGAGTTGCACATGAAGATGTGAAATAAAGCTATCATTTTAGTCTCACTTAAATATATGATATTCTGCTATCTAAATTACTGAATCCCTGACATCTCCCCTTTCTTTCTGGGGGAAAAAAAATGTTGGAACTTTCCCCTTCCTCCCTACTCTAGCCACTACTGTCAATTCCTATGTCAGTTCTTTTGGGAAAAAAATTAAATTTGGGAAGGTTCTACAGTGTTTTCACATATTGGGATACAACTGTGCTATTGGGCTTGTAACAGTAGATTTTGGATATATTGTTTAAAGTCAGGTATTTTGCAGAACTGCAAAGATAAATTTAAATTGGAAGCTGATTTTCCCCCAGAAATAATAGAAATATTCTTTGTCCTGTGAATTGTGAGTAATGCAAGAATAGACTTGATTGCTACTTGAGCAGGAATATAAATCTTGGAAAGTGCAAACCTACATATAAACTCACTGCTCACATTATAGACCTAACATATTTTTAGAAAATGAATGAAAATATGAACCAAAACCCCATCTCATGTAGGTGCCTTTTGGTCTCTTATCTATAGAAACTAAAAAATTTATCCCTGGACTGGTGTTTTTTTTTTGTTTTTTGTTTTTTTTTTTTAATTTGTTTTCAAGATTGAGGCTGTCTTTTGGGATGTTAATCAGGTACAATGGAGATCATACATTATTTTTTTAAGGATATTTAAAAGACCAAGGCATTCCCTTTTGCTGCTTGGGTACCTTTCTATGGCATTGCCCAGCTCTCTTTTTCAGTAACCGACTCAGTCTGACACAGTTGTACTTGCTGCTTAACGCTCTGTAAAATGTTATTTAAATATTTCTAACTTATTGTTTCATGCTGGGTTTTATGGAACATAAATTTCTATTTAGGCTACTAATTTACAGTAGAAGTTTGTTACTAATATCACTGCAAGCTCCATCCATCTAAAAATATTGCTCATAACCTACGCTAAAAATATGTTATATATTTGCACTGTATGTAAACAGTGTTGTGTTTTATTAGTGTGCAGTGCTTTGTCTATGGAAATGCTGGTATTGCAGCATATATTTAGAAGGGATAGGAACTCAAATATGGTGGAAAGACTACAGAAAAATGAAATCCCTGCAGGATGGGATTTATGGAATTTTCTTAACATTTTGCAGAAAATCTACATACAATACCTACATTTTCTGCAAAGACAAAGTGAAATCTTGCAGAATGTTCTGGGAGGCTCTGCTGTTTTATGTATTCTGCATATTTCTAAGTGGTTTATAGGGGATTGAGACTGCAAATATATTCAGCTCAAAAGATGCAATCATTATTGCTTTAATGACCATGTTTTTACCTTCAAAATTATTTATTAAATGAACCAGAAATCTGTTAAATTAGACTTCTCTCTGGTAGTGAAGAAACATAATTCCAAGGAATGGCATTTTGTTTTCTCTCTCTGAATGTCCTTGAGCTGGAGGAGATGATTTAGGGGATAGAACTATGGCTTAAGGCATTGGAAGAATTTCTTTGAATCATTTTGAATGACCTGCAATTACTACAAGTCATTTAGATGTTTTACCTGAAAGTATTCAATTCTGAGCTTTACTCCCATTCCTCACTAATAAAAGTGAGGGGAAGGAAGTAGATTCATTATGACTAAATTCTAAGTGTTTGAGTTGATTTTGTTCCTGTCATCTGATGGGTGAGGTGGCCCTTCCTCACTTTGACAGCAGCATAGCCAGTGTGCATCACCTGTTGAAGCCAAGGTTGGTACTTCTTGGCCAGTTGAAAAGATAATTGTATCTCAGAAACAGACTGATTTAAGTATCTAATTAAGTGACCCGGAGTTTAGTTTTCAACATCTTTGAAGGGAATGTTGAGATTTGATGGCCAGGTGCATAAATAGAATATGTTACAACTTGCTTAAAATACCTCTGCGGAAAATGAAGACCATTGATACTGCACCTAAAATGGTGATGCTGTGATAAGACATTTACAATCCTGTGTTTATATGGTTCCCCAGAGCTCCAAAAGCTGTCGTTGTGATGAAGATTTTTTTTTTTTAACAAACATCTCCCCAAGAGTTTTAATGTAGCAGATGAATCTTAGAAAACTGACTCTTTCCAATTTCCTACTTCATTCAGTGAATGTTAAAGAAGAAGTGGTGAATCATATAATTAAATGTGATTTTTAAGGTCTCTGAAGTGTCACTTTACAGTTGATCCTCACTGGCATTTCGCTTGGCCTGTTGGATTGAGGCAGGAGGTCTTCCTGGCACATCTCTTCTGAAGGCAGACAAAGTGTGAAGGGTGCTGCTTCGCCGTGCCTGTTGATGGCTCGTGCTACCACATGCCCAAGCCCAAACCTCACCTACTCTCCTCTTCTTGGTCACGTTTTACATCAGGGATGTTCACATTGAAGCTATAAATTATTTTTCAAAAACTGATGCCAGATCTTTAGGAAAACATTGGTTAGAATCTGAGTAATAAAGGTTTTTTAAAAGGGGCCTTTTTCCTGAGTTCACAGCATTGCCTGCATCTCTCTGAGCTATAATCCACCCATCTTCAACCTAGGGTTTTTTCTGTTTTCATTTTCAAGACCAAGTCATCCTTTGTCTAGATGGAAATTCTGTGACCAGGACATGGTTGTCCTCCCACCTAAGCTTGCTATCCTATCTAAACTCAGGCCTGTGCGAGGCAGGATGATAAATGTGAAAATTGGACTGCATTTCACGGCCAGGTTCTTCACTTTGTCATTTTCTTTCCTTCCCTGGTTATTTCTTCTGTTCTTTACAGGAAGGAAAACAAAGCCCATTTAACAACTGCAAAGCACAGTCTGCAGAGGCTTTAAAGATTACTGGCAACAAAACATATTTATGTCTTTAATAAGGAATTGAAATTTACTACTCACTATATAAATTTTTCCTCTCTGTTTTTTTCTCTCTGGAAATTGTTGGTGTTAGGTGAAACAATTAGGATTACAGGATATTACATTAATGTCTTTTGATTTCTGAGGAAATATTTTATAAAGTTTCCTGTCAATAAAATCTTGAGATGATTCTAAATTCTAGTATACATGGATACTTTTGAGTTAAATATTACCTTATTTTGTGTGACTTCTGAGTGTCTGAAGACTGAAAGAACACATCACATGTAATGAATTCAGGCAGGTGTGAGAATTTACAGAAAGGGCAAAGATGGAGCTGTGGAATATGGGTGATGTATTTTAAGGTGAAAATTAAGTGATCATCTGTCAAATCCGAATTAAAATTACTCAGATGAAATGACCATATTGCCTGTGTAAGAATGAAAAATGATGTAAAAAATATATAAAATTAAATTTAAAAAAAGGATTCTTCTGACAAAGTCTTAAAAGACAAGGAGGTTACAGTACCACAGATTTGGCAGGGTATATAAGAGTAGGCTTTGTGATAACTCCTGATCCCCCTTTTCCATCCTTTCAGGACACATGGTCAAGCAGGTCCCAGAACTTTTATGTGAAAATAAAGTATATGGAAGCACTATTGAGATTGAGTGGAATATGAGCCAGCCATCCACTGCTTCTGCCTCATTCAAAGGGTTTACATGTTGGCTTTTCATCCAACATTTCTGAATAGCCTTTTTTCCTGTTAGATTCCATTTAGATTCTAAAAACATACAAATAACAATAGTAGACCTGAAACATTGATATTTTATTTTTTTGTTATGCTATATAATTATTTTTATTGTTTCTTCATAATTTGATAATCTTCTGTGCCCCAAATCCGTCCTCAGGATTTCTTCCTACATAGTCTGAATAGTTAAATATTTTGAATGGTTATTAGGGGAGTAAGGCTAGATGTTTTGTTCCAAAAGCAGTCGTGAGTAAGCTTGGAGGAGAAATATGGCAAATGTATTGTAAAGTTTGGTGTGTAAAGTTGTACATACTAAGGTTGTGATATTAATTCACTAACCATCCTCCAGATATTTGAATAACTTCTTTGGGCTACCTACAGTCTATACTCTACAGTGGAGGGTCATTCTCTTTGGAGTTGAATTTTAAAATACTATCCTGGGGAACCCAGAGACTTACAGAGGAGAATAAAACATAAATATTGCATTCAAGGGCCTTGAAATTTGCAGGTACAAAATAACTCTAATAAAGTAGTATGTATTGAATGAGAAGTACAAAATGCTGTGGGGATCTGAAGGAGGGAAACCAATATTTGCAGGGATAATCAGGGAAGGCTTCCTAACAAATATTTATTTTAGGCCCTCTGAAAAATCCTGAGTTCTTTTGAAGCCAAATATAAACATACTTGGCATTTCCTAAATGTATCCTTTCCCATACCCCCATTACTCTCTAAATGAAGGAGGATAACAATGACATAGGAGTCAAAGCTGTTCTAGTTACGAAGCTTGGATAATTTAGGAAAATTGTGGCACCAGAATAAAGAGAAGTCAAAGAAGGGAGAAGAAAACTTTTTTTTTTTAAAAAGATTTATTTATTTATGCATACAAGAGTTGGGGTACAGGCCAGAGAGGCTGGGGGTGAGAGGATTCACCAGAGACAGAGTGGGGAACAGAACAGGGAGACTGACTGAAATACACCACTGAGGGGAGCAGCGGGCGAGACAGGAGAGGTCTGCTGTGCCATGTGGGTTTCTCCCTGACCGGCCGGAGTTCGAACTCGTACTGCAAAGGCTGCAGATTGCTTCATAGTGCAATGCTTAACCCCTTGCGCCACCAGGGAGGCCCTGAGAAGAAAACTTTTTTAATGTCAGTGAATCTTTTGGGCATGGTAAAACTGAAGTGCCAGGAAGATGTCAAGGTGTCTTTTTCTAGCAGGAAGGTGATAATGTAGAATGGTACTGCAAATGGGAGATTAAGTTTCCAGTTGACTCTGCATAAGCCAAAGCTAGATGTAGATGGATGTAACTCTAACATTCTGTTACTTAAACTGTTCCTAGTGTTCTTGATTAATATTTAAGTTGACATTATGGCCTGATGTTCTATCAGTAGGGTGGAGATAATTTCAGATATTTAAGATAAGATACTAATAATTAGAACTATATAAATTCGGAAACAAGTAAACAGTTTTATGTTTGTTCTTGTGAAAATGACAGGCATTTTCTTCCTCTGTGATGGAGGAGAAAATAAGAGGACAAAGAAGGTCCTGACAGTTTCAGGAGACCAAAGCTAAAAGAAACAAAAATTGAAAGAGATAATTTTTCTAAAGCATCCTCTCTCTATAGGTTTGGGAAACTGTTTTAATAATGTTTTCTAATTCTGTAACCCTTTTTTCCCCTCTTAAATTCAAGACCATAGATAGGAAAACTGTCATTTGCATTTTGGTTTAATCGACTACCTCATTAGCACATTCTAATGCAAGTATTCCCTGATTTATTGACTGAAGTTTACTGGAATCTGTATGTATGTTTGGTTATACATAGATTTGTTACTGTTGTTGATCTCGAATTTTGGTGTTTTTATTTATCGAGAGTACAACTCTATCTACATGTGATGAGTATTACAAATGTCAAAGATTTTCTGTTTTCTTCAAAATATGATTGAAAATAAGTGGCAGGTACTTCTTTTTAGCTTTTTTATTCAGTGTGACCTTTCTTTGGCATTTTATTAGCACTAGCCTACCCTATACCTTTGTCTTTGGCTTTTCTACAGTGACTTTTGTGTTTTTTAAATACTGAACCATTTGCAGATAAAGTATATAGCCCAATTATAATGCCTTACCTATTTTTATAACTGAATTGTAGTCATAAAGAAATATTTTGAAGTTTAACTTGAAGACCACAAACAAATCAATAAAAACAAACAAACAAAACCTTTTTGCCTTCTTAATAAAACAAAAGGAAGTTTGGAACTCAGAGTTGCAAACAACTTGTAAGAGGTTGACATCACTACAGATTCCACAGATACTAAAAGAATGATAAGAGAATATTGTGGAAAATTGTATGGTAGTAAATTAAGTGACGTAATTGAAATGAACAGATTTATTGAAAGACCAAAACTGCGCAAGTCACTCAGGAAGAAATAACCAGAATGGCCACATGTCTCATAATAGAATTGAAATTTACAGCTGAAAACCTTTCTACAGATCCTTTTCCGGTTCATAAGCATGATGATTGGGTGTTCACGCGGCTGTGTGAAATGTGCCTCCCTTAAACCTTGTTACAATGTCGGCACGTTACCCTTCTGACGTAAAAATAAACAATAAATAAAAAATAAATAAATAAATAAATAAATAAATAAAACCAAAAAAAGAAAAAAATACCTTTCTATAGTGGAACACCAGCCCTGAATGTCTTTCCTGGTGAATTCTACTGAGTGTTTAAGGAAGAAATGACGCGAATTCTATGCAAACTTTTCTAGAAAAACTGGCACAGGAAGGAATGCTTCCAAATTCATTCCATGAGGCCCTAATACTGAACAGAAAAAATATTATGTAAATATAATCTAACCATAAAAAGAAATACAGCGTAATCAGTAGGGGTGTCCAGGAATGCACAGCTAGTTTAGCATTCAAGAAGCAGTTTATTCATCATATTAACAAACGAAAATGCAAAAATCATGGGATCATTTCAATAGAGGCAAAAGAATTATTTTAAAAATCTGGCATCCATTCCTACTGTAGTCAACAGACTAGGAATAAAAGAGAATTTACTCAAATAGATAAAGGGCTGCTATGAAAAGACTAAGCTAACATAATATTTGATGGTAAGACTGAATACTTTCTCCCTATATCAGCAACAAGTCAGCGATGTTCACGCTCATGACTACCATTTAATATTGTACTACTGGAAGTTCTAGCTAACACAATAACTCAAGGAAGAGAAATAAAAGACATTCCTATTAGAATGGAAGGAGTATAACTGTTTTTATTCTCCGATAACATTATTATCTATGTAGAAAATCCAGTGGAATTAACAAACAAGCCAAAAAACAAACAAACAAAAAACACCCTAATAAGTCTAGCAAGATTCTGGGGTATAAAGTTATTGTACAAAAATCAATGAAATTTCTGTATACTATCTACAAACTATTGGCAGTAAAAATTTTAAAACAATGTCACTTTCAATAATAAAAATAATCGAAATGTTTAAGGGAAAACTGATTAAAGATATGCAAGATACTCTCACACGTGCTGAGAAAAATTAATTGGGCCTCCCTGGTGGTGCAGCAGATTGAGCGCAGTGCTACGAGGCTGTCTGCAGCCTCTGCAGCCCAGGTTCAATTCCCAGCCGGCCAGGGAGATTCGCACATGGTGCGGCAGACCTCTCCTGTCTTGCCCACTGCTCCCCTCAGTAGTGTATTTCAGTCAGTCTGCCTGTTCTGTTGCCCACTCTGTCTCTGGTGAATCCTCTCAGCCCCTGTGCCTCTGGCCTGTACCCCAGCTCTTGTATAAATAAAAAATAAATCTTAAAAAAAAAAATTAAAGACCTAAATGAGAGATATACTGTGTTGATGGCCCAGAAGATTCAATATTATTGAATTTTTCCTCAAATTGATCAGTAGAAACGATTTTCCTCAAATTATTTTTTTTCCTCAAATTGATCAGTAGAAACAATAAAATTTCAACTAAAATTGCATTGGACATTTCTAAAGAAATTCTAAAATTCATATGGAAATGAGGGAAAACTATATTAATCAGAATAACTTTGAAAAATAAGAACAAAATTGTAGAACTAACACTGCCTGATTTTAGGATTAATCTTAAAGTAAGATTTTTAAGACTAAATGTAGATAGTATGGTATTACAATAAAAGTAGTTAAGTAGATCAAATGGGACAGAAGTAGATCCATATAATTATGGACAGCAAAGGCAATTCAATGGAGAAGGAAAAGTCTTTTCACTAAGTGATTCTGGAAAAATGGCTTATACAATCAAAATTAATTCAAAATGCATCATTGATCTTTACATAAAACCTAAAGTTAGAAAATTTCTAAGAGAAAATTTTTATGACCTTAGGCAAAGTTTTTTGTTGGTTTTTTTTTTTTTTTTAGATATAGCAGCAAAAGCATAATTCATAAAAGAACTGGATAAATTAGACTATATCAAATGTAAAAACTTTGGTGCCTCTATACAGACATTGTTAAGACATTGGAAAAATGAATCACAAACTGAGGGGAGGAAGGATATCTGATAAAGAACTTACATTCAGAATACATAATTTTCATGACTCAATAATTAAAAACAAAAATAATTTGAGGGTAAAAGGGCAAAAGATTTCAATAGAGTTCATCAAAGAGGATATATGAATGGAAAATAAGCTTATGAAAAAATGCTCACCATAAGTCAGTGGGGAAATGCAAATTAAAACCACTAGAGATACCACTACTCGAGTGATTCAAATTGAAAAGATGACCACACTAAGTGTTGGTGGAGTAGTGAAGGAGCTGTGACTTTCATTTTCTGCTACTTTGCTGATGGAATGTAAAATGGTGTAACCAAATGGGAAACAGTTTTGACAATTTCAAAATGGACAGTTTCCTAAAATTTTAAATATGTATCTACCATGTAGATTAAAAAAAATCTTTGAAATCTTTTAAAATATTAGTTACATTAAACTTTTGAAAAGTTTGTTTCAGTAAACATAGATTCCACTTGGGCAATGCCAAACCAGAAGTTAAGAGTACTGCACAACAATTTCTGGGGCAAGAATTTTATAGAGAAGACATGGGAAAACAAGGAAATTATTTGATTGAACATAGCCTATATTAAACAGTTGCATTATTTGGCAAAACCTAGTTGCCTGTTTGTGATTGGTTGTTAATCTTAACTTTGAGGGATTTATAGGAATTAACTTTTCTTTATGAAAGGAATTGAATTATGAAGTCCAGAGTTTTTATCAACCCGAAAGAGATATTTAGTACTTGAGTGTGGGTCCAACTTACCGGAAGTATTATATGACTATAAAACCTACTGTGCCATTCCCTTCATCCCAGAGGGTGAATAGAATGAGAGTCAAGGTCCCAGTCAAGACTAGGGAGGTGATTTCCTAAGCACAAAATGCAGTTACTTTTATAGTTAGATGACAAAAATTAAAGCCTTCATCAATTTTTAAGTTATCCAGTTTAAATCATGACTGTGAAATAATCAGTAACAAATTTCAAGAGTTGACTGCTTTTCTATATGGTATATGAAGAAAGCTTTCTTTTTGTTTATTATAAATCCATTAGCTATTAGTTTAAATTGTCCTATTCTTATATTATGCTGGTAAATTCTTTTTCCTTTTCTCTTTAGAAGGAGAAATAAATACACAACTGCAGTGTGCATAATGATGTTCAGACTAATGTTATCAACCAAAAAAACAAATAGCAATGTGTTGTCAGCTTCCTGGGTAGAAATGACATAAGGAGCAGACTGGTTTTATCATTTCACGGATCCAACTGTTTGATGATTGCTGTGATATTACTAAGTTAGAAAGGAAGAAAACAGAAAACTTAAATATACAGAGAAATTCATGTAGAAGTAAGATCATTTGCATTTACTTACTGTACAAAATTTAGACCCTTGGAAGTTCAGTATTATAGTGAGAAGTCTGTTATGTAGTGAAGTGTATTAAGTACAGAGATTATGAAGTAATTGTATAACACTGACTCCCCACTCTTTTAAATAGGCTATTTTAAGTAGAATTTTCAATTGATATCTATATCATAAGCTACCATGAGATGATTCCCTAAAGATGGTGAAGTAAAAGGGACAACACAAGCTATAACTCTGACCATGGACTGCTGCAAATCTTGATATGCAAACGAATTCAGGGATTAACAATAGGAAGTAAAATGGCCCTTTTAAAATCAAAGACTACATGCTGACCCCTACTTCAAAAAAATTAATCTTTGCAAATAATTATACTTGCAAATTAAATATACATTTGTACAGTGTGAAATGGACTTTTTGACCAAAATTAGTCTCTGAACTCACCTCCTCCAGATTTTCTGTAATTATAAATATGATTTTCAATTGTGAAGGATAGCCTAAGCTATGTTGTGATAACAAAAATAAAATCTCAGTCATTTAGGGTAACAAAAGTTTATTTATTGTTGCTATTACACATCTACCTTAGGTCAGAGATTACGTTTCATATAGTCTGTTAGGTACCCAGGTTGGTGGAAGTTCCACTATCTTAAGTTCTACCTGTACCATCTGGAACTTGTGTCTTCCTTGGTCACTGCATACAGGGAAAGGGAGAATTCGAGAGTTAAATGCCAGCTTTTTTCAGCATGAAAGTGACATGTTCTTTCACTATAGCATTGGGGCTCAGTGTGTAGGGTCCCTGGATCCCTCTAAGAAAGAATTCAGCAGAGTTTTCATTCACCAACACAAGACAAGTTTACTAAGAAAAAGAGATCCTTGCATAAACACAAAATGGGCAGCAATCTTAAAAGGCAAGTGCTGCATTTTTTTAAAGGATGGGGATGGTCTTATATATTATACTTTGGTGGAATTTTATCACTTTGTGGAATTTATCAGTTGGGGGTTAGGTTGGATTGGTTTTCTGTAATGACTGATAGTCTTCTCTGCCCCCACCTCTGATCCCGGCCTTGCAAAACTTCTGGCTGGTTTACGAAAACATTAATCCCCCACCTCTGATTTCTGGCCTTGTGAAACTTCCATTCTGATTTTTTTACTCCAAGCTTCCAGCAACACCCCTCCCCCAAAACACATACACACCCCACCGCCACCAACAGCAACCATGTTTGGCCAGAAATCATTTAGGGAGTTGGAGGAGGGATATTACTCTTCTGTAACTACTTCAGGCTGGACAGGGCATAGAGCTGTCCCTAAGAGGCCTGAGATATGATCTCTAATGCTAGCTTCCAAACTGGCTGGTGATTGGTCCTTTCTTTTGGTCCTGGAATGAAGTGTAAGTGGAATCCTAGGGGGGTTGGGTGTTTGGGCCAGCTATTGTTCCTCTTGGAGGAGGGGTTTGATAGAGCTAATGGCCTTTGTAAGAAAAGAAACAAATTTAACAATGCAATTGAATATGCAAGGTATAAAGAAGGGAATGAGAAATACAAAGGCTAAGGATCCCAGGAAGGCAGAGCTCCACTGAAGATTCCTCCACTGGAGAGAGGCTTTTCTCTAAGTCAGGTGGCTCATTCTTGAAGTTTTCTTATGTTGGGCATTACCAACACTCTAATATAATAACAACATTCCCCTTTAGGTAAAGGCATGTCTCCCTAGGGTCATAGTAAGTAGATAACTATTAAGAGGCATCTTGCGGTAGAATTTTTTTCAAGGGATCTATTGGTGGAGGAGGAAAGAGTAGGTAGAAAATTATGAGGAAGCATGTGGATGTTCAGTGATTAGTAAATGTCTCCTTTTGAAGTATGGTCAGGTTTTTACATAAAATGAACTCCACTCTGCCTGGTACCTTTGAAGCAGTATTTTTAATAGAAAGCTTAATATTATATAGTTTAGGTATCTAGATGCTTATAAAATGGTCTCTTTTTATGTCACACTTAACTTTTTTGCATATTCTTATTAATAAAGAAACTGGAGGGGGGCCTCCCTGGTAGCGCAGGCAGTTGAGCACAGCGCTGTGAAACTGTCCGCAGCCTCTGCAGTGCTGGTTTGATCCCCGCTGGCTGTGGAGCATCCCACATGGCACAGCAGATCTCTCCTGTCTCACCTGCTGCTCCCCTCAGCGGTATATTTCAGTCAGTCTGCCTGTTCTGTTCCCCACTCTGTCTCTGGTGAATCCTCTCACCATCCTACACATCTGGCATGTACCCCGGTTCTTGTATAAATAGAGAGAGAGAGAGAGAGAAACGGGAATCAATATATTCAATTTACCGTTATTTGAATAAGTAGTAAGTTGCCGATTTCTATTGCCCAAATAATCAAAATGACTTGTTTATAATCACAAAGTGAGATTTTGTGTGTTTGTATAGAAATATGTGGCTACAATGAAAACAATATATTTTAATGACAAAGTGATTTCAGATATTTTTTGCTTAGGAGTTAGTTTCTCCTTTTAGGGATCTAAGAGTCCCAGTTTTTGCTTGAGTTATTATGTTGCTTTTTTCTTCCCGTAAGTCTAAATCATTAAGGAAGAGCATTTATATCATGATTATCATGACCTTGATAATTTAGGCTGTTTTGTAAGTCTTTGAGGAGAGGTTATTTCTTAGATCTAAAGGGTAAAAATCAAATGTGGAAAGAATATGGAGTAGCAGTGGCAGGAACTAATAGAGTCCTTTTTTACTCTTAAGAACATTAGGGAGATTTCTTATATTCAGATCATCAAATCCAAAGATAACCAGTCTCAATTTACAGCAGCAAAAATAGTGTCTACCTATTTGCTTGTAGCTACTAATAGAGGGAAAGGACTCAACATTACTTTGAAGAAAGACGCTAAAAAAAAATAATAGAAAGAGAACACTTATTCAAGTTCCCATAGAAAACTTTTTTAACTTGAAAACAAGTATCTTAATCTGAAGTTTTGAAAAGCCTCTCTTTTTCTTGAGTTGCTAGTTTCCTGTTTTGGATACTTCCAAATCTGGCATTTAAAGCTTCCACTCCGCTACTATTTAGTCTTCTTTGAGTTGCTCATCTTTACCTCCACATTACACCTGGGACATGCATCCTTATCTCATCTTTCTTCACATAATATGCCTGTGTGAATTTATGAGCATTTATTGAACACTTCTAAGTAGCAGGCATGAACATTTGTTAAATAAGAAGATGAAAAATACATACTCTGTGTACTTGAAGAACTTACAGGCAGTTTAGACACGCAAACTGATATTTTGTTATTATGTTGGTGTCCCTAAGACCTTTATCCTGAGCTCCCCTCTCTTTTATTATCTATTATTCGCCTTCTTCATACATTCATATACTCTAGCTCTCAAATTTATGTCTCTCTTATAGATGTCTTCATGTGTTCAAACTGTCAACTTACAATCTCTACATGGCTGTCGCTTAGACCTTTCAACATTAACATGTCCCAAATGGAATTCTTGACTTACACTCCTTCAATCAGTACTCCATTCAACGGCACAATTATCTTTCCCATTTTCTTGGTGTCAAGCCTAGGAGTCATCTTTGATCCTTCCATTTTTACTCTCCATATTGCAATCCATTAGATAGTCCTACTGGTTTTAACTCTAAAATACATCTTGATTCCATCCCATGCAGCCATTGTGCACTGCTACCATTCCTGGAGACCCCAATGTCATTTCTTGCCTGGACTGTACTGGCCTTCGACCAGGTCTTCTTGATTGCCCCCTACTCTCAATCAATTCTTCATGTGGTAGCCTCACAAATCTTAAAGTTAAGGAATATTGAATTAGTCTTTGCTTAAAACCCTCAATAGTACCTCACCTTCAAACTCCTCCAGGGTCTTTAAGACTTTACAAGGCTTCGTCTCTTCCTCTGCTTCATCATCTTTATCTCATGCCTCATTCAGCCTCCTTCTCTGAGTTCCAACTATGCTAGCTCACCTTCTTTTCCATGAACTTGCCAGATCTTTCTCACCAAAGAACAGTTGCTTTCCTGTTCTCTCTTCCTATCCAGTCTTCTCTTTAGCTTTCTGTCATTTGCATTTTAGCTGAATCACCTCAGAGAGTCTTTACTGATAACACAATCTTTGTTTTGTAACTTTGTTTATTTCCTACAAAGTGATTGTTTTAATGATATGCCAGATAATTTAGTGAAAGGCTGTAACAAATTCTGCCAGGGGAATGATAAATAAAAAGCAGCTAGTATTTGAGAATATATGTAAATATGATTTGAAGGGGGAGAAAAATTTTGCAAGTCACATATATGGCACAAGAATTTTATACAGAATATATAGAGAATTCTCAAAATTCAATAGTAAGGAAACAGACACCCCACTTCAAAAAAAAAAAAGGCAAAGATTTGAACAGGTGCTTTCATCAAAATTTCTTGATGACAAATAAGAACTTAAAAAGATGCTCAGCATCACTAGTCATTAAGAAAAATGCAAATTAAAACATTAATAAAATACCAAAAACCACAATGAGTTGCCACTGCTGACTTAATGAATGACTTAATGAAAACAACAACTGAAACAATTGACAGTATCAACTCCTGGCAAGGATGGGAAGCTTCTGGAATTCAGTCAGATGTATTGACCATAGGAATGCAAACTGGCATAGCCATTTTGGAAAGTATTAAGTTAAACAGACACCTACACATGACCCAGCCATTTCACAAAAGATGAATAAGAATGTAGCAACATTAATAAAATTTACAAAAACTGGATGCAATCCAAATACCCCTTCAATTGGTCAATGAGTAAACAAATTGTAGTATATCTATATATGGACTAGTACTAAGCAGTAAAAAAGGAATGGGCTACTGCTATGAGTAACAGTATGGATGAACCTCATGTAGTATGTGGAGTTAAAGAAGCAGGATTCAAAATTCTATATACTTTATAATTCCATTCATTTGTCAGTCTGTAAAAAGCAAAACTATCACAATAGCTAACAGATCAGTGGTTGCCAGCAGTTTAGAGGTTGGGAAACAGTTTCAATATAGATAGCACAAGAATATGTTTTGGGATGACGGAATTATTGTATGATTGCTGTGGGAACAGTTTTTTTAAGTTCATGGAACACTACATCAAAAAGAGTGAATTTAACTTAATTTTTAAATAAATTTTCAAAAAGTGAAAAGGTCATGGACAGTGTTTTGTAATTGTTGAGTAAACCTTGTTTTGTTTGTTTCATTGTGTTGGTTGTTGTACTGCCAGGCCAAAAATTCAATTTTTATTTTCTTCCAGAAAAGAGATGTCTCAGGCAACCCACATGACAATGACATTCTTTAAACTGATAATGCTGTATCAATTCTTATCATTTTTTTACTAGCATTTTTTACTAGGTTTTATTTTCTTACCATGAGCTTGCCTTATTATTTTCAGTATTTAATTTTGTAGTAGTGATGCTTTTTAAAACTACTTGTGGAAAGGTATTTCTTTTTTTTTTTTTAATGGTCTTTTTTTAAAAAAAGGTTTATTTATTTTTATACAAGAACTGGGGTACAGGCTAGAGGCACAGGAGGGTGAGAGGATTCACCAGAGACAGAGTGGGGGCAGAACAGGCAAGTGGATTGAAATACACTGCTGAGGGGAGCAACGGGCGAGACAGGAGAGGTCTGCCGCACCATATGGGTATAACCCTGGCCAGCCGGCAATCAAACTGGTGCTACAGAGGCTGTGGACAGCTTCACAGCACTGCGCTCAACCCTCTACGCCACCGGGGAGGCCCGTGGAATGTATTTCTTAACTGGCATTTTCCTAAGAGTGGGATGGCTTTCAGTGCTTTGTGACTCAATATTCCATATGTTAACTTTAAACTCTTTAACCTCAAAAATAATTAGACTATGAAGGTATATAATGAATTTTCCCCCAACTTTTAATGCTGTGTGCTCATCTCTAATAAAACAACTCTGTCCATCAGAAGATATGAACATTTATCTGAAAGAGTTTTATATGCTAACTTCATTATATTTGTCACATTCCATTGTGCACATGTGAGGTTAATTACTTGAAACCCAAACCTACTTGCTCAAAGAATTTCCATTTTGAAGTACATCAGAGTCATTATTCACTGCACCTTTGATCTCCTTTGAAAACTTCCTCACATTTATTTTTCTATTATCTCCCTAAACAAAAGAAACCACTTTTTGTCCTGCTGATGTGTGGCCTGGTGTGTATAGCTCTGTTTCATGAGTCCATAGAGTACAGGGTTGGATTTGGAATGCATCCTCAACATCCTGCACGATTTGAAATGTCCCATTTGTCTGATGTCTTCTCTTTCCAAAAAGCAACTTGATTTATTTACGTAACTGTTATTGCAGTTGTAGCATTTTAATTCCCTCTATCATCTTTTCTTCCTATTTGGGATGATATGCAATATGCAGAGGGACATTCGATGTTCCAGTGGATATTATAAAAGAATGTTGAAGAGCTAAATAGGGAACATTCTTCATATAGAATTTATCCAGTTATTAAGCTGTCCTCCCTCAGTCACAGAGTACTACCACAGCTTCATCCACAGCGTTTCTTTTAAAAGTTGTCATTTAAAAACTATAAAACCAAATATTTAAAAGCACTCTGAATGTTTACTTAGCTGAGCCTTGCTGTTGATTTTGTTGTTTTATGGAATGCTGTGGAGGATTCCATTGTTAATCACGTCCTAACCCTATAAAATATGTAACAAGCTGCTGAACAGAATGATGACAGCAGACAGAGAACAGAGTTTCATTTGAATTCATGCAAATGTAGAGGTTTCCCAGAAAGCCGTTTTTAAAGTATGAGCCACATTTTGAAAATAAAACAAAGAATAACGCCTCGGAGTAGAAATCTGTAATGAAACCCATAATAGCTGAAAGAGTACAATAAATTCTGCAGGGAGAGCTTTCCATTTTCTGTTCCTTTTCAAATTCTAATACTAAACTCTATTAGTAGTCAGTATAAAATAATGAGACATGAAGCCCTGCTGGTGTAAAACTATTACTAATCTGTTACTTTGCATAAATTTTCGCTCAAATGATTGTCTGTGGTCTTCTTATGAAGGACCTGTTATACGCTTTCCAGTTAAACAGATGAGACCTATTAACCATCTCCTTTGAATGAATAGTGTTGGAATTTGCAGGCATCGCACTTTTTACAGGTTGAGATAAGAAAGGGATTGCATGCAGGAAGACTAGGGTGTTTACGCCAATCAGAATTTGGTATTCTTGTTTGAATATGTGGATTGAAGTTCTTTTCATTAGTTTTAGTGTCACATTTAGGAAAAGCAGAAAGGCATTTATTAGGTTACAGATGGGTATATTCCAAAATAGTCATTTTCCTCTGTCTAGGTCACGTCATTGTTTTTCTTTTAATAGTTATAACAAGAAATGTATCATTTCCTTTACTACAAACTCTTACCTTGCCCTTGTAATTCCTACTGAAATTCATGTTGTTTCTTGGTCACAGATTCTTTTTAATTTGCCAGCTTTGATTCTTTTTCTCTTATATGTTTAAGCAGTTGCCAAATTATTTTGATTCATCATCTTTCATAATTTCTCTCATATCCGACTTTTTTTTTTTTTTTTCATTTCCATTGCCAGCATCCTAGTGCAGACCATTATGGACTCATGCCTAAATTATTACATCTTTAATTGGTTTCCCAACTTCTAGTTAATTCCCTCACATTCCATCCTACATATTACCGCTAGATTTATCTTATTAAAACATGACTTGTCATACACTTACCAATTTGAAAGTTTGGGAGTGATGGCAAAAATAATCTAAACTATTAGTGTTATTATGAGGCAGCATCATATGGAGGTATATTGACTTTGGAACGAATAAACGTGTTGGAATCTCAGATTAATCCCTTAGTAGTGGTATGCCTCAGGGGACTGAGTCACTTGACCGTGGGGACTCAACATGGTAAACTGAAAATAGGGAGAATAATACAAGTATTTAAGGACTAACTACTGTATGTAAAGCACTTTGCAAATAACTATCAATTAGTGATAGTTATCAGTAGAAGTAGTGTTGCTTATTATTATTATCTTTAGGATAAAATAGATAAAGGGAACAGAGATTAGAAGGAACTAGGGATCTTCCCAGGTAGAAAGCATAAGGGTAAGGAATCCTTTTACATTGGCAGAGGGTTCTGAAAGTGAAGACTTTTAAAAATTGTGTCTTATGAAGTTTACATTTTTTATAAATCTGTGTCTCTTCTCCTTAAATAGACAGCAGACTATAATTTTTCAGATACATGAGCAAGACTTCTTTGCAATCCCAGGCATCGAAGGCCATTGGCTTTGGTGATTAGGAACACAATGCTGACTTTGCAGACACAGAGAGCAATAGGTGACCCACTGTGGGAATGAAGGGAGAGATGGACTTAAGAGAAATGATCAAAGATGAATCAAGAGAACTTCACAACAAATCCAAAGGGTAAATAAGTGGTATAAAAAGGTACTAGCTGTGGGAGATTATAGGACACAGGCTGCTGACACGATGTATTTAGAAAGCAGGAAGGAACCAGTGTTAAGGTAAGTGTAGAGGCAAGGACAGCCATGAGTTGGGAAGAACTAACAACTGTTCTTTTCCATGACATTTGGGCACTACTGTCTTCACGTGTGGTCACTATGTGTATACATAGAAGAAATGGAGGCTGCCACTATTTGCAACTCTTGATCATTTTAATCATTGAAGAATCTCAAAATATTTTCCATTTGCAAACATATTGAGGTATGCATTTAAGGCTAGAGGGAATTATAAGTAGTGGCAGGCACGAGGTGAGACTATTTAAAAAAATGCATTATTACTTAAAAATCCAGAAAGATATTGGCAGTTACTCATCAGTTATTTTGACTCCATGTTAAACAGATTTTCTGGACTACTTAAACACTGCACTAGGACCACGGAAACTGGAGGTGAGCACTTGCCTTCACAGACCTTACACTTAAGTAAGCACAGGTGACCCACAATATAAGATATGCATTCAGCAAAGACTTGCTCAGTTTACATTCATAACACAGTGTGTGCCAACTTCTATGCCAGATAATGAGGAGAAAATGGGAAATAAGACCCAGACTTTTCCCTCAGATTATAGGTATGTATTATTAACTCTGGTTTGCAGTAACAAGTTCCACTGGTGTGATACAGAGTAATCAGCAATCATGTGTGGTTGAAAAATCAGGAAAGAAATCATTTATCATTTGTTTAAGTTGTATCTTAAAAGAATGGATAAGCTTTCAGTAAACAAAGAGAAGGGATTAGTGATATTTGAGTTGAGGGTGTTTTCTGACAGAGGCAACAACAAAGTCATCAGTGTTGGGGACCTGTTTGTACAGCCCCAGTGATGGCCAAGGGTAAATGTTGGATGAAGCTTCAAAGGTCAGTTACTCTCAGTGTTGAGTGTGCATCACACTCAGCTGGAGAGCCTGTTGAAATGTATGTTCCTGGGCCTCCCCGGTGGTGCAGTGGTTGAGCGCTGGGTTGCGAAGCTGCTCGCAGCCTCTGCAGCACTGGTTTGATCCCCAGCTGCTCCCCGGCCACCAGAGGAGGGTCCCACATGGCGCACAGACCTCTCCTGCCTCCCGCTGCTCCCCTCAGCAGTGTACTTCAGTCCTTCTGCCTGCTCTGCTCCCCGCTCTGGCTCTGGTGAATTCTCTCACCTTCCCGCGCTTCTGACTGTACCCAGTGCTTGTATAAATAAATAAATATATCTTAAAAAAAAATACATAGGTATAAAATTGATTATAAAAAAAAAAAAGAAAATGTATGTTCCTGACCACTTCCCCTTCTGAGTCATGAAACCTAGAGAGTGGCCCAGAAACTCACATTATTTTCTGAATTCCTATTATTTCCTGTTTAATAAGAGCATCAGGTGATTCTAATTCAGTTTGTCCTTGAATTGTACTTAGAGAACCACTGACCTGGTCCCCAACATTCAGTCAGCACTTAAATTCTTTTCTAAGCGTCTGTGCTAAGTGGTTGTCTACCTTTTGCAAGAATTGAGACTCTGTCTTCTGAGGCAGGCTGTTCTGACTTTGAAGAGTCCTGCTGAGGAAGTTATTCCTTTTATAGACCTGAAATTTCTTCATCTATTCTACCTGTTCACTTTTAGCTCTCCCTCCAGAGACCACAGAAAACCATAATAGCCCTTTTCCCATGTGAGAGCCCTTCAAATATTAGAAGGCCTCTCTTCTGTAGGCTGAACATACTCAGTTCCTCACTGGTTCGGCCTTGAGTCCTTTCTCTCTCCTGGACACTTGCCTCTGAATGCATTAGTTTTTCCTGTGAACTTTGTAAAGTGTAACACCCAGAAATAAATATTATTACTGCAAGGTCTCTGAGTTGTAAGTAAATAGAACCCAGATGGACCAGGTGGTTTTATCAATTATTTCTTCATATGGTCCTCATATATATTATACTGGATACATGAGGGCAGAGAGTTGATTGGGATAAGCTTTATTAAGAGATTATATGCCACTGAGAAGAGAAAGGCACTGGAACTGACTAGTGTGCTTGGAATTGTCAGCTACTAAACTTCAGAATGTAATAGAATGAGAGAGAATAGTATCCTTGTCCCCTCCCAAGCCTACCTCCAGTGCTACTTTTACTCTACATCTCGGTCTATAAAAGTATTCATTTCTTATCTCCTTCATGCTGGGCATGACTTTCTCCCCTTCTTTCCTCTCTTTTTTTTCCCTTTCCTATCCTGTCCTGTCCTGTCCTGTCTGCCCTGCCCTGCCCTGCGTTAAAAATTTTGCATGTGTCAGGTTAGAGAGGTTATGTGCACTTTCATGTCATTCCAGGTACTTTTTGGATACACTCCTGGAGAATTCAGGTGGTGAAAGAGGGGCTTTGACTGGGAGACAGAAAAGTCAGTCATTTCCATCCCTGTTCTAACTCCTCAGTGACCCTTGGGCACACCCTAATTGCTATGGTGTAGTGGCGGGAAGGCACAGAGCAGGATCTCTATGATCCGAGCAGACGGGTAAAGGAGAGTCCTGGAGCCCTCGGTGGCTTTTCAGGCTTTTATTGAGCTTTTACCAGGTACATGGCAGGCAGGGGTCCCAGGGGGTTGGAAGACTGGCAGGCCTCCCAGCCCCTGGCGAGTATTCACTCTTTCTGGGTTTCTGGAATTCTCTTGTGGTCTCTGCTTCTCTGCTGTTGCTCTTTAGTTCTCTCTTCTGCTAGTCTCCTTCTTCTCATTCTGCTGGTGTCCCTGTGACACCACCTTTATAAGCCCAGTCTTATCCTGGGTGTGCCCACCTATGCATGCCCACACCCTACTGCAGGTGCCCGCCATCAGGCATGCATGCAGGACTGCAGGGATCCATCATTAATGCTAATGGCGGGAGGTTGGAAAAGCCTGATACTTTTTCACTTACCCTACATATGGGAAGTTCTTAGACTTAAGCTCTGGGGTTAAGTTAACCAGAGCTGCAGCCAAACAAGGTGAATATAAATCATAAATTATTGTTCGGAGGGTTATGTAAATGTAGGTCTCTAGGTCTGTTTTAAAGCTATTGAACCTAGATAAAAGAATGTTCATGAATCTTCCTGCAGGCTTCATTCTCCTATGACTACAATTTTAACTCAGAATTTGCATCCCACCAACTTCTTTGAATATACCCTCAGAAGAGTTTAATATCAATTTTTTAAAGAAGGGGTGTTTTTTTCAATGTGATAAACTGTATGGAATAGCTTCATACTGATAAAGAAGCTGGTGGATAAGGGCAATGGGAGGGATATAGTGTTTCCTGAGAAAGCTGTATAATTATTTTTATTATTTTACGGGAAGGATGTCTAGTAATTAGCTCTTTTGTACCCAAACTTGGTATGACTGGACAGAGTCTGTACTCTAATGTCCTTGAACATTTCTACTTTCTTGCCCTTTAACAACTTGTTTAATATGTCAACTACTCTTAGAACTTTTGTTTCTTCTCTGACTAATATTTTTTTTCTAGGATAAGGATGCAAGTGGGCTTTCCATGAACTCAGTCACAATTTGCAAACATTACTAACATTTTGGGGGTCTTTTTGAGTTTGCTGAATTATTTGAGACATCTTTTGTTTGCTGCTTGTTATACCAAATGATTGCAATGTCCCTTGAGCCTTTTCCTATCTCTTTGATCTCAAAATCGACAGGTGAATTGTAACAAATTGCTACATACACCGACCCAATTTCTATATTTCTAATTGATGGGTCATACCTACTTCCGGAAGTGTTAATAAAGTGCCAGGATTTTTCCATGTCTTCACTCTACTGCAGCATTTTTTCTCAGTACCAGTCACCTCTCATAGAACTTGATATATTTTCATTTACTTAAAAAAAAAAACTGTAGTTAAATACTCTTGGCAAAAAGCCAAGCAATGACAGTTCTTTTGATAAATTGTAAAATTGCCATTAATAATAAGAAAATATGAATTACACCAAGAAGAGTTATTGTTGTTGATTTTTTTAAACTAAAGATTTTTTTAAGGATCATTCAGACTTTCTAATTAGCCAGGTGCACAGGAATGCTGCCTGCCTTACTTTAATTTGTCTATATTTGTGTGCAAGATTTGACTTAGGGCTTGGCAGTCTGTTGGCAAGATTGATTCCACTCTGCATAGCTGTTCAGTATATTGTACTGAGCATTTGCTTTGATGCCAAACAGACTTGGTTTAAATTAAACTGCGTGACCTTAGGTAAGCTACTTCTCGCCTCAATTTTCTTATCTATAAAATATGGCTACTGCTATACCCTACCTCATAGAGTCCAAGATTAAATGAAGTCATAACTGTAAAGATGGACTCAGTGTCTGGCATAGAGTTAACCCTCAATAAATGGCAGGTACCTATCAGGTATCTGTGATTGCAAAAGTGTTCTGTGAACAGCATCACCTGACTGTTTACTGTGGCGACAGGCATTAAACAAATTCTTATAAGAGTAGTTGTTTAGTTATGATTGCCTTTGCAACATGGGCAAAACACAGGTGCATTAAAAGAGGCTGTTCTTCTATAGTCTGTCCCTTGTGATGACACACACTGATTAAATGTGCTAGTCTTCTGCAAGGCGGGTACTTTTTTGCTGGAATGGGGGTGAGTCCCCAGCTGTCTGAGCCATGTGGGTGGAGCCCTCACCACTCAGGTGTCTTGTTTTGTTTTGCTTTGATGTTCTGTCCTTGGGTTCAGTAAGAGAATTTTCCTGGGAAGACCAGCAAGGACCTGTTTGGGTGGCAGAGAGTGGGGGATTGATTACTGACATTTAATATATTCTTTCAATTACCATCTAGATTGTGTGCCTCCAGAACTGAGTTTTCCTTTTTTATTCTTTTCAGCAGTGCTTAGCATCATGTTCCATATATAGGCTCTCAAACTTTATTAGCCAAGAGATGAGTGTGTGGTCTTTTGTCTCTTCTGACATACCATTCTGAACCAGATTATGTGCTAACAGTATCAATACAAATGTCTTCTGGAATTGTAAATTCATACTTTCATTTCAAGAGCTGCTGATGACATTTTTTTATTCTAATGTGTAGTCATTCAGACTTTTTTTTCTGTTCAAGTGTCTTCATTTAATGAAGAAACTAATATAGATAACTCCAAAAGTTTTTTTAAAAAGGTTGAGCGCTGGGTTGCGAAGCTGCCCGCAGTCTCTGCAGTGCCGGTTCGATCCCCGGCTGCTCCCCGGCCACCGGAGGAGGGTCCCACATGGCGTGCAGACCTCTCCTGTCGCCCGCTGCTCCCCTCAGCAGTGTACTTCGGTCCTTCTGCCTGTTCTGCTCCCCGCTCTGGCTCTGGTGAATTCTCTCACCCTCCCGCGCTTCTGACTGTACCCAGTGCATGTATAAACAAAACAAACAAACAAATAAATGAATAAATAAAACATGCCTCTATTAAAATAAATAAATAAATAAATTCCTTAAAAATGTCTATTTTAAGAATGTTTTTCCTAAATAGAATCTCTAATGTTCTTTGACTATATAATATGTCAAAATATTCAAATGATAATGCTAGAAAGAATGATGTAGAGAAGGGCCAAGATCACTCTCACTGTTATCTTACCTTAAGTTCATATGTACCAATTGGGCAGTGTCTTCCCTGATATACTTATGCTTTTTCTAACTTTTCATTGTACTCTTCAGTTTCCCTACTGTCGTGTTATGGTGGCCATCAACAGAATAGGAGTTAGGAGCAAAGAATCCCATCTAGATTTTTTCTCTTACGGATCATTTAAGAAAGTAATAGCCAGCCCTTTTGTTGTCCTCTGTCAGAACAACAGAGCAGCAGAGTGTCATCATCAGAAGCCTGGGCAGTGTTCGGACTTGGGATTTCTATGGTAGGTGACCCAAGGAGATAAATCCTTCAAGTCCTAACCTCCACTATTCTCAAAAGTATAGTGATGATTTGTGTGCAAAGATTTGAAATTTTTAAAAAGTACTCAGTTCTTGAAATTCAAGAAAACATTTTTATTAATTAAAAAAGGAATGGCCTGCAGATATTATTATTGCTATATTAGTCAGAATAACATAAGAAGTATAAGAAGTTTATTTGTTAGAGCTGAGGGCTCAGCCTGTTAGCACTGTGTTTGACAAGTCGGTCTGTTTCTCTACAGCTATTTTAACATTTAAACTATGGCATACTCATAATATAAAATCTAGCAATAATAACTATAGCTGATATAAATATAGCACGCTATAGCAGGCTGTGTTTTAAGCATTTCATATCTTTCAGTTTATTTATTCTTATAACCCCATGAAAAAGCTACTATTTTTGTCCTCATTTTGTAGTTGATTAAGCTGCAACACAGAGAGGTTAAGTTAGAAGCTTGAAGCTACATGACTGGTAAGTAAGAAAAGCAGGATTTAACTGGGGTAATCTGACTCTAAAGTCCAAGCTTTTACAGTCCAAGCTGTGTGTTACTTTAAAATTTTCACAGCAGACCATTTTCCTCAGAAAATTGATTTCTTAAATAATTAGTCTCTCTGCTGTAATAGCACCTCCTTAGGCTAGAAGAGAATTGAG
Source organism: Talpa occidentalis (assembly GCF_014898055.3). NCBI lineage: Eukaryota > Metazoa > Chordata > Mammalia > Eulipotyphla > Talpidae > Talpa > Talpa occidentalis. Next base: position 60,443,032 of record NW_023602073.1, on the reverse strand, counting down.
ATATTGGCAAGGGACTAGACTAGGTGACCAAGAAATTTCCTTCTAGCCATATGATTCTATTATGATTCTGGAGTACATTCAAGAAAATATTTATTGAGTGTGCCAGGTACTGTGCTAGGCTCTGGAGATTTACTGTAGTGAAGAAGATGGGTACAATGTGATCCCTGTTCATGGAGTTTTTGTTCCTGTGGAGGAGACAGTCATTGAAGGAAAACACGGAAGTCCAAAGCAAACACATAGCCAGAGGATTTAATATCTAAGAGGGGAAGGGAAGACTCCTTGTTATTGCAGCTGAGGTAGACAAAGGATGGGAGAAAGGCCCAGTGCTGAGGAGCAGGTGGCTTGGGGAAGTCTGTTACACGGAGAACAGAGGCTAAAGGCAGGAGCCGCACATGGATGCAGGCCTCTAGACACAGGGAAATGACACGACCACATTTGTATGTTTAAAAACAAATCTTGACAGAGGTAGAGAATGAATTAGACAGAAACAGGAGTGGATCAGGGAGACCATAAGACTGTTACAGTAATTTCCATGAGAAATGCTAGTTAGGGACCCAAGGTGGTAGCAGCAGGGGTAGGAGATTTGAGAAATTTGAAAGGAAGCTGGTTAGGACCTAGTGATTAAATGAATGTGTGTATGGGAGTCAGTTGGTAGTGACACATCTCAAGGTATTGAGGCATGGGCAGGATGAGCAAGGAAAACACATTCTCACCCTTCACGTGGCTCCAGGACCAACCTGGGCTAATCTAAAGTGTTAGATGTATTTACTTTTCTGTTTGTAGAGGGCATTTGTTTGTAATATCAGCATTTCAGTCTCTGTTGGGATCCCTCCCAACAGTCCAACTCTACTTTCTCTGATAAGCCAGCATAGAACTTTTGTCCAGTTATCTTTGGGAAATAAAAAAAATTTCTTGTCACCCTTTGTGTCACAAGGTCACATCACCTCAGTCTGTTTGCCTGCTATGTAAGTGTTTGACATACAAAGCAAAAATCATGATGATTCTTTCCAGCTTAACTCCTTACAATGCTTTCAAAATAAAAAACCACCTTTGCTACTTCTGTATTCCATATCTCATGTGAGATTATTCTACGTTTCTTCCTCCACCGTCCCTTCTTGGCACAGGATAAGGGTATCTGTTGCTGAGTAGAGCAAAGAGGGGGACATTTTTGATGGCATCATGTGTTCTGCACAGTAGGCCCCCACTTTGCACTAGTCCCCTATACAATCAAGTCACTTTATGATGAGTCCTTTCTGTTAAAATATAAACCACTTAATGTTTTAATATTCACATTACAATTGCTACCAACTACATCATGTAGGTGAGGCGTTTGTGGGTGGCAGTTGAGTAACTGTTAGCATATGAGCCAATCACTAGGTACTTGTTGGTTTAATGATCTTTTGTACCAATAGTCCAAGGGTTTTTTTTCGTAAACTGTAGAAATGTTTTGATTTTTAATCTTTATGTATCCTTTCATACAAGTGGTTGTTGTTGAATTGCCACAATACTATTCAAAGTATAACCATGGGTCCTGAAGGTTATACTAAAAGTTTAATTACACTGATACAAATTATACAAAGCACGATGATGGTGTAAAAGTTAGTGAATCAGTAATTTATTTGGCTTTTCCCATCCACCATGTCAGCAAACTCAAAGTAATTTTAAAATTTTGAAAGTGATTTTGGTTTTCTAATTCAAGTTACTTTGCTTACTTTTAATTTCATCTCTTTAATGTCAGTACAAACAAAATTCTCTCAGCATTTTTATTGTTTTATTGTATAAATCACAGTCTTACATAAGCTTAGTTATGTGCCCAAATGTGCTCATAATAAAAGCTCAATAAATGTTAGCGACTACTGCTTTCCCATTTCCCCCAGGATTTCTGCTCTCTCTACAGCATAATGTAGGATTCTGTATTCAAGAGCCTCCTGCAACCTGCTTTTCCCTAAAAACTCATGGATATTGGTAAAGAAATGGCAAATGGCTAGGTACTGCCAAAGGATCTACTACCATCCAAGCCAAATGAAAACTACTAGACTGGCCCCCTTTGAACAGGGCCTGGGATTGGATCACCTGCATTCCAGGGGTGGGACCCAGGTTGTAATTCTCCCACCCCACAGGTTATAATTCTCTTTATTGCTTTCGTAGGTAGTGTCTCCATTTCTCCACAGGGTGTTTCTGCGAATCATGCAATAAAATGGGTTATAGTTACTCTGTTAACTTAGAAATCAGTACCAAGCAAATTCTAGATTTGACCAGTGCTAAATTGGAAACACAAGGTCACATCAAGTAAATAATCATTTTCAGACCACCCTTAAACTTGCTAGAAGTGATGTGATTTTAGGCGTCAAAGGCCTTCGAAATGATCTAATCTAACCGACTCATTTTACAGATAATGAAAGAAACTCAGAAATGCTAACAATTTTCAAAATTTCCTATAAATTTTCAAATTTATAGAAAGAACTGGGACTAAAACCAGATCTCATGGTTCCCTGATCATCATTCTCTGACATCATATTATCTCTCCTTTAAAGGTTTTATAGAATTCGATAAATATTTTATTAGTATATATAGTATGGTAGGCTCTGATGCACAATAAATTGAACATTCAACACTAAAACTATGTCTACTATGTCATAAATTTGAGGTTAAACTAAAAGTAATGTTAATTATAATATACATTAGGCATTTAACTAACACTAATGTTGTTTGCCTTTTACAGTTTGAAGGAACCTGATGGGAGAAATTTAGTTTGTCTGAGAATGTATGACCCCTTCCAGAAAGTTGTCCAGAAGTTGTCATAGTCTCACTTAAACCTATTCCTCCCCTCATGCTACAACTTCAGCCTTTCTTTCTATAATGCCATGCCTAGGGGTCCATTCTGAGTCCATGTCTTCATGACATTAGATTCAGTTCATCATACCCTGCTCCTTGAAACACTCTATTTTCTTGACTTCCAGGGCACCCCTCTCCCTGGATTTCCTCCTGCCTCACGAGTTGTTCCTACTTGGCATGTATTGCCAGTTCCTCCTTGTCTCCCTGACCTCTAAAATTGAAGTGCCCTGGACTCTGTCCATGATCCTCATTTCTGTTTATACTCATGCTTACTCTCTTCGGATCTCATCCAGGCTCGAGGGCTTTAAACCATTTCTAGGTTGGAGATTCCCAAATTTATATATCCATCCTAGACTTCTCCCTTGAACTCCAGATTCATAAATTCAACTGCCTACTTGACACCGTTACTTGAATGTTTAATAGCTGTCCGAAATGTATCTATGCTGGTCTCTAAAATCCCCCTCATCCTGCAGTCTTCCGTAGTTTGGTAAATAGCAACTCCATCCTTTGGCTCAGGCCAAAAACCTTGAATTTATCTAGTTTATTAGTCCTATTAGTTCTACCTTAGAATATTTTCAGAGCACCATCTTTTCTTACTATTTCAGTTTTCCCCTACTTCACATCTTTCCCCCACTGCCCTCCCTTTAGCTCCTGCCTTGGTTATTGCAATAGCCTAGAGATTGAGTAACCCTGGAGACTTTTCTAAACCCAGAAATCAGATTGATCCCTTCAAAATGTCAGTTCATGCCTCTGCTCTTAATACTCCTAGCCCTGCCTATAGTGATTTCCCATCCCCCTAAATTAAAAGTCACACTCTTTACAATAGCCTACAAGGCCAGCATTCGCTGGCCCTCTGTTGCTTCTTGGAATGTCTTTTTTTACCATGATTTCTTTTGTTTTCTTCACTCCAAGCACACTGACCTCCTTCTTGTTTCCTAAACAATACAGCATATCCTCTTGCCTCAGGAGAGGGGTCAGAGGAAGGGAGGGAGGAGCACAGGGGACTGTGGTGATGGTGCACAAGTGCATTGGTGAAGGAAGTTCTATGGGGACTACACCTGAGAGGAGTGGGGGGAAGCAAATATTGTTTAAAAATGAACTATGATGTAAAAAAAAATTAATAATAAAAAAAAACCTTCTGAACTTGCTGTTTCCTCTGTTGGCAGCTTTTTTCCTCCATATACCTGTTTATCTCATTTCCTCACCTCCGGTAGGTTTTCACATATTTTTCATTTTTTTTAGTAAGAATTTCACTGTCTACCCTATTTTAAAAATATCATCCTTTAACTATTTGATTCTTCTCCATAGCATTGATTATCCCATGCCGTGTGTATCTAGGGTCTAAAACTCTGCTATCTGGCACATAGTTGGTGCACAGTGAACATGCTTAAAAGCCTGAAAGAATGTATTCTTGCTCTTCCTTTGTATTTTCCAGAGGAAAGAATTTGTCATCTAATCGAGACCTGACTGTCCAAAAAATTTGTTTCCTAAGAGTGTTTGTATTTGAAAGTAGTGTCTTATCGTACAGTATAGGAGGAGATGTCTTTGGGTATTGCCTTTTATGTGTGCCCTCTGAGCATGTGTCCTCTTTTGTCCCTCCTGCAACCCTGCCAAAAGAATTGGTGTTATCCACATGCCATCTTAATTCTGAAAGGCTACTGGCTCCCAGTCTGTACCTGGTATAGTGAGCACCTTCTCCCTAGTTCAGCTCTTTCTCTGTTGCTCTGCTTATACTGAGGGTCTAGAGTATGTGTTTTTGTCTGTACTAAATTGCCATATGGTGATAAAAATAACAGTAGCATTGTTAAAGCCATGTCTTTCCCACAAATGTTTCAGAACTTCAAAGTCAGTGCTGTCAATGTGGGTGAAACTGTTTTCCCTTCTCTGTCCCCAGAGATTGTTGCACTTTGGAACTGATGGTGTTTATTTAGATTGTTATCCCAGCTCCAATACTTACCTAGCTGTGTGACCTTGAAAAGATTTTTTAAAGTCTGAGACTAGGTCTGACATGTCACCCTTAACTCACATTACTTCCCTTTGCCTTTTCTGCTCTTTTCCCTTTTTTCTGCTCGTCCCCACCCAAAGAAGAAACCTGAGTGCTGAATTTTTTCAAACCTTGAGTACAGAGATCCCCATCTGAATCTAGTCCTATGCTTTAAAATTGTATTCTAGGTTAATCTCGTATGTTTCAGTATGATTATTCCCTCTTAATTGTTATTAATGATACCATTTTCTCTACATGAACTATATGCTGAGCAAAAAACCTAGAATCTTCACTTTACAAGCATTGCAAAGTAAGACAGATAGGTCTTGGATATAAGATTAAATATGACTGCATCGGAAAACATGTGGAAAGGGTATTACAGCTTTCACAGTCCTTCTCAAGATGTCATTCTTTTTCAAAGAAATAACAATAAATCCAGGAAAAGACAGATAGTATTTTCACACTACTTCTTTTCAGTGAATAGAAGTAAAAATTAATAATAATGGGGAAAGAACATGAATCCAAATAAGATATTTACATCTCCTGTATTTACTTTTCTCAAATTGTTGTAAGCTAACAAATCCTGCAGTTGATAAACCTCAGAGCCATGGGGCCAGGGACAAGATATGACAAGGACCCGCTTCCCTCTTGTAGGGAGTCATCTATTGCTGCAGTCCTCCCTAGGACATGTCATGGCTCGCTAGGGCAATGGACTACATCCAGGGGCCCTTTGTCATTAATGTCACTGTTCTCCTTCTGTCTCTGTGTCACCTATCTTTAAATCTTAAAATGTATGCAGGTGGTCATAATTAACTCTGCATTTATTGTTCATCCTCCTTATTACTTGTGTTTATTGTAATTTGTATTAATTGAAACATTAGCATGGTACACATTATCACCAATCCAGTCCTTTTGCTGTTGTTTTTGATTCTGCATCTTCTGGAGGATAAGGGAAACTGGCTTACTTAGGTATCATAGGAAGTCAGGGGGAAGGCTAGATTCTTGAAGAGTGGCGCACAGGCACGTATTCCTGTGACTACCACCCCCATTGTAGTAGACTTGGCATTTATCGCACTTCCTGTTTACAGATACTGAGGGGGACTCACTCTGTGACCTGAATAATGCCAACAGCTGACTTAAGCAGATAGGGATTCTAGTTCTGGTTGAGGGAAAAGTACAGGATGTCCAAATCTGTCCTGCTCCCCCCCTTTTTAATGAAACACTCATGAATGAGAATGTTGATGTTAAACATATATCCACATTAGAATTTTGGTGGCTATTATTGCTTCATTAGTTTCATTTATATGTAGCCTTCATTTATAGGTAGCCTTTCCTTGTATGTTAGACAATGAAGTATTTGGGGGAAGTGAATGGGAAATTTAGATTTAAGATAGGAAATTTTAATGTATCTTCCTGGATATTCCTCATCCTGCTACTTCTGTTAGCTGTGGGAAGAAATCTTTACCTCTTAGCCTCATTTTTTACTATTAATAAAATGGTATCTCCTATTTATCTACTTATCAGTACCAGGCAGAGATTCAGTTTCAAGAGGATTTATGGCATTTAATGATTTTGCTCCAAATTGCTAGCTTTATATTCAGAATATAAATGTTGACCCTCCCCTTAGATCTGTGACTATACTAGAATAGCCTTATGTCTCAATGTTAGGTATTTCTGTTCTAAAGGTTGATTGATGTTACTTTTTGTGTGTCTTAGATAATTTTAAGAGCAGATCTTTAATTATTCTTTCTCTAAGGCCAAATTTAATAATCTTTGTGTCCTATGCTTGTGAAAAGCTGAGAGGAAAACTGTGTGTGCAGCATGAAGTGTTAGCATCTGTCTGGTCTAACAGTAAGCCAAAGGAACACATCCTCTTAGCTGTGATCAAACAAGTCAGACCTGTGTTAAGCAGTGTATATTATGTTCTTAGAACTTCTGGACTAAAGAAGAAATAAAAGTATATTTCATATTCTCTAGGGGTTTTTACATGGAGAGAGACAGATCTCATATCTTTATCTAATATGTCTGTGTGTGTACATACCTATCTAATCCTTATTATATAGGTGTATTATACATCCATATGCATGGACATAAATATCTTATATATCTGTGTATCTAGAGATGTTATATATCTATAACTGTATATATATATCGCACACACAGACATCCATCCATCCAAGCATACATACATGAAACAAAATTCATTGTGTAATCACAGGCTCTCTGAATGTAGACTACTGCTGAGGAGAGTGCAAAAAAAGAAAGTTATTTGAATTTAGATGCATTCATTCAACACATATTGCGTGCCAGGCACTCACTGTTCCAGTCACTAAGGATATAGCAGTGAATGAACCTAACAAATACGATCCCTGATGTGGAGCTTATATTTTGTGATGCAGGAAAGAATGACAATAAATAAACAGCTGAATAAATATGGCAGCTTGCTATATAATGGATGTTAAAAGAAAGTAAAATATGGTATACAAATGGGAATCTAAATTGCATGGTCAGGGAAGATAAAATTTGAGCTGAAGCTTAAATAATAGGAAGGACTCAGGTAATTAAAACTCAGAGCTGAGGGCACATTGCAGGCAGAAGGAGTATTCTGGAAAAGCTGCAAAATTAGGATAAACTCCGTGTACTGAAAGACCAAAGGAGGGCCTGATGGCAAGAGGGGATGATGGTTGTGGGTAAAACTGGAAATGAGGCTACAGTTCTGATCGTGTAGGGCCTTATAGGTCTGTCAAGGAGTTTGAGTTTTATCCCAAGAGAGATGAAATGCCATTAGAAGATTTTAAGCAAACTTCTTAAATCAAAATATATTGACTTCATTGAAATAGTAAGTTTGTGTTCAAAACTATATAATTTCAGGCCTGCATCTTCCCCTCAACATATGCATTTCCCATATCTACCTGCCACCATAGCTCCAGTGTCACTGCTCTGTCTCATTCCCTCCACCTCCTCCTCACTTTCCTATTCCCCTCTTGCAACCACCATATTTTCACAGATTCTGTTATTTTTGTCATGTTTTGCCCGTTTGTTTTCTTTGGTTATTTGTATTCCACAAATGAAGTAAATTGTCTTTACTTTCGTACTTTTTTCACTTAACATAATCTCCTCAATCCACATTGTCACAAAAGACCCAGTTTCATCCTTTTAAATACCTGATTAGTATCCCATGGAGTATATAACACAGTTTCTTTACCCAAACATTGTTGATGGGCATTTAAGTTGATTCCACATCTTGCGCATTGTGAAGAATACTGACATGAATGTTGAGGTGCATATATACCTTTTCATATTAGTGTTTTTATATTCTTCATAACTAGAAATGGTATTGCTGGATCATAAGGTCTGTCCATTTTTAGATCTATAAGGGGGGGTGGGGTCTCTATATATTTTTCCATAGAGGCTGTGTCAGTTTACATTCCCACTGACAATTCTGTTTTCTCCATACCCTTGCAAACACTTATTGTTTCCAATGATTTTGCTATAGGTCATTTTCATAGGTGTGAGGTGATATCTCATTGTGCTTTTGTTTGCATTTGCCATATAATACATGAGCTTTTTTTTTTTTCACGTACCTGTGGGCCATCTGTATGTCTTCTTTGGAGAAATGTCTATTTCAGTCTTTTGCCCTTTTTTAATTGTTTTTTTGTTGATGTTATTGTTGAGTTGTATAAGTTCTTTTTTAAAATCTTTTTAAAAAATTTCATTTACGTATTTTTTACATCTTTTTTTACAGTACTGCACTGCATTTATTTTTTAATTTTTTCTTTTATATATTTTTTACACCATTTTTTGTTTTTGTACAATGTTTGCATTTTCATCTTGGTTATAGTCCCCATAAAATTCCCACCACCCTTACATTGGGAATTAACCCCTTGTCAAACATGATGTGCACCTATCTGCTCCTAGGCAATAGGTTGCCTTTTCATTTTTGTGGTGCTTTCTTTGTTAAGCAAAATTTTAAAAACTTTTTAAGAAATTTTATTATTGTTATAGTAGAAATGCAGGAAAACAAAAATAGAGTAGAGACAAGTAAGGAATCTCAGTGACATAGGGGGAAAGTTATGGGAACTACTTGGTGCTACTAGTAGAAATAGAGAGCTATGGTAGGATTTAGGATATATCCAGAATTTGCTGATGGAGTAGATAGAGAGCAGAGGAGAAAATTTTTTGGTTTGAGCAAGTGGATGCATAGTGGTGAGGACTGTGGCAAGTGAGGAAGAGACAGGTTTACTGGATGGCTGTATTCATTTTACAATGCATGATTCTGACTTTCTAGAGATTATTGAACAAATTGTTTCGATGTCTTCATCATAAAACAGGGATGCTAACAGTACTTATGCTCTATGGTTGATATAAAAAATTATGTGAGTTAATACCTCTAGCGTGCTTAAAATAGGATTGGACACTTATTTGTTCTCAGCAAGTGTTAAGTGTTGTAGTGGCTACTGTTGTTAACACTGTGATCAGCTATGGAAGTAGCAGCAGCAGCAGCAGCAGCAGCAGCAGGAGGAGCAGCAGCACTACATATCCAAATTACAGGATGAATGAGCAATAGGGTATATAAGGTTGGAACTCAGGACTGAAGTTAAACTTTGATTGTTTTCAACATAGAGGTGGATTTTTAAACCACGGGACTAGATGAGATTGCTGATAGAGGCAGAAGAAAGGGCAGGAACAAAGAGAAGAGAGATGAAGACTGAACACTGGTACCCTCCAACATTTAGGGGTTAGGAAAGAAAAGGCAGAATCAGCGAGGAAGAATTAAGAAGATGGCTGTGAAAACAAGAGAGAAACCTTCAAGAGAGAAGGGTGTCGCAGCATGGAAGCAAAGTATAGACCGTCTTAAAAGACAACAGGTGACTCTATCAAATGATGTTAAAAATAGAAGAAAAAGGAGGACAAGGACTTGACTATTGGATTTGGCAAAGGGTAAATTGATAGTACACTTGACGAGCCATTTGAGTGGAGTGGTGAGAATAAAATTCTTACTGGGTGACTAGAGAGAATGGGGAGATAAATGGATGCAGTAACTAGAAGAGGGTAGCTATTGGGAGCTGTCTTGGGAAGATTCTTTTAATATGGGAGTATTAAGTTAGCAAAGATAAGATGGTGTGTTTTGCTATCAGTGATAACGCAATTATTACACTCCTATCTTATTTTCATTTTACTCTGTAAGGAGTTTGTCCTTCAAATAGGAAAGGATAAAATAAACATAACTGAAAAGGAATCGAAGCTCAGAGTGGGTAAGAGAGTCACAGGAAGAGTGAAGAAGTATCTGTTGCTTTAAACTCGTCCTCATCTCTAGTCTGCTAAATTACAGTCCATGGAGCTCAGAGAACTTTTAGATTTGATTGGAATTTTCTTTCACCACAATTTCTAGCCAGAAGACTACTAATATCGGTGATTTTTCCATATACCTTTAACAATAGGCCTGATTCGTTTTCTTGGCAACATTCTAGAGCTGGTGTTTAACCTAATGGTTTATGAGCACTTAGGGAAAATGCATAGTTGTAGTAGCCAATTTGAGTTATCTAAAAATAAGTTATTCCCAAATAAATGGATTTTCTTTTAGTTTAGTTGGAAAATTAGGGCAGTCTTTTAGATACAGTGTATCTTGATTTTAGCAAAGTGTGTGATAGAGTTTCATATGACATTTTCCTAAATAAAGATGAGCTAACATTTAAATACCTATGTGTACAAGACACTTGATAAGGTGGTAAAATTATATTCAGAGTGTCTTGAATCAGTGACCCCAAAAAGTCTGCAGTGGAGTATCATAGGATTCTGTTCTTGGCTCTGTGCTAACCATTGGCCTTCAGAAACCTATATGAAAATGTCGAAGCATTAGAGAATATTAATGCAGTTGATCACAGAGTAAAATAAATAAATTATCTCAAAGACTGAATGAACTGTATTATTTAACAGTCATCAAGGACCATTCTTTGCTTCATTCATTTACAGGTATTGTTAGGGGGAAAGGATGTCCTGCCCTGTAACAGTATTTGTTGAGATCTTTGTGTCATGTACTCTTCCTGGTATTGGGAATATGTCAGAAAACAAAGAGAAATGAGTTTTAGTTCCTGCCTCAAAAGATCATGTATCCTGTTAAAAGAATGCATTAATAGAGCAATTTCAACTTAGGGCAGTGCACAAAGGTCCTTGGGAGCTTGAGGAGGGGTGCAGTCTGTTCCACCATGGTGCTATTACATGCAGAAAAGTGCTGCTTTTTCTTCCAAGTGTCCAGCTCCTGCAAGAGTCACCACTTCAAATGCTTAAGCCCCCTTTTAAAAAGTCCTCTAAAGCACCTATTGATGTTTAAATGGCTGTGATGTATCTCATTAATCTTTGCAGCCTCATCTTTTCTACCCCTCCCTTACCTCCACCACCCTGGAGAAAGTACCCTTCCCAGAACCTCTAACCTTGAGACTGGCAGTTCTTTGTTCCTTGTATCTTTGTTGGGACATAGTTCTTTTTATGCAAATATAGAAAAGTACCTTCACTTATGCAAATATTGAACATTAACACTTCCTAGTGCCCAGGAGCAATGTACCCTCAAACATTACACTGTTCTGGAGTAACAAACTATGAAGGTTAAGTGTACAGGAACAGTTTAATCTTGTAATCAAATAAAACTTACTCTAGTTAACACAAAACACACAATAATGTGCCTTATCATTATTGTTCTGCTTTGTAATTAGCCAGAGAAGGATTGACCTAAGAGAACGTAATTTGTTTTATACTCAAAAGTAGATTTCTCTTCTTTTTGTTAGTTTTGTTATCTATAATTATCTTTACTGTTGACAGCTTTTCTTCAGATCAGTATAATCTAATCTTTTTTGTGCACTCACAAACACATACAACTATTTTGGCACACAGGTTAGAAAAACAAAACTATTTCTAGAAGCCAGGATTCTCTCATTTCCCTTCTGGGAAGGATCTTTTCTGTGCTTGGTTAACCCATGCTTACCTGGTTGCTCCTGCTCCCCAGGTGTGGACTTTTCCCAACTCCAGCTGTACTCTGAATCATTTGGGGATGATTTACAAAATCCCATGCCTAGATCCCACCTCACCAACAGTATAATAAAATTGATCTGGGGTGGGCCTACCAGCAACATATTTTAAAGCTCCTCAGGTAATTTTAATATGCAGTGAGGGGGTGTGCATCACTAGACAAAGGAATACAGGTGCAGTGGTTTCTTGATGATGTGTCTTAGGAGGTTGAGTGTCTCATGATACCACTGTAGAGAGCAAAGAGGTCATTCTAACTTGAGATGTGTGATGCAGAGGGTAAAAATTTCAGCTGGAAATCTGGAAAGACGTGGAATTGAAGCCTTTTTTCAGTCATTTAAGGATTGTTGAAGACTAGCTGGTTCTGTCTCCTAGTCCAGCCATAGTACCAAATCAGCTCTGTGTCGTTATTTCTTGTAACACCTAGGAATAGGCCTATAGAAACTCTTGACAACACTCATCTTCTCCTAGAGGTCCATCCTGATCCTCCTTTTAAAGACACAGAATTATAACAGATTTAGCTTGCCATTAAATACTATGTGAGTGTAAGGGGCAACCTATAACTCTCTCCCATTTGCCTATCTTGCATATACCTTTTAAATACAATCTCTGAACTTGAAACGAGTCCTAAGTCATCCTTCTAATTTTCATATGAGAAGTTGAAATTGAAACTAGAAATTAAATATACTGCTTAATGTCACACCACTGTTGTGTTAGAACTAATATGAAAGCCCCCTTCTTTGGCCACAAGTTTATTACTTTTTCTAGCCTATCTACTGTCTTCCAGTATATTCTTCTGTTTGCAGTAGAAAATATTTCTGTATTTTGAAGATAGATTAACTTTCAGAAACTTTTATAACTCATTAAGATCCAATCCTAGTTGGGTGGGAAATCTACCTATTATTTGTAGTCCGCAATTGACAGAGAATTTGCAATGAACTGAATGAAGCATTGTCATCAAGCCAAGTGTTGGGCAATATTACATTTTTTTCTGTATCGCAGAGGGTATCTCAACTACTTCAGACTGTGTGACCTTGAATTTTGAATGGACTGTGACATATGCTTGCTGATGCTTGAAGTTCTTTTAAAGGAGACAGATTTTCTTTCCACAATTACAAGTCATAAGATGAAAATGCCTCTGAGACATAACCTGTTGAAACTATATTTACTCATTCTCAGGTCATTAAGTGAGTATAAAATACTAATGGCCATCACTTTTTTGGTTTCTTGTAGGCACCTAGCTCCTAGATACTTTGTAAACTCATTATCTCTAGTAATTCATACAAAAAGTTGAATTTCAGTATTATTTCCATTTTACAGATAAGGAAACTAAGCTTCTAAAAGGTCAAATAATTTCTCTAAGGTCATGCAGCCGGTAAGTGAAAGTATAGAACATAATATGGGTCATGAATCATTTAAAAATATGATAATTTATTCATCTTGGATGAACAGGCCAACAGGTCTTCATTAAATTTTGAGGTTCCAAAAGCATCCCTTTAACCCATTTTGTTATGATTCATCTTTTTTTATTATATTACTTAGCATGTGATGCATAATATAAATATGATAATATATATATATTTGTATTATTTAATCCCAGTACTAACATTTGTCCTTTTACTTGATGGATTTCAAGTTTTGTCAACCATTTGACTTTAATTGCCCACATAAAAACAAGTTTATTTATAGACTTGTTTGGCATTAATGTGTATGTCCTTTGGTCATCTTATCATAGTTTGTAAAAGGAGCTAATGAATTTTGATAAAAGTACTTAACCCACTAAGGGATATAAAGGCATACCTGTGCTTAGAAAATCCTGTGTAAAATAAGTGGGCAAGTCATGACATCTGAGACATGTTTTTAAATAAGGATATTTTTAGTCATCATCTTGAGCAAAAAAAAAAAAAAAAGAGAGAGAGTATTAAAAGGAGTATATTAAACCCCTTTTCAACAGGGAGAGTGTCACATTCTTATTTCATTCAAAACTTTGTTTCCTATCCCTATCAGGTCCAACATTCTTTTTTTATAAGAAATATTATGTGATGGCCCTTGCCAGCCTGAAATAAATTTTGTAGAAAATATAACCTACCCACAAAAATAAATTTTTGCAAAAATCAATATAACCCCAGCTGGTTTTTTAGTGGACTTTAATAGGCTAATTCTAAAATTTATAAAGAAATGTAAAGGGTCAAAAATAACCAAGTCACCTATGGAGGAGAAGAACAGGGTAGGAAGACTTGCTTTACTAGACTTAAGATTTAAGTCTTGATCACCAGTAAAGGGGATTCTGCGATTCCAGGTACAGGTTCATTTTTACAACCATTTGCTGACTTGTACCTTTATACTTCATTCATTTTTCTGTTTGTTGGTTATATAGCATTGAAAAAGGAGTTTGAGTAAATCAATATTATATTCTCACTGTGGCATAAAGGAATGAAAAAATTAGACTAAAAGATAAAAGTATTCCCACAGTTTCATAGAATGATACCATCCCTTTGGAAATCTCTGATTTAAAAGTTAACGTGATTGGGAGGTTTTACAGCTCATTTTGATGGCAGTGATTTTTGTGTTTAACCAATTGAAGAGTTATTTCTTAATTATCCAAAGTCCCTCATGCTGCATTCTGATTCCATTATCCCTGATACTTAATGAAAACTGAGAACAACTGATCACTATTTTTAGAGGAATTCATGCATATTTAGACCAATCTTTTTGTATTTTAATAGTTCCCCATTTCAATTTCTTTGTTTCTTTGCTTTATAGATGTACCTTGTACTTGTCATAATAAACTGATTTATTCCCCTGACAATTTAGCTTTAGCCAGAACTTAGTGTCTCACTAATGGCTTACTGTTTGATGTCATCTAAAAGTTCAGTAGAGTCTATTTCTCATCTATTTATCTGATCATGGATGCAAATGTTAAGCAGATAGCATCATTACAACTGGCCATGACTATGAACCACTTAAATTCTTTGCCCCATGTGTCTTTTCCTGAGTGAAACGTACAGAAACAGACATTTTTAAGATGGCTTGTCCCATCTATAACACCTCTTGCTACACATATATGTAACAAGGAAATGGTTAAAAGATAAGAATAAAATTAAAAAACCAAAATGTATGTTCAAAAACAAATGAATAAAATAATATTGACATCTAAATACTCTTGCCCTCTAAAGCTGTAAATGTTTTGAAAAACATTTTTATTATTAAGTGCACTTTAAGACATCACAAGAGGAAATAAGAATCTTAAAAGTCTCATCCAATCTTGCCACTATCTTATTTTTAACTTAATTCAATAGTTATAAGATCTTTTTAATATTTATTGCTTTTCTTTTTCTTACTTAACATTTTTTAAAACCATGTAGCTCTCTGTTTAGATTTCCAGGACCAAATTTTCTTGTGTGTATAGGTACTTCCTGATGCCACCATGTAGTATCAGTGAAGTATCTGAGAATTCAACCTAGTTCATCTTAATTTGACACTATCTATTAAGAAATAATACCAGATACCACAGGTTAAGGGTTCAGTCTCCCAAGACCACCCTCTTCTCAGATGCCAGTCATAAATCCAGGTTGTTAGCAGTGCTTTGGGCCAACTGGCTTAAAATCAGAGATTGCCAGGACCCTCTTCTCACATCCCATTAATTTGCTGTAGAGGCTCATAGAACCCATTTACTCATTATATTACTGATCTACAAAAGGATATAACTCAGGAACAGCCAGATGGGAGAGGGAGATGTATAGGGCCAGGTATGGGGAAAGGGCACAGAGCTTTTGTGCCCTCTCCAGGTATATATGTACAGCCTATTAATTGTATTATCACACTATCTCAGATACCACTTCTAATGATTGCATGATGCTCTTTTTAATAAAACCCTACTGCTGTCCACTTGGAAATCTTAAATTTAACAAGTCAGAGTCATTCGTAAAGATCCATCCATGATCCAAGGCTTTTACTGAGCCCTAAGACTGCTGATGTTGCCCCCGAGGCACTGATTTCTTTCACTAGTGAGTGATCTGAGTTCTCTGCCCAGCAAGTGTTGAGGGCTGCCTTGTCTTCTAGGATTCTCGGGAGCACAGTCATTCTTAGAAAATGACAGAAGAAAAGTATCCTCACCAAGTCATATGTATTCCTGGATATCATCACCAAAGTAATGATGTAAAATAGTCTTCATTTTAGTGGCAAAATTGGCTACACTACTCTTATAAATAGTTATAGTCTTCTACTTATAGGATAATTAAAAGTTTAAAAGGATTAAATATTTTTCCAGTTCTATTTGTTTCTCAAGGAAATGAGATGCTGTCACTGGTTTTTCAGAATTTGTAAATTTATGTGTACCTTGAGATAAAGCAGTTTTGACTATTTCAGGTCTGGTGTAATTTATTTATTCCCTTGTTGGGCATTTAGTTGGTAGAGAAGGAAGGTTGCCTTAAGCATCATAAGAAGCATTAAAATGTGTTCTCTTAATATTTCTAAGGCAGTATTTTAGTCTTCTAAAGTATTTTGTCCTCTTTCAGGACTGGATAATCACTATTTCTTTTAATCACCGTGAATTTGAAATTTCAGGCTAAGTAAAGGGGAATGATAAGAGGGCCTTATAAATTCACTGTCTAAACATTTCTGAGTTACAAGCACTACCCTTTTTTTGGTAATACAGTTTTATTGAGATATAATTGACATACCATGCAGTTCACCATTCACAAGTCAATAGCTTTAAGTATATTCACAGAGTTGTGCAACTGTGACCACAATTAATTTTAAACATTTTCTTTGCCCCCCAAATGAACTCCATGGCCTCTAACTATCACCATCCCCATTCCCCCACCCTCCAAGCAACCACCAATTTCTCTGTGTCTATACATTTTACTATTCTGAATGTTTCATATAAATGCAATCATAAAACATGTGGCATTTTGTGATTGACTTCTTTAGCATTATATTTTCAAGGTTCATCCATGTTGTAGCATGATAATGTACTGATACTTCATTCCTTTTTATGGCCAAATAATATTCCATTGTATAGATATCCTACATTTTTTTTTCTTTTTTATGAGGTGGTGGTGTTGTCTTCGACATGCAACCTAAAAAGATGAGAGAGAGAGATGAGGGGAGAAAATAGGTGAGAGAGACAGAGCCAGGGAAGGAGAGAGCTGTCGGATATGCTGCATTTTGTTTGTATATTCATGAATTGAAAGTAGGATTCTTCAAGAACTTGGAATCTCTGATGGCAATTATTGGTATAAGAATGGATGTTGGAAGTTTTGCCATAACCAACCTCCCTAAAGGATAATCAGCAAATGGAAAGGGTATTTTGAAAAATAGTGTTTCTTGAAAACAGAGATTGCAGATATAAACTAAATCTACTCATAACCTTCCCCAAACAGAAATCCCTCTGGGCTATCAGATGGTGGGAAGGGGAGCAAAGAATATGCTCACACTGGACCTCAATCAGCCATAATCAGTTAAATTTTAAGAGAAATATCACCACCTAAAAAGATAGGAAATATATACTAAAAGAGTAAACTGATCGTATTTCTAAATGAAGGTAAACTTCATGATTAATATTCATCTCACTTATTTTCCTTAAATGTAAATACAGTTATTTTATAAGGATAGTTTAGTGATTTTTGTCCTAGCTGCTTAGGAACAGTTGTTACATTCATATCCTCTCGCACATGCATTCTCCCCCCACCTCAGAGGGATATTGCCCTGAAAGTGAAAATTGACTCTTAGATCAAAAAGATCTTATCCTTATGTATACACACAACACATTGGTGTGCGGGAAGGAAGGGGAGAGGCATAATTACAAAATTTGTAAAAAAAAAAAAAAAAAAAATCCTTAAGGGGGCAAAAATGAAAAACATGTCAAGAAATACTGCCATGAGGAAATCATTACTTTGGAAGGATTGGGAAATTCCAGGTCCATTTGGGGGTTTTCCTAAGGATCTTCCATAGCAACCAGGAAGCTCACTAATTCATTCACATTTGTACAGACCTACACTCTTTTCTTCTCCCTGCCCCCTTCCCCCACTCCCTGTTTTTAGGAATGAGGTAGGAGGTATGGGGAGTGATAGGGATGAAGAGGAGAAAAGGATGAGAATACACTTGGTTAGATAAGTCCAGATCTTCTGACTTGTAAATGGATAGTCTTATATACAATTAGGCCAATTTCTGCATCTGGGCCTTACTACGTTTATGTGGTAGTTGTGCACCCCTGAACATATTTCTCCCCATACTTAGAGTCAGAAGAGTGATTTTTGTGTAATTTATTTCCCTAGGAAGGCTCATCTCATACTAACACTTTTGTTTCATCAAGATCCTTTCTATTTTTCCCTTAAATTTTCAATGCAGTTAAATCTGATTTTTTTATGGGCCATAAGCAAAGACATAAATGATAATAGAAAAAACATTCTTCAATTATAGCAGCAAGAGTTCTGGGGTACATTGTTCTGCTGCTTTCTTTTCCCCTGGTAGAAAGCTGATAAATGGCTTTTAAAAGGTTTTCCTTTTTTCCTGTCTTTCCCACTGGGAAAAGAGTAATCTGTGATGATCAGTTACCAAAACAAATGTTATTCATATTGTAGGGAAATGAAAAAGTCAACTAAAACTCCTATACTTATTTGCTTATTCAACAAATGTTTGAATGCCAGTTATTTGTCAACACATTATTAGCTACTGGGACACAGGTCAACAAGACAGAGTCTCAGCCTCAAAGAGGTTATATTCCCAGCAGAGGAAATGGACTGGAAACAATCAACTCTTATGTTTCAGTGAGAGAGTTCCCAGGTAGAGTAAGAGTCTTTAGGGGACACCTAACTGAGCCAGATGGGGGTCTCAAGCATTACCTGGTATCCATTGCCCTTACAGACAGATGGGGTGCCCGAGCAAAGGGTGGCACCTGAGTGTTACAGACAGAGCAATAGAAATGAGAGAACATAGCTTTGGGTAGCATTGTCTTGGGTAGCATAGTAATTTGGTGTTAGAACAACAGGTTTTTGTAGAACTATTGCTTAATAGTGTTTTAGAAACTCTGAAACTTGTAGGGGAAAAGAGTTGAGCCCACAGGTGAGTGCGTCCCAGATTGTAGAGCAACCACAACCATGCTGTGTAGTTAAAAGACATAGACCTTTCTTAGATGGCAATTCAGCAACTCTCTGTGCCACTCAGGAGTGTTATCTCTGCCTACCCAACCCATAACCCAGGGTTTTCTTCCAACCTTATACAGTGCTTGGTACTTTGGAGTTCTGTTCAGTATATTTTTCTCCATCTCCTAAACATTTCTAGCAATGTTTAGTCTCCAGTAGTGTTTTAATACTCCATATAATCAATCTCTGTTCTGGCAGAGCTGTGTAGACTCTATCAGGGCATTTGAACTTGTTTCAAAAGTCATTGAGAGGTCATTTGAAAAAAATAAGGCCAGGGGAGAGATGTCTTTGTTCTGTTTTGCTTTTGAATACTTCTTTGGTTGGCAGCAGCAAGTATAAAAGAGAAATTGGATGAGGGTACCAAGTTAAAGACAGGACAAACAGTAGGACACTCTGATCATAGCCTAGGCAAAATAGGATGGTACTATGGTGGTAAGGATGAAACAGAGGAATGGGATTGGCAAGTTTTTTTATTAGATGATATAAGTAGTATTACTTAGAAAATTGACCAGATATGAAAGGTAACTTCCTAGCTTCTGCCTGGCATGCTGGGTTAGTTCTTACTGCTGCTAAGACAAGTTCCCACAAACTTAGTGATAAATATATTATCTCCCAGTTCTGGAAGTCAGAATTCTGACAAGATTCTCACTGAGCTAACATCAGAGTGTCACCAGTGCTGTATTCCCTCCTAGAGGCTCTGGAATAGAAACTCTTTTATTTTAAGTTTATTTTAACAAATTATAAAGGCTACCATATTCCATTACTCATCCCCTTCCATCTTCAAAGCCAGCATTGGCTGGCACTTTCTCATATCCAGTCCTTCTAACTGTGGATCTCTACCTTCCTCTTCCATGTTTAATGACCTTTGTGATTTCATTGGTCTCACCAAGCTGTAATCTCCCCATCTCAAGGTTCCTTGACTGACAAGCTTAATTCCTCTTTTCCTCCAACCTAATCTACTTACAGCTTCTGGGAATGTGGGCATTATGGGGAAGGGGCATTGTTCTGTGAATCACAAGTCCAGATGTAGACAGTGGTGTCATTGCAGTGTTGGAAAAGGAAGAAGTTTGGGGTGGGAGCATTGAGCTGATGATTTCTAACTTAAAATGATGTTGGAAGAATACATGGTAGTCAGCAGGATTGAAAGTTATCTGAACAGGGTGAGTGGAGTGGTGGGCCAAAAGACCAGTGGCAGCATGCGGAGGAATAAATGGAAAGGGAGAAGATGGACTTTGATGTGAAGAAAAGAAAAGAGAAAGGGCAGCAGCCAGAGGGAGGATGTAGGTTTGAGAAAAGGTATTTTTTTAAATAATGAATGGTTGGGGAGAGGAGATAAAGAATTCAGATCAGCTGGACCTTGTGACTCGCATTCTCTGTTATTCAAAGAATTAGTAAAATTTATTGGTAGACCATGATTAGCTGTTATTTTTTAGATGCCATGGAGCACAAAAGACAAGTGTAAAATAAAATACCTAGAGAATAGCTTCTGTATAACCCCAGTAATTACAGGTGTCTTCCTATTTCAGATAGCAGGGAAGATACTACTACTATATCATCAAACAATACACTTAAAATAAGCACTTTGACAAGCACGAGGCATTGAATCGTAATGACTGTATTTGCAAATGGCAAATTTTGTCTTCAGTGATGGACAGGCATGAACAAAAAGAGGAAATAATAAATGCTACCCCTAAACTCAGGTAAAACTTTTGGAGATACTCTGCAATATATGAATGTTACATGTGCACATAGCTGACATATTAGCTACAGTAAAAATCAGATTCAGTAACCTGTCTGATAAATGCCATCTATGTGCCAGGCATTGTGTAAAATACTTCATACATAAGGGATCATTCAACCTTCACAGCATTCCTATCAAGTAGGTACTATACTGTTATTCCCTTTTTTTTTTAAAGGTTTATTTATTTTTATATAAGAGCTGGGGTACAGGCCAGAGGTACGGGAGGGTGAGAGGATTCACCAGAGACAGAGTGGGGAACAGAACAGGAAGATGACAGAAATACACTGCTGAGGGGGGCAGCAGGCACGACAGGAGAGGTCTGCTTCGCCATGTGGGATTCTCGCCGGCCGGCCAGGATCAAACCCACACTGCTGAGGCTGCGGACAGCTTCACAGCACAGCGCTCAACCCGCTGCGCCACTGGGGAGGCCCCTATTATTCCCATTTTATAGATGGACAGCTTCTTGAAGTGACACAGTAAGCTGATAAGACAGAAAGGCTGAATCAGGCATAAAAGGAGCTAGCTTCTGATCTGAACTCTGTGACAATGGGCAAGTGCCATAGGATGGTGCACAACTCCTTTTCTTTCTTTTTTTAAGAATGAGATCCTAGAATGCTGATACAGGAAAATGTCATAGGAAGCTAAGATGTCACACTGTGTACCAATCTCATCACATTCTTCGAAAATTATGTTCCCTTTTGATCTCTATATTTTGACATGCAATGAGTAACTTACTATCTAGTCTAGAGAACAGCCCAAGTGACTAATTGGTTAAATAAAGTCTCCTGAAAAAAAGATTTAAAGTAGAGCTTACAGATGTGGGAATGCAAATTGGTCCAACAACTATGGAAAGCTGTGTAGACGACTCTCAAATTACAACAAATGGGTCTACTACATGACCCAGTGATTCCACACCTAGGAATCTATCCACAGGAGACAAAAACGCCAATTCTAAAGGAAACCTGCTCTCCTGTATTTATTATAGCAGTATTTGCAATAGCTAAGACATGGAAACAATCTAAATGCCCCAGAACAGATTAATGGATCAAGAAGATGTGAAATATATACACAATGGAATACTACTCAGCAATCAAAAAAGATAAACTCATGCCATTTACAGCAACATGGATGGATCTGGAAGGGATTTTGCTCAGTGAAGTAAGTCAGAAGGAAAAAGAAAAATATTGAATGGTTTCACTTATAGGTGGAACATAAGGAAACCCAACAAAGGGTCAGGAAAAAGACAAAATTCGCTGGCAAACCATGCTATATGCTGAGGCATACAGCAGGGAGGGGTAGGTAGAGGGTCCAAAATAGGGAAGGGAATGGCACAATGGACTATGGTGACGGTCCACAGATACTGTGGTGGTGGGAGCATTATGGGAACTACACCTGAGGGGAGAAATCAAATATTGTACAAAGATGAACAATGATATAATAAAATAATAAATAAATTGTAATAACACAAAGGGTATATTAGATAGAGCTTACAAACTGAAGGCCTAAACAGTGGCATTTTTGTTTGGCTTGTACAATGTAATAAAATCTGGATTCAAATCAAAATAAGAGTCTGGTAGGAAGAAATGATTTCCAAAGAGGTGGACAGCTGCTAGCAGGGCCACATTGGATGGCTGCCATGGACAACATTTTGTGTAGCCCAGGTGAAAGTGTCCCCTTGAAGTTGTACATACCCATCATACACAACCATATTCAGTGGGCTAAATTGGGAATTTCTAAGGCAGTTTACAGAATGTCCAACTGTGATATTGTTTACATAGCCCAAATGCCTATTGATTCCATAGTGCTATCACACACACACAGTAGCAAGGCGTCATTCCCTTGCTCGGATGCTCCCTATTACCTACAGTGTACAAGAAGACCTGTTTTCCTAGTCTTCTCAAAGACTGTTTTTCAAATTTTGGGGACATCTAGTTGGTAAGACATCTTTATTTCTCTTATCAGGCAGAAGTTGAGAATATTTTCATTTAGGGAGGATGAATAACAGTTCTGTTAATTCTACTTAGTTCTCTCTTCCAGTTGTCTACACAATTATTAGTCTTTTATTTTTAGGATTTCTTTATAATTTAGGAATATTCTATGTGTAATAGGAGTTGCAAATTTTTTTCTAAATTTCTTATTTTTACTTTTTTTTTTTTTACTGTATGGAATTTTGTTTGATTTTTATGTAGTCAAATCTACCAGTCTTCTTCCTTTTTTTTTTTTTTAATTTCGACTCACTCAGGAGATATTGTTCTATTCCCAAAATATGAAGACATTGATCATTTTTTTCTATTGCCTAATTATTTTTAATTTTTTACATTTAAATCTGATTCCTTAGAATTTATCCTCATGTATGGTGTGAAGAAAATTTACCCAACTTTCCTTATTGAAAGTCAATTTCTTCCAACCCCTGATCTGAAAGTTGCTTTTGTTGTGTAATATGCATATATTTTCTTAAGCAATTTGGTTCTGTATGGTAGATTTTCTGCTCCATCCCACTGATGTCTTTATTCATATATCGATAGCATATCATTTTACTTATGGAGGTTATATATTTTAATATCTGTTGTTCTTTGTCAAGGTTTTCCTGGCCTGATTGTACTTCCAAATTAGCCTCATCATCTAATTCCAGTAGTGAGATAGGGGGACTGATGGTATTTTTATTGGGCTGTTAAGAATAAGAGAGTAGTGATAGCTTATGATTTTTTTCTTCTTCTCCAGGCACATAGCAGTGTCTTTCCATTTGTTCATGCTTTCATTCCACGTTCTTTCTTTTACATGTTTTCCCTCAGTTGAAATTGCAGAGTTTAGCTGGCAAATACATGTGAACAGGATATCACTCACTAGAGAGGTTGAGCTGAAGACACATACAAAGAACTTTTTATTATGTGTAATTTCATGAAATGGCACTTTGCACTGTTTTACACTGTTGCATCTTTAAGGTATTCAATTACATCTGCTAAAGAACTTCACTGAAAACATTTAGTTCATAGTAGATATGTGACCAGGCAACATTTTTGTATTTTCTTATCAATGAAAGAAGTGCTTTGGAACTTTTGTAAAAATCTTATGTAGCACAGTTTTTCAGTACCATGGAATTTTTTAAAATTAACTTTATTATACTCTTTCATTGACTACATTTTTACTTCTAATTCCAAGATTAAAAAAAGACATTTTGGACTTTCTACTATACAAAGTTATTAAAATTAAAAAACATTGGGTTTTTTTAAGTCATCAGTTTCTTAGAGCAAAGAAAATGACAGTGCTTTTATAGTAAAAGCTCATTGATGTGCTATAGCTCAGAAAATGAAGTAATTTAGCTTCAGAACTTACTAATTATGGAGTTGGGGATCACTATATGGAGATAACAATGACTTAG
This sequence comes from Talpa occidentalis, assembly GCF_014898055.3. Classification (NCBI taxonomy): domain Eukaryota; kingdom Metazoa; phylum Chordata; class Mammalia; order Eulipotyphla; family Talpidae; genus Talpa; species Talpa occidentalis. Next base: position 60,418,928 of record NW_023602073.1, on the reverse strand, counting down.
AGTTACGCCTTGCTCTTGGTTTTATACTCAGGAATACACACACACAATCACCCATAAAGTCATATATTCCAGAGATAGTCTTCTCAAGAAGTTTTTATTTTTTTTTTTTATAAATTTTATTGTTATATTCCCCATACAATTGCAGCCCCCCCATTCTGACCCCAATCCCTCCCCTCCCGCCCCGCCCCCCTAAAATTGTCTCTGGTTCATAGTTTTTTGTTGATTTTGATTTTCACTTTCTTATAGTTATTCATTTTCCTGGTCCCTTATTTAAGTTTTCTAGATTCCTGCTATGAGTGAGACCATCCGGTATTTTTCTTTTTCTTTTTGGCTTATTTCGCTGAGCATGATCCCTTCCAGCGCCATCCATGTTGCTGCAAATTGCATGTGTTTATCTTTTTTGAATGCTGAGTAATATTCCATGGTATATATGTACCACATCTTCAAGAAGTTTTTAATTGGCAAATTAAGAAGGAAATATTTTTAAAATATTTTTACAGTTTAGAAATAAGAATTTAAAAAAAACAATGAGCTATCCTATGCATTGTTTTCTGTTTCAAAATTAGCTAACACCTCAAACCTTTATAGACCATCTCAGCACAGTATCATCATGGTATTGCAGATTAAACTTGCTTAAGGAATTAAGATCGGTCACTGTATCACCAGCCATTTCTCTCCTGGATAGTGGTCTGCATCTATTTGTCTTTAGCACCACTACTTGCAGTGGTATCTAAAGCAATAGAAGGTCAACTCACTTTTTCTTTTGATACTTGCTTTGGGCTCTGTGTGTGCTCAGAATGAACTGGAAGTTTGAGGGATGGTAGAAAATGCTCCTACCTTTAGCCTTAGTTTCAGAGGGTTAAAGACAAAGGTAATTTGGAATCCTCTTGTTATCCAGACTTTTTTTATGAACTTTTTTTTTAAGATTTATTTATTTATGCATACAAGAACTGGAGTGTAAACCTGTGGTGTGGGGAGTGAGAGGATTCACCAGAGACAGAGGGGAGCAGAACAGGCAGATCTACTGAAATACACTGCTGAGAGGAGCAATGGGCTAGACAGGAGAGGTCTGCTGTGCCAAGTGGGTTGCTCCCTGGCCAGGGATCGAACTCGTTCTGCAGTGGCTGTGATAGCTTGATAGCACTGTCTTTAACCCCTGCGCCACCAGGGAGGCCCTTGTTACCCAAACTTAAGAAGTAATACAAACTGTTGTCTCTTGTTTATAGATTCTGCACAGAAACTGTTTACTTTGGAATATTTATAGCTTGCATTTTTAAACTGTTTTCAGGAATTTTTCTTGTTAAGCCAATATACAGAGATAACCACCTTCATGATCATGTCTCTAGACGAAGGGTTAAGGTGTGAATGTTGTAGTCTGGGAACTATTTCATTATAGGAGGAAAAAAGTAAACTTTGGCAGACTTATCTCCCTATCCACATCGCAAAGCTTTGGATTCTTCAGTCTTCAGTGTTTTTAACCTGTGGGTATTAGAATAAGTGGGCAAACAGATTGAGATAGTGAGAACATACACACACACACACACATAAGTGAAAAATATATAGAATTTTGCATTGTCGCTCAGGCTCCACCACAACTTTCCACTAAAAAGGAGTGTCATGGTTGGGACAGCTTTCAGGGAGAGCTACCTCTGCAGGAAAAGCATGTTCACCTCTGAGAGGCAAAGCTTTTAAGGCATGGCCTTCAAGTGTGAGTAAGTGAAAAAAACCTACTTTTTAGGTTACCTGTTTTGTTGAAACTCCAAAAAGGAAGCAGAGAACAGTTTTCCTTTGATCTTGTATCTGCTCATACATCAGAATGGGCGCATTCACTCTTGAATGTGAGGATTCTTGGATCCATCTGGATGGGGAGGCAAGCATCATGGATTGTGTTAGTCTTCTAATTAAATCCAGTTGTGATCATCTTTTGCATAGTTTTTCAAGGTTCCTATTGATTGTCTTTGCAGTCAGGAGCGTAAGAAAACATTGTAAATATACCCTTGGAAAATGACATAATTATTTTGCTTTTTGTTAAAAACAAAATTGTCCATTAATTTTTCCCACGTTTAACCACCCAAACTATCTCCCCTCTGAATTAGAACTGAAATCTGGGACATTGTGAAAATGACTTTAAATGCATGACTGGAATTCTTCAAAATCCCAACCAGTCTTCTCAAAGAGATGCTGCAGATTGCACACAGGAAAAACTGGCTGATCTCCTCTTTGTCCTGACTCACACACAGCGGAAAGTAAACATACCTGATAATTAATTGTTCTTGAATAAAATTTCAAAGAGCCAGAATTCAAAATTGATCCCCTACTGAAAGACCTTCCTCTGTTTTTGCTCAGAAATGATCTTTCAATTTGGGCTCATTTTGAAAGCTACCATTTGAATTGAACTGGGAACAAATGTTGAAATGTACTGAAAACAACTCATTGCTTCATCTCTGGCAATTTCATTTTATTATGTGATATACAGATGTGTTGCAATTTGGACTCAAAATGAAAATAAAAGTTTAAAAAGTGTGGTCACCAGATAATTTTCTAGACCTGCAGGAAAATAAATTTAAAATCGGTTTGAGAAATATTCAGGTTTTTATTCTCTTCTTTATTCTGTTGATTCCCATCCCTGTCCGCCCCCCGCCTCATCCCCATTATGTCTGTCTATTTACAAAGAGACGGCAGTCAGTCATGGCAACAGAACAGGAATGTAGATTCCATATACATTTATTTCTGGGGTGACTCTGTTACTAACTGTGTGACTCCTTCTCATACTGGTCACTGAGCTTCCTTGAGGAAGGGGGTAAGAGTACCTGCTGGCCTGCCTCCCTCATGAGAATCATTATTGATTTCACATGATAGGATGCATTTAGAAACTTTCATTTCCCCCAGTGTAATGAGATCACACATTCAGGATCATACCTTTTATCTTCTGACACTATTTTTGAGGGTAGGTATATTAGAAAACTCTCTTCCCTTCTATTACCACTGAACTCTCTGGAATTGGGAATGCCACATAATTTTTCTGTTAGAAAATCTAATTCCCTAATCTAAGACGCTTTTCCAAGTGCTGGTGCTGACAAGAAATTTAATGGTATGATTATGTATATTCCTATACAGTGTGATATGGGACTTGCTTAAACTTGCTGATTGTAGAATCTGGAGGTTTCTTAAATCTATCTCAGGCTGTAGATCAAAATTTCAATAGTACTTACAGCCTGGCAAAGAATTTTGCCTTGGGCCTGTGCTGGTGCTCCTTATTGTTACTCTTTTTGGGGACTCTAAAGTATTAGCACAATGCTGGAGCCAGTGATTTGTAAGGAGTTGCTAGATCTGCCTTTGCAATAGAGTTGTGAAGAATTTCTTTATCTTCCCCTGGCCTTTACCTAAGCACCTATGAATACCTGGTGGATCTCAGCTCAAATTCTGGATTAAGAAGCCTAAAATTTAGCCAAATGGAAGGTAGCTTGTTGATACATCTCTCTGCTGAAACTCTTGTCCTTGGTATTGAGCTCTGTATCACCTACACTTGACCATGACTTTCCAACATCTTCACCAAGTTCTACTACCCCCAGAGACTTCTTTAAAAAATGTAATTTGTAATTGTGGCACACCTGTGACATATAGCATTAGTCTAAGTGCTAAAATATTTAGCATCTTAAGACTGACTAGAATATTTGTAATAGTGTGGAAACTCAAGAGGCCTTATTGTTACTTTTTCTGCTTGCACTGACTTCTCTTTTAGGATATTTGATTTATTTGTAGTTTTAGAGCAAATATGGATAAAATAATTTGAAGGGTAGTCACAAAACGATGTATAATTTGTACTGGGAATGCAACACTAGCTGTGTTTTCTTTTTCTTTTCACAACAGAAACAATAAAATGATTAATATGTGGTTTTTCAGGAAGCTTATTCCTCATTATTGCTTCAGTGTTGGAGCAGAGATTAAGTTTCTGAATTTGAATCCGATTTTCCAGACTCCCAACTTCCTGTAAGTTTCTATGTGCTGATGCAGGGCTGCTCTTTTTAGGTCACGGTGATTTGGCTTTTCTAGAAGCTATTCTTTTTCTAAGTGACTGACAGGAATCATTACTCTCTATGGCAAGAAACCATAAGCTGGCAGGAGCCCTACGACGACTGTCCAATTGGATTTATTTTTTTTAACTATTGTGCCAATTTCCAAATTATTTTCAGTTATAGGGCATCTATTTTCTTAAAAAGGTTCAAAGCGAGTGATACACATGTAGTGACAGCTCTGCCCAGGTCAGTTGTGAGGGAAGTGGCCCTTCGCCCTGACAGACTTTCTGTTTAGTGCTCTGGACAGAAGCCAGAGATCACAGTATATTCCTAGAATTGCACAAGTCAAAGCCACAACCAATACGCAATTTTGTGTTTGTTCCTGAAACTCTCCTTTGTGACTTTGCTTCTTTGAGGTTGTTTAGAGGTATGAATCTGACAAGGATAGCTTTGTAATGATTGATGATAAGCACTAAAAGCCTCAGTGATTATAGCAATATTTTCTGCCTTAGCTGCTTCCCAGGATGAATTTTAAAACAGTGAAAAAGAAAAGGGTCAGAGCTCTAATCTGAAGAGATTTCGGACTTTACCTCTTTTCTAAGAAAATGAATGGAGGTAGAAAGTGTTTCGGGTAAGGGCCACACTGGACCCGAGCTCTCCCTTTTTCCTCTCCTGAATTGAAATAGTCAGTCCTAACTTTTATCCCCTGCTTTGCTGGCCAGGGCCAATTTGATAATGACAGGTTCAGAATGAAGCACATCTGTTTATTTTCCTTTATCTGCAGGTCACAACTAGAAATGCTTTTGCTTGTTTGGGCTTTGCTCTCCCTAGAATCTTGGTATTTGTTTTGAACTTGGTTTTTGGCAGAATGAGATCCCATGCATGCCAGGCAGGCTCAGGGATGTGTGTTTAGTATTGTGGGGTTTTGTTTTCTTTTTTATTGACTTGTTTTGGGCTGAAGTTTTCAGATTTTGAGTGTAGGCCTCTCCTCCCATTATCCTGACTGTCCTGTCAATAATGAATACATCCTCTAGTTTGGAACTGATGGGTAAGATGCAGATTTGTGTGCCCTTTTCCTTTTTCTAGTGAGTTTACCCAGCTTGACCTAATGTTGTTTCACAATTTTTTAATCACAAAATTGATGGTGATAAAGACTTCTCGTTTTCTGAGTCTGCTGAGGGGAGAAAATAGGCCAGTGCTCTAAATGAGTAGATTTATATTAGCTACCATTTAAAAAACATTATTTTCTTATTGAGATATAACACTCATACCATAAACGTCACCACTTTATAGCACACAGTTAATTGATTTTTAGTATTTTCAGAAGTTGTGCAACTGTCACCACTAATGTCAACTCCCCCAAACAAACCCTGTGCCATAAGCAGTCCTTCCCCATTCTCCTTTCATCCAACTTCTAGCAGCCACTCATCTACTTTACATCTTTATGGGTTTGTTTATTGTAGACAGTTCATATATATGGAATCATATACATGGCCTTTTGTGTCTGACTTCTTAGCATAGTGATTTTCAAGGTTCATCTGTCTTCTAGCATTTTTCAGTACTTTATTCCTTTTTATGGCTAAGTACTTTTCATTGTATGGAGACAGCATTTTGTTTATCCATTTATCAGTTGTTGGATATTTGGGTTTTCACCTTTTGGCTATCATGAATAATGCTGCTATAAACATTTATGTACAACTTTGTGTAGACATATGTTTTCATTTCTCTTGCGTATATACCTAGGAGTGGAAATAACATGGTCATATGCTAACTCTCTCTGTAACTTTTGAGGTACGATAAGATTGTTTTTATACGGTACCTGCACCATTTTTTCATTCCCTCCATCAATGTGTGATGGTTCTGATCTCTGAACATTCTCACCAACACTTGTTGTTATCAGAATTTTTTATTATAGACATCTTAGTGAGTAGGAAATGGCATCACATTGTGATTTGATTTGCATTTACCTGATTGCTGTGATGTTGATCATCTTTTCATGTGTTTATTGGGTTTTTGTTTATCTTCTTTGGAGAAACATTTTATTCAGATCTTATATCCATCTATTTTAACATTGAGTTATTTGTTCCTGGTTTATTATCCCATTACTTAATTGGACAATTTGTCTATTTATTGTTGAACCTAAGAGTTTTTTTTTTAATCTATTCTGTACATTAGACCCTTATCAGATGTATGATTTGGGAATATTTTCTCCCATTCTATAGGGTATCTTTTTACCTTCTTTAAAATGTCCTTGAAGCACACACATTTTCAATTTTGATGAAATCTAATTTACCTATTTTTTTCTTGGCTTTAGATTTCATATCTAAGAATCTGTTGCCTAATACAGGGTCTTGAAAATGTATGCCTATGTTTTCTTCCAAAAATTTTATTGGATCCATTTTGAGATAAATTTTGTATGTGGTATGAGGAAAGAGTCTAAAATCTTTTTTTTCTGTATGTGGATATCCAGTTGTTTCAGCACTGCTTATTGAGAAGAATGTTGAATTGTCTTGGCACTCTTGTCAAAAATCAGCTGATCATAGTGCCTCCCTGGTGGTACAAGGGGTTAAGCGCCAAACTGTGAAGCAGTCTGCAGCCTCTGCAGCAAGAGTTCGATCCCCAGCCAGCCAGAGCCCTCTGCTCCCCTCAGCAGTGTATTTCAGTTGGCCTGTCTGTTCTGTCTCCCACTCTGTCTCTGGTGAATCCTCTCACCCCCTGCATCTCTGGCCTGTACCACAGCTCTTGTATGCATAAATAAATAAATGTTTTAAAAAAATCAATTGATGATAAGTATATGAGTTTATTTCCAGACTCTCAATTTTATATATGTATCATATGTATTTTTTTTCTCATGTCAGTACCACATTTTCTTGACAACTGTGGTTTTGTAGTAAATGTTAAAATCAGGAAATATAAATATCCTAATTTTCTTCTCCCTAAGATTGTTTTGACTATTTTGAGTCCTTTTGAGTCCTTGCCATGTGAATTTTAGGATTTCCGTATAGAATCCGGCTGAAATTTTAAAGACATTGCATTGAATCTGTGGATCACTTTGGGTAGAATAGCATTAAACCTTCCAATCTATGAACATAGGGGGTCTTATCTTTATTCAGGTCTTCTTTAATTAAAAAAATGTATTTTGTACTTTTTAGTGTACAAATCTTTCTCTTTTGTTAAGTTTGACCTGCCTGATTTTATTCTGTTTGATGTTATGGCAAATTAAAAAAAAAAATGTGCTTTTAACTTTGTTTTTATATTGTTCACTGTTTGCATATAGAAATGCAACTGATTTTTCTATGTTGATTATATTAGCTACTTTTAAGAATATATTCTTGTTATAATTTCAAACACATTGGAACCAGTTGATAAGCCAATTGTGGTCTTGTATGGAAGATAAGAATATGTATAGCTGGGCCTCCCTGGTGGCGCAGAGGTTGAGCGGCGGGTTGCAAAGCTGCCCGCAGCCTCTGCAGTGCCGGTTCCATCCCCGGCTGCTCCCCGATCACCGGAGGAGGGTCCCGCATGGCGCGCAGACCTCTCCTGCCGCCCGCTGTTCCCCTCAGCAATGTACTTCGGTCCTTCTGCCTGCTCTGCTCCCCGCTCTGGCTCTGGTGAACTCTCTTGCCCTCCTGCACTTCTGTTACCCAGTGCTTGTATAAATAAAGATAAATCTTAAAAAAAAAATCCCAAAAAAAAAAGAGTATATGGAAAATATCTAAAAAAAAAGAATATGTATAGCTAACATTTTTGATCACTTATTATGTGTCTTGTATTTAGTCACCAATGTTACATTGCGTTATTCTCATTTAATTATTATATCTCTATTTTATACTAAGAAATATTTGCCCATAATCCTACTGTTAATGAATAAGTGGTAAAACTGAGACTTAAGCCAATTCTCTCACCCCAAAACCTTTCATTTTAAACCCTTGACCATTCTGCCTTTGTGGAATGGTCCATGATAGCTCCACCCTGGGGAAACCAGGCTATAAATTAGGTAATATGGTGGTATCTTCCAGGTCCTTAGTTCTCGTATCTTATCAGTGTTGATCATTTCACTTTTGTGCAGTGGTGATTCTCTCCCTCCTTTGGGGAATTTTAAATTCAAAGACATCCTTCAATAAGAATCATGAGTTATTACGTGTGAGCCAGTGTATAGCCTGGAGGCAGGAAGTTCTCTTCAACAAGAAATGACTAAGTAACAGTAGAGAAGAGTAGATAGTTATGACTTTGAGAGACATTTTGATAGTAGAATCAAGAAACCAGTTATGTTTGGGGAATGAAAAAATAATGAAAGATGACAGAGTTTTAGACTTAATAACTGAACAAATGATGATGGCATTGGCTAGAAGATAGATTCATTAGTTGGGAAAGTATGGTGGTTCATTGAGACAGGTGAGGGCAGTTAGTGATACAAAAATTAGAATCTTAACATGCAATAGAAAGACAATTTGATTTATATTCTCTTTCATTACTACTGGATATTTAATAAAATATGTTGTTGATTTTGTAATGACACACATGGTCTTATCTTCAAGGAACTTATAGTCTATTGGAAGACTCAGACATAGTATATACAAGGTATGTGAGTAGTATATACTATGGAGATATATACTATGGAGGGAAAGAACAGGGTGCTATGAGAGAGTTAACATGAGGTCCTAATCTGGAAGCACAGTCAGGAAGGTAATAACCTATGACCTGCCTGAAGAGTGGTAGGAATCAGCCTATCTTAAAATAGTGAAGAAACCTTTTAGAAGAAAAGTACATATCTATCTTACAGGATTCTGGTAAGGGTTAAATAAATAATATCCATGGCAATTCCTAGCCTGGCCATTACAAAGTAGATGCCTTAAAAGTAAGCTTTTTTAAAGGTGTTTACACTGAACATGAATATTTTTATAACAATAAGGGCAAATAAACCATATTGCTGAAAAGTAATTGATGCTCTAAACAACACTGAATTAACCTTGGAAACTGTATTTGCTGAAATAAGGATGAGGGTACAAAAGAGCCTGCCAAGGAGTGGCCAGACCCGATGTAGAAGAACCTGGAGGTGTGTAAATAAGATGGAGGGAAGGGAAAAGTTTTGGGAAGAAAGAATGGTTAATCCTGGTAAATGTTCCCAAGGCGGTCAAGTGGAATAAAAACTGAAAAGAGACCATAGGGCTGCCCTTAAGGAGGACATTGAATGACCTTTAAGATCATTTTTAATAGAACAAGAGAGGAAGAGGGCAGATTGAGAGGTGTGTCTGAAATGAAGACCTATGCATAAACTGTATGTTCAAAAAGTTTGCTAAGAAAAGAGAGGAGAAGAGACGACTGCTTATAAAGTGACTAGTATGAAAACAGGAGCGTTGTTTAAGACTCTGTGCTGAGAGAAAGTTGATCATTGAAAGAGAATGCTAGAGATAATAGATGAAAAAAAAAACTGATAGGGCAGAGGGAGGAAGGAATTAGAGAATTAGGGACTTAGGAAAACAAGTGGAGAGGTATGTATTAGAAAGGAAGAGTATGAGGAAAAGAGAGAGAGTAGTGAAAAGAAGGGGGAGTTGCAAGATTCTGTATCTGATGGCCTCCATTTTTCCCATGAAGTGGAAAAACAGGGTCAGTCACCTCTGAAAGAAAATAGGACAGGGTTGGGTAGGGTGCTTTGGGAGAGCAATAAAAGTTTTATACAATTCCTATAATGAAGAGAAGCTTACAGGAAAAAGTAGTTGCTGAGCAACTCTAATGGCCTTGTGAAATTTAGCTCGGAGATGTGGTGATACGTTTTTTCCCACTTACATGGTATTAATTCATGTATATATATATAATGTACATTATAATTTAAACAGTGCCTTTTTACATAAACTTGTCTTATTCTGTCTTCCAATAGCCCATTAAACAAATACTTAGACAGATTATCATACCTTTGTTACAGTGCAGATGCAGGGGAAAAGTAACCTAGGCGTAAGAGCTCATCTATGATCTTAAGAACTTGGTACATTACTCAAAGGCAGTCATGCAGAGAAAATTTTAAGGAAAAATGTTTATTTTCAAGGGGAATGAGAAGGGGAGAGAGAGAGAGATTATTTGGTTGACATGTGGTATGTAACACCATCTGACCCAAGACATCAGGGTGCAAATTGAAAATCCGTTGTGTTCAAGCATGGCTGAACAATGAATCAAGCATGGCTGCTTAACTCTGTGCCAAATTCCCAGCATCTTCTCCAATCTAGAAAGTCAGATTCATGGCATGCTGGGAACTGTAGTACTCCATGCCTGAGATCTAGTAAGTGTAGAGATGGAGTGGAGTCCCTTAAATTTTCAAGGGGTGGGGTCCATTCAGAACATCTTCATGGACTCAGATTTTGTTCCTTACTCCAACACCTTTAGTTTTCTTTTTCTTAACAGAGAAGGTAGTCTACCATTGTGTAGGTTTTTATAATATACTGTGTATCAGCAAATAAAGTAGAATACTGCCCCCATCAAAATTAAACTGGAGTTGGGGAAGCAGTCAGGTAAACAAGCAATTATAATACAAGAGTGATAAGTATTAAAATGAGGGAAATGCGTGATTTTATGGAACCACATACAAAGGGTACTAGATCAACTAGAATTAGGTTCAGTTGCATATAACAGAAAACCCAAGATAACAGTGGCAGAAACATATAAGGATATATACTCATGTAAATACAGGTTGAATAGAGGCATTTTTGGACTGATAAGTGGATTCTGTGAAAACATGAAGACACAGATTCCTTTTATCTTTTCTGCCAACATGAGTAGTAACTCTTTTTTCAAAGTTACCTCCTTGTATGAAATGGCTGATGGAATTCCAATTTTCATGACAAAATTCCAGACAATAGGAAGGAAAAAAGTAAAGAAGTGATTTCCCAGCATCATCAACAACTTTTCCTACTATTTTTCCCTTATTTTTATTGAGGTAGCATTGTTTTACACCACTTTATAATTCAGAACTATAGGTTCACACCTGTTCAGATGTTTCTTACCATACCACATCTACCTCCAAGGCACCCGTATTCACCCATCATAGTGCATCCTGGCCCTGCCCCACTCTGCTCTTCATCCTCCCATTCCTCTCTAGTGGCCTTAATTCTGTAATCAGATTTCTCAGGTTTGTGAATGGGTTCGTTTTGTTTGAGTCAGCAACATTTAAGGAGTTTTCCTTTTGTTTTGCACAATTTTCCTTACACCTCTCTGTACAGAATGTAGTCAAATAACTACGCCTAGCTAGCTTAAAAGAAAGTTTGGGAAATGCCACTTTTATTCCAGGCATCTGAGTACTTAGCTTTTTTGTTTGTTTGTTTGTTTTTAAGAAAAACTCAAGTTTGTTTTACTGAGGAAGAAGAGAAAGATAGATTCTGGGGTTAGCCATTCACATTCGCTGCCATAGATAACCAGACTGACCTAGGATGTTTGGTGAGCATCACTACAGAATTAAAATTATTTCCTAGGTCATCATTAACTTCACTTTACTCAAAGCAAACAAACACTTAGAAAGGTTAAGTAAGTTGCCACAGTTCACACAATGATTAGGTAGCAGAGCTGAAACTCAAGTCTCCATATTCTTCAAATCAGCACTCTCTCAAGTCCACTATTGCTTCTCGTGTGACTATATGGATATAGATTTGCAGTCCAACAGATAATTATAAGATTTAGAGCTTTACTTCCAGATATTCTAAATATTCTAAATCTAGGAAATATATAGGCATTATATTAAAGTCAAGAAAGTTTTAATAAGTCAGTGGGATTTAGATGTGGTCCATTCAAAAGCTTCTTATAGTGGATTTAATTTAGTTTTTGTTCAGAAACTCATTTGACTTTTGAGACACATACATTTTTCAGTGTTTTGCAAAGTGTTTGTAAATTCATCCTACCGTAGGACCTGATATTATGTCATAAGGAACTTTGGTGAGGGCTATTCCTCAATACCATGTATTTTTAAAATAAACCTTTTCCTATTAAAAACAAATGTTTTTCCACCTTAGAGTTATGAAATATACTTCTTCTGAGAAAACCCATGATGGAATGAAAGTAGTGTAATGACGAAAAGACCAGAACTGAGGAGCCAGGAATATGTAATTTTGCTTAAGTTATTTCTCCTAGCCATAAAAAAAATTACCTTTTAAAAAGGAACCCTAATAAATAGCTGGTGGGAATGCAAACTGGTCCAACCACTGTGGAAAGCTGTGTGGAGGACTCTCAAATAACTGAAATTGGATCTACCATATGATCCAACAATTCCAGTCATAGGAATCTACCCAAAGGAAACAAAAATACTAATTCTCAAGGAAGCCTGCGCTCTATGTTTATTGCAGCACTATTTACAATAGCTCAGATGTGGACACAACCTAAATGTCCCCAAACAGATGACTGGATCAAGAAGATGTGGTACATGTGGAATACTACTCAGCAATCAAAAAAGATAAATGCATGCCATTTGCAGCAACATGGATGGAGCTGGAAGGGTTTATGCTGGGCACAATAAGACAGAAAGAAAAAGAAAAGTATTGAATGGTTTCACTTATACGTGGAACATAGGGAAACCAAACAAAGTGTCAAAAAAAATGACCAAACTTTCAAGCAAACCATGGATCTGAGGCATACAGCAAGGGAGAGGGAGTAAGAGGGATCAAAACAGGAGAGGGAAGAGCACAAGGGACTATGGTGACAGTTCACGGATGATGTGGTAGTGGGAGATTTATGGGGACTACACCTGAGGGAAGAAATCAAATACTATACAAAAATAAACAATGATGTAAGAAAATTTAAAAGTTTAATACAAAAAATTACTTTTAAAAATGGAAATGAGAATAAATTGGTGGAGGAAGAGTAGGTACTCAGACTTGCACATATAAAATAAACAGATAATGTTAAACTATCTTTCATTCATGAGCTTAATTTTCTTCTCCTTCATTGTCATAATTGAAGCAGTTCTCAGCAATGTGTCAAGGTGATCCCAACTATATTGCCTCAGGAATAAGATACTCATCAGTACTGTCAGAGAGGTAGTTCCTTAGACCAACTGATAAACCTACTTAGTCAACTCTCTCTTCCTTAATTTACTTCCAACCAGCCAAAATAGTATAATTTGAATGTGTTGTGCTTTTCCTTTGTGTGTTTTCTTTTTTGTCCTTTTTTACATTCCCTTTGCCTCTTTGACCTTGTTTATTTCTCCTTCCCTTTGATGATGGCTGGTATTTTTAAATCTCTGCGTACTTCCACTTTATTGGTTCCTCACTCACCTGCCTTTACCAGGCCATAGGATCTGCACTCTGGGAGAAGGACCTCCTCCTGGGAAGCCTTTGCTTCTAATACTACTAGATGGGATTAGCCACTCAAGATTTGACTTGGTGCTCTGCCAGGAAAGCGGTTATTTGGATGATGTGTCCTCTTTTCTCTCCATATGTTCTCCAGAGAGATGTGTCTAGGAAGATTGTGATGGGCCCCACAAATAAACTGAGATATCCAAATCTTGAGTTGAATGGTCTGTTAAAACAGATCCGTGTCAAAAGTGATGAATAGTTTTTGTGGATTTTGAGCAAGTTGCCAATCGATCAGCTACTGTTTAATGAGAGAAAGGCACTGTAAGAGGAGCAAAAGCCCAGCTGCCTGTTCAGGAGCCACCTGCCTTTTCTCTTTACTTCATTTTCTTGCTAATGAAGGAACCAATTGGTTTAGAGCGATCAATGCTGACCTATTAGGATCAGACTTTGTTTTGGCATTGCCAAGGCAATTAAATTCAGCAGGGTGAGGATTAGAGAGAAAGGCTGTGAAAAAATGAGAAACAAGAGACTTTTTATTCAGAAACAACCACTCTGGTGTTAGAGGAATAAAGAGGATTAGTTAAAAAAGAATTAATCATTAGAGCATTTTCTGTCCTGGTAAAATAATCAGAAAATTTGTTGACATTAGTTCTTAGATTTAGGGAGATAGGACATTCTGCCTCACTGATCTGACTTAAGGTACAAACCTTGATTATTGCCCTCTTTCCTTTTTAAAGTACTCATCTAAAATGCCTGTTCTGAGAGACTACTGTGGATCTATATGTGCTAGATTTTCCAGAAGAGCCCTGATTTTAAATCAGCTGGCCCCTAATTCCATTAACAGATGATGTGATTTAGAAATGTTTAGCTATTACTGAAGACTTATAGAGAACATAGTATATTAAAACACTGGAGAGTAGGGTTCATGAGCTCATCATTTCAGCACATCCATTCCTTCTGATTCTTTGAGTCAAACATGCTGCCATCCACTTAGATGGTCAGTAAATATCTGAGCAAATGGACCAACAAACTGACCGAAGGAATGAATTAGAGATTGGATCTTTAAAAATGGGTAGAACTTAAAGACTTCATATTCCAGGGTTAGGAAAACAGCAAGCACAAGCATATAAAGACAGGGGTGGGTAGAGTAAGTTAGGGAGACCATAAGTCCATTCTGGAAGACATCCAAAGCCAGGGTTCTCAGATTTTTGAATTTTACCAACCTGTGCAATTTTCAAAAGTAATTTTGCTAAGTTGACTGTCACTATTGTGGCATTATATCAAAATATACAGTGAATATAATTTTGGTCCAAAAAAAGTGTTCACTCTTTAACTGCATGTTATATTGTATGTAGTTTGGTAGGATGTTTTGTTTTGTTTTGTTTTTGGTATTTACACAGAGATAGGTAATGGCCTCTAGGGTCTTGGTCCTTATAGAGTGACCCCCTCAGAGGTGTCACTAAAATTGCCTTTCATGGACTGCTGATGGCATATCCAGGAAAAACGAAAGCATTGCTGCTGCCACATCTTTGTAGTAAGAGTGGGTCACCTTAAGCAGTGGTGACAGCGAGGGTGCTATCTTTGCATCATCCTCAGAGCTATATAATGAATGCCCTTGCTTTGGAGGTTGTATCTAGATCTCTGCATCTAGTCAGTCTTTGGCTCCCACACTGGTCCATCTTTGGTTACCCCCCCGAACACATGCTTCTTGTCTTGATTTATATGCCAGCTGTGGATATTCCTTTTTTTCTTATCCATGAGGAGCTAAATGTCCTATAGAAACTACTATTTTTACTTCAGAATGCTCTTTTGGGGTTTTTCACTAGATAACTGCCCCTGAAATTATTAGAGAACTTTATACCAGTGGTGTCACCACTTTTTGCATCCATGTACACCATTAACAAACGGTTGCATATGCACAAAATGTTGCAAATGAAATGATGATCAACATTTTTTGTCACTGGAAAATGCAAATCATAACTACAATGAGATACTACATCATGCCCAGTGGGACAGTTAAAATCAAAATTCTGATAACCACAAGTGTTAGCTAGATTGCAGGAAAATTGGAACTCTCAAGCTACTGGTAACAATGGAAAACAATCTGACTATACATAAAAAAGTTAAATACAGTTATACTCTGACCCCATAATTCCACTTTAGTGTATACCCAAGAGAAATGAAAACATGTCCACTTGAAAACTTGAACATGAATGTTAATAGAATTATTATTCACAATAGATAGAAGGTGGAAATACCCCACCTTCCATCACTTTATGTCCATCACTTGATGGATAAAGAGAATGTGGTATAGCTGTGCAGCAGAGTATTATTCAGTCTTTGACAGGAATGAGGTATTGACATATACTACAGCATGGATGAACCTTGAAAATGAAATGCTAAGTAAAAAAAGTCATTCATGAAAGATCACTCATTATAGGATTGCATTTATACAAAATGTCCAAAATCGACAAATCTATATAAACAGAAAGTAGATTAGTGGTTGTTTAGGGCTGGGCTGGTGGTGGGAGTAATGAGGTTTATAGCTAAAAGATACAGTTACTTTCTGAGGTGATGAAATGTTCTAAAATTGATTATGGTGATGGTTATACTCCTGTGAATATGCTGTAGACTTCTGAACTGTGTTTTTTAAATGGGTGAATTGTAAAGTATGTGAATAATATCTTACTAAAGCTATTACAAAGATTTTCAAATTGGCACCCCTGATATAAGTATATTTGTTCATTTATAAATTATGTATATATATTCCTGTGTACTATTATGTACATTGTAAAACATACAAAATCATAGTATACAATAAAGATACATCATATTATGTAAATACCAGTATTTTCTTTTTGTGGTCAATGAATTAGAATCCTCTAGTCCCTTGAGGGCATGTACCCCACTTGGGAAACTAGTTTTTTTGACCACATGATGGAGATTAATGTGTGAGACAAACCCGTGAAGGAAAGTGAGGTTTTCCTATTCCCAGGAGCCTGATATGACTGTACTGTTAAAATCACTGGAAGTGTCTCTACCTCTCTGGGAGAATGAAAGTCTTCTGTGTTTTGATGGCCCCGCATATTCAGATATGTAACGGCACTAGCAGAGAGGTGTTTCTAATCATTTCATTGTACCATCAGAAAGAAATTTGAGTGACATCTGATACCAATCAGTGATGACCTTACAACCTCATATTTCATAATTACTAGTAGAATATATTCAATATGTATGTGGGACTCTACAGAGAGAAAGGAAAATCCCTATTCCCAGCAGAATGACATAAAGCTGTATTTTTATTAAGGGCTTTGACTGACTATATAAATCATAAATCACTAACATGAAGCTTGAGGCACCAAAAGCCAGAAAGAAAATATAACCTTTAAAATGTACATTCTAGTATAGCTTAATATTCACATTGCCTAGGACTTTAAAGCTATCATATGTTAAATTAAAACATCTACATTTTTCTTCAATATTTTACTTTTTTAGATGTGTTAGTTTTTTGATCCTTTGTGCCATTTCTTTACCATATTTGCTGACATTAATCAATTTGGGTATTTCTGGATTTGAGTAATTGTTCTTGGAAAAGATAGTGAACAATTACTGCATATTTTTCATAAAATCTTTGTGTAATATAAAGTCACTGTAAAGCACAGGCAGTCGTGAACCAATACGCACATCTAACAAAATATAACACAGGGCAGTTTTTAACACGTTTATTAGTGATGAGGTTGATATTGAAGGGTTAAAAGGAGAATATTTCAAAACATCCTGGCTCTGTTTGAAATGTACAAAGAATATGGCAGTGCATTTGCTTGTTTTTGGTGCAGTAATGTATCATTAACAATTTATTGTGGTGTATCAAGCCATGAAACAGACCATGTCATGAGCATATTTCTCTGGCAGACAAAGGTGCAGATTTTATGTATTGAGTTAAAGGAAATGAAACTTCTCCAGCAAGGGTAAGCAGAAAGAAATGTAGCTCTAGATATAATATATGTCTTTAAAATGTGATGAAAATAAGTTAGAAAGATTCTTTATTAAATTCTCACCTCTATTAATTAATCTCTATGCTATAAATTATCACAGATTGCCTCCCAGTTAAAGACAGTTAAAAGATCAAGTGGTAAGTTTGGTTACATTACATAGTCCTAAAAAAATTATTGTACTATTGTATTTCCCTCTTTATTTAAAAATTTCTTTTGCTAGCTTGAAAGCTGTAGTCTTACACAACCCAGATTTCGTTTTTGAGAAAGGAGAAGACAGTGCATCATAAAACACAATTTATGTAATCCCTTTCAAAATGTAACTTTTAT
Organism: Talpa occidentalis; assembly: GCF_014898055.3. Classification (NCBI taxonomy): domain Eukaryota; kingdom Metazoa; phylum Chordata; class Mammalia; order Eulipotyphla; family Talpidae; genus Talpa; species Talpa occidentalis. The sequence continues at coordinate 60,401,318 of NW_023602073.1, read as the reverse complement.
GATGACATTTTAATATTTCAGAAGTCATGAAGGTTTTAACTTTAACGTGCAGTTTAAATGATTCTCGGGTTTCTGGTATTAGTGCTTATTAGAAACACAGTCACTTGAAGGTTAAGGTTTAGAAACAGAATGAGTGTTATTTTTACTATGCAAGAAGCCACTGGCCTAAGGATTGATGTGGACTGCTGTTTTCAACACACTTCATTTGAAAAGGACCATATCAAATCTCTAAGCACACAAAATTTATTTGGTATATTCACCTTCAGTCAATATCAACTCTAGTAATATAGAAAAGGGATAGGACAAAGCTAATACACCATGTGCAGGAAATACATAAATAGCTCTCTATTCCATAGCAGCTCTGCTCCCTTTTCTTCAGTGAAAAACACAAAGCTGTAAAACAAATCATTGCGAAAGTCTTAAGTAGATTGTAATCCTAATAGCTATTTATAAGTACGAAGTTAGTCCTTTTTCCTTTTTTTAAAAAAGCAAAACAAAACAGCACCTGATGCTGCGGAACTGATGCTACATTGAGAGCTGATGCACTGTCATGGTGCAAGTCAGATAGGAGAGGGGCCCTAGTCCAGCACGGTCTGGCTCCAGCCAATTGAACTGTGAACCTCAAAGCTGTTTTCCTAAAGCAGACTTTTTGTCAGGGCAGTTATACTGGAAGCATTTTCTTGGCACAAAGTGCACATCTGAACATTTAAATCTAAATATGCTAACAGATGTCTCATGAGCAAGAGCATCATAAAACCAAATTTCACTTGAGTGAAAAAATACTTTTTCCATCATTTTTTATTTTTCACTTGGAGATTACATTTCACTTTCGTCAATAGCCCTATGGACTGTGATTAGAAAGGGTATCTCAGAAGGCAGATTTGGTATATCCTATCAGTGTGAGGTCAGCATATGCATTTCAAATCAAAGAGCTGCTCCCTACTCTAAGAACATAGAATGCTGATGAAACGGACCATCATTTTTCTCTCTAGGTTTTCAGCCTCTTTGCCACAAATGTCTAACACACTGTGAATTCACTCTTCTCTTTTATGATTCTGCAGGAATGTGTTTGGCATCTGGGCAAATTCTTTTCCCAAGAATTTAGTGGAATAGCTTATCTGTTTGGCTGATTTTCTTCTCTGGGCATAGATGGAACAACATGAATGATACTTTTACAAATCCATGTTATTTCTTGTGGCCATTCCTCATAATCTCTGTCACATTGACCAAATGCTGACTGCTGAATAATGCATATTAGATACATGAGCCTTTCATTCAAGTTTTATCTTCTAATTCTAAATTTAATGTAATCTCTCCCTACTGCAAACAAATATGTAAAGATTTTCATTCAGATGCATATGAAAAAGAAATTCTTTTCTACTTGAAAAAGAAAATGGGATCTGATTCTTTACCTTTAAGTTCCTAGTAAGGTGAATGTCTAAGAGTAAATTCTTAAAGTCCTTCATTGTTGCATCTTCAAGTATTCTTTCTTTTTTTTTTTTTAAAGATTTATTTATTTATTTATACAATCACTGGGTACAGTCAGAATCGCGGGAGGGTGAGAGAATTCACCAGAGTCAGAGCAGGGGGCAGAACAGGCAGAAGGACAAAAGTACACTGCTGAGGGGAGCAGCGGGTGGCAGGACAGGTCTGCGTGCCATGTGGGACCCTCCTCCGGTGGCCGAGGAGCAGCCGGGGATCGAACCGGTGCTGCAGAGGCTGCGGGCAGCTTCGCAACCCAGCGCTCAACCGCTGTGCCACCGGGGAGGCCCTCAAGTATTCTTTCTTACCACACAATAGATAATGTCACTTTACAGGTACATTGGTCAAAAAGAAAATTGAGAGTCCAGATGTACAGTGGACTTTTGGCAAATTAAATCTGAAAATACACCTCAAATAATAAGGTCATTGCAATCCTATTGTAATTTCAGTAGTCATAATTTAAAAATTTGACTGGGTAAAACAAAAATTTGACTGTTAACTGATCACCTGTTAACTGATCTTATGAACTCTGTATTACATAGTAGTAGATACTTTGAACTGAATTCTGAGGAAGAGAATGATATTTGTAGGCAATTGATTTTCCTCTAGTTCTGTATTCTTCCTTGTTTTGATATTTATTCCATTTATATTGAAGATAATTTATCATGGATGTTGTTATATGTTGAGTATTTCTTTATGAAATTTTGAGGTGGCAAAGTTCACCTCTTCTTTAAATTTATCCTTACATGACATGAAGATTTCTCAAGTACAGTTGTTGCTAGAAACTCGAATCCTAAAAGGGATAAAATAACTAATTTGTTAGAGTTTTTTGCCTAAGGTTATGAGTAATAGTTTACCAAATAATACTATTAAGTTTAGAATTATGGTATTATTTAATCTATAGTTGACCAAGTATTTTTTAATTTTATAGTCACAGGTTGATTCTAAAAGCATATAGTGTTCTTCCTTAAGATGTCTAATAAATCTGTTTTTTAATATTTGCAGTAGTAATCTATCTCTCCATTTATTTGAGTGTTATGTTTTTTAATAATTAATTTGTGCATAATGTAAATAATGCTATGCAATTATTATTATTATACCATTTTACTCTTGAAGTAGTTACAAATACAAACTTCACCTGACTATTAAGAGATCATATAAAAAGTACGGAAGGAGCATGCATACCAAGTAAGCATCTAGCATGCTTACCTCTATTTGAAAGTATGTCTAAATGGCATACTCACTCTTATTACTTTGGTTGCTATGTTAATTCAATTTTATAGGAACCTACATTTTGCATGCTTACTGATCATGAATACATTCAGGGATTCCAGAAATGATGCTGTAGTAGACCTTAGACTTTTAACATCTTTTCAACAACCTTGCAAAAGCTAAGAGTTGAGATCAAAGCTAAAAGGATGTGTAACATTTGGATTTGATTTGAAGCAAGTGTATTCTTGTCAGTATATTCCATGAAAAATGAGACAGACAGTGGTCTTTTATGGTAGGAATGTTTTTCTGTTGAAATTGGTCCTCACAGTCAAGTATTGTTCTCTTGTGACATTTTAAATCATGAGTTATCAAATATACCACAGGCAAATTGTTTTCTAGTCTTCTATGGCCTGGAAACAGTTGATTTTCCTTACCAATTATGTTAGGAAGTGCTAGCTATGAAGACCTTCTAATATGTCTTTTGGAGATGGTTATTTAATTTGTAAGTGCTAACTCATCTAACTTCTGTATGAGCTTTGGTAGTGGGACGCAGTTTGCATATCCAAGAACCATTTGCCAAGGACCTACGCTCAAAGAAAAGATAAAAAGAAATTTATATCTGACAGCAGCTTTGTCTATTTAAATACTATTTTACTGAATTCTTCATAAGGTGAAAACTACTCAGTGAGTCTAAGGATACACAAATTAGACCTGGAGAATCAAGCACAATTGAAGTTAGAGCAGAGAAGCAGTCAAACTTTATATAATGCCATGTGCTTTATTTTTATATAGCCTAATTCACAGTATCACAAGACACTTTACAGAAAGAATCAATTGCAAGCTTAAAAAGAAAAAGGAAACTTTAAAGGTGAGATTTAAGGATAGAATAAATGCAGTTTTGCACTTATCTTGCAACTGAGTCAGAGCCACTGTTCTTTACTTGTTGCCATTAAAATTAGGCTTAACATTTTTTCACTGAGCCCTGATAATGCCAGTACAGTGCGGGGTGGGGGTAGGAAGAGGGGGCACATTTTGTATGACTGAGGAGAGGGGCTGTGTCCTTCTCCTTGGATTTGGGCAACTTTCATCCAAAGTTCATATTCCTGTTTATCTTCTCAGTCATCAACCCAGGTCTTTGTACCCCAACATCTTTGTCATTGTCTTCATTGTATATCTGATCTTATTCCAGTCCTTCATTATCATTGAGTGGGGGGTGTGTGTGTAAAAGTTGGAGGGCTAAACATTTGATACACTTGTATAATTGATTTCTTAAAAATAAATAAATAAATTGGGCCTCCCCAGTGGCGCAGCAGTTGAGTGCTGGGCTGCGAAGCTGCCCGCAGCCTCTGCAGCACCAGTTCGATCCCCAGCCGCTGGCAAGGGTCCCATATGGAGCGCAGAGCTCTCCTGCCGCGCCTGCTGCTCCCCTCAGCAGTGTACTTCGTCAGTCTGCCTGTTCTGTTCCCCGCTCTGGTGAATTCTCTCACCCTCCCACACTTCTGACTATACCCAGTGCTTGTATAAATAAATAAATAAATCTTTAAAATATATATATATATAAACCTCTTTAAACTAAGACTACCTGAATATTAAAATTCTTACGAAATATACCCTATATACAAAAGAGTACATGAATTATTTATGTACAGTTTAAATAGTGAGTTGTAATCAAATGTAGACCTATTACTCATCAGTGAGTTTTAGAGCTCAAACATTAACTGTGCTTTTAGCATCTTTATAATATTGGATCCACCTGTCCCCAGACATGCTATGTCTCTCCATTTGTTTTGGTCTTCTCTACTGTCACTCAATAAAATTTTGTAATTTTTCTGCATTTTACATATTTGCTAGGTTCATACCTCGTTATGACATATTTTTGTTGCTATTTTTTGAAGTATCTTTTAATTCAATTTTTCATCAATGTTATTATAAAATGTGTAGTAAAAGAACTAACTGACTTTGGAATTTTGATCTTGCATCTGGCAACCTTGCTAAGCTTTCTTATTTGTCATGATTATTTGTAGTTTGGTGGGTTTTTCTTACATGGATAATAATATCATGTTTTTGCCTCTTCCATTTACTCTGATTGTGGGATTTCAAGATAATATTGAACAGAAAGAGCAATGGTATTCATCTTCTCCTGTTTGTCTTTAAACTTTAAAGAGAATGTTTTTATTTTACCATGTAAAAAGACTTGCTAATATAATTTTGATGGCTATTTTTACTAGGATAAGGAAATTGCCTTGTATTTCTCATTTACTAAGATTTTTAAATTTTTTGAATAGTGGTTCAGTTTTATCTACTGCTTTGTCTAGAAATATTGAGATAATTATATGGCTATTCTCATTTAAAGCTAATGAAGTAAATTATATTGTAATGTTTACTAATGTTGGACATGCTTGGCATTCCTGGGTTATATCTGATTTGGTCATGATGAATTAACTTTCATGCATTATTGGATTTGTTTTGATAAATTTTATCTAGTTTTGAATTTGTATTTATGAGTCAGGTCAACTAAATTTTCTTTTACTTTTCTTATCTGATTTTGTTTTCAATCGGTTCATAAAATGTGTTATGAAATATTACCTCTTTTTCTTTCTCCTGAAGGAATTTGCATAATATGAACATTGTCTGTTTCTTGAATGACTGGTAGAGTTCACGGTAAAATCTCTAGGGCCTCATGGAAAGACTATTAATTAGATTCTTATTGTTTAAAGGCCCCCTCTGCTTTCTGTTTCTTGTTGAGCCAGTTTTAGTAATTTACTTTTTTCTAGACATTTTTTCATTTTAATTCAGTTTTCAAATATACTGACTTAAAATTATTCATAATTTCTTACTTTTTTAATTTCTTCAGCATCTGTAATTATGTTCTCTTTCTGATGTCTAATATTGTTAGCCTCATTTATCAGTTACTCTTCATGTGTGTTGTTGAAATTTTGTCAATCTTTTCAAAAAAGTCAATTGTTTTTTTTAATTTTCTATATTGGATCATTGTTTCTGTGTCAGTATTTCCTGTTCTTACTGAAAATAAGATTTTTAGTTCTTTCTACTGATATTGATTTTCTAACAATCTTAATAGCAAATCCATTGAATGTTTAATTCAGTAATTTTTAGTATTTTTTTCTTTCTGGAAGAAGTATTTTTAATTATAGATTTCTCCTCAAGCTAATCTACATTAGCTTTAGCCTACAAGTTTTAGTCTTTGTCTAGTAAGTTCAATGCCTGGGCCTCCTCTTGGATAGTCTGTATTGTTTGTTTTTTTTTTTTCACTCTTTTTTTTTTAAGATTTATTTATTTATTTATACAAGCACTGGGTACAGTCAGAAGCGTGGGAGGGTGAGAGAATTCACCAGAGACAAATCGGGGAACAGAACAGGCAGACTGACGAAATACACTGCTGAGGGCAGCAGCGGGCGCTGCAGGAGAGTTTTGTCTTGCTATTTGGGACCCTTGCCAGTGCGGCCGGGGATCGAACTGGCACTGCAGAGGCTGCAAGCAGCTTCGCAGCCTAGTGCTCAACTGCTGCACCACCAGGGGAGGCCCACTCTGCCTATACTTTTTAAAAACACTCGGATTTGGGTTTTTTTCCTTACATTGTTGTTCATTTTTGTATAACATTTGATTTCTCCTCTCAGGTGTAGTCCCTATAAATCTCCCACCACCACATCATCCATGAACTGTCACCAGGTTCCCTTGTGCTCTTCCCTCTCCTGTTTTGATCCCTCTTCTTCCCCCTTCCCTGCTGTATGTCTTGGATCTATAATTTGCCTGCTAGTTTTGTCTTTTTATTTGACACTTTGTTCACTTTCCCTGTATTCCTCCTATAAGTGAAACCATCCAAAATTTTTCTTTTTCTTTCTGACTTATTTCATTGAGCATAATCCCTCTAGCTCCATCCATGTTGCTGCAAGTGGCATGAGTTTATCTTTTTTGATTGCTGAATGATATTCCATTGTGTATATATATTACATCTTTTTGATCCATTCACTTGTTTTTGAGCATTTAGGTTGTTTCTACATCTTAACTATTGTAAATAGTACTGCAGTAAACATAAGAGTACAGGTTTCTTTTTGAATTAACATTTTATGTTCTTTGGTCAGATTCCTAGGAGTGATTGCTGGATCATATGGTAGATCCATTTTTAGTAATTTGAGGACACTTGGGTTGTTTTAATATATTTTACATTCTCAGTATAAATCTTTTCAAATTTTATATTGTAAAGAAATTAGAAAATAGAACCACTGTATTATTAGCACAGGAGTCAAAATATGACATTGAGTGGGTCTATATTAATGTAAGTAAGTACAAGATAGATCCTACATCTCTCCTTCTCTGCCAGAACTCATTTCCCCTAGGTGACTTTGCCTCTGGGATGGAGATCCTACACTTGGTAGGAACTAAGTGAATGAACTGACCTTTTCAACTGCAGTTGCCCAGGCAGGTTTTCGTGGACAGTTATTACCTTGTGACTATGCCAGCTTACCTTTCTTCCATTAAGTCCTGGCAGAAGGGGCCAAGTTCAAAAGCAGCAGAGAAGCCTCAAATAATGGGAGTAGTAGATACTGCCCAATCTAAACTTTGTTTTTGTTTTCTGATTCCACTGAGTTGGTATTAGAAAAGTAAGGAAAACTCTTACAAAGTCTGTCAAAATTGAGGTCTAAGGTAGTCATTTTTGCACCTTATATCTCACTAGTTTGTTCAAATGAATAATTTTGTTGGACTTTTTGTGACTTGTTGGAAAAAATGTAATTAAAATATTCTCTTATTGTATGTATTTTTCCTATTTCAGTGCAACTGAATTTTTAAAATCATTTTTTATTGAGGCAACATTCATTTACAATATTGTATATTATTTAGGACTGTAGGCTCATACCTTTTCAGATGCATGCTACCACACTGCACCCACCAGCAAAGCACCAATAATCCCCCACCATAGTCCTTTGTTCCTTCACTGTCACTCTCCCCTTCTGGTATCCTCGGTTCTGCAGTCCAAATTCTAGGGCTTGTTTTGATTTAGTTTTGTCTATGTCTGTTTTGTTTCTTTATATTCCACATGAGTGAAATCATCCATTTTTTCTCTTTCTCCTTTTGTTTAGTCTTATCTCATCATTTCCCTGCATGTTGTCACACATAGTAAGATTTCACCTTTATGAATAGCTAAGTAGTGTTCTATTGTGTACATATAGCACATATTTATACACTCGTCTGTCCTTTGTGTACTTAGGTAGTTTCCATAACTTGGCTATTGTAAATAGTGGTGCAGTGAACATGGGTGTGTGCGTATATCCCTTAAACTTAGTGTTTTATATGCTTCGGATACATACCAAGGAGTGGAATTACTGGATCACATGACATTAAAACTAGCCTCCCTGGTGGCACAAGGGATCAAGGCGCAACCTATGAAGCAATCCACAGCCACTGCAGCACGAGTTCAATTCCTGGGCAGGGAGGAACCCATGTGGTGCAGCATTCTGCTCCTGACTCGCCCGCTGCTCCCCTCAGCAGTGTATTTCAGTAAGTCTGCCTGTTCTGTTCCCCACTCTGTCTCTGGTGGATCCCTCACCCCCCACACTTCTGGTCTTACCCCAGCTCTTATGTGCATAAATAAATCTTTTTTAAAAAAAACTAGTTTTTTAAAGACTGGATCTTTTGTTATATGTGGCCATTGAAGTCTCTATTCTTTTGCTTAGTGGTCAGCAGTGTTTTCAGTTTCCTTAAATACTTGGAACCAAAAGAAGTAAAGAGACCTCTCCCAGGTTGGTGACGTACTCGGGAACTGCTTCAACACTTAGCAAGGCTGTTTACAACTCCTTACCTTTTACTCCCTGGTCTCCCACAGTCTGAAGGCCAGCCAGAGATGAAGGAAAGCTGTAAAATTTCTCAGGCCTTTCTTTGCTTGCACCCAGGTCTTGGAATATCCATGGTCCTCTCTGTTCCTCCACATAGGCAGAAACTTTTAAAAGTACCCCATGTATCTCCTTTCCTAACCTCCTCTTTCTCTGGCTTCTCAGTGTATCTGTCATTAGTCTTAACTGTGTGTGGTCTTTTGCTCCAGACTGATTATAATTGTCTTTAAATGCTTTGAGTAAAAGCCACTTAGGAAGCCACTGAGCCCTGGAAATGTTCTAAGTTAGGCAAACGAAAGGCAAACCATTGTGCTAATCTTTAAAGTTGAAACTCACAACCACATTTCTTTGGGAATAAGGTCCATATTGCTCCCCCAAGCACTAGAGTCCTAGACCAGAAGTCTGGACTGCTCCCCTCCTGTGTGCTGCCAATCCAAGGTATGAGGGGTAGTAAGTAGGCAATAAGGCCTCATAGCACCCTCCACTGTAGCGTGGCTTTTCTTCACCTAGACTTCCCCTACTTACTGTTAAGTTCTTGAGTAGATTCCAGAGTTCTGAAAATGTTGATTGCTTGGAGTTTCTGCCACCTCATTGTTTTTGTGAGTAGATAGAGCTTGGGAGTGTCTTATACCTCCATTTTCAGTGACGTCATCCCACAAGTGTTTGTGTTATGTTCATTGTTTTTCATATCTCTGCTTTTTATAATTTCCATAACTTATTTCTTATTTAACCTGTGGGTTATTCAGAAATATGTTTAGTTTACACATGTATATGGATTTTTTAAAAGTTATTTAAAGATGTGTGTGTGTGTGTTTACTGTTTTCCAGTTAATTGATTGTGGTTAGAGAATGTGACCTGTGTAAAAATATCCTTTAAAATTTGTTGATCCTCGCCTCAATTATAGTCTTTATTCCTTTTGTAATTAATATCTTTTGTGTGCTTGAAAAGAATGTATTTTCCAGTTATTAGGAACATTATTCTCTTTATGTCCACATTATTGTAAAATTATTGCTCAAATAGTATATTTTATTCTGACTTTTTATCTGGTTGGTCTATCAACTGTTGAGGGAAAGACCTGCTAAATCTCCTATGACAATGGCTTTGTCAGTTTTCATAGTTTGTCTCTTTGCTTCATATATTTCTAAGCCATGTTATTAGATATATAAACATTTAGAATTGATATGTATTTCCTGTAAAATGAAATTTTATGAAGATATAGTCGCTCTCTTTCTTAATGCTTTTTACTTTGATAATTGTTTGGTCTGATTATTTAATATTTGCATACATACCTGGTATATCCCATAACTTTAGTTTCAGAGTTCCTTCATACTGATACTTTCATTGTGATTCTTATAAACTGCATATCATTGAATTTAATTTTTTTTTTCAGTTTGGCTGGCTTAAATTTAAACTGCAGAATTTAGTCCATGTATATTGGTTGTAATTCTTAATTGATCTGTTTTTGCTATATCTTTTCTCTCTCTCTCTCTCCTTTTTTTTTTTTTTTTTTGCTTTCTGACCATCTTTTTCTTTGAAATTTCTTCTTGTATTCCTTTCTTACCCTTTTAAAATGTTGGTTTTTATTATTGTTGTTGTTTTTCCTTCATTCTCGTGTTTTTCCCATCTAATTCAGAAGTTACCCATTTTGTTTCCATCTTTAGTATTTACACTTGATTTTTGAAATTTAAACATGCATCTAAAACTTACCAGCTTAAAATAAATTTGTCTGTACCCTCTTCTTAGACTCTGAGGACCTTAGAATACATTAATTCTCATCATCTCTGATCTGACTTACATACTGTACTTTTCCAGAATTTTATATGTACTTTGGACTTTTGCCGCACAAATGTGATGTATTATTTTACCAAGTCTCTCCTCTGTTTAACTTTATCCACAAATATCATATAGATTGGGTCCAGTGTTCCTTCTTGCATCTCAAATCTTCCTTTTGGAATCATTTTCTGTCTTTGTAAAATATATTATTCAAAATTATATTTAGTAAGAGTTTGTAGGTAATTAATTCTTGTTATTTTTCTTTGTATAAAATATTTTGAAATTTTGAAAATTCTCTATATCATTCTTATTCATGAAAATGTTTCAATTTTGTAGGTTTAAAATTGTTTTATCGGGCCTCCCCGGTGGCACAGCAGTTGAGCGCTGGGTTGCGAAGCTGCCCACAGCCTCTATAGCGCCAGTTCGATCCCTGGCCGCCAGGCAAGGGTCCTACGTGGCACGCAGAGCTCTCCTGCTGCCTGCTGCTTCCCTCAGCAGTGTATTTCGTTGGTCTGCCTGTTCTGTTCCCCGCTTTGGCTCTGGTGAATTCTCTCACCCTCCCGCACTTCTGACTGTACCCAGTGCTTGTATAAATAAATAAATAAACCTTTAAAAATAAATAAATAAATAAAATTGTTTTATCAAATTAATATCATAAGGTTTAAAAAGTCAAATAACGTGTAGTGGTGTTACCACCCTCACCCATCCTTATTGAGTAGAGACTACATCTCTAAAGGTAAAGACTCACTCTTTTAATTTTGTCTTACTCTTTCAATTTTATACATACCTAAATTTTTCAACCAATAGAATTTCCTTTGGTTGATCAATTTATAGTCATTCTTTTATTAACTGCCTATTTTTAATATAATTTATTTATATATATTTTACATCATTGTTCATTTTTTTAAATTTATTACTTATTTATTTATTTTTTGGATCTGTAAGTTTCTTTTTTTTTTAATTTTACTTTTATATTCCCCATACAATTGCAACCCCCTTATTTTTACTCCAATCCCTCTTTCCCCCCTCCCCCCATATTGTGTCCCTGGTTCATAGTTGTTTGTTGATTATGATTTTTTCTTTCTTATAGTTATTCTTTTTCCTGGTCCCTTCATTGTACAAATTTGTACAAATTTGCTTTCTCCTTTCAGATATAGTCCCCATAGAATTCCCACCAACTGCCTCTTTTTTTTTAATAGATGAAGGTTTGACATCCTTCAACTGTCATTACCTATACTTTTGTTTCCCATCGTCCCAATATGGATAGATTATAATTTGTACTCAAAGAATTGTTACTGTTGTCATGTACATATTATTCACACCCAAGTGTATGGAATAATACTGTTTTCTTATCTTTTTTTTTTAACATCATCTATTTTTTTTTTTAAAGATTTGTTTATTTATTTATACAAGCACTGGGTACAGTCAGAAACGCTGGAGGGTGAGAGAATTCACCAGAGCCAGAGCAGGGAGCAGAGCAGGCAGAATGATGAAGTACACTGCTGAGGGGAGCAGTGGGTGGCAGGAGAGGTCTGCGTGCCATGTGGGACCCTCCTCCGGTGGCCGGGGAGCAGCCGGCGCTGCAGAGGCTGACGGGCAGCTTCACAACCCAGCACTCAACCGCTGCGCCACCTGGGAGGCCCTTTCTTATCTTTTTTTTTTGTTTGTTTTGTTTTCTTTTGACACAGTTTTTAGTAGCTATTGATGACTTTTTTCACACCTTCCAATAAGCTCTAAATATAATTTTCTTTGAGCACTCTCTCCATTCCTTTTTTTCCCTTGTAAAAATATCCTTCCTGAAGACCTCTATTCTTGTTCTCGGAGCCCTATACACAGCTCTTGTTCCAGAGCTCTCTTTATTGTTATCCTTGGAATTTTCTTTGCCTTTCTCCTGAGTTGGAGTCTCTCTCTTTTTAAATTTCCTATTTCCCATTTCTTGGTTCAGTCTCTGCTTTAGTAGAACAGACCCTCCAGAAGTTTTCTCAGATTACAAAGATTACCCTTGCTTTGGGTATAGTGATGAGAACTGTCAATATTCCTGTCTTTTGTGTTACACTGCTCTTACCATTTCCATTTGGTTCCCCTCTATCCATATTGCACAGTGGTCATTCCCTTCACTGCCTTCATGGGGATTCCCTTTGATTTTCTTTTTTACTGTATCTTTTGTTTCCTGTATTAAAGATTAGGGGTACACCTTCATTTTGGTGTAGAGGATACTCTTCAGCAATCTTCTGAGGAGGGTTGATATGAAATCAACTTTCTGACACCTTGTATATTTGAAAATGTCTTTATTCTACCCTCATACTTGCTTGACGTTTTATCTACACATAGAAGTCTAGGTTAGAAATAATTTCCTTCTAAAATTTGAAGGTATTTTCCACACTGCTTTCCAGCATCAGTGTTCTTGAGTAATTTAAAGCTATTCTAATACCTGATTTTTTGGGTATAAGAACTGTTTTTGTCTGTATGTCTGTCTGTACCTGTAAGTTTGTAAGCCTTTCTCCATGTCTAATTTTCCAAAATTTCACAGTGATGTGCTAAGGCTGGTTCCTTTTCTTCCTGTCCTTTGACTTTTTATAAAAGCCCTTTTAGTGAAGTTTAAAGGGATTTCAGCAGCATTGAACTTTTAGTCAATGCTTATTTTCCCTGCAGCTCTTTGATAATACTCTACTGTTTTCCATTGCTACTGTTCAAAGTATAATGACCTAATAAACTGTGCATATTACCTTTTTCCTCTGGCTGCTTTCTAGATCTATGTTTTGGCTTTGAAGGCCTTCAGCTTCACTACCATGTGTTTAGGTAGCCTACTTGAGTTCTTTGGGGTTTCCTTATCTGTGAATTAGTTTTCCAGCAGTCTGGAATGTGGTCATCTTAATGGCTTACTGAATATTCCCTCTTATTCTTTATTCTACAGTCTTGATTAGATTAACATTAGGCTTTTTCACACTTCACATTTCTTAGTCTTTCTTTTACATGTTCCATTTCTGTGTCTCTATTCTGCATTCTATGTAATTTCTTTAGTTATATCTTTTACGTTATTAGTTCTCTCCGACTATCTTTATCTTCTGGGAACACATTCATTCTGTTCTTTTTTATATATTTTTTCAATATTATTCTTTTTTATATCTTTTTAATTGAGATAACATTGGTTTGCAATACTGTATATGATTCAAAGGTATAGGTTCACATCTCTTAAGTGTATGTAGCACACTATACCCACCACCAGAGCACCCATAGATTTCAGTGGAAGTTATATATTTTTTAATTTCTCTAAATGTGGTGTGGTTTTCTTAAATATTTATTTGCTTTTCAGCCTTGATAGTCTTGTGCTGCATGACCAGTTTTCTCTTTCTCTAAACATATTAAGCAGGTACATGTATATTCTGTTTCCGATAATTCTAGAATCTAAACCTGGTTGTGATGTTTTTTGTTTCTGCTGACTCTTAATGAGACTTCTTTCCTCGTATTTTTTGTGAGGACATATTCCTCACAATTTTACTGTGGGCACATATTCCTTGGAATCTTTATGTGAGAATTACTTAAGACCTGCCTGTAAGTTTATTCCTCCATGGATAACTTGCCACTCAAGGACAGACTACCAACCAAGATACACTGATGGTATGGATTCTCATCATAAAAAAAAAACCTCAATAAAAGTAATCTTGTGCTTAGGAATTTCCAAAAGACTTTTTTCCTTTCCTTTCTTTTTTCATATCTATAATATATATACTTTATTTCATAAATAGGTTATACTTAATATATAAAGAAAAGGAAAAATATATTTTTTCATTTCTGCTAAGAGTTAAGCTCTAAATAAACAAGATTGTCTCATTTTACAAAATAGCTTCCTCCTTGCCTCTCTCTCTCTTTTTTTTTTTTTCCAAGCTAACCACAATAAGTGTCATCCTGTGTGTATTTGGGCTTTGTTCTGGCATCTTTGAGGGCTCAGTGTCTTACTCTGTTCAGACCCAGGCTTTGTCTCTTTCTCCCATAAACACATGGTCTGTTAAAATTTAGACTGTTACAGGGATTAGCAAGTGACCTCAGTGTAGAATGAGCATATATCTTGGCTTGCCTGGAGAAGTTTGAGTTTGTTACAGCCTAATTATTTATACTTAAACATGTCCTGGTTTGGACAACAAATTATATAGTCACCCTACTGCAGGGTAAACACCAGCTGTAAGACTGGCTAATCCCTAGAAATGGTTCTTTTTCAGAAATTCTTGTCTGTAGTTATTTCCCTTAATTTGCTGCCAGCTTAAGCATACTTTAAGAAGAATTTTAAAAATTGCTTTATTCTATATTTTTAGATATTCTTCATGAGGAAAAATTTATCTACACATCTAGTCAGCTATTTGCTAGTAATGAAGTCCTGCTTATGCTTTTTTAAAGAACTTTCCCAAGAATGATCTAAAGATTTATTTTTTTAGGAAGGATTTACCATATTCCTTCCTTATATCACCCTATTATCTAGTGTTTCAAAGATTAGAAAAATTATTAATGTTTCAGGTAACTGTGATTGTGAAAAAAGAGGAGGAACATTGTAACAATTAACCTTCTCAAATATTGTAATTGGAAATTCCCAGAAAGATACAGAATTGTTAGGGCCTCCCCGGTGGCGCAGCGGTTGAGCACTGGGTTGCGAAGCTGCCCACTGCCTCTGTGGCGCCGGTTCGATCCCCGGTTGCTCCCCGGCCACCAGAGGAGGGTCCCACATGGCGCGCAGACCTCTCCTGCCGCCTGCTGCTCCCCTTAGCAGTGTACTTGGGTCCTTCTGCCTGCTCTACTCCCCGCTCTGGCTCTGGTGAATTCTCTCACCCTCCCGCGCTTCTTACTGTACCCAGTGCATGTATAAACAAAAACAAACAAGTAAATAAAAATCATAAATAAATAAAAATACATGCCTCTTAAAAAATTAAAAAAATGTTTAAAAAAAAAAGATACAGAATTGTTAAAGTGAGTGAGAGATTGCTCTGTGTCTATATGTATACATGCATGTGTGTGTGTTCTTAATTATTGTAAATCCAAGAATGAACGGTAAATTCAAAGTCACAATAAATTGCTTTGGCCTCAGCTGTAGCAGTTGTATACTATCATTGATTTCTGATATTCCTAAGAGGTACCATAATAAATAATTATGTCTGTCCTTTAATAGAGAGGATGATTTCATTTGGTTATGAGTAATTGTTTCCAGTGGGCACACTAGTCCTACCTCCAGGAGTCATTTCCTTGCTGTGCCTGATGTGGTTTCTTCTGAGAAGAATGTATTAGGCAGTAGTATATAGTTATATACTGCTGTTATATACTACTGGTTATATAGTAGTGTTAAATACTAACATTTTATACTAATGTTTCTGCTACAAAGGAGTAAAAAATCATTATGCAAAGTGTTTACTTTTATTTATTTATATATCAAAATAGGCTTGTAACAAGTTCAACAAAATGAGATGATTATGAAAGAAATATAGTCAGTTCAAGTAAGTGAACCTGATGAAATATTAGAGACCTCATCCATCAATCAAGAAATTGGTTTAGATAAGTCCAGCTTTGCTCAAGAAACTTGGAAGTGGTACTATCTGCCTTGGAGAACAGCCTTTAGTACAAGACAGGATGGGAGAGTGGGTGTTACCAAGTAGAATAATGAGCTTAAAGGAAATTATGACACAGTATATTCAGATGGTAGTCATTGTAATTCTAATTATCTAGTCCATTCAGGGTACTGGATAGCTTTTTATGATTATAACCACTCCAAGAAGGACAAATATAAGGTAATAAGCTTACAGAGCTATTGAGTACTCAGAGTACGTAGACTAGGTAAAATGAATGATATCAGAATACATCAGCTTGTCTCCAATTTTCTTTGTACACAATTGCAATAAAATTTGATGAACGTTGCAGGGTGTTAGGAGGTTTCTTAGTAGTTAATGATTTACATAATGACTTCCCTTTTATCAGAGAGTTAACAGAGCTCTTGTTTCAGGATTTAGAATAATTTTGTTATAGCCTTCATACTGTTTAACTTCAGTGTCTGTCTGCATATATTCCTCCATCATTTGAGATGTATTTTCCACATTAACCTCCATACATGCTATTTCAAAACATAGATTGTGAGAAAATTTTGGCATTGAGGATAAATTTTCCTTCCCTTATTTCCATTCCTATTTTTTTCCAATTCCCTGTTTCCTACTACATTAACAAATATTGCCTAACTTCTTCAACCTTAGAATACCCTTCAACATTATTTGTAGAGAATACACTAGATCTCTATTTAGTCAGCCCTTAGACAAACTACATGTGCTTCCCTCTTTTGCAGTCTTTCTGGTTTTTTTTTTGTTTTTTGTTTTAAATATTTATTTATTTATTTACTTATTTATTTATTTGTTTATTTATTTATTTATTTATATGAGCACTGGGTACAGTCAGAGCGCTGGAGGGTGAGAGAATTCAGAGCCAGAGCGGGGAGCAGAACAGGCAGACTGACGAAGTACACTGCTGAGGGGAGCAGTGGGCGGCAGGAGAGGTCTGCACGCCATGTGGGACCCGCCTCTGGTGGCCTGGGGAGCAGCCAGGGATAGAACCGGCGCTGCAGAGGCTTCGGGCAGCTTCGCAACCCAGCGCTCAACCGCTGCGCCACCGGGAAGGCCCTGCAGTCTTTCTGTTTGAATCGTTCCCTCTCAGCTTTTCTACACGTGCATTGCTTTCCCTAAATTTTCTTTACTTATATGTATAACATCTTACTTTTTTAAAAAACGAGAAAAAGAGAAAAGAAAATAAAGAAAGGAACTTTTGCTTTGTGGTTTGCCATGTTCATCAAGCAGCAGCGGATAATTTAACATTTGGGGTTTTTTGCCCCTGAATGTTGGGTATGCTTTCTCTTTTCTATGAATGAGACATAATGCATGTTTGGCTTTATTTTTCTGTCATTGTTACCTCTACATAGTTTTTGGGAGTTGGCTCAAGGTTAATTGCTTTGGGAAAGTTTTGGCTAAGTCAACATTTGCATTTTTGGTATAGTAATAAACTGATGTCCAAAGCATCCTACTTCTATTTTAAAAGAATCAGAATTTCTCAAGTGTGCAGTGAGGATATGTGTATGTATGTCTCCATCCCTAGCAACTCAAGCATGGCTGAATTTTCCAACTTGCCCTTTCCCAGAGACCTTGTCTTCCTTGAAGAATTCTGTTCAATAATTCAAATGGTTAAATTCCTCTGAGCTAGAAAAGGTCTGATAGTGCTGCCAGAGTTCAAATATCTGGTAACCCTTCATGCTGTGGTTAGCAGTGATAGACAACAGTCTGGAAGATGTTCCCAGCTTCAGTGCTCTGATTCTAGATGCTTGCCAGCTTCCCATCCTTTGTATTTATTGGATGAAGTGATTAGCATTTGGATATTGTTCAAACCTGCCCAGAAGACTGTTAGCACTTTCAGGGCACAGACTTTCTTATACTCATGCTTCTTAATGCCACCCCCTAGCACAATAACATGTCTCTTATGAATGCTCAGTAAATATTTGATGCTGATAAAAAGCAGATACATAAGCAATTCTGTTGTCTAAATAAGACTATCCATAGTTCCTGTTGATCATAATTTTTACCAAATTTATGTTTCATTATTATATTGATTGTCAGTGCTTTGTATTCTAAGAAAGCATTCATGTGGACAACTCAACAGCATTTCTTCCATTAACTTTTCTGGTACTTATCTAACCCGGACACATCTTGTTCCCTGACTACTTCAATGCTGGTTTCATCAAGGGACTTAAAATTCCAGAGATGGAAGGAATATTGAAAAGTAATTCAGTCCTGGGCTTCCCCGGTGGCGCAGCGGTTGAGCGCTGGGTTGCGAAGCTGCCTGCGGCCTCTGCCGCGCCGGTTCGATCCCCGGCTGCTCCCCGGCCACCAGAGGAGGGTCCCGCATGGTGCGCAGACCTCTCCTGCTGCCCGCTGCTCCCCTCAGCAGT
Source organism: Talpa occidentalis (assembly GCF_014898055.3). Taxonomy (NCBI): domain Eukaryota; kingdom Metazoa; phylum Chordata; class Mammalia; order Eulipotyphla; family Talpidae; genus Talpa; species Talpa occidentalis. The sequence continues at coordinate 60,383,045 of NW_023602073.1, read as the reverse complement.
GTACTTCGGTCCTTCTGCCTGCCCTGCTCCCCGCTCTGGCTCTGGTGAATTCTCTCACCCTCCCGTGCTTCTGTCTGTACCCAGTGCTTGTATAAACAAACAAACAAATAAATAAATAAATAAAACATGCCTCTATTTAAAAAAAAAAAATTTTTTAAAAAAAAAGTATTTAAAAAAAAAAAAAAAAAGAAAAGTAATTCAGTCCTTAGTCCTGCCTTAAAGGCAAGAACATATGAAAGACAACTGTAAGCCTCTTTCCCCTCCCTCGCCTTGAAATCTCAGATGATGGCTATCTCTTCTCAGCTGCTCTTAGAGACAGCCTTGTGGTTTTTGGATATTGTCTTCCAAAGATCACTGAAATGTCACTGCTACCTCCGAATCCCTTTCCTTGTTACTATAGTCAGAGGGAAAAAACCTCGGTGACACTTTTCTAAGACACAGTAGGTATATCCATAGGTTTATTGGTGCTTTCAGGACCACATAAAAGGTATTGATTTCATGCTGATTTCTATGCAGGGTTAGTTCTCTCTGTTAAGTTGTGTGTGTGGGTTATGTAGGGGGGTGTTAGGGGTGGGGGTGGCATCAGTCTGCATACAAGCAGAATTTTTTCCCAAAAATAATGTGTTTTAAATAGAAAACATTTCATCAGTTAGTTGTTCATTCTGGTTATTATGCTAAAAATGAAAAGTGTTGGGGAGACAGTTTTTTTTTAATTAGGATACAATAAGTTAATTTATTCAGTTTCCAAATAATATTATTTATAAAATCTAGATTTTTCTGAATATCAATAATTCATTCTATCTCTGAAGTTTACATAATATAAGTTTTTACACTGCTACCTCTTCTCTGTACAGTTTGAGTGTTGATATTTAAAACACTTTTTTTTTCCTTCAAGAAAGATGCTAGACATTGAAGCAGAGTTACATGTTAGTTACTTGATATCTATATATTCCTTTTCCAGTTTTGATTTTTAACATTAACTTTTAAATCTGTGTGTTAAACCAATATTAACAACTTTGTATGTATCTCCCAACACTAAATATAGCAGAAAGCTTTCTGAAGTGCAAATTTTATGGTCTCATTAAAAAGAAAACTATTGCAATAAGTTCCATTCAACACATATTGGGATTTAAGTAATGTACTAATAATGTGGAAAATACAAAGATGACTTTTTTAAATTGTGATTCCTATATTCAGTGAACTTGAGACCTATTAAACAAAGTCCAACTTTATCAGGATTTTTTTCTGAATTCTGAGTTATTTTTTGGTGGTGTCCAGGGAATCTCTAGAATATTTTGCTCTTATGGCTATATAACCTCTGAGGAGAGTAGCCGGCTAGGACCTACACCATCGTCCCTGGATTTTTGGTTCTTGTCACCACACAGCCACCGAGCTGTAAGCTGCCGAAAAAATAATAGAATAACCTAAGTCTCCCCTCCCAGGATAAAGAAATGCACATGTGTACATGTGCAAAGCTTCTGAAGGAAACAGAGAGGTAAGAGAGAAAAACAGGAGAAAGAAACAGATGGAGAAGGAAGTCCAGCTTAGAGTCTTCATGGAATCTGACAGATCTTTGCTATACTTGTTTGATGGCATGTGTAAGATGTTTTTGGCCAAAGGAGATGACATTTGGGTGTATCACTGGTAGAAAGTTGTAACAATCACATCAGTTTTGGGAAAATTATTGAAGCCCTTCTAGGGCTTTCTAGTACCAGGTGGGTATGCCCTGGTCTCAACACTGAGAGTGTCAAGAACATATCCCCTAAAAAGGGGAAATAAACATAGAGAATGATAAATTTGTTGTTCCCGAAAATATGGATGATGTGGGTTTTATTCTGTTCTGCTTCATACTTTAGTGTGTTCTTTTTTTTTTTTTTCCTTGAAGGATCTGGAGATTGATGGAGCAAGATTTTCTCTAGCTATTATGGCACTATATTTGATTTTTTTAGAAAATAGTTATGTCAGTCCATACCAACTCTCTAAAACCCCAGCTCACCATGCAGAAATAGCCTGAAGAAGTGAGAAATTAGCGTACCTCATCATTCTGTGATTAGGCAGAGTGTCTTTTAATAATGAGTGTGGTTCCACATGGGAAGAGAATACACTGGCAGTTTTTACAAAGATAATTTCTCAGGGATTTTTGTGATATTTAAATTTTAATCACTTTAGATTTGGAGTTATGAGTGAACTAAAGATATGCTAAGATTCTGTCACTCTAGGCCCAGAGATGCTTGTCTCACTGTTGACTCATGTGACTTATGGCCCAGGAGATAGCAAATTTTATGCATTGTTTTCCTTTGGAATTCTTGAAGGAAGAACATCTAATTGAACCTAATTTTTTGGTGTTGATCCATGGATAAAATTGTCTTGTTTTATTTGAGTTGTCCAAAAACTATATGCAAATCTCCCCTGCTATTTTATAAAATTTAGAAATAGACATGGAAGTCATTAAAGGTACAAGAATTTTAAGTTTTCATGAATTTTCCCAATTGGAATCACAGGCCTGATGCAGATGTACCAATTTAGAGACGAAGGAAGATGATCAGCCGCGCCGTATTATTGGATTCACTGTGGGTGAATGCCTTATTTTGTGATCTCACCTTGCTTTACATTATTTTTAGTGTGCTGGTGTGCACATTATAGAGGAAAGATTGGGAAGCTGAGAGATTTATTATTTACAGAAGGTGGACAGTAGAGTCTATTGCTTTAGGAAAACACACAGCTCAGAGCCAGCAGACTGTCCAACATTAATGAATCATGGCAATGGCACTGACCTTGAGAAGTCATCCATCTCATTCACCCCGTGCCTCTACACAGGTCTTCGTCTCACACACACCCCTGGGCAGAACAGCCTGTCTGTCATGTGCTGGGCAAGATACTAGGAAGGAGGGCCTTCAGTCACCCCAGGTGTCCCAGCCAGTGATTATCTGGTAATCCTGAGTGGTCTTAGCATCCTTCACAATCACACCAGGCTGATTTTATTCATTGCTGCGTGATGATTGGAATATTTTCAGAGTTTAAATTTCTCCATCTTTGGGAGCGAAAGCCAAAGTTAAACTCAAGCAAAAATAAAAGGGCTCATCTGTGCACGACACACGAAGTGGTAAATTGTCCCAGGCGCACTGGATCGCCTTTCAGTAAACTAATACTGCTGAGATCCATTAAAGCAGTGGGGGGCTGCCAAGTACTCACATCCTAGACTCATCAACTTGTTTTTTTGCTGACCACTCAGTCAGTCAGCAAGAGCAATGTGATAAGTCCTGGATGATAAACATGGTTCTGTTGCAGAGACAAAATGGATCACAGCCGAGAAGAGAAAAATGTTTCAGATGAGAAAAATAAATGCCAGGAGCAGGTTCCTTTAGATTAGAGCAAGTTCTTTCAGATCCAAGAGAGTCTCATTTCCAACGTGGAAACTTGGGGAGGAGGGGGAAGCATTTTAAAAATGTCTGGCACTTGCCTCTTAGCCTCACATACCTGCAAGTCTGCAGAACCTCTCTAGGGAAATCCCAACTCGATGGCATGTTAAGGGCAAATTTCAGTACTTGCTTAATAGAGTAGAGACATTTGTTGCAATGAAATGCAGATCTGCTGTTAGTGTGAATTTATTGTGCTGCTATAGCATCTTTATTATTTCCTATAAAACACAATCTGATTTAAAAATATCTGGTCCTATGACACTTACAAGGTTGAATCTGATGGGATGTCCATTGTAGATGAATAGCCCTGTGAATAATTTATGTCTTTTGTCGCTTGTATGTGGATTCTCTTAGACCTACAGTAATTAGCAATAAGTTCTGGAGTAAACTAGAGAGTGAAAGTACCAGAAAGTCATGTAGGTTAGTGAGTTCTATTGATTCTTTAAAATAATTCTATAGTAACGACCATGGGAAAGAAGCCAGTGTTTTTCCAAGTCTGATTAATAGTTGATTTAATTCATAAGCCTTTAAGCACAAAGCAAAGATTCATTTGTTTTCAATTCTGTTTTATGTTTTTGGAGTATAGAAGCTTGGATAGCTTATTTAAATGAGGTTCATTTATGACTTTAATATGATTGCCCTCCCATTTACACAGAAAGTAATACATTATGTTCAAAGAAGCACGATGAGTGAGCACCATTGGCTATGAAACAAAAGAAAATAACCCGGATTCCATACTGGCTGTCAGTTTTCTACTAATGCTGACATAATCAAGAGACTTCTATTGAAAGAAACAGAAATCTACTGAGACTGGCTGAAGCAAACTGAATTTACAGTCGGGATTCAGGGATAGCTGATGGAACCTAGTAAGGAAATGTGGGCAGGCCTCTGTAGAAGCTGGAAGGTAGCCTCCAGCTGGTGTTATTTTTGTTATCTTTCTGTAGTTGTACAATCCTCTGTCTCTCACCACTGCTTCCATCTGCAGACAGACTTTGTCTTCTTCAATGAGAATATGCAGTCAACCACAACTGCCTTCATTTCAGATTTATATTACTTCATAGTTCATGAAATACCAACCAACTAGCTAGAACCCAAATTGCAAATTCCTGGAAATAGAAACTGATTGGCCCAGTGTGGTCAGGTAGCCAAAGAATGATGGCTCAGAGGGCAGGGCCACCTGACACCAGAAGGACACTAGGGCTAAAGCTCCAGTTTTGCCTAAGGTATTTCTTATTATTCCTCCATTCCTCCTCTCTTCCTCCTTCTCACCTCTCTGCGTATTACAAACATTACTAGAACAAATATTGCAGAAATGCCGAAGGGAAGAAAAGTTGTTTCAGGCAGTGGAAATGGCAGGAATGTGAAGCTGCGTAGTATACTGAGTGAGCTGCAAGCAGTTGATACTAGTTCAGCGTCACGTGGGAAACAGGAATGGCAGGAAAATAAGACTAGAGGGGCAGATGATTTGGAGATTTTTAGAAATATAGGACTTTATCTTGAAGGCCATGTGTATATTTGTCTGCTCCCCAACCACCTCCAAGTGGAATTGGTCATTGACTTTTTTTTTTTTTAAGATTTATTTATTTTATTCAAGCACTGGGTACAGTCAGAAGCGTGGAAGGGTGAGAGAATTCACCAGAGCCAGAGTGGGGAACAGAACAGGCAGACTGACGAAACACACTGCTGAGGGGAGCAGTGGGCGTGGCAAGAGAAGTCTGCATGTCATGTGGGACCTTCACTGGTGGCTGGGGATCGAGCCGGCACTGCAGAGGCTGCGGGCAGCTTCGCAGCCCAGCGCTCAACCACTGTGCCACCAGGGGAGGCCCGGTCATTGATGTTTTTGAAGTGGCAACGGACTAGATGGGGAAGGACGATAAGAGATGCAGAGATGTCATTTAAGTGTTTCAGGTGGGAAATAAGGTGAAAACCTAGGTCAGAATGATGAAAGATAGGGATAAATTTGAGAAATATTAGGGACATAGAATAGACTTGTTGAATGGTTGACTGTGAGGTAAAGAGAAAGGAATGAAAGGTAACCAAATTTCTGTCTGGGAAGTTGGGAAGATATGGTCACAAAAACTGAGTGGGAATCTAGAAGCAGGCTTGAGTGGAAGACAGTGAATTCAGAATTGGACGACTGAATTTGAAGTATCTATTGGACATCTAAGTAAATATTTCCAGCAACCTAAGCATTTGAATCTGAAAGTTGGACATCAGTGTCCACGGTACGAATTGGGATTCAAGAATAGTCAGATGAAGGTAGAGAGATGAGAGAATGTGCTCTCAGCCCAGGAGAGCTTGCAGAGTCGGAATCGTGGCCTGGGGTTCATGCACAGGCTCCAGAGGTTCTAATAAATTCTCTGATTGAATATATAGCATTGTCCATATGTGTCATAGGGGAAGGTGGCAAGGAAAGGGCCCACAGCTTGCACCAGACTCTTAGGGGTCCATGAATCCGAAACAATCAAGAAGCTGTAGTGTGGAGCATGCATTAGTGTAGAGCATGCATTCTTAAAGGGAATGCTTTGCCTTCAATGGGTTGAAAACTGGTTCAGAGTGGGGGTGGCGGGAGGGCTTACTCATTTTATGTGTGAAGTGCAGATATGCATACCATCCATAAACAGATAAACAGTGTATATATGGTATTAAAATTTCATGGGGTTGGGTGGGTAGGAAAAAAAAATGCCTTAGTAGGCCCCTTAGAGAGGTGATAATGGAAAAAAGGGTGCAAAACATTGGTGAAGAGTAAAAGGAGCAGTGGGTTTCATCTCTTACGATCAGTTTCTAAAAACTGAGGACAGAATCTATGGTTTTTATTGCTGACAGCAATATTGCTATACCACACCTTTTCCTCCTTTCTATTATCACATCACCGTCAGCATCACAACACATATCCAATATATACCTTCAGAAAAGTTATATTACAGTGAGTTAAATTTACTAAGGGCTCAGGGAATAAAGGGAAAACATTGTATTTTTCAGGAAGGGGTCTTTTTTGTCTTTCCTAATGTAACATTGTTTTAAAATGATACACATAATAATTATTATGAATATCTAGAACTAGGAGCACATTTTAAAGCCAGTCTTCCACATTAATAGATAAATCTACTTACCCTTATGCTAACAGAAAAAAAGCACCATTCGTGGTCTGGGGTTGCTGGAAGCTTCCAAGAATTGTATTCCTGTGGGCCTTTTCTCCACCTCCTCATCAATAGCTAATACTTTTCTTCACTGAATATCTACTGAGCCCTCATTATTTACATGTGTAATATCAGATCTAAATGTTAAGTAGTTTTATAGAATTCAAAGAAGACTTAGTATCGTTTTTTTTAAAAGGAGTTTCTACCCCCTACACCCTCAAAAGTAAAGGCATGAGTTCATTTCAGAGGCAAGTCATTGCCATGGTGTTATAGTCAGAAATCATGCTGAATTCCTTCTTTTTTTGTTTTTTAAGATTTATTTATTTATTTATATAAGCACTGGGTACAGTCAGAAGCACAGGAGGGTGAAAGAATTCACCAGAGCCAGAGTGGGGAGCAGAGCAGGCAGAAGGACCGAAGTACACTGCTGAGGGGAGCAGCGGGCTGCAGGAGAGGTCTGCGCGCCATGTGGGACTCTCCTCCGGTGGCCGTGGAGCAGCCGGGGATCGAACTGGCGCCACAGAGGCTGCGCAGCTTTGCAACCCAGCACTCAACCACTGCGCCACTGGGGAGGCCCCTGAATTCCTTCTTAAGAAACCCTAAGTCACTATGAAATTTCAAGAGGCTGTTACTTTACTATGTAATATGTATATTTCTTAGTTCTTTTCATAAATTGCTTATGAAAAAAAGATTGTCATATTAATGAAATTTTACTAATCTTTCCATTCTTTTATTTTAATGTAAATTATTGGTCACTCTTGGGGTCAGAGCTGAGAGCAGCAAGTTTGGGAAGGGGAAAGGCAAGATCAGCAGGTTTCTGGCCACTGTGTTTCATTAAGTCAGAAATCATTTATCTGCATTAACTCTTGTTCGAAAGTGTTCACGTTTTCAAACACATATGGGCAAGAGTTTTCATAGGGTGAGCATCTACTTTGTGCACTTCAACCTCTATTAATCTTGAAGCCTCATAGAGCTGTGACCAGGCCTGCACAGTCAGGTCATCGAGAGCAGGCTACGTGTGCACCTCACCTAATCCATGGCCAAATGCAGCCAGATTGTGGTAGCAACAATATAGGAATACTAGAAGAAACTGAGCATATATCATTAGGAGGAAAGATCATTCTTCTTTCCATTCCTAGTGAATGATTATAAAGCTATAAATTTGTTTTCATCCTTCCATAAAGGCCCCATAAGATAGATCGCCGCTACATTTATCATTCTTTTCCACTTTACTTCATGGGATCAATCATAGTTGTGTGCTTGAAGCTATTTAGGGGATTTTGATAGTTAACATCTTCCAAAATATTTGATTTCAAGGATTTCTTTTGTCTTGAGTCATAAACCAACAATTCTGTTTTGTGAAGGGAAGGCTGGCTGTCTGATTTCACATACTTTTCGCTTCTGTCCTGTAATGCCGAGTACAGTATATACATGCTCTGTAGGCCAGCTTTGGAGACAGCTTTCTTTTTCAGACCCTGCTTTTTGTGTCAGCTGACTGGCACCCGCAGTGCTGGGGAAATGGAGTGCTTCCTTGGTGACTCCAGATAGCTGTCAGAATTAATCTGTAGACAGGAAAAGATTTTCCTTGAAAAGAAGCTGGAGGAAACTGCCAAGCGATGTCGGCCTATCATTATAAGGATACACTTATTTTCACCGTGGCGGCAAGGAAGGGGGAGCTTATTTTGCACATTAAAATTGTGAGCCTTTATTTGTGACAAGTAAAAATCAGATTCAGTGGATTTTAAAAATATCAATACTTAACATGTAAGTTCTTTACATTTTGGTAAACCAAGCTTGTACTTTATGAAGCAGGTCATACTCTCCTTCTAATTCTGCAGAAATAAAACTACATTTTCTCACCCTTAAGCACTAGAGAACCAGATACAGTAAGGAAGCAAAGATAAAAGCTAAAGTTCAATGTAATCTCTTCCTTTTGAGTGAGTAAACATGGAAATAAAACTGTTTTCTGTCGTTTCTTCTGAACTTTGTTTCTAGAAACTAGCAATTGTCTAACTTGTGAGCAGTTTTTCCTTCCATTATTTAAAAGCATAAATTACTTTTAATAATTTATCTACAGACTATTCATTAAAAGCACAGAAAAATGTTGCTTATGGATTGATTTGACCTTGAAGGATTGAATCGTCAGCTGTAGTGGCCTCTTAACTCTTGCTAGCATGAGTAGCATGATTATAAGTGTGTCACTTTGTTACTTCAGTTGTCATAATTATTAAGTTAGTGCCCAGGTTGCCCCGAACTTATGGACAAGTTTAAATGCAAGTTTAAGTTTCAAAAAAGAAAAAGGAACATATGACCCAAGCACCATTGCTGTTCAGCTTTAGTCAAACAGTAATAATGTACTCAAACGTTGCCTTGATGTTCAAGCAAACTCAAAGCAGAGCTCTTTAACTTTCCAGCTTGTGAGTTTGAACAAGTTAAGCACTACAACTGTGCCTCAGTTTACTCATCTCTAAAATGGGAATAATGATAAAGCCTACCTTATTGTGTAGATTTTATGAGATAAAATGGATCAAGACCTTAGTATAACGTCTAGCATAAACTAAGTACCTAATAAATGTCAGCTGCTTCTTGTTTTACTTGTCATAATTATTATAATGATGTGTGGCAGTCTGGCAGAGACTTGAAAGCACTTTTGGAGGCAGGATTGCCCAGCTTCCTCAAGTACTTGGGAATTTCTGTTGTCATAGGGCTCAGTTTTCCTAGGGATTGATTCATTTATACAAAAGGGTATTTACTGGATAGTTTTGAGGAATCTCTGGAGAAATTTAGAGCAGAGAAAATCCACACCTCTCAAGATCAAGACAACCTTATCTTACTCATCAACCTATTGAACTAAGTCTTTCTTCAGACTGTATTGTAACAATATTTTCATTTTATCCTGTAAGAAGACCCTAAAAAGAGTTTGGTTAAAAGATTTTCTCTACCTTACCTGGGTTTGGTAGGAAAACTAGGTACAAAACCATTTTGACTGCTATTTGTGAATGTGGTTTATTGCATAAAGTCCTTCCACAGCTAAGGTAACATACGTGCCATATCACATTTGCTGCCAAGGTCAGCCAAGAAATATTGCAGTTATTTATCTCATGGATTGAATGACTTAAATGTTAATTCTAAACATTTTATCATAAATATTTAAAGCATATAACCAATTTCCACTTAATCATAAAGCACAACTCTTTATTAGTCTGCAGGCATTTGCATGGAAAATTACACATCACTTTAATGTATTTTCTGTCTGCTTTTGTGTCCATATAAAAATAACAAACCACAGATGCATGATGACATCATCATCACTGAACCAAAGAAGGAAGAAAAAAAATTCATTGTGTGAACTGAAGATTAAACTATTCCTTGTCAGGTTGTCAGTGCTTTTCTTGATATTTTTAGGAGGGAGTTCCTGTGTATAAAGTCAGCTGCAAGATCAAAGACAGTTGACACTCATTCCAGAAAATGAGTCCAAAATTTAAACACAGTGTCCTCCAAATGTCCCTTGGCACCAATGAAGGTGATTCTTTTTTTAATGCTACATTAGGTTCTCTAGTTCATCCCACTCAGCTCCATTGCATTTTCTCTAATGTTATGCCCAATTTTAAATGACTTGAGTGATGGGCCTTCCATCTTTTACCTGGCCAGTGTAACCCCAGAGTGCCCAGGATTCACAGGGCCTCATTCCCTTTGACACCCCTGCTGCAGCAGACCTGAGAAAGGGGTAGCAGAGCTCACAAGGTTTTAATTGCTGCCTAATAGGCTATAGCAACCTGAGCATTTTATTAAGAGGGCATTTAAAATTAGCATTATTATTCCAGAAGATGCTTTCACACTGCAGTAAAAATCATGCTGAGAGAATGTCTGATATGCAACCTAATTTCACCATTTTCTTAATTTCTTCCCATTACTCCTAGTAATATACCTCTCAAGCCATTTTATATTCTTCTCCTTGTATTCCTCTGATTACATAAGTAATTTTATCACCTCCCCTTCTGCTTTTTCCAGTTATATTTGCCCAGATTATTCATGATAAACACAACCCTGTCAATAGAATTGAAGTATATTGCATTCAGACTTTTCAGAGTTAGAGTAAGTTTTTTAAAAAGTAGACGTTGATGAATTCCATGCAAGTAGGAAATATACACCTTCTCATAGCAGTAATCAGGATAGTTTTGATATTTTAATTTCACCTTCATCTTCTTCTCTTAAATCATCCAGTTCTGTCATTTCCGGGCCACTCTCTCCAATTACTGACACTCCCATGAGTGAAAGTCAGATTTCAATATCATCATCTTTCTAGAGAGGAAATTTTATCTCTCCTCTGTGATGATATTTGAGCAACTCTGCCATCATACCATGGTTATTTAATTCTATTGTATTTATAAGCAATTCTCCAACTTGCTGACGGTTGTCACTTAGAAACCTTACTGGTGTTTTTCCTTTCTTCTGCTATACTCATCAAATCCTGCCACCTCATTCCTGCAGTATGCACTGACCCACCAGTATATGCCTACCTTAATCTTTTTCCAAAACTTTTTTTATAAGGTATTGTCTCATTGGGACTTATATATACTAAGATCATACTCTCTGTAACACCTCTTGTATCATACTTTCTGTAACACCACTGGAAGTGTCTTTGTCCTTTGCTTTTATACTCCTCTAAGAAATCATTTCACATAAATATTATTTGCTTTGATGAATATTAATAATCTTTTAAAAATTTTATATTCTTAAATGCAACCATTACCATGACTACCTCTTGTTTATCCACATTGGTTGTTCATTTAGCAAACATTTGAGGCCATGCACTGGACACTGTACTTGGTGCTTTGAAAGGAAAATAAACCTGGGAAGGTCTTGGTTTTCAGAAAGATCAGAATCCAGTAGGGGAGGCTGAAAGGTGGGCACTTAACTACCTTACAGTGTGAGACATGCTATAATAGACTTTAAGTAAGCACTGATGAGGGAAAAATAAATGCTTTGGGGAGTCAGTCAGTACTCATTGTAACTACATAAAGTGTGTGGCATCTGAGCTGGGCTATACAGGAAAAGTAAGGGCTTATCAGAGTGTCAGGATGGAAAGGCATATCCAGGAGCAGAAGACACATGAGGGGAGGTATAGATGCCTGAAGTACATTGGGAAATGACCTGTGATTCAAACATAGGGCATGTGATAGAAGTAGCTAGTAATGGAGCCAGAAATAATAAGTGGAGGGACACTGCAAGAGGGGGACAGTAGTCTGATAATCCAGAGGAGCATTAACCCCAAACTAATTAGTCTTTACTTTTGAAATGTATGTTTCTATTTATGTATGATTGTTGGTATTTGTTATGATTTAGACTAATGGCTGCCACCTCTAGCTATGCATTAGGATCTCTACCTTATTCCTATGAATTAGATTCTCAAAGAGCAGCAGCCATATATTTTAAAGCTCCCTAGGTGATTCTGATGGGCAGCCAGGATCAATAACCTCTGACTCAGCCCCCCTTGACATTTGAACAAGTCAGTGGAGGCACCCAAGGGGACCCTGACTCCTTAAAACTAGAAAATGATCCCCTTTCAGAACATACTCCACCCTTAGACTGGTGGGCAGCAGCGACCTCTGCCTGTCTGCTCTTTCCCTGCAGTATTAACTTGTTCAAGTCATTTCCACTCACTAATGAATAAAATTATTCCCTCTTCACTTTACAGTCTCCTTCCAACCATCATCCTAATGTTCTTCTTGTCATAGCCACACCCGGTGCTTCCAATTTTATTTCTACTTCAGCTCAGTAGTCCAGACTCCAGCCCCACCACACTGCTCACATTCTTCTTAGCTGTCCAGGTCTCTATTCCCTGTCTGGGTCTCCGTTTGCATGTGCTACTCTTCTCCCTGGATTTTCCTTCCATACACATTTTTTTTCTGTCATCACCTACTCATCTTTCAATACTCAACTATTACATCGGGGCATGGAGTCATCACATCTCTGATCTTCCTTGTCTTAGGCTAAGTAGCATTCCTGTGTGCTACCATACTACTTTGTGTAGAATGTGTATATCTCTTATTAATACATATTGTAATTAGCTGTCTACATTAGAACAGTGGGCCTTTTAGGAATTGACTTCTTCATATTTGTTTCCATATCACATCAATAATAAAATTACTAAATGGATGGTAACTGAATGAATGGTGTTAATATATTCATAGAACATTTTTGAGTACCTAATACATGCTAGCTACCAATTATCGAGCACTTAGTATCAGCCTGGTTAAGTATTAACATTTTAGCACATGTGTTATTTAACCCCTAAAGTTTGGGAGTTAACTCCCCATTACAGATGAGGAAAATGAGGCTTTGAGAAGTTACGAATAAGCCAAAACTGAATTTATAATTCTAGTATCTTTCTCAAATTGATACTTCACACTTAACCTGAGTGGGGTGAGGTAGGGGGCTTCTCTAATTTAGGCTGCAAAATTTTTAGAAAATAGAATCACCAGTATATTTACTTTGTACATTGGTAGCATTACCAGTTATCTCTGATATTTGTCAAAGAGCATTTTTTTTTAAAGACAGGATTTTCAGAGGTTTAACTAGTAATGTTATTTTTGTCCAACAGTTATACTTTTCCTAGCCCTTCAGTGAATATAGAAGACCAAGAATTCATCCTATTCAGAGATTAAGAGAGACCAAATGATTAAAACCAACAGATAGTGCCATAACCCCCAATTCCCAATCCTCGCTCTCCACCAAAGAACTTTTTGAGCCAATAGTGTGAGCGCCCTCCCTAAAACCTGCTCATACATAGAAAACATGGCCAGTTCCACGACCCCCCCTCTTTTCCATCCTCCTCCTCCCTGCTAATGAGCAGTGAAATGACCTTATGACTGGGGCCAAAGGGAGGGGAGAGCAGAGAAGAAAGCCTGAGTAATCAGCACACTGAATTATCAGTCTCTGTGTAATTGAGTTTTCTTTGGCTTCCTTCTTTTCAGAGTTCAGCATTTTAAAGTTATTGAGGGATGTGCTATTTCCCCAGGCACTGAGACAAACTGTTTTCACTGTCTGCCATGATCATTTTGATTCAGTGGTGTGGGGCTGGAAGGCCTGTGCTCCTGACAGGGGCTCTAGAAAGGAAGTGGGAGAACTCCAAATTACACAGTTCCCTTTTCCACTGAGAGTCAAACACAGAACGGCCTTTTAATACCCTTGTCTGTTAGAGTGTACATCATATAAGCTGAAGAGCATTTATGTGGCTGGAGCAGTGCTGGAAAATAAAGAAGGTGCTGAGCAGAATGTGAATGCAGCCCAGCTTTACATAAGTCCCGGAAGGGGAAATAGGTGTTGGTGGGATAGTGTGGTCATCTCTCCTGATATTTGGTGGAGACCAAATGGTTTCCCGGGATAGGAGACTTTCAGCATAAAGACCAGCAAAGTCCCAGGCAGACAAGAATGGTGTGTCATGGTGTCTGCTAAACTAAACTTTCCTTAGCTTAACGAAAAGTTCACAATCAGTTGGAAATCGTCTCCTATTGTCTTTAAATCATGCCTGACTCATTGAATGAAAATAAACAAAACACCTGAGACTTTCTTTGGATTCCCTGGAGTAAGCAGTAAAATTGAATGGACCCTTGTTGAATGCTTTCTTCCTACCACCCCTGCAGATTGCTCTACGTATGTCTGATTTTAGAACCTTGGCTGCCTTGTTCCCCGCGCCTACAAGGTATTTCTTTGTTCTTCCTCCCCCTCTCCTTTTGCTGCTGTTGCAATAACTCCAAGGATTAAAGAGGATGTACAGTATGTACTTTCTCCTACTTTGGCACTCATTCCCATGGCTCTGCTTAGATGCAGCTGGCTGAGCTGGGCATTAGGGAGCCTCCAGGGGACCCACAGCTGAATCTATCAGGTCCCCAGCAGCAGCTGTTATCTGAACCAACTGGGTTGAGCAGACAGCAGCAAAGGAAGGGTGTGGTGTGAATGTGCAGGAAGAACAGCAGACAGGCCTGTCTTTGCTCCAGAGAGTTTAAATCACCCCATCTGCATGTGGAGCATGGTGATTGTTCTGGAGAGAGTGGGAAGGGGAGGATATGGTGTTTTTCCACAGTTATCAAGATAAACAGAGCGGCCAATGCTGTCTGTGCAGCTGTTTCAGTGTGAGGATCAGCTGAATTACTTTATTTTTACTCAGTGGGAATCAACACCCCCCCCCCTTTCTTTTAGAGAAAAGGAGACTGGCTAACAAAATCACTTGATGATTTGAATCTTGCTGCCGAATGGTGATAATTTATGGGACTGTCTGGACATATCCCTGCTTGGACATTTAATTAGTGAAAAACCAGCCCAGAAGACAAAACAGCTAAATAATCTGAGACAATTATTTGAAGATCTAGTAGAAAGAATGGGACAAGGGGGGCAGATAGAGACGAAAAAACAAGGTGAAATGTTATCTCAAGACAGGGGGAATAAAGAGTTGTAGCACTCAGGTTGAAGATGCGGAAGGAAATGAGGAGAAATAATTATTACCCTCCTGCCTGAGTACCAGGCAATTTTAGAGCTTGTACCATTGTGGCCATACAGTTTGGAGACCCAAAGTCTCAGATACTCAGTACGTCTAGCAAAGACCCCTGTTGAACCCTTCTCCTTACAGGAATAACAACATGCATGGACATGCTCTTGTGAAAAATAGCTAAAATTTCAGGTAAGAATGACTAATGAACACACACTGATTCTCATGTTCTTTGGAATAAACTCCCGCCTAAGTGACAGTAAAGGATTTGCTTTTGGGTATTAACCTACACAGATAAAGAAATGGAAAAAGGAGGTAAAAACATGGAAGAGGAAGTTGTAAAGCAAATGAAGACATGGTAAATAATTTTACAGGCTCAAGAAAGGTGACTTCTAAGCCACTGAATCCTTAACAGTTTAGGAATAGTGGCACTAGGCACATTTGAAGCTGTGATGAATGAGGTGGGTAGGAAAGAGCTAAAAGGAGTAGGATTGGTTAACTATGTATTTTGGAAACACAGTTATTCTTTCCTACTTTACAGAAATTTGACTGCTTCTCTCCCACTCTGATGGAAAACTAATTTTTTTTCTTTTTTTCTCCAGTTTACTTGAGAAATAATTGAACCAACTGGGTTGAGCAGACAACAGCAGAAATAATTAACATATAATATTGTTTAAGTTCAAGATATACAATATAATGTGATGATTGGATACACTTTATGTTGTGCACTTATTGCCACAATAGGATTAGTTAACACCTCCATCACCTCACATAAGTACCACTTGTGTGTGTGTGTGTGTGTGTGTGTGTGTGTGTAGAGCATTAGGATCTACTTTCCCAGCAACTTCAAGTATATAATGGTTTGTTAACTATAGTTACCATGCTGTACATCATCTTGTAACTGTAAGTTTTTATCCTTTAACCAACATCTTCCCATTTCCTCCACCCCTCAGCTACTGGCAACTGCTATTCTACTATTTCTATGAGTTAGGCAGTTTTAGATTCCACGTGTAAGTGACATCATACAGTATTTGTCTTTATCTGACACTGAAATTTTTTTCTTTGATGAGGATAAAGCAGACGGTGTCCAAGTCAGGAAAGGTACAATGAACAATTGAGAAAGGTCATACAATAGGAAGATTAGAGGATCATATGCTGAGACCCCACCTTTTAGTAATATTCTCCTTCCCACATACTCCTCCCCCTAAAACATACCAGAAAACACCCCTGCCCTGTCTAACTACTGAATTTCTGGAATTCAGACACATATTATCCAGGCAGAGGATTTAAATTATCTTCCTAGATAATTTGACCAGCCCAAGGAGGAAGACTGAAGAATCTGAAAGCTGGGTTTTCCTAACAGTTGATCCGTTCAGAGAAGTGTATTCATAGAACTTCCTGTTGTATTTGTGGGTTCTTTCCTGATAACCTTCATGAATACCATATAGCTGGGGAAACTGATTTGAACATGAAGACTGAAACAAACAGGACCATATAGGGAGATGAAACTTAAAAAAAAAAAACACTGATATCTTCCTAGATGAAGAAGATGCTATTAAAAAGGATATATTCAGAGAATAAGAAGTATAATTGTAAATTCAAAACATTAAGGCAGAAATGAAAAACTTGGGAGACAGCACAGATGATAAAGCTGAGGAATTCTCACAGACATCGCAAAAGATGACATCGCAAAGTAATATATAAGTGCAGGTAAGGAGATAAGGAGCTCCAATATTCAAAATTAAGAGTTTCATGAAGACAGATTAGAAAAGACTCAGAAGAAGAAGTCCATAAAAATGATTCAAGAAAATTTGCCAAAATTTTTTGAAGTACATGGGTTTCCAGATTGCAAGGGTATTCTGAGTACCCAGCCTTGTGGAACAAAATAGACCCACATCAGAGCTCATTATGAAATTTCAGAATGATAAAGATATAGAGAAAATCTACATGCCTCCAGAGCAGAATGTGGTGGGGGTTTTGGGTTTTTTTTTTTTTTTTAAAGATACAAACCAGGTCAGGTATCATAATAAATTCTCAATAGCAAACCTGATAGTAAAAATAAGACCTTCAATGAACTATTTCCAGCTTAAAATTCTATACCCAGCCAAACTACAAATCAGAGATAAAGGTAAATTAAAGTATGTTCAAAGTCTCAAAATTTTTATCTCCCTTATAGCATTTCTCAGGAAGCTATTGTAAGATGCACTCCACCAAAATGAAGGAATAGACTGAGAAAGCAGACAGTAAAAGATATAGGATAGGGCATTTAGCACAGGAAAGAGAGCAAAATAATTCCCAGAATGATAGGAAAGCAGACCTCAGAATGACAACTGTGTCAGGTTTACACGACTACTGGACTTGATTGAAACTGCCTAGAAGGCTTGGGGAGACTGCTTCAAGAAGGGGAGACTACTAGAAATATCTGATGTGTCAAAGTATTTTGAAGAGGACCTTTAGTTCAAGTAAAGGGAGAGTGGGAAAGAAAGGGTAAATTAGTTTTGTGCTCATACAATGCCAAGCAAACCAAAAATCAAGACTGTTTTTAACTGTGGGGAGGGTATTTTGCATGAAAGGCAAGTATTCCATATATTAGTTCTGAATGTTTATATAATCATAAATAAAACACTGAATATTGATTTAACCAAAGTGACAATACAGTCTGAATTGAGGGTAGGGAATGGGAAAGGATTCCTGAGGAGAGGTGAAAACTAGTTCATGTTTTCCATAACATTAGTAAATTTGGTAAATTCAGCCTAAAACTGAAAAATCAAAAAAAAGCATTAGATAGCATTAGAAGCATGATAATTATAGATGTGAGATAAATTCTAAAATAATCCATTAAAACAGGTGAAAATGGTTGCCTTAGGGTAGGGGGTGAGAGGAAATAGAGCATGGGGGGAATATTTTTCATAATAAACCTTAAAGGCTTTTTGACTTTTTAAGCTGTATACATGTAAAATTTTAAAGGGGAATATAACAATAAAATTTATTATCTAATAAAAAAAAAGCATAAAAGAAAGAGAAATAATTAAGCCAGTTTTGTTTTGTTTTAATGAGAAAGCCAAATACCATAGCATAGCAGTGATTGTGAGAAATACAAGAGAATGTTTTATTATAAAAAATAAATTCTCTTTTGTGAAGTATGCATTTCACTTTATGTACATTCCTCTCAAGTTTTTCTTTTCTCAAATTTATGAGACCAATACAAGGATTGACGTTTTCTTCCTGATCACTGGTTTAGCAGAAATGCTGGAACACTCAAGTTTAGGTCATGAATGGCTAAACTCACAAGAAGCTTTGGGGAAGTAGAAAAATGTAGTTGCCAAACTCCTCCAACTCCCAGCCTTTTTACTAATCCAGCAGAAATATGGATTGGGCACAGACTTCTAAACTGAACTTCAGTAGTGCATAGGACTCCCAACATAAAAGGTGTGGATGTTGAGAAATGTCTTTTTTTTTTATTTTTTTATTATTAATTTTTATTTTTTTACATCACTGTTTCTTTTTAAACAATATTTGCTTCCCCCCACCCCCTCAGGTGTAGTCCCCATAGAGATTCCTTCACCAATGCACCCGTGCACCGTCGCCACAGTCCCGTGTGCTCCTCCCTCCCTCTCTCTGATCCCGCTCCCAGAAATGTCTTTTTAAATGATTGGGCAGACTGACCCATGTCTGCTTAGCCCCTGCTCTAAGCCATAGACTCTGTAGACCCCCAAACAGTGCCACTGGAAGCAACTTGCTATTTTCTTTTCGCTTTTGCTTGTGTTAAAGTTTTAACACATTGACATATTTGGGCAGCGAAATCTCTTATACCAATAGTGTTGAAATTAGTAATTAATCCTTCATGCTACTTGCAAACTGGAGTTCAGGATTCTGCAGTGAAATGCCTCCGTGTGCACATCCACATCCGTACCTGTTTTGGCAGCCAGGACAAAAATATTTGTTTTTCTCTCTTTCTTGTGTTAGCATTTTTGAATTTCCTATTGGTGGTGACCATTCTTCTCAAGTTTCCTCTGATTTTTTTTTTTTTTTTACTTTGACTTCTCTGCCACTGGTTAGTAGCTATGTACTAACTATGTATAGTTATGTATAGTTATGTACTAACTATGTACTAGCTATGTATAGTTAAGCCAATGCTGAGTAAATGTCTTCCTCATTTTTTCCTCTCTTCCTCTGATCCATTTTCTAGGTAAGTGTCCAGAATTTCCCAAAGAGCTTAGGAAAATTTTCTGTGAGCATTGAATCATTCTATGGATAGTAGGTAGCAAATGTGAGACCTTTGTGGTTTGGGCTTGTTTTCCCCAAATACATTTCACTTAGTTCTCTAAGGAACTATTATTGCCTTAAAGAACATAAGTTTCTTTACATAGCTCATAGGAAGACTGAGACATTGATGGACATATGTTCTGTCAGGCTTTGAAATCTCCAGCCTGGCTTTATGAGTGTGTGGGTGTGGGTTTTCCATGCAAGGAGATAATGCATGCAAAGGCTAGCACACGGGATATGGTCCGAAGCTGGTAGCTTTTATTTTAATTGCAGGGCTAGTTTCTCGGGGGTATGAAGTGAAGATTTGTGATTTCCTCGCTCTCTGTGTCCTCTTTATTACTCTCTTGGTTTTCGTGCTCAGTTTTCACTTCTGTTGTTCTGACTGTCTTGAGCAATTCCTGTCTTATTTCTCAGAATGTCAAATGTTTACATTCTCAGAAGGATTTTTAGATTTTTCTTTAGGGGAAGGTAAATTCTTTCTCTTGTTCGCCTGTCTTCTTCTTCTATGTAATCTTCTACTCTAGAAGGAAAAAAAATGAAATGCTCCTCTAGTCTTTAAAACTCTTAAGTTACAATAAATGGCATATATCCAACATAGCCTTAGATCAAAAAAAAGAGAGAGAAACTCCTTACCTACCCTGATCCTAAAGCCAGTGTGCTACAGGCCATAGTCACCAAATGAGTTCTTACAGATTCATAGGGAAACTAACAAATTTAATTTTCTTCTGCTTTTTCTCTAGTGCACAATTCCATTAGACTCATTTGTCTACATTCTTAGAAATGCACAGCCTATTGGATAAACTGAAAAAGATAATGCAGCCATTTTAAAGACAAAAGTAGTGAAATTCTCACCACTACCACCCCTCACTCTCCAACCCCCACCAGCACCCCCAGCATCTTGGGCTAGGGGAAAAGTTAATGAAAAAATGCAAATGTTGAACTTTTGGTAATTTAGTTCTATTTCTTAAAATATACATTGTGTTGGTTTCAAATGTTTTATTGAGTAATAAAATTGGTTAACAGTATTCCCACATGGGGATTTGTTCACATTAGCGGGTAACAGAGAAGAAGGAATTGGTTAATTCATATTCATGCTCTCCCCTCTCCCCTCTCCCCCCTCCTGTCTTCCCTGGCATGTCCCTCCCTTATCCTGGCTCTCTCCCTCCCTCCCTCCTCTCCTTAATTCATATTTTATTTTATATCTTCCTTTTCCCATTTTGTATCTCCATATCCTTTGAAAATTACATTCTAAAAAAAAGGAAAGGCAAAAAACAGAATTAAACCATGAAATAAATATTTCTTCCAATGAAATTTAAACCAGTCCCTCCTTCCAGATCTTATGAAGCCTACTTAATTAGATGCTAGCCTATATTCTACTAAATATCTATAATAGTATAGTGTCTATACCTCAGATTCAGACTCATTTACACTCTGTCCATGCTTTAGCTCAGGCATTAGCCTGAGCTAATTATGCCTTCCCATTTTTTTTTTAAAGATTTATCTATTTTTTATTTATTCATACAAGCACTGGGTATAGTCAGAAGCGCGGGAGGGTGTGCCTTCCCATTTGACCCTACTTTTATTCCTGTAGGGAGAGGTTTTATAACTGTTTATCCTTCCAATTTAGCAAGTTTGTCTATAAAGTTATATGCTGAATAGATCACCTACCAACCTGTGGGTAATTATTTGTTTTTTAAATTCATTATCTGTCTCTTGACCTGAAACAAATTCCATTGGGAAGAGATTTTATCTGTATTGTACACAGCAACCATTACTGTCATATAATAAACACTCAGTTAAAATTTGTTGGATGATCAATGATTATTGTGGTGGGGGCAATTATTTGTTTTAGCCATGTTTATTTTGATTTTGAAAGCAAGAGTAATTCACAGGGATGATTTTTCAAGTTCATGTTGCTAAATGTGGTGTTTTAATATTAAGCTACTCTTGTGAATAGGTAAGAAGCATTTGTCTTACTCCTCACTACTACTACCATTATAGAACCTGAGCCAGTAAAATTGAGGGAATTAGCCCAACCTAATGCATTGAGAACTTCTAATTAGAACCTATATGTTTCCTTCAACTCAGTCTGTCAAAAGTCATGCAGTTTGATGTGTCTTAGTCTTGCCTTGTAAATTGCCCTGTAAACTTCTCTGATGATCTTTATATCCTGTCTGTTTGGTACATTCCTCACAATGCTTAGCACAATTTCTCTAGAAGGTATTTATTAAATTACAATTAACAGCATCTTTACTCTGATTACTTCCAAGGGCTATTGACTAGTAATTGTGCAAGCGAAGATTGAAATGAATCAAGTAAATTTTATATATTTCTATCAGTTTCACATGAGTTATGTAAATATTATGTTTAGGTTATTGTAACACTAATTCCAAATATAATTTCATAAAATGAAGACATTGTTATGGCAGGTTTCAGTTACTGGATATTTGGAGGTGGGAAAAAAAGCCTACTCTTCAAAATGTACATCCTTCCCAAAAAACACAGCTTTTAGATATTTGTCTCTGGTGTTGGAATGACTTCTTATTTTGAGTAGCACCAAGGGTTGATGTTTTAGTAATTATTTACCCATCTTATGCCCTCTGCATACATGATTCCATATCGCATCAATTTTCTCTGAAAAATGAGATGACTTCTTGTTGTGTGTGTCCTTCCGGGTGCATAGTGGAGGTGCTGGGGCTTGATTGCTCCCTCTGCCGGGCTGAGGCTCCGGGGGCACCAGGGCATTAGCCTCTGCTCAGGCTAACTCTGGACAGCGTGTTTAACCTTTCAATAATTCTTCCTCTCTCAAATAAGCAAATGCTGCTGAGTCCCTTGCTGAAGTCAGTAGAAGAGAATCTATAGCTCCACAGATCAGCCAGAGGGAAGGTTTTCAAAGAGTAACAAATCTTTTCTCTTGCAACATGCTTTTTCTAGAAGCTTTTTGTCATTCTGGCAGTAAACTGTTTTCCCCTTGCTGCCTTAGCAACAAGACCTGAAGTCACTTCCCCCTCCATTCTGTGGTCTGATTTTAAGAGCACTAACAGATATACCTAGAACTAGGAGAAAATATCAAACTGGGGGAACGCACAGACATTACCTGCTCTTTAGGTTAGAGAATTATTTATGTACCTTTTTAGTAACTCCTTGAAAGAAAGGGTCAAATAGGAAATCTTGGAAATGGTGAATCTAAACCCCACATGGTCACAAGTTCTTAGTAAATGCTGTAGCTGAAGTTCTTGTCAGGGAAATGCCTCTGACTATAGAAGAGAACGATTTTTCTTCTCAGAGTTCTCTATGGCTACCTCAGAGGAAGAGCCAAAATGTTAACGATTCCTTCTTGTGTACCAATATTAGGCTAACTCTGGTTTTCTCAAGAGTCTTTGTTTAACCCAAGAATATGAAGTTCAATTTGAGTATAAAACTTTGTTTACCAAAGAATCAAATTATGATGGATTTGGGCTTTAGTTTATCCCTGGTAAGCTCATTTAAATATTTCTTACTGAATTCAGTGTTATCTTGTAGTAGTAGATCCTGTTCAGCACAGAAGTTAGGTGATCACCTAGAGGCAAGGTTATGCATTAACTATAACCATAAGTAGATGTGTGTCTTCCCAGAAATGAAGACTTGAGATACCAAGGCATTTACTTAAGGTGGGAATATACAAGTTACTGATTTTCTCTATTTTCTTTAGTATACTAAAGATGTATAATATATGACTTAGAAATTACATGTGGTAACATACTCATAAGAAATTATGCAAACATGAGTTCAGGCTAGGAATCTATACCTTCCTAGAACAGTCAGACACTCTCTGTAGGTCATAGTATGATGATATATCTCTCTGTAAGAAATTTCTATATTTCTTAATAAATGAAAACTGCAAGGCTTACACAAAAAAGTTCTTCAGTGAGAAACTCTTCTGCTCAACCAAATACAGGCTAAAGAATCTTCCCTTGCTCCCTCCTGCCTAGCTAAGTCATGTCAAGAACATTTTAAATAGTTTTTTCTGAAGACTAAAGACTTAAAGCAGAAGCGACCACAGAGCCAGGTACTCCACATTCAGAAAGGAACTCCTTTCTCTGGCTTACAGTGCCTGCATGTGGTGCCCTACAAGGAAGGATGAGCCCCCACCGGTGTTCATGAAGTCTGCCCTCCTTGTGGATATACCACTTCAACATCTACAGTTAGGAATACTCTCTCAGACACCAACATTCTTAGATGCCAAACCAGGAAATTCTGCATCCAACAATCTAGTCTTTGAATTTCTAAGTAACCATATCCTACTCTGCCAAGCACTGCTTTAGGCACTTTAAATACTTATCTCAGTATCCTCTAAGGTTTGTTGACTGCATTTTAGAGAGAAGGGAAACAAAGGTTTAAAACATTTTCCCCCAAGTGACACCACTCATTTCAGGGAATGAGCTGGGCACAAACCTGGTTCCATTAGACCCCATCAGTGCCTTTCAGCTTTAGAGTGTTATCCTAGGAAGACTTAGGTTTCATTTTATTAAAGAAGACAGAATCTCTTCACTCACAGTATTATAAATCCTATAAACTTCTGCATTGAAACACATTCAGAAACCTGTCTTTGTGAGAGATTAGAACACAACTAACATGGGGAAGGGAGGAGAGACTTGGAAACAGACTGTTACATGAGAGCTCATGTGGACAGCATTCATCCTCATCAGAAATGGCCAATCTGTTGCCTAGCTGCCTTCCTCAGCTCTGTTTAAGTTTTAATTATCTTCCAACTGTCTGAGCTGCTGTTGAGGACCTCAGAGAGAACAAAGGATAGCTGGTGTATTTTTCAGCAGTGCTCCTCTCTGCACACTGATGAAGTTACTAGCTGCCACTGCCCTTATTATCAGGTTAAATCAAGAGTCTGACTGTGTATTGGAGAGATGATGCTGAAAGGAAAAAATTAATCTCAAGTATTACCTCTTTCTCAGAATCCTTTGTGACAGAGAAAATGTGGCATCTATTTCTCCTGTTTAAGTGTTGTGGCCCAGAAGCAAATTTTGCTTTGTTTTTGAAAAAAAAGTTTTAAAAGAGAGAGAGAGAACGAGCGCACGTGTGCACTCTCTCCCATTCCTTACCCCATTGGGTTTTCAATAGCTCAGGTAATAATATCGTCTCTTCTGCCTCTGGATGCGCCATCCTAGCCCATTAAGGAAATCTGCTCAGGGTCAGACTGTACCTGTGCTGCCTCCCTCTCCCCTCCGGGCATTGCTCATAAATCAAGGTCTCCTCCCCTGTGCTGGACAGGCCCTCTAAGGTCTTCATGTACAGTTCCAGGATCCTCTGAAGCTGGGGAATTCACTGAAGCCTATTTGCTATTTCTAGTCAAGAAAATAGTATTTGCTATTTCTAGTCAAGGAAAAGATCTTCAGTAAAGGAAAGATCTCCCTATGCTAGAGACATGGAGCATGGCTTCTTTTTTTATGACTTTGTTACTGGTTTTTAAATGTGTATTTGAATAAGGACTTTGTGCCATTTTTGTAAATTATGCTATAATTTTATGGGGACTTAGAAAATATTGTAGAACTAGAATAATTAAACTTGTTATGAGCATTACATATAGCAGGCTAATCAAGAAGTGTGATGTACAGTAGCGAATTGCTAATTTGACCTCAGGATTATGCAGCAGAGATAACATTATCTTCATTTATAGAGAACTTTTTATCTGGAGGCATCTCTCAGTGCTTTTCCAACCTTATATATTATCTTGTTTGTTATCACAAACACTATCATTAAGGTTGTAAAATGTATTTCAGGACAATTTTTTATTTTCAGTTTCTTATAATTGGGGTATAAGAGAGGGAGGGAAGGTTGCCTTTTGTCTCCCCTTCCTGATACTTGTGCTAGGGTAAAATTGGGGAAATGATGGCTAACTAAAATAGGGGAGCCTTAGTCCGTATGTTTTGAAAAGAAAGGGAGGAAGGGAACTTCACTGCATCCCCTTAGGTCAGCTGGGACTATTAGCTTTAAGAATTGACAAGGGGGAGAGACCCTGCTAGCACTTCCTGGCTCCTCTACCTTGCACACTATTAGGAAAGCTGTCTGCCTTTTGGTAGAGACTGCGACCTTGGGAGCAGGAAAATGATCTGATCAGATTCCACCAAACCACATTCCCTGTATCCCCTGCAGAGCTGCAGACAGCAGCACTCAGGCCATCACCATCTTGTGCGGTTGAAAATGCTATGCTGGTTGAGTTCCTGTGGGTTTAAGGAAATGGACAAAATTAGATTCAGACCAAGGTGCCAGGCTTAACACACCCCTTCTCTTCCAGAAAGCACCAGAGAGAGTGTCACTGCCAATAGTAAAGGACACCAATCTGTTCTACCCAGACCGTTAAGAACTTATTTTACATGAACTCTACCTACCCACCCATCCAAACCCACTGAAATCGGTACATTCTGTCTACTCTGAGTCCTAAGAAAACAGATCAGGGCCAACCTCCTGCTGAACCAGAGGACTGTGGGGCATGCAGCCACATAGGAAGAGTGGTGTCTCCCTGCAGTGGCTATGTGGACACTGAACAGCCAGTGCGGGAGGCAGCACTTACGCTGGTTATGGAGATGAGGCATCAGCTCGTGTCAAGGAGCAGATGGCTAAATGAGGAGCGCAGGGAATGCTGTGAGATTCAGGTTTGAAGAAACAGGAGGGAAAATAACCCGTGATGGAGAAACCCCAAATATAGTCTCCTTAATGTGAATTTTTCAAATAGGCATTTACATCATATAGTTAACTCAGAGCGATGAGAAATGTTAAGGAAATTACTGAATTAGTGAACAGCTATTAACCCAGAAGTGAAATCATATCATCGAAGTTGAAGGTTGTTTTACCCAGTGGAGGAAGGGTATTACTAAACCTTGCCCAGCCTGTCCTCTCCTAATTGAAATCTGTTCGTTTAATATGCCCCATCCTGCAGAGCACATAGTTCACAATTTGGGAGAGCATAATCAGCAAATCTACTTATTTTTCCTGTTTTTTCATTTGAACTCCAGTAACGGTGTGTGGCACATTCCCCAGGGAATTCTGTGACTCTCAGAAGGGTGAGCCTGTCTGTTCATTAACCTGTGAACCATCTGGTCCCTTTGGAGAGTGAAAGTTGCTCCAAGGTTAATGCTTGTTGGTCAGAGGTGAAGCCTCCAGGGAGGTACAAAGGGTGAACAGGCCAACAGGCTCAAGACCTGCTCATGAAACTACACAAGCCACGCTGGTGTGGCCAGAAGGGAGGCTGCAGAGCAGGCTGGGTCCCCTCTGCAGATCACTTCCTCTGGTCAGGAGAAGACTTCCCAGCAGTTAAGGGGGTGGGAGGGTGTTGGCATAAGTATATAGGGTTAATTTCCCAGTGAGGATTTACGAATGATAGTAAAATATAAGAAACTGAGTGGGTTTCAGCAGTTTCTATGGATTTTTCTTTTAAACAAGAAGGCAATTTTGATTTCATGTATTTGTCTCCACTGGCCGAAATTTTTCACTGCGTTGGAAAGCATTTGACTTTCCGAGTGTTTGTGCACTGTGTGCGGGCATACTCCCAACCACAAGATGAGGATAGACGCTGTTAGTCTCACGGACCTATACTCATATGCAGAGGTTGAGTGGAATAATACCTGGTTTGATTTTCTAGGTAAATCAAATCTAAGTTCTACTTAACTCTCTAGAGAGTGGCATTTCCCTAATTTTGCTGTAATTCTTCTAGACTCCATTAGAGCTAGCCCCCAGGAGCAGGTACAGGGTCTAAAGTCAAGTTCAGTGTCTCTTTTAACCTATCAGAGTACATTGCATATTTACATAAGGTATCTTACTCTGTTATCTTTGGGTTGGATGTGATAGAAGCTCATTTTCCTCAACAAATTTTCTTTCCTTTTTACCCCCAGGTATATTCGAATAGTTGGAACTCACAACACAGTGAACAAGATTTTTCACATTGTGGCTTTTGAATGCATGTTTACAAACAAAACCTTCACTCTCGAGAAGGGGCTGATAGGTAAGTATTACAATTATATTTTTACAATTATATACTTAGATATTTTATCTTCAAATATTTTGTTACTCCATTAACTTGTCTTAATCCACCTCCTAATCAGCTCTAAGAATTCTGGTTGATTTGAATGCCTTATGATTGTCATGATTGAGTGACATAGGCTTATATTTTTAGAAGTAGTCAAAATAACAATTCCAGTACCCTTAAAAGAATATAAATATTGTACTAGTAGATAAGAATTGAAAATATTCTAGAGAATCATTCAGATTTGCTATGTGGGAGTACTTGTAGTAGTCATGAAAAAACCTTTAATACCAAAACTTTAATGGAGGGAAGATCAGGAAAGAAGTCTGTAAAATATTGATCCAATGTCCATGCTTTTCAGACATGCAGATATTATGCAGATATGATGACCTTTGATTTGATAAGAATGCTTGCTCGGCTAGGAGACTATCTTCTTTTCATGGACACATCAGTCCATATTTGCCCTATTTAACTAAGTTCATCTCATGAAAATGCCTGCATATAATTTGAGGAAGACCAGAGTAACTGAATTATCATTATGACAGTCAAGTTATCTTGTGAGTGTTTCTAATTTTGGTCTAGTTGTTTCTTTGGCTGTTTTCTGTTATGCCTTATTTTTGTTTAAGGTAATATTTATTCTGGTAGTGTATGCAGTCCATCCGAAGTCTTGACATTCTAGATGTCACAAGTGGCTTTCCCCAATCAGACTGATTATTTCCTTTTTTTATCATACCCACAGCTTTGCACTCATTACCTACAAAGATCAGTTTGGCAAATTAGATCCTTGAATCAATCCCTTTTTACTGCAACTTTTTTGAAAAGGGACTCTGTATATTCAATTGGGGGGACAAGATGTCCCTGCCTTGGTGCACCTAAAATAGAATTCTTTGTTCCAGGAGACTTATTTCTTCTCTTCTTCTCAAGTCTAGTCTGGGCTGGGAAGTAAAACTTAAGGACACATGCTCTAAAAACTTGGTGGTAGCTAGATTAAAAAGAATGTTTACTTATTCTTTGGATGATCATAAGTCCAAATTTTCCAAGTACCTGGTATGTCCTAATGTAATTCTTTACTTACATAATTTGGGAGAGTATGACTAATAAAATAGCAGGAGTAGAAATTTTTTTTGTTCACTCAAATAAAATGAGTACTTTGGTTTTAAAGTTGTTATGGATGTAATCTTTGGTATTAAAGGTAATTTTTAATAGTTTTGGTGTTTTTAAGTAATTTTAAAGTTAACAATGCTGCAGCATTAACTGATATTATCAAGACTTTTAATTCTGGGTTGCATAGAATTATAGTGATAGAGGATTGTAGGAAAAGTTCTCCTTTTCACCTGTAGCTTGTGTTCATCTAGACTGTAGGCCTGGCTGTGTGATTGTGTCGCTCCTCACTGAGAAGGTTCTTAGAAACCAAGCCACCTTTGTAGTCACACAATGTGTAGCACTTGGGTGCTCATTTCAACCCAGAGCATGCCTTTTGAACTGGCTGCATAGAAGGCACTGTCTGCATAAACTGTAGTTATGAAAGACACAGGCCTATCTGGCATGAGCCATGAGCCACCATTACAGGCATGAATGTTAGATTGTGGTGAGGAAGGGTGTTGTTGGTCTGCATGTTTTGTCCAAACTGAATTAATCAATCCCAGAGGCCATAGGAATCTTAGGCCTGTCAGGAGATGAAAAGATTGCAAAGATGTAAGCGATGTTTTTGGTGTAAGGTCACTTTTCTATGATGCTCACAAGTTTGACCACAAAGAGCACTGCAGTCATCTGCCTGTCATCACCCCTCAACAGAATGGGATCAGTAGTCCAGGTAGGCAGAGGTGCATGTACACTTGTCAACAGATGGCCAGCAGTAGGCTCCCCTCTGGCCATGCCCCTACCACCTTCACCTCAGAGCATCCCCCATGCTGGGCAGACAGGGAGGTATGTGAGTTGTGAGGGAGTGCAGGGGGATTTCATTGTCCTTTGACATGGCAGCTCTGCTTAGTTTCAAGGAGTGTTTGAAATAGTAAAGGCCAGTTTTCCATGTTGATGATCTCAGGTGCATTTTGGCCGCACACAAGCTTTAGCCAGCCACCCAGCAGGGACTTCCAGGAAAGGAGTGTCTTCCAGTGGGGGTTAGTAGATGTCAGAGTCACCTGGAGTTATTTTTAAATTGCAGCTGCCTACCATTTACTCCTTGTACTATCCTGTGAAATATGTACTCCTCCCTTGAGAACTACAGATACACACTGCAGGTTTTCATGGGGAGAAAAAAAGGTAAAACTAAAATAATGTTATCGTGAATAATTCCTAGGGTATCAAACCGTACTCTTTTGTTTTGTGATTCAGTTTTCTTTCATGATTCAGGCTACTCTAATTAGAGCAGTTATTCTTAGAGGCTTTAAAAATCACTTTCAAAGTATTTCCATTGTTTTTTAAAATCAGATTTTAATGTTAGTACTTAAAAGTGTATAATGATGCCAGAAAAAACATAAATAAATGTAACTGCATCAGCTTTATAAGATTTTTGTTTTCTTGTCCCACCAAGGGGTTTTCCTCCCCATTTTTATTGACAGCGTGTGATTCTTCAGGATGCTTCCCTGTGCAGATTCATGGGGAAGCTTTGAAGCTATGTGGGTTCATAGATCCATGGGTACAGCCCCTCTGACCACACACACTAGATCAGGATTCAGAAGCTACCTACAGCATTTCTCCCACCTTGGCTGCTGAGGGCTCCACAGCCCCTTCTTGTTTAGTGGCTGCTTCTGGATCATGCAGGGATATAGTCTCACCCAGGAAAGACAGTCTGTGATGCAGTAGTCTCCTCTGTGTTAGGATCATTTGTAGGAAACCCTGACTGGTCTTATCACTGAGGCATGGAGAGAATAATTAGAGTAGATGTGACTGCTCTTTTATAAGCAGTCAACCTCCCAAAGATGTGTTTGCCTTGGCGCTCCACTCTCAGTTAACTACAGGGCATTCTCCTGTTCCTCATAATAAGTGTCAAATATTTCTTTTCCTTTAATCTTGTGTTTAAATTCACTTCTTTGAATACCCCACTAGTTATTCAAGTAGAGAAAATAGTCCCATCACCCAGCTTACAGAACTAGTTTATCTATATATGCTACCTACTTCCTCCCCATCAGATTATTTTGAAGACAATCACAGACATTTTATCTTCTTACCCATAAATATTGCAGTATGTATCTCTAAAAGCAAGTCCTTTGTTCTGTAGCCATCATCATCACATTATTACAATACCTCCAAATTGGGAACTGTAATCCTTTACAAGTGTTAAATATACAGTCAGTGTTCAAATGTCTCTAATAAGATCAGTCTGGAGTGAGTTTATGTTTCTGAAAGTAGTTTAAATGGGAATTCCAATAAGGTCCATAGTGTCAATAGATAGTTGTTACACTACTTATGTCTTTAAAGGTATAGATTCCCTGCCACAAGTCTATCTCAGTCTTTCCATTGTTCTTTTTCCACCTCTTTCTCTAATTACAATTTATTTATTGAAGAAACTAGGTTTTGTCCTGTAGAATTTCTAACAGCCTGATTTGGGTGAATGAGTCTTCTGGTGACATTAACATATTTCTTTGTTGTGCTTGTTACTTGCAAGTTAGAGAGATCAGACACTGATTCCAGTTCTGTTCTGTTATAGGAATGCTCTGTGGGTGTGATCTGTGTCTGTCAAGAAGCTCAGAACATCTTTGGTTGCTCCTTTCTTTCAGTTACTCACATTCATTCATGATTTATTTCCTAGATTCATCTTTTCATAATTTGGGTTTGCCAAATGGTTATATTTTAATTCTATCATTCCTTCTAGTTAAATAGTTGGAAACACAAAACTTTCATCCATATTTATTTGGTAATCCTGAGATATAATATGCCCAGGTACCAGTTTTCAAACTTCAGAGGTTATTGTTACCTAGGATCTTCCAGAAATGATCGGTGAGGTTTGCTTGTGAGATATTTTCTTGGGTGGGGGTGGAGGTGAGGTGGGAGAAGAGGCGTTTATATCATTTCAAATTTGTAGAATTAAACAAATTTGTATATCTTCTAATCCCTTGCAGTTAATATTATTGATAATCAAATTGTCCCCTTCTTTAGCCTCTTCCTATGGCTCTTGAGTCCTTTTGGCATGACCTCAGTATTCCTCAAATAGTTCCATGATATCTGGCATAACAAGATGTACCAGGGGATCATCCAGTATATTTCATGCCCCTGAGGAAATGGAATCAGCCATTTCAAGAAACCCTGGTTCCCATTAGTGGGAAATATTTGGAAAACTCAGTCTAAACACTAGAGGTAATACTTGCTACTAAGTTGGACACTGTTTCTATGCCTCTTCCATGGACCGAACTAGGAGATAGATATATACGTGTATATATATTTACTTATCACATACTTAGCAGGTAAATTGTATCATGAGTGCAACACTAACTCTAATTAAAATTCAGTACACAAATTCTTTGTTCAATCTTTTGATTTTTCATCTCCTTTTTCCATATTGCCATTGACATAGCACAATAATTCATTTGCTTATCCCCAGGACATATAAAATAGCTCAGAATTACAGTGCCAATACTACCACAAGCCATATGATTTCTGAAAGTAGTTTAAGATATTTATAATTTGGGGCCTGTAAGGTACATCCCAGTATAGATATACATTAAAATTACTGTGTTTTGAAAGTATGACTTGTACAAAAAGGAAGAATGATATAAAATATATATATAATTAAATTAAAATGCTGAAAGAAAAAAATTACTGTGTATTAAAGTCACTTAAAATAATTCTCTGTGTGGTCATGCCACTATTTCAATATAGCTAGATTCATTTGCTCTGGTTTTGCTTTCATTATTTAGGGACCGACTTCTAAAATTTTTGTTTCACAACGATGTAAAATATATACATGCTTGCAAAATCAAATTTACTAAAGAACTATTTTTAGAGACAACCGCTTCTGTTTTTATCCTCTGTATTCCTATAAGCAATCTCTTTCTCCCCTTTAATGATTTTGGTTATCCTTTTATTTTAAAAAATGGTAAATGTAAAAAAATGGTAAAAAATAAGTAAATGTATATATAATTTATATTTTGTATTCCTCTAACATTCTTAAGTAATTGGAAGCATACTTTATGTTATATATTCTTTCTTCACCTTGCTTTTTTCCTACCTAATTCTTATCCTAGAGCTGGGTCTGTAAAAAATGATATTTATTCCTTTTATAACTACAAGGTACTCATTAGTGCAGATGTACTGTAGTTTATTCAACCAGTTCTCTATTGATGAACGATTTGGGTGTTTTCCATCTTCTTCTGTTGCAAGTTGAGCTATTGCCTTGTACATAAGTCTTTTGCTGTTTTTGCTAATATGTCTTTGGGATAGATTCCTGGAAACTGGATTACATGGTCCAAGGGTAAATGCACACAAGATTTTGCTATATTGCCAAATTCACCTCCATGGTGATTGTACCAATTTTAAATTCTCATTGGCAATGTATGATAATGAACATTTCCCCACAGCCTTGCCAGTGGAACATATTGTCAAACTTCTGGATCTTTGCCAGTCTGATAGGTGAGAAATGGTATCTCAGTGCAGTTTTAACTGCATTTCCCTTATGAGAGAAATTGAGCAGCTTTTCATATGTTTAAGGGTCATTTACATTTCTTTTTTCTTTTTTAAATAGCTCTCCTCTTATGAGTCTTGTTGATGAATAGAGAATATGCTTTTTAGTAAGACTTGGGGGAGCAGTAAGTACTTTACACTGATAATAGAGTATCTTATTTCCCTTCTTAAGGTCTCCTGCTTCTTTTGGAAAACATGAACTCTCTTGTAAGCTCCATCCTTATCCTTCTCAACCTCTGCTTAAGAGATAATAATAGAACTTGGAGCTCTAAGCTCAAAATTCACAGTTCAAAGAATGAAAAGAAGCTTCCATTTCCATCTTTAGATCGTTAAATGTTACTTCCATGTCTGGCAACATAGGTCCACAAACACTCATGACTTTTTTGGTTCTAGTTTCTTGTTAGTAATTGATGTAGGAAACCAAATAGGCAGCAAAAGCACAGGAACTCTGTTGCTAAAGCTCTAGAAAATCTCACTGTTACTGCCACCATGGAACTGTGCTGCTGAATAGGAGCACTGGAGTGACATTCACCTGCTACTGCACTGTTATAGGGTAACCAGAAGCCAAAAGAAGTGTCTTTGTTCTTCCTTCTATCTTCTAGCATTATGCCAGTTTCTTCTGTTAGTAGAACTTCACCAAAAGCCAAGCTGTCAAGCTTGAAAAATGTAGTTTACAGAGTTTCAGCCTTCGATATGCAGCATAGAGCAAGGGAGGGAATGGAGCTGAAAACTGACAGAGGACTGGTGCAAATGCAGAGACAGACATTGTAACGGGGGCTCAGGAAACTTACCATCCTGTCCGTAGTAGCTGGATAAGCACTTGGCAAGACATAGAAATATGTGGAACAGAGAACAGCAAAGACTGAAGCATAGTGTGGGAAAAGGTTAAACAATTGGGCTGTTTAAAGCGACCCAATGTATTTTCTTGCCTAGTAAGATAAAGCCTCATGAAGAACTGTATTATGAGCAGGGCCTTCAAGAATTCAATAAACAATATGAAGCATTACAAAAATGCTAGTTTACATGGCAACAGAAATGGCTGACAGTCTCCTTGGAGGAGCTAGAGACATAGGTGGTCTACTGTCATTTAAAAGTGTTTTGAGGGCCTCCCCGGTGGCGCAGCGGTTGAGTGCTGGGTTGCGAAGCTGCCTGCAGCCTCTGCAGCGCCGGTTCGATCCCCGGCTGCTCCCCGGCCACCGGAGGAGGATCCCACATGGCGCGCAGACCTCTCCTGCCGCCCGCTGCTCCCCTCGGCAGTATACTTCGTCAGTCTGCCTGCTCTGCTCCCCGCTCTGGCTCTGGTGAATTCTCTCACCCTCCCGTGCTTCTGACTGTACCCAGTGCTTGTATGTATGTATACATGTATGAATAAATAAATAAATAAATAAAGATGGAATTTCGAAATACTTTTTAAAAAAAAAAGTGTTTTGAAATTGTCACTGTGTGTTTAAAATTCTTTCAAAGTTCCTGGGAAAGTAAATAGAGTTGGAAATCTGTGCTGTGAAGGGCTTGTGGCATCCACTGAACCAGGGATATAACTTCTATGCTTTGTAACTACTTTTGAAAAGTAAATATCTCTCTAGAGCTAACAGAGAGACAGAGGTGCAAATGCAGAGAGACAGACAGTGTAATCAGGGAGTTCACTAGGGGGTGAGTGTGTGAGAATGTGGCAAAGAAGCAAACTTCTTCAAGTTGCAGAAGGAACCTATAGACCTTAATGCAAATAATTTTCTAAAATAGTACTACTGAGTCTGTACTAGTTTAGACCAAGAGGCTGTGCTTTCCCCAGCCTGTTTCACTATCCAGGTATTAAGGCTGGTTCTAATTGTCAGTGAAGCTTAACTCCTTTATCTACTGTAAATTACTTGGCATTGAGCAGACATTTATTAAGAGGCTTCCAAGTGTATCTTAAGCACTGGGAATAGAAAGATGCACAGGTGTAGTTTCTGCCTTGGAGGATAATATGAGCTAATGGAGGAGAAAGACACTTAAACAGAAGGTGGCAACCCAGTAATATAACTCCTGTATTGGGACATTTTGGCAGCTACTGCCGGAACACTGGATCAGGGACACCTGACCTGAGTTGGGGGCTGGTCAAGGAAGACCTCCCGATGGAGGTGATGAATGGGCCAGCCCTTAAAGAGACAAAGGAGTGGAGGGTTAGGGAGAATAACACAAAATGGTCAGCACCTGAAAATTCTTAATTATCTCTGATCCACTCCAGTGGACCACCTTGCATCTAGAGGTAGGATTTGGAGAAGAAGTTAGAGTTATTTGTGGTCTCTTACAGTTCCCCTGGAGAATATTAAGCATTATTTTCTCATAAGATCTTACAGTCTTAAAAATATTAAGATAAATATCCCATAGTAATATATATAGAATATAATACAGTTTGTTTGCTTCCTACCCTGGAGAATCCATGTTCTCAAATAAGACTGGGCTACAGTTCTTACTTTGGGGAGAGGGTGAAGGGAGATGATTTATAAGTGACTTTCTCACAGTCATTGAGGTTTCTTGCTTTGGTGTGAGGTCATTTTGTACATAAAAGTTTTACTATTCTTCATGCATTTTCCCCTTAAGAATAAAGACTACCTGAAAAAGTTTTTATTGCTGTTATTTGACAGAATTTACTCATATTTTACAGGATAGAAATTTTTCAACACTGTATACCTTGGTATAGCAGGAAAATAATGGGATATGTGTGTGTATTTAGGTAAATCTAATTGTGCACAGTTTGTTTATAAATGAGACATCTTGAAGCATATATCCAACATTATACAATATCACTTTCTCATAAATCATGGTCTGCCTCAAACTAGCATTATGAAGACCTGCATTGTAAAGGGCAAGATACTTCTCTAGCATAAACTGTGAAGGATAGTCTGGTGACAAAAGAGACCAATGTAGAGAGAGAGAGAGTGCACTTTTTCAAGCTTTTTTACACTTGCAGAATATTCTACTGAATAGAGGTGCTGTAATTGATTTAACTTGTCCCCTTTGGCAGAAATATAGGTGTTTCCAAATTTTTACTATCAATAGTATTCTAATGTAGTGACCCATTTTTTAAACAGTGAGGTTTAATCAGAGGTGACGACCATAAAGACTAAAACAAAAAGATACCCACTATCACCCTCAAGTTGGCAACATAATTTGCAGGGCATAGTGCACATTGAAAATGTAGGACCCTTGTTCAAAGTTCAAGAAAAAGTGCCCTTGAAGGTGCTTTGATATCGCTTCTTTTCTTTCTTTTGCTTTCTCTCAACTCAGCATGGTGTTTCTATTTGTTTAATGTCATTCTAGGTAAAAAAATAAATGTATTCAGCTCTTAAATTACTAGCATGAATTTTATTATTTGTCTTTATATTGTGCAATGACAGTTTTAAGTGCAAATAAAAGAGCATTTATCTCATATGCAGAGTCACCAAAATCAAAATGTCACTAATACATGTATATGTATTTAATTCTTATGAGAACAATGGTAATTCTGCACAAAATTAAACTGTTTTTATTTCTGCATTCTACATTCTAACAACAGTCTGAACCATTGGTTCACTGATGAGCAGGAAAGGATTGAAGGGAAAAGGAACCATGGGTTGCCTTATCTTTCCCTTTCTTTCTGTGTCATTATTTTCAGCTTAAGTACTTGGGTAGTACAGAGAAATAACAAGAGTGAAAAAGAGTTTCTTGGTCCTTTATGCTTCTTGTAATATTATCACCTTTTTTCTTCATTGGAGGTGAGTACTGGGTTGAAGGTAGTGTGGCTTCCCCAGGCTGTCAGCAGCCCTGCTTACTCAGTCACAGTCACAGCACTCTTCCCTTACTTGGTGGGTCACTGGAATACTGTGCTCATGGGGCTTCATGAACATTGTACACAAAGTGGGGCACAAGGGGCTTGCGTATACATCTTTAGTCAATCTCCTCTATTCATAGGCTTGCTTTAATATCCCACCAGACTCTACTCAAACACCAGTTCAAAGGTAAGATTATTAAGAATTTTAAGACAGGAGCCTCCTGGTGGCACAGCGGGTTGAGCACAGCACTGTGAAGCTGTCTGCAGCCTCTACAGAGCACGGGTTCGATTCCCGGCCGGCCAGGGAGATTCCCACATGGTGCGGCAGATCTCTCCTGTTGCGCCCGCTGCTCCCCTCAGCAGTGCTTTCGGTCTTTCTGCCTGTTCTGCTCCCCACTCTGTCTCTGGTGAGTCCTGTCACCCTCCCGTGCCTCTGGCCTGTACCCCAGCTATTGTATAAATAAAAAAATAAAACTTTAAAAAGAAAAAGAATCATTTCTTTAAAAAAAAAGAATTTTAAGACAAAGACAGTGGCACATTAAACAAAGTGTGGGTTCCTGCTGTGCAGGACCTGTGTGAAAGCACAGGTTGCATGCCCGAGAAGCTGGCCATCAGCACTGCTAAACATTGCTCTGGAACTTCTAGTGGTGGGGGTGGGGGAAGAAATTTGAACAAGAAATAGATACGCTAGATATTGCCGAAAAGAGACCAAATATGATTGTTTGAAGATATAATAATATATGCAGAGAAATGAACTGAAAATTACAAAACACATAAGAGCTCCAAGAAATGTAGCCAGATACCATCATATATGTGAAAATCAATAGTTTTCTCAAGTACCTGCAATCACCAGTTAGAAAGTATAATATTGGAATAGTCCATTCATAATAGCAATAAAAACTATAAAATGCCTACTACTTATCTATGAGCCATGATTCTCTTTTATGCCTAGTCCATTCCTAGCATATTGCCAGGGATCACCCATCTGAACCATTAGAATCCATATTGCATTAGAGTAGGGTAAGGATCAGGAGCAAAAGGAGAACACAGAAGGATGCTTTGGAGCCTGTAAATACTATAGGTGTGAGATGGGCATGCCAGGGGAACTTGGAATTTTTAAGTTTTTTTCCCCCTCACAAACAAATACTTACCTACAAATAAAGTTAATAAATCTAATATGCAGGTTCTAATGTAAAGAAACTATAATTGTTTGAAAAAAACTGTTTATAGTTGTTTATAATTGTTTGAAGAAGCACTCCTGGCTGAAAAATTTAATGTGGTAAAGATGTTGGTTCTTTCCATCTTACCTACCAGTTTAATGCAAGACTACTCAGAATTCCAATAAAATATTCTCCAAGAGAGTAAATAAATGGAATTCACCTCTCCCGCCCCCAAAATGAAATGAAAGGTCTAGTGTCACCAGATATAAAAATTACTATGGCATAATAAAGTAGTATATATTAATGCAAGCATAAACTGGTAGATGAATTAAGTAGTCATCCCAACTACAAATTAGATCCCAGCATATGTACGAATGTAGTGTGATGTGAAATAAAGATATGACATATCATATCAGTTGCAG
Organism: Talpa occidentalis; assembly: GCF_014898055.3. Taxonomy (NCBI): domain Eukaryota; kingdom Metazoa; phylum Chordata; class Mammalia; order Eulipotyphla; family Talpidae; genus Talpa; species Talpa occidentalis. The sequence goes on along the minus strand of NW_023602073.1, from coordinate 60,344,727 downwards.
ATGAAAGAGTAATACAGCAAATGGGGGCGGGGAGATTGTTGAGTGGAAACACACAATAGTCCTCATCCTGATACCAAAATAGTTTTCCATTGAGAGTTAGGTTTGCAACATTATTCCAAAAGAACTTGTAGAGAAATATTAATAAGAACTTACCTGTTCTCAAGGTGAGAATAAAAATAAAAGATAGGAACAACACACAAAATTTAAAGATATTTGACAAACTGGGAACAAAAATTGCAACACACATGATAATGATTTTTTATTTTTAATGCATATGAGATACTTTCAAATACATAAAAGAAAAACATGTAAAAGAACAATTTATTTATAAGGGGAGTAAAAAGAAATACAATAGTCAACAAGCTTGAGTTTGGTCTTACTAATGAGTAAATGCAAATTGAAACAAGACACATTTTTGGCCTGTTTTATTGGCAAAGATTTTAAATTTAAAATCATTTCCATAAGTAATAAAACAATCATTTCTCATCAGAAACCCAGCAATACAGCACTGTTCACAATAGGTAAGCTATGGAGACAATCCAAATGCCCAAAAATAGATGACTGGATCAAGAAGATGTGGTGTATATGCACAATGGAATATTACTAAGCAATCAAAAAAGATAAATTCATGACATTCTCAGCAGCATGGATGGAGCTGGAAAGGGATCATGCTCAGTGAAATAAGCCAGAAAGAAAAAGAAAAATACCGATGGTTTCACTTATAAGAGGAATGTAGAGGATCCAAATAAGGTATCAGGGAGGGGAAAAAAAGTTGTTATAAAAAGTGAAAATCAAAATCAACAAGCAACTATAAACCAGAGACATTCTGCAGCAGGGGAGAAGGGAGCAGGATCAAAACAGGGGTGGAAAGAGCACAAGGGACTATGGTGATGGTGCACGGGTGAGTTGGTGGTGGGAATTTCATGGGGACTATAACCGAGATGAGAAAGCATACAATGTCCAAAAATGAAGAATGATGTAAAAAATATATGAAATTTCTTTAAAAAGAATAAAAAAAGAAACCCAGCAATATAGAAGCACATACAGTAAAATATTCTGTGTTCCAACTTGCATTAGTTTTTTTGTTGTTACTAAAATTGAGTATCTTTTTATATTTCTTAGACATTTCTGCTTTTGTATGAATTAACTCTTCATATTCTTTGTCAATTTTTTCATTGCTTGTTTTTATTTAGATTATGAATATTTATTCACTTTTATATACATTGCAAATATCTTCTCCCAGACTGTTAATTTTTAACTTTGTGTACAATGTCTTTATTGTACAGAAATTTTTGACTTTGATTTAGCCATATCTGTCAATCATTTCTTGCCTCTGAATTTTGTGACTTACTAAAAACTCCCTCCCAACCCAAAATATAAAAAGACTCACTGACAACTGTAATAGTTGGGACAGTGCATTGGTACAGTGCTACAAGAGAGCCAATGTACTTAAAAATCACAACTGTAATAGTTGTCAGTGGTTTGTTGTTTTGTATTTGCTCTAAGGTAGGAGTTTTTCTTTCATTTCTAAAATGTGTAACTAATTGTTTTGAAATGCTTTATTGATTATTTAATTCTTTACCTCATCTAAAATAGAAAATATCATATATCTGTATATCTATTTAGATTCTATGTCACATCATTTAAATAACTATAGCTTATAATCTATTTTGCCTTATAGTACTCAAATCCACACTCATAGTTATTCTTTTTCTAAATTTTCTAGGCTATTCTTTCAAATTTTCTTTTCCAGTGAACTTGAAAATCAGCTTGTCAAGTTTCATTTTAAAATTCTGTTGGCAAAGATATTTTAAATTAAAATACTTAGTATGGGAAAGCTGTCACAAAATGGGCAGGTAGTCTCATGAACTGCTGAGATATGTATGGGACAAGTTTTCTAGAAGGCAATTTGGCAATATGTATTAAAAGTCGTAAAAGTAGCCCTTTGATCTACTGTTTCTGCCTTTAGTAATTTATCCTAAGGAAATATTCAGGAAGAGCATTTCCTCTATACGAATGTTCAATGCAGAGTTATTTATGATAATCAGAAAAGAAGGGAAGGACTACAAATGTCCAACAATTGGGCATAATGAAATAAATGATGGTATATTCACACATCAAAATTTCTGTCAAGCCATTTGTAACATAGGGAAATGCCCTATCTATCACATAAAACAGAAGAAATAGGATACCATCTTCATAGCTATATTGCTGCCAATATTTTAAAATTAATGTATATATTTTTATATATACATGTAATCATTTGCTAGGATTATCATAAATACACACACACAAACATACATTGACTTAAAAAATACCTATTTTCGCATAGTTCTAGGTGTTGGACTCTAAAATCAAGGTGTCAGCAAGTTTGGTTTCACCTTATGACTCTCTCCTTGGTTTGTAGATGTCTGTCTTCTCTCTGTGTCCACATATGGCTTTTTCTTCATGCAGTCCCATTCCTAATGTCTCCTCTTTCTCTTATAAAGACAGCACTTATATTGGATTAGGGCCCCATCCTTACGACCTGATATAATCTTAAATCTTTACAGGCCCTCTCTTCAAATACAGTCATATTTTAAGGTGGTGGAATTATAGCTTCACTGTTTTGCTTTTGAATGGGATATAATTTAGTCCATAACAGTAAGTCAATTATGTCTCTAGAAAGTGATTTTCAAATGGGAGGGGGCAACTGCAAGGGAAGATTCTAATAATAGCCTTTTTTGATACTGTAGTATTACCTCTTTGTTAAATAGTGATGTGAGGGCCATGCTTTTGTGAATTAAATGAAACCTTTAGGATGTGGAGGCTGTTTAAAATGTTTTGGGAGGGGGCCTCTAAACCCCATGGTCCTTTCCTGCCTCATAATTTAGTGTAACGGGTGTGGGCATGTCACTGATTAGAGTAAAATTAAGTGATTGTATGATAGTGGGTGCCTGGTAGGTGATTCAGTCTGGGATGCAGCAATCTTTTAGACTTTATTGGCTCATTAATATTGTGAAGATGGGTATGTTTCTTTTATAGTTGCATTTGATACTTATCTTTTTAAAGACAGGCATTGGTACAGTGCTACAAGAGAGCCAATGTACTTAAAAATCACAACATTACCTGTGGTAAAATTATCATAAAAGCTACCTAGTACTCAAGCAGGGAATTACTTCAATTCTGCCCTCATAATAACAGGAAATGGTCTTTGGTGAAGTTGTTTTCCATGAAGCTGTGATGAAATCAACTAAAATGGTAATAAAGTAGAATGTAAAAGTGAGGGACTCAAGTGAGATGTAAAAGTGCAGAAGGTGTTAGAATGTTCACATTAGAATCTTCAGGAAATGATTCTCTATAATATTAAATATGAATTGATGGAATTCTCTGTTCAGAATCATCAGCAGTGCAGGCAGGTCTCCTGGTGGTGGTGGTGGTGGGAAGTGGGTCTCCCCCACCCCCACCATGCTGGACACCTACCATTTTGCTAACAAGAAACTAGAAGACAGAAAAATGGTCTCTGGTGGCAAATAATAGTTTAGGAAAGGGCTTAGAGCCTGTTTTCTTTCTTCATACTCAAAACTTAGGAACCATTTACCCCAGGAGCTTTTTTCCAATGCTTCTTTGATGAATTAATGTTCAGTAGTAGATGCCCATTATAAAAAATTGGAAGCACACCTCAATAAAACTTTAGCGAGCTGTGGAAGCACACTAAAATATGGTATCATCAGAGATATTTTTATATTATAGAAATAACTTTTATAGGATACTATATTCCAAATGTCAAATCTATTCCCTTCTTGCTACCACGACTGCTGTCATCCAAGTGCAAGCCACCCACATCTCTCCCGCACTGTGGTCCTGCCTGTGTATTCAGCAGTGTCCCACATCTCCACCAGTCCTTCTCCAGGGTCTCCCCACTCCAGCCAGAGTAATCTTCTTGGAATACTCCTTTGCTCAGAATCACTCAGAGGTTTTTTTTTCTTTAATTCACTGAAACGATAAATATTCTGATGATGACCTATACTCGTATCCCTAGGATAATTGCTATTCAGATAAGATGTATTTTCCAAATAATTATTTAATTTGGTTGGCTAATATTTATTTTAGAATGTTTGCTCCTGTTTTATAAAGTGAAATGGGCCTATACATTTCGTGTCTTGACCCATCGCTAAGTGATTTGCAACCAAAGTTATATTAAAATGACTTGCACTACTTTCCCTTTTTTTCTGACTCAATATGTAATAAGAAATAAATTATCTACTCTTTGAGCTAAGTGCTACTCCAGGTTCTTTTCTAGCTATCACTTTGATGACTTGAGGAGCTGCATAGCTGTGGCTTTCCAGTGTTTCTTTGGTCATGTGGATTAGTCAAGCATATTCACATATATCCAAGACTTCAGTGATGCCAGAGGACATTTATCTGCTAGGCATACAAAATGGTGTGTTTTCCACTGTGTTCCCATCGACAACTGTGAACAGGTGATCCATAATCAACTGATATTTATTTTCGCCCGTTTTTTGTTTTGCTCAATTTTAGCCACAAATATTTTGGTGTATGAGTTGTGTTTAGTAGATTATATAGGAGCCTTCCTGATCTCATTAACACAACAGCTGATTTCCTGGGCCCTCCTTTTCTACCCCACAGAAATACAGTAACTTTATTTTATTCCCACTTCTTCCCTGCTGCACTTTTCTCCTTGCCTCTGTCTGATTTTTATGGCTCTGGACAAGATATGGGTACTTTAAGCCTAAAGACAAAAGAAATTGTTCCAGAGCAATGGGTTTGACAAGAATGGAATAGTGGTTAGCAAAGGGAGGGAACTTGGTCTCTAAACATGGCAGGTGAATAGCAAAGAAATCCTCATGCTGGTGCATTGTTTCATGATGGGAATTCTGGAATAGACACGGGTGTTGGTAACAACACCTAGTGACTTTGGACAGCTTAGGCAGTGCACATTCAGTCTGGTCAGTGTAAACTGCTTCTATAAACTTTGCATCATGATTCTCTGAATCTTACTCTCAGAGCTGGAAGGAAATCAGAACACATGACATCGCTATTCAGACATCTCCCATTCTTCTCAGTACCTATTACTTTGAACCATTATGGTCATTTTCATATCATGTTATTTTTATTATTCATTCAGCTGAGGACACAGTGCACACAAAGATTATCCATCTGACAGCGACTACCTGGCAACACACTTCACATAATGGCAGTTAAGCTGAGATCCAGAGACTGACAAACAAGCTATAAAATCTAAGAGGCAGGATTTCTTACGGTAGATTGGTTATAATAATTTTATGTCTCAGTATTTTACATATGTGACATTTTGTATAATAAACAATTAACTGCTTGCTTTTGACATTTGAAAGTTAATGTGAAGAGAGTTATAAAACAGACACTGTAAACATCACCTCCCAAATTGAAGTGGTAAATGGCTATTGGCCTCCGGGAGGGTAAGACCTAATTATTCCTCACAGTGCACTCTGTACCCTTTTACTACCAGTTTGGGTTTCATTGTCTTTGATAAACAAGATAATTGATATAAATGAATGTGATCCTCTAAAATGGTTCCCCAATTGCAGATTTTCATGCTGGAGGTATAATTTTCCTTATGGCACATTATTGTTAATCTTTAAATGGGTAGGTTGGCTAATCTGCCTTCCACAAGAAGACATTAGGTGAATCCTCCTTATCAGAGCTGATTAAAAACATTGGTTGTAATGAGGGCACAGAAAGAAATGACCAATGGTCACATTAATGAGCAAGAGTATGTGAATCTTTGAGTCTAATGCTTTGAGGTGACAATACAAGAAAACTAGCTTGGAATAAAAAGGAGGTGCAGATCTTTTCAGGAGAGGGACAAAGACAACATGTATTAGAAATGGATGGTCTGACCAGGCTCCATTTTCCCTTCTTGTTCCACAGCCCAGCTGTGCCTCATAGAATGCTGATTTTGCTGCACAGACTGACTTGCAGCCTACGAATCTTAAACAAGGAAACCCTAATGTGCTCTCTTCTTATTTGGTAGAAAAGGAATAGGGCTTCACAGGAGTACCATTTTGTTCTATAAATCAATATTCAGCATTCTTGATCCTCAGTTGGAAAGCCTGTGTAAGAAATGTCAAGGGCCCAGCAAGCAGAAGAGCCACATAAGTTTGCAACCAGTGAGGAAGTAAGGGATGAGATCACTGGCAATCTGCTTTGAAAATCCCATTTCTTTTATGTATAAAGTACAAAAAGAAGAATGAATGAAATGTGGACAAACACTTGGGAGAACGTATAAAAGAGCATATCCTTGACTTCTCTTAGGAGAATGTTATGCAACTTATCACTCAGAGTCATGGTGGCTTAAAAAAAGTAATGATTATGAGCCTCCCCTGGTGGCGCAGCGGTTGAGCGCTGGGCTGCAAGGCTGCCCACAGCCTCTGCAGCGCCGGTTCGTTCCCCGGCCACCGGCAAGGGTCCCAAAAAAAAAAAAAAAAAAAAAAAATGATAATCATTTACTTGTCTAGGGCATTCTAATATTTAGTTTTAAAAACTAATCTAAACTCATGGCAAGGAAAAACATGGTGAAATGAGATTTCTCCCAGGATAGTTCTCTTTGGCAGTTTTATCACACAGGCTTTCAAAGATCCACATGCTAAGGGTAGTTTGCTGTCCAGCCTAATGTCATCTCTTCACAGAGCGGATGGGCTGCCTCCCTCCTTGCTTTCCCACTCTTGAAAGGTTAGCCTTTCTTCAGAATAGTACAGGTTTTCCCAGCAACATCTGTCAACTTGGCAACGAACACACCCTAAGGAAATTATGAACATTTGAAGACCGTATCAATTCTGTAAGGAATCTTACCTCTCCCTTTTATTCTCTCTTCTTGCTCTCCTTCTTGCCTTGTCCCCCAAAAAGTGGGATAGCCATAAGGCAATTACTACTCTCCCTTTCCCTGATAAATTATAAGCCAATTTGTGTCTTTGATTTTTAAAATGGATTTTGATTTGCTCACTCAATTGTGATAGCTTTTGAAGTGTCAAAATAGCGACTATTTTACAAGTCAGGATGTAGACAGACCCCTTATTCTGAAGGATAGAGACCTCCTAACCATTGTACTATTACACAAAGAGACTTCTTTGGTCTAATGACTTGGATGATCTTGATCTAATTCAGTAGGTCAGAAACTGCTGTCCCCAGCAAGTATCGACCCAAAGGAACTGCTTTCTTGGTTATTCTGAAACTGCCAGCTGCATATTACACTAGCATGTACTAATACATTTTTGCAGGTCTGTAGAATTGTTACTGGTTCCTCCTACCTTACCCACCTCCTCTCACAATCACAAGGTGGCTCATGGGAATAAAATTCTTCCCTCTGGTGTAACACCCCAATTTCTGAAATGCTGGCAGCAACAACCCATTCCACACGAGGAAGAACCTGACTCTCTATGACTGGGAAGTACCAAGCATAGGTCTTGTGTTTCTCTGAAAATCTCACAATACTTTGGTAAACCTCATTTCATTTACTCTGGCAACATTCATAAGGAAGTAGAGAGAAAGAAGGTATTAGCCCTTCTTTTTATAGGTAGAGAAACTGAGTCATGGGGTGCTTAAATGGTCCTCCCTAGATTGCCTAGGAAACTGTTTACACAAATGAGGTTAGTTCTGTGGGTGCCTGCTTTCCAGTCCATTAACTTGTCCAGTGGATGCCTAGCGCTAAAGGCAGAGGGGAGAGCAGCCATTTCCCCTTTAAGAATTAAAAGTATGTAGACATGACACAATGGGAGCCAGAATTCAGAAATAAGATACTTCTTAATAGGCAGGTCCAAAAATGTGTATAATCGTTTGATTTAATAATACTCACGTCCATTTTTCATTCCCCAAAGCACTAAGTTTAAACCAGTAAAAGAGTAATTAATTGACAAGAGTAGTAAAATAGGCTCTCTTAAGAACCTTTCATATTTTAGACAATATTTTTTTCATCACGCACTATAAGTCTACTAAAAAATATAACATGATTCTGCTTCCTCAATCTAGATTAACTTTTGTTTCCAGAAGGTAGTGGAAATTATGTGTTTTGCTGAGGTTTTTTTCTAGTAACTACTTTACTTGCAAGTATGAATAGAATAGTTCCAGACCACTTGGAAGACTGGTAGTCTTTGAAGCTGTGTAACCAAATGCCCCTAGGGGCCCCAGGTTCACCCCTTGGGAGTCATTACCTCAGTCTCACCCAGAAGATTGTTCTGCTTCCCCAAAGCCTTGGGCTGGTCCCTCAGGCTAGAATTGGAGAGTGCCCAGGGAGGCAGGTTTTTCCCTCAGGCATCATGTGTGGTTTGATTGCAGAGTCTCAATTCTGAGAACTCAGCATTCAGAAGTTAAGGCTCCCTTTATTTGTATGTTTCTTCTCAATACAGTCTTGCTCCCTTGAGATTCTCAGAGATTCTTTCCTTTTCATACCATACAAACCCCAGGATGGTTTGTGGGAGCTAAGACATGGGAAAATTTGGTGTTGTCACCTATCTTTCCTCTCTGCCTCCAAAAGCAACACAAATCGTATTGGGACATGTTCTGTACAGTGTACAGGGCTCCCCCTACCATTTGAAGTCCACACTATTGATCCTACTTTAGTAAGAACTCAAAATTTATAGTTATTGATGCATTTTTAAGAAATATCATTCCATATTTTAAGACTGAGGAGTTAACCAGTGAGTCCAGAATCCCTGACTTAAAATTGTTAAAGTTTGAACCATATGCCTCCTTCAGCTTAAAATATTTTTTTAATTTTAAAGTCTATTTTATTAAAGCAAACATTTAAAAAAACTTTCTGGCAAAAATGCATTAAGCAAACCACCACTTTTGTGGGGCTTTTAAAAGCCTTTTGCACATCTTTTGTTCTGTGCTCAGCATGAAAGAGAAATATTCCCCCAAGCTATGGTGACATCTCTGATCTTGAGTCAAAAATTGTTGTGGTCTGACAAGACCTTTAAGCCGGTAGCATGGAACAAAAATAACTCTGTTGATTTCAACATCTTTCAGGACATAAGAAAAAAATAAATCCATGTAAAACTCTTATGATAGTACCCATAGAAAAGATCTTCTTTACATTGTAACCTTTTAATCTTTTGAGAAAGTTTCCAAAACTTGTAAAACCAATCTCAATGGTTCTTTGTATGTAAGATATTTTCCTCCCCATATTGTCTTGAATAATTTGTCCTTACATAGGGGGGGGAAGATGTAGCGTCTCTTTCTCTGACATGTCCAAAGAAATGAAAAAGAAAATACCCCAATGAGATACTGCCTAATAGTTCAAACACAGACTTGGATATTTGGTATATATTTTTTCTTAAGCCTGTAAATGCCTTTGTCCTAAATTCCAAGGCCTACAGAATAAATCCCTCTTTGATTCACTGCAGTGGTTACTGCTGTTCGACATCTAATGCTTGACTCTTTAAGATCTTTTTGAATTGAAGATTTTCATAGCTGAAATCTCTAGTATTCAAACTATACATAAGAGAGTAAACCTCTTAAACAGTTAGTTCTGGAACATGCTTTCCTCAAAGACCCAGTGTGAAGAGAAAGAATTCATTGATCCTTGTGAACTTATACATTTGAGGACCAGTGACCCCACTCTACCCCACCTTTGCCCCTGGGGATAACCTCTTTGATTTCTCACCTTTATCTTCTAGAAAGCTACCGTTTCCTTTGAACTGTTTGGAGCTATAGCTTCATAAAGGTGCATATGTTGGGGTGGGGTAGAGGGGGAACCACATTTGAAGTTCAGAAAGTGTTATTTCCTTTCACTGGCTAAATGGAACCCAGCATGATCCTCAGAGCCCCGTAATCTCATGATGTAGTGTGAAGTGGGCATCCTTGGTGATGTCAGAATTAGAACTAGGGCAGGAATGAAGAGTACTGAGATGAATACTAATTAAAACAGACAAAAATTAAAACCAAAGGATAAAAGAGACTCCGAGGAATATGACTTCAACATTCAAAGGGCACTATAGTCTGTTTTCTTCTCTCAGGTTTTCCCTGCAGGTCAGAGAGATGGTTGTGACTGAGTACTTTGGGACGGAGTTGGGAAGTAGCCCTCTTCCAGAGCTGGGAAGTGGGGGTAGATTGCGGGGTTGGGGGTTTTATAGTTTAAAGGTTATATGTCATGTGTAATCGATGGATTTTCTTTGGAAATGTGATGTTATACTTGTTTGAAAAGTGATTTTTTAAATCTGACAGATAAAACTAGGAATTAGTGTAATTTAGAACCAATGTTGTAGAATATTTTTGCAGCTTTTGATAGTTTCTAAGAAAGATGGGCTTCTGCTCTAATTAGCTATTGTTCTTTTACAGCTGTTCAGACATAACAGCTGTGGGTATTTTTTCCGTTAGAATAACTTAACAGAAGGTTGGATTGCAGTCGGATTGGAAGTTTGCCTAGTCGGCAACAAGACCCTATATAAGCCTGGGGATTGTCCCTGGGACACTTTCTCCTTTTAATAAAAGTGTAGATCTGTAGGAGAACATATAGGTATAACCTCAAGATAATAGAAAGACAACTAATAGTTGTCTTTCTGTAGAAAATAATTTATATCTCAGTGAAAATTTTGACAATAGAGAAAAATCTACTCCGAGACCATGAGCACTTGTTTGCAACATGAACCACTGTGCTGTGAAAAAAAATTTGTGAGGTAATAATATACAATGCAGAAAGGATTGTCTCTTCAATAAATGGTGCTGGGAAAACTGCAGAGCCGTATGCAAAAGAATGAAACTACTGTCTTATGCCATACACAAACATTAACTCAAAATGGAAGACTATTTATTATAAGACCTGAAACCTTAAAACTCCCAGAAGAAAACGTGTCACCTTCTTGACATGGGTTTTTTTAATATTTTTTTGGATTTGACTCCAAAAGCAAAGATAACAAATACAACAAACAGACAAACAAAACAAGTGTGACTAAAAAACTTGCACGTAGTAAAGGAAATTATCAATAAAATTAATAGACAGGGCCTCCCCGGTGGCGCAGCGGGTTGAATGCAGCACTGTGAAGCTGTCCACAGCCTCCACAGCACCAGTTCGATTCCCAGCTGGCCAGTGAGAATCCCACATGGTGAGACAGACCTCTCCTGTCTCACCCACTGCTTCGGTCCGTCTGCCTGTTCTGCTTCCTGCTCTGTCTCTGGTGAATTCTCTCACCCTCCCACGACTCTGGCCTGTACCCCAGCTCTTGTGTAAATAAAAATAATTCTTAAAAAAAAATTAATAGCCTACTAAATGGGAGAAAATATTAGTAAATCATATCTGTGATCAGAGTGATAACAGACCAAGGAATTCACTACCCAACCCTCATAAAAGCCAATATTATGACACCAGCATTTTTGAGAAAAGAAAAGGGCTATTGCAAGTCAACTGACAAGGAGGCAGGTGCCAAAGTCAAGCCTGTCTCCCTGACCAAGAGAGGGAAGGTGTTTTTATCAATTTTATCCTGATGGATAAATCACTTGCTTAGGGAATGTGATCTGGGTGGCCCTCTTCCTGGTAGATAGACTCTTTGCTTTGCAATGTGGTCCTGTGGTCTCTTTTTCCTGTCTTCTTGATTCCATGTTAGCAGCCCCGTGGTTCTGATAGTTCAGTTCAATTACTTGTGGATTGGCCACAATTTCAAAGGGTTAGTATTCAATTTATATAAACAACTCATGCAACTTAATAGAAAAAACAAAAATAAACAGTCTGATTTAAAATGGACAGAGGATCTGAACAGACATTTTTTTCAAAGAAAACATACAGATGGCCCACAGGCACAATAGAAGATGCTCACCATAACTAATAATCAGGAAAATGCTAATCCAAATCACTATGAGATATTACCTCATACCTGCTAGAATGACCGTTATCAAAAAGATAAGAAATAACAAGTGCTGGTGCGGGGTGTGGAGAACAGAGAATACTTGCATGTACTGCTGGTGGGAATGTAAATTGGTACAGCTACTATGGAAACAGTATGAAGCTGGCTCAAACTATTAAAAATAAAACTTGAATATGATCTACCACTTCCACCTTCTGGGTATTTATTTAAAAAAAAAAAAACAATCCAAAAAGATACATGCACCCTATGTTCATCACACCACTGCTTATATTACCTAAGATATATGGATATAACCTAAGTGTCCATCAATAGATGACTATATAAAGGAAGTGTGTGTGTGTAAATATATATAATGGAATACTTCTTAGTTATTAAAAGCAATAACAGCATTTGGATGGATCTTAAGGATATTACACTAAGTGAAATAAGTCAGAGAAAAAAATTGCTATATAATTTAATCTATATGTATAATTTGAAAAAAAACAAATAAATAAAACAAAACTCATGTATACAGAGAACAGAATTGTGGTTATTAAAAGGGAGAGAGCTTGGGGATTAGGAAAATGGGCGTAGGGATTAAGGAGTTAAAATCCTCCAGTTATGAAATAAGTAAGTCATGGATGTAATGTACAATGTGGTGGCTATAGTTAACAACACTGTAGTGCACATTTGAAAGTTGCCAAGAGAGTATGTATTAAAAGATCTTATAAGAAAAAACAATTTGTGACTTTGTATCATGACAGATGGTAACTAGATTATTGTGATGAGGGTATACAAATATCTAATCATTATGTTATATACTTGAAACTAATATGTCACTTATAACTGAATTTAAAAAAGAAAGAAAACAGTTTATAATAAAAACAAGCAGGGAATCATTGAATGAAGCCCAACACAAGCACAGTTTCTGAAGATGACAATCCTCCATAAGTGCTAAATGCTACTTCATTCTTTAAATCTGCTTCAAGTGTTTTCTCCCCCTCAGCTCTCAAAGGTGATCTCTGGAGACAGTTAAATAACATGTCAGTCTTATCTTTAAATATAGCTGGTACAGGTGGCCCTCAGGTCATATCCTAGTGAAGTAATACTGCCTTTTAAAAAATTTATTACTCCTGAATTAAATTTACTGGCAAGCTGTTGGCCACCCCAGTGCTGCGTAAGAACAGTAAAATCACTCTTTCTGTAGCTCCCCACAGTCTGAGTCATCCCAATATTCATATACTTGCAGAATGTATACACTGTTAACATGCAACTTTTGCATTCAGAAGCAGCAAATTAAATTTGTCTGAACAGAATTGCTATGTGCACAGAGGGGGAAAAGTAATTTCTGCTTAGGCAGTTCCCCTTTGCCTTTTTCTCATAGCACAAGCTACTGTAATAGGTGTGTAGCTAAAGGGTAGCAAAGGAAAACCAGAAAGAGACAGCCGTAAGATGCTGGATTTTGGCAGTATGGTTTTGTAAACAAAGTGACACAAATTAGGACAGAAATTCCAGTGGGACTAGGGGGGAAACTGGAAGACTGGAAATACAGCACAAAGCTGAGTCCCATCCAGATGGTGTTTTTAATAAATTTATCAGATGCATATGAAAGACAGTAATGAACATTCAAATGGGGAGTGGCCCATCCTCTATGGGAAGGAAAACAGTATGGCACCTTCTGTGCATTGCAGTCAGTTAGAATCACGCTCTAATTTTTCCCAGCAAAAATGGACCACAGAACTTAAACCATTGAGTAATTGGGCAGTCCAGTGAGCCAGGCTGTTTGGTGTTTCTAGAAAGAATTAATAACAGGATTATTTTCTGCCAAAATGAAGGACATGACTTGATGACTTGGTAAACTCAGAGTTACTTTTAGGACAGATTTCTTCTGTGAGAACTCCTATCCATGTCTAAAGCAGAGAGCTCTCCCCTTAGGCATAAAAGAGCTTTTATAGTCTTTAAAAGCCATTCTTGTATCCATCCCTCCTTTTGTATCCATCCCTGCTTTTCCCAAAATGGTTTTTCCACCAGGAAATATTTTAGTCTACCATAAGTGACCAGACTTTCTATGGGATAAACTTTTGGAGAGTAGAAGTTGAGAGAGCTGAGGGTATATATATAATGCTTATATAGCAGCTCTCTGCAGCGGGCATATTTGTTTTCTTTTCACTGTTTAGGTCAAGACCCAGAGATTGATCATACTTTACTTTTCTAAGAAAACTTTCACTGAGAAAGCAATTTTCTTTTCTGCTTTTTTCAGTACCTTTCAGATTTTTCTAGTTTTTGATAAGGAACTATGTTAAGCAAGGTTAAGTGCCACAACCTACATAGGCATTCTTTTTCAGCTCTGATTCATTCATTCAGCAAATATTTATTTAATACCTACTATATGTTGGGCACTATCTTTGGTACCTGGAAATATGACAGTGGAAAAAAGCAACAAAAGTTCTTGTCCTTATGAAATTCACATTCAAAATCTCCTATTATCAGATTATATCAGGTTGAAACACTGATTTGGGTTTTAAGAATTGGCACAGTGCTGATAGTCTCATCTTGGTTATTTATAGTCACTGTCCCATTAGGTTTGTTCAGAGGTCCCTATCCTTCTCTTTCCATTTGTTGACATCTTTTGGTTAATATAATGCTGATTTCACTCATTGTCAAATGAGTGAAAATAGGAATGAGAGCTAAGAAAAGTGGCAATGTCTTGATTTTATATCTTACGAAGTAGATACAGTTGCTTATCAAGTTATTAGTATAGATCTAGCAAAGGTTAGTTCTTATAAGAAAATGTAGAACTTGAAAAGACTAGTACAATCCATCCCTGTGTGTATGTTGAGGTGTGTCTATGTTAGGAACCTTCAGAGATCCAGACTTTGACTAATAAGCATTAATGAATAATTATGTTGAGGTAAAAGTAGAAACCATGGTATGATATTCTCTAACATATCTAGGTAAAGGATTCCTTAAGAAGACAAAATTCTATAATTTAGCATATGTATGAGACCACCTCAAGATTGCAGAGGGTTGGAGGGTGATATTAATAGGGCGCTTTTGCTCAGAGAAAATGTTAGGCTGAATTTTCCTTAATGAGCCCACTAATAGACAAGGAATTCTGAGTGCTTATGCTAGCCTTGTTTCCCAAAGAACTTAAAACTGTATCAGTTTTGATTTTGTGATAGTCTCTGCTCCTACTAGACTAGTGAATTACTGGTTAAAATCAGATTATCTTGACATAAAATTAAAGCAGCGAGGCATCGTAGGTGAAAACTTGCAAACAGAGAGTACATAAAAACAACTAGGTATGACCTAGTAAATGATACAGAAAACGTCAATATTAAAAATAATCATAGAAGGATTTATCCTTCCAGAGGCTTGCCATCTGTCTGTTTTTTCACAAACAGTGTTAAAATGTGTGAAACTTAAAAAAAGAATATTCTATGTGTGCAAAAGAATATATATAATTATATGAAAATATATGGGTGTGTGTATGTGTATATATGATATATGTATACATATATACATACACACACATAAAGTTTAACTGTATATCTATAGGTAGGTAGGTAGGTAGGTAGGTAGATAGATAGATAGATAGATAGATAGATAGATAGATAGATAAAGTTTGGAGAGCAGGAAAATAAATGCTCAGACTCCCCTCCCCAAGAAATAGCAATCCAGTGTATCTATTGAGCAACAGAGCCAAAAGCAAATTATGTCAGAAGTTTTATTCAAAGTCACACCCCAGTGAGGAGACCAGAAACCACAAGGGTGGGAAGTAAATGCCTGAATCTGATGCCCTAGACCACCCAGCCATCCCAACACTCTCCCCTTAAGAAATAAACCAAACCTTTAAAGCCCATTGTGTGCCTCCTCCAGTCACATCCCCACTCTCTTGCTATACAGAGATAACCATTTATCTGAAGTTTAGTGTTCAGTAATCTCTCACTTTACTTTTTAAGTCCAACACATAGGTTTGTGTCACTAAACAATAGAATTAGACTTGTACTCCATATATTTTACTTTCTTGTCTACTTAACCAGCTTTCTTTGTGAGATTAAACAATGTTAATACACATAGCCCATTTATTTTCAGCGTATGTAGTTTTTGCTTAGTTATGAAATTTTTAACAACTCAGTGGAAAGATTAAACAGCTAAACAGAATTAGTGAATTCAAGTGAATTCACTTGAAAAATTTAGTGAATTTAAGAAGCTACCCAAAATGCTTCAAAAAAAGATATAGAGAAAGAAATAAGAGAGAGTATAAGAAAAATGAGGGGTGAAATGAAAAGTTCCAACAAAGAGCTAATAGGAATTCTAGAAGAAAAACAGAAAATGAGAGAAAAATCAATACTCAAAGAAATAATGGCCAAAAGTTTCCAGACTTGATAAAAACCATAAATGTTCAACTCTGTTCTGAGCAGAACAAATTTAACTTATATCTAGGAACAACATGGTAAAGTTGCAAAATTTCAAAATCAAAGAGAAAACCTTAAAATTAACTTTAGAGAATAAACAACATAATAATCAGAAGGGTAGCAGACTCCAGCAAACCTAACAGTTTAAGTTCTAAGACTGTGGAACAGTATCTTCAAAATTCTAAGGAAAAATAATTTTAGACTTAGAATTCTATACCAATTTAAACAATTTTTTTAACATTTCCAGGCAAAGACTTTGCTGACTACTAACAGGTATGTTTTAGAAAGAAGTTGAACCAATGGGCCTCCCCGGTGGCTCAGTGGTTGAGCGCTGGGTTGCAAAGCTGCCCGCAGCCTCTGCAGCGCCAGTTCGATCCCCGGCTGCTCCCCGGCCACCGGAGGAGGGTCCCGCATGGCGCGCAGACCTCTCCTGCTGCCCGCTGCTGCCCTCAGCAGTGTACTTCGGTCCTTCTGCCTGCTCTGCTCCCCGCTCTGGCTCTAGTGAATTCTCTCACCCTCCTGCGCTTCTGACTGTACCCAGTGCTTGTATAAATAAATAAACAAATAAATCTTTAAAAAAAAAAAAAAAGAAAGAAGTTGAACCAAGAAGAAAAGTGAATATTAAAAAATGATGAAAAAAAATTGATGAATGAGGATAAAAAAAGTTTTGACTGTGTGGAATAAAAATAATAATGATAACAGTGATTTAGAGTGTAAAACAAGGAGGAACTTAAATGTAAGATAACAATAACAAGTAAGTTAGGAGACAAATGATTTGTATTCAAAAGCATTGTCTTTTGTTCAGGAGAGAAAAATATTTGATTTTTAATTTCTGGAATTGTTAATTCTAGCATACATATCTAAAATTTAGTGAAAGAATAGAAATAGAATGTATAACTTCAAAATCAAATCAGCAGGGATAACTAGTAGGAGAAATAAAGGAAACTCTGGATCCTTTAAAAAATGAACAAAATATATAAAGAGGAGGAAAGAAACAAAGATTTATTAATAGAAAATTAGTGTACCCAAATGTATCAGTAATGGCAATTAATGTCAGCATGAGGATTCTGAATATTTTCAAAACCTATTTTGATATTATTTATAACAGACCAGAAAATTGAAAGTGGGGTTATATAAGAAATAGTAGTTAAAATAAATGTCCTGTAGTGATTTGACAACAGGCAATGTATGTTTGGACAAAAGCGTTATTAAGGATAGAGAACACCACGTAATGATAAAAGGGTCAGCCCACGAGGTAAGTATTGATATAATTCTAAAATTGTGAATATGAAATGACATGCATTTACTATATAAAGCATTGTCACAATTATAAGGAAAATTTGTCAAATCTGCAAATACAGTGAGAGATTTTTTTTCAACAAATGTCCAGTAATTTGTAAGCATTTAAGTGATTTGAACACACAGTAAGTTTGATATAGTATAGAGAGAATTACATATCTCCCAAGAGGCACAAATGTAAAATATTAATAAGACATTATAAATATAAGAACCATATACTAGACCACAAATAAATCTCATCAAAGTCAGTATCATATAGCTAACACCTTTTATAATCCATATTTCAATGTAACAAAAAAACTGTAACCAAAAAAATTGAGAAGTATTATTTGGAAAGTTAAGACATATTTCTGAACAATTTATGAATTCAAGAGAGAGTATAATGGAAACAAGATATTTGTAAACAACCAACTTTTTAAATAATATGTGTCAGACAAACCCAAATTGAGGGACATTCTACACAATGCTTCAAAATATTATGTATCAAAACTTAAAGATAAAGGTAAAGCAGAGCTTAGAGGTAAAATGTTCCCTTTAAACACATTTATTAGAAAAGAAGAAAGGTTAATGTGTTATGTATATACTTCAAGTAGTTGAAAATATATAGGGTAAACCCCAAAGAAGTAGAATGAAATAAAAAGAAAAGCAGAATTTAGTGAAGTAGGAAATAAAGAATCAAAAAAAAAAAAAAAGTTGGTTCTTTAAAAACACTAATAAAGTAGATAAACCTGTAACAGACTGGGAAAAAAAAACAAAGAAAAAGTATAAATAAAAATATTTGGTATGAGAAAGAGGACGTACTATGAAATTTTTGGTGACAATATACTTAAAAAACATAAAAATGAAAAATTTTCCTTAAAGGACCAAAAATATTAAGGGATCAGGATAACAGTAATAAAATAAAAAACAAAATTAGCAGGCAACTATAAATCAGATATATTCTGCAAAGGAGGGGGGAGGCAGAGGGATAAAAACAGAGGAGGGAAGAGCACAGGGGACTGTGGTGACAGTTCACAGGTGAATTGGTGGTGGGAATTTTTTATAGGGAGTACACCTGAGAGGAGAAAGCATATATGTTGCACAAAAATGAACAATGATATGAATATATATGTGAATAAATATTAAAAAGAATATTGAAGATAATTTTGAAGAGAAAAAGGGGAGAGGTAGGAAGTGTTTACTCAATCAGATTTTAATATTACTATAAAATTTTAGTAATTAAAACAGCATGGTGAACATACAAGGCTAAGTAAATTAGTGAAACAGTGCAGAACTTTAAAAGAAATGCAAATATATATGAAAACTTTATATAGATGACTAAACTAATAAATTAGTGGGGGGAAAGTATAACTGTTCATTAAATGGTGCTAGGGAAATTGACTGTCCTTATGAATAAAAGATGAAAATAGGCCCCTATTTCACAACATAGCAAATATAAAATTCAAATTGATGAAAGAACCAAACATGAAAAGCAAACTTTGAGACCTTTTAGAAGTAAATATAGGAAATATTTTTATGAATTCAGGACAGGAAAGAATATATAAACAAGAAAGGAAAACCACAAATCATAAAGGAAAAGATTAAATATTTCAACTCAATGTGTTACCCAGCAAAGGATTAGCATCCAGCAAATCCTATAGAAAAATAGACAAAAAGATAAAGATAGGCAGTTTATGGAAGAAAAGTGGAAAATGATTCCAGAGGGGGAAAAGGGGGAAAAAAATGTTCATCTTCACCTAATAAAATAATAAGAAAGTAAAATAACATTTTACATTTATGTGTCTAGTATTACCAAGAGTTGGTAAGGATGTGGATCAATGGGTTAAAGTGTACACTATGGAGAGCTGTGTGGAGATTTCTGGACCTACTAAACATAGAGCTTCCATATGATCCAGCAATTCCACTCCTAGGTATTTACCCAAAGGACACAGAAACATCAATTCCAAAGAACACCTGCACCCCTATGTTTATAGCAGCACTATTTACAATAGCTAAGCTTTGGAAACAGCCCAAATGCCCAAAAATAGATGACTGGATCAAGAAGATGTGGTACATATATACCATGGAATATTACTCAGCATTCAAAAAAGATAAACACATGCAATTTGCAGCAACATGGATGGCGCTGGAAGGGATCATGCTCAGCGAAATAAGCCAGAAAGAAAAAGAAAAATACCGGATGGTCTCACTCATAGCAGGAATCTAGAAAACTTAAATAAGGGACCAGGAAAATGAATAACTATAAGAAAGTGAAAATCAAAATCAACAAAAATCTATGAACCAGAGACACTTTTGGGGGGGTGGGTGGAGGGAGGGGAGGGATTGGGGTCAAAATGGGGGGGTTGAAATTGTATGGGGAATATAAAAATAAAATTTATTATAAAAAAAAATAAAGTTAGAGACACAGAAAAAAAAAAGTGTACATTTTTACGACCACTCTGCTGGCTAATTTGGCAGTCACCAGGAAAGTTGAAGGGAACTCATAACTGTGAGTGTGATTCTACTTCTGTGTCTGTGTGTGTATATATGTGTATATATATATATATATATCTATATCTATGTATGTATATGTGTATATATATGTGTGTGTGTGGGTATTAGGTATTATGTATTCCTTGAAGAAACTCTTACCCATGTTCCCAAGAACACCTTCATAATCCCAGAGAAAACAGTGGTACCAATTTAAATATATAATTTTTGGTATATTTATATCCTGACATATTGTATAAACTTTTTGTGAATAAACTCGATTTAGCTGTTAATTGAATATTCCTCTATCCTGGTTTAATGCTTGTGGTAGATGTTAATATTATTCACCAAATGTTTCCTTTCTTCTGTGCCCACACAAGACCATTTCCAGCCTACCTCTTTTGAAATTATGTTAAGACCCTGTGACTTGCTTGGTTAAAACGGGAACAAAGTGATGCTGTTACTTCTGGGGATGAGTTTTAAGAGCCAGTGCCCAGCTCACTCTCTTCTCACTGCTGCCGTGATTGAGGAAGCATGTATCAATTTTAAGCCTGTCATTCTGGTCTCTGAGTGATACAGTGACAGAGCTACTTTGCTTATCATTGAATATATAGGGTGAGCAAAAATAAACTAGGGGAATGGAAACTGTCTGTTACTGCAGTATACATTACTTACAGTATTATTTTATGTCTTGGCTCAATTTACTGTGCATTTTGTGTCACTTCCTTAAGTTCTTTCTTCCAAATCACAGAATACTTCCCTTTTTCATGAAATAGAGGTACCATGATTTAGCCTATAAACACAGTCTTTCACCTGTGTCTTTCCAAAGTCATGGAGCTTTGGGAGCTTCTCTCTAAACCCCTTCTCTGCCAGCAAACTGTTCTTGCAGGTTACTTCACCTGTATTTTTATTTATAGTTTCGGAGTTAAGCTTTGTAGTCAAGGAATTCATCACCAGAAAAACCATCTTCTCTCCCTTCTTCCCTCCCTTCCTCTCTTCTTTATCTGTGGATGCCTTTATTCACTTATTGAGAACAGAGCAATTAATGAAGGTGTATAAGCCCATAGCTCAAGTACAGATATACCCAACTTTGGAAGATAAGTACATTTCTCAAAAGACACTCATGAGATTATTTGCTCCACATCATTAAAAGTTAGAAATGTTTTGGCATATTGGCAGGACTGCTCACCTACTCTCTTTTCAGAGAGCTTAATGTACTAAAAAAGTACTGTATATATATGATGAGAAATTGTCTTTCTTCCAATATGTTTTAAATTCTATAAAATAAGCTACAAATCTGGAATATAAGTAACTAGGGTTATAGATTACAGAGTTATATATGTTTACCTAAACAAGGTTTGTTTTGTTTTGCCTTTTATAAAATATTGTATAAATGAACTCATATTCTTGTGTTATTCTGTGCCTTGCTTCTCTCACTCAACATTTTTTGTTAATTTTTATACAGCTTTAATGCATTAATCTTAGTTGCTATGTGTTTTCTTACTGTAGATTTGGGTTAAGTAACTTTAATGTCTAAAGAAAACTCCACAGGAAAGGTCCCAGGTGACTTAAAAGGCCCTGACCTTTTATCACCCTCTTCTCAGTGCAATGTATTTATCCATTCTATATCATTTTTAGGCAGGTCTCATTTTGTGGAAGCCTTTGACTTTTATAAATGAACAGGATGGTATGTACTGGAAGTATAGGGAGAGATTCAGAGTCGAAACAGAGCTGATGTTTCAAAATGCAGCAGTTCATGTACAAGGAAAGGAGCAGATATGTTGAAATACATAAGACAGTAAACAAAAAAAGGAAACAATCATGGCTGAGGGCAACTGTATACCAGAGAGACTGATACCATGTCTTGGGGCACGCACTTGCATTACAAATTTTATAATACTGGAGCTATATACACCATGTTTCTTTAAACAATGCATTACATTTATTAAATGTAATTAGTACATAGTTTAGTGAATACTGATAAAACATGTTCCTGTGTACCCCTCACCTAATTTGGGAACAGAAGAATAAAACCAGTATTTTTGAAACTTCTTTAAGATTATACTGTGGAAAGGAAATCAGTAACAATTTGGACCTGCTAATAGTGAGGGTCCCTTCAAGATCTCTTCTCCCTGCTTCCCAGACAAATTATCCTGAATTTTAAATAATTCCCTGGATTTCCTTTTTAGTTTAATTTATATATATTTACCTAAACAAGGTTTGTTTTCTTTTGCCTTTTATAAAATATTGTATAAACAAACTCATATTCTTGTGTTTTTCTGTGCCTTGCTTTTTTCACTCCACATTTTTTGTTAATTTTTATACAGCTTTAGTGCATTAATCTTAGTTGCCATGTGCTTTCTCACTGTAGTAATATTTTGCAATGTACTTATCCATTCTATATTTTATGCCATGTCATGTCTCTTTATAATAAAATACTTCCGAAGTAATTGCTACATGTGTTTGGTTTGTTTCATCTTAGGTTCAGCTTTTTTTTATAAAGCTCTTTGGCATGGAAAATGTGTTCATGTCTTGAGATAATCATGATGTTCTCATTCCTCTTTTATTGTTGATTTGAAATAGTAATTAATTAATGTTGTTCATAGCACACTCTCAGTATATATTGGCTTCTCTTATCTTGATGCTGAATCTTGTGTTGGGTTCACAGTTCCCATGGAGAATGTTGCAACAATTGCTGATTGTGCCAGCGTGATTGAAGGAGTCAGCCGGAGCCGAAATGCCTTGCTGAATGGGGACACCAAGAATTATGATTGGGATTCTGGCTACACATGTCATCAACTGGGAAGTGGAGCAATTGTGGTTCAACTGGCACAGCCATACATGATTGGGTCAATACGGTAAGAAGATACCTACTCATTCATTATTTTTAAAATGGAAGATACATGCAAATTATGTTTAGGCAGTGATGACACCAAGTATCAGTGAAGACATTCTTTTGTTCTTTGTTCTAAATATTAAAGGATTTAGAATGGGGATGATAAGGAAATACAGGGTACTTGCTTGGATTTTCTGGTGGTGAGATGTATCAAAATTAGACTTCTGGAAGGATTAGATAGAGGCCTCTTCCTGGGTGTGACTTAGCTCCTTCCCAAGTCTCAGTTTATATTGGATAATCTCAAAAGAGTTTATATGTGATATATATGAATGAAATGAATCTGAATTTGAGACTTGGGTCTAAAAGATCTCCATGACAATCTTTGTATCTGGGTTTTTGTGGTTGTTTTCATTTCGTTTTAAGAAGGGAACTTTGAACTCAATATTGCTTGATTTACAGGATCATAGAATTTTAAAATGTGAGGCTGATGACATCTCCCAGAGGATATACTTTTCATTCATGGAGCCATCTGGATCTCCAATAGGCTGCTCCTTTCTTTGTTGTTTTGTTTTTGTTTTTGTTTTTGTCTAAGAAATTCTCTGAAAGAGTAATGTTTATAAATATATGTGGGTTTTATCTTTTAAATATTGACTTTTTTACATTGTATCTCTTAGTTTGATAAGGGTAGAGTTATTAGTGGGACCTGGCTGCCTTCCCCATATCATGCTCTCTGTTCTCATTTTAAAGTCAGAATGTATAAAAAGAGAAATAGCACAAAATATACGGTAGTAGAACTCTAGTAGTCAAAGGCCTATTATCATTTAGGCTACTAACCACAGAGGATAATGCCACTTGCTGGTCCCCAGGGCACCCTGACAACTGATGCTGGACTTCTTGGGCAATTCACACTGTGGGTTTCTTCATTTAAATTATTGAGCCCTTTTCCTAAAGGGCTACTTATAGGCTGAGTACCACAGGCAGCATATCACAGATAAAGAAGCCTTGAGTTCACGCTGGCAGGCTGGACAACTTACAGTGCTTTAGGGAGGGGGATGAGACAAGCCACATTCAGTGGGACATGCTATCAGTACAAATAAATTTCTGTCAAAGTGCAAACAACCCCTTCCTTCCTCCCTTTTTCTCCACCACATGCATTAACGAAGCTAATCATCAGCCATCTATTTAATAAAGCACGCTAGAGTTTTTGTTATAGGTGGTGTGAAAGCTATCAGAATATTTCCCACTGCACTTTAACCTTTTTTCCCTCTTCACTTTAAAATATGGAAAACAGTTGTCCTTCTCTTGTCTTCTGATACTCCTTATAGTCGCCACAATTTCTTTAAGATTACCAATCGTGTCTCTGAGATTACATCTGCAATTTCTTTCAGCAGGCTTGGGGTATAACTCATCTGAGCCAGGAGACTTGAAATCATTTAAATTGACAAGATACTCTCTTTCACTTCACCTATTTGGGGCTTCAATTTTCTCTTTATTATGTTTGTTCTGCCATTTCTAATTTGAATACCAGTCTTCTTGCCAATGAAGATGGAAGCAAACTGACAGTTTAGTAGTTCTGCCCACTCTCTTTTAATGTTCCCTGTATCCTATCTACTTACCGGTATCCCTGCCATACACCTACCACCACCACCTAACATTGTTCAACATGCATCTCAAACCAATGTTTCAGAAATGGTATTCCATTATCCACCCCTTCCCCTGCTAAGTCACCTCACATGATTTCCCTCATCTCATTCAAACGTACCAACCATCTATCCATCCACTGAGCCCCAGACATGGGAATCTCCCTAAATTCTTCCTGCCCCTCCCTCTACCCACCCCCACCTCCACAAGTCACCTGTAAAGTTCTGTCAATACCTGCTCCTACGTATGTCACAAGTCCTCCCCCTTTCTCAATCTCCGTTGCTCTCCCCATCACAGACACTCTTCTCTCCCTGGCCTTCCAGATGACCGTCTGCCCTTCCTTCCTCTCTTTCAGCCATCTCCCACACTGCTAACCACAAAGCTGAGGGGGTCATTCCCTTCCCAAGAGGACTCATGGCTACTATTTGCCTTCAGGAAAAAGTTGAGATAAACACGTTTAAGAACAATGAACTTGATTCAGTCTGTACAATCTTGTCTTCTGCTGCTCTATCCCGACATGTTCTACAGCTCAGTCTGTCCAATTACTTGCAGTTTTGCATATGCCACTGCTCTCTAACCCTCAGCCTTCAGCTCTTTGAACAAGTTGTTTCATTTCTTGTGTTTCTTACTTCCTTCTCATCATCCTCATTTTACCGAACTCTTATTCCCCCTTCAAGACTCCACTCTTTTGGGAATGTTTCCTTAATCTCCCATCATCTTCTGAGCTGAATCACACATCCCTGTACATTCTGTATGTAATTCCTATTGAAACATTTAACACATCTGTATTATAATTGTTTACTTCCTACCTCCTCCCAGCCTCACTTGATACATAAAACCTGTAGTTACTCAGAATAACACTCCCTTGACAGACTGAATGTGCAGGTGAGGTGGTCTTGTTAAGATAGAAGGGGAAATTAGAAATTAAGTGGCTGTAGTAGGAGATCTAGAATTTTAGATCCAGCAGGGACTTCATAAGGTCGTTACCAAGGTAACAACTCAGAGACAAACAGGCTCTTCATGTGACAAGACCACATGGCTTCTAGCTCTCTACCCAAAGAATTAGAAGTGTTGAATCTGACTCCAGAAAAAGGTGTCATTGGGGCTTAAAGCAAGAGATACCAGTTCCCATTTGGTTATCTTTAAATGTGGAATGAAAATGGTTCTCCCAAACAATTTTTCTTTTCCTAACTCAGAGGGGGAATGATGACCATGAGTACAACCAAAGGCAGAATTGTATATCTCAGCACAGTGTGAGGCCTCCAAGTTCCTTAAGCCCAGCTATTATTTTTGCAGTAAGAAAATCCATGCAATTGAAGCCCCTCTAACTGACTGAGCGCTGAGAGAGACACGTCTCTGTGAAACTAACATTATGTTGTCAGGGACTGCATTTGCCTCTTCTGTGACATTATTAAGAAGAGAAAAAGAGGGATTTCTTAACCACCAGTGCCTGTGGACCATGCTGGATATCTTGTCAGGCTGTGGTTAGCAGCAGCTGATGCGCCCAGATAGATGTTTATTGATAGACAACTAGATCAGTGGCCCCTTTTCTTGGGTTTGGGTAATTGACCAATGACAGGATGGTTAATCAGTGACATTTGACCTGCAACGTCTATGGCTTAGATGACTGACTTGCTTTTCTAATCACTGTATCCAAAGTAGCCCAGTGATTCTGAATCAGCACCTAGGAGAGCATCACAGAACTGAGTGACTAATACTTTACCCATACATGAGGCAGGAGTTTGGGTAGTCCTGGAAATGCTTCTTGGGGACAACTGTATAATACATTTGCTTTAAGAATTCCTGTTTCGTTGTAGATGGTGACTACAAAGGCAAAGATCTCAAACATAAATTATCTCAAACACTACATTCTTTATTCCTAAGAGAGAACATAATTGTTTTGTGGATCCAGGTTTCTTTTGTTTGTTTTAATACACAGAAACCCTTTCTTCCTTTCCTGAGAGTTTATCCAGTAGCTGGGTAGGCAAGCAGAGCCTTCCTTCTTGATAAACAAAGCTTACAATTAACCAGTTTAGTAGATCTTCCCTCTGATATCTGGGAGAGGCTGACCTTGATACATGACCTCTAACCATCTCTCCCTCCCAACCTCTCCTGGCATATAAAGCCTGTAGCAACTCAGAACAATTTATTCAACAAACATTTATTGAGCGTTTTTTATGTGCCAAACACCATTCTAAACACTGTGGGGTTCTAGCATTGAATAAAGACAGCAAACATGGAACTGGCATTCCTGAGGTGGGGGAACTTAAACAATAAGCAACACTATTTGTAAGATGTCAGATATTTAGAAGTATTTGAGGGCAGTCAAGAGGGAAGACTAGGAGCTGGAGATAGTATAGTTTTAGACTGGTGGTCAGGGAAGGCCTCATTATGCACAGACTGAGGGGTGGGGAGAGCAAAGCATTTGGGAGTGTAGGGGGTGAACATCATAGAGCGCCAAGGCCCGAGAAGAGAGCATGTCTGGAAGTTTGCGGGAGCAGCAAAGAGGCCAGTGTGGCTAGAGCAGAGAAAGAAGCCGGGTGAGCAAGGTGACTGGGAGAGGTGACAGCCTGAGTTATTTTGTTGCCATTTCTATGTTCAGTCACCATCTCCCAATACCATTCCGCCCATCACCATTCCCCCATGCCAGTGTTTCAGTAGTGTTGGAGAAAAGGGGTTTTTGTTTTGTTTTGTTTTGTTTTTGCTGAGGAGAGGCAGGGGTGGGGAGGTCAATATGCCTCTAGAAGCCACCTTCTTTGCTCTTGAGCTGCCTTTATCCACTGAGATCTTGGTGTGAAAATAGCAGGAGGCAATAGTTTAAGAGGAAATTCCCTCCTCCCCCTGGTCTTTTGTAATTCTCTTTCCTAGAAGCCAGAACAGGCAGTATAACAGGGCAATAAAGGAGTTTGTCTTTGTTGTTGCTAGGTTTACAGGCACAGCAAAAGTTACTCATTTTATTGCAGAGGAAAAGGGAGAAATTGTGTGGAATGTGCCTTAAAAGTGGGTAATTGAGAAGTAATTATATCATTTTCATGCCATTTTAAAAACATTAAAATTTAAATAACAGGAAATCTTCAGAGGCCTGACCACATAAAAAGACCAGGGTAGAGTCATAATAACTAACCAAATCTACCTAATGTCTTAGTTTATAGTCCCTCTGTCACCTTGGTTTAAGACTTATTATCTTTCTACTTGCTAATCATGATATCCTTTTAAGTGTTTTCAGGTTAGTATGAGAAATCACATATGCTATACATTAAAGCACGCCTATCATACAGTCTTTTTCAACTAGTAAATGACAGCACTTTGTTGAAACCTTAATTATAAGATAGTCAATTAAATTAACAATTTTCCCATTAGCTAGAAAATGATGGTTTTGTAATTGATATGTGCAGTACTGTAAGTAAAATACCCATAACGCTTTAACTAACAAACCTAATTGTAAGTGAGTAGGCTGTCCAAAGATGAAACAGTACATGAGATGCCGCTAAATAAACCCATAATCTCTTTGGGTGTTGTGAGGATTAAGGAGATAATGACACAAAAAAATATTTGAGTTCCTTAGTTGGAAAATGTTACGTGAATATAATATGTTAGGGCAAAATGGGTCTAGCCCAATATATGTTTTTGATGGGTTTACGCAATCTCTTTAGTCTATGGAGATGAGGCTTTTTATTTCACAATAGGAAAAAAATCATTTCTAACTCTTCTAAGAGTTAATCTGGCACAGAGGGTCTGAATAGCAACCCAGTTTGTCTTACATAATTAAACATAGATAAAAACAAAGCATTATCAAGTTGGTCCTTTAAAAAGTATTAGATATGCTGCTGTGGTTCTTATTCATCGGGCAGATTTTTCTTTCTCTGTGAGCTGTCAAGTCCGCACACGTTCAGCTGCCCCTTCACTGTTGTGTGGCTGCAACCTACCCTAGATTATCTATTCAGTTTGTAAATTACTAGATCCCTTTTTGGCTGTTATTTTTCCTCCTTCCTGCTGCTCACCATCCTGCCAGACTATTGCTCATCCACTTCCCTCTCAAAAACTAGGCACAGAGATGAAAAAGGGAAAGGAAACAGCAGCCATTCAATTTTGTTGCTTATTTAATTGCTCTGAATGAAGGCTTAGTCAATAAGGGTGGGGGAGGAATCAAAGCTAATGATTCGAATGGTGTTTTGTAATTATTTGAATGTTTTCTGCATCCATGCTACCCCAGTCCCTCATAGGACTACAGATAACCTCAGGTTGAACATAATAATTTTGTAGTAGTGAGGTAGACTTGGGTTTTGCAGCGGTTTCCGAGTGCCTAGTAGTGTACTCTGTGCTGTGAGGACTCAATAAACACTCATTGACTGAACTGACAGCGTGGTATGTTAGTACAGCTAAAGGGAGTTCTATCTATCAACTAAATTGGACATCATATTTGCTCTGTGTGTCTGATCTACGTGTATGTGAGGAAACTGCTAAAGATTCCGCATCTCTGGCAAATGACTGAGATTAAGCTCTGGAGTTAGGCACTGACATTAACACAGGTACAGATGCCTGCCTCGCAAGTATCCTCCCGCTTCCATTTCATTCTGCGTGAGTGCTACACAGGCAGGCAGTCCCTCTATTTACATTAGCACAACCTTCTTTGCTTTGCAACTAGAGAGCTAGAAATTTCCTTTTTGTAGTCTAAAGAATACAACAGACATCTAAATATATGACTCCTTGGTCTTGGATTAAGATTGCCTATAATTCTAGTCCAAATTGGGGAAATATTTTATAAAATGTGCTCCATATCAGTCATGCTGAATGTCGTCTGTCACAGCCCTGAACCAAGGAATTCTTCCTTGTCTCACTCATCCATGATTTATTTACCAAGCGTTGTTTCTCTCTCTCAGCCTATCTGCATCGCACTAAAGTCTTCTCTTATCACCCTCAGACCTCAGAACTCTGGTTCTTAGAAAAATTGTTGAATACAAAATTATATCTGTGGTTCCCAGTAGATGCAGAGTCTGAACTGTGTGAGTACTTAGGGGACCAGAAATCCTGGAGCCTGGAAACAGATAGCAGAATTTGGGGACATGGTAAATATGCCTCTACCAGTTTCATCCTAGACGTATTTCAAGACCAGAAAGTATTGCTATGGCAACTAAATTGCCTGTTAAAAATACCGGAGGGGCGCTAGAATTCAGATGTTCTTTGGAAAAGCAGGAAAGGTTAAATGCCAACCAAAAAAAAAAAAATAATAATAAAATATGTGTGTGTTTATGTTTGATTTACCACACATGTCAACCATTTATCTCTCTTGAGTGATTAGAGAATTTGACAACTAGTCATCATAAAATATAGCTGGATACATGAAAAGAAAAATCCTTTGGTTTTCAAAGATTAACCTATCAAGAAGACATTTTACAGAGAATATCAGCCCCGTTTGAACCAGTATTTCACGTACAAATGTATGTTCAGTTATTATCTAGAATTGTTATTTAAGATGCCTCTAAAATAAATACTCACTTCACCAGTAGCACTTTAAACAATCATTAGAAAACTCAGAATCATTCACCTTGGAAGATCAAATGAATGGAAAGCACAGCCTATTCCCTCTGTGGTTTTACTTGAGTGGATGTTTTCCACACTGCCACTCCCAGGAGAAGGCCAAACAGGGAGAAATGTCACCATTCTCATGAGGGCTAACAGAAGCATAGGACTTTCAACAAACTGACTGTAGGGTAAAGAAAATGTCAGGCTTTTCTGCCCTCCTGCCGTCAGGATAGATGATGGATCCTTGCGGTCCTGAATGCATGCCTGATGGCGGGCACCTGGAATAGGGTGTGGGCATAGGTAGATAGGATTCACCTGGGCTAAGACTGGGCTTTTAAGGGCGGCGTCACGGGGATGCCAGGAGAAGCAGAGCAGCAGCAGAAGCCGAGATCACCGGAGAGCCCAGATAAAGTGAGGATTTGCTGGGGGCTGGGAGGACTGCCAGCCCTCCAGCACCCCTGCCTTCTGTGTACCGGGTAAATCCCAATAAAAGACCTGCAAAAAACACTGAGGATTCTGACTCCTCCTTTACCCGGTCTGCATGGGATCCTAGAAAACCTGCACTGTCCATTCCTGCCCCTACATTGACCAAAATCTCTATAAATTTCATACATCAAATTGTTTAAAAATTAGTCTTTTGAGTATTTAGTGAATAAATCTATTCTGAAAACTGATGAAGAGTCATAGTCACCTAAGGATAGCTCTTGAATTAATCCAAAACAGTAACTGACCTGCTGTCAGAGTGTTTCTCCCTGCCACTCCCTATTCTCCCCCCTCCCTCTCCCTGCTAACCACAGAGGCGCTTAACCAAAAAGTTCTTGTATCTCTAGTTAATAAGCAGAGATACTGAGATCAAGGAAATTTCTTCCTCTTCCCTTCCTGCCTCCTCTTTCCACCACCAATCTGTATCCTCCTCCAAGAAAAAATGATGATGATGGCAGGCTCATGGTACCCCTCAAGGACTCCTTCGGGATCTTTCTGGATACTCAGGGCTTAACTCCAGTTGAGACATTTTATTTTTTTGATTTTTTTTTTTTGTTTTTCCCCTGCTGTGTTGCCTCTTTCAGCAATGTATCATATTCAGTATAAGGGGTATTGGTTACATAGATATGTGCAGAGTATGCTTTTTTTAATGCCCCTGTGATCTAATGTGGAGGATCCTCTTTCTTCCTTTTAGCTTAGGATGTTTGACACTATGTCCCTCAAATTATGATATTACCAGCATCCCCACATTATGCTTTTACTGGAACCAAACACCAGTCAAGACCATTTAGCTTTAACACAATTTAAACTTTAGGAAAGGCTAATGGTCCTTTTACTTGTCATGCCTTATAGCAGCTCAGGAACCTTAGCTACTTCACTGTCTCCATGGAAAAAAAATGAAGACACCAAAGAATAATTTGAGTTCCTTCTCTTGATCCCCATCATGAGTATGGCAGTGCAACTGGTACTGAAACTCTAGCTCAGAAAATTCCAATTTATTGGTGATCCTACAGAGCCTCCTGTGGCTTAAACAGAAAATAAGAGTAGGCAGGACATTTTTTGCTTCACTTCACCCTCATTTCCTTAGGGTATAAATTATAGAAACATTTATTAAGTGTCATGGCTAAGACTTGACTTTTTTTTATTATTCATTACTAGCACTCAGTGACTTCAAAGGAGTATATATATATAGGTTGCTCTTGGTTGCAAAAGGCAAAGAACCTGATTAAGAAAGACTTTTAAAATGTTTGCAAAATTATTTTTGTGTTATTTTAGTCTCACATAATAAACTGGCCACAGGTGGGTGACTGCTAGCATATCTTCTGCAGTTCAGTGAGCTCTTCAAATTTTTTGGCGTTTTCCACATGAGCTTTGGCCTGGGCGGAGTAAAGACAGCTGCTAGGCCTTAACCACCTTAGTTTGTATTTAGGCTGGATGAGGGAGAAGGTCAAAGAAGTGAAAGGGTAAAGAGCCCTGCCAGCCAAGTCTGTCCCATTTTATTAGGAAAAGTCAAATCTTGGTTTGAAGCCCTGCCAGCTGACTTCCACTTAGTAGGTAGAACTGTGCCGTACTGTCAGCCCTAGCAAGACTGGAGAGGCCGAGGGCCACAGAAAGGGGTTGACTGGGCTAGTCAGCAACTCTGCCACTTATCCCTAACCCCTGCTTTACATTTCACATCTACTTTAGAATTTTTATAAATCTCCTTATTTCCTGTGTTCTGTTTCTTTTTAAAGGTAGCTTTATTGAGATATGATTTATGTACCACACCATTTACCCATTTGAAGTATACAATTTGAAGTATACAATTCATTTACCCATTTGAAGTATACAATTCAGAAGTATGCAATTCATTTTTTAAAAAACACCTATAGTGGGGCAACCAGGCGCAGGGCAGGTGGGGGGCAAGTGAATTTTTATATTTTCTCTGGGCTCTCTCTGGTGTGTCATCTCGTGATCTTGCCTCTTCTGTAGCCACGCCATCCTCGCATAGCTATTGTCCATCTCTGAGTGACGCCGACCTTATAATCCTGGCCTCTAGGCCCAGGTGTACACACTCACACTTGCTCACACCCGTATTCCAGGTGTCCACAATCAGGCATGTGTGTCTCGCACCCACGCTCCCGAGTGCCTTCTGCATCAACACAGTCAAGGCCACAGGTGATAGCCACAGAGGCTAGTGGAATGATTAAATCACTTACCCTGCAACACCCTTAAAGTCCACAGGCTCTGGATATGTTCAAAACAGTAAATATAATAATTTTATTTTTATTATTTTCAGCTTAAAAAATGGTCTGTAAAGAAAAAGCTGATATCTACTTACTGGATAATTCTGAGAATTACTGAATCTATAGGTTTGATTTCTTATTTTTAGATTTTCCTTCTTGAAAATGCTAAGTATCCATTACAAACTATTACTTAGCATTTAATTTAGTGGTTTTCTATAACTGGTCTTCATGCTTTACTACCTCAGTCATAATGGATACACCTAATGAAATTTGGGAGGCAGGGCAAGATCCGAAGTACCTTCTGACTGATCAGAAAGAAAATAAATTTTATTTGGTGTGATTTTACTCTAGTTACTTACATTTTTTCAAAAATGATTTTTTGTTAAAATTGACAATCTATATGCAATCTGTTAGTCAGCCATATTTTATTAACCAAAGTACGTTTCACTACTAACCAGATTAAAGAAAGTTGAATTTTCTTCTCTACATATAAAAGTCTTATATCGGAAACTTCACAGCATATCCATTTTATTTTGGAGTGGCAGATTAATTATGTCAACAGTTCTGCAAGAAATAACACTTTTAGTCTTTACGGTCTGGAGTTAAAACAGACATGTCCATCTACTCTCAAATGAGATGATACATTAAAAGACCTCTGACTTTCAAAGGGGAAATTAGGCAGTGACTGTTATATCACCTCCAGTTCTTGTCATAGCACTTCCTCCTAAAAGTCCTTGGAATTTGGTGTTTGTTTTGTAGAATTACAGTAAGTGTTTCTCTTGGACGATTTGAAACAAGAAGTACAGTCAATAGGATGTGATTATAGCAAATACCACAATTTCACATCTTGGGAAAAGAAATTCAGATTCCCTCTGCTGTCCTTCCACCATTTATTTCTTTGTGCCTCCCCTTTCCCCATCTTCACCCCTCCCAAAATGGTGGTCATGGCATTCCTTGCAGTTCCTAAGGCATTCCTTTTTGGGGAGAAGCTGATCACATAGATGAGTTTGCAGGCCTAAGAGTGGGCCACAGTTCAGTGAAATCAGTTCTTGTGTCTCTTTTCTACCACTGTGCCCTCAATGGCATGGATCAGGACAAATTCTGCTTAGGAATGTCCCCACCTTCATTCCTACCTCTCTCTCATCTTTCCTCACTTATCTCTGCACAACGGAGTGGTAAGCAGACATGTCCTCTTTCTGTCTTTGGACTTCTTACTTCTGCCTTTTTTTTTTTTTAATTTTTTTTTATAGAGGCATTTTATTTATTTATTTATTTTATTTGTTTGTTTGTTTTGTTGGCAACCTGGGTAAGGTTGCTCTCTCAGCCCAAGAGCAATGCAGTGCTAGGCTGCAGGGGACAATGCTCTCTCCTGTACCCACTGTTTCTCTGTGGTCCCAGAATTTGCATTGGATTGCTCCTTACTTTGTATTGGGTTGATCCTTACTATAGTAGTAAGAATCAAGAATAAGTTTGGGAAATGGAAGAAGAGACAGAGCAATTCCTGTGGGTGAAGCTATTCAGGCATAACCAACCTGGATATAGGGAGTATTCATGACCTATGCCATTTGCGTTGGCATTTTGGACCCAGAATACCACTAGCAATAAAGCATTCCTTTGCCTGTCCTTTGCTGAAACTTTTCTTGGCACATGCTACCTTATGGTGTAGGCTAATAGATCTTATTCCTGAATCCCTTAATTGTCCCCTGATGTATAGTGCAAGCCCTTGTCAGTCCTTGTATCTAACCCTTCTGTATTCATTTCTTCCATGAAGTTAAAAAATAACAAAGTATCTATAATCGCATAGTATCTTTATTAGGAAGTTCATAGTAGTCCTTTAGAATCGGATAAAGGATTGGCTGTAGAGATTGAGAATTGGCAGTAACCAGATAAATAATATCATGCTAATAATAGCCTATCTGATAGAATTAAAAAATGGCTATATTCTCATTGTGTTCTCTATAGTGAGGTTTTAGCTGTGTGTGTTAGACACAGAAAAAAAAAAAAGAGAAGAATTCATGGAGGTTAGAACTATTTGGGAAGCACATGTTAAACAGAGTTATCCTTTAAAATTGGTTTCATTAAAGATTCCAAATGAGTAGTTCTGTTAAAATGCCAAGCACTGTGAGGTTTTTGTTGTTCTGTGGTCATAGACTGCCCTGGTCAGCTATCTTGCAAGATGCTTTTTATAATCACAATAGACAGCACTGGAGAGACTGCGACACGACAGATCTATACAAATCCATTTTCTCCTGGTGACCAACAAACAATTCAGCACAGTCTACCTAATTGGTATGGTTTAGTCTGTGCTGTCATCTTTCTCTGTAACTGGTACATTATTATTTTACTGCTGTCATATTAACTATCTTATCAGTACCTTTTGTGAGTATGTATTGTTCATTGACTTTAAACAGCTGTATAACTTATTTACCTTCCCGAACTAATTCCATGACCTTTAGTGGGGATGGTGGGGCTGGGATTAGTGACTTTCCTTTTTTAGTGCATCTTCAGTTTGAGAATGTTATACCCAGTACTTTATTAATTCAGGAACTCTGGAGAGTTTGGGAATGGTTTTCATTTCTTATTGGACCTTTTTATTTTTGATACCATTTCCTTTCTTATTCTCTTAGTCTTAGGAGAAATACCAGAAATTTGGGGTGAAGGGCAAGCCAAGGATGCCAGTATAGCTGTCACATTAACAAACATAGGATTGGGGGTGAGGGGAGGGGAGAGGAAGGACTAGGGTCAAAATAAGGGGAGGGGTGCAATTGTATGGGGAGTATAACCAAAATGAAAATGCATACATTGTACAAAAATGAAAAATGAGGTAAGAATTATATATAATAAAATATTAATTAAAAAAAACAAACAGGGCCTCCCCAGTGGTGCAGCGGTTGAGCGCTGGGTTGCGAAGCTGCCCGCAGCCTCTGCAGCTCCCGTTCGATCCCCGGCTGCTCCCCGGCTACCGGAGGAGGGTCCCACATGGCGCGCAGACCTCTCCTGCCGCCCCCTGCTCCCCTCAGCAGTGTACTTCGTCAAGTCTGCCTGCTCTGCTCTCCGCTCTGACTCTGGTGGATTCACTCACCCTCCCGTGCTTCTGACTGTACCCAGTGCTTATATAAACAAATAAATAAATCTTTAAAACAAACAAACTAATATGGGATTAGGAATAAACACTCCATGTAGAGTTTGCTACATGAAAATCTCTTGAAACACTTGCAACAGAAGAAAAGGATTTGAGACATTTCTAGGCTAAGTTTAGCCTTAGTTTAAATTACACTTTTATTTTTTACCCTGGTGCCATAACTCTTTACTGCTCAATCAGCATAAGCACAGCTTTAGTTTTCTGTCTGTTCCTGTTGTCAGTAAACTTTTTCCATAAAGGGCCAGGTAGTAGCTATTTTAGACTTTGGTAGGTAAGCCATCGTCTCTGTCAACTGCTTGGCTCAGCTGAGTGGATGTGACTATGTTCCAAGAAAACTTCATAAAAACAAGCAGCCATGGGCCATAGTTTGTCAATGCCTAATCTATTCAGCTCCATTCCTCACTAATAACTCTGGTAATGAAAGCAAGAATTAGAGTCAAGTCCATTTGTCTTTCCAATTTCAAGCAAGGTGAATAACAACATTAATAAAGCTGTTATTAAAAGATGAATATTAATACCAATATTTCAGAAACAAAACACACACCCTAACGCAGTGTTTTTCCTACTGTGTTTTGTGGGTGATGAGCCTCAGGAACTGCCATAAGGAGGGACTACTAGAAACTCCAGTAGCTATGGCTTCAGCCCCAACTCCTGCCTCAGAATAGCATTTTATTTATTTATTTAGTTTTTAAGACTTTTTTTTTTTATACAAGAGCTGGGGTACAGGCCAGAGGCAGGAGGGTGAGAGGATTCACCAAAGAGAGAGTGGGAAGCAGAACAAGCAGACAAAATACACTGCTGAAGGGAGCAGTGGGTGAGTCAGGAGAGGTCTGCTTGCCATGTGGGAATCTCCCTGGCCAGCCGGGAGTCGAACCCGTGCTGCAGAGGCTGCGGACAGCTTCACAGTGCTGCGCTCAACCAGCTGCGCCACCAGGGAGGCCCAGAATAGCATTTTACTTCTACCTGTTATGAGTATTGAGATTCCTCCACCATATTGTTTGTAAAAAGGGTTCTGCAACTAGAACATTTTTTAAAATACTGTTTTACATTTTCTTTTGTAATTTTTTAATAATGAATACTTTATAAGAAATACCAAAGGATTTTTTATCTCTGTATAATTACAAGAAAAAAAAGATTAGTAGAAAGGGACCACAAGTCATTTGAGTTAAAATCTATGTTCCTCTCTCCCTCTGCCCATATACCAGATCACAGATCTGAGGGATAAGGTTGCAAGATAGAGGCAGAGTTGGAACTCCTATCTCCCATCTGACATCACTACTAGTTGTGCCTTGTTGTCTCAGAATATCCTTGTGTCCAGGGCAGTCAGTGGAGCCTTCGTGGTCTAAATAGGCTGAAGAGATAACTTGACCCAGAATGTCATGGAATCAACATTATTTTTTTCCCTGTGCATGCTCCATCTTCTCTTGGGCTGTTAGAAGGGCCCAAAGTCCCGAATGCTCCAAGCTAGGATTCAAACTATACCTACAGTTCGAGCACCAGCCCCCTGGTCTTGATTCCAAGGATGTCTGCCAGCCACTGAAAACTAAGCACTGATAGTCTCATATGTGACTCTGACCAGCTGCAAGCTCCCTTCTGTCCCTCAGCATAAATCTCAGCACTGACTCTTGGGGATTCAGTGCCAGAGTGGGAAGGTCCTGAGCAATTTGAGCTCATCACTTTGGACATTATCCCTGGCTGGCCTGTGAGAGTTCTCGATCTTTTCTGTCTATACCTTTCTGAATGTGAAACAGAGCATTGTTACAGAGGGATAGGGTGGGTGTGTGCGTGTGTGTGTTGGGTGCACTGGGTGCTTGCGACAGAGGTATGGTATATGTGTGTGTGTCTTGCATTGGGTGCCTGCACTGTACAAGGACTGTGCTCTCAGGATGCCCACTTAGACCCTATCAGTCCAAATAAAGAGAAAGAAAAAAGGAGTCCAGCATCTAGGGTTATGGGGTTTAGGGGAGACAAATGTTTGTTCTTCTTGATGAGAAAGGATAAGCCAAATGAATAAAAGAAACAGTTTAATTTGCAGAGTGCAATACTTTAATGAAGCCTCATGCTGTGCTCAAGTCAAAGTGGCAAGGTCTAGTTGCAGCAGGGCCTCAGACAGATATGAGTGATTTATTCATCTCTGCCCCCTTCACTTAGATTTTCTCCTTTCAGCCATCCAATATCCATCACCGAACAGCCCAGTTTCTGTACAGGAGTTTACTCTGGTAGCTTGCCTGGAATACATTTTGAAGGATTAGTGTACATGGCATGGAGACTGGCCTCTGTGCCCAGTATACTCTGGTGAATATTCATGTCGGCACCTGGGAGGGTTACTTCTAAAAAGGCAGCTCGTGCAGAATACATTCTAAAGAGGGAGTGTTTTTCTCTTGTCTGACAATCCTTCAACCAAACAAATGTGGGAAGGAGGGAGAAGCTACTCTGCAATTCTAGTGTATATTTATGAGGCAGATTCTGTATCCCACATCTTCTTCACCACTGGAGAAAACCACAACCCCTCTCTGTTCAGAGCCTTTGTCTGGGCCTCCCACTGTAGGCTATTCCAGAAACAAAATGGCAACAGTCCATTTAGCCTTTGGTCTTATAACACCACACCAGTTTTATTTAATTACAGCTATTTAGCAGTTAGAAAACTTAGAGTTATTAATGTTCAGCTGAAAATGTTTGAATTAAAACTTGTGATCCCAGCTTTGAAGACCTGGATCAAGAAAACCATACTGAGTGGCCAGTGATCAAAAGAATTTCATTGAAAAACATAATTAGCCATTTTTCCCTCTAGCCATTACAGAAAATGATATGACGTCTTGCCTTTTTTCTTGCTTCTTGCCATTCTTCAAAAGATTTATCACACAGTTACATATTAAATTGATTAATTATCTTTTGTTTATAAGAACTTATCATAGTTAAGATTTTCACTTTTACGTATTGGTGGAAAGATGTTACTATTATTATTAATGTTGTCTTTATTTTAATGGTATGCCATGTATCACGTGGAGGATTATGATTTGCCAGACACCTCAGACTTTCAGTAAAATAATCTACTTACTCTGTTTTAATTTTGTAGCCTCTGCAACTTATAGTTTTGTTTTCTCTTGTAGAGGGTAGGTGTTGTGAGAAACCTTTGCAGAATTCTGTGAAGGAAGCTCATTTGAGAAGGGACTTATTGGGAGGGGAGAATAGGGGAGAGAGAACATTTCATTATACAGGTCTAATAGGATCAATATGAGATTTGGAAATGTGATAGGAGAAAGGCAGTAACTTTGTAGCGAGCACCTGAAGGGGGACTAAGCAACAGCCAGCATTGTAGGTGCAGCTGGAGGAGGAGGGCCTGAGTCTGATGGGCAAGTGTTTTAAAATCATTTTCAGCAAGAGTCCAGGGCTTTGTAGATTGTGCCCTGTGGGGAAAAAGAGATGATTCAAAGCCAGAGCAAAAGTTGACACCCAGATCTGATTTGGGTGGAAAGTTCAGGCTGATAAGAATGAAAGAAAAAGGTAGGAAAAGAGTACTGGCTGTGCTCAGAGAAACCAAGGAAGAGATTGGGTGAGAAGACAAATAAAGAGATTACATGACTGAAGAGGAAGAGTTTTGCCTTGTAGTTCATCCCTGCTGGAATGTTCTCTCACCTGTAATATTCAGAGTCAAGCCTTCCCAACTTGTTTTGCCCTTCCATTTTCTCCCTTTATCACCAGGTTGAGAGAATACAAAGATCTGCCTGTAGCTAAATTGTGAGTTCTCCCACAGACACGGATTCCTATGAAAACTTAACCCAAGGGAATAGAAAGGAGCTGTGGAGCTTATTAAATTTCTGTGCGGGCACATATTGGCATGTGGTCAGAGGAGTGGCAGGAGACTAAGCTCAAGAGATGAAATAGCAGTCAGAGCTGATATGTTTCATAAGTTATCTCTGAAGTGAAACTCTCCAAAGTGGCATGTGTGGGGTAGAGGACTGGGGGTGTTTCCAGATTGAAATATAATTCAGTCTATGGAGCATTAAAAGATGCTGTACCGGGATCAGCTCCCTGGGTTTTGTGAGAGGGGCGATTTACCTGTAGTTCCCTGTCTTCTTTCCATCATTCTCTCCTGTCCTGCTCCCCATGTTCAATTCAGCTCAGTAGAACTTATGATCTACAGGACGTGGTGCTGGGGACCATGAGGTATACGGAGACCATTAGTCAAGCATGGTCCCTATGCTCTGGAAGCACAGTCAGAGTGGTTCCTCCTGATTAGACTTGGTCTCAAAGTGGAAAAGGCGGCCACTGCATAGTGTTACAGAGGAAACCTGGAGCCAGGTGACTTTACTCTTCTACCTGTTAGTTGAAGGCTCATATTGAGGCCATTTTATTCCATAGGAATCATAAATGTAAGTAAAGATCAAAGAAGTAAAACCCCCTAACCTAGTTACTTATTGGACTCTAAGCTCTTTACCATACCTGTCCCATCTTTTCACCCTCCTGATAATGTCATCGAATTGGGGACAGGGAACAGAAAAGCTCACACAAATGTATATTGCCTTCAACTGTTAATGAAAGAAACTGTTTCTGGCTTTTAAAATCACCACAGCCCCTAATAGCCTTCCTAGCAAATGAAGCTAAAAGTGGGTTGGACTTGATACCTAGAGAGCAAAGCCCTGTGGTCTGGGCAGGACCTCTCCATTTCTGCCTCTTGCAAATCTTTTTCCCATCCTGCTGGAAAGCCAAATCGGGCTGATCTCACCGATTGTGTATAAGTGTCATGATGAGGAAGCTGCTGAGATCAAGGAAGATGGCCTTGCTGCAGAGAGGGAAATTGATGATACCAAATTTAAACACAGGCAAAGATCTGTGAGCGCTGCGTACCTGCTTAGTGTGTCACTGCCGAAAAGGTCTGCAACATAATGAGACTTTACCTTTTAAAATATAACAAGACCATTTGAAATAGTTCCCAATATTTTTGATGCCAACATCTTGCATAGGAACGGGGCTGTATTAGAAAGGGTCACCTTGAAAAGTAGAAGAAAACTGCTTTTCTTCTCATGAGCTGTTTGTCCCAGACAAAATTTTCTCATCTAGTCACATTGAGAGCATAAAATGAAAAGAATTTCCATCAAATTGAACTATGCAATATAAAACCTAGACCATATGCTTAGGCCAAAACTTACTCATTAATAAAGGGTTTGCCAAGTGATTGAATAATTTGTAAAAGATTGCTTGGGCAGTGTTTAACTCATGTATGAAAATTAACCAAGTAACTTAGAAAAATAGATTTGCATTAAAAGCAGGAAATGTGCTGATTATAAATTGTTTTTTCCCAAATGTGATAATATATGCAAAAACATTTTGAAGCTGGTGAGGTCTGTGTGAATGTGAGGTGGGATTATGATGAGTGTTTCCCCATCATTCCCCCCTTAGTGCTTATTGAGTATTGCAGCTGCAGCCATGCTCTCTGGTAGTGTGGTATTATTACCTTTTATGTTATCACCTAAAACTTGAAATTAAAACTGAATCAGTTGAAGGAATGAAAAATG
Source organism: Talpa occidentalis (assembly GCF_014898055.3). Taxonomy (NCBI): domain Eukaryota; kingdom Metazoa; phylum Chordata; class Mammalia; order Eulipotyphla; family Talpidae; genus Talpa; species Talpa occidentalis. The sequence continues at coordinate 60,303,359 of NW_023602073.1, read as the reverse complement.
ATAGTCTCATCTAGCCATTACAAGTTGGCAGTTTTGTATCATCTCAAAGTGCGGTCAAGTTTTGTCCCATCCAACTATCCACAGAGCCATATCCTACTAGCACGTTCTCCATTGACATCTGTGTACCTCTGTGTGACTTGCCTGGATTACACTGCATAGGATGTAAGATTTGATGGACAAGGGAACCCCTGCACTAATTCCCCCCTCAATGAACCAGCCTACGTGGTGAAACCCAAATGTACACTTTGCATTCTCCTCACTATTTTTATTCTGGAATTTCAATGACTGAATGCAGAAACTGCAGATGCCAGACAACCAAGAGTTTGCACTTGCCTTTTCCCTGACCATCTGCAAAAGAATATTATTAGCCAGTGCCATTATTTCTTCCTCTCTCCAGATGTGAGAAATTTAACAGTGTCAGGTAGTACGTAGACGCTCTGATGTCCTGACTTAACGTGTTTCCCAAGATCCCGTTCCATCTGGTGAGCAGTCTGTGTTTCCCTCCTCCTGTGTTAGAAAAAGGCTGCTATCCCCTTTGCCCTAAAAGGCTGTGGCCCACTCAGAGGCAGGGTCCCCCTGGTTGCTGTTCTCAGGAGTTCTTATGGCCAGGATCTGGATCGGCGGGCAACCACTTGGTCCTCCCCACAGCTTCTGATAAAACACTGTTACTTGGATCCAGTCTCCTGCTGTGAGTCTCATTTGCGTCTTGCAGTGTTCATAGCTCTTCTCAGCACGATCTTGTTCCCCATCTGAGGAAGAAGCTACGTGGTTGCACCCTGTGACGGCCCACAGTGAAGATCCTTCTCATCTTCAAGGAAATCCCAGTTTCTTACCTGTCAAGTTGTTCCTCCCAAGCTTTAGGCTCCTCCTGCCTCTCAGTAGCAGAGATTAGAATGGAGTTTCTAACATGGTGTTTGTCTTTCTGCTTCTCATTTAGAAGAATGAAAACTGGACTCTTCTGAATGAGGTGAAAGCACTTATATTTCCCTTTGTGGCCACAACTTCTCAACCTTTCTCCCTCACCTCATGTCTGTTTATTGCATCTGTTCTTTTGCTCCAGACCCTCCTTGTTCTGGACATGAGTCAGCCCCCACTTAACTCCTCAGCAGCCTTAAAGTGGTAAATACTCTTCCTGGCCCTTCATTTCACAAGCCTGCATTGTATCCTTGCCACTGTCAACCCTACTTTCTTCTCTTCTACTCTGCAGTGCTGCTGCTGAATAGAGTTAGAGACTACACTGATTTTCCATCTTTGCCAGGCCCCCTCCCTGCAGCTCAGTTGGCCCCCTAAAACCTATTCCAAAACCTGCTTACCTTTCCGCCCCACCCCGCATTCCTGCCTCTCTCAGCTTCCACAAGGACTCTTCTTTCATACTTGAATGGAACATATGAAAGGAAATTAAGCTTCTTCCTCATTCTTGTTTCTCACCTCCTTGTCTCTCTGGCCCTGTAGCCAGCATATCATCATGGTCAAGGTCATCATCAGGACATTTACTCTTTGTTGGGGACCTGTTCTGTCTCATGCTTCTGCTGAGAGCTTATCTTAAAGCCTTTTGGTTCCAAGCTGCAGAAATCAGGCAAAGATAGCTTAAGTCATACATGGTGACTTCATTGAAAAGAATGGAGACTTTGCCTGGAACCTAAGTGAAACTTGGTCCTCATAGGGACTAAAATCAGATATTGGAATCCCGCCAGAAGCCCAGACACCTTTCTCTGGACACCCATCTGTCTTCTTTGCTTCTCCACACAAATGACTTTCTCTGCTGATTGTGCTTCAGATGAAACAAGGTCACCGAGATGCCTGCGTTTTCATCATCTTGTTTTAAGTGAGCAGGGCCAGTTAAGCTAGACTGTCATATAATTCTAAATTTCTGAAAAGAGGAAAATCTGATTGGTGCAGTATGGGTTTGCCTAGAATGTAATCAGGTCTACAAAGCAAGGTCAGGACCCTCACCCCTGATGTGTCCACCTCAAGGTTGGGCCACAAACAGTTCACAAAAACAGGAGTTACTGCGTAACATGCAGATATGCCCAAATCCTCTGCTGCAAATACTATGGCAGAGAATCATAAAGTGTTAGAACTGCAAGAAGCCTGAAAAACCACCAAATCTTAGACCTTTACTTTTACGCAGGATGAAACTAAAGCACAAGTAAATTAAGTGACTTGCCTAATGTAATTAGTCATCCTCTGTAAATATTTGTTGTACTGTTGAATGAAGATGATTATTTTTGAAGAACTTAACTTCTGAATGTCTTTAACAAAAAACAGAATAATCTGTACAAATTCTTTTCTTCTTTAGTACAAATATTTGAGATCCAAAATATCTTTGATTTTGGTAAGAGAGTAGAATGAGTTTGGTACCTAAATTATAATTACACTACTAATATCCTGGCAGTTGACCTTTCCTCTATTGTCTGTTATCACCAAAATGAGAAAATTCCCCTCCGAGTCATGGAGTCTCCCATGAACATGGTCAGGTAGAACCAGAACACACACTTGCTCCTGTCTGAAGACACCAGTTCAGTGGAGAAGCTGTTTATCTAAACTGTGAAACCTCAGCCATTGTTCACAATGTGGCACAGAACTAATCCCTTAAGAAAGGAACGAAAAAAATGCCATTCAGCACAACATAGTTTGTCATCGCATGCATAATGCAGACTTTCCAATTAGAATGCTACAATTTAGAAACTTTCCTCACAGACTGATGAGAGAGCAATTATTTTAAGGAAGGGAAAACTCAGTCCACTGGGTTCGCCTCAAGTTACTTCTGACTCAAGCCGCAAAGACAAGAGTTTTGAAAACATATTCGCTATTGAATTTTATATCAAAACACCAGCAAGGAGAGCAATTAGTTGCTGTAAACTGAACCCCAGTAATCAATGGTATGCAGCCAGCCAGATCATTTATGGAAGATGTAAGCAAAATCACATCTGCTAATCAATTTTTTAAAAAGTCCAGCACTTCACTGCTTTTAAGGGAAACTCCACAATGAGAATAAGAGAAGGTAGAAGAGACAACATTTACTATCACCAGGCATTTCATGCAGTGCTCGTTAGATCCAGGAGTTTGTAGCACCAGCTAAACACACAGATCCAATCTGCATTAATAGATCTTGGCCAGCGGCTGGCTTTAGTCAGCCTCTTTTAAAAACAGCTTGTGATGTATGGGTAAAGGTATGTCGATATGGGGGTTGTGTCTAAGGAGCTTCCCACAGGTAAAGTCAGAGGGAGTGTGTGTGTCCTGGGCAAGCTCATATTCCCAGGCAGATTACAAGGTGGAAATATCTCTGTGTTGTTGAGGGGGAAAAAAGAAGACATAGGAACAGACTTTGTCAGCAGAGAATGAAGTGAAGGGAGTTGGTGGACCTTTCAGTTGTGCCTTGTTAGAGCAAAATTCCTCTCCATGGGAAGAAAGGGAATGAGCCATCTTTCCCTTTAGTGTCCTTAAGTTGTGCTTACTTTTTTACACTTGAATCAACAAAGGGATGTTCACTCCTGGCTGAGTCTAATTTTCAACCAAATAGGCATCCTGGCACATGAATTAGAATCTCTCTTAAAATCTCCAAAGGTGAGATAACCTGAAATCCATCAGTGTCCCTTTTCCAGTCAGGAGTCACCATGACCCCACATTTCCAGTCCCTGGGGACTCTTAATAAAGGAATAGAGAGAAGATGTCTCACCCAGTATGTTCTCTTGGCTGCTATTCAGGAAAAAGAATTTAGGCCAGGAGAAATTATGGAGGTAAAGATCGATAGACTGGGGTAATAAAAATTAATTTCTTCAGCATGCAAACTCTGATAGGCAGTGTATTAATATCCTTTAAATATAGAGGGCATCTTGTAAGTCATTAATGAAAGAATTAATGTAAGTAGAAAATGGATAAACTGTTCGATGATAATAAAAAGCTGAAAATTAATGTGTTATATTTCTTGTCAAATTGTTGGTATTTTTAAAAGTAAGACACAATATTAGTGATGATGCACAGAAATGGGCATTTATTTTATACTGCTGGTAGTGTGAGTATAAATTGATACAGACTTTTGTTTGAGGGAGAAGCATATGCAGCTATTTTGTGTAACATAGCACTACCTCAAATGTTTACATGCCCTGCTCCTTAGAGAAGGAATTTCACCCATAGAAACTTATCAAAGTCATAGCTTTAACTAAATGTTTAGCACAGAGTTTTCAAACAGTACATGTTTAACTACTTAGGTATTCAATTTACTGATTAATAAGTAAATTAAGGAATATCCGTAAGAAATTCTATGAAGCCAGTATATATGGTGAGGAAAAATGTTTGACCATACCCAAAAAATGTATTCATAATAAATAAGCAAAAGTAGCAAATTACAAACTATTTGCCGCATCTGCATAAGTCTATAAAAATACTGGAATTACAGGTGATCATTATTTTAAATAATAATTTACCTTGAGACAAATTGAAAGACTTTATAGGGTAAATGATAGGGCACAATATGCATAACTTTAGTATGCCATCACTCCAAGAACCTCTACATTTATGGTATTTACCTGTAATTGGCCTTCCTTGTTTATCTCCTCCATACCCATATCTTCAGGGCAGTCTTCTCCCATGAAATAATTTTATGATCTGGTTAGATTCTATCCCAAAAGGACTAGATGATTTTCATTTGGATACTGTGATTATCCAGAAGGATAGGGATTATGATAAACATGGATCTGCATAAATAATACAAAATCCCATTGGGGAAATAGCCCCAGCAGTGTCTCCTAAATAACATATTACCAGGACTGTTACATAAAGAAAATGATTAATTAATTGGAATTTTTATCCTGGTTTTAATTTCCTCTGGCAGAGTTATATAAGATTTCTACCCAGAATATATATGGAACATATACTATGAACAGAACCCAGATGTTTAAAATAGAATTTTTAAAAGAGAATGGTTCTAGATCTTTCTAAAAGGCCTGTGATCAGTCTGAAAGCCAGGTAAACATAGATGCAAAATTACACTTTTAAAAGTTAGTCAAAATAAATGTAAATGAACATAGGCTAACTGCATAAAAATGCTGAGAGATAGAATACTATTTGAGAAAATGACTAATGAAGGAAATGATTCACTTTCTTATCAGGCAGGCTGGCATGGTCTAGGAGTAGAATTATTGGACTCTAAAAAAACAATAGGGTGGAATCCTGTCTCATGCAGGATACTTGGAGAAATTAAATTCTCAGATGAATTAAAGGGAATCAGTAGGTTTATGCTTTCCAAAATACTTTAACAATTGTCTCTCCTTAAATGATGAAATATTAAGTAGTATGGATTTAGTAATTAATAGCAAATAGAATTAGAGTTGAAAACAAGGATCAAAGAACAAAGGGGAAGGGGAGCACAGTGGCATTTGCAGTCCTCAATACCAGCTTTACCTGTGACAGTAACCTATAAACTAACCTGAGCGTGTACAAAGAATTTTCATTGATTATGGTTGCAAACTTAAGCAGAAATTGCATGAACTACTCTGATAGAGTAATAGTTTGTGCTTGCAAATTATCAGTAAGTGCAACTTAAGGACACTAAAGGGAAAGATGGCTCATTCCCTTTTTTCCCATGACTCCCAGTCATGAACTGGGAGTAAAGGAAACGTTTGGCAGAGGAATTAGAGAAATAGGCCTTGCTTGGGTCAGGACGCCAGGTTGGAGCCCTGTGGCCCCACTCGCTGTTTAAGTTTAGACAAGTTTCTTAACAACCTTCAACTTCATTTTCACCATCTATAATTTCATGAGAATAATAATGCATGTTAAGAGGATATTTGGAAGGATTTAGTAAGATTAAATTATATAGGAACTGGTACACTATAAACATTAAGGAAGAGTTGGCCATTATGATAATAATTGTTGATGTCACAAATAATATTAATTTCTTAGCATTCATGAATGTAGACTTTGTGTGAAGTACTGTGCCAAGAACTGGGTATAGAAAAAACAATAAGATATGGGCCCTGCCTTCAGAGAGCTCACTATCTATCCTGCTTGGTGGAGGGGGCAAAGGTGCATGACCAACTATAAAGCAATGCGATAAATATCATATATGAGAAGGAATTTTGTGTCTGAAGTCGTGGGAAACAGTGTCCTCGCTGCTGTGGCACTATCAGAAGCAAAATGCTGACTGTACTGTTCCATGCTGTAACACTTAGATTATTTTTTAATTCTATTTTTTAAATTGAATTAATGTACAGTATATAAATATTTCATGTATAGCTCAATATAGCTACAACTCAGATCAAAATTTGCACATTTCCAGCATCCTAGAAGGGTCCTTCATATCCATTCCCAGAAAAGGTGAGCACTCTTCTAATTCCTGCCACCATAAGTACATTTTGTCTCTTTTAAATGGAATCATATAGTCATGCTTGGGTTCTGTCTGCGCTAAAAGGGAGAGAGGAGGACTAACAAGAATATGACCAAGTAATAAATTTCTAAATAATAACAAACATTTAGAGTGATTATGTTTGCCTCCAAAACAGATAATCTTACCAAAGCTATGTAATAAGTCTGATAAAAATGAGAAGGAACCTACAACTTCATAATGTGAAGCCTTTGGGGCATACTAGTTACCACCAATTAGAAAGCACAAATTTCCCCATGAACAGTGGTCCCAGGGACATTTTCTTTGTTCATCCCAACCAACTGGAGATGAGAGCTGGTAGAATCAGGAAGGAGGGTGTGTTGTCATTGTTTCCCTGATAAGCCAATTTGAAGAATTTTGCCATTTGGGGGACAAAGGCTGCCTGAGATTGGGTGACTTATGAAATAAATTTCTAAAGACACAAGCTTCTCACTGTGCATGGACACCACCTTCTCCCTTCATAATTTTCTTGGGGATACACTTTCTCTCACCAGTCCTGAAATTGTGGTAGGTCCAAGAAGGCAGGAAGGAAGAACCAAGAAGACAGAATTCCATGTACCTAGAGCTTAAGGAAACAGTCAGTCAGGACATTTATCATATTCTAATATTTTTCCTTTCTTCAGGTTATTGCTTTGGGACTGTGATGATCGAAGCTATAGTTACTACATTGAAGTTTCCACCAACCAGCAGCAGTGGACCATGGTGGCCGATAGAACTAAAGTCTCCTGCAAGTAAGTTACATCCTTTTAAGAATTTATTCCAATTTAAGCTATATTGCCAGTAAATTTGGAAGGTTCCAATGAAGATTCATGGAATCACCTCATTGTATTCTTATTTGGAAGTTGGAAACATTCTGACGATCCTTCCATTTTGACTGTGAAGTAATTAGATGTAGCCAGACAAGCTTTCTTTATCTTGTGGCTTGAACTTGATTTCTGAAAATGGTATATACCTAAGCAGAGAAAAGAAAAATGCTTTCCATATACAGTCCTCTCTCAGGTCCTCCCCATTTATCCCACAGTATCCCTTCAGGAGTTCTTTTCTTTCTTAGAGAATTTTGATGATGCAGTATATATTTTAGAAGTTGTTATGAGGCTCTGTCCTATTTCCCACCTTCATCTAATTCTCAGGATTACCTTTAAATATTTATCTTATCTCCATGTTACACTGGTACCTAAACTAAGGAAATCTGTGCCTTAGGTACTCCATATGCAAACAGAACTATTCTGTGTATATGGCTTAGGGGCTCTGTTTAAGCTCACCTGGTTGTGGGGAAAGCCAGGAGGAAGAACTCTGAAGGTTCTGACTGACTTTGAATCATGCCTAGAATGACTGTTCACATGTGTGTATACCAATATAACTACCACTCAGTTAAAAATTAGCACATTTCTAGCAGGCTAGAAGGTTCCTTCATACCCTTCCCCAGTCATTAGCTAAAAAGAGCTGAGTACCCTAATGTGCAGAGCCAGATTCTCTGGGCAGCAAGTTAAAGCAAATAGCTGAGATTTTTCTCTTTTTAACTGAAATATGATTCACATTCTATAAATTTCACCCTTTTAAAAATTCTACAATTCCTCAGTTTTGTTATATTCATGCAGAATTGTGCAATTATCACTACTATATAATGTTCCAGAACATTTTCACCACTCCAAAAGTAAACCTGCCCATTAGCAGTCCTCCCATTTCTCTCCAATCCCCCAGCACTCAGTAATCTACTTTCTGTCTCTGTTAATTTGCATATTTTTGACATTTCACTTAAATGAAATCATGTTCCTGGCATTTTCACTTAGTATAATGTTTTCAAGGTTCATTCATGTAATAGCATGTGTTGGCACTTCGTTCCTTTTTATGACTGAATAATAATTCCATCATATGGAGATTGTTTTGTTTCTTGTTTGTCAATTGAATATTTGAATTGTTTCTGCTTTTTGGCTATCATGACTATTGTTGCTGTGAACATTCCTATACATATTTTTGTATAAACTTATTTTTTCAATTCTCTTGGGTATATTCTAGGAATAGAATTACTGGGTCCTATGGTAACTCCATGCTTAAGTTTTTGAGGAACTAACAGTCTTTTCCACAGCAGCCTCACCATTTTGCACACCCACCAATAACATGAGGGGTTCAAATTTTCCACATTCTTGTTCTTGCTTATCTTTTTGTTTGTAGCCTTCCTAAATAGGAGTGAAATAGCTCCTGATTGTCGTTTTGATTTACATTTACCTGATGACTAGTGATGTTTAGCATTTTCCCATGAAGTTATTTGGGCCACAGTATGTTAATAGCATTAATTATGGCTTGTTTGAGGCAATGCCTAAACCCCTCACTATTGTAATTATCTCATAGCAGGTTTATATTGGTAGCAACTGCTATTGTAAGAAATAATGGCTTTGATATTTCACTGGTTTAACACAGTAGTTTATCTCTCAGTCATGTAAGATGTCCCTAGTTGTCAAATGGCTCTTCTTCACAGGTGTTTGAGGAATCCGGGTGTCTTTTTCTTGTAGTTCTGCCATCATCCAATGCCTTGGCAACATCAGTGGTATTTAGCTGGAAAAAGGGGAAAGGATTGAGGGAAGGTAGAGCAGATTCTGAACAGCCTTGGACTGAGTATATGAACATCCCTTCCAGTCACATTTCACTGGGGAAAACTAGTTGCATTGCTGCACCAGATGCTGGTAGGGCTGGGAAACTCTACTGTAGTCAGTTACTAGCTGGGAAGCTACTTCAGTGGAGCAAAATCTTATAGCTATTGTAGCCATCGCTGCCATAGATTGGGAAGACTAGAAATTATTTAGTAACTGGATTCCACTGCTTTTTTTTTTTTTTATCTTGAATATAAAACACCTTGTGGGATATTGGCCCTCATTTTAAAAAAGCACAAATGAAGGGTTCTTACCACTGTACTGCATCACCTCCTAGTACCCAAAGCATTACTAACAAGGGGCAAAAACAACCTAGTGATGAAAATGGGAAATGAAGTGGTTAACTTATTTCCAAGTTTTTTATACAATAGTAAGGCCTTCAGGGCCCATGAACAACTGCCTCTTTGTCTCTCCAGAGTCATTGCCTTTCGAACATACAGCTCACAGGCTGGACCCTGTGCTTCCTCTAAGCTTATCATGTCTTACACATCTTACTGTTACCATCACTCATCTCTTCTGTCAGTTTATGTATTATAAATTGGATTCTCATCTTTCTTTATGTTTCCCCTCTTTGAAGGTGTTATACAGTGTGAGTTTTTAACAGTGTGAGTTGTCAACAACTGATTGACTAATTACTGACATGGTATATACCATGATTTTATGTTTACTTAAATGTTTTTTTTTCCTGATTCAAATCTCCATTCACTCACTAGACCCTCTACCAGTAGCTTTCTGTTGAGTCATCAACATCTTTTTTCCTCTTTATTTTTCATTTACTTGGTGGATTTAAATAATATGTTTTTGACTTTGTGTATTACCACTTAGATTCTAATCAGTAATAAAGAAAGAAAGAAAGAATAAGAGATGTAGCAAGAATGCAAGTGCCTATTAGCCTTCTGAGAACCAAAGGTGATGCTTTTATGTGTGTGTAAGTGTAATTTAAATCTATTGTGCCTCCCATTTTTGAGTTAGGTATTTTGAAGTATAATAAAAGATAGACAGGTAATAAGTGAAGAAAGCCTTTATTTTCTTTTTTAACTAATAAACTCCAGATCAGTCCTCAAGAAAAGATTCTGTTAGCTGCAAGGATTACAGACTATTTTTATTGAAATAAAGTATGAGTCATGTTATAAATGAAATTCTATAGGATCTTCAAAGTTCATAGGCCTGCCTCTCGATAGCATTCTACCTAGTCAGGAAATCAGAGGACAGATTTTTGCTGTCCTCTGAAAAATACCTAGAGAATGAGATTCTCCAGTATCTTCCTGTTAATTCCCTTTGTTCCTGGGGTGGGATATCTTCCTTTATTGCTTTCCTAAGTGCTTTCTGCTCTACTAGGAACTTCTCTTTTTTTTTTTTTTTTTTTTTTTTAAAGATGTGTTTGGAATTTTATTTTTTTTTTTTTTTTTATAAATTTTATTGTTATATTCCCCATACAATTGCCGCCCCCCATTCTGACCCCAATCCCTCCCCTCCCGCCCCCGCCCCCCTAAAAGTGTCTCTGGTTCATAGTTTTTTGTTGATTTTGATTTTCACTTTCTTATAGTTTTTCATTTTCCTGGTCCATTATTTAAGTTTTCTAGATTCCTGCTATGAGTGAGACCATCCGGTATTTTTCTTTTTCTTTCTGGCTTATTTCGCTGAGCATGATCCCTTCCAGCGCCATCCATGTTGCAGCAAATTGCATGTGTTTATCTTTTTTGAATGCTGAGTAATATTCCATGGTATATATGTACCACATCTTCTTGATCCAGTCATCTATTTTTGGCATTTGGGTTGTTTCCAAAGCTTAGCTATTGTAAACAGTGCTGCTATAAACATAGGGGTGCAGGTGTTCTTTGGAATGGATGTTTCTGTGTCCTTTGGGTAAATACCTAGGAGTGGAATTGCTGGGTCATATGGAAGCTCTATGTTTAGTACTAGGAACTTCTCTTGTCTTGCTTTTAGGATGAAGCCTCATTTTCTATCACAAGGTAACCCTTTTTTGTAATGACTGATACCCCTCCCCATCTTTACTAAGATACAGCGATCTTACAACATTGTGTAAGTTGAGGGTGTGTGACATATATGTATATATTGTGAAAAGATTACCATAATAAGTTAACATATCTATTATCTCAGAATATTTTTTTGTGATAAGAACTTTCAAGAGCTATTTGTTTAATAACTTTCAAATATACAGTGCAGTATTGCTAACTATAGTCATATATTATACATATATACCCAGGACTTAATAACTAGAAGTTTATATCTTGCAGAAGCTACCTTCACTCATTTCCCCCACCCACCACTCCTGCTAACCACCAGTCTGTTCTATGAGTTTCTTTAAATTACTTGTATGTAGATACAAGTAAATTCATATAGTATTTATCTTTCTCTGTCTAACTTACTTCACTTAGCCTAAGGTCCTCAAGGTTTATCCATGTTGTCAAAATGAATGGACTGATTTTATTAAACTACTTTTGATCCCTCTTTTTTCACATACTCTAATCCTGTACCCTATAGCCTATTTCAGAATATTTCACTATCTACTCATTTCTTTACTGTTCTCTGCCTTGGCAAATCCTTGGTCTGTGTCAATACAGTAAGGTACTTAACATCATATTATTTATCATATAAATAACATTTATTATTTAAAAACTGGAACATGCACAGGAAAAATTTAACAATTTACAAGTGGAAAATAAAATTTTCCCTTCCCACATTCTGTTCCATTCCTCAAAAGTAACCATTTTTGACAGTATTTTTTTTGTTATCACAATTTTGCCAGTGTAATTATAGCTCTATTAACTTATCAGCTTTCCTTACTATAAAAAAATGAGGAATTTAGCTCACTTAACTGCTCCTCATTTTTTGTTATGTTTTTCTTTTCAGGTCTGTTATTACTTACCTTTTAAAATTAAACAATATACTTAAACCTCTACTTTTCATTCCACAATTATGGACAGTATTTCTTGACTCCTTATTATGTTAATGAAGAAATTACTACCCATACACTTCCCTCAGTCTCTCCTCTCTCTACTTCCCATCTTCTTTTAGCTGTCCCACCACATCCACATTGTAGATTTTAATATTTATTTCCTGGTCTGTAACTTATATTTTAATCTTCTATGTGTTAGCTATAAATTGATCCTGAAAAGAGAAAAACCAGTAGGAACTCACATTATGATTATATAAACATTGTTCATTACAGATGTAGTAATTCATTGGATTTATAGTGAGGGAAATAATTATTTTATGTGACTAAACTTATGTCTTTCTTTGAAGAACTGTGTTGTGGTCAGATCCAACAGATGAGATTTTTCTTACAAGTTTTCAGAATTATTTATTAAATAATAAATAGCTTCATATTAACCAACTTTTGTTTTCCTGGAGTTCCTAATTGCTTCCTTTTCCTGTTACAGAAGTTTCTCAGGCATACTGTTGTTTCATTAGTTAATTTTGAACAGACTGCTTCCTTGGCCTACTCTACAGCTGTGATCCTAAAATCTCTTTTTCTTTCCTATCCAGGTTGGCTCCACTGTTTTCTTGAATTTCCCTTTCCCTTTGTAGAACGTGGGTTAAAGGATTAACAAAAATATTTTCTTTGCAGAAAATACTGGCTTTGGGTCCAGTTCCCTTTCCAGTCTATGCCCCTGAAAACCTGATAGAAATGGAATGTCAAGTGTTTTTAGGCAATATTACTTAATGATAACAGTTTTTCCTGATTGGTAAATTTCATCTGGCCCGGGAAGACTATCTGATTGGAAACTAAAGCTTAGTATTTTCCTGAGCATACTAATTTTTTATGGTTAGGCATGTCCTTTGTAAAAATTTGGAATCTTTGTTTATGGAACTATTATAAGAAATATTGATTTGGAATGTGAGGCTTCTAAACCAGAATGGTACCACACCTGCTCAGGTGAGTCTTGTACACTCTCACCTGAGCTGTCACCTGCATTCCAGCAGGAACAGGTCCTGTGGAGTTGAGTAGGCTGCTGCAAGGACTCCCACTAAAGAAAAACGCCAGCGCTACCCTAGCTGGATGCTGTGTTTCCAGTTCTCTCTCCTGGGTGTATCTGTGGCCAAATATGACTTGGCTAGGTCTTTTCAGTCTAAACATTTAGTTAAGAAGATCCCGTATGGGAATTGCACAGAGTAAATCTACAGGTAATTATTTTCAGAATGGATATATGGAAAGCAAATTTTCAGAATTCTAACATTCTTCAATCATAGTTGGAATACAGAAACCAGTTCCTTCAGAAGTTTAAAAGTTTGGATTTATTGCCATTTAGCATCTAATGTTGCTAATGAGAATTGTGATATAAATCGGATTCTTGGGCCTCCCCTGGTGGCGCAGCGGTTGAGCGCTGGGCTGCGAGGCTGTCCACAGCTTCTGCAGTGCCGGTTCGTTCCCCGGCCACCGGCAAGGGTCACACACACACGCACACACACACACACAAAAAAAATCGATTCTTATACTTTGGAGCAATTTATTTTTCTCTATCAAGCCCTTAGGATCTTCATCTTTGGTGGTCTTAAATTTCACAATGATATGGCCAAATGTGGGTCATGTCCCATCTACTGTCTCTCATGCTCACTTTGCATCAACATGAAAATCTGCCCAGTTCCCCACAGATTCATGAATAATATTTCATCTGCCTATCATTTTCTTGAAATTCACCCAAATCTTGACTTGCTAATACCCCTTTCCCTCCAGTTGGCAATACCTTTGTGAATATATTCCCTTTGTATTTTTTGATCTCATGTCTTTGGTGTCCAAGAAGGGGAGAAAGGTAAATATTCCTACAGTGTCTGCCATCTTGAACCTGAATTCCCAGAAACTCCACCAGATGGGCTCTCACCACTCTGCAAGGAACCTAGATCCTCCTCCTCTTTCCTGTGTCTTCCTGCACTTCCCCACACTACATAGCTGTTTCGTTTCCTGCCAGCGTGTATGCCTTAGTGCAGTGACCTCGTTTGTGTTCATCTTTTGATCTGTTTCTTCACTTTGTCACCGTACCATTTACTAATAATTCTGTCTGCCAGAATGTTAGTGATCCTAGCCATCATTTGTCCAAGACTGCCCTCGGTAAACATTTTGGGAAATGTAAATGATTAGATATAAAAGCTGATTAATACTGAAAAGTTTCTTTTTTCCACTTGAGAATTCTGTGATCATAATCTAGAACTACCTAGTATTTTTAACTTCTAACTTAATTTTCTCACAAATTTTCTGTCTACCAGATATATTATCCAGATTCCCTTTTGAATACATTTTCTTCTCTAACCTAAGTGTTCATTAAAAATGATGCTGTAGAGGGCCTCCCCGGTGGCGCAGCGGTTGAGCGCTGGGTTGCGAAGCTGCCCGCAGCCTCTGTAGCGCCGGTTCAATCCCCGGCTGCTCCCCGGTCACCGGAGGAGGGTCCCGCATGGCGCGCAGACCTCTCCTGCCGCCCGCTGCTCCCCTCAGCAGTGTACTTCGGTCCTTCTGCCTGCTCTGCTCCCCGCTCTGGCTCTGGTGAATCCTCTCACCCTCCCGCACTTCTGACTGTACCCAGTGCATGTATAAACAAAACAAACAAACAAACAAATAAATAAATAAAACATGCCTCTATTAAAAAAAAAAAATCTTTAAAAAAAAAAAAAAAAAATGATGCTGTAGAGAGTTTTTAATAACTTATGAAAAAAAACTTATGTAATAAGATTTCTTGAAAGTAGGGTACAAAATTATGGAAGTACTACCACAAGTAGGAAAAAAATTATGGAATAATAAAGCCAGAAGGAAATAAGCCAATATGTTAATAATAATGACTGCCTTTGTGTATTGAGATTATGAAAATTTATTCTAATTTTCTACATTTTTTACCAATTTATATATATTTCTTTTAAAATCAAAAAGAAAACTTTATTTGAAAAAGATTTTCTTGCTTCAGCCATTAACGTTTTGTAGGTGTTTGTCCTTGTCATTATTTGAGTAGCATATGCTGGCAGAGTGGCATGGTTTATTCACTGCCAGCAATAAATCAAAGAAATTAAATAAGTGCTGTACATAGCAATATCCTAGTAGCTTTTCAGAACCTTGAAGCCACTTATCCCAAGCACAAGTTCTGCTGCTCTGAAAAGGACACCTCAGCCGCAGTATCCTTGTGCTTCTCCCTTTGGGCCTCTTAAAACCTGGTTCTCCTAGAGTCCTTTTTCCTTTCCCCAAGCCTTCCAGGATTCATTTCCACCTGGTTGTCCCCTCTTAGGGGGCCTGGCCTCCCTGAGCATGTGTCACCTTGAATTAGGCGATTTCTACAGCCTCGTAAGTGGAGGCTTTGCTTTACCTAAGATACACTTTGACAGTCTCTATGTCACCTGGGAAAGCCTCTATGGGGTCAGCTCGTCTGCTCCCTGGTGATCCTCATATTAGAGAAGCACTGTGTGTCCCCCTTGCTGCATATACAGCCATTGTGTCCTGGGTAAGGGCAGCCTTCTGTTCTGAGATCTGTTTCTGTTGCCGGTGCTCTTTATTCACCAGAAATCTAAGAACAGGGAATCATGTTTCTTTTTCTGGGTGGTGCAGTGGCTGAGGACATGGGATAAATTAAAGGTGGAGAGTTACAGCCTTAGTAAACTCTTCCAAAGTGTAGCAAGATTGAAAAATGGGACATTTAAACCTAGGCTATTTACTTTGCCTGCGATTTTCTGTGTCTTCTTTGCCATTGTTAGTGATAAAGTTGAGGAAAGCTTTCTTCCTGCCAGCTTTGTTTCTTAGCCTGACACTTAACATAATGAAAATCCCAGGTTGGTTTAGGAGGTCACTGCTAGCCTCATGGACTGGGGTTGTCTGTGGAGGGTTTAGGGGTCACTGATGTGATGCAATAGAAAGAAAGTGGGTTTTAAAGGAGGAAATGTCTTCACCACTGAGACTGCTGATGAGGAAGAGTTCATATCTAATGTCAAATTTGAGTTTTCAGGATGGAATTGCAGCTCTTGGCTGTCACAAAGATCCTGTACTGACGTGTAACTCTTTCTCGCAAGTCTCCACTGTGGTAACAGACAGGTTTGCTCCTTAGACCCTCTTCCCTGGAAGGTTGGAGAAGTGCTTGCTTGCTCCTTCTGGAAGTGTGAGCCAATTAATGGACTCGGGTTGTGTAATTGTCACTTTTAAAATGCTCAGTGGAGATTTTCATTTTCTCTTTTCATATTTAATTCCATTTTCCACACAACGTTTGACAGTAATGAAAAAAGCTAGTCATGTTCTTTCCTGTGTGTGTTTTTTTTTAAAGGGCAAACATTGGTATTAATTTTATCAGAGAGTTTTGGAACTTGAGCAATAAAAAACATGTACCTCTAAGAGGAATGGCAAAACATAAAAAAATGGAAAACTGATCAACTTCAAATAACACACACACGCAAAGGACTGTTTGATACTAGGCAGGCTGCATTAATGATGCGCTCTCAGAGTCTGCCCTCAGAAGGATCTATTAGACCTGACCTGGAGACGCCTGTTAATCAAACTGTGGTTTATGGCATCATGAAATAGCATGAATATATGAATATTTTGGAGTAGAAAAAGCAACATGGAGTCAGTCACTCATCCCTACACATCTAGAGAATATTCTTTTGTACTTGAGAAGAAAGTTTTGATGCAAAAATTTGTCAGTATGTTGGGAGTCATGTGGAAAGTCGATTTAGATGCTAAGTATGTGACCTGAGGTCTAAGTTCAGAGCTCTCAACAGGTTCTGTGGATCACTTTTGTAAAGGCTTTTCCCCACCCAGGACATTTGACAGGTAAGGGAGCAGGAAGGAAATGAAGTCCCCTTGGATAGCAAATAATCCAGAGGGGAAAGCTGAGAGATCTTTTTTCTCTTCCCTGCTTAACCTAGGAGCCATGTTATTCTGTGAGGGTAATAATTTTCTCATGCCTGTTATTTGGAAAAAAAAAATGAAACATACCTCAATAAAACTTTCCCAATGAACTGTGTGAGCAGACTTAAAAGGAACATAGTCAGAAAGATTTTTCTTTTATTATGGAAATATCTTTCACATGAATATTAAGTTGCAAACAACAAATATCAGTCAAGACCACCAGTAGTCCAGCCACCATAGTCTCTCTTCTCTGCTCCGTTCCTCTAACTACTCCACCCCACACACATGCTCTCTGCACCTTCTCTAAAGTTTATTCACTGTAGCCAGAGTGGCATTTTTCAAACACAACTCTGACATTACACCTGTTTTGAACCCTTTACTGGCTTCCCACAGCCCTCTGGAAAAAGCCCAGAATTCTTTACATGGGCAACAGTATCCATGCAGTCTGGCCTGCTCCTGACACATCCTGCTTCACTCTCCCTACTGTCCCTCCACATCCCTCTGGCTTCTCACATCCCACCACGCACCATGCTCTATCCTCCCACACAGGCTTTACACAGGCCATGGTCTCTGTTGAACCCTGACAGGCCCTTTGTCTAGATAGCCCCGATCATCCTTTGGTTCTCAGCTCAAAGCCACTTTCTCAGGAAAGTCTGCCCTGATCACCCACCTCAGTCAGGGCACTTGTTATTCCCTCTCACAGAGCCAAACTACTTTCCTTCACAGCTGACCGTGCAGTTTGAAATGATCACTTCTTTATCAGGGTTATTAAATTACTGTTGCTCATCCCCATTAGAATGGAAGCTCCATGAGAGCACAGATTTAATCTGTTTTACTCACTCTTATCCACAGTAGCCTGGCAAGGACCAGGCACTTATTTTGTTGTCTGAATGAATGAGTGGGTGCTCCACTCTGTCTTCTGCCATGCATACTGTTGGTTTTGCTTGTCCTGCTACTGTCTGGAGCTGTTGTCACCCCAGAGCTTAGTCAGGAAGTCTGTCCATCCTGGCTCAGATGCTATCCCATGGACCAGAGGAGATCTTGTGGGAGAGAATAAAAGTGCCTGATAATGTAGTCCTTATAGACTAGGAATATGATTATAGACTAGGAATATGTCTTCCCCACTTCTCTTTATTAATCCATTATTGATCCGTCATCCTTGATTCACTTACAGCCATATTCCACAGATTCAGTCATTGCCAGAGGTACAGTTTTCTCTGGTCTCCACTCCATCCTTGCCCCTCAAGTTAATGACTTGAATCCCTCGGTAACAGTTTATCACTTGAGATTGGTTACTGGCTGGAAGTCCATTACCTTTATTTTTAACCACTCTTAAAGTTTTTCTTTATGGAGGGGCCAAGTGCTTTAAAAACTGTTTGCCAGCTGTGCCCCTTTCACTTCAGAGATTGATTTGATTTAAAATCCCAAGTTTGTCAGGTTAATATCTTTCAATTGCTTCTCTGGATTTCAAAGTAAGAGGTTTTTTTTTTTTAAAAACAAAACCAAAAAAAAGGCCTGACCTTAATCTCTGGGAAGGAACTCTAACCACTTGCCAAAGTCTTCCATGTACCTCTCCTAGCAGGGTAGAGTCTGTCCAGCAGACTCTCCCTGAAACCCTGAAACTCAGTATCCTTCCATGGTTCCAGGATGTCTATAGGGAGTCCATCCCCAGCACTGTCCAGAAAGGGCTTAACAGGCACCCCATTTTATGATCAAGCCTTGACTAACCCCTTCCCTAAAATATAGGCATTGCCAGCAAAGCAGTGCAGACGTTCAAGGGGCCTCTGCTCAGAATCACATAACCCTAAGAGGCAAGCTGAGCACGTTGAGGCACCAGAATGACAGTTGTCATAGAAATTCACTTTTGAAATGAATTGTCATCCTGAGTTTTTGCACAGATATGTAGATAGATAGACAGACTAATAATTAATAAATGGTCAATATGCACATGCACAAAAGAGGAAGAAGACCCTGTCTGGTGAACAAAGGCAGCAGTGCAGTTTGGCAGTGTAGTTTGGCTCATACTTCCTTAAAGTGACCTGCCTCCATTTGTCAGTAGGTCCTAATGAAAACCTCCGTCTTGGTGATTATACCATGGTTAATGCTGACTCAGCTCTTTCCTAGGGTGCTAAGAAGTCTGTATTTTCTTCCTAGGTTTAAAAAAAATGAAAATAAATGTGTTCCTATGAGTTCAGGGGGCCAGAGTGCACCTAGAAGCAATTTTTCGTGCTAACGGGACACTCTTCTTTGACTCTCTGATTTATTTTCTTGGCTTCAGCTCTCTTTTCTATTCATGTTTTCCATGTAATATTGGCCTCTTCTAGAATGGCTTCTCAAACTCAGTTTGTCTCAAACTAAACTCCCATAAAGCAGTTCCCCTGCTTTGATATCCTGTATACTGTCAGTGGGAATGAAAACTTGTCTAGCACCTTTGGAAAACAGTATAGAGCTTTCCCAAAATATTAAAAATGTATCTACCATATAAAAAGATGCATTTGAGCTTACTATTGCTCTACAATGTAGCTGGGAAAACTGGTAATTTCCCAACCAAAGAAACCTATGAACCTTGTTTGTTTTGTTTTGTTTTTTTCTTATGTCATTGTCAATTTTTGGACAGCATTTGATTTCTCCTGTACTCCACATAGTTCTCCTGCCACCATAGCCCCCATCATACATAAACATAGTCCCTTGTGCGCTCCCTTCCCCTGTTTTGACCCTTTTCCCTCCTATATGCCTCAGATCTATGCTCAGCTTGCATGTTTTATCTTTCCTTAACCCTTTGTTTGGCTTATCTCTATTACT
Organism: Talpa occidentalis; assembly: GCF_014898055.3. NCBI lineage: Eukaryota > Metazoa > Chordata > Mammalia > Eulipotyphla > Talpidae > Talpa > Talpa occidentalis. Next base: position 60,283,690 of record NW_023602073.1, on the reverse strand, counting down.
CATATAAGTGAAACTATGCACTATTTGTCTTTTTCCTTTTGACTTATTTCACTTAGCCTGAGCCCTTCCCGCCCTATCCATGTTGCTGCAAATGGCATAAATTTTTATTTTTTTGATCATTGAGTAGTATTTCATTGTGTGTCTATACCACATCTTCTTGATCCAGTCATCTGTTTTGGAGCATTTAGGTTGTTTCCATATCTTGGCTATTGTAAATAGTGCTACAATAAAAATAGGAATACAGGTTTCTTTTCAAATTAGTGTTTTTGGTCCTTTAGGTAGATTCCTAGGAGTAGAATCACTGGGTCATCTGGTAAATCCATTTTTAGTTTTGAGGAACTTCCACACAGCTTTCCAGAGTGGCTGGACAAGTAGACAAGTGCGCATTCCCACCAGCAGTGTAAGAGGGTTCCTTTTTCTCCACATCCTCACCAGCACTTGTAGTTACTGTTTGTTTGTTGTTTTTTTTTTTTTTTAATATAGGTCATTCTCACACTTGTGAGCTGGTATTTCATTATGGTTTTGATTTGTTTCCCTGATAATAACTGATGTTGAAGATTTTTTCATTGCCGTTTGCACTTTTTCTTTGAAGAAGTACCCATTTTTTGATTATTCACTTTTTGCTATTGAGTTGTATGAGCTCTTTGTAGATCTTCACTATCACTCCCTTATCAGATATATAGTGTGTAAATATTTTCTCCCAGTTCTCTTTGTTTTTGTTACTGTCTCCTTTGCTGTCCAGAAGCTTTTTAGTTTGACTTAGTCCCACCTGTTTATAGTCTTTTTTGTTTTCCTTGTTTTTGGAGACTACTCCTCAAAGATATTTCTGAAGTTCATGTCATAGTGTTTTGCCTATGTTTTCTTCTGTAAATTTTATGGTATCAGGTCTAACATCCAAGTCTTTCATCCATTTTGAGTTGATTTTTGTGTGTGGTGTGCGACAGTAGTTTAGCTTTATTCTTTTGCATGTTGCAGTCCAGTTTTCCCGGCATCATTGATTGAAGAGACTTCCCTTCATCCACTGTATATTCTTTGTTCCTCTGTTATAAATTAGTTGACCATATATGTGTGGTTTTATTTCTGGGCTTTCAATTAGGAGGAACCTATGAACTTTAAATTTGTATAACTTAAGTCACATAAAATACAAATCAGAAATAGACTCGCCTGTCAGAAGATATGATGAACACTATAGATTACAAAGAAATCTACTTATATTTTCATATGATTTCCTACATTGCGCTCACTACTACTCCCTCCACAGAATATTAATTTGTCCAGTCTACTAGCTGTATCATAATTTACACTTTAAAAGTTGGTTTTAAAAGTATAGCCCCTTCAACAGTGGTCAAGTCCAGAGTACCCACAGCTTCATCATTCAGGTTGTAGAGTATATTTGCCTCCTTTTTCCCCCATTTTCCTTCTTATATTGCCAACTTTAAAAAAAAATCATCACACTGTTCATTAGACCATTGATTAGACTGTTACCTTCTACCAAAAGAGATTTGCATATGGATTTTTTCTGTTTCAAGACAAGATCCATAAAGCATATTTTCACCATAGTTGACATTTTCTTTTCACAATCTCTTGAAATGAAACGTAACTAACTTTCACTATGGTGTGGTATCATAACTGTTTCTTATAAAGTTTTAAGTGTAGTTTCAGAGTGATGATCATCAGGAATTTTACACATTTACCAGCTGCTTTGGAGAGAGTTAGTGAGTACTTTTTCCTCATACACTTTCTACCTCTTTTTTTTTTTTAAGATTTATTTCATTTTATTTTTATTTATTTATTTGTTTGTTTGTTTGTTTGTTTATACAAGCACTGGGTACAGTCAGAAGTGCAGGACGGTGAGAGAATCCACCAGAGCCAGAGCGGGGAGCAGAGCAGGCAGAATGATGAAGTACACTGCTGAGGGGAGCAGCGGGCGGCAGGAGAGGTCTGCGCGCCATGTGGGACCCTCCTCTGGTGGCCGGGGAGCAGCCGGGGATCGAACCGGCTGCTGCAGAGGCTGCGGGCAGCTTCGCAACCCAGCGCTCAACCGCTGCGCCACAGGGGAGGCCCACTTTCTACCTCTTTATCCAAATTTCTACAATCTTGTGGAGCTCACATAGTAAACTTAAGGCATTCAAGAAGATGCTTGCTCCCTTAGCAGTGTGGCTTAGCAGTCTTGACCTGGAAGAAGGTATTAGTAGCCGTCTTGTCAGTCCTTCTACCTCTGTGCACAGTTACACACCAGACCCATCCCAGTGAACTCATGATTGTCCCCTGATAAAGAGAACACTGTGAATCTGCTTCCTCAGCTCCAGTGCTCGGATCTGCTAGTGTGTGCTTCTTACCTGGGAGTGATGCTCAAGCACAGGAGGGCAGTGCATGCTGGGACTGCTGCTGTTAGATGAAAGTAACTTGTGTATATTGTTCTTTTTGCCTTCCTAATTCTCTTGGGAGTTACTGAATTCTCTATAGGATTTGACAGTGGATATATAGGCTTTATAGCAATTCTGACTGCTAACGCTTTGAAATGTATCATCTTTTCTCTAGGGTATTCTATTGGAGGGGAAGGAGAAGCTCATGGAAGCTTGTTTGTTTCACATTTCTGAATCTTCTGGATTCACCATTCCTAATTAAAGTAAAAATCCAGATGTATGCTAATCTAATATTGAGTTCACAAGTTAAGCTAACAAGAGAATATGATTTCAAAGTTCATGTTCTCACAACACCCAGAGCCCCTCATAGCACAGCCTCTGCCTATACTATTACAAATGCATTCATTTTTTTCCTAGTCTGATTTTCAAGTTTATAACTTCGTATTGCATTAATAACATTCTTACTTTAATATTGATTAACTTGATAAATTTCTGAGGCAAAGGGCACATGGTAGTCTTCCATGCTGCGCGTTTATGAGGTTGGAACAACTGATGTTCTCAGGCACTGTTTTCTCTTTTGCCACTTCCTTAACTAAGATTATCATTCAGCTAATATTAAGTCATTGTCCTGCTAAAACCCCCAATTTTTGGTGGAACACAGACCCTTATTAATCCCCAAATGTGTTACTTAGCCACCCATTAACTTAGCAGACATACTTTGAGCCATTGTTCTAGGTCAGGCACTGCACTGGCATAGTCCCTCCTTTCGTGGGCTCATTAATTGAGCTTCCCCAAAGAGCCTGGGACAAGGAGGAGCTGAGAGGCCTTGATCCAAATGTAAATAGATGCATTTGTGGATTCTTACACACATAGCAGGACTAGCTGTTTGGGTGAATCATTGTCGATAACAGTGGTGGGTGCAAGCAGCATGCTAAATCTGGAAGCACACACTACGTAGAAGAGAGTAGGCTTAGCCTTGGTGGATAAATAAAGATCATTGCTCTCGCATCAGCCTGCTGGAGGGAAGTTCAAGTATGCCTCTGAGTGCAAAAATCTTCTCAGATGTTGGGATTGCAGCCTGCACACTCAGCCAGTCCACTTCTTTGTTACCTTGGTATTGGAAACAATTAACCTCAGCCAGAGGGAGGCTTAGCAAATTGAGCCTGTTTCGTTGTGGGCCTGTGCCTGTGCTCTGGCTGCCCTCTCTAATGATAAGATAAATGTGATGTTGGGTTTGTAATGAGCGCTGCAGTTTCTGTAAACTGTGTAATACCATATAATAAGCAGTAATTTTCCACTTATCCTTGATAACAGGAGGTTTTTGCTCGGCTTTTAGTGATAGCCAAAATGTGGGTGGATTTTTTCCCTCACCAATATGATAAATTTTCAGAGCCATCCTTTCTTCATAAGATAGATTGACAAGTTGTTTTCCAAGTGTGTCCAAAATGTGTAATGTCTAATCTTGCCTTTAAAAAGTCAAAGTCAAATAAAATGGTTCTGAAGTAGCCATTTATAATAAAATGACGATATACATTCTTAAGCTCGTTTTAGCTGTCTCCTGGCTGTGCTTTTCCTCAAGGGATTAGTAGCTTGGAGTCTTAGCCCAATAGCTTGGATGATAAAACTGCCAAGTCTCAAGTTATTGTTTTAAATTTCCTGTAAGAGATTATATCTTAAGTATAAAGTGAACTCGTCCTGGATGACTTGGTGCCCTTCCCTGAGAGAGGAAGAGGGTCATTATGCTGTGTACTCTCCTCCCGTGAGCCCTACACTGTCAAGATTGGATGGGGTACTTGATCTGCTTTTTTTTTTTTTTAATCACAGAGAAATACTTTTAGAAAAGAAATCGACACAAGCTCCACATTGTAACCCTCCCCACCTCTCTTTAAAGTCATCTCTTTACTTTTCCCTTGGTGCCCAGAACACTAAGATTCCATGTTTCTCTGTAACAAATTAAGATTGCTTTTTCATCAGACTGTCTCCCCCTTTGTGAGATATGGCTTACATTATCTATACATTCATTCATTCATTTCTGTAGGCCTCTAGGTAATCATGTACTCCTTTGAGATGGCTTGAGCAAGACCGTAACAGTGGATTTTGTGATACCAGAAAAGCCTTATGAATCATGATGATGGCAGGCATGATACAGCCATGATCACTGGGCACTGCCATTTATCTGTCACAGCACTGGTGTCCCTGCAGATTTCTTGCCTGGCACTTTAGTGTGTCTGACTTGCTAAAAACAGGATATCAGTGAACAGTGGCAACTGAAATGTAGAAGTTGCTTGAGCTGACCTCACATTTCAAAGATGACTGTGCCTTTTTGGCACAAAAGGTTGGATTTACTCATCAGAATGACAGCTTGATCCTCTCTCTGTGCAAAGCTCTGTGTGGGGTTATAAAGAAAAGAGATGATTGACCGCTTGCCTATAGTGTAGCTCAAAAACAACATACACGTCAAAAAAAGACTCTCTTATCAGCTAACTCTTCCCAAGTGTCACATGGTAAGCAAACTGAAGTCAATGATTGTTTGCTTCACCTGTCTACCTAAAAAATCCATCCAAGTCACAGAAGGACCAGTGTGCGGTAAGAAGAGAGTTTATTAGAACTAAAATGTAAGCGAGTCCCCCTTTACAAAGTCAGGCGCTTATCGGTTTGTGCTTGGGCAGAGACCAGGCTTCCTGTGGTCCCCAACATTTATAACATTGCTCAGAGAAAGTGCTTCTCACCCGCTAAGCACCTCCATACTCTCCTAGCCCTTTATTTCCCAGACCTGAATCCTGACTTACTATCTCAGTGGCTCTGGGACTTCAATTTCGGGAGCTATTGTTTTCCTCCTCCCACAGCACCTTCCATTGAAAAGGCCACTCTGCATGTGGAGCTGAATAAACTCTGCACATGAAATGCACTGACCCAGGTGGAAGCAGATTTTTAATCAAATACCATAGAACAACCCATTTTCTACCAAAATCCCTGGAGTCCTAGTATCACCGGTGCCCACATTTTTCAGTTGTTTACTGGGAATTGATTTCTAGCCCAGCATGTTGTCTTTGGGGGTTACTTAGATTGGTATAATTAAATGAGAATTTAAAGTTCTTATGATCCTTTTACTTAGGAATTTTTCATGGAGACAGATAGAACATTGTATATTCAGACAGCCATGACCTAAAATAAGGAGCTTCCTTTTAAAGCCTAAGTGATTTGCCCGATATTTTGATTCAGGTGTCACTGTTCAAATGCTTCTTTTAGTATGTTGGATCTTTAGACTCCCAGGTTAGAAATGACGTTGACATTACTGACCAGTATCATCCTTTGGAATTGTCTCGATCAAGTGATTTGTTAACTATACTACCACAGAAAAGCAAGAGGGTGGGGAAAGGAATAGCTGTGGAAAACTCAGTATTGTGTTTTCAGAGGACCTAAAATTTATACCAACGTTGCCAATTCCCGGTCCCCATTCTGTTTGGAAAAGGGAACTGAGGAGGAAAAGCACATAACAGAGAGGGCGTGGGGGAAGCAATGTAACAGCTGTTGTCTTTGTTACTCTTTCTTTTCTTTTCTTTTCTTGGTTTTTTTTTTTTTTTTGTCATCTTGTAAAGGCTTTATTTCTACTTCATCATCATCCTGTACATCTCTAAGATGGTCCTTTGTTTCAATTTGTTATCTTTACAACTTGTGTAATGTTTTTCCTTAAACAAGAAAATTTTGAGTAAACACTATACATCCAGTTAATTCTTCAACAATAGTTTTTAGATGCCATTGCTGTGTTAGCATCAATGCGGGAGGACAACAGTAAAAGTGCAGGAAGGGAAAAACATCTTAGAGCAAACTGCCAGCTCCCACAAAGGGAATGGTGAGACTGCATTAGTGTCTGTGCCTCACTAGCCCCTGCGCACCCCAAGAGAAGCTGCTCACATAGGGTGTGTGAATGAAGCAGCAAATTTTGTGAGCCCAGCTGAGGACACTGAGCATTTTCACAAATGCTGACTTGTATCCCTTCCGTTTTACCACATCTTGCTTGTCTACTGGGTTCATGCCTTTTTTACTACAAAAAGCTCACTGAATCAGGCAGCCAGACCCTCTGAAAAGTCCTTTAAAAATAAAAGCAAAGATCAGGGCCTCCCCAGGTGGCGCAGGCAATTGAGCGCAGCTCTGTGAAGCTGTCCGCAGCTTCTGCAGCGCCAGTTCGATCTCCGCTGGCCAGCGAGGGTCCCACATGGCTTGGCAGACCTCTCCTGTCTCGCCCGCTGCTCCCCTCAGCAGTGTATTTCGTCAGTCTGCCTGTTCTGCTCCCCCCTCTGTCTCTGATGATCCTCTCACCCTCCCACGCATCTGGCCTGTACCCCGGCTGTTGTATAAAAATAAATCTTTAAAAAAAAAACCGAAAAACCTCAAGGTTTTAAAAATAAATAAATAAATAAATAAATAAAAGCAAAGATCAAATGAAATTAAAGCACTCGAATTCAATGTGAAAATAAACCAAACCAAAAGGCAACTGTACAAATGCAACAGAGGCAGTTAGTACTAGGAGCCAGTGTATTCAGAATCCCTTAAATACACATCTTTAAAACACTTATATTTCATTGTTAATATTTCTTAAACGAGGCCACTTATCCTAGAAAACATCTAACTTCTTTCTGTTTTCTTGAGAAATGAGACTCCTGGCTCAGTGGTGAGGCTGCTCTTGCTACCTCCAGCCGAGCAACTTTCAGCGTCACTTTGCCCAAGGCATCTGTGGGTGGCACTGTATTTCAGTGTCAGTGGACTCTATGTGTGTTTTGTCTTCTGCATTTGAACATTCTGAGAAAAGATTCATGGACTTCCCCCAAAGAAATCCATGCAAAAAGGAGGGTGGAAACTAAGGGTCAAATGAATACCCATCTCTGAAAACCTTTGGATAAAGTAGACATTTGGATAAAAATAGGAAGTGTCAGGCACAGATGTCTTTGTTATTGTGTTATGCCTTTACCTGATTTCTGCTTGACATCCTGGGACCTTAGCCATCTGGTCTGGGGCCATTTACTACTAAGATGAGTGGGTCAGGCTCATCTGTGTCACTGACCTCTCCATCTTAAGCCTCGTAATGCAGTGACCTCAGTTGTTGCACTTCAGCCAGTGATGCTGGAGCCAAATGAGGTTCACATTGAAACCTGAGCCCTCCTCACCTAGCTCATATTTCAGAATCCTTTCTCTTTTTGCAACTGAATTAGCACATCAGTCCTCAAGGTTTGTTGTAAAAGATCAGAGTTGAGAAAACTCAGCCAGGCTCTTCTCTTTGCTTAGCCTTGCTTTAAGTCCCACTTCCCTGCTCTCAGGACTCCCTTTCTACCTGCAGGCAAATACAGTGTCTACCTGCAAGAAACCTATGCAGACCTTTATGCAATCCTTCAACCCATTTAAATGAAGTACCTATAATGCGGTAGGTAATGTGCCAGTCACAAATCTTCTTGACTACAGAACTCAAGCGCCCATAACAGAGGTGGATGCTTACATCGTGGCTGCCCCAGGCATCTGCCAAGAGTGTAAAGTGCTGGCATACAAATCTGCCTACCCAACACTTGACTGGTAGAGGAGCCCCACCCCTAAAGAAAGCACAAACCAGAGGATGAAATAACATGTTCATGGGTGAAAGTGAAAATCTTTGTCAGAATTGTTTGTATTTAATGCAAAAAAATTTCAATCTCAGCCTTTATACTAGCAATTTTCCTAAGTATCTTAAAATGCTTATGAGAATCTTGTCACCAGAAAGTAAAGTGCCCAGTATGGCACTCGATGTGCATGAAATAAAACAGACAAAATGAAAAAACCTTGGGCTAGAACTGAGGAGGCCTGGCTCTTGCCCATGGTTCTGTCACCAACTGGCCTGGCGTCCTTGGCAAGTCCTTGACTCCCTGTGAACCTCTACATCACAAGACACCATTCCTAAAATAAGGCTAGTGTTTATTGTTATGTTATCAATAAGAATGTATGATAGTTACAAAAAACATAAATCTCAAGCTTTTTCTCTCAAAACATCCTTCTAATAATTGTACACCATGGTTCTAGAGTCCTAGGACAGTGTGTTGGCGGGACAGATATACAGACACCAGTATACAGTATACTCTAATCATAAAATATGTATGTGAGCTTTTAGCTCTTACCTATGTGGTAGAGCCAACCCCCATTGCTGCTTTTTCTCTGTCTCCTTGGGCCCTGGAATCTTGTTACTAACTGTTCTGTACTTGGACCAAAACATCTACAAAGAGTTTCACCTCCAGACTAAAACTTACAACCTTAGGTATTCTTATTGGAAAGTAGAAAAATATAAATAAAATAACAAACTGAAAAATGCTAAATACCTTGAACTTCCTGAAGATGACAGCTGTAACATACACAGTTAAATTATATTTGAAAGAAATGCAGTCATGTAGAACAACACGTAGAGGTGCTGAAGCCAAAGGTTAGCTGGGTCAATATTCAAGAAGGGCCCCGAAGTTAGCCGTTCCCTTCTAAAGTCACTGAGCGCATACCTTATGACTGGAAGTCTTTCCTTATGAAATATTAACATCCATTAGATGTTGGGTGTGCAGTTAAAACGTCTTAACATTTATATTTTTAGCATGGACACAGTGATATCAGTTAAAATAATTAGCCCTTGCCTGTAATCTCAAAGCCTTATCTCTTTACTATTACTTTTTTAGAAGGCAGATGTTTTAAAACTGATTTGAAAATCAAATTTGCCCTTCAGTGATTTCATTTGGAAGAAACATAGAAGTAAACATTATGAAGAAGGCTTTTCAGTACATTATGCATGCAAATGTGGCAGCCGAATTCAGGTTCACAAGTGGAGGTGGATGACTGTTCCGGTTGAGAAAGGTTGAGTTGTTTAAATGAATATAAAGGTCATCGACCCTCAGAGTGTGCTCTTCTGTCATTTAGTAGCACAGCTATTGCTTCGTGTTAGACTCTACCTGCCAAAAGGTAAGAAATGAAAGGCTCAGGCAGCCAAAGCGAGGCCACATTAAGTGCAGTGCCTGTGTTTAAACAGTCTGCAGGGCACTTTTATCAAGCCCTTGCTCTCTGCCTAGCCCTGTGCTGTATGCAGCAGAACAGGGCTGGGATCTTTCGTGCTTTCCACTGCTACTGTTGAGAGTCTATAGACTACGGTCATAGAAATTACATATATGCTGCAAAGACCGATATATTTATGGGTTTGTCTCATGTGCCCTCCAGGGTCAGAGACTGTGTCTTATTCATCTCGGAATCACCAAAATTCAGCACACGACCTGACATGTGGTAGGAGCTTAAAAATGATTTCTGAACAAGTGAATGAATGAACTTATAAATGAGTGAGTGGTTTTATTTTGGGGGCGAGTGGTTTTATTTTGGTTTGCTTTAATAGAATTATAGCTTAGATTTGTCAGACGTAAAATGACTTATATAAAAATTGTCACTATGAATGAGCAGAAAAGGAGAGTTAAGCTAATCCAAGCCAAATTCTTGCTGTCCTAGAGATCAAAAACTTGAATTCTCTACAGGTCTGAGGAGAAGAGGTCTCCCACCAAGGAAGTATGTCCACACTGCCTAAAACCTGAATTAAAAACCCAGTTGACCCAGATCCTCAGTGTGTGGGTTCAAGGAGGGGATGATCCTGGGGGTAAGCCAAGCATTCCACAGAACTGCTTGCTGGCGGAGGCCTGGCTCAGCCTGAGCTATAGGAGGAAGCCTAGCCTCTTAAGTGATGCTAACCCTTGATCCAGAGAGACTCGTTTTAAAAGATCTCATTAAATGAACTGCAGTTTGAAAGTCCACTGACGTCAGGTCCCTTCTGGGAAGAACTTTATGCTATGCTACATCTCGTTTGTATTTTTTAATCTCTTTTCTGTTTAAGACTTTATTTACCTCAAATTTCTTGGGGAATGTAATGAAAACTTTTCCAGATTGTTCTCTAACTTCCACCTTCTTTTCCTGCTAGGATGATTCAGATGGGGCCAGAAGCCTGTTACAATTGACCTCAAATCCCCTCTCTGCTTAGCCCTTATAGCACTCCTCCATCTGGGTATATAAGACCACAGCCACAGTCTCTGCTGGTGTGAACTGCTGCAAAAGGCTCCCAGCATTCTCTTCATGCCTCTGGCTGAGCACCTTTGTGTCTCTGATTGCTGGAGTTTACAGAAGCCTTCTTTCTACAATATTTCAGCACCCTCTGCCCACAAGGCGCTGGGTCAATCATACATTCATATTCATTGTTCATTGTTCATTGAACTCTTTCCTGTGTCCTGGAAAGTGGGTTTTCAATATCATAGGCCTTCCTGGGATGCCTTTGGAGGAAAGTCTCTCAGCAGCCTATTACCAGACAAAGAAGTCAGATTTCACAAAAAAGTAAGACAGCTTATCTAGTTTTCTTAAGAGCTTAGTCATTCAGAAAAGAAAATGGGGTGGAGCTCATGCATGCATGACTGATCTGGAAGTGGAGGCTGTGCCAGCCCCACTCATGTGTCTTTGTATTTCTCAGAAGCTGGTGTGTGTAGACAGACATGAAGAAAAATAGCTCCTTGGTCATTTTAGGATTGGTAAATATTAGCTTTGAACTAGCACCAATGTTCTCCTCTTACCCCTGCCTGCAAAAAGACCCTCCATCCCCAAAGGACAGTGACAGCCTGTTGGGGAACCTACATGGCCAACTTCACGTTATGACCCAGTGTCTTCTTACAGAAGCCCTAAGTGAGCCATCACATGGACGCCTCAGAGTAAACACATCCTAACCTCTTCCTTCCTCACTCTCCCATGTAAGCAAATGCCTTTTTCTCTATTCACATCCATTCATTTCCCCAACCTAGTAATGTCTACTCATATTAACTCATTTCTTATGAGTTAGTAACTCATAATAACTCATTTGTCTAAATCAATTTACCTATGCTAAATCATTTACCAATGCTACTGTCCTCCCGTTGACTCTCAGCTGGTCTCTTCATAGTCACTCTCGAACCTCCATTCTCTCTTCTTTTCTGTCACTAGAGTTACAGTTATTAAACAGAGCTACCACACCTGACCTGTCCACCATCCAGATGCTTCAGCCTGACATGCAATATCTTAAAGTCTGACCCCAAACTTTATATCCCCCTCTTCCTGCTTCTGTATCTACCTTCTGCTTTCACTGCTGTAGGTTACTGCCTGTTCTCTGGATTGGTCTGTGCTCTCTCATCTTTGCGAAGTATCCATATGTCAATGATATTATCTGGAATGTTGGTCTTTACTGCTCATCCCCACCTCTTATCCCTACTCTCACTGTAGGTCATCCTTCATGCTCACTTCAATGTCACCTCCTGTAGGTATCCCATCCTGAACCCTCCACACTAAACTTGAAATAGGTAGAATCCCTAACTCAGTCTAAATGTGGGAAAGACCCGCTCTCCCTTGATCAGTCCTGAAACTGGACTCACATAGATCCCGATGGGGAAGGTAAGAATAGGGAGGGTAATATTATAGCCCTGGTTAAACAATGAAACTACTTCAAAGAGTTTAATTTAATTAAATGTAAATTTAATTTAATTGGTGGTGATGGAGAAACTAAATACAGTTTATTCATTCCTATATTCCTACCATATGATAAAAGATCAATACATGTTCCTAAATGAATGAACCAGGAGATCCCCTGGTTTCCTAATCTAGAATGTAAAAGTCACAATTGGAAATTGAAGAACTCATGGATAACTTAATCATTAAAAAGAAACTATGGAGCCCTAAAATTCCATGCGCGGGTATAGAACCAAGAGGAACGAAAACATATGTCCACATAAAAACACTTACATGAGAGTTCATACAGCATTATTCATAATAACCCCGAGTTGAAAGCATCTCAAATGTCTATCAGCTGGTGAAAAGTGAAACAAAATGGGGTCTATCCATTAACTCCCTTTTACTTTGCAATAAAAAGGAAAGAATTGCTGATACATGTACAATATGGGTGGACTTTGAAAACATTTTGTGAATGAAAGAAGCCAATCACAAGAAATTATTGTATGATCCATGTAGCTACAATATCCTGAGTTAAATGCAGGATTAGTAAGCAAATCATAGAAACAAAAAGCAGGCTGACGGTTTCCAAGGGCAGGATGATGTTGGGGAGAATGGGGACCAACACTGAAGGCATGGGGTTTCTCTTAGGTGAAAATGTTCTACATTTAATTGTGGTGATGGTCACACAATTCTCTGAATATACTAAAAACCATTGACTTGTACACTTGAGAAGAGTGAATTTCATCTAGTATGTGAGTTATATCATAGTAAAGCTGTCTCTGTGTGTGTGTGTGTGTGTGTATGTATGTGTGTGCGTGTTTTAAAAAGGTCTGTGGGATGTTCGCAGACTAGGGCTGAAACTACCCTAACATGGACTGTCTGTGTCAGGGACCAGCGACAGCTTGTGGGCAGAGGAGGACCCTTAGTTCATCTTGTTTTGTCAATACGAATATTCCAGGTTGTGACCTCGGCAGCTTTCAGTGCACAGAAATACCATGCTGTGATTGGCTGGTGTTCTTAGCTGTTGAGGGAGGTGAGACTAAAACTGCAGCAGAGACATAGCTTTTCTGTCCACTACATTTTCTCTTCCCTTTTCTTGCAATTCCTTTGAGAAGAAGAGATTTGGGTAACAGTTTCACTCTCCCTCCTCTCCTGTTTCCTGGTCCCCTCCTCCACCCCGCTTTTCCTGTTCTCATGACTGTCTCTCCTCAGAAGTCTTGTTAGTCCATGAATTACTTAATGCCTTAATGCATTTGTAATTTACATATTCAAATCCAGAGGTTTCATTCTGGGGCTTTTGGGTGAGAGGAAAGCAAAACACAGACCAGAGAGCCCTACCAACAGTAAAAAGGATGGTCTTATCCTCACATGTGGTTGGACCACAGCAGACTTCAGGAACCAGTGTGAGCATCAGGAGGTGGGTTCAGTGGTGCTGGGTTGATGAGTTGCTGGGCTCTTGATGGGCTATTCCTGCCTCTCCAACAGCCTTCTTGGTGTTGGCCACTATGTAAGCAGTTCGAGTGCCTACTATAAATGGAGTCTTAACACTGGCCTGGTAGTGGGTTCTTAAGTCAATAAAATTCAGATTATGAAATCAGAATGATCTTTGCTTCTAAATTATACTGAAGTAAGCATATTTAAATGCAGGAGTTAGAGACATTTGCATGAACTTGACCTGATTGAACAGCAGCCCTCATAAGTAGCTCTTTTGATATGAAAACAATCTAATCCTGAAGCCACAGAGCTACATGTGAGATGTTAATTCTGCACCGACATCTTCAAGGTCTCTCATGGTACTTGGCCTTTAAGTAGCATGTCTGTATTATCCCACATAATGCATTTTTGCTACCAATTATTGTCTGACCTAACTCAGTGCCGGTAATTCAATTTAATTCTTTGATGGCATCATAAAATATTGATAGCAAAGTTGATAACAACAGAGTGAGAATGGAAACAAGTACCATTTTATTAATCCAAGTGAAGTCATAGCAAATATATTTGATTTCTCCTGATTCCATAATAATTGTCACTATTGTTGATTGATGCAACAAATAATAACTGAACACCTACTAAGTATTAGACAATGAACAATGCAGACAGGATCATCAGATTTACATCCTAGTGGAAGGAAAATGAACAATAACAGACAAATAAGAAACTTCCAGCTACTGATCAGTGCTATGAAGGAAATGAAACAAGGTAGAATATAGACATTGGCAAGGCTATGGTACTCAGTATCAGTTACTTTTAGTTTAGAGAGACATGTCTGAGAAAGTGACATTTGAGCTGAGTTGAGTGATAGGAAACCAGCCTTACAAAAAACTTGGAGAAAGGGAAGTTGGGTAGGATTAAGGCTGTGAAGGGGAAGGAACTTGATAGGTACAGAAAAGAAAGATGACTAGTGTGCAGAAGCTTGGTGAAGAAGCCAGACAGTGATATAGGATGAAATGGAGATGCCAGTATATGTCAGGTTGTATAGCACCATTAAGTCTTGGTAAGGAGTGTGAATTTAATATAAGAGCAACAGAGAATTATTGGAGGGTTTTATGCAAGGGGTTCCTATGAGAAGGTCACTACTTGCTGTATGGACAATGAATTGGAGGGAGGTAAATATAGAATGGGAAACCAATAAAGAGATTGTTGCTATAATCCAAGTAAGAGTGATGGGAATTTCAAGTAGGGTGCTGACAGTGTAGATGGGGAGAAGTGGTTGGTTGTAGAAAATACATTGCTGATGGGCTGGAATGGGGGCCAGAGTAGGAAATGGGGGAGAGCAAGAAACAGGGCTTCTGGCTCTGTCCTTGATCCTGGACATTTCAACATTTTTGCCATTTTTATCAGTGCCCTGAAAGAAGACAGACAGCAGCTCTTAGGTTTCTAGATGAAACAAAGCTAGGAGGGATGACTACTGACTCATGTGATAGATGACAGACATGAGATTCAGAATGATCTCTCCAGCCTCTAATGTGGGACCAAGCCAACAGGATGGGACTTAATGGGGATAAATGTGATGCCCTCCATTTAGGTTCAGAAAATCAATTGTACAAGTAGAGTGTGGAGGCAGTCAAGCCTGAGAGAAGTTTATGTGAAAAAGAGCTGTGGTTTTAGTTGGCCACGAGCTCCGTATGAGGTAATAGTAAGAGAGAGGCTGCTCCAGGCCTCAGGCAGTCTTAGTCTGACCGCCTGGGAGTGCCCCTGTGCCCATGTCATCTTCCTGTTGTGGTCTGTGTCCCTGCAAAGAGCCACATTGAAAGTGACCAGAAGTTGAAGGTTCTGGAAGCTGTTTGAAAGAACTAGGGATAAAACAAGAGCCAGGTAAGGCAATACCAGGCAAGTTTTGTGACGTTGCACTAAATAAGTTTTTTATTCATTTCTTCAGTACATATTCAGTGAGCATCTACTCTGTGCCAGTTACTTTAAAAAGAAAAAATCTCAGAACTGATGGTGCTTATTTATATAAATAAATAAGTGTTATAAAGCATTCCAGATGCAACTGTAGAAGGCTGCATGAGTAAAGTGGGGATGCAGTGAGGGAAGTGACCGTTTTGCCTGAGGTGTCTTGGTGGAAGCACCTTATGCTGAACCTTGAGAAATGAGTGGGTGCTGGCTGCAGTACCACCTGGTGCAGGGAAAGGCACCTGGGGGTGTTCATGCAGAAGGAACAGTGTATGCAGAAGCATGTGTGAAATTGCTTGTGCACTTGGGTAACATGATTTAACATGACAGAAAGCAGAGCAGGAGGCACAAGGATGGCACATTCTTGGTTCAAGGGAGAGGAGAATTTATCTTACGTTGTGCCCTGGCCACTTCTGAAGTTCAGTGTACCAACATAGAACAAACTGGAGAGAAACTCAAGGGACAAACTGGACCAGCTGGAAATCCCTGGATGCCATCTCAGGGAGTTTAACATTATTCTTCAGGCAGAAGAGAGGGGCAATAGAGCTGTGCTTTGTTCAGGTAGGTTGTTCTTACCACAGCAAATAGAATGGATTGGTTGTGAAAGAGACTGGAGACGAGAAAACCAAGGGTTGACATAGAGGTGATGTGAGGCTAAACCAAAGCCATAGCAGTTGGCACAGAAAGTATTATGAGTGAGAAGCTGCAGTGGGATGCCCCCCTTCAGATAAGACAGGAAAAACCCTTTATAACTCTGTGCTTTCATACCCCAGGGCAGGTAAGAGGGCAGAGGTGGGGCAACCAGTCAGCAGGCTGGACTGCTAGGGGCACAACAGTCAGAGGCAGAAGAGTTTTATCTGATGAAGGTGCCACACATCAGTCTCAAAATACCACTTTTGACAGAACCCACTTATCTCAGGTCTGCCTGCTAGTCACAGACGAGGTGCCTGAGTCTCCAGGTGGAGAGACAGCCAGCCCCACTGGGCTGCCTTCTTCGTTACACTCTCACAGCTCCATCAGCAGGAGGAGCTACAGGCACAAAGGGCAGTGATCTCTCATCTTTTCATAGACTGGAAACTGACTGCAGTTGTCTTTTTGGCCTCTTCTGACATACTCTTGAACCTGTCCATCTACAGCTAACTCAGCCTGACGCTGAGGCCAGCCAGCCCTCCATCTCAGTTGCCTTCTGCTGTGGATCGTTCCCTCCTGCCCTCCAGAGCAGAGGGGTCACAATGACAGTGGCTGCTGTGTGTCAAGGGCTCATCGCATTCAGCCAGGTATCACTCTGTGTGGCTCTTTATTCTCTGGCTGTTTATAAGAGGCTCATTCTTTAGCCTTTCAAGAATCTTTGCATTAGAAATACAAGAAATTTGAAGCCAGAGAGAAAAATGTAAGCTGTGAACCACATTAATGAATATGTGCCCTAAAACAACACTAAGTGATAACACTAATGAGTAGAACCAGGACTTCAAAGCACAACTCCCCCAGAGTGTTCTCATTTGGAGAGCTATCGGGATCCCAGAACTCTTGAAAAACTTAAAGAAAGGAAGTGCCTTTCTTTACCCGCCTCTCTCGAGGTTGTCCTGCTTCTCCTTTCAGCACAGCATTTGTTTCCCTATTAAGTGACTCTGCACTGGGGGCTGGAGGCACACGTTGGAAGTAAAAGCCACTCCAGGACACACTTGTTAACTGGTAACCCTCACACTGCCCAAATGTCTGCTTGTCTCAGCTGTGAAATCCTGGGTCAAATTGTGTTATAAAGTCGATTGCTTCCAAAGCAGCCCTGCTGTCCTCAGGTCTTTGTTTTATTCAAGGCTGCTCTGTCAGCGGTGGGCTCTCCTTTGATGGGCCACAGCAGTGTTTTTCATGCCTAACTAGTGTTTTAATGTTTGTGAGATACTGTGGCTAATTGGATCCCCATGGTACCATAAATGGCTTTAGAAGCCTGATGTCAGGGGAAGTAACTCTGTTATTGTGTGTGTGTGTCCTTTTGTGCATGGGTGTGTAAACATGTGCCTTCACAACTGAGCAAGCACCTTAAGATGTTAGTGTTCTTTGGCCCAGATTTCAGGTTTGACAGTTGTGAATACTTGTTTTCTTGAAGTCAAAAATTTGGCTTTCCTCTTGTTCCTCTCAAACGCTTTTGTTGTGGGTTATTCTGGGATCAGTCAGAACTTCCCAGCCAGACTCCTCTTGACCACACATCATGTCTGATTCACATCTTATCTAGTCCACACTCACAGATCTGTGATGAGCCTCCACCATCCTGCTGGCTGCTTTGTGCCACCCAGTGTATATAGACTTTCCTTTTGAAAGTTTGCAGCAGCAGCAAACCTCTCTACTCTCTCATCTCTGTAGCACTCTGCTCAGTTACTGTGAAAGCTTCTGAATATTCAAGTAACCCATTGCTATGTAAGTCAGTAGCCTCTCAATCATTCCTTGTAACCTGAGCAAGCCTAACGAACATTCCTATTGATGGAGTCCAGAGAGGACATGTTAGGGCAGGTGTTGATAGCAGGGCACAGGTAGGGGGTAGTAATAGCTAAGTACTTTGAGGCAAGACAGATGAGTGTCTCTTAGGATTTTGGATACCTGAGCATTAGAGGAGCTAATCCACCTCAGGCCTTCAATAGCCTTGCAGTCACTTCCAACCTGTGAACTGTGCCTGCTCACCGAGAGCGCTAGTGCTGTTTTTCTTCTCTATTTATGAATGTATGATGTCTGTGTGAAATGAGCTGGTGCACATGGCACTAATCTCTGGCGGTGAACTCTGTATACATGTAAGATATCAGTAGGTCTCCAACTAGATTGTAAGCTCCTAGAAGTACAAGGTTGTTCCTGATGCTTCTTTGCACTCTCAGAGATAGTTGCTAATCTCAAGCTCAAGTTAGCCTCCTGTGTTATTCTCTCTCATAGCACTGTGTTCTTGTTTTCCTCTACCACACCTGTCACAATTTATAATTTTATGTCATTTGTAATTTTTTCTAGGCTTTAAGTTCCATGAAAGTAGGGACCCTCTTTGCTCTGTTCATATCTACATTCCTGGCACCCATGTAATGCCTAGCACATGACTTTTTTTTTTTTTAGTTACTAAAAGAATGGCTCCCTAGGAAGACATCAGTAAGTTTAGGAACAGAAGATGTCTCTGTTCCCCTAAATCTTACCAACTGGGGAAGTCCTTGGCCTTCACCTTCAGGTTCTGTTGGGCTAGCTTCCTAATGTACCCTGAGCATTCTGCCTCTTCCCATTACCTCTGAATTTGGCTGCTGGTGACTTGATTCAAATGAGTCTCAGGTCCTGTAGGATACATTACAGGGTAGGAAGTGGCAGCAACCTTAGCTGATTTGCTCTTGTTCCATTTGCTCATGCTGTTACGAGAGAAGAAGGGATGGATGGCTTTGGGGCCCCAGGTATGGAGGCATAGGTAAGTGGCATCTGACCAAGCATGTAGAAACAAATGCAAAGGCTGCTCTGGGCACCCCCCATGGAGAAAGTATGGTCTTTCATATCCTCCTGTCCCTGGTGGTGATGCGTGCCCCTTTTATCAGGGAAATCATTAGGACATACAGCGCCATGTACCAGCCAGAGTGGCATCAGAAGTTAGTGACTTTAAATTAAATGTGGCTTTCTGACCCACATTAATGGATTTACCCTAAGCAAATTGTAGAATTGCAGCATCACATTTCATTATTACCTTGAAATTACAATTTCATTCCGAATGACCAAGTCTTGTAAGTAGTATAAGCACCGCTGACACACATACTCTGAAACAAGCTCCAGATTAAACTGCAGGTTTGTAATGGGTGATACTTGGATAACTCTGATTAAACATATAAATCACGTCTAATGCTATACATCTGAAACTTATATAACATTATAAACAAATGATACATCAATAAAACTTATTTAAAATTAAATAAATTACAAACATTGGAAATGGGGGGGAAAGTTGGCTCTGTACTTGAAGCAGCTACATACTGGTTTTGGGCTCAATAAGGATCATTCTCTCTCCCCAGATCTTGATCTTAAGCTTTTTCTACTACATTTCTACCTTTCTTTTATGGCACTTCTGTACCCCTCTTCGGATCTCCAGGAGACAGTGTGTTCATTTCTGCTGCTTACCTTTGGTGTATACTTTGCATGGCAATTTCTAAAAGCCTTTGTGCCAGTTTTTAAGGGTTTGTTTTTTGTTTTTGTTGTTTTCATCCAACATTGGGTTTGACCCAAAGATCTGCTTCCCATAAGCAGTGACACTGGATTTTTGATAATCCTTTTCTTTCTCATTATGAGATGGCCCTTGTCCAGAAGACTGGTCATGGCCATATGCAAGATTAGGAATATTGCTCAGAAGACCAGGAACTTGCTGTAAGAGACAGGCAGAAAGATCCATCCAAGAAATGTCTATATAGAAAAAGAGGTTATAAAGGCCTTGAGACTCAAATAAATCTTATTACTAAGTTATTCATACCTCAGAATTGTAAAGAATTCCCAGCCACTCCAAAAGACTTTAGGAAGACCAAGACAAGAATTTGTGATGCAAGATGAGAAACTGGGAACACGGGGGAAGAAGTGGGAGCTGGGTATACACAGCTTAAAAAGATAAAAAGAGGGGCCTTCCCAGTGGCCTCGGGGTTAAAGTCTCAGCACTACCACGGCGTAGGTCAAAGTGACCTGAGTTCAATCCCCGGCTAGTCGGCAGACCTCTCCTGTCTTGCCCACTGCTCCCCTCAGCAGTGTATTTCAGTAGATCTGCCTCTACTGCTCCCCACTCTGTCTCTGGTGAATCCACTCACTCCCTGCACCTCTGGCCTATACCCCAGTTCTTCTATGCAAAATATAAATAAAATAATAAATGAAAATCTTACAATAAAGGAATAATTCTTTTTAAAAGAAAATAGAGAAGAAAATAACAAAAACAAAGGAAAGACCTAGGAATGTGTGAAGAATTGGGTAAGAAGAGAGATGACTAAATATCTAAGTTCATAACCCTTGTGCAAGAATACCTTCCCTGCTTATAACTGTGATCATTTATTTGTCATTACAGTTTAGTGGAATCACTGAACTGTTAGAATGCTTTAAAATTATCATCTAAAAATCTTCCTCCAAACTCAGGATTAGAACTTTATTTCTGCTGGCTTTCCCACATCACATTTATTGGGGGGGGGGGGCGGGGGGCTAGGTAAAGAATAAGAAAGTAGTGGGAGGAAAGTTTGAATGGGGTGCCAGGAAGAATACATGTCGACACATACCTGCTTACATGTATGTAAGAAGTACATCTTTGATATATGTTTTCTGCTTTACATTTAATATATGTGGGTTTCCCTGTTTGTGAAAGACAGAGGTGAGTGTTATATGTTCAACTAGAACTATTGAACATTCATGGGGCTCCCCCAGGATGATATATCTCATTTTGTGCATTATTAAAGTCAGGGTGCTTTTGGTAAATAAATAAACAGAATTATTAATGCTAATTTAGTCCTTCACCCATGTGATTTAATAGCATTTTTATTAATACTTTTAAGCATTGTATTTCAGTGGCTGCAAATCTTATATTTCAGTGTCAAATGTATCTGAGTCATGGTAAGTGCCTAGTCCAGTCTCTTACCTTCTCTGATTTTCATTTCTTCTTCTTCCAGCCCCTCCCTATACCATAGGGATATTTGGAAGGTAAATGAGATCGTGTCTCTGACAGTACTGTCAGAGATCGTGTCTCTGACAGTACTGCTGGCCTTTAGGGCAGTCTGCAGTATTGCTATTAGGTCATTATTGTTCTCTTCCAAATTGCATCCACGTAATGCTTGTGGCGCCCATGGTCTAGCTGGACTTTCACTGGCAAATTATTTAAATGTGGTGGCTCATCTTGGGCTGTGCTCAGGGATCACCATGACATTGTGGGGGCAGGAATTTAGTGGTGCTCTCGGCCTGTGTGTCTATATAATGGGGTGTGGGATTTCAGAGATGGAAGCAAAGAGGGTGGCGGTAGCTTCGTGGGATGGGGGGTGGATCTTGGACAGGGAGGCTTTGGGACTGGTTGATTGCGGGAAGGCAGGTGCTGATTTACCTGTTTGCCAGTTTATTTTCTTTTGGGAGGCAGTGTTTCAATTTACTGCATTCCTTGGAGGTTTGACATATCAATTAGATGTTATCGACAGTAATAGAGGGGCAGTTGCTGTAAATGTGAAGTTTTTACTGGTAAGCCATGAAATGACACCCCAAGGGACTGTAGCAGAGTGGCGTGATAAATATCGTGTTACCTGCACACGGGCAGAGGGACTGATTAATAGGGGAGGATGATTCTATCTCCTGCACTAAAATGTTATTTATTCATTCACTGTCAATCAAACCTTCTGTTCTAATTGGCTGAAAGGTTAAATCATCAAGATCTGTGCATAAACCAAGTTAAGGTAGGAAGAAAAGCGGTGTTAAATCATAATCAGTAGCTTATTTATTTACTGCATTATTGTATCCCTGTGACCTTGGAGAGACTTTCTCTACTCTCTGGTTACAGTAGCAGCCCTGAGCAAGGGGAACTCGGGTGTGGATGGAGATTGCAGGAAAGGAGGTGTTTGCTGTGCCTGATGAAGGAGCAGAATCTGAAGAAGGAGAGTGAAGGCAGAGAGCTTGGTGCAGTGTTGCCTCAGCATAATTAGACCACTGCTGCCCTTTCTGCAGCATTTTTAATGCATGGCTCTTGTATTGCATGACACTTGTAAAAGAAAGAATTATTTTTGAAAAGACAAATATATTTCCACACTAACAGTTTTATAAAGATGTCAGTGGATAAGCATAGGCATCATTAAATCACATTTTAAAGGCAGGCTTCTCATTGTAATAAATCTGCATTATCAAGTCTTATTTCTGAAATGAATCATACATTGTAAAACTTTATGAGAGTAAAGTAAAAGATCCCTTGTTGGCCCGTACAAGTGTATATTGTCAAGCTGTGCAGAAAGGATAGCTTCAAATCCCAGTGAACACGCCAGTAGGGTTACACCCCTTTCTTAGAAGCAGTATTTCAAGTAACAAGCTACTTTGGGGTGGCAAGGAGCTTTTCACATTGCCAAAGTAGCTTATTCAGAGAAAGCCAAGAGTAAACTTGCATTCAAAAGATCTTTCTACTCAGCCTGGTGCTGTGAAAACACAGCTTGCTCTTCAGAGGGCCTGGTAAAGGTCAGTCTCCCAGAACCACAGGACTGAGGAAGGAGGGCTTGCTTCCCCACCAGCACCAGCCTGCCACCCACCTCCTGCGCCCCCTGCTCACTAGCTCCCAACCCACGGCCCTACCCCCGAGAAGCCAATGCCGTAGCCTAAGAAGTAGACTGTTTTGCCATTATCTTGATGTTTAACGAGCCATTCTGTGGTAGGTCTGGTATGTGGAGCACAGATCACTATGACAGCTCATGAATCTGATACACCTTGTTACCATATTAAATATTGTTAAGATACCATATTAAAAATAAATTAGCCAAAGAGGGTCTAATGGTCGGCCCTTTGGAGAGCCTCTCTGAGATGACATGGGTAGTGAATCCCTTCCTCTTAGTACTTGAAATTATTTGTGTTTATGTGTCTATTTTAGGTCCTCATGTATGTAGAAGGTGTCACGAGTATTTCTCGGTGGTTATCTTGGCAAAAATGGCCAACATTAACTGCTTTTCATCTTTTAGTGACTGCTGAGTTCATTTTGTGGTAGGAACACCTGCCTGTCTCAAGATTGTGGGCCTTAGTGATGCTTGGTGAATAACAAAGCTTTGGGGTCATGTTATTCCACAGTCAGATAGCATGTGAGATGCGTGACAAGTCCTGGATGCTGTGATAGAACAGTTTCAAGTCAGAGAAGTTATCAGAAAGATGAAGGTTAAGAACTGGTGTTAGGTGGCAAACTTAGTAAGGAGAGACTATTTAGAGAATAAAGAGAATATTTAGAGAGAGAATAAAGAGAAGTTGATAAAAGTAATGTCTCCATCCTCTGTCTGAAGTAACAGACTGAGCAGCAGTTGGATAATATGTTACTTCTTAGGAGACCTTTCACAAAGAGCTAGTCAGTCACCAGTGACAGCCAGTATTAGCAACCCTGGTGGACAGTCAGTGGGCAGTCACCAGAAATCTTGTCACCAGCTGCTAAGCACTCCTGTAATGGGGAGGAAATGAAATCGTTTAGGAGACATGACTCCTATAGTCCAGCAGGACATAATCCTGCACTGTGCTTCTCGACAAACTCTTATCCTGAGCCCCAGACTTGGGAGTCCCATTCTCTAAGATCTTCCAAGGGAGCCCATGTTCCCCAAATGCTGCCTTTCTGCAGAGTGCACACTCGTGCATTTGACTTAACTCTCTCACTGCTATAAGGGATCCCAGACAAGGACTCTCAAAAGTGTTCACACAGCCTGTGCCAGTCTGCTGGTCCCCCAAACCACCTCCTTATCTCCATTTTGACCCAAAGTTGAATGTCACTATCTTTCCCACAAAAGTTACAAAATTAGAGATAAGAAAACGAAAATCATAAAAACAAAGATGCAGCCATCACCCAGTCACATGTTCAGCATTAAATGTGCTGTGTAGAGTGGCATACTTAATTTAGTGTGACTTCATTTCATGAGGTTTTGTCACATCCAAGAAATAGTTCCAAAAGACATTTGTCATCTTCCGTTATAGAATAGAGCAATGGTCCTTCCTAAAGGGTGAAGGGCAAAAATATAGCTATCCTCCCAAAGCCTTAAAATTTATGTTGTGGGGCCTTTAGGCAAGGGATGGAATTGTTATTCATGGCAGTGGTGGGGGGGAGGGGGGAGGGTTTTGTTGTTAATCTTTACTTTAAAGGCTCCTCAGCACAGAGTCAGATCTAGAGTTCTGCTGACTTGATGGGAAGAAAGAAAAAAAAAATAGCTGAATGACAAAACAGCTTAAATTTCATCCATTTCTCCATCTCACCACCCCGTAGCCTTTCAGGACAACCCGGCAGGACACCAGCGTGATCCTGCTGGGGCCAGAGCCCTACCAAAGAGGGGAGATGAGTAAATCGTCCAGCAACTTTAGGAAAATCTACTTTATGCTTTCACACACTCGGTTGAACTTTTCAAAAATATTGACTAAACAACTTGCCAGCTGTGATTACCAACAGCTCTATTTGACAGTCTTTGACAGAAAGCCAATGGGCATGTGCAACGTCATCTAGCGCTAACAGGGCCTTCATTAGCAGCTGCTGAGGGAGGGAGTGCTCTCCTGCACCCAGAAGAGTGATTCCTGGCCCCTGGTGGTGCTCACTGAAGCATTGGTAAACTGTTTGTTTAGCAAGCCCAGGGGCAGACATGAAGCCTGCCTGTATATCTCCATCACTCTGAGGGTTTTTTATGTTCTGATCTCCAGGAACACAAATAATAGTCTTTCTAAGCCGTTCCAAAATACAAGTGATAGAAAATATCATGGAAAAGGTGAATTGCCAGACAGTAAGCCCTCATGACCGAGAACTTATTCATAAAATGATGACAAATTTATTGCACACATGCACTGCTGGCTTTCTGAGATTAATAGCTGATCTATCTGATTTTAAAGCCTGACAATGGAATCAGAAAGAGTTACTGGTCAGTGTTCTCACCCAACCCTTCACCCAGCAACCTTCCTCCCCGAAAAATAATACAGAAAAATAAGCTGATTTAGCTCCAGCAACAGTCTTACAGTATTTTATTGCAGGAAATTTCCATGTGCCAAGGATAACTTTAACCTTTGTGAATGCAATTTGACTTCTTGGCATCTGCTTTCAACTCTGCAAAACCCTCAGGGCAGGGGACTAGCATAGTGAATAACTAGGAGTGGATTGAAACACATCCTGAGAAGAAGTCATATTTCTGTGTGTGGCTCGTGGCTGCTTGTTTACTATGAAGTAGTAAAGGAGTCATTGTTTGATGTCCAAACCTTGGGGGCATGAGCAAAATTCAAAGCAGGTGTTAAGAAAGATACTGCATTACATCTTGGCTATGCAAACACACACCCACACCCACACACATGTGAAGCCAAGGTTCACGAAATACAAGGTAGGAATCTCTTGAGGTTGTTGGCCTGGGAGGAACCAGGATTTAAGAGCGAAGTGCCTTGCATGCAGCCTCTCTCTCCCTGACTTTGCTCCGATGACTAATTAAAATGATCTGGCCATACACCCTAGCCTGCCAGACCTCCAGTCTCTCCCCTGCCCAGTTAAACCCCCTGCCTGGCTTAGCATCTGATTTTGTGTCATAAACTATCTAAATTACTTCATTTATGTACTTCACATGTGCCCCGGTTGTCTTCTGTCCTGTCCACCCTGCTTTGTGAGCTCACAGGGAACCCACAGGTCTCCTCTTTTCTTCCCCACTGTGACAGCCTAGAGGAAGATTATGGGATGGGCAGCACGGTCAGGGGAAGAGCATTCACTCCTGAAGCTGGGCTAGTGCACAGCAAGACAGGGGAGGGCGGAGTGACTTGGAGCAGGCTCATGAAGAGCGAGGGGCCTGCAGGAGAACATGCCTCTTACAAGTCTGGAGAGGGGTCGCTGCCTACAAAGACTGGATCCAGAAAGCCATTGACACCAAGTGACAGGGGTGCTGGTGATTTTTTTGTTTTTTTATCAAGAATGCATTTGAGGACCTCCCTGGTGGTGCAGCAGGTTGAGCGCAGCACTGTGAAGCTATCTGCAGCCTCTGTAGTGTGGGTTCGATTCCCAGTCTGCCAGGGAGATACCCACATGGTGCAGTAGACCTCTCCCGTCTCGCCCGCTGCTCCCCTCAGCAGTGCTTTCGGTCCATCATCTGTTCTGCTCCCAGCTCTGTCTCTGGTGAATTCTCTCACCCTCCCTGCCTCTGGCCTGTACCCCAGCTCTTGTATAAATAAATAAATCTTAAAAAAAAAAAAAGAAAATTTAAAAAAAATTAGAAAAAAGAATGCATTTGAAAAGGAGGAGAAATTTTTTTTAAAGTTCAACTTTTTTATGAACAGAAAGTGTCCTACAAGCAAGACTCTTCCATGCACCTCTGCCTTACATCAGCTTGCAGGCCATTTGCTGTCTCACTTTAATTGTGTTGAGTGCGGCAGTTTATGCAGATTCCAGGAAGGGCCTTCCTGGGACCTGCCATGAACACTTGTCACCTTTTCCTCACAGCACTCCCACTCAAAGAATCTGAAGCTGAATGGCTCCAGGCCTACCTTGAGTGGCTCCTGTGCTAAGAGCAATGATTTTCATCAGAGAGAAACGGTTTTTTTTGTACTCTGAAGATTTTTAAAGCCCTCCCTAGTGCCCCCAATTTCTTATCTGTTCAGCTGCAAATATCAGGCCCTTAATAGTTGGAGAGAGAGTCTATTTTTAAGTTTTTACTGAATATCTCCCCAGTGTTGGGTGCTGAACGAATTTGGCATGTCATCAGATCTGGAATACGCATGGAGCTTAGTGTAATTTTTAGGTATGAAATCGGCCAGATTTGATTCAGCGGTAGTCTGGGGGGTCCTTCTGACTTGTTTAGTAGGATGTACTGTGGTGGGTTTCTGAGGTCAAAGCCAGGTTTTGTTCTGCATGGCTTTTGGATGATTTTCCATAAAAGCAGCCTTTTTTTTTTTTTTTTAACTTGAAATTCAGGGGCATTTAGTCCTCATTGTATTCTAAATCCTTTTGGTATTTAAAACACTAGGAAATGAAATTGCCAAATCCTTAACATTTGAAAATTGGCTTCTGCCCATGCCTAGTCCTCACACTTCCAACATGCATCTCGGAGGGAGTGCGCTATGGGTGAGAAATGGAGGTGGCATTGGACAGTCACATGGAGCCAAGGAGGAGGTGGCACTCTCCTTGGAGGTGACAGCCTCTTCAAAGTGAGCCTGTTTTCCTCACAGGCTGAAAAGAGCTGCTCACGTCATTAAATCAATAATTCTGTGGAGCATTGTGCTTGCTGGGGGCTGGGAATCCTTTGGGGAATAACAAATGGAATCTGTCCTCACGCCACCATCCTCCAGAGCTGCCTGCTGGCAGAAACTGTGATCAGCTCTTCTATCCATTCAGTGGAGACCTAGACCCAGGTGGTGGTTATATTTCCGACAAATTTAGTAAAATTCCCAAGCACCTGAGCTAGGCAGTGAGCAATCAAAAGTAGTAACATCCCTAATGAACAACACTGAGCAAATCAAGACATTTGGAGTGTGCAGGGCCATTGGGGAGGAGAGATAAGCCCTCCTTCACCGCCACCCCTGGCCTGGCCTAAAAGTAGCCTGGTCTTTTGGATTAGAACCTTACAACACAGCCCCCAGTGGGTCATTCTCCCCAGCAGCCATTGCTGAGAGAGGACAATGACTAGCCCAGAATCTGTACCACCCACAGAGGGCCCTCGCCCCGAAAGTTCTGTCACCTCTCCTCACATCTGAGGGAGAGCCATGCCTGTGCCCCTTTTCCACACCTTCAAGGACAGGACTCCACAACCTTGGTGACCATGTTGAGTGACTTCTAGTATCCCTAATGAGCCAAGAGTTCCTACTTAGTTGCCAGAACTGGCAAGTTGCTGATTTCCCCTCTGCACAGCAGCTAGTAGCGGACCCAATCACATCAAAAGTGTCAGTTGGCGGATCCAGCACAGTGACACTTTGCCTGTCTCCTGAAGCCTGGGCCATTGTTTATTTCCAGGGACAGCTGGGAACTGTGGCTTCCCAAACAAGTGGCAGCAAAAGTCCCTATACTTATTAGCTACCCCAGCACACCCCTAGTCAGCCCCTTCCTGCTTGTTCTGACCAACTCAGGGACTAGGTGGTGGTATTTACTCTTTGGGGGAGGGGGGTGAATTTTTGTCTCTGATGTGGACTTGGAACCATAGGAGTAATGAATTGCGTATGAAAAAGATGATCTTTTTTTTTTCTTTTTTCTTTTTTTTTTGTAGAGGCATGTTTTTATTTATTTATTTGTTTGTTTGTTTGTTTTGTTTATACATGCACTGGGTACAGTCAGAAGCGCGGGAGGGTGAGAGAATTCACCAGAGCCAGAACGGGGAGCAGAGCAGGCAGAAGGACCAAAGTACACTGCTGAGGGGAGCAGCGGGCGGCAGGAGAGGTCTGCGTGCCATGTGGGACCCTCCTCCAGTGGCCGGGGAGCAGCCGGGGATCGAACCTGCTCCGTGGAGGCTGCAGGCAGCTTCGCAACCCAGCGCTCAACCGCTGCGCCACCGGGGAGGCCCGAAAAAGATGATCTTAGACTAATGGATAATCCTTCAAAATCAGACAAGGTTGAACCAAAGTGAATTTTTTTTTTTTTTTTTTTACAAAATCCATAGTTATTGGAGTCTTCAAGAATTCCAAAGGGCCTCCCCAGTGGTGCAACAGGTTGAGCACCACATTGTGAAGCTGTCCGCAGCCTCTGCAGCATAGGTTCAATTCCCAGCCAGCCAGGGAGAAACCCACATGGCAAGGCAGACCTCTGTTATCTTGCCCGCTGCTCCCCTCAGCAGTGTCTTCGGTCCATCTGCCTGTTCTGCTCCCCACTCTGTCTCTGGTAAATTCTCTCACCCTCCAGCACCTCTGACTATACCCCAGTTCTTGCATAAATAAATAAATCTTTAAAAAAAAAAAAAAGAATACCAAAGACATTGACAGAACCTGGAGAATTTGGGGTGAGGACCTCCAATTTCCCACTGGAGCTCATGAATTGGTTGTTGGAGTCCTTTGAGACTGTAAGGTCTCTAAACTTTGAGCAGGATTTTCTTGGATAGTAGCTATTTTCAGAACCCATTTCATATTCCCCCATTTATTGAAAAATCTTCAGAGGGGTGAACTTTGCGACACAACATCTTTGTACATGAAAAGCTGCACTGGCCAGCTTGCCAGAAAAACTTTAGAACAAAGCCTCTTGAAGAATGCCTTTTGCCCTGATGAGGAAGTGGAAGAGAGTTATTAGCCAAAGAATTCTATGCCCTGTGGCCCCAGTGAAGTTTGGGAAGATCTGTAGGGACTTGAGCCACTGTGTGCGGTCTGTGGTGGACACATTCGCCCTTCGAAGAGCCCCGGCTTTCTCATTCCTATCTGATGGGCTCTGGGAGGAGGCAGATAATAGGCAAGGGTAAAGGTCATTAATTATAAGATCCAAGTGTGACAGAAACCCTATTAGAAGGTAGAAAGAACATATCTCAGGCCTCCCTGGTGGCGCAGGTGGTTGAGCACCGTACTGTGAAGCTGTCCGCAGCCTCTGCAGCGCGGGTTCGATCCCGGCAGGCCGGCAAGAATCCCACATGGCGAAGCAGACCTCTCTTGTCTCGCCCACTGCTCCCCTCAGCAGTGTATTTCTTCAGTCTGCCTGTTATGTTCCCCACTCTGTCTCCAGTGAATCCTCTCACACTCATGCACATCTGGACTGTACCCCGGTTCTTGTATAAAAATGAATAAATAAATAAAATCTTCAAAAAGAAAGAAAGAAAGAAGAAACACATCTCTTCAGAAGGCATACCAGACAGTTAGAATTGTTTCAACAGACTTTAAATTTGCAAAGGAAACCATTAAACCTTGTATGAAAGAAATGCCAGAGCAAGAGGGTGCTTTAGAGACACTAAGTTGGTGACTGGGCCTCCCACCCACATGTAGCTGCACTCACATGGATGAGTACACACCCGCACCCCAGCGCCAACTCCCACCTCCATTTGTGTACAAACATGAATCTAAAGGCAGCAAGAAACAGGAATTTTCTTTTCTTTTGCCTGATATTCAAAACCACTGTGTTTCTAACGCAGCTGCTGCAAGAGAGAAGGCGCTTGGCCCCAGAGTCTGTTTGTATGTTTGAGCCGAGAAAGCGATTTTTGTTGCAAGG
Source organism: Talpa occidentalis (assembly GCF_014898055.3). Taxonomy (NCBI): domain Eukaryota; kingdom Metazoa; phylum Chordata; class Mammalia; order Eulipotyphla; family Talpidae; genus Talpa; species Talpa occidentalis. The sequence goes on along the minus strand of NW_023602073.1, from coordinate 60,253,633 downwards.
AGCTCTAAGTGAGACAGACAGAGTCAGAGAATAAGAGAGAGAGAGAGATAATTATCTAAATTATGTTCGTGCTATTATCGAAGACGAATATAGTTAAAATGTAATTAAATATGACGGGCTAGCAGGATGTAAGCCAAACTTTGGAATGCTAATCATCAATTACTGCATCCCCTTAGGGGAATCAAGGAGCTCTATATGGCAGAAAGTAGGAGCGGGGAGCTTGGGATGGGGGAGTGAGAGAGTTGTAGAGGACTATAACAGCCCCCTTGTCTCCCCGCTTGTCTCCCCGCATATGCTCATTCAAACCCTCCATGAAAGTCCCCAGACACACACCTTTCTGTTGTTACCACGGGGTTTGAAGTTTCCAGCTCAACCCATGTCAGGAGCTGGCAGGAGGGGCCTGACCTTCTCTTTCCGATTAAATGCCTCTAAAGGGAAAATAATTTTGCAAGCAAGGAAGGTAACACCCAGGACCAGCTCACGTTAAAGCAGTAGATGCAAGTACACTCACCAAAGAGAAGCCTGGTGTCCTTCTGCCAGAGATGTAAAATGTCCCCTGAAGTCCTAGCCTATTCTAGCAAGCGGCTTCCCACCAGCCATCCTGAGCCCAAAAGGGACTTCACCTTGGCTAAACTGTGAATTCTCTTGAGGAGTTTGAATAGGACTCAGCCAGGGCCCAGCCCCAGAGGTTCTGGTTAATCAGTCTGGGGTGTATTCTGGGAGTTGGAAGGTTTTAGAAGCTTCACAGCCTGTTCCCATATGCAGCTTTGGGCTGAGAATCCCCTGGTCTAGCTGGAGCCAGATAACTGACTGTAGCCGCGGGAAAGGCTGGCGGCAGACACTGAAGACTGATGTCTGTCCAGAAACCGCCTTGTACCTGTCTCCAGGCCAAGAAGGTGTAAATAAAGGTACAGGAAGATTGTTTTGTTTTGTTTTGTTTTCATTGAAACATACTTAAACTGTATATCAAATCTAGTGCTGGAATTTTGAAGTTGGTGGGATTCCTGAACAGGGTTAGAAATATAATTATTCCATTTAACACTGCCTGAGCTCTATGGCAGAAACCTGGCCACCTCCCCAGGGCAGGTGGGTGATAGGAGTGAGGGAAACAGGCCTCCCAAGGGTGACAAGACCTCCAGAAGCTACAGATCCGAGTCTATTACAGTCACCTCAGCTCTAGCCAGTGTTGTCATCACAGAAAGATGCCAAGGATGCCAGATCTTCTAGTTTTATAAGAGGAACCATAAATTTGTGTTTTTATATAAAATCCCCCAACTTCCAAGTGGCAGCAAACTCAAAGTTTTTAAAATACTCAGTAAACCAGCAAAATATGTCTGTGCACCTCCTATGTTGGACTCGTGATCTCAGTAAACATTGGACTGTTCAGCATGTGATTAGTGATCACAGATCCCAGTGACTCCTAACAAACTCTTTTCCTGCCACCGCAGGTTTACAGTCAGGTTACACAAACTTGGCACCGTTTTTCCTCAGCTGGGCATGCCAGGCTCAATAAATAGCTGTTGAATGGACTGACTGGGTGAATGGAGCAAGCCCAGAATCCCCCATAAATCAGGGCAGCGAGACAGCTATAAAATCCGGTTAAGCATACTACAAGACAAAAGAACTTCCTCGTGGTGCCAGATTAGATGCTGAGCCTGCAGCAACTTCTGTCTAGACTGGCGACAGAGATCTGGAAACTGGGAGCTCTTTAGAAGGGGTAAAGCAGGCTCTGGACTAACTGTGTTCGTCTGCTGCCTGGGATACCCTCTCTTCTCTGCCTCTGGGGCAGGTAAGGGATCCCAGGATGTAGGAGTCTGGGAGGCAGCAGGAAAGACATGCAGGGCCCAGTTTAAGGGCAGTTACAAGGTAAAATTTCCCACCCCCCCAGTATGGTACAAACTACACTGTACATTTTCAGATATGATTAAAGAGATGAATGGTCCTTGGCCCATCACAAGGGCAGCAGAGAGCAAGAAGAGCAAGCTGGGAGCTGGCAGGCAACGGGGGGTCATCTGGAGGGGTGCACTCCTGAAGAACTGTCAGCTGACCCTTCAGTCCCTCACACAAGGCCTCTGGTGCCCACAGGCCGCAACTCCACAGGACTCCAGAAGGGTGCTGCAGCTGTTAGGGAATAGCTTTATCAGTCTCTCCCTTTTGGAAAATCTTTTCCAAAGGTTTATGTTTGCCATCCAGCGCAGGCTCCACTCCTTTTCTTGACTTTTTTTTTTTTTTTTGAACTTCCAAATTTTTATCAAAGTCACACATGTGCATAGTTTTAAGTCAAGTCGAACCACAAGGCTTATAACAAAAAGCAGCAGTCCTCTGTGCTACCCTTCCCTACCGTAAGTCCTAATCCCTGGGGACAACTGCCGTTCTTTTTCCTCTTTAAACATTTTTTTCAATATTTTGAAAAGATAATCCATTCAAAGAAAATATATTTAATATGGTTTCAAAATCCAGAACGGTAGGCAGTGAAATGTCTCCCTCCCACCTCTTCCTCCAGAGATGATAGTTGATGCATAAACAAATGTGTGTTCTCACCTCATTTTTTCTTAAAACACATCTTTCTATACCTTAGAGATGTCTGATCCCTCCCCGCCCCTCCTCATGCCACCTCCTCCCTTCCCCAGCTGGGTAGTCTTTCACCACCAGGATAGAGATGAACCGTAATTTATTTAACCAATCCCCAGTGATGAGCATTTAGGTTGTTTCTGTTCTCTTGCTGTTCAAACAATGCTGCAGTACAATCCCTGTCCCTGCTGCAGTCCCATGCTGTGAGCCGTGCATAAGCTCCTAAGTGATGGTAGAGGGAGGAATTGCTAGCTCTCGGAGGGGTATGTACATTTAAAACGCCACTAGTTGGGAGTATGTTCAATTTACACTTCCCCCAGCAGGGTGTGAAGAAAGTGCCTGTGTCCCCACTATTCCCACATGCCAGGTGATCAAACTTAGATTTTGAGGCAAACATGTTCATCTTTTTTAAACCTTCTTTTGCTCTTTAACTTCACGTTTCTAAATTTATATGCTTATTCTACTCTTTATTCTGTTACCAAAATTGTCTGTTCCCTTCCTACTTTGAATGAGAAGGATATCACTTCCTTAGGGGTTTACACTGCCCCCTCCAAGCATGCTCCTCACCTAACTCATTCTCCCACTCTAGTCAAATCACAGTTTTTCTTTCTATCAATTACCGTGGGCCTTGGCATGACTATGTAACTGTTGTTCAGAGTACGCTGGAAATCACCTTTCTTTCCTCTTTCATATGTCTTTCCTGGTGTCAAAAATTACTTCATTTTCTACATCTGTATCATTCATTAATTTTCTTGGTACTCATCACTAGTTCTTCCCACTATCTTGGATAGAGTCAGATTCCCTTGGAAAATCTGTTTTCCCCACTGCACCACCCACTTGGAATCCCTGATTGCTCTCCAGTCCTGTCCATAGCTCTGGAATCTCCCTTCCCACCATCCTGGGAACACCCCTTGCCCCTATTCTGTGTCAGATCCTCTGTTTGCTGGATTCCATAATTTTTTTTGGTCTTAGTTAATTCTTTGTTTTGGTGGAGCTCATTTTCTGGTAGTGTCTTGGGAGGCACTAGTGAGAAAGTTTTTGAGATTTATGCCTGAATTCAACTTTATCTCAATAAAAAATTAAGGATTTTTTTTAAAGTTCCATTTGTCTCTCCTAACACTCGACTGGTAGTCTGACTGGGAAGAGCCCTATGACTGGGAGCTGATTTCTCCCTCAGCATTTGGAAGAAGGGCTCCGTTATCTTTAATTGCCAGTGTTGCTTTTGAAAAATGTCATGTGATTCTGGTGCCCACATCTTTGTGTCCACCTGCATTTCCCTCTCCAGAAACATTTAAGATCATCTCAGTCTCTCAGTAATAGGCTTTTGTGTGGCTGTTTTCTCACTTACTGTGGTGACTGCTTGGTGGCTCTTTTAGCTTTTTTAAACATATTCTTTGTATCGGGGAAAATTTTTGTGTTTCTTTCGCAGTTTTCCAGCTTGTATCTCCTCTGCTCTTTTTTTCTTTTTATCTACTCTTAGTTTGACCTCTTAGTTTCATCATTTCATCCTCTTACACTGTTTCTTCTATTTTCTATGTCATTTTGTTTGACATTCTGCGACATTACTACAACTTAAGCTTCTAATTATTTGTTGATTTATTTCAACCCATAGTTTTAATTTACAAGAGCATTTTTTGGTTCTCTGAATATTTCTCATTTTATTCTCATTTCAAGGACAAAATAATGCTTTCCTTTTTTTAACTGTAAATGTTTGGGTTTTTTTTTTTTTTTTTCCCCTCCTCTGAAGTTTTAGTCTGCCTTCTGGATTATGTCTTATCCTCTCAGTTATTTTCTTTCTGTTTACCCCTGGTCTTTGTCTTTCTTTGTTGATCCTTACAGACTGTTCACCTTAAACATTAGGCTTTAAGGAAGTTGGCTAGAAGCTTTTGTATGTGGATGAGTTTGTGATATTCATTGAAGGTTCTCACTCCGGAGCAGACAGGAGCAGACATTTCGTTGGGAGGCCCCTTCCCACTCACTCAGACGCAGCACACTGACCACCTGCTGCTCCCCTCACTGGAGCTCTTACAAATCTGCATGACCACTTCCTCATTCATGTAGCCCCAGCCCAGTTCTCACCAGAAAGAGCTTCCTTAAATATGTTATCTAAAGCAGTGTGCCCCTCGCCTACTTACACAGCTATCTTTTTCTCCATTGCCCTTCTTTCACTCTAATAAATGTCATTATTTATTTCTTCTCCTGGTAGAATGTAAGCTTCTTAAGGACAAAGGGTAAATGGGGCCTGTGCCTCAGAAAGCCCTAGATAGATATTTCTGGCAGGAAGGATGGAGGAACAGGGAGAAGGAAGATAGAACAGTCTCTCTAGGTCTTTCCTCTTGGGCTGATCTGAGTCTCCAGAGGATGCTCCAGTATCCTGCCTGGGGGTCAAGCCTGGGTCATAGAGTCCTGAAAGCTGAGCAGGTGTAGGGGACTGACTGGAAGTGTCACCTCTGGGATATTCACTTCCATGAGGTTCCCTGCTCTCAACTGCTACAGGATCCCACCCTCTCCTGTGCCCCCAGAGGCTAAACCCTCCCTGTTCAAGTACTTCATACTGGATTCCCTGCCTCCTACCAATGGGTGGGGGGGGGCAGAGGGGGGTTGTCCCCCTGTGCAGGAAGGAGAGGGAGCTTGGGGACTCCATCTGCTCCTTTACCTGCTTTCAACCAGTGTTCAGCCCCCCGCCCACCCCCACCTTCAGAGGTGGCTGGTGGCCCAAGGACATGAGCCTTTGGAGCCATCTGCACTATGAATCCAACACTGGGTGTTTTCTCTCAAGTGTTGACATGGAGAGATAGTAACATCTCATCCCTTCCCTGTCTTATGCCTCTGTGTGTGTGTGTGTGTGTGTGTGTGTGTGTTGCATTTGATATGAAGCACACTTCCTTACTGCTCTTTAGTGGAGGGAGCAAAGACAAGCCCTTGTGACCAGTTTGCCATGTTTGACTTCTTTTCTGGTCCTGGCCAAATGTTTTCTTATCTCCAGCTTCCCAGTGTTCACTGGCCTGCTACAGAAAATTCTAACATATGCCTTCTATTGATGGCATAGATAGCAGAGTCACATCATTTTTCAAAGCTCAAAAAACCACAACCCTGGCATAGGATTCTCAGGTCCCCAGAGAAGGCAGGACAAGGCTTAGGATGGAAAGCCATTCTCGGCTGAGCTCTGCTGCAGTCCTTCCTCCTTTTCGCCCTTGGTGCCTTGCATTGGTCTCACCCAGAGCCCCTCAGCGGACCCTTACTGTGGCAACTGCACTGTCCTCCCCGAGCCAGCTCTCTCCTGTCCTCCCTGTGCTTCTGACAACAGCATAGCTGTCCACAGTCCACGACACCCCCTGGCAGATCCACACCCCACTGAGCTACTAACTCCATCCCCCCCCTAATTTTTTCATTTGCAGTTGAGTTAATTCTACCTCCTGCACATTTTTTCTCACATCAACATAGACACACTTTAATCTCTTCTCTCTTTTTTAATTTATTTCAAGAATGGCTTAAAGTACAGAAAAGGATAAGAAATAATATAACATTCACTCACAGTCATCACCAGAATTGACTGTAGTTAATATTTCTCACATACACTTCAAGTCTTCTTTATTTTAATCAAAGGAACCAAACATTCCAGTTTACGTTGCAGTGTCCTCTGTTCCCGTCAGTGGTCCCGTTCCTCACCCTCTCCTCGGAGACCGCCGTCATCATCTGTCCTTCCAGAATGTCTTGGAAATGTTTTGTGAGCATGTATGTTTTCATGAATAATGTGTACAGTTTCATGCGTGCGTATGGCCCTATATGGGATAGACCGTCCAAGAGCTTGCTTTTCAGTAACGCTTCTGTGTTCAGATCTCTCCACGCTGATCTGTATGGAGACAGACCTGCTGAACCTCCATAGAGACAGATAGTAGCACCCGGTCACTATATCCTTCCCACATGCCAGCACTGTGTGTTTTCTCATTGAATCCTCACCACCCTGAACGGCAAGTGTGGAACTATTATCAATGCCACTTCACATGGGAAACAACTTCAAGGGCTTGTTACTCCTCTGAAGTCAGCTTGTGATCCCCTCGCATGTGCTCTCTAGCCCCAGAGTCATTGCAGAGACGCATGCGTGAGGTATGTGAATCCTTTATGGCTTCAGTGACAGGGAACCACTGCCCAGCTCTCAATTACTAGAAAGTTCCTTATTGTAACCTTTGCCAGAAAGAGTACAAACTAACAGCCATTAAATCTGCCTTCTGCAGCTGGCAGCCCTGCAATGTTGACAGTTGCTTATCTTTCCTCTGCCACCATGCCATAACCTCAGAAATGGGGTTCTGATCAGCTGCCTACCTGCCTAACAGGTTGTGCTGGGAACGATATGTCACAGATCTTGATCATGAAGCACTTTGTAAGCCGCACGGTGGTCTGCAGACAGGAGAGACTTCTGGGGTGACAGGTCCTGGCCTACCTTTTCACTCTCCTTAATAACAGACGTCCAACCATATGCCAGCTACATCCCCATGATTGTGAATGCATTGCAGTATTTAATCCTCATTCTGCAAGCAGCAGTTTTAGAGAGATTGTTGTAAATTTCTTGTTTTTCTGGCTTATTTAATTACTACTATGGTAACAACATCATTTTTTCTTCCTTTTTAAAAAAAAGCCATACATATATAGCTTTTCAGCCTCATTATGGGTTAAATTGAGCTTTATGGGTGGGTCTGGGAACCATATCAAAATTTATAGCTTTATTTTTCTAGATAAATTGCTTCTAAGCTTCAAACAACCAATTATAAGGGAAGTTTTGGAACACAACCAGTTTGAGAGTTGGGACCCCTGTACTGTGCATTGTTCTCTAATTAGTTTGTGGAAGGGTAGCTGATCTCCCCATGGAGATGATCAAGTTCTTCAGGGCAGGCACCACCTCTTGTATGGATCCCCCATAACACTCAGCAGATGCCATACTCAAGAGTATATTCAGCAAATCTGTATTCAAAGCCCAGCTGCCTGTCTGCCTCCAAGAAATGGTGCCTTTGGGTGACCCTGGGAAGCTTACAGAAGTCACTGAACACACCAGCAAACCTGACGACTCACAGATGAGGCCTAGGGAAGCAGTCTTGTCCAGCCCGTTTTCTTTTAACACCTAGTATATGCCAGCAGTGTGCTAGGTGTTTTATATTTGTTAATGTCTTAAGGCCTCACCAGAAATATTTAGGTAATTATTTTTGTTGTTCTCATTTTATAGATGAGGAGACTAAAGCCCAGAGAGGTTAAGCAACTTGCCTAAGCTCACAGAGCTGGAGAAAGTACAAAAGTGAGATTCAAACCCAGCAGCTGGGTGGCTCCTGGTCCAAGAAAGACGAGGATTAAAGCCTGCTGCCTTGGCTGTCACTGGTGATTCTCTCAGCTGCAAAGACTGCATGATAATACAGTACCGGCATTTTCTCTTGCTTCAGGTCATGTGATCTATAGCAAAGTTTTGAGTAGCAGGCAAGATAGGTGCATTTTTATAATGCTTACATATACATTCTACTAAATTCAAACAGTACAGAAAATTACAAAAGTAAAGCAAATGTCTCTTGAAATTCTTCCATCCAAAGCTAAAAATCTTGATCAACATTTTGGTAAACATTCTGCTAGATCCCTCTTTGAATCCCTGTGAGCCTAGATAACATAATTATGTAACCAGGGGAGTGGGTTTTATGAATGTCAGCATGGGACAGATGACACTGTGACTCAGAAAAGGGGGTGATTTGTTCAGTGGAGAGCAAGCAAGCAAGCAAGCAAGTACCAGAGTTGAAATGTTAATCTGGTGTGGATTTTTCTGGTTTGGGGGTAAGTTCTCTAAGCATGTATTTTTTGACACCTGTCACTTCTGTTCAGACACCTTCTTCCCAGTACCTAGTCCTGGCTCCTTGAGGACTGAATCCACACCCCTGACGCCCCATTGTCTTCCAGAGAGTGTTGTATGCTAGAGAAGAGATCCAGGGTACTTGGCATATGGGGATATTTATACAGCTCTCAATAAAACTTAATGAAAATGGCAGTCAAGCTCCTGCATAGACTAACTGATGGTGGGGGTCATGGTCTCAGCCAAAGCGCCTCTTCCAGATTGCCCACCAATTCCATAATGACTCTGCCCAATGGTGACACTTCGAGTGCCACCTTGTCATTTCCGCACCAAGCGGCATTTGAAGTTGTTTTGAAGATCAGTGGAAATGGAATCTGATATTTGGGGAGGAAGGGACATTTAATAGCTCACCCGAACCAACCTTCCTTCCTACTTATACTTTTGGTCTTAGGGGTGGTATCCAGTTTTGCTGGAAATGAAATCATATATTCAACTCTCAAACTGTGTTAGTGCAAATGAACTCTAATGTGATTAGATATTAATGCAGTGTAATGGAGGATTGGTATTAAATCGAGGCCTCCTGATCTTATTACTCCACGAATGCTCCCTCCTGCTCAGGCTGCTGCCCTGCCAGCCCTGCTTTCCCAAGCAGAAATGAGTCCAGGTCCTGAGCCCCTGCGAAAGCCTAGTGTAGGGTGAGAAAAACAAGGAGGAGATACAAAAAGGATCAGCGAGAGAGCTAACGGAGATCAGGTTCTACACCCACTTCGGCCCAGGACCCTTCACAGCGAGACCTCACTTCCTCACTGCATTGTGCCTCCAAGACCCTTTGCAGAGAGGAGGGCTTGGACACATCACGGGGGTGGGGAGGGAGTCATAATTTCTAGGCCTGCCTACATGCTCAGAGTTGAGGATTGCGAGCTGGCAAGTGTCAGGGTTTACCTTTACATCCAGACAACTTTCTTGATAGGCATAGAGCTAACAAGCTCAGAGAGTGAAGTCTTTATTGTATCACCTCCATCCCAGCCCTTTCTCTGAAACTGAGTTGAACATAATGGTGGTCACTTGTCCTGGTTCTCTCTCCCTCCTAGAGGGCTGGTCTGAGGAGCAGGTGGTGCACGGACCATGGTGTGTGCCGTGGCTTTCATTTAGTGTGGCTGGAACTGAAGCCCCTCACACTGTAGCCCCCTGGCTTCCCTGACCTGCTGCAGGAAGGACACACATCTTTGGTCAGTTACACTGCGTGGCTCAAAGTGATAACTGGACCTGTGGGAGCCAGGTCAAGTGGGGAAGCCCCACGCAGCCTCCCCCGGCCCACCGGCTGCATCCCTTCCAGCAGATGCCTCAGGAGCTGCCCGAGGCTGGGAAGACATCAGTCCCCCACCAAGAAAGGGGGCCACAGCTCTGGGAATGGTCAGACAGCATCACCTTCATGTATAAATAATAACATTTTTACAAAGAGAGTGATTTTTCTTACCTAGTTTCCAGAAAACTGCTTTCAGAGGCACAGACTTTGCACACAGGATGGTAACGACTTTTTAATGACCTTAAGGGGCCTGGTGTCCAGGCAGCAGTGAATCAATCTCAGTGGGAGGCTCATGGTGAGAGAGAAGATGGAACACCTGAAACCAAAGGGGGGAAACAAACCACAAATACATACATTTTCTTTGGTAGCATTACTTGGTAATTAGACAATTACAGGAAACAGCTTCCCAGCAGCTGGCATTTCCACTGTGTGAGCGGAGGAGGATGGCAACAACTATGAACTCCTCACATTTATTATAGAAAATATTATTGGAGTTTACAGTCGTGGGTGCCTTGCATGCCTCCGGTGCATTCTGATGAGCTTTGAGCGTTAAACCAAACCCTCTCGGGGTCTCTTTAGGATCTGCTCAGCTAGGTTTTAAATGAGTTGACCCAGCCTCTGCGGATCACTGAGAAATTGCCCTCAAAATACTGAGGCGCCTTTTGAGCCCACCCTGAGACTAATCAGTCCTGAGAATAAACCATTTGGAGGGTGAGGGTGCATTCGTGAGTAGGAAAGGGAGGGGTGGGGACTGTAGGAAAGCCTCTCCTCCCCCAGCTGCCATCATGTGCATGGGGAGTTCGGTCAGAAGAGCCTGGGCCGTGGGGAACCCCACCATGGTGGGGGACCTTGCTTCAAAACTCCTCCTCCCAGACCCTGCCATGCAGGCGTGTCCACCAAACCAACAGTCCTCCAGGCTGTGCCCGTTGTGGCCCATCTTACAAATGAGGAAGTAGATTCTGTGAACCTGCCACCTTGGCCACTTTTCTCTTTGGCTGCACTCTAGGCACCATGTGAACTTGGTCCACGCCTTGTGTCTGTGTAGAGAGCTTTCTAAGACACCCCTGTCATCTTCACTGAAGGGTGGGCTGCCCCCTTAGACAAGACTGTAGAAAACTGCTGCCCCTTCAGCCACACATTAGGTGGAGCCAGGCCCCTGTAATCCCCACAGCACAAGCCTGCCAAGACGGGGGATGGAAGGGCGCCCCCCTCAGTGCAGTCAGCTGTCTGCAGGGCTAACTGCCTATGCTTGTGCTTCCTCTGACAGGTCCTGGCAATCAGTAACTTTTGAAAGACAGCCTGCCTCCTTCATCCGAATCGTTGGAACACACAACACAGCAAATGAGGTAAGGGTCTCCTTTCATGAAAGGTGCCGTGATGTTTCATGATGCTACATCCAGAGTTAAGTGGAACTGTTTGTTCTACCCGCTAATGGCCTGTTGTTCAGACAGCTTGGTACAGAGGAGAGTCCTGCTCTTGCACAGTGGGGATATCATTATCTTTTCTGGATGTCTCTATACTGGCAAATGAAAACCAACCCCTATGGCTTTGTTGATTCTGACCAGCCTCTCTGTGGAATCAGCAACCTCAGAGACCTTGAGAGGTCAAATGCCCTGTCCTCAGAGTCTTCTGCCTTCCCAGACAACAGACATTTCAGAGGTCTCTTGGCCCTTCAAGTGTGGCTTTTAAGGAACCTCAGCCCCACAGGGGGCTGTGGCGTATAGTCCTGTAAAACATGAGCGTGAGAGTCGAGGAGCAGCAGTTCTTTTCCTTGCAGACCTCTCCCTCCCCCAGTGCCGGGCCTGGCTCCCAGGCTGGCAGTCATTCTACTGGGCCATGCTGTGTATAGCTGCTCCTTGGCTTTTAAGGAGGACAGAGTGGCGAGATGTTTGCCCCCACCTTTGGCAGTGCCATTCAGGTGAGGTATCTGGGCCTCAAATGTTGCCATTCTGTTTCTCTGGAATGGACATGGCTCCATTGAAATGCATGAGGTGCCAACCAGGACTGAGCCTCACACACCTGAATGTGTCACTCCATAGGGCTCCCAGAGGCACCCTGGGATTCATTCAAGCAGGTGTTGAGGAAACATGAGTGTTGAGACCACCCTGCTGTGGACAAAGTCGGCTTCCCACCCTCTTGCTTTTGTAGTCCTATGTGTTCAGTGCGTGCCTCCTAGTGGTGCTGGTCAAAGATGGGAATTGGAAAGAACAGTGAGGTCGAGACTCAAGAGGAAAGTGAAGGCATGAAAGTAGTAACAGCTCTGCAATTTCACCTTCATAGTCTTTCACAGATCCCTAACAGACGACTTCCTGGGTGTGCAATCAGGGCAATTGCAGGGGGCTCCACACCCAGAAGGGGGGCCCTGCACTTGAATTTAAGGCTTTAGGTACCCTCTTGAAATTCCTCATTATTTTGTCTTTGACTCACTTTTTTAAAGGGAAGCCCCGGGGACAGTGGTGCATGCAGCTAGGGCTTGAGCCTTATCAGCTCACGTGCAGGCCATCCTCTGCCGCTTCCCTGACCCCTGGTGCCAGGACCTCCCCAGCCTACCCTCATTCTTCTATGACCACTGCCACCCCCCACCATTCCTATTGGTGGCCTGGGTTGTTGGGAACCCCCCATGTGAGTCTGGGAGCATATGTGGGTCTGTACTGGCCTGAAGAGTCCTGGTGCCAGGGAAGCTCAGCACTAAATAGCAATGGAAAATCCAGAGAGGCTGAGGAAGAAAGGAAAAGGCTGTTTTTTCCTGTTTTTTTGAGGGATAGGTTTTGCATCTCATTTTGCAATGAGACCTGCACCTTCCAGAACCAGCCCTATATTCATACATTGTATTTGTCAATCAGAATTCTCCAGAGCACATCAAGATCTTTCTGATACTTCAAAAATCACTTTAAAATGTGAAGATATTGTGATAATGTAGATTCATTTCTTCTTTTTACTTACTTATAATAAAAATAATGCATACCCACAATATGTATCTTGCAGAGCGTATAAACAGAAGCTTAAAATTTTTCTCTCACGTCTTCATTTCAAAACAAAGCTGAAAATTAAAATGTAATAAATCAATCAATATTTTTAAAAGCACAAAATTAAAGAATTCTAAACACCAGGCCATAAAAGCACTTTTTATTTTTTCATGATGTAACTAAAGTAAATTTGAATCTGTATTTAATGTATATGACCCTCAAAGCAAGCATCATATTTTTTAAAACTTGCCAATAAACCCATTCAATTATCTTACCACTTAAACAAAGTTAAATTAATTATGTGTGTTCTTATTAAATTGGAAAACAATTTAAATTTATCTTTACATAACAATATATTGAGCTAAAATTAAATATTTTTTATTTGTAGTCACTTGTTTCTTTTATAATGCATTTGCTCCCCCTCCCCCACCAAAAGGACATTTTTTCTTTAATGGATCTCTGCAATTTTGTATTACAACAGAGGAATTCTTAAGTTAGAAAAGACAGAAAACCTCTGGAGTGAGTGTGATTAGGGTCTGATTCTACCCCTCAGCCCCAAACCATCACTTCAATGACCAGATGAAGAACCATTCCCCATTTCAGAGCTCTAAGTCAGCTCTTCCCAAGAATATCTATGCAAGGAAGCCAACCATGGTGGGTCAGCCATTGTGAATGGGTTGACTAGTATAGGTCACTAACTTGTGACCTACCACATCTGGTTGATGAGCAACTTGCTCAGCTGCCTTACTGAAGCAGTTATTGATCAGGAAAAAAAGGCTCACTATATTGTGGCCAATTAGGAAACATCTTAAGTCATCAGCTAAATAACGACCAGGATCACAAGAGAAGAATCATAAGCTGTATCATTCTCAGAGCACAAAAGGGTTGCACTTCATCGGGGTCCAGGATATGCAGGCCCTCATAGGGAATGCCCTTGACTGAATGCTGGGTTCTGTGATGCACTGTAAGGAGTAGTATCCCAAGGGGAATTTGTGTCCGCAGTGACAGAGGTGTGAGGAGCAGGAAGGAGGGGGAATGAGGTTGGTGGGCCCGGACTTCAGGGAGGCAGCTCCAAGAGCTGTGGAGACACAGACAGCAGGCTGGGGGCAGAATCAGGAAACCAGTATGTGTGGGGGTGCTAGGACAGCCCTGATCCCAGGGGGACCAGAAACTGCCATGAGAATTCAGGATAAGGGTACTGTGCTCTCACGGGACAGTGTGGAGGGAAGGAGGTTTTCTTAGCTCTCACAGCTTGTTTGCCAAGTGAGATCAGCGGCCTTTGTTCAGTCAGAGCCAGGACCTGTTTCTTTTTAAATGCTAAATGTTTGCAAACCAAAAATAGTGTGCTGATTTCCAGAAGCATGGATGGAGTTGGTTTTTCACATGGAAAGGTAAAATTGTGTGCTAACAGGAGAGATGTGGGTGAATAAATTCCAGCCACATCTCCAGGTATACCAAGGTGCAGACCCCTCCATGGTGAGAGGGGAGGAGAGAGGGTGTGGGGGGGAGATGGGGAGACACAGCCTGCAGGAGATGTGTGTTCTCTGCACGCGCAGAGGAGATGGTGGTCGCGCTGTTTCAGCCGAAGGTGATCATGGCCAGCTTGGTGTGTCAGTGCAGGTAGCTCTGCGTCGGTGACAGTAGGAACTGCCCCAGCCTCCAGACTTCCAGGCCACCATCAAAATAGCAGAGGCCTCCTGAGCTAAAACAAATTGGAATTTCTTGCCTGATGAAGGTCTGTGTCTGTCTTGCTCCAGCCAGCCAGCCAGCCAGGCCTTCCCGCACGCAAGGCTCAGCATCTGTGTTTGCTGCATATTCATTTTCCCTGCTTCCCTCTGATCCGGGCAGCTCTCGGGTGACAGCAGCCATGGAGGTTCAGATTTCTTGATCACCTGTTTTGGCACGCTTCTGATTTCCTGCGGCATTTCATCCCTCTCCTCTGGGAAGAGCATGTCTGCTGCTGGCATCTGCCTCTCATCTTGCTTTGTGAGCACCGCAGCAATGAATTTGTTTAATTTTTTAGCTCCGTTTTGACTTCTGTCAATAAATCCCCCTAATACTTACCTCTTAGACTTCAGCACTTCCTTCTATGACCTCCTGCTCCTGTGTACTCAGCGTCATCCTCGTCATTTATTGTACCGTCTTAGAACATTTTCCTTGTATTTGCCCCCAGTGTGTGTTTTGTTGTCCTCTGTTCTCCTCTCTGCTCTGTCATCTCCCCCCCACACACCCCCCTCCTGCGCTTGGCATGGTTCCCTTGTGTCTTGTGTTTCTGTCCTTTACCCTTGGACACCTTCTTTCATATTCTGTGCCCACTCACAAGGTTTCCTTTGTCTTCCTCTCCTGCTTGGCACTAGGTGGCAGACATATGTCAGTCTGTCTTTCAGCACGTCCACCTTCCCGTCCCGTGTCCTGTTCTCCTTCAGTTGTTTCATTCATCAGATGCCCCCCACCCCATGCCTCTAGTCACAAAGGTACTTTTCTTGGCTATTTCCTCAGCTACTTTATGGTGATCTCAGTCGCCACTTGGCAATTGTGTGGTCATTCCAGCATGACTGCCTGCCTGCCTCAGCTGCTCACTGGCTCTGAACTACTGGGAAGGCAGACACTGCTTCCCACACTAAGTCTCTGTTGTCTGAAAAAAGGTTAGAAACTGGGCCTGGCCTTGTCGAGAACACCAAAATGTCAGGGCAGATGTGAAGTCTCAACTTCAGTGATGGCTGCAGCACCTTGCTGGTTCTGACGCAGCACCACGCTGGCCCCCCACTGTTTTCATTCAGTACTGACTGCAGCAGAGCCACAAGGGCACACTCCATACCCTAAAGACGTCTGGCTGGGCTCTGATGACATCTGTTTGGACCTATGAACATCTGGCAGTGGTACTAAAGAAGTTACACCCGTTTCTTCTTAGGACTTTTGTGAAAAGTGGGTTTAAATATGATTTCTGGAATGATTTTTCAGTAGGCAGAGAGCTTGGGCACAAGCAGCCCGGGGGTTAACAAGGAATGTGGGAAAAATGAACTCTCTATGATAAAGAAAGACTGGGTTCCTGCTCAGAAGAATCCACATGAAAGCCTTCACCAAGTCAATAACAGAAACTGAGGATGGTATTGACAGGCTGTAGACAGCTCTCAGGGTTCCATTTTACTTATTGGATTTGTGTAGCTGAAGAGAGAGGCTGTGTCGTATTTATCTTTGTATCTGCGGCACCTAGCATGGGGCTGCATGTATAAGCTTAAAGTGCCCGTTAGCTGAATGACTGAATGAATCAATCAGTCCGTTCACTCATCTCTCCCTCTCCCCATTAGTCAGGGAAATAAAGGGAAAGGTTTTGCAAAACAACTTCTTATCAAGAGACCATGTCATTCCAAGGTGGAGTTTCTGTGGTTATACCAAGGGGTTTCTTAAACTGGAACCTTGTGAAAGGGAAAGTATATATGCTAAGTGCCTCAGCATCTTCTAGTTTAGGACTCTTATTAAATAATAACTATTAGTCATCATAAATCATCATCATAAATTACAATAGCAGCAAGTATTTACTGAGCACCTACTACATGCCAGGCCCTGTCCAGATCTTTTATATTTATTACACTATTTAATCCTCATGTATTAAGTAGGTTCTACTCTCTTCCACACTGGAAAATGAGAAAACTCAGTATCAAGTGTTGGCAAAGCTGAGGAGGAACAGGCAATCTTGTCCAATGTTGCGGGGGAATAATCTGATACAGTCACTTTGGAGAACAGCCTTGTATAATCTGAAGTTGAATATGTGCCCGCCTGCCCTGTGACTAAGCATGTGCAGGCCCATGTATATTTTGCAGTCAGATGCTCTTCCCCTGAGCTGTATGCCACACACACCCCACCCTGTATATTCTCTAAAGAGGCAAGTTCAGGATGCAAAAATGAGCGTGCTCACAGCAGCACTGTTATACTAGACCTACTTGGGATGCCGCTCAGTTGTCCATCCACCAGAGAATGGAAGAGCAACGTGAAGGAATGTCACAGCACATCAGAGGAAAGCAGTCAGACAAAAGGATACATATGGTAGGATGCCACTCATATAAACGCCAAGTCCTGCAGAACTAAGCTATAACATCTAAGAAAGCATATTCAGGTGGTAAAATTAGTTTTTAAAAACTAAGGAATGATTATTATTAAAGCCAGCATTGTGGGTTCCTCAGGGCAAGGGCTCGCATCAGGAAGGGCCATATGGAGGGATCAGCAGGTATCTGGTTCTTAATCCAAGTGGGGTCTACAGGGCATTTATGATACAGTTATTCAGCAAGCTGTACATTTGTATTTTGTTCAGACCTTTTAGTGGGTCATTTTTCACATTTCCTGTGAAAAATGTTTTGCTTAAAGCAAAAAGGAGGGCCTCCCTGGTGGTACAAGGGGTTAAGACGCAACCTATGAAGCTATCCACAGCCTCTGCAGCATGAGTTCGATCCCCAGCCAGCCAGGGAGCTACCCACACGGCGCAGCAGACCTCTCCTGCCTCGCCCCCTGCTCTCCTCAGCAGTGTATTTAGGTCAGTCTGCTTGTTCTGTTCTCCACTCTGTCTCTGGTGACTCCTCTTACCCCCCATACCTCTGGCCTGTACCCTGGTTCTTGTATGCATAAATAAAAACAAATCTTAAAAAGGAAAATTTGATGAAGGAAGCAAAGCTGAGTGATGCTAGCACGAGTCGCCCTGCTGGGGCAGGCAGAGCCAGGATTCGGGTCCAGGCAGTCTGGCTCTCAGCATCCAGCAGCCCCTCTGCCCTGGCCCCATTACCTGAGTCACACATTAGTCAGCAGATGGTTCCTCTGGGTACACTCCTTATACCAGCCCATGCTAGATCTCAGAGAAACTGAGGCAGGGCCCTTCCTTAAGGGCACTGCAGTTTCACTGCCTGAGAGAACTCAGCACACAAGAATTGTGCCTTTACCCCAGGCGGCACTGGGAATAGCAGTTGACGGTAGACTTAGCAGTGCGGGGGCGGGGGGGACAAGCAGAAGCAGAGGATGCTGATGTGAGTGGATGTAGGGGCTGGGCCCTGAGGAAGGTGTTTTCCTCATCTATGAAATGGATAGAAAGATCCTGGCCCTTAGGATGGGGTACACACAAATGAGATTATGTTATAGAGGTTTTTTGTGGGGGTGGGGGGATAGGGGTGTGCAGACTCCTGCACACACTCGATGCTCGCGTGTGAGGAATAGTAATTGGCCCATGAACTTGCCACAGGAGGGTCTGCACAAGCCGGCACCAGCAGGACAGAAAGTCTGCAAGTGGCTGCTTGAGCTGCCCTCCAGGACCACTCTGCACAGAGCCTTGAGTGAGGCAGAATTTATTTACAGGCTTCTGTCAGACCCATGAGTGGCTGTGGGCTCCCAGTGCCATCCTCGTTCCCATAGCAACATGTGGCTCCAGTAAAGAAAAAAAAAAACAGGGAAACTGTTTTTAAAAAAGTGCTCCTTCCTAGCCTGGTGATAATTATTTCCCAGACACGCCCTCATCCCTCATCTGGGTCTGGTCAGCTCTCAGCTCCCTGAGGATTTCCCCTGCAGCAGCCTCTTGAGGATGTCCTCTGAGCCCTGAAGGCGAGCCTCAAGCCGTCCTATGGTATCTTCCGAGGTCAGAATTCCTGGTCTGTCAGCAGCAGGGCTAAGGCAAACAGCCCCGTGGCAGAGACTCAGGAAGATAGGGAGCAGACAGACAGGTACACCCCTTACTCAGAAAGCTTGTGATCTGCAGAATGAGCCCCACTTCCCCTCCCACTTCTGCAGGGAGAGAACCAGCCATCAGGTGCACAAGTGGCAATGTGATGGGAAAGGGACGCACACAAATGCTTGGGAATGGAAGTAACCAAAACACATCCAGGTTTCAGGTGGCTCCTGGATGCCCTGTGAGGTGAATGTGAGGCAGAGACGGCATTGCAGGCAACCTAGGTATAGTCCGGGAACAGCAAGGCCCAGACCCAGATGGTAGGCCAGTGGGCTGCCTGGCACCTGGGAGTCTGCATCCTACTCCTAGCAGGGGCTTTGCCTGGGTCCTCCACTACTGCAGTTTTTTTTTTTTTTTTTAAGATTTATTTATTTATGCATACAAGAACTGGGGCACAGGCCAAAGGTGTGGTGGGTGAGAGGATTCACCAGAGACCCAGTGGGGAATAGAACAGGTAGATCAATGGAAATACACTGCTGAGGGGAGCAGCGGGCGAGTCAGGAGAGGTCTGCTGCGCCATGTGGGTAGCTCCCTGGCCAGGGATCGAACTCATGCTTCATTGGCTGTGGATAGATTCATAGTTTGTGTCTTAACTCCCTGCACCACCAGGGAGGCCCCCTGCAGTTCTTGAGGGCAGAGACCAAGTGGTATGATATTCATGTTCTCTTGTCTGGAACAGTAGCCCTTCCCTGAATCAGACAGGGGCCAGGAATCATTTGTGACTGTCTGGATCTGAGGAACGAAGAAGTGAAGGTGATACCATGGCTGTCATCCCCATAACCTTGGAGAGCACAGGGCTTCGATGGCCGAGAAATCCTGGAAGCATTTAATTCCAAGAAACTATGGGACAGGATGGGGGTGAGGGGACGGTTAAAGGTGAACCAGCCAGCCAAACGGTGGATATAAGGATATAAGGTGCAGATACTGATCAAGGTCAAGTGTCTTGCAAGAGTCAGGCTGAGTAAACAGGTGTGGAGGCCCTGAATATGCTCTGAGAAACAGCTGTAGTGCTGGAGCAGGGAGTTGGGAAAGAAGCCAGGAGAAGGAGAAATGGAGGGGTGTCCCCCTTGGTTGTGGACCCGGAGAGCAAGGCACTGGTGCCAGCCTCACCCCAGCCATTTGGGGGACCCCCCAGCAAGTTGTCTCACCTCCCTGGTTCTCAGGTGATTTGTCTTTAGAGTAAGAGAGTAAGCTAGATCTTCGAGTTTCCTTCCCGGTGAAACAAACAAAATAAATAAATAATTCACAGCACAATTACAAAAGAAACCCTTTCTATAGGCATCTTTATATTTAAATGTCTGAAAGATTTTATTAGAAAAGAGAGAGAAAGTGCTCTAGCCCATTGGCCTAGAGCAGCAGTAATTCTGCACCAAGCAGCTAACGAGGGAGCAGGGGCCCACAGAACCTGAGCAAGGTGAGCACTGCTAGCCCCTGAGTGGGGGATGCTTGGGGACATCCGGCTGGTGAGCGCTTTCTGCATGGGAATTATCACTGCTAGACCAGCAGCCAGGAGTTCAGTGGAAATGACCAGGCCTCAGGAGCCCTTCTGGACAAGCAAATGTGCCAGGCCTGAGGAGATGAAGAGCTGCCCTGAGGCCGGGCCACAAGTCTCCCCTTCCCCCCCCCACCCCCCCAGGAAGAGAGGGGCCATCTTCTCTTGATGCTTACCCAGCTAGAGGGAGGCCGGGGAAGGCCACATCTGTCTGTATCTGGGAGCTAGGACATTTCCCTGTGTTTATTTTTCCGTATTTCAAAAATAAAAAGATAACCTGTACCACTCCAGGACCAGATTAACTGAGATGAAAGTGAGTAACTCTCTGCAACTCTCAAATGGGCACACGTGAAAAACAGCAGTCAGGAATTCCAGAGCTGCAGGTGATATGTATCAGAGAGCCTCCTTTCCTAGAACCTTCTAAGCAGTGGAGTTCCAGTTATTCGTCAGTGTTCTGGCCTATGTGAACATGGAAAAGTGACACTGAAAAGTTAAAAAGCTCTTGCCATATATAAGCTGTGTCACTAAGAAACTGCCTCCCATACCTGATAGGAATAAATACTTGGGTATCTTCTCACCACTAAGCAATGCTGAAAATAGGTTGCTCCCCATCCTATGAAATGAATTCCTTAATTGAAAACATCTTGCATCATTCAGATGCACAAATATAAAACCTTGGTTTATTAAAAGGAAGGGATCTTTTGTTGGTATCTTCATTTTTAATGGCACCAAAATAAAAATCCCCAGTCTATAGATGTGTTCTTCTGCTCCTGAGATGCTTGTGAGAAAGATTTTAATTGTCACCATCAACAGGATCAGTTGTATTGAAAGCCAAGTGGATGTGTAATGTCACCACACCAGACATAGTGAAAGAAAAGTAGGGTATCTTCAGGGTGGTATAATCCAGAAGCTATGTCTGTGTATCTGACTTATGAGTAGATATCATGGCGAGCTAGGCATCTATTTTATAAAGATACGTCATCTTATAAATATAAGTTGAAAGCTTGGATCAGAAATCCTCTTTGTATTGGTTGGCATGAAAGCCGACTGTGAAAATTACTCAGTAGAAACCAGGAAAGCAAGGTAGAGTCACCGATCAACATTTATTAAATTTTCCCAATTTCTACTACAGTTCACAGTGGACTCTTAAGCCAACTTGGGAAAATTAGTGGAGGCTTCTGCTTTTAAAAACCTTGAAGATGTGTCCAGCAAAGAGTGCCTGGGAATCCCTCTAATGAAGGGTCGCAGAGACAGGCCAGCAGAGGAATTAGCCTGGTCACGCAGAATGGGCTAGTACATTTGTGCACATCCTTCCCAGGGTTCACGGAGAAAAGGACACCGCAGACTATCTCAGACATGTCCAGAGGATGATGGCTCCAGGAGAGGAAAGGCAGTGATAATAAACAGCAGCTACAGAAAAGGACACCGGATAGTGACTAAGGCTGTGTCAGATTCATACACACGACTACATTCCAAATTAGCCGGCTCCTCTCGAGGGACAGATCCAGAGGCCATTGAAGCTGATTCAGCGAAGGTGCCCCTTTGTGAGCAGCGGCAATCAAACAGGCTAATGGGATACATGATTGCCGAAAAGGGGAAGGGAAAATGATGCAGCGACTGTGGTAATGGTTTTGCATAAATCAGCAGTGCGACTCTGCCCTGTATGCCTCATTCACTTTTGGTCACATCTTTCCAAGAGGGGTATTGCAGTCTTGGGAAGGTTTGGAGGAAAGAAATTGGATCACATGTACTTCTGAGTGATGAGAAACTCAGAACCTGGCTGTTCATCACAGGAGGCTCAGAGAATGCAGTGGTCAGGATTTTGGGGGTATGGTGGGACAGATGGCACCCCTAGGGACAGATGGCTAGCCCCCAACCCCCCACCCCCATAGTGAAGACTCTTCCAAGACCCTGGGAACCTCCTCCAGTTTCCTTGTGAAAAGAGCAGAGGCATCAATGCCTCTCTTCCCAGGGGGCAGTTTCCAGCCAGCCCCTACCACGGGGATGGCCACCAGCGAAGGAGCCAGTTTCCCCGGGACAGATCACTTTCCACCCCCTCCTGAGCACAGAGACTACCCATTGGCCCTCTCTGGATGCCCATTCACAGTGGGTGCAGATCCAAGGTGCCTGGGGTCCTGAGGGAAGGAACCCCAACCTTGGAGAGGTGAGCACACCATGGTGTTGCTTCTGAGTCCACAGGGTCCAGGAAGTGGCTGGGTATTGGGTTTGCACTGTTGCAGCGTCAGGTTCAAGGCTGGTGGGCTGGATTACCACCTGAGATGATGGAGCCAGCATACTGCAGAGGGGAGAGTGGAACATCTTGTCTGGTGGCCAAACTGAGTAGGGGCAGGCTGCCAGGAATGAGGCAGGGCACCAGGGCCCAGGCCTTTATCTGAAGGCCTCCACTGTCCCCTGTGCCTGACGGCCATTCCCCACCCTGCCTGCATCCCAGCTCTTCAAGGCCTGCGTATGCACACCTCCCACTGACCTTCCCCATTGCTCCCTGCCTGGCAAAATTCATTTCTCATATACCTGTCATATTACTGATCAGTGCTTTTAATGTTTACACCAGTCAGGCATCCTGAAAAAAAAGTGTCCTGGCTTTGCAATTGGTTGGCCCTGAGTTAGAATCCCACCTGCACGGGTGTGACCTGGAACATATCTTCCTTTTGCAGAAGAGTAAACACACATACCACATGAGGCAAGAAGAGCACCTTGCCCCCGCTTCCCTGCAGGGATTTTGTGGTAAATGACCTGGTCATTGCTTGTGCTCTCAGAGGTCTGCGAAGTTTAAAAAACAAAAACTACAAAAGGATCAGAAAACGAGAACAGAACCCTTTCTTAGGGGAGAGGCTCGTTCTGAAGAGCCAGCTGTAAGCGCCCCGCCACAGAGAGCGCCTTTGTAACTTTATTTTTTAGTCCTAGGTCTTTATGGACATGCTTAATTCTTGAGCCGGGCCCTGAGTGGAGACAGGACGATCACACCTTGGTCCTGAGACAGATGGGAACGGACAGATGAGCTCCCAGGCAGGATCGAGGGGGCTGGGCCTTGGCATGGTGGGGGATGGCACCGTGAAGCCTGTCAAGGCCTTTTGGGGAGAGCTTATCTGAAAGTTAAGAGGCTGAAGAGACACTTGCAAAGCAATAGGAGAGGCAGGACAAATGTAAGTCGATTAAGGGATTAGTATCATTCTGAAGCTCTGAGGAATAGCCTCCCAAGATACTGACAGGGAACAGGCCCGCGGAGATTACACGTCTAACCCGTGAAGGGACATGGGGGAGCAGGATGAGAGCCCCTGGTCAGGAAGGGGAGGTGCCATGAGGGCAGTGTGTTCAGTATAGCCCCCTCCAGAGAGGGTGGAGTCCTGGTGTGGGGACCAGATCTGACTCTGGGTCAGAAGGAGAACGGGACTCAGTATCGGCTTACTGGGGCTTCAGGGAGAGGCGTGAATGAGAGGCGGTGGGAGGTGTGTTCTGGGGGCATCACCCTGCCACTTAGCCGAAGAGCCTGACCGCCTAGTCCACCCTGACCTCGGCCGCCAAGAGCTCCACCTCCTGCCTGGAAAGTGGGATGTTTATAAAGCCAAGAGACTAAATCAATAACCTGCCAGAAAGAGTCCTGTCACCTCAGAAGCTTAAGGAATATGAAACGTACGGAGAAGAGTACATTAATATTTGCCACTTAGAAGATTTTCAGATTTACCTTGTGGAGCTCAGGCTGAAGTAGTTTGAAAATCTTCACAAAAAGCCCACCCATCTCACCGCTGATGGGTGAGCGCCTACAGACAGGCCCAAAGAGGGAGCCGCGGGCTGTCAGAGGAAAGGAGGAAGGGGCAGGGAAGGCTGGCCCAGGGGCAGATGCAGCCAGGACACAACGGGGCCAGGGGGAATGCCCCAGTCCCAGGCTTTGAGGAGAGAGATCTGCTGAGAGAAAACAATCTCTGCCGAAATGAAGAGGCGAGAAAAGACATGGTCTCAGTCTTAGTATGAGAGGGAGTGTGAAATCTGAAACAGTGGTAAGTAAATGAGTTGGAGTAGGAATATAGAAACAACATGATGCAGGAAAGAAAGCACAGAGCGTACATTTTAAGTATAATTCCACAGCTGCTATGACATTTGCCTCCTCTGAGGCTGAGGGTGGTAGGAGGGAGAGATGGAGGCCTCAGCTGGACTGAGCATGACAGTCCCAGAGTCTTAGAGGAACTGGTGTGCTGGGCCAGTGATGTGACAGGAACTAAGGTGGGGAGTCAACGGCCACCAGTGACAGGGCTGGGAACCAGAGCACAGATCAGGTACGAAAACCACGGCGTCCTGGATAAACAGCTGATAGGGTCTGGACTCTCCAAATGTGCTGCCTTATCCCAAGGCTTTCTCTCTTAGGCCTCCAAGCTTCTTCTTAATAGCAAAGGTCCCTCGATTTGTAATACTATCGTTGAACTTGAGTGCAGATGCTGAGGCTAAATTTTTCAGGAGAAGGGCTTGTGTGCACAAGTGCTTGTGTGTACATGCACACGTGTGTGCACAGGGGGTAGGTATCCACACTGTGGAGAACACACAGGGCTCCCAGGAGGAAGCAGGCGGCCTCTGGTCCCTTCATTTCCCTGCTGCAGCTGCACTTCCTGAGTCTTCAACATCAAGCCCTCCCTCAGGGAGAGCAGCAGGAGTCCAGGAGCCCTGCCTGCATCCTGCCACCCCGGTGCTCTTACAGTCCACAGATCCTTTACCCAGGATTGGACTCTGCAGACATGGGCATGTGCAAAGTTCATTAACCTCTCTGCAGCCAGCAGGCCCCGGGGAAGGAAAGGGTGGGCCCCTACCTAAGGGAGCACAGGGTGCATTTCTCCTGGGTGTGCTAAGTGGCCAGGAGAGGGCCTGTCGGCTGTCCACACAGACCCAGAATTCCTCTTGTTCTTCCCTAGCTCGTCATTACAAACCATCACACGTGTACAATTTAGCCTCAGCATCTGCACTCAAGTTCAACGATAGTATTACAAATCGAGGGCACTTTGCTACTAAGAAGAAGCTTGGAGGCCTAAGGGAGAAAGCCTTGGGATAAGGCAGCACATTTGGAGAGTCCAGACCCTATCAGCTGTTTATCCAGGACGCCGTGGTTTTCGTACCTGATCTGTGCTCTGGTTCCCAGCCCTGTCACTGGTGGCCGTTGACTCCCCACCTTAGTTCCTGTCACATCACTGGCCCAGCACACCAGTTCCTCTAAGACTCTGGGACTGTCATGCTCAGTCCAGCTGAGGCCTCCATCTCTCCCTCCTACCACCCTCAGCCTCAGCCTCTGCCCCTCTGCAGAATATCCATTGTGGCCAGGTTCCTCACGCCTCTCAGCCTCAAGTCTGAGACCTCACATAAGTAACCAAGGAATATTCTTCTCTTTAAATACCTCATATACCAGAGTGCATCCTCGTGATCTCTGCAGTCTTCTGCTCAAGGTCTCATCAATAACAAGGGCCTTCGCCCCAAACTCATGGCCCTCCCTGCAGTGACCTCCATCTCCAGACCTCCTGCCTCTCACTGCCGGATGGGCCTCCCCCGAGATTGGGAAGTGCGTTACCTGCGTGCACACTGCTGCGGCCAGGATCTTTGTCGTTGGGTCTGATGCCCACGCCCAGCCCTGAGGACAGGAGGCCCAGTCAGTACTTACAGCACAAGGACAGCATGCAGTGTCCTCCAAGGCCTCCCGCTTCCCCTCCTCCAGGTCCCCAGGCCCCTCCCTCACCCTCTTCTGTGGGGCTCAGATCTTCTCATTGGACACACTAGGCTGTTATTGTAAATATTTAATGACTTTAATGACATGATTTGATAAAAATTGATTTTCACCAACTCATTGAATAAGGCAACCAAATCGGAAAGTAATTGTGAGGAAACTTTTGCCCAGGGGTGTTAGCCTATGTATCTTGAAAATATTTTTTAATCCTGGGAAAGTCCCATTTACATTTTTTAAAATTGCATGCATTATGAATACCCTTCAGTTCTGAATTCAGAACAACCCACTCAGGGAGCCAGGAGGCATCAGGCTGGGGACCCTGGAAGGGTGCGTCTTCCCAGCGAGGTGGTCCCCGCGTCCAGTGCAGCACATGCAGCCCACGCAGCAAGGGCGGGGGAGCCGCACTTCCCTCCGCTCAGGGAAGGGTCTTGTGAATTCAGTCACGTCCTCAGGCAGTTTTAGAAAATACAGAATTTGAGGATCTGGAAATTGATTCCCTTAAAACTGCCAGCATGTGCCTTGGTTCCCAGACTGGCAACCATCGCTGCGGAGGATGTGATTCCTCCCCTTCAGAGAGCCGAGGCCCCAGAGAACCAGAGCCAAAGGGTGGGGGAAGAAATTCCTGAGTGTGCACTGGAGACTCCATGCTCTCTGACTGCCCATCTCCCTGTCCCCGGCTCACAGGGCAGCAGTGACCTGCTGTTTGGTACCCAGTGTGTCAGGCCCACTGCAACGCCTCCCCCGCCCAGACCCCACCTCCTGCTGTATCTCCTCATGGTCAGGGCCAGAACTCACCTTGATGTGCCAGGAGCTCAGGGATGGTCCCGGGTGATTCACTGGCCCGCGCCGGCTTTTCCTGGGTGTGGCTGGCTGCCCGGCACAGGGCATTTGTTCCAGGTTGGCCCGTGGTTGGCCTGCAGTCCGCGTGCACCCAGGCAGGTGGTGGTCCAGCCCCCAGCACTGCAGCGCAGCCGGCATCGGGAGTTTGTGCCCTTCCTGAGGGAACAGCAGAGCATGGGTGGGGGTGCGGGGCGGTTAGGGCCCTTGGAGACAGGTCTGGGTGCTCCCCTGGGTAATGCCCCCCTGACTTTGGTTTAATACAACTCTCTCAAAATATAGTTCACATGGTGTACAATTCATCCACTTACAGTAAACAAGTCAGTGGTTTTTAGTGTATTCAGAGTTGTGCATCCATCACCACAGTCCCTGTTAACTGTTAACCCCACGCCAAATACCGGAATTGATTAATCAAAAAGAAAAAAAGCCCGTGAGACGAAGGTGGCCAAACAGGGAGGCAGCCCCTGGGAGCAGTCACAGGAGGCCGCGGGAGCCGCCGTCACTCTCGGATGCTGCTCACTGTTCTTTGTCCTGACGGGCTGACCCGTGTTCACAGGCCTCGGCCGCCTTCAGCTGTGGCCCCCGAGGCCTCCCTCGCACCTCTCCTCCTGTTCCCTCGCAGCCCCCCAGCGGGGCGGGCCGGGTGGGGCTGGTGGGGTGCTGCCCTGCGGCTCACGGACCGTCTTCCCTCTCCAGGTGTTCCACTGCGTCCACTTTGAGTGTCCGGAGCAGCAGAGCAGCCAGAAGGAGGACACCGGCGAGGAAGTGGGGCCAGGGGACCCCAGTCCGGCAAGTCAGCAGCTCGACCCCCATGCCCTGCAGGCCCCCAGCGGCAGCGCCCTGCCCCCCAGCCCCGCCTCCCGCTCCCGCTCCCCCAGCCTGCAGCACCAATAAAGGAGGCAGAGGTGCGGTGACTCGGGTGCGGCCCGGTGTGGCAAGAGGTGTCCTGCCCGAGGGGGCCGCGTGCCCTCCCCGCTTCCAGGGAGCAGACCTGGCGCAAAAAAATGGACACAGCGCAGGTTTTCTCCCAAGGACGGAAAGGGGCTGCTTTGTTCTCCTCAATTTGTTCAAATCAGGCTGGTCTCCAGGGGGAGAAAACGGGTCTTCAATCTTCATCAAGCCCACCGTGACACCCTACCTCTCTAATCTCAGCCGGGCGGGGGAGCAGCAGGCCCGGGCGGGGTGCGCAGCCGGCGCAGGAGCACCGGCTGGAGGGAGTGGGGTTCGGCCTCTGTCACCCCAAGGCCCCGCAGGAAATGGGTTGCGTGGTGGTCACGTCCACGCAGCGCATTGCCCTGGCGACTAATGGTTTGTATTTCTTTAGTTATCCTCCATTCGCTGAATCACAGGTGTCCCTGAGCTGTTTGAAGTGCTCGAACAGCAGGTCCCTTGTTTGAATCCCTTTAGACGCTGTAACTTTCCTTGCCCGGCTTGGATGGGCTGCGCGCGGGGTGAGCGGGGCTCGCGCGGTGAGGGGCGCACCGCAGCCCCGGGCGCCCCGGCTGCCCAGGAGGCCCCTCGAGGAAGGTCAGGCAAATACACGATGAGCAAATCAGTCCGCGGACGCGAAGCTAGTCATCCCTCGACTCGCAGTTATGAACCTGTCATTCCTGACACCTACCCAGCCTTTAAGCTCGGGAGGCTGACAGGAAATAGTTACTGTGCTACCCGCGCTTTCGGGGTGCGGGCAGGTGGTGCGGATCCTCCCAGCTCTGGGAGTTGCGGGGTGTCTCGGGCGCTGCAGGGGGCGCTGGACACCAGACATGGGGGGGGGAGGCAGCACCGTGTTGCAGTTCGGTGGTCGTATTGCGCCCCCAGACCACGCTCCTCAATGGGACTGGGAAAAAGCGGTTTAAGAAGCTTTTCTCCTAATCCCCATCAAAGAGATTTCATCTGACTGCTGTGGCTCCATCTGGCTCTGTGGTGTCTCTTGCGCCGTCATTTCCACGCCAATGCTGAGCACCCGCTGTGGCTGGACCAGGTGACGGTCGGGTTTAGCTTCCCTCCAGAGTGGCCCTCCGGCTGCTGTTGCAGGCTGGCCCCAGGCGGGCGTCTTGGTGGCCCTTCCATCCCCGGCGCGGCTGCAGGCTTGGCCTTCCGGGGAGCTTCCTTTCGGGTGTCTCACAGACATTGCTTGTGGGCGTGGGAAGAGCTGGGGGATCAATAACTGTGCTCTCCCAGTTTAGCTCAGCCTTGAGCGATGTGTCAGTATGGGGATGGCAGGGCGGCATCAAACTGCAGCATTTAAGGGGAAGATTGTCCTTCTGCTGAACACAGTTCTGGAAGGAGCAATCTCCCTACATGCTCAGCTCTCTGATCTGTCCACTTCCCCATTGTGTGGGGTGAGCAGAACCCCTGAGGGGTGCTGACATTTCCTGATGGGAGCAAGACTCCTGTAACAAATGGCAGGGCGGCCTCATCGAGGCGGGTGGCCACCCTCCGTCAGCATCCTGCTCCCGGTCGCCAATTAGTACTGAGAATTCCCATCCACTCAGCAGCTCCCTCAGCAGTGCCCTCGCTGTCCGTGGGGGACAGATGAGCCAGCTGAGTCAGAGCAAGGATGCAGCGCAGTGTTTTGGAAGTTCCTTGGATTCGAGGGCTTCTTTTCAAACACTAAACTCCCTTGCCCAGGCTGCTCTGCTGACCTGGGGAAGGGCGGGTGAGCTGGCAAAACACCTGGAAGAGCTGACCCAACCCTGGTTTAGCACCTTCACACACCTGATGAGGCACAAACAAGCAGCCTGGGCACCCTACCTGCATCCATGCCCTCCACCCTCCCTCCCCATCTGTGAATTTCTTTTAGTGTTTGTACCTTCCAGCCCACCCCCCCCACACCCCCTTTTCTGCTCACACTTCAGATGCCCCTTATTACCAGGTAAAGGGAAGGCGGGGCAGATGGGGCAGGGCAAACAACACACTCAGCAGTGACAGCTGAGGGCAGGCTTCCCCCCTCCACCCCACCCCAGCCTCTGCAGCTGCCAGCTGTCCTGTCAGGAGGCCTTGCTTGGATGGAAGTGTGTTTGGACCCCGACAGACATGGATGCAGCTGCAGAGCCTGGTCTGGTCTGCCCACTGTGCACCACGTTAGGGGACTCTACCTTCTTGATTGGCTTTCTGATTTGGGGAGCAGGCAGGGGTCTGTGGAGGGGCAGGAGACCCCTGTCAGGGTGCATCACTCCAGACACACTCCCCACAAGTTGTAGCTCTCCAGGGAATGAGGATGATGAGTGGGCAGCCAAGGAAAAGCCCCAGGCCTGGCGGGCCTGCGAGGGACTGCTCTGCTGGGGCCAGCTGGAACAGAAGGGCCAAAAAGTTGGAGACCAGCAGAGCTAAATGGAGTGCGGGGGGATAAGACAGGGAGGCAGTGAAAGGATCCCCAGATGCCCTTGCAGGCCTCAGTCAGCAGAAGGTGAAGAAGGTTGATTTCACTGGGGTGTAAAGCAGGACCCTTGGCCTTTCCATGGGGGTACAGGGGTAGAGGCAAATGAGGAACCCCAGCTTCCCTACCCCTGTGAAAATGCAACCTGGGGCATCGGGTTTGAGGAGAGATCAGGTAAGACGTGGCCTGTGGCCCTTTACTGTAGTGCTTCTCGATTTTAATTGTGGAACACCTTCCTAACCACCCCCCAGGTCAGGAGATTAAATGCTGCCAGGCCCCCTGCCCTTCATTTTAGATCCGGTTTATTTGAGAGAGTAAAAGAACAAACTCCTTGGGGCTTTTGCAGAAAGCCTTCAGTCACTTTCTGGCAGCTCCCTAAAAGGCCACTGGGGTACGCTGAGCATGACACATGGGGTGCGTGCATGCCAGCTGGGGAGACAGGGTTGCTGTGGGCACTTTGCACCGGAAGCAGGTGTAACATATGACACACACAGGCCCACAGCCACCCTACGTGTATGTTTCCCCACATTTTCTTTGGTGCCTCAAGCCCATGATGGATGTGGGGCTCTTCTCAGCTGCTCTTTAAATTGTCACTTTTTTAATCAAATTAAATGAAGTGTCGATTCCTGACAAATACATTAAAAGTGTTTTATTCCTAGAAGAGTTGGGAAAAGAAATTATTTTCAGCGAGAGTGGGATGTGTTTGTTAGACTGATTCCTTGGCAAAAAAAAAAAAAAAAAAAAAGATGAGTTTCTGAATTGTGCAAAAAATTGCTCTGTAGTTATGCTGGCGCCCCAATTGTCAAACTGCTGTGCAGACTGCTCCGACAGAGTCAACTTTACCTTTTTTTTTTTTTAATTTAGAAGATGACAAAATTGTAATCACTTATCCTTTCTGGAACCCTGGAGGGAAAGAAAGGTACAATCTGTGCTAAAAAGCCGGGTGCCCCGTGTGGACAGGGCACTTGGTAATAAACAAGGCGCGCTCCCTATGGTGCGGTGTGAAGAGCTTCCCTCTGGACAAAGGAGGTGTCAAAAGAGGAAACAAGATTTAAAGTTCACATCTTTCAGAAGCTTTTCCTCATTAGTGTTCGCTTTCGGTGTTAGCATCTTCATCCTGCCTTCCGCACGGGTGGCCGGGCCCTGGGAGCCGCGAGGCGCTGGGTGGGCGCGGGCGGGCACGGGCAC
Source organism: Talpa occidentalis (assembly GCF_014898055.3). Taxonomy (NCBI): domain Eukaryota; kingdom Metazoa; phylum Chordata; class Mammalia; order Eulipotyphla; family Talpidae; genus Talpa; species Talpa occidentalis. The sequence continues at coordinate 60,222,647 of NW_023602073.1, read as the reverse complement.
CATCCGACTGTGCCCGCAGCCATCCATCCGCTGCTCGTCCTGACAGCGCCTCCGGCAGCAGGAGCTCAGCGCTCTCTCATGGCCCTAGGAATTTAAAATGCAGCTCATGGTTCTGGACCACTGTGGTTTTTATTATTATAATATTAAATTAGAAGTTGTCCTGGTGCCTGGTGTTTGCTCAGTGCTTTTTGTAGAACTTCCGGAAGAGGGAAGTGAGTAGTTTAGGCAGCCTGCCGGCCCACGTGGAAGCCCGCGTTTCTGCTCCTCCAAGCTGACCCTCTTACACCTGACTCCGAGGCCCCACTGGTTTGCAAGGGAATGAATGGGAAAGGTGGGGAGACGGGGGCAGGCCAGCCTCGCGTGCTGCAGCCTGAGGTTGCCGGGAGGAGAGAGGATGTGGTGCTCCAGCTGGTTTCCATCAGACTGGCTGGAAGGCGGCTCCACCCAGGCAGACAAGGGAGCTACTGGGGTGACCGCCCACTCCCCCACCATAGCCCTTCAGGCAGGACTTTCTGCTGACAAGTGTGGGTCTGCCTGCCACATGGCAGGGTGGGAGCGAGTACACAGAGGTGCTTACATATTCTCGTGCACACACACAGACACACACGCGAAAATCGCTGTTCTGCCCTTTTTCAATTACTTATTAAAAAGCTATTAAAGTAATAATGCTCATAGAGTATGTTCCAGCCTAGCAGAGGGGCTGAGGGAGGCCTGTCTGGCTGAGTCACTCAACCTGGGCTGGTCATTCACTGCCCCCGGGACCGACTCATGAGACTCAGGGGGGTGCTCCCTGCCCCCTGCTCCGCACATCCTCTGGCTGAAGGGACCCTCCCAGCTCATCGGGTTAGTTTCTTCTTCTTCTTTTTAAAGAATTAAAGATTCCCCCAGAGGCCTCATGGCCTAAAGACTCACAATCATCCACCTGTAATTTATGATAAATGTCTCGCGAATCTACCATTTGCATCCTGCGTATTTATAGCTGCGCCTGAACGGGAGGGACAAGAGGAGGGGAGGCAAGGAGGAGGCAGCAGGGCCCACACACCTGTCCCCACTGGCTGTGACTGTGGCTGGGCAGCAGGACGATGCCATCTGTGAGAGCCGAGAGCCGGCAGAGGGCGCTGTGTCCCGCCTAGAGGTCGCCGTGTGTCTCAGGCCCAGGCCCCGGCCCTTGTTTCCATGGATATCCAGGACTGTGGCGTGGTGACTGTTACACTCCATCTCACCAAACAACATTCCTGCCATGTGAGCCCCCGGGGGCTGTGTCCCAGGACAGCGAACGTTGGAGTGGACGGGACTGGCTTGTCGAGGTCACCGTGCAGCTCCGCTGGCCTGGGTGCAGGGGGCAGGCTGCTTGTACCCGGAGCTCCTGGGTTACCCTCAGTGCACATCCTCCAGCTCAGCTTCCACAGCCCGTCCCTTCCAAGAACGGCCCCAGGCAATGGAGTCATCCGGCCCATCAGCGTTCCCCAGAGGGGCAGGGCCTGATGGTGAGATTTGAGAAGCCTGGGGAAGAGGATATCCGGGAGCTCAGCCACTGGCCGGGGCCAGGCCCTCTCTGGCCTCAGGAACTGAGGATTGACCAGGCACCACTCCTCCGGGTCTCGAGTCCGGCTCTCCCAGCCTACACTCCCTTCAGTGACCTGAGGGCCAGCGTCCACTCTGAGGGCCAGCCAGAGTCTCCCCGCCA